>NC_138111.1:22433470-23647220 GCF_964146895.1 Miniopterus schreibersii | reverse complement strand
GTTGAGGGCTAGGGTTAGACAGACGGTTCGGGTCTGGATGGGACCTAGGGTTAGGGTTATGTTGAGGGCTAGGTTTAGAGAGACGATTCGGGTCCGGATGGGACCTAGGGTTAGTGTTACGTTGAGGGCTAGGGTTAGAGAGACGGTTCGGGTCTGAATGGGACCTAGGGTTAGGGTTAGGTTGAGGGCTAGAGTTAGAGAGAAGGTTCCCGTCTGGATGAGACCTAGGGTTAGGGTTATGTTGAGGGCTAGGGTTAGAGAAACGGTTCCCGTCTGGATGGGACCTAGGGTTAGGGTTATGTCGAGGGCTAGGGTTAGACAGACGGTTCGGGTCTGGATGGGACCTAGGGTTAGGGTTATGTTGAGGGCTCGGGTTAGAGATACGGTTCGGGTCCGGATGGAACCTAGGGTTAGGGTTATGTTGAGGGCTAGGGTTAGAGAGACGTTCGGGTCCGGTTGGGACCTAGGGTTAGGGTTATGTTGAGGGCTAGGGTTAGAGAGACGTTCGGGTCCGGATGGGACCTAGGGTTAGGGTTATGTTGAGGGCTAGGGTTAGAGAGACGGTTCGAGTTCGGATGGGACCTAGGGTTAGGGTTATGTTGAGGGCTACGTTTAGAGAGACGGTTCGGGTCTGGATGGGACCTAGAGTTAGGGTTATGTTCAGGGCTAGGGTTAGAGACACGGTTCGGGTTCGGAAGGGGCCTAGGGTTAGGGTTATATTGAGGGCTAGGGTTAGAGAGACGGTTCGGGTTCGAATGGGACCTAGGGTTAGGGTTATGTTGAGGGCTAGGGTTAGAGAGACGGTTCGGGTTGGATGGGACCTAGGGTTAGGGTTACGTTGAGGGCTAGGGTTAGAGAGACGGTTCGGGTCCGGATGGGACCTAGGGATAGGGTTATGTTGAGAGCTAGGGTTAGAGAGACGGTTTGGGTGGATGGGACCTGGGGTGAGGGTTATGTTGAGGGCTAGGGTTAGAGAGACGGTTCGGGTCCGGAAGGGACCTAGGGTTAGGGTTACGTTGAGGGCTAGGGTTAGAGAGACGGTTCGGGTCTGGATGGGACCTAGGGTTAGGGTTATTTTGAGGGCTAGGGTTAGAGAGACGGTTCCCGTCTGGATGGGACCTAGGGTTAGGGTTATATTGAGGGTTAGGGTTAGAGAGACGGTTCGGGTTCGGATGTGACCTAGGGTTAGGGTTATGTTGAGAGCTAGGGGTAGAGAGACGTTCGGGTCCGGGTGGGACCTAGGGTTAGGGTTATGTTGAGGGCTAGGGTTAGAGAGACGTTCGGGTCCGGATGGGACCTAGGGTTAGGGTTATGTTGAGGGCTAGGGTTAGAGAGACGGTTTGGGTGGATGGGACCTAGGGTGAGGGTTATTTTGAGGGCTAGGGTTAGAGAGACGGTTCGGGTCCGGAAGGGACCTAGGGTTAGGGTTACGTTGAGGGCTAGGGTTAGAGAGACGGTTCGGGTCTGGATGGGACCTAGGGTTAGGGTTATTTTGAGGGCTAGGGTTAGAGAGACGGTTCCCGTCTGGATGGGACCTAGGGTTAGGGTTATGTTGAGGGCTCGGGTTAGAGATACGGTTCGGGTCCGGATGGAACCTAGGGTTAGGGTTATGTTGAGGGCTAGGGTTAGAGAGACGTTCGGGTCCGGTTGGGACCTAGGGTTAGGGTTATGTTGAGGGCTAGGGTTAGAGAGACGTTCGGGTCCGGATGGGACCTAGCGTTAGGGTTATGTTGAGGGCTAGGGTTAGAGAGACGGTTCGAGTTCGGATGGGACCTAGGGTTAGGGTTATGTTGAGGGCTACGTTTAGAGAGACGGTTCGGGTCTGGATGGGACCTAGAGTTAGGGTTATGTTGAGGGCTAGGGTTAGAGACACGGTTCGGGTTCGGAAGGGGCCTAGGGTTAGGGTTATATTGAGGGCTAGGGTTAGAGAGACGGTTCGGGTTCGAATGGGACCTAGGGTTAGGGTTATGTTGAGGGCTAGGGTTAGAGAGACGGTTCGGGTCTGGATGGGACCTAGGGTTAGGGTTACGTTGAGGGCTAGGGTTAGAGAGACGGTTCGGGTCCGGATGGGACCTAGGGTTAGGGTTATGTTGAGGGCTAGGGTTAGAGAGACGGTTCGGGTCCGGATGGGACCTAGGGTTAGGGTTATGTTGAGGGCTAGGGTTAGAGAGACGGTTCGGGTCTGGATGGGACCAAGGGTTAGGGTTATGTTGAGGGCTAGGGTTAGAGAGACGGTTCGGGATCGGATGGGACCTAGGGTTAGGGATATGTTGTGCGCTAGGGTTAGAGAGACGGTTTGGGTTCGGATGGGACCTAGGGTTAGGTTTATGTTGAGGGCTAGGGTTAGAGAGACGGTTCGGGTTCGAGAGGTCCCTAGGGTTAGGGTTATGTTGAGGGCTAGGGTTAGAGAGACGGTTCGGGTTCGGATGGGACCTAGGGTTAGGGTTATGTTGAGGGCTAGGGTTAGAGAGACAGTTCGGATTCGGATGGGACCTAGGGTTAGGGTTATTTTGAAGGCTAGGTTTAGACAGACGTTTCGGGTTTGGATGGGACCTAGGGTTAGGGTTATGTTGAGGGCTAGGGTTAGAGAGACGGTTCAGGTTCGGAAGGGACCTAGGGTTAGGGTTATGTTGAGGGCTAGGGTTAGAGAGACAGTTCGGGTTCGAATGGGACCTAGGGTTAGGGTTATGTTGAGGGCTAGGGTTAGAGAGACGGTTCCCGTCTGGATGGGACCTAGGGTTAGGGTTATGTTGAGGGCTAGGGTTAGAGAGACGGTTCGCGTTCGGATGGGACCTAGGGTTAGGGTTATGTTGAGGGCTAGGGTTAGACAGACGGTTCGGGTCTGGATGGGACCTAGGGTTAGGGTTATGTTGAGGGCTAGGTTTAGAGAGACGATTCGGGTCCGGATGGGACCTAGGGTTAGTGTTACGTTGAGGGCTAGGGTTAGAGAGACGGTTCGGGTCTGAATGGGACCTAGGGTTAGGGTTAGGTTGAGGGCTAGAGTTAGAGAGAAGGTTCCCGTCTGGATGAGACCTAGGGTTAGGGTTATGTTGAGGGCTAGGGTTAGAGAAACGGTTCCCGTCTGGATGGGACCTAGGGTTAGGGTTATGTTGAGGGCTAGGGTTAGACAGACGGTTCGGGTCTGGATGGGACCTAGGGTTAGGGTTATGTTGAGGGCTCGGGTTAGAGATACGGTTCGGGTCCGGATGGAACCTAGGGTTAGGGTTATGTTGAGGGCTAGGGTAAGAGAGACGTTCGGGTCCGGTTGGGACCTAGGGTTAGGGTTATGTTGAGGGCTAGGGTTAGAGAGACGTTCGGGTCCGGATGGGACCTAGGGTTAGGGTTATGTTGAGGGCTAGGGTTAGAGAGACGGTTCGAGTTCGGATGGGACCTAGGGTTAGGGTTATGTTGAGGGCTACGTTTAGAGAGACGGTTCGGGTCTGGATGGGACCTAGAGTTAGGGTTATGTTGAGGGCTAGGGTTAGAGACACGGTTCGGGTTCGGAAGGGGCCTAGGGTTAGGGTTATATTGAGGGCTAGGGTTAGAGAGACGGTTCGGGTTCGAATGGGACCTAGGGTTAGGGTTATGTTGAGGGCTAGGGTTAGAGAGACGGTTCGGGTCTGGATGGGACCTAGGGTTAGGGTTACGTTGAGGGCTAGGGTTAGAGAGACGGTTCGGGTCCGGATGGGACCTAGGGTTAGGGTTATGTTGAGGGCTAGGGTTAGAGAGACGGTTCGGGTCTGGATGGGACCTAGGGTTAGGGTTATGTTGAGGGCTAGGGTTAGAGAGACGGTTCGGGTCTGGATGGGACCAAGGGTTAGGGTTATGTTGAGGGCTAGGGTTAGAGAGACGGTTCGGGATCGGATGGGACCTAGGGTTAGGGATATGTTGTGCGCTAGGGTTAGAGAGACGGTTTGGGTTCGGATGGGACCTAGGGTTAGGTTTATGTTGAGGGCTAGGGTTAGAGAGACGGTTCGGGTTCGAGAGGGCCCTAGGGTTAGGGTTATGTTGAGGGCTAGGGTTAGAGAGACGGTTCGGGTTCGGATGGGACCAAGGGTTAGGGTTATGTTGAGGGCTAGGGTTAGAGAGACAGTTCGGATTCGGATGGGACCTAGGGTTAGGGTTATTTTGAAGGCTAGGTTTAGACAGACGTTTCGGGTTTGGATGGGACCTAGGGTTAGGGTTATGTTGAGGGCTAGGGTTAGAGAGACGGTTCAGGTTCGGAAGGGACCTAGGGTTAGGGTTATGTTGAGGGCTAGGGTTAGAGAGACGGTTCCCGTCTGGATGGGACCTAGGGTTAGGGTTATGTTGAGGGCTAGGGTTAGAGAGACGGTTCGCGTTCGGATGGGACCTAGGGTTAGGGTTATGTTGAGGGCTAGGGTTAGACAGACGGTTCGGGTCTGGATGGGACCTAGGGTTAGGGTTATGTTGAGGGCTAGGTTTAGAGAGACGATTCGGGTCCGGATGGGACCTAGGGTTAGTGTTACGTTGAGGGCTAGGGTTAGAGAGACGGTTCGGGTCTGAATGGGACCTAGGGTTAGGGTTAGGTTGAGGGCTAGAGTTAGAGAGAAGGTTCCCGTCTGGATGAGACCTAGGGTTAGGGTTATGTTGAGGGCTAGGGTTAGAGAAACGGTTCCCGTCTGGATGGGACCTAGGGTTAGGGTTATGTTGAGGGCTAGGGTTAGACAGACGGTTCGGGTCTGGATGGGACCTAGGGTTAGGGTTATGTTGAGGGCTAGGGTTAGAGAGACGGTTCGCGTCTGGATGGTACCTAGGGTTAGGGTTATGTTGAGGGCTAGGGTTAGAGAGACGGTTCGCGTTCGGATGGGACCTAGGGTTAGGGTTATATTGAGGGTTAGGGTTAGAGAGACGGTTCGGGTTCGGATGTGACCTAGGGTTAGGGTTATGTTGAGAGCTAGGGTTAGAGAGACGTTCGGGTCCGGATGGGACCTAGGGTTAGGGTTATGTTGAGGGCTAGGGTTAGAGAGACGTTCGGGTCCGGATGGGACCTAGGGTTAGGGTTATGTTGAGGGCTAGGGTTAGAGAGACGGTTCGGGTTCGGGTAGGACCTAGGGTTAGGGTTATGTTGAGGGCTAGGGTTAGAGAGACGGTTCGGGTCTGGATGGGACCTAGGGTTAGGGTTATGTTGAGGGCTAGGGTTAGAGAGACGGTTCCCGTCTGGATGGGACCTAGGGTTAGGGTTATGTTGAGGGCTAGGGTTAGCGAGACGGTTCGCGTTCGGATGGGACCTAAGGTTAGGGTTATGTTGAGGGTTAGGGTTAGAGAGACGGTTCGGGTTCGGATGTGACCTAGGGTTAGGGTTATGTTGAGAGCTAGGGTTAGAGAGACGTTCGGGTCCGGGTGGGACCTAGGGTTAGGGTTATGTTGACGGCTAGGGTTAGAGAGACGTTCGGGTCAGGATGGGACCTAGGGTTAGGGTTATGTTGAGGGCTAGGGTTAGAGAGACGGTTTGGGTGGATGGGACCTAGGGTGAGGGTTATGTTGAGGGCTAGGGTTAGAGAGACGGTTCGGGTCCGGAAGGGACCTAGGGTTAGGGTTACGTTGAGGGCTAGGGTTAGAGAGACGGTTCGGGTCTGGATGGGACCTAGGGTTAGGGTTATTTTGAGGGCTAGGGTTAGAGAGACGGTTCCCGTCTGGATGGGACCTAGGGTTAGGGTTATGTTGAGGGCTCGGGTTAGAGAGACGGTTCTGGTCCGGATGGAACCTAGGGTTAGGGTTATGTTGAGGGCTAGGGTTAGAGAGACGTTCGGGTCCGGTTGGGACCTAGGGTTAGGGTTATGTTGAGGGCTAGGGTTAGAGAGACGTTCGGGTCCGGATGGGACCTAGGGTTAGGGTTATGTTGAGGGCTAGGGTTAGAGAGACGGTTCGAGTTCGGATGGGACCTAGGGTTAGGGTTATGTTGACGGCTAAGTTTAGAGAGACGGTTCGGGTCCGGATGGGACCTAGGGTTAGGGTTATGTTGAGGGCTAGGGTTAGAGAGACGGTTTGGGTCTGGATGGGACCTAGGGTGAGGGTTATGTTGAGGGCTAGGGTTAGAGAGACGGTTCGGGTTCGGATGGGACCTAGGGTTAGGGTTATGTTGACGGCTAAGGTTAGAGAGACGGTTCGGGTCCGGAAGGGACCTAGGGTTAGGGTTATGTAGAGGGCTATGGTTAGAGAGACGGTTTGGGTCTGGATGGGACCTAGGGTGAGGGTTATGTTGAGGGCTAGGGTTAGAGAGACGGTTCGGGTCCGGATGGGACCTAGGGTTAGCGTTATGTTGAGGGCTAGGTTTAGAGAGACGGTTCCCGTCTGGATGGGACCTAGGGTTAGGGTTATGTTGAGGGCTCGGGTTAGAGAGACGGTTCGGGTCCGGATGGGACCTAGAGTTAGGGTTATGTTGAGGGCTAGGGTTAGAGAGACGGTTCGGGTCTGGATGGGACCTAGGGTTAGGGTTATGTTGAGGGCTAGGGTTAGAGACACGGTTCGGGTTCGGAAGGGGCCTAGGGTTAGGGTTATGTTGAGGGCTAGGGATAGAGAGACGGTTCGGGTTCGAATGGGACCTAGGTTTAGGGTTATGTTGAGGGCTAGGGTTAGAGAGATGGTTCGGGTCTGGATGGGACCTAGGGTTAGGGTTATGTTGAGGGCTAGGGTTAGAGAGACGGTTCGGGTCTGGATGGGACCTAGGGTTAGGGTTATGTTGAGGGCTAGGGTTAGAGACACGGTTCGGGTTCGGAAGGGGCCTAGGGTTAGGGTTATGTTGAGGGCTAGGGATAGAGAGACGGTTCGGGTTCGAATGGGACCTAGGTTTAGGGTTATGTTGAGGGCTAGGGTTAAAGAGACGGTTCGGGTCCGGATGGGACCTAGGGTTAGCGTTATGTTGAGGGCTAGGGTTAGAGAGACGGTTCGGGTCTGGATGGGACCTAGGGTTAGGGTTAGGTTGAGGGCTAGGGTTAGAAAGACGGTTCCCGTCTGGATGGGACCTAGGGTTAGGGTTATGTTGAGGGCTCGGGTTAGAGAGACGGTTCGGGTCCGGATGGGACCTAGGGTTAGGGTTATGTTGAGGGCTAGGGTTAGAGAGACGGTTCGGGTTCGGGTGGGACCTAGGGTTAGGTTTATGTTGATGGCTAGGGTTAGAGAGACGGTTCGGGTTCGGATGGGACCTAGGGTTAGGGTTATGTTGAGGGCTAGGGTTAGAGAGACGGTTCGGGTTCGGGTGGGACCTAGGGTTATGGTTATGTTGAGGGCTAGGGTTAAAGAGACGGTTCGGGTCCGGATGGGACCTAGGGTTAGCGCTATGTTGAGGGCTAGGGTTAGAGAGACGGTTTGGGTGGATGGGACCTAGGGTGAGGGTTATGTTGAGGGCTAGGGTTAGAGAGACGGTTCGGGTCTGGATGGGACCTAGGGGTAGGGTTATTTTGAGGGCTAGGGTTAGAGAGACGGTTCCCGTCTGGATGGGACCTAGGGTTAGGGTTATGTTGAGGGCTCGGGTTAGAGAGACGGTTCGGGTCCGGATGGGACCTAGGGTTAAGGTTATGTTCAGGGCTAGGGTTAGAGAGACGGTTTGGGTCTGGATGGGACCTAGGGTGAGGGTTATGTTGAGGGCTAGGGTTAGAGAGACTGTTCGGGTCAGGATGGGACCTAGGGTTAGGGTTATGTTGAGGGCTAGGGTTAGAGAGACGGTTCGGGTTCGGATGGGACCTAGGGTTAGGGTTATGTTGACGGCTAAGGTTAGAGAGACGGTTCGGGTACGGATGGGACCTAGGGTTAGGGTTATGTTGAGGGCTAGGGTTAGAGAGACGGTTTGGGTCTGGATGGGACCTAGGGTGAGGGTTATGTTGATGGCTAGGGTTAGAGAGACGGTTCGGGTCCGGATGGGACCTAGGGTTAGGATTATGTTGAGGGCTAGGGTTAGAGAGACGGTTCCCGTCTGGATTGGACCTAGGGTTAGGGTTATGTTCAGGGCTCGGGTTAGAGAGACGGTTCGGGTCCGGATGGGACCTAGAGTTAGGGTTATGTTGAGGGCTAGGGTTAGAGAGACGGTTCGGGTTCGGGTGGGACCTAGGGTTAGGGTTATGTTGAGGGCTAGGGTTAGAGAGACGGTTCGGGTCTGGATGGGACCTAGGGTAAGGGTTATGTTGAGGGCTAGGGTTAGAGACACGGTGCGGGTTAGGAAGGGGCCTAGGGTTAGGGTTATGTTGAGGGCTAGGGAGAGAGACGGTTCGGGTTCGAATGGGACCTAGGGTTAGGGTTATGTTGAGGGCTCGGTTTAGAGAGACGGTTCGGGACCGGATGGGACCTAGGGTTAGGGTTATGTTGAGGGCTAGGGTTAGAGAGACAGTTCGGGTTCGGGTGGGACCTAGGGTTAGGGTTATGTTGAGGGCTAGGGTTAGAGAGACGGTTCGGGTCTGGATGGGACCTAGGGTCAGGGTTATGTTGAGGGCTAGGGTTAGAGAGACGGTTCCCATCTGGATGGGACCTAGGGTTAGGTTTATGTTGAGGGCTAGGGTTAGAGAGATGATTCGGGTTCGGATGGGAACTGGGTTAGGGTTATGTTGAGGGCAAGGGTTAGAGAGACGGTTGGGGTTCGGATGGGACGTAGGGTTAGGGTTATGTTGAGGGCTACGGTTAGAGAGACGGTCGGGTCTGGATGGGACCTAGGGTTAGGGTTATGTTGAGGGCTAGGGTTAGATAGACGGTTCGGGTTCGGATGTGACCTAGGGTTAGGGTTATGTTGAGGGCTAGGGTTTGAGAGACGGTACCCGTCTGGATGGGACCTAGGGTTAAGGTTATGTTGAGGGCTAGGGTTAGAGAGACGGTTCGGGTCTGGATGGGACCTAGGGTTAGGGTTATGTTGAGGGCTAGGGTTAGAGAGACGTTAGGGTCCGGATGGGACCTAGGGTTAGGGTTATGTTGAGGGTTAGGGTTAGAGAGAGGGTTCGGGTTCGGATGGGACCTAGGGTTAGGGTTATATTGAGGGCTAGGGTTAGACAGACGGTTCGGGTTCGGATGGGACCTAGGGTTAGGGTTATGTTGAGGGCTAGGGTTAGACAGACGGTTCGGGTCTGGATGGGACCTAGGGTTAGGGTTATGTTGACGGCTAAGGTTAGAGAGACGGTTCGGGTCCGGATGGGACCTAGGGTTAGGGTTATGTTGAGGGCTAGGGTTAGAGAGACGGTTTGGGTCTGGATGGGACCTAGGGTGAGGGTTATGTTGATGGCTAGGGTTAGAGAGCCGGTTCGGGTCCGGATGGGACCTAGGGTTAGGATTATGTTGAGGGCTAGGGTTAGAGAGACGGTTCCCGTCTGGATGGGACCTAGGGTTAGGGTTATGTTGAGGGCTAGGGTTAGAGAGACGGTTCGGGTCCGGATGGGACCTAGAGTTAGGGTTATGTTGAGGGCTAGGGTTAGAGAGACGGTTCGGGTTCGGGTGGGACCTAGGGTTAGGGTTATGTTGAGGGCTAGGGTTAGAGAGACGGTTCGGGTCTGGATGGGACCTAGGGTTAGGGTTATGTTGAGGGCTAGGGTTAGAGACACGGTGGGGGTTCGGAAGGGGCCTAGGGTTAGGGTTATGTTGAGGGCTAGGGAGAGAGACGGTTCGGGTTCGAATGGGACCTAGGGTTAGGGTTATGTTGAGGGCTCGGTTTAGAGAGACGGTTCGGGACCGGATGGGACCTAGGGTTAGGGTTATGTTGAGGGCTAGGGTTAGAGAGACAGTTCGGGTTCGGGTGGGACCTAGGGTTAGGGTTATGTTGAGGGCTAGGGTTAGAGAGACGGTTCGGGTCTGGATGGGACCTAGGGTTAGGGTTATGTTGAGGGCTAGGGTTGGAGAGACGGTTCCCGTCTGGATGGGACCTAGGGTTAGGTTTATGTTGAGGGCTAGGGTTAGAGAGATGGTTCGGGTTCGGATGGGAACTGGGTTAGGGTTATGTTGAGGGCAAGGGTTAGAGAGACGGTTGGGGTTCGGATGGGACGTAGGGTTAGGGTTATGTTGAGGGCTACGGTTAGAGAGACGGTTCGGGTCTGGATGGGACCTAGGGTTAGGGTTATGTTGAGGGCTAGGGTTAGATAGACGGTTCGGGTTCGGATGTGACCTAGGGTTAGGGTTATGTTGAGGGCTAGGGTTAGAGAGACGGTACCCGTCTGGATGGGACCTAGGGTTAAGGTTATGTTGAGGGCTAGGGTTAGAGAGACGGTTCGGGTCTGGATGGGTCCTAGGGTTAGGGTTATGTTGAGGGCTAGGGTTAGAGAGACGTTAGGGTCCGGATGGGAACTAGGGTTAGGGTTATGTTGAGGGCTAGGGTTAGAGAGACGTTAGGGTACGAATGGGACCTAGGGTTAGGGTTATGTTGAGGGCTAGGATTAGAGAGACATTAGGGTCCGGATGGGACCTAGGGTTAGGGTTATGCTGACGGCTAGGGTTAGAGAGACGGTTCGGGTTCGGATGGGACCTAGGGTTAGGGTTATATTGAGGGCTAGGGTTAGACAGACGGTTCGGGTTCGGATGGGACCTAGGGTTAGGGTTATGTTGAGGGCTAGGTTTAGAGAGACGGTTCGGTCCGGATGGTACCTAGGGTTAGGGTTTTGTTGAGGGCTAGGGTTAGAGAGACGGTTCGGGTCCGGATTGGACCTAGGGTTAGGGTTATGTTGAGGGCTAGGGTTAGAGAGACGGTTTGGGTCTGGATGGGACCTAGGGTTAGGGTTATGTTGAGGGCTCCGGTTAGAGAGACGGTTCGGGTCCGGATGGGACCTAGGGTTAGGGTTATGTTGAGGGCTAGGGTTAGAGAGACTGTTCGGGTTCGGAGGGGACCTAGGGTTAGGGTTATGTTGAGGGCTAGGGTTAGAGAGACGGTTCGTGTCTGGATGGGACCTAGGGTTAGGGTTATGTTGATGGCTAGGGTTAGAGAGACGGTTCGGGTTCGGATGGGACCTAGGGTTAGGGTTATGTTGAGGGCTGGGGTTAGATAGACGGTTAGGGTTCGGATGGGACCTAGGGTTAGGGTTATGTTGAGGGCTAAGTTTAGAGAGACGGTTCGGGTCCGGATGGGACCTAGGGTTAGGGTTATGTTGAGGGCTAGGGTTAGAGAGACGGTTCGGGTCCGGATGGGACCTAGGGTTAGGGTTATGTTGAGGGCTAGGGTTAGAGAGACGGTTCCGGTTCGGATGGTACCTAGGGTTAGGGTTATGTTGAGGGCTAGGGTTAGAGAGACGGTTCGGGTTCGGATGGGACCTAGGGTTAGGGTTATTTTGAGGGCTACGGTCAGATAGACGGTTCGGGTTCGGATGGGACCTAGGGTTAGGGTTATGTTGAGGGCTAGGGTTAGAGAGACGGTTCGGGTTCGGATGGGACCTAGGGTTAGGGTTATGTTGAGGGCTAGGGTTAGAGAGACGGTTCTTGTATGGATGGGACCTAGGGTTAGGGTTATGTTGAGGGCTAGGGTTAGACAGACGGTTCGGGTCTGGATGGGACCTAGGGTTAGGGTTATGTTGAGGGCTAGGGTTAGAGAGACGGTTCGGGTCTGGATGGGACCTGGGGTTAGGGTTATGTTGAGGGCTAGGGTTAGAGAGAAGGTTCGGGTTCGGATGGGACCTAGGGTTAGGGTTATGTTGAGGGCTAGGGTTAGAGAGACGATTCGGGTCCGCATGGGACCTAGGGTTAGGGTTATGTTGAGGGCTAGGGTTAGAGAGACGGTTCGGGTCCGGATGGGACCTAGGGTTAGGGTTATGTTGAGGGCTAGGGTTAGAGAGACGGTTCGGGTCCGGATGGTACCTAGGGTTAGGGTTATGTTGAGGGAGAGGGTTAGAGAGACGGTTCGGGTCTGGATGGGACCTAGGGTTAGGGTTATGTTGAGGGCTAGGGTTAGAGAGACGGTTCGGGTTCGGATGGTACCTAGGGTTAGGGTTATGTTGAGGGCTAGGGTTAGAGAGACGGTTCTGGTTCGGATGTGAGCTAGGGTTAGGGTTATGTTGAGGGCTAGGGTTAGATAGACGGTTCGGGTTCGGATGGGACCTAGGGTTAGGGTTATGTTGAGGGCTAGGGTTAGAGAGACGGTTCGGGTTCGATGGGACCTAGGGTTGGGGTTATGTTGAGGGCTAGGGTTAGAGAGGCAGATCGGGTTCGGATGTGACCTAGGGTTAGGGTTATGTTGAGGGCTAGGGTTAGAGAGACGGTTCGTGTCTGGATGGGACCTAGGGTTAGGGTTATGTTGATGGCTAGGGTTAGAGAGACGGTTTGCGTTCGGATGGGACCTAGGGTTAGGGTTATGTTGAGGGCTGGGGTTAGATAGACGGTTAGGGTTCGGTTGGGACCTAGGGTTAGGGTTATGTTGAGGGCTAAGGTTAGAGAGACGGTTCGGGTCCGGATGGGACCTAGCGTTAGGGTTATGTTGAGGGCTAGGGTTAGAGAGACGGTTCCGGTTCGGATGGTACCTAGGGTTAGGGTTATGTTGAGGGCTAGGGTTAGAAAGACGGTTCGGGTTGGGATGGGACCTAGGGTTAGGGTTATTTTGAGGGCTACGGTCAGATAGACGGTTCGGATTCGGATGGGACCTAGGGTTAGGGTTATGTTGAGGGCTAGCGTTAGAGAGACGGTTCGGGTTCGGATGGGACCTAGGGTTAGGGTTATGTTGAGGGCTAGGGTTAGATAGACGGTTCGGGTTCGGATGGGACCTAGGGTTAGGGTTATGTTGAGGGCTAGGGTTAGAGAGACGGTTCGGGTCTGGATGGGACCTAGGATTAGGGTTATGTTGAGGGCTAGGGTTAGAGAGACGGTTCCCATCTGGATGGGACCTAGGGTTAGGTTTATGTTGAGGGCTAGGGTTAGAGAGATGATTCGGGTTCGGATGGGAACTGGGTTAGGGTTATGTTGAGGGCAAGGGTTAGAGAGACGGTTGGGGTTCGGATGGGACGTAGGGTTAGGGTTATGTTGAGGGCTACGGTTAGAGAGACGGTCGGGTCTGGATGGGACCTAGGGTTAGGGTTATGTTGAGGGCTAGGGTTAGATAGACGGTTCGGGTTCGGATGTGACCTAGGGTTAGGGTTATGTTGAGGGCTAGGGTTAGAGAGACGGTACCCGTCTGGATGGGACCTAGGGTTAAGGTTATGTTGAGGGCTAGGGTTAGAGAGACGGTTCGGGTCTGGATGGGACCTAGGGTTAGGGTTATGTTGAGGGCTAGGGTTAGAGAGACGTTAGGGTACGAATGGGACCTAGGGTTAGGGTTATGTTGAGGGCTAGGATTAGAGAGACGTTAGGGTCCGGATGGGACCTAGGGTTAGGGTTATGTTGAGGGCTAGGGTTAGAGAGACGGTTCGGGTTCGGATGGGACCTAGGGTTAGGGTTATATTGAGGGCTAGGGTTAGACAGACGGTTCGGGTTCGGATGGGACCTAGGGTTAGGGTTATGTTGAGGGCTAGGGTTAGACAGACGGTTCGGGTCTGGATGGGACCTAGGGTTAGGGTTATGTTGACGGCTAAGGTTAGAGAGACGGTTCGGGTCCGGATGGGACCTAGGGTTAGGGTTATGTTGAGGGCTAGGGTTAGAGAGACGGTTTGGGTCTGGATGGGACCTAGGGTGAGGGTTATGTTGATGGCTAGGGTTAGAGAGCCGGTTCGGGTCCGGATGGGACCTAGGGTTAGGATTATGTTGAGGGCTAGGGTTAGAGAGACGGTTCCCGTCTGGATGGGACCTAGGGTTAGGGTTATGTTGAGGGCTCGGGTTAGAGAGACGGTTCTGGTGCGGATGGGACCTAGAGTTAGGGTTATGTTGAGGGCTAGGGTTAGAGAGACGGTTCGGGTTCGGGTGGGACCTAGGGTTAGGGTTATGTTGAGGGCTAGGGTTAGAGAGACGGTTCGGGTCTGGATGGGACCTAGGGTTAGGGTTATGTTGAGGGCTAGGGTTAGAGAGATGGTTCGGGTTTGGATGGGAACTGGGTTAGGGTTATGTTGAGGGCAAGGGTTAGAGAGACGGTTCAGGTTCGGATGGGACCTAGGGTTAGGGTTATGTTGAGGGCTAGGGTTAGAGAGACAGTTCGGGTTCGAATGGGACCTAGGGTTAGGGTTATGTTGAGGGCTAGGGTTAAAGAGACGTTCGGGTCCGGATGGGACTAGGGTTAGGGTTATGTTGAGGGCTAGGGTTAGAGAGACGGTTCGGGTTCGGATGGGACCTAGGGTTAGGGTTATGTTGAGGGCTAGGGTTAGAGAGACAGTTCGGGTTCGAATGGGACCTAGGGTTAGGGTTATGTTGAGGGCTAGGGTTAAAGAAACGTTCGGGTCCTGTTGGGACTAGGGTTAGGGTTATGTTGAGGGCTAGGGTTAGAGAGACGGTTCGAGTCCGGATGGGACCTAGGGTTAGGGTTATGTTGAGGGCTAGGGTTAGAGAGACAGTTCGGATTCGGATTGGACCTAGGGTTAGGGTTATTTTGAAGGCTAGGTTTAGACAGACGTTTCGGGTTTGGATGGGACCTAGGGTTAGGGTTATGTTGAGGGCTAGGGTTAGAGAGACGGTTCAGGTTCGGATGGGACCTAGGGTTAGGGTTATGTTGAGGGCTAGGGTTAGAGAGACAGTTCGGGTTCGAATGGGACCTAGGGTTAGGGTTATGTTGAGGGCTAGGGTTAAAGAGACGTTCGGGTCCGGATGGGACTAGGGTTAGGGTTATGTTGAGGGCTAGGGTTAGAGAGACGGTTCGGGTTCGGATGGGACCTAGGGTTAGGGTTATGTTGAGGGCTAGGGTTAGCGAGACTGTTCGGGTCCGGAGGGGACCTAGGGTTAGGGTTATGTTGAGGGCTAGGGTTAGAGAGACGTTCGGGTCCGTATGGGACCTAGGGTTAGGGCTATGTTGAGGGCTAGGGTTAGACAGACGGTTCGGGTTCGGATGGGACCTAGGGTTAGGGTTATGTTGAGGGCTAGGGTTAGAGAGACGGTTCTAGTCCGGATGGGACCTAGGGTTAGGGTTATGTTGAGGGCTAGGGTTAGAGAGACGGTTCGGTCTGGATGGTACCTAGGGTTAGGGTTTTGTTGAGGGCTAGGGTTAGAGAGAGGGTTCTAGTCCGGATGGGACCTAAGGTTAGGGTTATGTTGAGGGCTAGGGTTAAAGAGACGTTCGGGTCCGGATGGGACTAGGGTTAGGGTTATACTGAGGGCTAGGGTTAGACAGACGGATCGGGTTCGGATGGGACCTAGGGTTAGGGTTATGCTGAGGGCTAGGGTTAGAGAGACGGTTCGGGTCCGGATTGGACCTAGGGTTAGGGTTATGTTGAGGGCTAGGGTTAGAGTGATGGATCGGGTTCGGATGGGACCTAGGGTTAGGGTTTTGTTGAGGGCTAGGGTTAGAGAGACGGTTCGGGTCCGGATTGGACGTAGGGTTAGGGTTATGTTGAGGGCTAGGGTTAGAGAGACGCTTCGGGTCCGGATTGGACCTAGGGTTAGGGTTATGTTGAGGGCTAGGGTTAAAGAAACGTTCGGGTCCTGTTGGGACTAGGGTTAGGGTTATGTTGAGGGCTAGGGTTAGAGAGACGGTTCGAGTCCGGATGGGACCTAGGGTTAGGGTTATGTTGAGGGCTAGGGTTAGAGAGACAGTTCGGATTCGGATTGGACCTAGGGTTAGGGTTATTTTGAAGGCTAGGTTTAGACAGACGTTTCGGGTTTGGATGGGACCTAGGGTTAGGGTTATGTTGAGGGCTAGGGTTAGAGAGACGGTTCAGGTTCGGATGGGACCTAGGGTTAGGGTTATGTTGAGGGCTAGGGTTAGAGAGACAGTTCGGGTTCGAATGGGACCTAGGGTTAGGGTTATGTTGAGGGCTAGGGTTAAAGAGACGTTCGGGTCCGGATGGGACTAGGGTTAGGGTTATGTTGAGGGCTAGGGTTAGAGAGACGGTTCGGGTTCGGATGGGACCTAGGGTTAGGGTTATGTTGAGGGCTAGGGTTAGCGAGACTGTTCGGGTCCGGAGGGGACCTAGGGTTAGGGTTATGTTGAGGGCTAGGGTTAGAGAGACGTTCGGGTCCGTATGGGACCTAGGGTTAGGGCTATGTTGAGGGCTAGGGTTAGACAGACGGTTCGGGTTCGGATGGGACCTAGGGTTAGGGTTATGTTGAGGGCTAGGGTTAGAGAGACGGTTCTAGTCCGGATGGGACCTAGGGTTAGGGTTATGTTGAGGGCTAGGGTTAGAGAGACGGTTCGGTCTGGATGGTACCTAGGGTTAGGGTTTTGTTGAGGGCTAGGGTTAGAGAGAGGGTTCTAGTCCGGATGGGACCTAAGGTTAGGGTTATGTTGAGGGCTAGGGTTAAAGAGACGTTCGGGTCCGGATGGGACTAGGGTTAGGGTTATACTGAGGGCTAGGGTTAGACAGACGGATCGGGTTCGGATGGGACCTAGGGTTAGGGTTATGCTGAGGGCTAGGGTTAGAGAGACGGTTCGGGTCCGGATTGGACCTAGGGTTAGGGTTATGTTGAGGGCTAGGGTTAGAGTGATGGATCGGGTTCGGATGGGACCTAGGGTTAGGGTTTTGTTGAGGGCTAGGGTTAGAGAGACGGTTCGGGTCCGGATTGGACGTAGGGTTAGGGTTATGTTGAGGGCTAGGGTTAGAGAGACGCTTCGGGTCCGGATTGGACCTAGGGTTAGGGTTATGTTGAGGGCTAGGGTTAGACAGACGGATCGGGTTCGGATGGGACCTAGGGTTAGGGTTTTGTTGAGGGCTAGGGTTAGAGAGACGTTTCGGGTCCGGATTGGACCTAGGGTTAGTGTTATGTTGAGGGCTAGGGTTAGAGAGACGGTTCGGGTCTGGATGGGACATAGGGTTAGGGTTATGTTGAGGGCTCGGGTTAGAGAGACGGTTCGGGTCCGTATGGGACCTAGGGTTAGGGTTATGTTGAGGGCTAGGGTTAGAGACACAGTTCGGATTCGCATGGGACCTAGGGTTAGGGTTATTTTGAGGGCTAGGTTTAGACATACGTTTCGGGTTTGGATGGGACCTAGGGTTTCGGTTATGTTGAGGGCTAGGGTTAGAGAGACGGTTCAGGTTCGGATGGGACCTAGGGTTAGGGTTATGTTGAGGGCTAGGGTTAGAGAGACAGTTCGGGTTCGAATGGGACCTAGGGTTAGGGTTATGTTGAGGGCTAGGGTTAAAGAAACGTTCGGGTCCTGTTGGGACTAGGGTTAGGGTTATGTTGAGGGCTAGGGTTAGAGAGACGGTTCGAGTCCGGATGGGACCTAGGGTTAGGGTTATGTTGAGGGCTAGGGTTAGAGAGACAGTTCGGATTCGGATTGGACCTAGGGTTAGGGTTATTTTGAAGGCTAGGTTTAGACAGACGGTTCGGGTTCGGATGGGACCTAGGGTTAGGGTTATGTTGAGGGCTAGGGTTAGAGAGACGGTTCTAGTCCGGATGGGACCTAGGGTTAGGGTTATGTTGAGGGCTAGGGTTAGAGAGACGGTTCGGTCTGGATGGTACCTAGGGTTAGGGTTTTGTTGAGGGCTAGGGTTAGAGAGACGGTTCTAGTCCGGATGGGACCTAGGGTTAGGGTTATGTTGAGGGCTAGGGTTAGAGAGACGGTTCGGTCTGGATGGTACCTAGGGTTAGGGTTATGTTGAGGGCTAGGGTTAGAGAGACGGTTTGGGTCTGGATGGGATCTAGGGTGAGGGTTATGTTGAGGGCTAGGGTTAGATAGACGGTTCCCGTCTGGATGGGACCTAGGGTTAGGGTTATGTTGAGGGCTCGGGTTAGAGAGACGGTTCGGGTCCGGATGGGACCTAGAGTTAGGGTTATGTTGAGGGCTAGGGTTAGAGAGACGGTTCGGTTTCGGGTGGGACCTAGGGTTAGGGTTATGTTGAGGGCTAGGGTTAGAGAGACGGTTCGGGTCTGGATGGGACCTAGGGTTAGGGTTATGTTGAGGGCTAGGGTTAGAGAGACGGTTCCCGTCTGGATGGGACCTAGGGTTAGGGTTATGTTGAGGGCTAGGGTTAGAGAGACGGTTCGCGTTCGGATGGGACCTAGGGTTAGGGTTATGTTGAGGGCTAGGGTTAGACAGACGGTTCGGGTCTGGATGGAACCTAGGGTTAGGGTTATGTTGAGGGCTAGGGTTAGAGAGACGATTCGGGTCTGAATGGGACCTAGGGTTAGGGTTATGTTGAGGGCTAGGGTTAGAGAAACGGTTCCCGTCTGGATGGGACCTAGGGTTAGGGTTATGTTGAGGGCTACGGTTAGAGAGACGGTTCGGGTCTGGATGGGACCTAGAGTTAGGGTTATGTTGAGGGCTAGGGTTAGAGACACGGTTCGGGTTCGGAAGGGGCCTAGGGTTAGGGTTATATTGAGGGCTAGGGTTAGAGAGACGGTTCGGATTCGAATGGGACCTAGGGTTAGGTTTATGTTGAGGGCTAGGGTTAGAGAGACGGTTCGGGTTCGAGAGGGACCTAGGGTTAGGGTTATGTTGAGGGCTAGGGTTAGAGACACGGTTCGGGTTCGGATGGGACCTAGGGTTAGGGTTATGTTGAGGGCTAGGGTTAGAGAGACGGTTTGGGTCTGGATGGGACCTAGAGTTAGAGTTATGTTGAGGGCTAGGGTTAGAGACACGGTTCGGGTTCGGAAGGGGCCTAGGGTTAGGGATATGTTGTGCGCTAGGGTTAGAGAGACGGTTTGGGTTCGGATGGGACCTAGGGTTAGGTTTCTGTTGAGGGCTAGGGTTAGAGAGACGGTTCGGGTTCGAGAGGGACCTAGGGTTAGGGTTATGTTGAGGACTAGGGTTAGAGAGACGGTTCGGGTCCGGATGGGACCTAGGGTTAGGGTTATGTTGAGGGCTAGGGTTAGAGACACAGTTCGGATTCGGATGGGACCTAGGGTTAGGGTTATTTTGAGGGATAGGTTTAGACATACGTTTCGGGTTTGGATGGGAGCTAGGGTTACGGTTATGTTGAGGGCTAGGGTTAGAGAGACGGTTCAGGTTCGGATGGGACCTAGGGTTAGGGTTATGTTGAGGGCTAGGGTTAGAGAGACAATTCGGGTTCGAATGGGACCTAGGGTTAGGGTTATGTTGAGGGCTAGGGTTAAAGAAACGTTCGGGTCCTGTTGGGACTAGGGTTAGGGTTATGTTGAGGGCTAGGGTTAGAGAGACGGTTCGGTTCCGGATGGGACCTAGGGTTAGGGTTATGTTGAGGGCTAGGGTTAGAGAGACAGTTCGGATTCGGATGGGACCTAGGGTTAGGGTTATTTTGAAGGCTAGGGTTAGAGAGACGGTTCAGGTTCGGATGGGACCTAGGGTTAGGGTTATGTTGAGGGCTAGGGTTAGAGAGACAGTTCGGGTTCGAATGGGACCTAGGGTTAGGGTTATGTTGAGGGCTAGGGTTAAAGAGACGTTCGGGTCCGGATGGGACTAGGGTTAGGGTTATGTTGAGGGCTAGGGTTAGAGAGACGGTTCGGGTTCGGATGGGACCTAGGGTTAGGGTTATGTTGAGGGCTAGGGTTAGAGAGACTGTTCGGGTCCGGAGGGGACCTAGGGTTAGGGTTATGTTGAGGGCTAGGGTTAGAGAGACGTTCGGGTCCGTATGGGACCTAGGGTTAGGGCTATGTTGAGGGCTAGGGTTAGACAGACGGTTCGGGTTCGGATGGGACCTAGGGTTAGGGTTATGTTGAGGGCTAGGGTTAGAGAGACCTTTCTAGTCCGGATGGGACCTAGGGTTAGGGTTATGTTGAGGGCTAGGGTTAGAGAGACGGTTCGGTCTGGATGGTACCTAGGGTTAGGGTTTTGTTGAGGGCTAGGGTTAGAGAGACGGTTCTAGTCCGGATGGTACCTAGGGTTAGGGTTATGTTGAGGGCTAGGGTTAGAGAGACGGTTCGGTCTGGATGGTACCTAGGGTTAGGGTTATGTTGAGGGCTAGGGTTAGAGAGACGGTTTGGGTCTGGATGGGATCTAGGGTGAGGGTTATTTTGAGGGCTAGGGTTAGAGTGACGGTTCCCGTCTGGATGGGACCTAGGGTTAGGGTTATGTTGAGGGCTCGGGTTAGAGAGACGGTTCGGGTCCGGATGGGACCTAGATAGTGGGTTATGTTGAGGGCTAGGGTTAGAGAGACGGTTCGGTTTCGGGTGGGACCTAGGGTTAGGGTTATGTTGAGGGCTAGGGTTAGAGAGACGGTTCGGGTCTGTATGGGACCTAGGGCTAGGGTTATGTTGAGGGCTAGGGTTAGAGAGACGGTTCCCGTCTGGATGGGACCTAGGGTTAGGGTTATGTTGAGGGCTAGGGTTAGAGAGACGGTTCGCGTTCGAATGGGACCTAGGGTTAGGGTTATGTTGAGGGCTAGGGTTAGACAGACGGTTCGGGTCTGGATGGGACCTAGGGTTAGGGTTATGTTGAGGGCTAGGGTTAGAGAGACGGTTCGGGTCTGAATGGGACCTAGGGTTAGTGTTACGTTGAGGGCTAGGGTTAGAGAGACGGTTCGGTTCTGAATGGGACCTAGGGTTAGGGTTATGTTGAGGGCTAGGGTTAGAGAAACGGTTCCCGTCTGGATGGGACCTAGGGTTAGGGTTATGTTGAGGGCTAGGGTTAGAGAGACGGTTCGGGTCTGGATGGGACCTAGGGTTAGGGTTACGTTGAGGGCTAGGGTTAGAGAGACGGTTCGGGTCCGGATGGGACCTAGGGTTAGGGTTATGTTGAGGGCTAGGGTTAGAGAGACGGTTCGGGTCTGGATGGGACCTAGGGTTAGGGTTATGTTGAGGGCTAGGGTTAGAGAGACGGTTCGGGTCTGGATGGGACCAAGGGTTAGGGTTATGTTGAGGGCTAGGGTTAGAGAGACGGTTCGGGATCGGATGGGACCTAGGGTTAGGGATATGTTGTGCGCTAGGGTTAGAGAGACGGTTTGGGTTCGGATGGGACCTAGGGTTAGGTTTATGTTGAGGGCTAGGGTTAGAGAGACGGTTCGGGTTCGAGAGGGCCCTAGGGTTAGGGTTATGTTGAGGGCTAGGGTTAGAGAGACGGTTCGGGTTCGGATGGGACCTAGGGTTAGGGTTATGTTGAGGGCTAGGGTTAGAGAGACAGTTCGGATTCGGATGGGACCTAGGGTTAGGGTTATTTTGAAGGCTAGGTTTAGACAGACGTTTCGGGTTTGGATGGGACCTAGGGTTAGGGTTATGTTGAGGGCTAGGGTTAGAGAGACGGTTCAGGTTCGGAAGGGACCTAGGGTTAGGGTTATGTTGAGGGCTAGGGTTAGAGAGACAGTTCGGGTTCGAATGGGACCTAGGGTTAGGGTTATGTTGAGGGCTAGGGTTAGAGAGACGGTTCCCGTCTGGATGGGACCTAGGGTTAGGGTTATGTTGAGGGCTAGGGTTAGAGAGACGGTTCGCGTTCGGATGGGACCTAGGGTTAGGGTTATGTTGAGGGCTAGGGTTAGACAGACGGTTCGGGTCTGGATGGGACCTAGGGTTAGGGTTATGTTGACGGCTAGGTTTAGAGAGACGATTCGGGTCCGGATGGGACCTAGGGTTAGTGTTACGTTGAGGGCTAGGGTTAGAGAGACAGTTCGGGTTTGAATGGGACCTAGGGTTAGGGTTAGGTTGAGGGCTAGAGTTAGAGAGAAGGTTCCCGTCTGGATGAGACCTAGGGTTAGGGTTATGTTGAGGGCTAGGGTTAGAGAAACGGTTCCCGTCTGGATGGGACCTAGGGTTAGGGTTATGTTGAGGGCTAGGGTTAGACAGACGGTTCGGGTCTGGATGGGACCTAGGGTTAGGGTTATGTTGAGGGCTCGGGTTAGAGAGACGGTTCGGGTCCGGATGGGACCTAGGGTTAGGGTTATGTTGAGGGCTAGAGTTAGAGAGACGGTTCGGGTTCGGGTGGGACCTAGGGTTAGGTTTATGTTGAGGGCTAGGGTTAGAGAGACGGTTCGGGTCTGGATGGGACCTAGGGTTAGGGTTATGTTGAGGGCTAGGGTTAGAGAGACGGTTCGCGTCTGGATGGTACCTAGGGTTAGGGTTATGTTGAGGGCTAGGGTTAGAGAGACGGTTCGCGTTCGGATGGGACCTAGGGTTAGGGTTATATTGAGGGTTAGGGTTAGAGAGACGGTTTGGGTTCGGATGTGACCTAGGGTTAGGGTTATGTTGAGAGCTAGGGTTAGAGAGACGTTCGGGTCCGGATGGGACCTAGGGTTAGGGTTATGTTGAGGGCTAGGGTTAGAGAGACGTTCGGGTCCGGATGGGACGTAGGGTTAGGGTTATGTTGAGGGCTAGGGTTAGAGAGACGGTTCGGGTTCGGGTAGGACCTAGGGTTAGGGTTATGTTGAGGGCTAGGGTTAGAGAGACGGTTCGGGTCTGGATGGGACCTAGGGTTAGGGTTATGTTGAGGGCTAGGGTTAGAGAGACGGTTCCCGTCTGGATGGGACCTAGGGTTAGGGTTATGTTGAGGGCTAGGGTTAGAGAGACGGTTCGCGTTCGGATGGGACCTAGGGTTAGGGTTATGTTGAGGGTTAGGGTTAGAGAGACGGTTCGGGTTCGGATGTGACCTAGGGTTAGGGTTATGTTGAGAGCTAGGGTTAGAGAGACGTTCGGGTCCGGGTGGGACCTAGGGTTAGGGTTATGTTGAGGGCTAGGGTTAGAGAGACGTTCGGGTCCGGATGGGACCTAGGGTTAGGGTTATGTTGAGGGCTAGGGTTAGGGAGACGGTTTGGGTGGATGGGACCTAGGGTGAGGGTTATGTTGAGGGCTAGGGTTAGAGAGACGGTTCGGGTCCGGAAGGGACCTAGGGTTAGGGTTACGTTGAGGGCTAGGGTTAGAGAGACGGTTCGGGTCTGGATGGGACCTAGGGTTAGGGTTATTTTGAGGGCTAGGGTTAGAGAGACGGTTCCCGTCTGGATGGGACCTAGGGTTAGGGTTATGTTGAGGGCTCGGGTTAGAGAGACGGTTCGGGTCCGGATGGAACCTAGGGTTAGGGTTATGTTGAGGGCTAGGGTTAGAGAGACGTTCGGGTCCGGTTGGGACCTAGGGTTAGGGTTATGTTGAGGGCTAGGGTTAGAGAGACGTTCGGGTCCGGATGGGACCTAGGGTTAGGGTTATGTTGAGGGCTAGGGTTAGAGAGACGGTTCGAGTTCGGATGGGACCTAGGGTTAGGGTTATGTTGACGGCTAAGTTTAGAGAGACGGTTCGGGTCCGGATGGGACCTAGGGTTAGGGTTATGTTGAGGGCTAGGGTTAGAGAGACGGTTTGGGTCTGGATGGGACCTAGGGTGAGGGTTATGTTGAGGGCTAGGGTTAGAGAGACGGTTCGGGTTCGGATGGGACCTAGGGTTAGGGTTATGTTGACGGCTAATGTTAGAGAGACGGTTCGGGTCCGGATGGGACCTAGGGTTAGGGTTATGTAGAGGGCTATGGTTAGAGAGACGGTTTGGGTCTGGATGGGACCTAGGGTGAGGGTTATGTTGAGGGCTAGGGTTAGAGAGACGGTTCGGGTCCGGATGGGACCTAGGGTTAGCGTTATGTTGAGGGCTAGGTTTAGAGAGACGGTTCCCGTCTGGATGGGACCTAGGGTTAGGGTTATGTTGAGGGCTCGGGTTAGAGAGACGGTTCGGGTCCGGATGGGACCTAGAGTTAGGGTTATGTTGAGGGCTAGGGTTAGAGAGACGGTTCGGGTCTGGATGGGACCTAGGGTTAGGGTTATGTTGAGGGCTAGGGTTAGAGACACGGTTCGGGTTCGGAAGGGGACTAGGGTTAGGGTTATGTTGAGGGCTAGGGATAGAGAGACGGTTCGGGTTCGAATGGGACCTAGGTTTAGGGTTATGTTGAGGGCTAGGGTTAGAGAGATGGTTCGGGTCTGGATGGGACCTAGGGTTAGGGTTATGTTGAGGGCTAGGGTTAGAGAGACGGTTCGGGTCTGGATGGGACCTAGGGTTAGGGTTATGTTGAGGGCTAGGGTTAGAGACACGGTTCGGGTTCGGAAGGGGCCTAGGGTTAGGGTTATGTTGAGGGCTAGGGATAGAGAGACGGTTCGGGTTCGAATGGGACCTAGGTTTAGGGTTATGTTGAGGGCTAGGGTTAAAGAGACGGTTCGGGTCCGGATGGGACCTAGGGGTAGGGTTATTTTGAGGGCTAGGGTTAGAGAGACGGTTCCCGTCTGGATGGGACCTAGGGTTACGGTTATGTTGAGGGCTCGGGTTAGAGAGACGGTTCGGGTTCGGATGGGACCTAGGGTTAGGGTTATGTTGACGGCTAAGGTTAGAGAGACGGTTCGGGTACGGATGGGACCTAGGGTTAGGGTTATGTTGAGGGCTAGGGTTAGAGAGACGGTTTGGGTCTGGATGGGACCTAGGGTGAGGGTTATGTTGATGGCTAGGGTTAGAGAGACGGTTCGGGTCTGGATGGGACCTAGGGTTAGGATTATGTTGAGGGCTAGGGTTAGAGAGACGGTTCCCGTCTGGATGGGACCTAGGGTTAGGGTTATGTTGAGGGCTCGGGTTAGAGAGACGGTTCGGGTCCGGATGGGACCTAGAGTTAGGGTTATGTTGAGGGCTAGGGTTAGAGAGACGGTTCGGGTTCGGGTGGGACCTAGGGTTAGGGTTATGTTGAGGGCTAGGGTTAGAGAGACGGTTCGGGTCTGGATGGGACCTAGGGTAAGGGTTATGTTGAGGGCTAGGGTTAGAGACACGGTGCGGGTTCGGAAGGGGCCTAGGGTTAGGGTTATGTTGAGGGCTAGGGAGAGAGACGGTTCGGGTTCGAATGGGACCTAGGGTTAGGGTTATGTTGAGGGCTCGGTTTAGAGAGACGGTTCGGGACCGGATGGGACCTAGGGTTAGGGTTATGTTGAGGGCTAGGGTTAGAGAGACAGTTCGGGTTCGGGTGGGACCTAGGGTTAGTGTTATGTTGAGGGCTAGGGTTAGAGAGACGGTTCGGGTCTGGATGGGACCTAGGGTCAGGGTTATGTTGAGGGCTAGGGTTAGAGAGACGGTTCCCATCTGGATGGGACCTAGGGTTAGGTTTATGTTGAGGGCTAGGGTTAGAGAGATGATTCGGGTTCGGATGGGAACTGGGTTAGGGTTATGTTGAGGGCAAGGGTTAGAGAGACGGTTGGGGTTCGGATGGGACGTAGGGTTAGGGTTATGTTGAGGGCTACGGTTAGAGAGACGGTCGGGTCTGGATGGGACCTAGGGTTAGGGTTATGTTGAGGGCTAGGGTTAGATAGACGGTTCGGGTTCGGATGTGACCTAGGGTTAGGGTTATGTTGAGGGCTAGGGTTAGAGAGACGGTACCCGTCTGGATGGGACCTAGGGTTAAGGTTATGTTGAGGGCTAGGGTTAGAGAGACGGTTCGGGTCTGGATGGGACCTAGGGTTAGGGTTATGTTGAGGGCTAGGGTTAGAGAGACGTTAGGGTACGAATGGGACCTAGGGTTAGGGTTATGTTGAGGGCTAGGATTAGAGAGACGTTAGGGTCCGGATGGGACCTAGGGTTAGGGTTATGTTGAGGGTTACGGTTAGAGAGAGCGTTCGGGTTCGGATGGGACCTAGGGTTAGGGTTATATTGAGGGCTAGGGTTAGACAGACGGTTCGGGTTCGGATGGGACCTAGGGTTAGGGTTATGTTGAGGGCTAGGGTTAGACAGACGGTTCGGGTCTGGATGGGACCTAGGGTTAGGGTTATGTTGACGGCTAAGGTTAGAGAGACGGTTCGGGTCCGGATGGGACCTAGGGTTAGGGTTATGTTGAGGGCTAGGGTTAGAGAGACGGTTTGGGTCTGGATGGGACCTAGGGTGAGGGTTATGTTGATGGCTAGGGTTAGAGAGCCGGTTCGGGTCCGGATGGGACCTAGGGTTAGGATTATGTTGAGGGCTAGGGTTAGAGAGACGGTTCCCGTCTGGATGGGACCTAGGGTTAGGGTTATGTTGAGGGCTCGGGTTAGAGAGACGGTTCGGGTCCGGATGGGACCTAGAGTTAGGGTTATGTTGAGGGCTAGGGTTAGAGAGACGGTTCGGGTTCGGGTGGGACCTAGGGTTAGGGTTATGTTGAGGGCTCGGGTTAGAGAGACGGTTCGGGTTCGGATGGGACCTAGGGTTAGGGTTATGTTGACGGCTAAGGTTAGAGAGACGGTTCGGGTACGGATGGGACCTAGGGTTAGGGTTATGTTGAGGGCTAGGGTTAGAGAGACGGTTTGGGTCTGGATGGGACCTAGGGTGAGGGTTATGTTGATGGCTAGGGTTAGAGAGACGGTTCGGGTCTGGATGGGACCTAGGGTTAGGATTATGTTGAGGGCTAGGGTTAGAGAGACGGTTCCCGTCTGGATGGGACCTAGGGTTAGGGTTATGTTGAGGGCTCGGGTTAGAGAGACGGTTCGGGTCCGGATGGGACCTAGAGTTAGGGTTATGTTGAGGGCTAGGGTTAGAGAGACGGTTCGGGTTCGGGTGGGACCTAGGGTTAGGGTTATGTTGAGGGCTAGGGTTAGAGAGACGGTTCGGGTCTGGATGGGACCTAGGGTAAGGGTTATGTTGAGGGCTAGGGTTAGAGACACGGTGCGGGTTCGGAAGGGGCCTAGGGTTAGGGTTATGTTGAGGGCTAGGGAGAGAGACGGTTCGGGTTCGAATGGGACCTAGGGTTAGGGTTATGTTGAGGGCTCGGTTTAGAGAGACGGTTCGGGACCGGATGGGACCTAGGGTTAGGGTTATGTTGAGGGCTAGGGTTAGAGAGACAGTTCGGGTTCGGGTGGGACCTAGGGTTAGTGTTATGTTGAGGGCTAGGGTTAGAGAGACGGTTCGGGTCTGGATGGGACCTAGGGTCAGGGTTATGTTGAGGGCTAGGGTTAGAGAGACGGTTCCCATCTGGATGGGACCTAGGGTTAGGTTTATGTTGAGGGCTAGGGTTAGAGAGATGATTCGGGTTCGGATGGGAACTGGGTTAGGGTTATGTTGAGGGCAAGGGTTAGAGAGACGGTTGGGGTTCGGATGGGACGTAGGGTTAGGGTTATGTTGAGGGCTACGGTTAGAGAGACGGTCGGGTCTGGATGGGACCTAGGGTTAGGGTTATGTTGAGGGCTAGGGTTAGATAGACGGTTCGGGTTCGGATGTGACCTAGGGTTAGGGTTATGTTGAGGGCTAGGGTTAGAGAGACGGTACCCGTCTGGATGGGACCTAGGGTTAAGGTTATGTTGAGGGCTAGGGTTAGAGAGACGGTTCGGGTCTGGATGGGACCTAGGGTTAGGGTTATGTTGAGGGCTAGGGTTAGAGAGACGTTAGGGTACGAATGGGACCTAGGGTTAGGGTTATGTTGAGGGCTAGGATTAGAGAGACGTTAGGGTCCGGATGGGACCTAGGGTTAGGGTTATGTTGAGGGTTACGGTTAGAGAGAGCGTTCGGGTTCGGATGGGACCTAGGGTTAGGGTTATATTGAGGGCTAGGGTTAGACAGACGGTTCGGGTTCGGATGGGACCTAGGGTTAGGGTTATGTTGAGGGCTAGGGTTAGACAGACGGTTCGGGTCTGGATGGGACCTAGGTTTAGGGTTATGTTGACGGCTAAGGTTAGAGAGACGGTTCGGGTCCGGATGGGACCTAGGGTTAGGGTTATGTTGAGGGCTAGGGTTAGAGAGACGGTTTGGGTCTGGATGGGACCTAGGGTGAGGGTTATGTTGATGGCTAGGGTTAGAGAGCCGGTTCGGGTCCGGATGGGACCTAGGGTTAGGATTATGTTGAGGGCTAGGGTTAGAGAGACGGTTCCCGTCTGGATGGGACCTAGGGTTAGGGTTATGTTGAGGGCTCGGGTTAGAGAGACGGTTCGGGTCCGGATGGGACCTAGAGTTAGGGTTATGTTGAGGGCTAGGGTTAGAGAGACGGTTCGGGTTCGGGTGGGACCTAGGGTTAGGGTTATGTTGAGGGCTAGGGTTAGAGAGACGGTTCGGGTCTGGATGGGACCTAGGGTTAGGGTTATGTTGAGGGCTAGGGTTAGAGACACGGTGGGGGTTCGGAAGGGGCCTAGGGTTAGGGTTATGTTGAGGGCTAGGGAGAGAGACGGTTCGGGTTCGAATGGGACCTAGGGTTAGGGTTATGTTGAGGGCTCGGTTTAGAGAGACGGTTCGGGACCGGATGGGACCTAGGGTTAGGGTTATGTTGAGGGCTAGGGTTAGAGAGACAGTTCGGGTTCGGGTGGGACCTAGGGTTAGGGTTATGTTGAGGGCTAGGGTTAGAGAGACGGTTCGGGTCTGGATGGGACCTAGGGTTAGGGTTATGTTGAGGGCTAGGGTTGGAGAGACGGTTCCCGTCTGGATGGGACCTAGGGTTAGGTTTATGTTGAGGGCTAGGGTTAGAGAGATGGTTCGGATTCGGATGGGAACTGGGTTAGGGTTATGTTGAGGGCAAGGGTTAGAGAGACGGTTGGGGTTCGGATGGGACGTAGGGTTAGGGTTATGTTGAGGGCTACGGTTAGAGAGACGGTTCGGGTCTGGATGGGACCTAGGGTTAGGGTTATGTTGAGGGCTAGGGTTAGATAGACGGTTCGGGTTCGGATGTGACCTAGGGTTAGGGTTATGTTGAGGGCTAGGGTTAGAGAGACGGTACCCGTCTGGATGGGACCTAGGGTTAAGGTTATGTTGAGGGCTAGGGTTAGAGAGACGGTTCGGGTCTGGATGGGTCCTAGGGTTAGGGTTATGTTGAGGGCTAGGGTTAGAGAGACGTTAGGGTCCGGATGGGAACTAGGGTTAGGGTTATGTTGAGGGCTAGGGTTAGAGAGACATTAGGGTACGAATGGGACCTAGGGTTAGGGTTATGTTGAGGGCTAGGATTAGAGAGACGTTAGGGTCCGGATGAGACCTAGGGTTAGGGTTATGCTGACGGCTAGGGTTAGAGAGACGGTTCGGGTTCGGATGGGACCTAGGGTTAGGGTTATATTGAGGGCTAGGGTTAGACAGACGGTTCGGGTTCGGATGGGACCTAGGGTTAGGGTTATGTTGAGGGCTAGGGTTAGAGAGACGGTTCGGTCCGGATGGTACCTAGGGTTAGGGTTTTGTTGAGGGCTAGGGTTAGAGAGACGGTTCGGGTCCGGATTGGACCTAGGGTTAGGGTTATGTTGAGGGCTAGGGTTAGAGGGACGGTTTGGGTCTGGATGGGACCTAGGGTTAGGGTTATGTTGAGGGCTCCGGTTAGAGAGACGGTTCGGGTCCGGAGGGGACCTAGGGTTAGGGTTATGTTGAGGGCTAGGGTTAGAGAGACGGTTCGTGTCTGGATGGGACCTAGGGTTAGGGTTATGTTGATGGCTAGGGTTAGAGAGACGGTTCGGGTTCGGATGGGACCTAGGGTTAGGGTTATGTTGAGGGCTGGGGTTAGATAGACGGTTAGGGTTCGTATGGGACCTAGGGTTAGGGTTATGTTGAGGGCTAAGTTTAGAGAGACGGTTCGGGTCCGGATGGGACCTAGGGTTAGGGTTATGTTGAGGGCTAGGGTTAGAGAGACGGTTCGGGTCCGGATGGGACCTAGGGTTAGCGTTATGTTGAGGGCTAGGGTTAGAGAGACGGTTCCGGTTCGGATGGTACCTAGGGTTAGGGTTATGTTTAGGGCTAGGGTTAGAGAGACGGTTCGGGTTCGGATGGGACCTAGGGTTAGGGTTATTTTGAGGGCTACGGTCAGATAGACGGTTCGGGTTCGGATGGGACCTAGGGTTAGGGTTATGTTGAGGGCTAGGGTTAGAGAGACGGTTCGGGTTCGGATGGGACCTAGGGTTAGGGTTATGTTGAGGGCTAGGGTTAGAGAGACGGTTCTTGTATGGATGGGACCTAGGGTTAGGGTTATGTTGAGGGCTAGGGTTAGACAGACGGTTCGGGTCTGGATGGGACCTAGGGTTAGGGTTATGTTGAGGGCTAGGGTTAGAGAGACGGTTCGGGTCTGGATGGGACCTGGGGTTAGGGTTATGTTGAGGGCTAGGGTTAGAGAGACGGTTCGGGTTCGGATGGGACCTAGGGTTAGGGTTATGTTGAGGGCTAGGGTTAGAGAGACGATTCGGGTCCGCATGGGACCTAGGGTTAGGGTTATGTTGAGGGCTAGGGTTAGAGAGACGGTTCGGGTCCGGATGGGACCTAGGGTTAGGGTTATGTTGAGGGCTAGGGTTAGAGAGACGGTTCGGGTCCGGATGGTACCTAGGGTTAGGGTTATGTTGAGGGCGAGGGTTAGAGAGACGGTTCGGGTCTGGATGGGACCTAGGGTTAGGGTTATGTTGAGGGCTAGGGTTAGAGAGACGGTTCGGGTTCGGATGGTACCTAGGGTTAGGGTTATGTTGAGGGCTAGGGTTAGAGAGACGGTTCTGGTTCGGATGTGAGCTAGGGTTAGGGTTATGTTGAGGGCTAGGGTTAGATAGACGGTTCGGGTTCGGATGGGACCTAGGGTTAGGGTTATGTTGAGGGCTAGGGTTAGAGAGACGGTTCGGGTTCGATGGGACCTAGGGTTGGGGTTATGTTGAGGGCTAGGGTTAGAGAGGCAGATCGGGTTCGGATGTGACCTAGGGTTAGGGTTATGTTGAGGGCTAGGGTTAGAGAGACGGTTCGTGTCTGGATGGGACCTAGGGTTAGGGTTATGTTGATGGCTAGGGTTAGAGAGACGGTTCGCGTTCGGATGGGACCTAGGGTTAGGGTTATGTTGAGGGCTGGGGTTAGATAGACGGTTAGGGTTCGGTTGGGACCTAGGGTTAGGGTTATGTTGAGGGCTAAGGTTAGAGAGACGGTTCGGGTCCGGATGGGACCTAGGGTTAGGGTTATGTTGAGGGCTAGGGTTAGAGAGACGGTTCCGGTTCGGATGGTACCTAGGGTTAGGGTTATGTTGAGGGCTAGGGTTAGAAAGACGGTTCGGGTTGGGATGGGACCTAGGGTTAGGGTTATTTTGAGGGCTACGGTCAGATAGACGGTTCGGATTCGGATGGGACCTAGGGTTAGGGTTATGTTGAGGGCTAGGGTTAGAGAGACGGTTCGGGTTCGGATGGGACCTAGGGTTAGGGTTATGTTGAGGGCTAGGGTTAGATAGACGGTTCGGGTTCGGATGGGACCTAGGGTTAGGGTTATGTTGAGGGCTAGGGTTAGAGAGACGGTTCGGGTCTGGATGGGACCTAGGGTTAGGGTTATGTTGAGGGCTAGGGTTAGAGAGACGGTTCCCATCTGGATGGGACCTAGGGTTAGGTTTATGTTGAGGGCTAGGGTTAGAGAGATGATTCGGGTTCGGATGGGAACTGGGTTAGGGTTATGTTGAGGGCAAGGGTTAGAGAGACGGTTGGGGTTCGGATGGGACGTAGGGTTAGGGTTATGTTGAGGGCTACGGTTAGAGAGACGGTCGGGTCTGGATGGGACCTAGGGTTAGGGTTATGTTGAGGGCTAGGGTTAGATAGACGGTTCGGGTTCGGATGTGACCTAGGGTTAGGGTTATGTTGAGGGCTAGGGTTAGAGAGACGGTACCCGTCTGGATGGGACCTAGGGTTAAGGTTATGTTGAGGGCTAGGGTTAGAGAGACGGTTCGGGTCTGGATGGGACCTAGGGTTAGGGTTATGTTGAGGGCTAGGGTTAGAGAGACGTTAGGGTACGAATGGGACCTAGGGTTAGGGTTATGTTGAGGGCTAGGATTAGAGAGACGTTAGGGTCCGGATGGGACCTAGGGTTAGGGTTATGTTGAGGGCTAGGGTTAGAGAGACGGTTCGGGTTCGGATGGGACCTAGGGTTAGGGTTATGTTGAGGGCTAGGGTTAGAGAGACGGTTCGGGTCCGGATGGGACCTAGGGTTAGGGTTATGTTGAGGGCTAGGGTTAGAGAGACGGTTTGGGTCTGGATGGGACCTAGGGTGAGGGTTATGTTGATGGCTAGGGTTAGAGAGCCGGTTCGGGTCCGGATGGGACCTAGGGTTAGGATTATGTTGAGGGCTAGGGTTAGAGAGACGGTTCCCGTCTGGATGGGACCTAGGGTTAGGGTTATGTTGAGGGCTCGGGTTAGAGAGACGGTTCTGGTGCGGATGGGACCTAGAGTTAGGGTTATGTTGAGGGCTAGGGTTAGAGAGACGGTTCGGGTTCGGGTGGGACCTAGGGTTAGGGTTATGTTGAGGGCTAGGGTTAGAGAGACGGTTCGGGTCTGGATGGGACCTAGGGTTAGGGTTATGTTGAGGGCTAGGGTTAGAGACACGGTGGGGGTTCGGAAGGGGCCTAGGGTTAGGGTTATGTTGAGGGCTAGGGAGAGAGACGGTTCGGGTTCGAATGGGACCTAGGGTTAGGGTTATGTTGAGGGCTCGGTTTAGAGAGACGGTTCGGGACCGGATGGGACCTAGGGTTAGGGTTATGTTGAGGGCTAGGGTTAGAGAGACGGTTCGGGTCTGGATGGGACCTAGGGTTAGGGTTATTTTGAGGGCTAGGGTTGGAGAGACGGTTCCCGTCTGGATGGGACCTAGGGTTAGGTTTATGTTGAGGGCTAGGGTTAGAGAGATGGTTCGGGTTCGGATGGGAACTGGGTTAGGGTTATGTTGAGGGCAAGGGTTAGAGAGACGGTTGGGGTTCGGATGGGACGTAGGGTTAGGGTTATGTTGAGGGCTACATTTGAGAGACGGTTCGGGTCTGGATGGGACCTAGGGTTAGGGTTATGTTGAGGGCTAGGGTTAGATAGACGGTTCGGGTTCGGATGTGACCTAGGGTTAGGGTTATGTTGAGGGCTAGGGTTAGAGAGACGGTACCCGTCTGGATGGGACCTAGGGTTAAGGTTATGTTGAGGGCTAGGGTTAGAGAGACGGTTCGGGTCTGGATGGGTCCTAGGGTTAGGGTTATGTTGAGGGCTAGGGTTAGAGAGACGTTAGGGTCCGGATGGGAACTAGGGTTAGGGTTATGTTGAGGGCTAGGGTTAGAGAGACGTTAGGGTACGAATGGGACCTAGGGTTAGGGTTATGTTGAGGGCTAGGATTAGAGAGACGTTAGGGTCCGGATGGGACCTAGGGTTAGGGTTATGTTGACGGCTAGGGTTAGAGAGACGGTTCGGGTTCGGATGGGACCTAGGGTTAGGGTTATATTGAGGGCTAGGGTTAGACAGACGGTTCGGGTTCGGATGGGACCTAGGGTTAGGGTTATGTTGAGGGCTAGGGTTAGAGAGACGGTTCGGTCCGGATGGTACCTAGGGTTAGGGTTTTGTTGAGGGCTAGGGTTAGAGAGACGGTTCGGGTCCGGATTGGACCTAGGGTTAGGGTTATGTTGAGGGCTAGGGTTAGAGAGACGGTTTGGGTCTGGATGGGACCTAGGGTTAGGGTTATGTTGAGGGCTCCGGTTAGAGAGACGGTTCGGGTCCGGATGGGACCTAGGGTTAGGGTTATGTTGAGGGTTAGGGTTAGAGAGACTGTTCGGGTCCGGAGGGGACCTAGGGTTAGGGTTATGTTGAGGGCTAGGGTTAGAGAGACGGTTGGTGTCTGGATGGGACCTAGGGTTAGGGTTATGTTGATGGCTAGGGTTAGAGAGACGGTTCGGGTTCGGATGGGACCTAGGGATAGGGTTATGTTGAGGGCTGGGGTTAGATAGACGGTTAGGGTTCGGATGGGACCTAGGGTTAGGGTTATGTTGAGGGCTAAGTTTAGAGAGACGGTTCGGGTCCGGATGGGACCTAGGGTTAGGGTTATGTTGAGGGCTAGGGTTAGAGAGACGGTTCGGGGCCGGGAGGGACCTAGGGTTAGGGTTATGTTGAGGGCTAGGGTTAGAGAGACGGTTCCGGTTCGGATGGTACCTAGGGTTAGGGTTATGTTGAGGGCTAGGGTTAGAGAGACGGTTCGGGTTCGGATTGGACCTAGGGTTAGGGTTATTTTGAGGGCTACGGTCAGATAGACGGTTCGGGTTCGGATGGGACCTAGGGTTAGGGTTATGTTGAGGGCTAGGGTTAGAGAGACGGTTCGGGTTCGGATGGGACCTAGGGTTAGGGTTATGTTGAGGGCTAGGGTTAGATAGACGGTTCGGGTTCGGATGGGACCTAGGGTTAGGGTTATGTTGAGGCCTAGGGTTAGAGAGACGGTTCGGCTTCGGATGGGACCTAGGGTTAGGGTTATGTTGAGGCCTAGGGTTAGATAGACGGTTCGGGTTCGTATGGTACCTAGAGTTTGGGTTATGTTGAGGGCTAGGGTTAGACAGACGGTTCGGGTTCGGATGGGACCTAGGGTTAGGGTTATGTTGAGGGCTAGGGTTAGAGAGACGGTTCTTGTATGGATGGGACCTAGGGTTAGGGTTATGTTGAGGGCTAGGGTTAGACAGACGGTTCGGGTCTGGATCGGACCTAGGGTTAGGGTTATGTTGAAGGCTAGGGTTAGAGAGACGGTTCGGGTCTGGATGGGACCTGGGGTTAGGGTTATGTTGAGGGCTAGGGTTAGAGAGACGGTTCGGGTTCGGATGGGACCTAGGGTTAGGGTTATGTTGAGGGCTAGGGTTAGAGAGACGATTCGGGTCCGCATGGGACCTAGGGTTAGGGTTATGTTGAGGGCTAGGGTTAGAGAGACGGTTCGGGTCCGGATGGGACCTAGGGTTAGGGTTATGTTGAGGGCTAGGGTTAGAGAGACGGTTCGGGTCCGGATGGTACCTAGGGTTAGGGTTATGTTGAGGGCTAGGGTTAGAGAGACGGTTCGGGTCTGGATGGGACCTAGGGTTAGGGTTATGTTGAGGGCTAGGGTTAGAGAGACGGTTCGGGTTCGGATGGTACCTAGGGTTAGGGTTATGTTGAGGGCTAGGGTTAGAGAGACGGTTCTGGTTCGGATGTGAGCTAGGGTTAGGGTTATGTTGAGGGCTAGGGTTAGATAGACGGTTCGGGTTCGGATGGGACCTAGGGTTACGGTTATGTTGAGGGCTAGGGTTAGAGAGACGGTTCGGGTTCGATGGGACCTAGGGTTGGGGTTATGTTGAGGGCTAGGGTTAGAGAGGCAGATCGGGTTCGGATGTGACCTAGGGTTAGGGTTATGTTGAGGGCTAGGATTAGAGAGACGGTTCGTGTCTGGATGGGGCCTAGGGTTAGGGTTATGTTGATGGCTAGGGTTAGAGAGACGGTTCGCGTTCGGATGGGACCTAGGGTTAGGGTTATGTTGAGGGCTGGGGTTAGATAGACGGTTAGGGTTCGGATGGGACCTAGGGTTAGGGTTATGTTGAGGGCTAGGGTTGGACAGACGGTTCGGGTCTGGATGGGACCTAGTGTTAGGGTTATGTTGACGGCTAAGGTTAGAGAGACGGTTCGGGTCCGGATGGGACCTAGGGTTAGGGTTATGTTGAGGGCTAGGGTTAGAGAGACGGTTTGGGTCTGGATGGGACCTAGGGTGAGGGTTATGTTGATGGCTAGGGTTAGAGAGCCGGTTCGGGTCCGGATGGGACCTAGGGTTAGGATTATGTTGAGGGCTAGGGTTAGAGAGACGGTTCCCGTCTGGATGGGACCTAGGGTTAGGGTTATGTTGAGGGCTCGGGTTAGAGAGACGGTTCTGGTGCGGATGGGACCTAGAGTTAGGGTTATGTTGAGGGCTAGGGTTAGAGAGACGGTTCGGGTTCGGGTGGGACCTAGGGTTAGGGTTATGTTGAGGGCTAGGGTTAGAGAGACGGTTCGGGTCTGGATGGGACCTAGGGTTAGGGTTATGTTGAGGGCTAGGGTTAGAGACACGGTGGGGGTTCGGAAGGGGCCTAGGGTTAGGGTTATGTTGAGGGCTAGGGAGAGAGACGGTTCGGGTTCGAATGGGACCTAGGGTTAGGGTTATGTTGAGGGCTGGGGTTAGATAGACGGTTAGGGTTCGGTTGGGACCTAGGGTTAGGGTTATGTTGAGGGCTAAGGTTAGAGAGACGGTTCGGGTCCGGATGGGACCTAGGGTTAGGGTTATGTTGAGGGCTAGGGTTAGAGAGACGGTTCCGGTTCGGATGGTACCTAGGGTTAGGGTTATGTTGAGGGCTAGGGTTAGAGAGACGGTTCGGGTTCGGATGGGACCTAGGGTTAGGGTTATTTTGAGGGCTACGGTCAGATAGACGGTTCGGATTCGGATGGGACCTAGGGTTAGGGTTATGTTGAGGGCTAGGGTTAGATAGACGGTTCGGGTTCGGATGGGACCTAGGGTTAGGGTTATGTTGAGGGCTAGGGTTAGATAGACGGTTCGGGTTCGGATGGGACCTAGGGTTAGGGTTATGTTGAGGGCTAGGGTTAGAGAGACGGTTCGGGTTCGGATGGGACCTAGGGTTAGGGTTATGTTGAGGGCTAGGGTTAGATAGACGGTTCGGGTTCGGATGGTACCTAGGGTTAGGGTTATGTTGAGGGCTAGGGTTAGACAGACGGTTCGGGTTCGGTTGGGACCTAGGGTTAGGGTTATGTTGAGGGCTAGGGTTAGAGCGACGGTTCGTGTCTGGTGGGACCTGGGGTTAGGGTTATGTTGAGGGCTAGGGTTAGATAGACGGTTCGGGTTCGGATGGGACCTAGGGTTAGGGTTATGTTGAGGGCTAGGGTTAGAGAGACGATTCGGGTCTGGATGGGACCTAGGGTTAGGGTTATGTTGAGGGCTAGGGTTAGAGAGACGGTTCGGGTTCGGATGGTACCTAGGGTTAGGGTTATGTTGAGGGGTAGGGTTAGAGAGACGGTTCGGGTTCGGATGGGACCTAGGGTTAGTGTTATTTTGAGGGCTACGGTCAGATAGACGGTTCGGGTTCGGATGGGACCTAGGGTTAGGGTTATGTTGAGGGCTAGGGTTAGAGAGACGATTCGGGTCTGGATGGGACCTAGGGTTAGGGTTATGTTGAGGGCTAGGGTTAGAGAGACGGTTCGGGTTCGGATGGTACCTAGGGTTAGGGTTATGTTGAGGGGTAGGGTTAGAGAGACGGTTCGGGTTCGGATGGGACCTAGGGTTAGTGTTATTTTGAGGGCTACGGTCAGATAGACGGTTCGGGTTCGGATGGGACCTAGGGTTAGGGTTATGTTGAGGGCTAGGGTTAGAGAGACGGTTCGGGTTCGGATGGGACCTAGGGTTAGGGTTATGTTGAGGTCTAGGGTTAGATAGACGGTTCGGGTTCGGATGGGACCTAGGGTTAGGGTTATGTTGATGGCTAGGGTTAGAGAGACAGTTCGGGTTCGGATGGGCCCTAGGGTTAGGGTTATGTTGAGGGCTGGGTTTAGATAGTCGGTTAGGGTTCGGATGGTACCTAGGGTTAGGGTTATGTTGAGGGCTACGGTTAGATAGACGGTTCGGGTCCGGATGGGACCTAGGGTTAGGGTTATGTTGAGGGCTAGGGTTAGAGAGACGGTTCGGGTCCGGATGGGACCTAGGGTTAGGGTTATGTTGAGGGCTAGGGTTAGAGAGACGGTTCGGGTCCGGATGGGACCTAGGGTTAGGGTTATGTTGAGGGCTAGGGTTAGAGAGACGTTTCGGGTCCGGATGGGACCTAGGGTTAGGGTTATGTTGAGGGCTAGGGTTAGAGAGACGGTTCGGGTTCGGATGGTACCTAGGGTTAGGGTTATGTTGAGGGCTAGGGTTAGAGAGACGGTTCGGGTTCGGATGGGACCTAGGGTTAGGGTTATATTGAGGGCTAGGGTTAGATACACGGTTCGGGTTCGGATGGTACCTAGGGTTAGGGTTATGTTGAGGGCTAGGGTTAGACAGACGGTTCGGGTTCGGATGGGACCTAGGGTTAGGGTTATGTTGAGGGCTAGGGTTAGAGAGACGGTTCTTGTATGGATGGGACCTAGGGTTAGGGTTATTTTGAGGGCTAGGGTTAGAGAGACGGTTCCCGTCTGGATGGGACCTAGGGTTAGGGTTATGTTGAGGGCTCGGGTTAGAGAGACGGTTCGGGTCCGAATGGGACCTAGGGTTAAGGTTATATTCAGGGCTAGGGTTAGAGAGACGGTTTGGGTCTGGATGGGACCTAGGGTGAGGGTTATGTTGAGGGCCAGGGTTAGAGAGACTGTTCGGGTCCGGATGGGACCTAAGGTTAGGGTTATGTTGAGGGCTAGGGTTAGAGAGACGGTTCGGGTTCGATGGGACCTAGGGTTAGGGTTATGTTGACGGCTAAGGTTAGAGAGACGGTTCGGGTCCGGATGGGACCTAGGGTTAGGGTTATGTTGAGGGCCAGGGTTAGAGAGACGGTTTGGGTCTGGATGGGACCTAGGGTGAGGGTTATGTTGATGGCTAGGGTTAGAGAGATGGTTCGGGTCCGGATGGGACCTAGGGTTAGGATTATGTTGAGGGCTAGGGTTAGAGAGACGGTTCCCGTCTGGATGGGACCTAGGGTTAGGGTTATGTTGAGGGCTCGGGTTAGAGAGACGGTTCGGGTACGGAAGGGACCTAGAGTTAGGGTTATGTTGAGGGCTAGGGTTAGAGAGAGGGTTCGGGTTCGGGTGGGACCTAGGGTTAGGGTTATGTTGAGGGCTAGTGTTAGAGAGACGGTTCGGGTCTGGATGGGACCTAGGGTAAGGGTTATGTTGAGGGCTAGGGTTAGAGACACGGTGCGGGTTCGGAAGGGGCCTAGGGTTAGGGTTATGTTGAGGGCTAGGGAGAGAGACGGTTCGGGTTCGGGTGGGACCTAGGGTTAGCGTTATGTTGAGGGCTAGGGTTAGAGAGACGGTTCGGGTCTGGATGGGACCTAGGGTTAGGGTTATGTTGAGGGCTAGGGTTAGAGAGACGGTTCCCATCTGGATGGGACCTAGGGTTAGGTTTATGTTGAGGGCTAGGGTTAGAGAGATGGTTCGGGTTCGGATGGGAACTGGGTTAGGGTTATGTTGAGGGCAAGGGTTAGAGAGACGGTTGGGGTTCGGATGGGACGTAGAGATAGGGTTATGTTGAGGGCTACAGTTAGAGAGACGGTTCGGGTCTGGATGGGACCTAGGGTTAGGGTTATGTTGAGGGCTAGGGTTAGATAGACGGTTCGGGTTCGGATGTGACCTAGGCTTAGGGTTATGTTGAGGGCTAGGGTTAGAGAGACGGTACCCGTCTGGATGGGACCTAGGGTTAACGTTATGTTGAGGGCTAGGGTTAGAGAGACGTTAGGGTCCGGATGGGACCTAGGGTTAGGGTTATGTTGAGGGCTAGGGTTACAGAGACGTTAGGGTACGAATGGGACCTAGGGTTAGGGTTATGTTGAGGGCTAGGATTAGAGAGACGTTAGGGTCCGGATGGGACCTAGGGTTAGGGTTATGTTGAGGGCTAGGGTTAGAGAGACGGTTCGGGTTCGGATGGGACCTAGTGTTAGGGTTATATTGAGGGCTAGGGTTAGACAGACGGTTCGGGTTCGGATGGGACCTAGGGTTAGGGTTATGTTGAGGGCTAGGGTTAGACAGACGGTTCGGGTCTGGATGGGACCTAGGGTTAGGGTTATGTTGACGGCTAAGGTTAGAGAGACGGTTCGGGTCCGGATGGGACCTAGGGTTAGGGTTATGTTGAGGGCTAGGGTTAGAGAGACGGTTTGGGTCTGGATGGGACCTAGGGTGATGTTTATGTTGATGGCTAGGGTTAGAGAGCCGGTTCGGGTCTGGATGGGACCTAGGGTTAGGATTATGTTGAGGGCTAGGGTTAGAGAGACGGTTCCCGTCTGGATGGGACCTAGGGTTAGGGTTATGTTGAGGGCTCGGGTTAGAGAGACGGTTCGGGTCCGGATGGGACCTAGAGTTAGGGTTATGTTGAGGGCTAGGGTTAGAGAGACGGTTCGGGTTCGGGTGGGACCTATGGTTAGGGTTATGTTGAGGGCTAGGGTTAGAGAGACGGTTCGGGTCTGGATGGGACCTAGGGTTAGGGTTATGTTGAGGGCTAGGGTTAGAGAGACGGTTCGGGACAGGATGGGGCCTAGGGTTAGGGTTATGTTGAGGGCTAGGGTTAGATAGACGGTTCGGGTCTGGATGGGACCTAGGGTTAGGGTTATGTTGAGGGCTCGGTTTAGAGAGACGGTTCGGGACCGGATGGGACCTAGGGTTAGGGTTATGTTGAGGGCTAGGGTTAGAGAGACAGTTCGGGTTCGGTTGGGACCTAGGGTTAGGGTTATGTTGAGGGCTAGGGTTAGAGAGACGATTCGGGTCTGGATGGGACCTAGGGTTAGGGTTATGTTGAGGGCTAGGGTTGGAGAGACGGTTCCCGTCTGGATGGGACCTAGGGTTAGGTTTATGTTGAGGGCTAGGGTTAGAGAGATGGTTCGGGTTCGGATGGGAACTGGGTTAGGGTTATGTTGAGGGCAAGGTTTAGAGAGACGGTTGGGGTTCGGATGGGACGTAGGGATAGGGTTATGTTGAGGGCTACGGTTAGAGAGACGGTTCGGGTCTGGATGGGACCTAGGGTTAGGGTTATGTTGAGGGCTAGGGTTAGATAGACGGTTCGGGTTCGGATGTGACCTAGGGTTAGGGTTATGTTGAGGGCTAGGGTTAGAGAGACGGTACCCGTCTGGATGGGACCTAGGGTTAAGGTTATGTTGAGGGCTTGGGTTAGAGAGACGGTTCGGGTCTGGATGGGACCTAGGGTTAGGGTTATGTTGAGGGCTAGGGTTAGAGAGACGTTAGGGTACGAATGGGACCTAGGGTTAGGGTTATGTTGAGGGCTAGGATTAGAGAGACGTTAGGGTCCGGATGGGACCTAGGGTTAGGGTAATGTTGAGGGCTAGCGTTAGAGAGACGGTTCGGGTTCGGATGGGACCTAGGGTTAGGGTTAAATTGAGGGCTAGGGTTAGACAGACGGTTCGGGTTCGGATGGGACCTAGGGTTAGGGTTATGTTGAGGGCTAGGGTTAGAGAGACGGTTCGGTCTGGATGGTACCTAGGGTTAGGGTTTTGTTGAGGGCTAGGGTTAGAGAGACGGTTCGGGTCCGGATTGGACCTAGGGCTAGGGTTATGTTGAGGGCTAGGGTTAGAGAGACGGTTTGGGTCTGGATGGGACCTAGGGTTAGGGTTATGTTGAGGGCTCGGGTTAGAGAGACGGTTCGGGTCCGGATGGGACCTAGGGTTAGGGTTATGTTGAGGGCTAGTGTTAGAGAGACTGTTCGGGTCCGGAGGGGACCTAGGGTTAGGGTTATGTTGAGGGCTAGGGTTAGAGAGACGGTTCGTGTCTGGATGGGACCTAGGGTTAGGGTTATGTTGATGGCTAGGGTTAGAGAGACGGTTCGGGTTCGGATGGGACCTGGGGTTAGGGTAATGTTGAGGGCTGGGGTTAGATAGACGGTTAGGGTTCGGATGGGACCTAGGGTTAGGGTTATGTTGAGGGCTAAGTTTAGAGAGACGGTTCGGGTCCGGATGGGACCTAGGGTTAGGGTTATGTGGAGGGCTAGGGTTAGAGAGACGGTTCGGTTTCGGATGGGACCTAGGGTTAGGGTTATTTTGAGGGCTACGGTCAGATAGACGGTTCGGGTTCGGATGGGACCTAGGGTTAGGGTTATGTTGAGGGCTAGGGTTAGAGAGACGGTTCGGGTTCGGATGGGACCTAGGGTTAGGGTTATGTTGAGGGCTAGGGTTAGATAGACGGTTCGGGTTCGTATGGTACCTAGGGTTTGGGTTATGTTGAGGGCTAGGGTTAGACAGACGGTTCGGGTTCGGATGCGACCTAGGGTTAGGGTTATGTTGAGGGCTAGGGTTAGAGAGACGGTTCTTGTATGGATGGGACCTAGGGTTAGGGTTATGTTGAGGGCTAGGGTTAGAGAGACGGATCGGGTTCGGATGTGACCTAGGGTTAGGGTTATGTTGAGGGCTAGGGTTAGAGAGACGGTTCGGGTCCGGATGGTACCTAGGGTTAGGGTTATGTTGAGGGCTAGGGTTAGAGAGACGGTTCGGGTCTGGACGGGACCTAGGGTTATCGTTATGTTGAGGGCTAGGGTTAGAGAGACGGTTCGGGTTCGGATGGTACCTAGGGTTAGGGTTATGTTGAGGGCTAGGGTTAGAGAGACGGTTCTGGTTCGGATGTGAGCTAGGGTTAGGGTTATGTTGAGGGCTAGGATTAGATAGACGGTTCGGGTTCGGATGGGACCTAGGGTTACGGTTATGATGAGGGCTAGGGTTAGAGAGACGGTTCGGGTTCGATGGGACCTAGGGTTGGGGTTATGTTGAGGGCTAGGGTTAGAGAGTCAGATCGGGTTCGGATGTGACCTAGGGTTAGGGTTATGTTAGGGGCTAGGGTTAGATAGACGGTTCGGGTCTGGATGGGACCTATGGTTAGGGTTATGTTGAGGGCTAGGGTTAGAGAGACGGTTCGTGTCTGGATGGGACCTAGGGTTGGGGTATGTTGATGGCTAGGGTTAGAGAGACGGTTCGCGTTCGGATGGGACCTAGGGTTAGGGTTATGTTGAGGGCTAGGGTTAGATAGACGGTTCGGGTCCGGATGGGACCTAGGGTTAGGGTTATGTTGAGGGCTAGGGTTAGAGAGACGGTTCGGGTCCGGATGGGACCTAGGGTTAGGGTTATGTTGAGGGCTAGGGTTAGAGAGACGGTTCGGGTCCGGATGGGACCTAGGGTTAGGGTTATGTTGAGGGCTAGGGTTAGAGAGACGTTTCGGGTCCGGATGGGACCTAGGGTTAGGGTTATGTTGAGGGCTAGGGTTAGAGAGACGGTTCGGGTCCGGATGGTACCTAGGGTTAGGGTTATGTTGAGGGCTAGGGTTAGAGAGACGGTTCGGGTTCGGATGGGACCTAGGGTTAGGGTTATATTGAGGGCTAGGGTTAGATACACGGTTCGGGTTCGGATGGTACCTAGGGTTAGGGTTATGTTGAGGGCTAGGGTTAGACAGACGGTTCGGGTTCGGATGGGACCTAGGGTTAGGGTTATGTTGAGGGCTAGGGTTAGAGAGACGGTTCTTGTATGGATGGGACCTAGGGTTAGGGTTATGTTGAGGGCTAGGGTTAGAGAGACGGATCGGGTTCGGATGTGACCTAGGGTTAGGGTTATGTTGAGGGCTAGGGTTAGACAGACGGTTCGGGTCTGGATGGGACCTAGGGTTAGAGTTATGTTGAGGGCTAGGGTTAGAGAGACGGTTCGTGTCTGGATGGGACCAGGGGTTAGGGTTATGTTGAGGGCTAGGGTTAGAGAGACGTTTCGGGTTCGGATGGGACCTAGGGTTAGGGTTATGTTGAGGGCTAGGGTTAGAGAGACGGTTCCCGTCTGGATGGTACCTAGGGTTAGGGTTATGTTGAGGGCTAGGGTTAGAGAGACGGTTCGGGTCCGGATGGGACCTAGGGTTAGGATTATGTTGAGGGCTAGGGTTAGAGAGACGGTTCGGGTCTGGATGGGACCTAGGGTTAGGGTTATGTTGAGGGCTAGGGTTAGAGGGACGGTTCGCGTTCGGATGGTACCTAGGGTTAGGGTTATGTTGAGGGCTAGGGTTAGAGAGACGGTTCGGGTTCGGATGGGACCTAGGGTTAGGGTTATGTTGAGGGCTAGGGTTAGAGAGACGGTTCGGGTTCGGATGGGACCTAGGGTTAGGGTTATGTTGAGGACTAGGGTTAGAAGGACTGTTCCGGTCCGGATGGGACCTAGGGTTACGGTTATGTTGAGGGCTAGGGTTAGAGAGACAGTTCGGGACAGGATGGGGCCTAGGGTTAGGGTTATGTTGAGGGCTAGTGTTAGATAGACGGTTCTGGTTCGGATTGGACCTAGGGTTAGGGTTATGTTGAGGGTAGGGGTAGAGAGACGGTTCGGGTCCGGATGGGACCTAGGGTTAGGGTTATGTTGAGGGCTAGGGTTAGAGAGACGTTTCTGGTTCGGATGTGAGCTAGGGTTAGGGTTATGTTGAGGGCTAGGGTTAGACAGACGGTTCGGGTTCGGATGGGACCTAGGGTTAGGGTTATGTTGAGGGCTAGGGTTAGAGAGACGGTTCTTGTATGGATGGGACCTAGGGTTAGGGTTATGTTGAGGGCTAGGGTTAGAGAGACGAATCGGGTTCGGATGTGACCTAGGGTTAGGGTTATGTTGAGGGATAGGGTTACAGAGACGGTTCGGGTCCGGATGGGACCTAGGATTAGGGTTATGTTGAGGGCTAGGGTTAGAGAGACGGTTCGGGTCCGGATGGGACCTAGGGTTAGGGTTATGTTGAGGACTAGGGTTAGAGAGACGGTTCGGGTCCGGATGGGACCTAGGGTTAGGTTTATGTTGAGGGCTAGGGTTAGAGAGACGGATCAGGTTCGGATGTGACCTAGGGTTAGGGTTATGTTGACGGCTAGGGTTAGAGAGACGGTTCGGGTTCGGATGGGAACTAGGGTTAGTGTTATGTTGAGGGCTAGGGTTAGAGAGACGGTTCGGGTTCGGATGTGAGCTAGGGTTAGGGTTATGTTGAGGGCTAGGGTTAGATAGACGGTTCGGGTTCGGATGGGACCTAGGGTTAGGGTTATGTTGAGGGCTAGGGTTAGAGAGACGGTTCGGGTCTGGATGGGACCTAGGGTTAGGGTTAAGTTGAGGGCTAGGTTTAGAGAGACGATTTGGGTTCGGATGTGATATAGGGTTAAGGTTATGTTGAGGGCTAGGGTTAGAGAGGCAGATCGGGTTCGGATGTGACTTAGGGTTAGGGTTATGTTGACGGCTAGGGTGAGATAGATGGTTCGGGTTAGGATGGGACCTATAGTTAGGGTTATGTTGAGGGCTAGGGTTAGAGAGACGGTTCGTGTCTGGATGGGACCTAGGGTTAGGGTTATGTTGAGGGCTAGGGTTAGAGAGACGGATTGGGTTCGGATGTGACCTAGGGTTAGGGTTATGTTGAGGGCTAGGGTTAGATAGACGGTTCGGGTCTGGATGGTACCTAGGGTTAGGGTTATGTTGAGGGCTAGGGTTAGAGAGACGGTTCGTGTCTGGATGGGACCTAGGGTTAGCGTTATGTTGAAGGCTACGGTTAGAGAGACGGTTCGGGTTCGGATGGGACCTAGGGTTAGGGTTATGTTGAGGGCTAGGGTTAGAGAGACGTTTCTGGTTCGGATGTGAGCTAGGGTTAGGGTTATGTTGAGGGCTAGGGTTAGACAGACGGTTCGGGTTCGGATGGGACCTAGGGTTAGGGTTATGTTGAGGGCTAGGGTTAGAGAGACGGTTCTTGTATGGATGGGAGCTAGGGTTAGGGTTATGTTGAGGGCTAGGGTTAGAGAGACGAATCGGGTTCGGATGTGACCTAGGGTTAGGGTTATGTTGAGGGCTAGGGTTAGAGAGACGGTTCTTGTATGGATGGGACCTAGGGTTAGGGTTATGTTGAGGGCTAGGGTTAGAGAGACGGATCGGGTTCGGATGTGACCTAGGGTTAGGGTTATGTTGAGGGCTAGGGTTAGACAGACGGTTCGGGTCTGGATGGGACCTAGGGTTACAGTTATGTTGAGGGCTAGGGTTAGAGAGACGGTTCGTGTCTGGATGGGACCTGGGGTTAGGGTTATGTTGAGGGCTAGGGTTAGAGAGACGTTTCGGGTTCGGATGGGACCTAGGGTTAGGGTTATGTTGAGGGCTAGGGTTAGAGAGACGGTTCCCGTCTGGATGGTACCTAGGGTTAGGGTTATGTTAAGGGCTAGGGTTAGAGAGACGGTTCGGGTCCGGATGGGACCTAGGGTTAGGATTATGTTGAGGGCTAGGGTTAGAGAGACGGTTCGGGTCTGGATGGGACCTAGGGTTAGGGTTATGTTGAGGGCTAGGGTTAGAGGGACGGTTCGCGTTCGGATGGTACCTAGGGTTAGGGTTATGTTGAGGGCTAGGGTTAGAGAGACGGTTCGGGTTCGGATGGGACCTAGGGTTAGGGTTATGTTGAGGGCTAGGGTTAGAGAGACGGTTCGGGTTCGGATGGGACCTAGGGTTAGGGTTATGTTGAGGACTAGGGTTAGAAGGACTGTTCCGGTCCGGATGGGACCTAGGGTTACGGTTATGTTGAGGGCTAGGGTTAGAGAGACAGTTCGGGACAGGATGGGGCCTAGGGTTAGGGTTATGTTGAGGGCTAGGGTTACATAGACGGTTCTGGTTCGGATGGGACCTAGGGTTAGGGTTATGTTGAGGGTAGGGGTAGAGAGACGGTTCGGGTTCGGATGGGACCTAGAGTTAGGGTTATGTTGAGGGCTAGGGTTAGAGAGACGGATCAGGTTCGGATGTGACCTAGGGTTAGGGTTATGTTGACGGCTAGGGTTAGAGAGACGGATCAGGTTCGGATGTGACCTAGGGTTAGGGTTATGTTGACGGCTAGGGTTAGAGAGACGGTTCGGGTTCGGATGGGAACTAGGGTTAGTGTTATGTTGAGGGCTAGGGTTAGAGAGACGGTTCGGGTTCGGATGTGAGCTAGGGTTAGGGTTATGTTGAGGGCTAGGGTTAGATAGACGGTTCGGGTTCGGATGGGACCTAGGGTTAGGGTTATGTTGAGGGCTAGGGTTAGAGAGACGGTTCGGGTCTGGATGGGACCTAGGGTTAGGGTTAAGTTGAGGGCTAGGTTTAGAGAGAGGATTCGGGTTCGGATGTGATATAGGGTTAAGGTTATGTTGAGGGCTAGGGTTAGAGAGGCAGATCGGGTTCGGATGTGACTTAGGGTTAGGGTTATGTTGACGGCTAGGGTGAGATAGATGGTTCGGGTTAGGATGGGACCTATGGTTAGGGTTATGTTGAGGGCTAGGGTTAGAGAGACGGTTCGTGTCTGGATGGGACCTAGGGTTAGGGTTATGTTGAGGGCTAGGGTTAGAGAGACGGATTGGGTTCGGATGTGACCTAGGGTTAGGGTTATGTTGAGGGCTAGGGTTAGATAGACGGTTCGGGTCTGGATGGTACCTAGGGTTAGGGTTATGTTGAGGGCTAGGGTTAGAGAGACGGTTCGTGTCTGGATGGGACCTAGGGTTACCGTTATGTTGAAGGCTAGGGTTAGAGAGACGGTTCGGGTTCGGATGGGACCTAGGGTTAGGGTTATGTTGAGGGCTAGGGTTAGAGAGACGTTTCTGGTTCGGATGTGAGCTAGGGTTAGGGTTATGTTGAGGGCTAGGGTTAGAGAGACGGTTCGGGTTCGGATGGGACCTAGGGTTAGGGTTATGTTGAGGGCTAGGGTTAGAGAGACGGTTCTTGTATGGATGGGAGCTAGGGTTAGGGTTATGTTCAGGGCTAGGGTTAGAGAGACGAATCGGGTTCGGATGTGACCTAGGGTTAGGGTTATGTTGAGGGCTAGGGTTAGAGAGACGGTTCTTGTATGGATGGGACCTAGGGTTAGGGTTATGTTGAGGGCTAGGGTTAGAGAGACGGATCGGGTTCGGATGTGACCTAGGGTTAGGGTTATGTTGAGGGCTAGGGTTAGACAGACGGTTCGGGTCTGGATGGGACCTAGGGTTAGAGTTATGTTGAGGGCTAGGGTTAGAGAGACGGTTCGTGTCTGGATGGGACCTGGGGTTAGGGTTATGTTGAGGGCTAGGGTTAGAGAGACGTTTCGGGTTCGGATGGGACCTAGGGTTAGGGTTATGTTGAGGGCTAGGGTTAGAGAGACGGTTCCCGTCTGGATGGTACCTAGGGTTAGGGTTATGTTGAGGGCTAGGGTTAGAGAGACGGTTCGGGTCCGGATGGGACCTAGGGTTAGGATTATGTTGAGGGCTAGGGTTAGAGAGACGGTTCGGGTCTGGATGGGACCTAGGGTTAGGGTTATGTTGAGGGCTAGGGTTAGAGGGACGGTTCGCGTTCGGATGGTACCTAGGGTTAGGGTTATGTTGAGGGCTAGGGTTAGAGAGACGGTTCGGGTTCGGATGGGACCTAGGGTTAGGGTTATGTTGAGGGCTAGGGTTAGAGAGACGGTTCGGGTTCGGATGGGACCTAGGGTTAGGGTTATGTTGAGGACTAGGGTTAGAAGTACTGTTCCGGTCCGGATGGGACCTAGGGTTACGGTTATGTTGAGGGCTAGGGTTAGAGAGACAGTTCGGGACAGGATGGGGCCTAGGGTTAGGGTTATGTTGAGGGCTAGGGTTAGATAGATGGTTCTGGTTCGGATGGGACCTAGGGTTAGGGTTATGTTGAGGGTAGGGGTAGAGAGACGGTTCGGGTCCGGATGGGACCTAGGGTTAGGGTTATGTTGAGGGCTAGGGTTAGAGAGACGTTTCTGGTTCGGATGTGAGCTAGGGTTAGGGTTATGTTGAGGGCTAGGGTTAGACAGACGGTTCGGGTTCGGATGGGACCTAGGGTTAGGGTTATGTTGAGGGCTAGGGTTAGAGAGACGGTTCTTGTATGGATGGGACCTAGGGTTAGGGTTATGTTGAGGGCTAGGGTTAGAGAGACGAATCGGGTTCGGATGTGACCTAGGGTTAGGGTTATGTTGAGGGCTAGGGTTACAGAGACGGTTCGGGTCCGGATGGGACCTAGGGTTAGGGTTATGTTGAGGGCTAGGGTTAGAGAGACGGTTCGGGTCCGGATGGGACCTAGGGTTAGGGTTATGTTGAGGACTAGGGTTAGAGAGACGGTTCGGGTCCGGATGGGACCTAGGGTTAGGGTTATGTTGAGGGCTAGGGTTAGAGAGACGGATCAGGTTCGGATGTGACCTAGGGTTAGGGTTATGTTGACGGCTAGGGTTAGAGAGACGGTTCGGGTTCGGATGGGAACTAGGGTTAGTGTTATGTTGAGGGCTAGGGTTAGAGAGACGGTTCGGGTTCGGATGTGAGCTAGGGTTAGGGTTATGTTGAGGGCTAGGGTTAGATAGACGGTTCGGGTTCGGATGGGACCTAGGGTTAGGGTTATGTTGAGTGCTAGGGTTAGAGAGACGGTTCGGGTCTGGATGGGACCTAGGGTTAGGGTTAAGTTGAGGGCTAGGTTTAGAGAGACGATTCGGGTTCGGATGTGATATAGGGTTAAGGTTATGTTGAGGGCTAGGGTTAGAGAGGCAGATCGGGTTCGGATGTGACTTAGGGTTAGGGTTATGTTGACGGCTAGGGTGAGATAGATGGTTCGGGTTAGGATGGGACCTATGGTTAGGGTTATGTTGAGGGCTAGGGTTAGAGAGACGGTTCGTGTCTGGATGGGACCTAGGGTTAGGGTTATGTTGAGGGCTAGGGTTAGAGAGACGGATTGGGTTCGGATGTGACCTAGGGTTAGGGTTATGTTGAGGGCTAGGGTTAGATAGACGGTTCGGGTCTGGATGGTACCTAGGGTTAGGGTTATGTTGAGGGCTAGGGTTAGAGAGACGGTTCGTGTCTGGATGGGACCTAGGGTTAGCGTTATGTTGAAGGCTAGGGTTAGAGAGACGGTTCGGGTTCGGATGGGACCTAGGGTTAGGGTTATGTTGAGGGCTAGGGTTAGAGAGAAGTTTCTGGTTCGGATGTGAGCTAGGGTTAGGGTTATGTTGAGGGCTAGGGTTAGACGGACGGTTCGGGTTCGGATGGGACCTAGGGTTAGGGTTATGTTGAGGGCTAGGGTTAGAGAGACGGTTCTTGTATGGATGGGAGCTAGGGTTAGGGTTATGTTGAGGGCTAGGGTTAGAGAGACGAATCGGGTTCGGATGTGACCTAGGGTTAGGGTTATGTTGAGGGCTAGGGTTAGAGAGACGGTTCGGGTCCGGATGGGACCTAGGGTTAGGGTTATGTTGCGGGCTAGGGTTAGAGAGACGGTTCGGGTCCGGATGGGACCTAGGGTTAGGGTTATGTTTAGGGCTAGGGTTAGAGAGACGGTTCGGGTCTGGATTGGACCTAGGGTTAGGGTTATGTTGAGGGGTAGGGTTAAAGAGACGGTTCGGGTTCGGATGGTACCTAGGGTTAGGGTTTTGTTGAGGGCTAGGGTTAGAGAGACGGTTCGCGTTCGGATGGGACCTAGGGTTAGGGTTATGTTGAGGGCTAGGGTTAGATAGACGGTTTGGGTTCGGATGGGACCTAGGGTTTGGGTTATGTTGAGGGCTAGGCTTAGAGAGAAGGTTCGGGTTCGGATGGGACCTAGGGTTAGGGTTATGTTGAGGGCTATGGTTAGAGAGACGGTTCCGGTTCGGATGTGACCTAGGGTTAGGGTTATGTTGAGGGTTAGGGTTAGACAGACGGTTCGGGTCCGGATGGGACCTAGGGTTAGGGTTATGTTGAGGACTAGGGTTAGAGAGACGGTTCGGGTCCGGATGGGACCTAGGGTTAGGGTTATGTTGAGGGCTAGGGTTAGAGAGACGGATCAGGTTCGGATGTGACCTAGGGTTAGGGTTATGTTGACGGCTAGGGTTAGAGAGACGGTTCGGGTTCGGATGGGAACTAGGGTTAGTGTTATGTTGAGGGCTAGGGTTAGAGAGACGGTTCGGGTTCGGATGTGAGCTAGGGTTAGGGTTATGTTGAGGGCTAGGGTTAGATAGACGGTTCGGGTTCGGATGGGACCTAGGGTTAGGGTTATGTTGAGGGCTAGGGTTAGAGAGACGGTTCGGGTCTGGATGGGACCTAGGGTTAGGGTTAAGTTGAGGGCTAGGTTTAGAGAGACGATTCGGGTTCGGATGTGATATAGGGTTAAGGTTATGTTGAGGGCTAGGGTTAGAGAGGCAGATCGGGTTCGGATGTGACCTAGGGTTAGGGTTATGTTGACGGCTAGGGTGAGATAGATGGTTCGGGTTAGGATGGGACCTATGGTTAGGGTTATGTTGAGGGCTAGGGTTAGAGAGACGGTTCGTGTCTGGATGGGACCTAGGGTTAGGGTTATGTTGAGGGCTAGGGTTAGAGAGACGGATCGGGTTCGGATGTGACCTAGGGTTAGGGTTATGTTGAGGGCTAGGGTTAGATAGACGGTTCGGGTCTGGATGGTACCTAGGGTTAGGGTTATGTTGAGGGCTAGGGTTAGAGAGACGGTTCGTGTCTGGATGGGACCTAGGGTTAGCGTTATGTTGAAGGCTAGGGTTAGAGAGACGGTTCGGGTTCGGATGGGACCTAGGGTTAGGGTTATGTTGAGGGCTAGGGTTAGAGAGACGGTTCGTGTTAGGATGGTACCTAGGGTTAGGGTTATGTTGAGGACTAGGGTTAGATAGACGGTTCGGGTCTGGATGGGACCTAGGGTTAGGGTTATGTTGAGGGCTAGGGTTAGAGAGACGGTTCGTGTTCGGATGGTACCTAGGGTTAGGGTTATGTTGAGGGCTAGGGTTAGAGAGACGGTTCGTGTCTGGATGGGACCTAGGGTTAGGGTTATGTTGAGGGCTGGGGTTAGATAGACGGTTAGGGTTCGGATGGGACCTAGGGTTAGGGTTATGTTGAGGGTTAGGGTTAGAGAGACGGTTCGGGTCCGGATGGGACCTAGGGTTACGGTTATGTTGAGGGCTAGGGTTAGAGAGACGTTTCGGGTCCGGATGGGACCTAGGGTTAGGGTTATGTTGAGGGCTGGGGTTAGAGAGACGGTTCGGGTCCGGATGGGACCTAGGGTTAGGGTTATGTTGAGGGCTAGGGTTAGAGAGACGGTTCGGGTCCGGATGGGACCTAGGGTTAGGGTTATGTTGAGGGCTAAGGTTAGAGAGACTTTTCTCGTTCGGATGTGAGCTAGGGTTTGGGTTATGTTGAGGGCTAGGGTTAGATAGACGGTTCGGGTTCGGATGGGACCTAGGGTTACGGTTATGTTGAGGGCTAGGGTTAGAGAGACGGTTCGGGTTCGATGGGACCTAGGGTTAGGGTTATGTTGAGGGCTAGGGTTAGAGAGGCAGATCGGGTTCGGATGTGACCTAGGGTTAGGGTTATGTTGAGGGCTAGGGTTAGATAGACGGTTCTGATCTGGATTGGACCTATGGTTAGGATTATGTTGAGGGCTAGGTTTAGAGAGACGGTTCGTGTCTGGATGGGACCTAGGGTTAGGGTTATGTTGATGGCTAGGGTTAGAGAGACGGTTCGGGTTCGGATGGGACCTAGGGTTAGGGTTATGTTGAGGGCTGGGGTTAGATAGACGGTTAGGGTTCGGATGGTACCTAGGGTTAGGGTTATGTTGAGGGCTAGGGTTAGAGAGACGGTTCGGGTCCGGATGGGACCTAGGGTTAGGGTTATGTTGAGGGCTAGGGTTAGAGAGACGGTTCGGGTCCGGATGGGACCTAGGGTTAGGGTTATGTTGAGGGCTAGGGTTAGAGAGACGGTTCGGGTCCGGATGGGACCTAGGGTTAGGGTTATGTTGAGGGCTAGGGTTAGATAGACGGTTCGGGTTCGAATATGAGCTAGGGTTAGGGTTATGTTGAGGGCGAGGGTTAGAGAGACCGTTCGGGTTCGGATGTGAGCTAGGGTTAGGGTTATGTTGAGGGCTAAGGTTAGATAGACGGTTCGGGTTCGGATGGGACCTAGGGTTAGGGTTATGTTGAGGGCTAGGGGTAGAGAGACGGTTCGGGTCCGGATGTGACCTAGGATTAGGGTTATGTTGAGGGCTAGGTTTAGATAGACGGTTCGGGTTCGGATGGGACCTAGGGTTACGGTTATGTTGAGGGCTAGGGTTAGAGAGACGGTTCTTGTATGGATGGGACCTAGGGTTAGGGTTATGTTGAGGGCTAGGGTTAGAGAGACGGTTCGTGTCCGGATGGGACCTAGTGTTAGGGTTATGTTGCGGGCTAGGGTTAGAGAGACGGTTCGGGTCCGGATGGGACCTAGGGTTAGGGTTATGTTTAGGGCTAGGGTTAGAGAGACGGTTCGGGTCTGGATTGGACCTAGGGTTAGGGTTATGTTGAGGGCTAGGGTTAAAGAGACGGTTCGGGTTCGGATGGTACCTAGGGTTAGGGTTTTGTTGAGGGCTAGGGTTAGAGAGACGGTTCGCGTTCGGATGGGACCTAGGGTTAGGGTTATGTTGAGGGCTAGGGTTAGATAGACGGTTTGGGTTCGGATGGGACCTAGGGTTTGGGTTATGTTGAGGGCTAGGCTTAGAGAGAAGGTTCGGGTTCGGCTGGGACCTAGGGTTAGGGTTATGTTGAGGGCTATGGTTAGAGAGACGGTTCCGGATCGGATGTGACCTAGGGTTAGGGTTATGTTGAGGGTTAGGGTTAGACAGACGGTTCGGGTCCGGATGGGACCTAGGGTTAGGGTTATGTTGAGGACTAGGGTTAGAGAGACGGTTCGGGTCCGGATGGGACCTAGGGTTAGGGTTATGTTGAGGGCTAGGGTTAGAGAGACGGATCAGGTTCGGATGTGACCTAGGGTTAGGGTTATGTTGACGGCTAGGGTTAGAGAGACGGTTCGGGTTCGGATGGGAACTAGGGTTAGTGTTATGTTGAGGGCTAGGGTTAGAGAGACGGTTCGGGTTCGGATGTGAGCTAGGGTTAGGGTTATGTTGAGGGCTAGGGTTAGATAGACGGTTCGGGTTCGGATGGGACCTAGGGTTAGGGTTATGTTGAGGGCTAGGGTTAGAGAGACGGTTCGGGTCTGGATGGGACCTAGGGTTAGGGTTAAGTTGAGGGCTAGGTTTAGAGAGACGATTCGGGTTCGGATGTGATATAGGGTTAAGGTTATGTTGAGGGCTAGGGTTAGAGAGGCAGATCGGGTTCGGATGTGACCTAGGGTTAGGGTTATGTTGACGGCTAGGGTGAGATAGATGGTTCGGGTTAGGATGGGACCTATGGTTAGGGTTATGTTGAGGGCTAGGGTTAGAGAGACGGTTCGTGTCTGGATGGGACCTAGGGTTAGGGTTATGTTGAGGGCTAGGGTTAGAGAGACGGATCGGGTTCGGATGTGACCTAGGGTTAGGGTTATGTTGAGGGCTAGGGTTAGATAGACGGTTCGGGTCTGGATGGTACCTAGGGTTAGGGTTATGTTGAGGGCTAGGGTTAGAGAGACGGTTCGGGTCTGGATGGGACCTAGGGTTAGGGTTATGTTGAGGGCTAGGGTTAGAGAGACGGTTCGTGTTCGGATGGTACCTAGGGTTAGGGTTATGTTGAGGGCTAGGGTTAGAGAGACGGTTCGTGTCTGGATGGGACCTAGGGTTAGGGTTATGTTGAGGGCTGGGGTTAGATAGACGGTTAGGGTTCGGATGGGACCTAGGGTTAGGGTTATGTTGAGGGTTAAGGTTAGAGAGACGGTTCGGGTCCGGATGGGACCTAGGGTTACGGTTATGTTGAGGGCTAGGGTTAGAGAGACGTTTCGGGTCCGGATGGGACCTAGGGTTAGGGTTATGTTGAGGGCTAGGGTTAGAGAGACGGTTCGGGTCCGGATGGGACCTAGGGTTAGGGTTATGTTGAGGGCTAGGGTTAGAGAGACGGTTCGGGTCCGGATGGGACCTAGGGTTAGGGTTATGTTGAGGGCTAGGGTTAGAGAGACGTTTCTCGTTCGGATGTGAGCTAGGGTTTGGGTTATGTTGAGGGCTAGGGTTAGATAGACGGTTCGGGTTCGGATGGGACCTAGGGTTACGGTTATGTTGAGGGCTAGGGTTAGAGAGACGGTTCGGGTTCGATGGGACCTAGGGTTAGGGTTATGTTGAGGGCTAGTGTTAGAGAGGCAGATCGGGTTCGGATGTGACCTAGGGTTAGGGTTATGTTGAGGGCTAGGGTTAGATAGACGATTCTGATCTGGATGGGACCTATGGTTAGGATTATGTTGAGGGCTAGGGTTAGAGAGACGGTTCGTGTCTGGATGGGACCTAGGGTTAGGGTTATGTTGATGGCTAGGGTTAGAGAGACGGTTCGGGTTCGGATGGGACCTAGGGTTAGGGTTATGTTGAGGGCTGGGGTTAGATAGACGGTTAGGGTTGGGATGGTACCTAGGGTTAGGGTTATGTTGAGGGCTAGGGTTAGAGAGACGGTTCGGGTCCGGATGGGACCTAGGGTTAGGGTTATGTTGAGGGCTAGGGTTAGAGAGACGGTTCGGGTCCGGATGGGACCTAGGGTTAGGGTTATGTTGAGGGCTAGGGTTAGAGAGACGGTTCGGGTCCGGATGGGACCTAGGGTTAGGGTTATGTTGAGGGCTAGGGTTAGAGAGACGGTTCGGGTTCGGATGTGAGCTAGGGTTAGGGTTATGTTGAGGGCTAGGGTTAGATAGACGGTTCGGGTTCGAATATGAGCTAGGGTTAGGGTTATGTTGAGGGCGAGGGTTAGAGAGACCGTTCGGGTTCGGATGTGAGCTAGGGTTAGGGTTATGTTGAGGGCTAAGGTTAGATAGACGGTTCGGGTTCGGATGGGACCTAGGGTTAGGGTTATGTTGAGGGCTAGGGGTAGAGAGACGGTTCGGGTCCGGATGTGACCTAGGATTAGGGTTATGTTGAGGGCTAGGTTTAGATAGACGGTTCGGGTTCGGATGGGACCTAGGGTTACGGTTATGTTGAGGGCTAGGGTTAGAGAGACGGTTCTTGTATGGATGGGACCTAGGCTTAGGGTTATGTTGAGGGCTAGGGTTAGAGAGACGGTTCGTGTCTGGATGGGACCTAGGGTTAGGGTTATGTTGAGGGCTAGGGTTAGAGAGACGGTTCTTGTATGGATGGGACCTAGGGTTAGGGTTATATTGAGGGCTAGGGTTAGAGAGACGGTTCGTGTCTGGATGGGACCTAGGGTTAGGGTTATGTTGAGGGCTAGGGTTAGAGAGACGGTTCGGGTTCGGATGGGACCTAGGGTTACGGTTATGTTGAGGGCTAGGGTTAGAGAGACGGTTCTTGTATGGATGGGACCTAGGGTTAGGGTTATGTTGAGGGCTAGGGTTAGAGAGACGGTTCGTGTCTGGATGGGACCTAGGGTTAGGGTTATGTTGAGGGCTAGGGTTAGAGAGACGGTTCTTGTATGGATGGGACCTAGGGTTAGGGTTATGTTGAGGGCTAGGGTTAGAGAGACGGATCAGGTTCGGATGTGACCTAGGGTTAGGGTTATGTTGACGGCTAGGGTTAGAGAGACGGTTCGGGTTCGGATGGGAACTAGGGTTAGTGTTATGTTGAGGGCTAGGGTTAGAGAGACGGTTCGGGTTCGGATGTGAGCTAGGGTTAGGGTTATGTTGAGGGCTAGGGTTAGATAGACGGTTCGGGTTCGGATGGGACCTAGGGTTAGGGTTATGTTGAGGGCTAGGGTTAGAGAGACGGTTCGGGTCTGGATGGGACCTAGGGTTAGGGTTAAGTTGAGGGCTAGGTTTAGAGAGACGATTCGGGTTCGGATGTGATATAGGGTTAAGGTTATGTTGAGGGCTAGGGTTAGAGAGGCAGATCGGGTTCGGATGTGACCTAGGGTTAGGGTTATGTTGACGGCTAGGGTGAGATAGATGGTTCGGGTTAGGATGGGACCTATGGTTAGGGTTATGTTGAGGGCTAGGGTTAGAGAGACGGTTCGTGTCTGGATGGGACCTAGGGTTAGGGTTATGTTGAGGGCTAGGGTTAGAGAGACGGATCGGGTTCGGATGTGACCTAGGGTTAGGGTTATGTTGAGGGCTAGGGTTAGATAGACGGTTCGGGTCTGGATGGTACCTAGGGTTAGGGTTATGTTGAGGGCTAGGGTTAGAGAGACGGTTCGTGTCTGGATGGGACCTAGGGTTAGCGTTATGTTGAAGGCTAGGGTTAGAGAGACGGTTCGGGTTCGGATGGGACCTAGGGTTAGGGTTATGTTGAGGGCTAGGGTTAGAGAGCCGGTTCGTGTTAGGATGGTACCTAGGGTTAGGGTTATGTTGAGGACTAGGGTTAGATAGACGGTTCGGGTCTGGATGGGACCTAGGGTTAGGGTTATGTTGAGGGCTAGGGTTAGAGAGACGGTTCGTGTTCGGATGGTACCTAGGGTTAGGGTTATGTTGAGGGCTAGGGTTAGAGAGACGGTTCGTGTCTGGATGGGACCTAGGGTTAGGGTTATGTTGAGGGCTGGGGTTAGATAGACGGTTAGGGTTCGGATGGGACCTAGGGTTAGGGTTATGTTGAGGGTTAGGGTTAGAGAGACGGTTCGGGTCCGGATGGGACCTAGGGTTACGGTTATGTTGAGGGCTAGGGTTAGAGAGACGTTTCGGGTCCGGATGGGACCTAGGGTTAGGGTTATGTTGAGGGCTAGGGTTAGAGAGACGGTTCGGGTCCGGATGGGACCTAGGGTTAGGGTTATGTTGAGGGCTAGGGTTAGAGAGACGGTTCGGGTCCGGATGGGACCTAGGGTTAGGGTTATGTTGAGGGCTAGGGTTAGAGAGACTTTTCTCGTTCGGATGTGAGCTAGGGTTTGGGTTATGTTGAGGGCTAGGGTTAGATAGACGGTTCGGGTTCGGATGGGACCTAGGGTTACGGTTATGTTGAGGGCTAGGGTTAGAGAGACGGTTCGGGTTCGATGGGACCTAGGGTTAGGGTTATGTTGAGGGCTAGGGTTAGAGAGGCAGATCGGGTTCGGATGTGACCTAGGGTTAGGGTTATGTTGAGGGCTAGGGTTAGATAGACGGTTCTGATCTGGATTGGACCTATGGTTAGGATTATGTTGAGGGCTAGGTTTAGAGAGACGGTTCGTGTCTGGATGGGACCTAGGGTTAGGGTTATGTTGATGGCTAGGGTTAGAGAGACGGTTCGGGTTCGGATGGGACCTAGGGTTAGGGTTATGTTGAGGGCTGGGGTTAGATAGACGGTTAGGGTTCGGATGGTACCTAGGGTTAGGGTTATGTTAAGGGCTAGGGTTAGAGAGACGGTTCGGGTCCGGATGGGACCTAGGGTTAGGGTTATGTTGAGGGCTAGGGTTAGAGAGACGGTTCGGGTCCGGATGGGACCTAGGGTTAGGGTTATGTTGAGGGCTAGGGTTAGAGAGACGGTTCGGGTCCGGATGGGACCTAGGGTTAGGGTTATGTTGAGGGCTAGGGTTAGATAGACGGTTCGGGTTCGAATATGAGCTAGGGTTAGGGTTATGTTGAGGGCGAGGGTTAGAGAGACCGTTCGGGTTCGGATGTGAGCTAGGGTTAGGGTTATGTTGAGGGCTAAGGTTAGATAGACGGTTCGGGTTCGGATGGGACCTAGGGTTAGGGTTATGTTGAGGGCTAGGGGTAGAGAGACGGTTCGGGTCCGGATGTGACCTAGGATTAGGGTTATGTTGAGGGCTAGGTTTAGATAGACGGTTCGGGTTCGGATGGGACCTAGGGTTACGGTTATGTTGAGGGCTAGGGTTAGAGAGACGGTTCTTGTATGGATGGGACCTAGGGTTAGGGTTATGTTGAGGGCTAGGGTTAGAGAGACGGTTCGTGTCCGGATGGGACCTAGTGTTAGGGTTATGTTGCGGGCTAGGGTTAGAGAGACGGTTCGGGTCCGGATGGGACCTAGGGTTAGGGTTATGTTTAGGGCTAGGGTTAGAGAGACGGTTCGGGTCTGGATTGGACCTAGGGTTAGGGTTATGTTGAGGGCTAGGGTTAAAGAGACGGTTCGGGTTCGGATGGTACCTAGGGTTAGGGTTTTGTTGAGGGCTAGGGTTAGAGAGACGGTTCGCGTTCGGATGGGACCTAGGGTTAGGGTTATGTTGAGGGCTAGGGTTAGAGAGACGGTTTGGGTTCGGATGGGACCTAGGGTTTGGGTTATGTTGAGGGCTAGGCTTAGAGAGAAGGTTCGGGTTCGGCTGGGACCTAGGGTTAGGGTTATGTTGAGGGCTATGGTTAGAGAGACGGTTCCGGATCGGATGTGACCTAGGGTTAGGGTTATGTTGAGGGTTAGGGTTAGACAGACGGTTCGGGTCCGGATGGGACCTAGGGTTAGGGTTATGTTGAGGACTAGGGTTAGAGAGACGGTTCGGGTCCGGATGGGACCTAGGGTTAGGGTTATGTTGAGGGCTAGGGTTAGAGAGACGGATCAGGTTCGGATGTGACCTAGGGTTAGGGTTATGTTGACGGCTAGGGTTAGAGAGACGGTTCGGGTTCGGATGGGAACTAGGGTTAGTGTTATGTTGAGGGCTAGGGTTAGAGAGACGGTTCGGGTTCGGATGTGAGCTAGGGTTAGGGTTATGTTGAGGGCTAGGGTTAGATAGACGGTTCGGGTTCGGATGGGACCTAGGGTTAGGGTTATGTTGAGGGCTAGGGTTAGAGAGACGGTTCGGGTCTGGATGGGACCTAGGGTTAGGGTTAAGTTGAGGGCTAGGTTTAGAGAGACGATTCGGGTTCGGATGTGATATAGGATTAAGGTTATGTTGAGGGCTAGGGTTAGAGAGGCCGATCGGGTTCGGATGTGACCTAGGGTTAGGGTTATGTTGACGGCTAGGGTGAGATAGATGGTTCGGGTTAGGATGGGACCTATGGTTAGGGTTATGTTGAGGGCTAGGGTTAGAGAGACGGTTCGTGTCTGGATGGGACCTAGGGTTAGGGTTATGTTGAGGGCTAGGGTTAGAGAGACGGATCGGGTTCGGATGTGACCTAGGGTTAGGGTTATGTTGAGGGCTAGGGTTAGATAGACGGTTCGGGTCTGGATGGTACCTAGGGTTAGGGTTATGTTGAGGGCTAGGGTTAGAGAGACGGTTCGGGTCTGGATGGGACCTAGGGTTAGGGTTATGTTGAGGGCTAGGGTTAGAGAGACGGTTCGTGTTCGGATGGTACCTAGGGTTAGGGTTATGTTGAGGGCTAGGGTTAGAGAGACGGTTCGTGTCTGGATGGGACCTAGGGTTAGGGTCATGTTGAGGGCTGGGGTTAGATAGACGGTTAGGGTTCGGATGGGACCTAGGGTTAGGGTTATGTTGAGGGCTAGGGTTAGAGAGACGGTTCGTGTTCGGATGGGACCTAGGGTTAGGGTTATGTTGAGGGCTAGGGTTAGAGAGACGGTTCGGGTTCGGATGTGAGCTAGGGTTAGGGTTATGTTGAGGGCTACGGTTAGATAGACGGTTCGGGTTCGAATGTGAGCTAGGGTTAGGGTTATGTTGAGGGCTAGGGTTAGAGAGACCTTTCGGGTTCGGATGTGAGCTAGGGTTAGGGTTATGTTGAGGGCTAGGGTTAGATAGACGGTTCGGGTTCGGATGGGACCTAGGGTTAGGGTTATGTTGAGGGCTAGGGTTAGAGAGATGGTTCGGGTCCGGATGGGACCTAGGATTAGGGTTATGTTGAGGGCTAGGTTTAGATAGACGGTTCGGGTTCGGATGGGACCTAGAGTTAGGGTTATGTTGAGGGCTAGGGTTAGAGAGACGGTTCTTGTATGGATGGGACCTAGGGTTAGGGTTATGTTGAGGGCTAGGGTTAGAGAGACGGTTCGGGTTCGGATGGGACCTAGGGTTAGGGTTATGTTGAGGGCTAGGGTTAGAGAGACGGTTCTTGTATGGATGGGACCTATGGTTAGGGTTATGTTGAGGGCTAGGGTTAGAGAGACGGTTCGTGTCTGGATGGGACCTAGGGTTAGGGTTATGTTGAGGGCTAGGGTTAGAGAGACGGTTCGGGTTCCGATGGGACCTAGGGTTACGGTTATGTTGAGGGCTAGGGTTAGAGAGACAGTTCTTCTATGGATGGGACCTAGGGTTAGGGTTATGTTGAGGGCTAGGGTTAGAGAGACGGTTCGTGTCTGGATTGGACCTAGGGTTAGGGTTATGTTGCGGGCTAGGTTTAAAGAGACGGTTCTTGTATGGATGGGACCTAGGGTTAGGGTTATGTTGAGGGCTAGGGTTAGAGAGACGGTTCGGGTTCGGATGGGACCTAGGGTTAGGGTTATGTTGAGGGCTAGGGTTAGAGAGACGGTTCGTGTTCGGATGGTACCTAGGGTTAGGGTTATGTTGAGGGCTAGGGTTAGAGAGACGGTTCGGGTCCAGATGGGACCTAGGGTTAGGGATATGTTGAGGGCTAGGGTTAGATAGACGGTTCGGGTTCGGATGGGACCTAGGGTTAGGGTTATGTTGAGGGCTAGGGTTAGAGAGACGGTTCGGGTCTGGATGGGACCTAGGGTTAGGGTTATGTTGAGGGCTAGGGTTAGAGAGACGGTTCGGGTTCGGATGGGACCTAGGGTTAGGGTTATGTTGAGGGCTAGGGTTAGAGAGACGGTTCGTGTTCGGATGGTACCTAGGGTTAGGGTTATGTTGAGGGCTAGGGTTAGAGAGAGGGTTGGGGTCCGGATGGGACCTAGGGTTAGGGATATGTTGAGGGCTAGGGTTAGATAGACGGTTCGGGTTCGGATGGGACCTAGGGTTAGGGACATGTTGAGGGCTAGGGTTAGATAGACGGTTCGGGTTCGGATGGGACCTAGGGTTAGGGTTATGTTGAGGGCTAGGGTTAGAGAGAAGGTTCGGGTTCGGATGGGACCTAGGGTTAGGGTTATGTTGAGGGCTATGGTTAGATAGACGGTTCGGGTCTGGATGGGACCTAGGGTTAGGGTTTTGTTGAGAGCTAGGGTTAGAGAGACGGTTCGTGTCTGGATGGGACCTAGGGTTAGGGTTATGTTGAGGGCTGGGGTTAGATAGACGGTTAGGGTTCGGATGGGACCTAGGGTTAGGGTTATGTTGAGGGCTAGGGTTAGAGAGACGGTTCGGGTCCGGATGGGACCTAGGGTTACGGTTATGTTGAGGGCTAGGGTTAGAGAGACGGTTCGGGTCCGGATGGGACCTAGGGTTAGGGTTATGTTGAGGGCTAGGGTTAGAGAGACGGTTCGGGTCCGGATGGGACCTAGGGTTAGGGTTATGTTGAGGGCTAGGGTTAGAGAGACGGTTCGGGTTCGATGGGACCTAGGGTTAGGGTTATGTTGAGGGCTAGGGTTAGAGAGGCAGATCGGGTTCGGATGTGACCTAGGGTTAGGGTTATGTTGAGGGCTAGGGTTAGATAGACGGTTCGGATCTGGATGGGACCTATGGTTAGGGTTATGTTGAGGGCTAGGGTTAGAGAGACGGTTCGAGTCTGGATGGGACCTAGGGTTAGGATTATGTTGATGCCTAGGGTTAGAGAGACGGTTCGGGTTCGGATGGGACCTAGGGTTAGGGTTATGTTGAGGGCTGGGGTTAGATAGACGGTTAGGGTTCGGATGGTACCTAGGGTTAGGGTTATGTTGAGGGCTAGGGTTAGAGAGACGGTTCGGGTCCGGATGGGACCTAGGGTTAGGGTTATGTTGAGGGCTAGGGTTAGAGAGACGGTTCGGGTCCGGATGGGACCTAGGGTTAGGGTTATGTTGAGGGCTAGTGTTAGAGAGACGGTTCGGGTTCGGATGTGAGCTAGGGTTAGGGTTATGTTGAGGGCTAGGGTTAGATAGACGGTTCGGGTTCGAATGTGAGCTAGGGTTAGGGTTATGTTGAGGGCTAGGGTTAGAGAGACGGTTCGGGTTCGGATGGTACCTAGGGTTAGGGTTATGTTGAGGGCTAGGGTTAGAGAGACGGTTCGGGTTCGGATGGGACCTAGGGTTAGGGTTATATTGAGGGCTAGGGTTAGATACACGGTTCGGGTTCGGATGGTACCTAGGGTTAGGGTTATGTTGAGGGCTAGGGTTAGACAGACGGTTCGGGTTCGGATGGGACCTAGGGTTAGGGTTATGTTGAGGGCTAGGGTTAGAGAGACGGTTCTTGTATGGATGGGACCTAGGGTTAGGGTTATGTTGAGGGCTAGGGTTAGAGAGACGGATCGGGTTCGGATGTGACCTAGGGTTAGGGTTATGTTGAGGGCTAGGGTTAGACAGACGGTTCGGGTCTGGATGGGACCTAGGGTTAGAGTTATGTTGAGGGCTAGGGTTAGAGAGACGGTTCGTGTCTGGATGGGACCTGGGGTTAGGGTTATGTTGAGGGCTAGGGTTAGAGAGACGTTTCGGGTTCGGATGGGACCTAGGGTTAGGGTTATGTTGAGGGCTAGGGTTAGAGAGACGGTTCCCGTCTGGATGGTACCTAGGGTTAGGGTTATGTTGAGGGCTAGGGTTAGAGAGACGGTTCGGGTCCGGATGGGACCTAGGGTTAGGATTATGTTGAGGGCTAGGGTTAGAGAGACGGTTCGGGTCTGGATGGGACCTAGGGTTAGGGTTATGTTGAGGGCTAGGGTTAGAGGGACGGTTCGCGTTCGGATGGTACCTAGGGTTAGGGTTATGTTGAGGGCTAGGGTTAGAGAGACGGTTCGGGTTCGGATGGGACCTAGGGTTAGGGTTATGTTGAGGGCTAGGGTTAGAGAGACGGTTCGGGTTCGGATGGGACCTAGGGTTAGGGTTATGTTGAGGACTAGGGTTAGAAGGACTGTTCCGGTCCGGATGGGACCTAGGGTTACGGTTATGTTGAGGGCTAGGGTTAGAGAGACAGTTCGGGACAGGATGGGGCCTAGGGTTAGGGTTATGTTGAGGGCTAGGGTTAGATAGACGGTTCTGGTTCGGATGGGACCTAGGGTTAGGGTTATGTTGAGGGTAGGGGTAGAGAGACGGTTCGGGTCCGGATGGGACCTAGGGTTAGGGTTATGTTGAGGGCTAGGGTTAGAGAGACGTTTCTGGTTCGGATGTGAGCTAGGGTTAGGGTTATGTTGAGGGCTAGGGTTAGACAGACGGTTCGGGTTCGGATGGGACCTAGGGTTAGGGTTATGTTGAGGGCTAGGGTTAGAGAGACGGTTCTTGTATGGATGGGACCTAGGGTTAGGGTTATGTTGAGGGCTAGGGTTAGAGAGACGAATCGGGTTCGGATGTGACCTAGGGTTAGGGTTATGTTGAGGGATAGGGTTACAGAGACGGTTCGGGTCCGGATGGGACCTAGGGTTAGGGTTATGTTGAGGGCTAGGGTTAGAGAGACGGTTCGGGTCCGGATGGGACCTAGGGTTAGGCTTATGTTGAGGACTAGGGTTAGAGAGACGGTTCGGGTCCGGATGGGACCTAGGGTTAGGGTTATGTTGAGGGCTAGGGTTAGAGAGACGGATCAGGTTCGGATGTGACCTAGGGTTAGGGTTATGTTGACGGCTAGGGTTAGAGAGACGGTTCGGGTTCGGATGGGAACTAGGGTTAGTGTTATGTTGAGGGCTAGGGTTAGAGAGACGGTTCGGGTTCGGATGTGAGCTAGGGTTAGGGTTATGTTGAGGGCTAGGGTTAGATAGACGGTTCGGGTTCGGATGGGACCTAGGGTTAGGGTTATGTTGAGGGCTAGGGTTAGAGAGACGGTTCGGGTCTGGATGGGACCTAGGGTTAGGGTTAAGTTGAGGGCTAGGTTTAGAGAGACGATTTGGGTTCGGATGTGATATAGGGTTAAGGTTATGTTGAGGGCTAGGGTTAGAGAGGCAGATCGGGTTCGGATGTGACTTAGGGTTAGGGTTATGTTGACGGCTAGGGTGAGATAGATGGTTCGGGTTAGGATGGGACCTATGGTTAGGGTTATGTTGAGGGCTAGGGTTAGAGAGACGGTTCGTGTCTGGATGGGACCTAGGGTTAGGGTTATGTTGAGGGCTAGGGTTAGAGAGACGGATTGGGTTCGGATGTGACCTAGGCTTAGGGTTATGTTGAGGGCTAGGGTTAGATAGACGGTTCGGGTCTGGATGGTACCTAGGGTTAGGGTTATGTTGAGGGCTAGGGTTAGAGAGACGGTTCGTGTCTGGATGGGACCTAGGGTTAGCGTTATGTTGAAGGCTAGGGTTAGAGAGACGGTTCGGGTTCGGATGGGACCTAGGGTTAGGGTTATGTTGAGGGCTAGGGTTAGAGAGACGTTTCTGGTTCGGATGTGAGCTAGGGTTAGGGTTATGTTGAGGGCTAGGGTTAGACAGACGGTTCGGGTTCGGATGGGACCTAGGGTTAGGGTTATGTTGAGGGCTAGGGTTAGAGAGACGGTTCTTGTATGGATGGGAGCTAGGGTTAGGGTTATGTTGAGGGCTAGGGTTAGAGAGACGAATCGGGTTCGGATGTGACCTAGGGTTAAGGTTATGTTGAGGGCTAGGGTTAGAGAGACGGTTCTTGTATGGATGGGACCTAGGGTTAGGGTTATGTTGAGGGCTAGGGTTAGAGAGACGGATCGGGTTCGGATGTGACCTAGGGTTAGGGTTATGTTGAGGGCTAGGGTTAGACAGACGGTTCGGGTCTGGATGGGACCTAGGGTTACAGTTATGTTGAGGGCTAGGGTTAGAGAGACGGTTCGTGTCTGGATGGGACCTGGGGTTAGGGTTATGTTGAGGGCTAGGGTTAGAGAGACGTTTCGGGTTCGGATGGGACCTAGGGTTAGGGTTATGTTGAGGGCTAGGGTTAGAGAGACGGTTCCCGTCTGGATGGTACCTAGGGTTAGGGTTATGTTAAGGGCTAGGGTTAGAGAGACGGTTCGGGTCCGGATGGGACCTAGGGTTAGGATTATGTTGAGGGCTAGGGTTAGAGAGACGGTTCGGGTCTGGATGGGACCTAGGGTTAGGGTTATGTTGAGGGCTAGGGTTAGAGGGACGGTTCGCGTTCGGATGGTACCTAGGGTTAGGGTTATGTTGAGGGCTAGGGTTAGAGAGACGGTTCGGGTTCGGATGGGACCTAGGGTTAGGGTTATGTTGAGGGCTAGGGTTAGAGAGACGGTTCGGGTTCGGATGGGACCTAGGGTTAGGGTTATGTTGAGGACTAGGGTTAGAAGGACTGTTCCGGTCCGGATGGGACCTAGGGTTACGGTTATGTTGAGGGCTAGGGTTAGAGAGACAGTTCGGGACAGGATGGGGCCTAGGGTTAGGGTTATGTTGAGGGCTAGGGTTAGATAGACGGTTCTGGTTCGGATGGGACCTAGGGTTAGGGTTATGTTGAGGGTAGGGGTAGAGAGACGGTTCGGGTCCGGATGGGACCTAGGGTTAGGGTTATGTTGAGGGCTAGGGTTAGAGAGACGTTTCTGGTTCGGATGTGAGCTAGGGTTAGGGTTATGTTGAGGGCTAGGGTTAGACAGACGGTTCGGGTTCGGATGGGACCTAGGGTTAGGGTTATGTTGAGGGCTAGGGTTAGAGAGACGGTTCTTGTATGCATGGGACCTAGGGTTAGGGTTATGTTGAGGGCTAGGGTTAGAGAGACGAATCGGGTTCGGATGTGACCTAGGGTTAGGGTTATGTTGAGGGCTAGGTTACAGAGACGGTTCGGGTCCGGATGGGACCTAGGGTTAGGGTTATGTTGAGGGCTAGGGTTAGAGAGACGGTTCGGGTCCGGATGGGACCTAGGGTTAGGGTTATGTTGAGGACTAGGGTTAGAGAGACGGTTCGGGTCCGGATGGGACCTAGGGTTAGGGTTATGTTGAGGGCTAGGGTTAGAGAGACGGATCAGGTTCGGATGTGACCTAGGGTTAGGGTTATGTTGACGGCTAGGGTTAGAGAGACGGTTCGGGTTCGGATGGGAACTAGGGTTAGTGTTATGTTGAGGGCTAGGGTTAGAGAGACGGTTCGGGTTCGGATGTGAGCTAGGGTTAGGGTTATGTTGAGGGCTAGGGTTAGATAGACGGTTCGGGTTCGGATGGGACCTAGGGTTAGGGTTATGTTGAGGGCTAGGGTTAGAGAGACGGTTCGGGTCTGGATGGGACCTAGGGTTAGGGTTAAGTTGAGGGCTAGGTTTAGAGAGAGGATTCGGGTTCGGATGTGATATAGGGTTAAGGTTATGTTGAGGGCTAGGGTTAGAGAGGCAGATCGGGTTCGGATGTGACTTAGGGTTAGGGTTATGTTGACGGCTAGGGTGAGATAGATGGTTCGGGTTAGGATGGGACCTATGGTTAGGGTTATGTTGAGGGCTAGGGTTAGAGAGACGGTTCGTGTCTGGATGGGACCTAGGGTTAGGGTTATGTTGAGGGCTAGGGTTAGAGAGACGGATTGGGTTCGGATGTGACCTAGGGTTAGGGTTATGTTGAGGGCTAGGGTTAGATAGACGGTTCGGGTCTGGATGGTACCTAGGGTTAGGGTTATGTTGAGGGCTAGGGTTAGAGAGACGGTTCGTGTCTGGATGGGACCTAGGGTTAGCGTTATGTTGAAGGCTAGGGTTAGAGAGACGGTTCGGGTTCGGATGGGACCTAGGGTTAGGGTTATGTTGAGGGCTAGGGTTAGAGAGACGTTTCTGGTTCGGATGTGAGCTAGGGTTAGGGTTATGTTGAGGGCTAGGGTTAGAGAGACGGTTCGGGTTCGGATGGGACCTAGGGTTAGGGTTATGTTGAGGGCTAGGGTTAGAGAGACGGTTCTTGTATGGATGGGAGCTAGGGTTAGGGTTATGTTGAGGGCTAGGGTTAGAGAGACGAATCGGGTTCGGATGTGACCTAGGGTTAGGGTTATGTTGAGGGCTAGGGTTAGAGAGACGGTTCTTGTATGGATGGGACCTAGGGTTAGGGTTATGTTGAGGGCTAGGGTTAGAGAGACGGATCGGGTTCGGATGTGACCTAGGGTTAGGGTTATGTTGAGGGCTAGGGTTAGACAGACGGTTCGGGTCTGGATGGGACCTAGGGTTAGAGTTATGTTGAGGGCTAGGGTTAGAGAGACGGTTCGTGTCTGGATGGGACCTGGGGTTAGGGTTATGTTGAGGGCTAGGGTTAGAGAGACGTTTCGGGTTCGGATGGGACCTAGGGTTAGGGTTATGTTGAGGGCTAGGGTTAGAGAGACGGTTCCCGTCTGGATGGTACCTAGGGTTAGGGTTATGTTGAGGGCTAGGGTTAGAGAGACGGTTCGGTTCCGGATGGGACCTAGGGTTAGGATTATGTTGAGGGCTAGGGTTAGAGAGACGGTTCGGGTCTGGATGGGACCTAGGGTTAGGGTTATGTTGAGGGCTAGGGTTAGAGGGACGGTTCGCGTTCGGATGGTACCTAGGGTTAGGGTTATGTTGAGGGCTAGGGTTAGAGAGACGGTTCGGGTTCGGATGGGACCTAGGGTTAGGGTTATGTTGAGGGCTAGGGTTAGAGAGACGGTTCGGGTTCGGATGGGACCTAGGGTTAGGGTTATGTTGAGGACTAGGGTTAGAAGGACTGTTCCGGTCCGGATGGGACCTAGGGTTACGGTTATGTTGAGGGCTAGGGTTAGAGAGACAGTTCAAGACAGGATGGGGCCTAGGGTTAGGGTTATGTTGAGGGCTAGGGTTAGATAGACGGTTCTGGTTCGGATGGGACCTAGGGTTAGGGTTATGTTGAGGGTAGGGGTAGAGAGACGGTTCGGGTCCGGATGGGACCTAGGGTTAGGGTTATGTTGAGGGCTAGGGTTAGAGAGACGTTTCTGGTTCGGATGTGAGCTAGGGTTAGGGTTATGTTGAGGGCTAGGGTTAGACAGACGGTTCGGGTTCGGATGGGACCTAGGGTTAGGGTTATGTTGAGGGCTAGGGTTAGAGAGACGGTTCTTGTATGGATGGGACCTAGGGTTAGGGTTATGTTGAGGGCTAGGGTTAGAGAGACGAATCGGGTTCGGATGTGACCTAGGGTTAGGGTTATGTTGAGGGCTAGGGTTACAGAGACGGTTCGGGTCCGGATGGGACCTAGGGTTAGGGTTATGTTGAGGGCTAGGGTTAGAGAGACGGTTCGGGTCCGGATGGGACCTAGGGTTAGGGTTATGTTGAGGACTAGGGTTAGAGAGACGGTTCGGGTCCGGATGGGACCTAGGGTTAGGGTTATGTTGAGGGCTAGGGTTAGAGAGACGGATCAGGTTCGGATGTGACCTAGGGTTAGGGTTATGTTGACGGCTAGGGTTAGAGAGACGGTTCGGGTTCGGATGGGAACTAGGGTTAGTGTTATGTTGAGGGCTAGGGTTAGAGAGACGGTTCGGGTTCGGATGTGAGCTAGGGTTAGGGTTATGTTGAGGGCTAGGGTTAGATAGACGGTTCGGGTTCGGATGGGACCTAGGGTTAGGGTTATGTTGAGTGCTAGGGTTAGAGAGACGGTTCGGGTCTGGATGGGACCTAGGGTTAGGGTTAAGTTGAGGGCTAGGTTTAGAGAGACGATTCGGGTTCGGATGTGATATAGGGTTAAGGTTATGTTGAGGGCTAGGGTTAGAGAGGCAGATCGGGTTCGGATGTGACTTAGGGTTAGGGTTATGTTGACGGCTAGGGTGAGATAGATGGTTCGGGTTAGGATGGGACCTATGGTTAGGGTTATGTTGAGGGCTAGGGTTAGAGAGACGGTTCGTGTCTGGATGGGACCTAGGGTTAGGGTTATGTTGAGGGCTAGGGTTAGAGAGACGGATTGGGTTCGGATGTGACCTAGGGTTAGGGTTATGTTGAGGGCTAGGGTTAGATAGACGGTTCGGGTCTGGATGGTACCTAGGGTTAGGGTTATGTTGAGGGCTAGGGTTAGAGAGACGGTTCGTGTCTGGATGGGACCTAGGGTTAGCGTTATGTTGAAGGCTAGGGTTAGAGAGACGGTTCGAGTTCGGATGGGACCTAGGGTTAGGGTTATGTTGAGGGCTAGGGTTAGAGAGAAGTTTCTGGTTCGGATGTGAGCTAGGGTTAGGGTTATGTTGAGGGCTAGGGTTAGACGGACGGTTCGGGTTCGGATGGGACCTAGGGTTAGGGTTATGTTGAGGGCTAGGGTTAGAGAGACGGTTCTTGTATGGATGGGAGCTAGGGTTAGGGTTATGTTGAGGGCTAGGGTTAGAGAGACGAATCGGGTTCGGATGTGACCTAGGGTTAGGGTTATGTTGAGGGCTAGGGTTAGAGAGACGGTTCGGGTCCGGATGGGACCTGGGGTTAGGGTTATGTTGCGGGCTAGGGTTAGAGAGACGGTTCGGGTCCGGATGGGACCTAGGGTTAGGGTTATGTTTAGGGCTAGGGTTAGAGAGACGGTTCGGGTCTGGATTGGACCTAGGGTTAGGGTTATGTTGAGGGGTAGGGTTAAAGAGACGGTTCGGGTTCGGATGGTACCTAGGGTTAGGGTTTTGTTGAGGGCTAGGGTTAGAGAGACGGTTCGCGTTCGGATGGGACCTAGGGTTAGGGTTATGTTGAGGGCTAGGGTTAGATAGACGGTTTTGGTTCGGATGGGACCTAGGGTTTGGGTTATGTTGAGGGCTAGGCTTAGAGAGAAGGTTCGGGTTCGGATGGGACCTAGGGTTAGGGTTATGTTGAGGGCTATGGTTAGAGAGACGGTTCCGGTTCGGATGTGACCTAGGGTTAGGGTTATGTTGAGGGTTAGGGTTAGACAGACGGTTCGGGTCCGGATGGGACCTAGGGTTAGGGTTATGTTGAGGACTAGGGTTAGAGAGACGGTTCGGGTCCGGATGGGACCTAGGGTTAGGGTTATGTTGAGGGCTAGGGTTAGAGAGACGGATCAGGTTCGGATGTGACCTAGGGTTAGGGTTATGTTGACGGCTAGGGTTAGAGAGACGGTTCGGGTTCGGATGGGAACTAGGGTTAGTGTTATGTTGAGGGCTAGGGTTAGAGAGACGGTTCGGGTTCGGATGTGAGCTAGGGTTAGGGTTATGTTGAGGGCTAGGGTTAGATAGACGGTTCGGGTTCGGATGGGACCTAGGGTTAGGGTTATGTTGAGGGCTAGGGTTAGAGAGACGGTTCGGGTCTGGATGGGACCTAGGGTTAGGGTTAAGTTGAGGGCTAGGTTTAGAGAGACGATTCGGGTTCGGATGTGATATAGGGTTAAGGTTATGTTGAGGGCTAGGGTTAGAGAGGCAGATCGGGTTCGGATGTGACCTAGGGTTAGGGTTATGTTGACGGCTAGGGTGAGATAGATGGTTCGGGTTAGGATGGGACCTATGGTTAGGGTTATGTTGAGGGCTAGGGTTAGAGAGACGGTTCGTGTCTGGATGGGACCTAGGGTTAGGGTTATGTTGAGGGCTAGGGTTAGAGAGACGGATCGGGTTCGGATGTGACCTAGGGTTAGGGTTATGTTGAGGGCTAGGGTTAGATAGACGGTTCGGGTCTGGATGGTACCTAGGGTTAGGGTTATGTTGAGGGCTAGGGTTAGAGAGACGGTTCGTGTCTGGATGGGACCTAGGGTTAGCGTTATGTTGAAGGCTAGGGTTAGAGAGACGGTTCGGGTTCGGATGGGACCTAGGGTTAGGGTTATGTTGAGGGCTAGGGTTAGAGAGACGGTTCGTGTTAGGATGGTACCTAGGGTTAGGGTTATGTTGAGGGCTAGGGTTAGATAGACGGTTCGGGTCTGGATGGGACCTAGGGTTAGGGTTATGTTGAGGGCTAGGGTTAGAGAGACGGTTCGTGTTCGGATGGTACCTAGGGTTAGGGTTATGTTGAGGGCTAGGGTTAGAGAGACGGTTCGTGTCTGGATGGGACCTAGGGTTAGGGTTATGTTGAGGGCTGGGGTTAGATAGACGGTTAGGGTTCGGATGGGACCTAGGGTTAGGGTTATGTTGAGGGTTAGGGTTAGAGAGACGGTTCGGGTCCGGATGGGACCTAGGGTTACGGTTATGTTGAGGGCTAGGGTTAGAGAGACGTTTCGGGTCCGGATGGGACCTAGGGTTAGGGTTATGTTGAGGGCTAGGGTTAGAGAGACGGTTCGGGTCCGGATGGGACCTAGGGTTAGGGTTATGTTGAGGGCTAGGGTTAGAGAGACGGTTCGGGTCCGGATCGGACCTAGGGTTAGGGTTATGTTGAGGGCTAGGGTTAGAGAGACTTTTCTCGTTCGGATGTGAGCTAGGGTTTGGGTTATGTTGAGGGCTAGGGTTAGATAGACGGTTCGGGTTCGGATGGGACCTAGGGTTACGGTTATGTTGAGGGCTAGGGTTAGAGAGACGGTTCGGATTCGATGGGACCTAGGGTTAGGGTTATGTTGAGGGCTAGGGTTAGAGAGGCAGATCGGGTTCGGATGTGACCTAGGGTTAGGGTTATGTTGAGGGCTAGGGTTAGATAGACGGTTCTGATCTGGATTGGACCTATGGTTAGGATTATGTTGAGGGCTAGGGTTAGAGAGACGGTTCGTGTCTGGATGGGACCTAGGGTTAGGGTTATGTTGATGGCTAGGGTTAGAGAGACGGTTCGGGTTCGGATGGGACCTAGGGTTAGGGTTATGTTGAGGGCTGGGGTTAGATAGACGGTTAGGGTTCGGATGGTACCTAGGGTTAGGGTTATGTTGAGGGCTAGGGTTAGAGAGACGGTTCGGGTCCGGATGGGACCTAGGGTTAGGGTTATGTTGAGGGCTAGGGTTAGAGAGACGGTTCGGGTCCGGATGGGACCTAGGGTTAGGGTTATGTTGAGGGCTAGGGTTAGAGAGACGGTTCGGGTCCGGATGGGACCTAGGGTTAGGGTTATGTTGAGGGCTAGGGTTAGATAGACGGTTCGGGTTCGAATATGAGCTAGGGTTAGGGTTATGTTGAGGGCGAGGGTTAGAGAGACCGTTCGGGTTCGGATGTGAGCTAGGGTTAGGGTTATGTTGAGGGCTAAGGTTAGATAGACGGTTCGGGTTCGGATGGGACCTAGGGTTAGGGTTATGTTGAAGGCTAGGGGTAGAGAGACGGTTCGGGTCCGGATGTGACCTAGGATTAGGGTTATGTTGAGGGCTAGGTTTAGATAGACGATTCGGGTTCGGATGGGACCTAGGGTTACGGTTATGTTGAGGGCTAGGGTTAGAGAGACGGTTCTTGTATGGATGGGACCTAGGGTTAGGGTTATGTTGAGGGCTAGGGTTAGAGAGACGGTTCGTGTCCGGATGGGACCTAGTGTTAGGGTTATGTTGCGGGCTAGGGTTAGAGAGACGGTTCGGGTCCGGATGGGACCTAGGGTTAGGGTTATGTTTAGGGCTAGGGTTAGAGAGACGGTTCGGGTCTGGATTGGACCTAGGGTTAGGGTTATGTTGAGGGCTAGGGTTAAAGAGACGGTTCGGGTTCGGATGGTACCTAGGGTTAGGGTTTTGTTGAGGGCTAGGGTTAGAGAGACGGTTCGCGTTCGGATGGGACCTAGGGTTAGGGTTATGTTGAGGGCTAGGGTTAGATAGACGGTTTGGGTTCGGATGGGACCTAGGGTTTGGGTTATGTTGAGGGCTAGGCTTAGAGAGAAGGTTCGGGTTCGGCTGGGACCTAGGGTTAGGGTTATGTTGAGGGCTATGGTTAGAGAGACGGTTCCGGATCGGATGTGACCTAGGGTTAGGGTTATGTTGAGGGTTAGGGTTAGACAGACGGTTCGGGTCCGGATGGGACCTAGGGTTAGGGTTATGTTGAGGACTAGGGTTAGAGAGACGGTTCGGGTCCGGATGGGACCTAGGGTTAGGGTTATGTTGAGGGCTAGGGTTAGAGAGACGGATCAGGTTCGGATGTGACCTAGGGTTAGGGTTATGTTGACGGCTAGGGTTAGAGAGACGGTTCGGGTTCGGATGGGAACTAGGGTTAGTGTTATGTTGAGGGCTAGGGTTAGAGAGACGGTTCGGGTTCGGATGTGAGCTAGGGTTAGGGTTATGTTGAGGGCTAGGGTTAGATAGACGGTTCGGGTTCGGATGGGACCTAGGGTTAGGGTTATGTTGAGGGCTAGGGTTAGAGAGACGGTTCGGGTCTGGATGGGACCTAGGGTTAGGGTTAAGTTGAGGGCTAGGTTTAGAGAGACGATTCGGGTTCGGATGTGATATAGGGTTAAGGTTATGTTGAGGGCTAGGGTTAGAGAGGCAGATCGGGTTCGGATGTGACCTAGGGTTAGGGTTATGTTGACGGCTAGGGTGAGATAGATGGTTCGGGTTAGGATGGGACCTATGCTTAGGGTTATGTTGAGGGCTAGGGTTAGAGAGACGGTTCGTGTCTGGATGGGACCTAGGGTTAGGGTTATGTTGAGGGCTAGGGTTAGAGAGACGGATCGGGTTCGGATGTGACCTAGGGTTAGGGTTATGTTGAGGGCTAGGGTTAGATAGACGGTTCGGGTCTGGATGGTACCTAGGGTTAGGGTTATGTTGAGGGCTAGGGTTAGAGAGACGGTTCGTGTCTGGATGGGACCTAGGGTTAGCGTTATGTTGAAGGCTAGGGTTAGAGAGACGGTTCGGGTTCGGATGGGACCTAGGGTTAGGGTTATGTTGAGGGCTAGGGTTAGAGAGACGGTTCGTGTTAGGATGGTACCTAGGGTTAGGGTTATGTTGAGGGCTAGGGTTAGATAGACGGTTCGGGTCTGGATGGGACCTAGGGTTAGGGTTATGTTGAGGGCTAGGGTTAGAGAGACGGTTCGTGTTCGGATGGTACCTAGGGTTAGGGTTATGTTGAGGGCTAGGGTTAGAGAGACGGTTCGTGTCTGGATGGGACCTAGGGTTAGGGTTATGTTGAGGGCTGGGGTTAGATAGACGGTTAGGGTTCGGATGGGACCTAGGGTTAGGGTTATGTTGAGGGTTAGGGTTAGAGAGACGGTTCGGGTCCGGATGGGACCTAGGGTTACGGTTATGTTGAGGGCTAGGGTTAGAGAGACGTTTCGGGTCCGGATGGGACCTAGGGTTAGGGTTATGTTGAGGGCTAGGGTTAGAGAGACGGTTCGGGTCCGGATGGGACCTAGGGTTAGGGTTATGTTGAGGGCTAGGGTTAGAGAGACGGTTCGGGTCCGGATGGGACCTAGGGTTAGGGTTATGTTGAGGGCTAGGGTTAGAGAGACGTTTCTCGTTCGGATGTGAGCTAGGGTTTGGGTTATGTTGAGGGCTAGGGTTAGATAGACGGTTCGGGTTCGGATGGGACCTAGGGTTACGGTTATGTTGAGGGCTAGGGTTAGAGAGACGGTTCGGGTTCGATGGGACCTAGGGTTAGGGTTATGTTGAGGGCTAGGGTTAGAGAGGCAGATCGGGTTCGGATGTGACCTAGGGTTAGGGTTATGTTGAGGGCTAGGGTTAGATAGACGATTCTGATCTGGATGGGACCTATGGTTAGGATTATGTTGAGGGCTAGGGTTAGAGAGACGGTTCGTGTCTGGATGGGACCTAGGGTTAGGGTTATGTTGATGGCTAGGGTTAGAGAGACGGTTCGGGTTCGGATGGGACCTAGGGTTAGGGTTATGTTGAGGGCTGGGGTTAGATAGACGGTTAGGGTTGGGATGGTACCTAGGGTTAGGGTTATGTTGAGGGCTAGGGTTAGAGAGACGGTTCGGGTCCGGATGGGACCTAGGGTTAGGGTTATGTTGAGGGCTAGGGTTAGAGAGACGGTTCGGGTCCGGATGGGACCTAGGGTTAGGGTTATGTTGAGGGCTAGGGTTAGAGAGACGGTTCGGGTCCGGATGGGACCTAGGGTTAGGGTTATGTTGAGGGCTAGGGTTAGAGAGACGGTTCGGGTTCGGATGTGAGCTAGGGTTAGGGTTATGTTGAGGGCTAGGGTTAGATAGACGGTTCGGGTTCGAATATGAGCTAGGGTTAGGGTTATGTTGAGGGCGAGGGTTAGAGAGACCGTTCGGGTTCGGATGTGAGCTAGGGTTAGGGTTATGTTGAGGGCTAAGGTTAGATAGACGGTTCGGGTTCGGATGGGACCTAGGGTTAGGGTTATGTTGAGGGCTAGGGGTAGAGAGACGGTTCGGGTCCGGATGTGACCTAGGATTAGGGTTATGTTGAGGGCTAGGTTTAGATAGACGGTTCGGGTTCGGATGGGACCTAGGGTTACGGTTATGTTGAGGGCTAGGGTTAGAGAGACGGTTCTTGTATGGATGGGACCTAGGGTTAGGGTTATGTTGAGGGCTAGGGTTAGAGAGACGGTTCGTGTCTGGATGGGACCTAGGGTTAGGGTTATGTTGAGGGCTAGGGTTAGAGAGACGGTTCTTGTATGGATGGGACCTAGGGTTAGGGTTATATTGAGGGCTAGGGATAGAGAGACGGTTCGTGTCTGGATGGGACCTAGGGTTAGGGTTATGTTGAGGGCTAGGGTTAGAGAGACGGTTCGGGTTCGGATGGGACCTAGGGTTACGGTTATGTTGAGGGCTAGGGTTAGAGAGACGGTTCTTGTATGGATGGGACCTAGGGTTAGGGTTATGTTGAGGGCTAGGGTTAGAGAGACGGTTCGTGTCTGGATGGGACCTAGGGTTAGGGTTATGTTGAGGGCTAGGGTTAGAGAGACGGTTCTTGTATGGATGGGACCTAGGGTTAGGGTTATGTTGAGGGCTAGGGTTAGAGAGACGGTTCGTGTCTGGATGGGACCTAGGGTTAGGGTTATGTTGAGGGCTAGGGTTAGAGAGACGGTTCGGGTTCGGATGGGACCTAGGGTTAGGGTTATGTTGAGGGCTAGGGTTAGAGAGACGGTTCGTGTTCGGATGGGACCTAGGGTTAGGGTTATGTTGAGGGCTAGGGTTAGAGAGACGGTTCGGGTTCGGATGTGAGCTAGGGTTAGGGTTATGTTGAGGGCTACGGTTAGATAGACGGTTCGGGTTCGAATGTGAGCTAGGGTTAGGGTTATGTTGAGGGCTAGGGTTAGAGAGACCTTTCGGGTTCGGATGTGAGCTAGGGTTAGGGTTATGTTGAGGGCTAGGGTTAGATAGACGGTTCGGGTTCGGATGGGACCTAGGGTTAGGGTTATGTTGAGGGCTAGGGTTAGAGAGATGGTTCGGGTCCGGATGTGACCTAGGATTAGGGTTATGTTGAGGGCTAGGTTTAGATAGACGGTTCGGGTTCGGATGGGACCTAGAGTTAGGGTTATGTTGAGGGCTAGGGTTAGAGAGACGGTTCTTGTATGGATGGGACCTAGGGTTAGGGTTATGTTGAGGGCTAGGGTTAGAGAGACGGTTCGGGTTCGGATGGGACCTAGGGTTAGGGTTATGTTGAGGGCTAGGGTTAGAGAGACGGTTCTTGTATGGATGGGACCTATGGTTAGGGTTATGTTGAGGGCTAGGGTTAGAGAGACGGTTCGTGTCTGGATGGGACCTAGGGTTAGGGTTATGTTGAGGGCTAGGGTTAGAGAGACGGTTCGGGTTCGGATGGGACCTAGGGTTACGGTTATGTTGAGGGCTAGGGTTAGAGAGACAGTTCTTCTATGGATGGGACCTAGGGTTAGGGTTATGTTGAGGGCTAGGGTTAGAGAGACGGTTCGTGTCTGGATTGGACCTAGGGTTAGGGTTATGTTGAGGGCTAGGTTTAAAGAGACGGTTCTTGTATGGATGGGACCTAGGGTTAGGGTTATGTTGAGGGCTAGGGTTAGAGAGACGGTTCGGGTTCGGATGGGACCTAGGGTTAGGGTTATGTTGAGGGCTAGGGTTAGAGAGACGGTTCGTGTTCGGATGGTACCTAGGGTTAGGGTTATGTTGAGGGCTAGGGTTAGAGAGACGGTTCGGGTCCAGATGGGACCTAGGGTTAGGGATATGTTGAGGGCTAGGGTTAGAGAGACGGTTCTTGTATGGATGGGACCTAGGGTTAGGGTTATGTTGAGGGCTAGGGTTAGATAGACGGTTCGGGTTCGGATGGGACCTAGGGTTAGGGTTATGTTGAGGGCTAGGTTTAAAGAGACGGTTCTTGTATGGATGGGACCTAGGGTTAGGGTTATGTTGAGGGCTAGGGTTAGAGAGACGGTTCGTGTTCGGATGGTACCTAGGGTTAGGGTTATGTTGAGGGCTAGGGTTAGAGAGACGGTTCGGGTCCAGATGGGACCTAGGGTTAGGGATATGTTGAGGGCTAGGGTTAGAGAGACGGTTCTTGTATGGATGGGACCTAGGGTTAGGGTTATGTTGAGGGCTAGGGTTAGATAGACGGTTCGGGTTCGGATGGGACCTAGGGTTAGGGTTATGTTGAGGGCTAGGTTTAAAGAGACGGTTCTTGTATGGATGGGACCTAGGGTTAGGGTTATGTTGAGGGCTAGGGTTAGATAGACGGTTCGGGTTCGGATGGGACCTAGGGTTAGGGTTATGTTGAGGGCTAGGGTTAGAGAGACGGTTCGGGTCTGGATGGGACCTAGGGTTAGGGTTATGTTGAGGGCTAGGGTTAGAGACGGTTCGGGTTCGGATGGGACCTAGGGTTAGGGTTATGTTGAGGGCTAGGGTTAGAGAGACGGTTCGTGTTCGGATGGTACCTAGGGTTAGGGTTATGTTGAGGGCTAGGGTTAGAGAGAGGGTTGGGGTCCGGATGGGACCTAGGGTTAGGGATATGTTGAGGGCTAGGGTTAGATAGACGGTTCGTGTTCGGATGGGACCTAGGGTTAGGGACATGTTGAGGGCTAGGGTTAGATAGACGGTTCGGATCTGGATGGGACCTATGGTTAGGGTTATGTTGAGGGCTAGGGTTAGAGAGACGGTTCGTGTCTGGATGGGACCTAGGGTTAGGGTTATGTTGATGCCTAGGGTTAGAGAGACGGTTCGGGTTCGGATGGGACCTAGGGTTAGGGTTATGTTGAGGGCTGGGGTTAGATAGACGGTTAGGGTTCGGATGGTACCTAGGGTTAGGGTTATGTTGAGGGCTAGGGTTAGAGAGACGGTTCGGGTCCGGATGGGACCTAGGGTTAGGGTTATGTTGAGGGCTAGGGTTAGAGAGACGGTTCGGGTCCGGATGGGACCTAGGGTTAGGGTTATGTTGAGGGCTAGTGTTAGAGAGACGGTTCGGGTTCGGATGTGAGCTAGGGTTAGGGTTATGTTGAGGGCTAGGGTTAGATAGACGGTTCGGGTTCGAATGTGAGCTAGGGTTAGGGTTATGTTGAGGGCTAGGGTTAGAGAGACCGTTCGGGTTCGGATGTGAGCTAGGGTTAGTGTTATGTTGAGGGCTAGGGTTAGATAGACGGTTCGGGTTCGGATGGGACCTAGGGTTAGGGTTATGTTGAGGGCTAGGGTTAAAGAGACGAATCGGGTTCGGATGGGACCTAGGGTTAGGGTTATGTTGAGGGCTAGGGTTAGAGAGACGGTTCGGGTCCGGATGTGACCTAGGATTAGGGTTATGTTGAGGGCTTGGTTTAGATAGACGGTTCGGGTTCGGATGGGACCTAGGGTTACGGTTATGTTGAGGGCTAGGGTTAGAGAGACGGTTCTTGTATGGATGGGACCTAGGGTTAGGGTTATGTTGAGGGCTAGGGTTAGAGAGGCAGATCGGGTTCGGATGTGACCTAGGGTTAGGGTTATGTTGAGGGCTAGGGTTAGATAGACGGTTCGGATCTGGATGGGACCTATGGTTAGGGTTATGTTGAGGGCTAGGGTTAGAGAGACGGTTCGTGTCTGGATGGGACCTAGGGTTAGGGTTATGTTGATGCCTAGGGTTAGAGAGACGGTTCGGGTTCGGATGGGACCTAGGGTTAGGGTTATGTTGAGGGCTGGGGTTAGATAGACGGTTAGGGTTCGGATGGTACCTAGGGTTAGGGTTATGTTGAGGGCTAGGGTTAGAGAGACGGTTCGGGTCCGGATGGGACCTAGGGTTAGGGTTATGTTGAGGGCTAGGGTTAGAGAGACGGTTCGGGTCCGGATGGGACCTAGGGTTAGGGTTATGTTGAGGGCTAGTGTTAGAGAGACGGTTCGGGTTCGGATGTGAGCTAGGGTTAGGGTTATGTTGAGGGCTAGGGTTAGATAGACGGTTCGGGTTCGAATGTGAGCTAGGGTTAGGGTTATGTTGAGGGCTAGGGTTAGAGAGACCGTTCGGGTTCGGATGTGAGCTAGGGTTAGTGTTATGTTGAGGGCTAGGGTTAGATAGACGGTTCGGGTTCGGATGGGACCTAGGGTTAGGGTTATGTTGAGGGCTAGGGTTAAAGAGACGAATCGGGTTCGGATGGGACCTAGGGTTAGGGTTATGTTGAGGGCTAGGGTTAGAGAGACGGTTCGGGTCCGGATGTGACCTAGGATTAGGGTTATGTTGAGGGCTTGGTTTAGATAGACGGTTCGGGTTCGGATGGGACCTAGGGTTACGGTTATGTTGAGGGCTAGGGTTAGAGAGACGGTTCTTGTATGGATGGGACCTAGGGTTAGGGTTATGTTGAGGGCTAGGGTTAGAGAGACGGTTCGTGTCTGGATGGGACCTAGGGTTAGGGTTATGTTGAGGGCTAGGGTTAGAGAGAGGGTTCTTGTATGGATGGGACCTAGGGTTAGGGTTATGTTGAGGGCTAGGGTTAGAGAGACGGTTCGTGTCTGGATGGGACCTAGGGTTAGGGTTATGTTGAGGGCTAGGGTTAGAGAGACGGTTCGGGTTCGGATGGGACCTAGGGTTAAGGTTATGTTGAGGGCTAGGGTTAGAGAGACGGTTCGTGTCTCGATGGGACCTAGGGTTAGGGTTTTGTTGAGGGCTAGGTTTAGAGAGACGGTTCGTGTCTGGATGGGACCTAGGGTTAGGGTTATGTTGAGGGCTAGGGTTAGAGAGACGGTTCTTGTATGGATGGGACCTAGGGTTAGGGTTATGTTGAGGGCTAGGGTTAGAGAGACGGTTCGTGTCTAGATGGAACCTAGGGTTAGGGTTATGTTGAGGGCTAGGGTTAGAGAGACGGTTCGTGTTCGGATGGGACCTAGGTTTAGGGTTATGTTGAGGGCTAGGGTTAGAGAGACGGTTCGGGTTCGGATGTGAGCTAGGGTTAGGGTTATGTTGAGGGCTAGGGTTAGAGAGACGGTTCGGGCCCGGATGTGACCTAGGATTAGGGTTATGTTGAGGGCTAGGTTTAGATAGACGGTTCGGGTTCGGATGGGACCTAGGGTTACGGTTATGTTGAGGGCTAGGGTTAGAGAGACGGTTCTTGTATGGATGGGACCTAGGGTTAGGGTTATGTTGAGGGCTAGGGTTAGAGAGACGCCTCGTGTCTGGATGGGACCTAGGGTTAGGGTTATGTTGAGGGCTAGGGTTAGAGAGACGGTTCTTGTATGGATGGGACCTAGGGTTAGGGTTATGTTGAGGGCTAGGGTTAGAGAGACGGTTCGTGTCTGGATGGGACCTAGGGTTAGGGTTATGTTGAGGGCTAGGGTTAGAGAGACCGTTCGGGTTCGGATGGGACCTAGGGTTAGGGTTATGTTGAGGGCTAGGGTTAGAGAGACGGTTCGTGTTCGGATGGGACCTAGGGTTAGGGTTATGTTGAGGGATAGGGTTAGAGAGACGGTTCGGGTTCGGATGTGAGCTAGGGTTAGGGTTATGTTGAGGGCTAGGGTTAGATAGACGGTTCGGGATCGAATGTGAGCTAGGGTTAGGGTTATTTTGAGGGCTAGGGTTAGAGAGACCGTTCGGGTTCGGATGTGAGCTAGGGTTAGGGTTATGTTGAGGGCTAGGGGTAGATAGACGGTTCGGGTTCGGATGGGACCTGGGGTTAGGGTTATGTTGAGGGCTAGGGTTAAAGAGACGATTCGGGTTCGGATGGGACCTAGGGTTAGGGTTATGTTGAGGGCTAGGGTTAGAGAGACGGTTCGGGCCCGGATGTGACGTAGGATTAGGGTTATGTTGAGGGCTAGGTTTAGATAGACGGTTCGGGTTCGGATGGGACCTAGGGTTACGGTTATGTTGAGGGCTAGGGTTAGAGAGACGGTTCTTGTATGGATGGGACCTAGGGTTAGGGTTATGTTGAGGGCTAGGGTTAGAGAGACGGCTCGTGTCTGGATGGGACCTAGGGTTAGGGTTATGTTGAGGGCTAGGGTTAGAGAGACGGTTCTTGTATGGATGGGACCTAGGGTTAGGGTTATGTTTGGGGCTAGGGTTAGAGAGACGGTTCGTGTCTGGATGTGACCTACGGTTAGGGTTATGTTGAGGGCTAGGGTTAGAGAGACGGTTCGGGTTCGGATGGGACCTAGGGTTACGGTTATGTTGAGGGCTAGGGTTAGAGAGACGGTTCTTCTATGGATGGGACCTAGGGTTAGGGTTATGTTGAGGGCTAGGGTTAGAGAGACGGTTCGTGTCTGGATGGGACCTAGGGTTAGGGTTATGTTGAGGGCTAGGTTTAGAGAGACGGTTCTTGTATGGATGGGACCTAGGGTTAGGGTTATGTTGAGGGCTAGGGTTAGAGAGACGGTTCGGGTTCGGATGGGACCTAGGGTTAGGGTTATGTTGAGGGCTAGGGTTAGAGAGACGGTTCGTGTTCGGATGGTACCTAGGGTTAGGGTTATGTTGAGGGCTAGGGTTAGAGAGACGGTTCGGGTCCAGATGGGACCTAGGGTTAGGGATATGTTGAGGGCTAGGGTTAGATAGACGGTTCGGGTTCGGATGGGACCTAGGGTTAGGGTTATGTTGAGGGCTAGTGTTAGAGAGACGGTTCGTGTCTGGATGGGACCTAGGGTTAGGGTTATGTTGAGGGCTAGGGTTAGAGAGACGGTTCGGGTTCGGATGGGAACTAGGGTTAGGGTTATGTTGAGGGCTAGGATTAGAGAGACGGTTCGTGTTCGGATGGTACCTAGGGTTAGGGTTATGTTGAGGGCTAGGGTTAGAGAGAGGGTTGGGGTCCGGATGGGACCTAGGATTAGGGATACGTTGAGGGCTAGGGTTAGATAGACGGTTCGGGTTCGGATGGGACCTAGGGTTAGGGATATGTTGAGGGCAAGGGTTAGATAGACGGTTCGGGTTCGGATGGGACCTAGGATTAGGGTTATGTTGAGGGCTAGGGTTAGAGAGAAGGTTCGGGTTCGGATGGGACCTAGGGTTAGGGTTATGTTGAGGGCTATGGTTAGATAGACGGTTCCGGTCTGGATGGGACCTAGGGTTAGGGTTTGTTGAGGGCTAGGGTTAGAGAGACGGTTCGTGTCTGGATGGGACCTAGGGTTAGGGTTATGTTGAGGGCTGGGGTTAGATAGACGGTTAGGGTTCGGATGGGACCTAGGGTTAGGGTTATGTTGAGGGCTAGGGTTAGAGAGACGGTTCGAGTCCGGATGGGACCTAGGGTTACGGTTATGTTGAGGGCTAGGGTTAGAGAGACGGTTCGGGTCCGGATGGGACCTAGGGTTAGGGTTATGTTGAGGGCTAGGGTTAGTGAGACGGTTCAGGTCCGGATGGGACCTAGGGTTAGGGTTATGTTGAGGGCTAGGGTTAGAGAGACGGTTCGGGTTCGATGGGACCTAGGGTTAGGGTTATGTTGAGGGCTAGGGTTAGAGAGGCAGATCGGGTTCGGATGTGACCTAGGGTTAGGGTTATGTTGAGGGCTAGGGTTAGATAGACGGTTCGGATCTGGATGGGACCTATGCTTAGGGTTATGTTGAGGGCTAGGGTTAGAGAGACGGTTCGTGTCTGGATGGGACCTAGGGTTAGGGTTATATTGATGGCTAGGGTTAGAGAGACGGTTCGGGTTCGGATGGGACCTAGGGTTAGGGTTATGTTGAGGGCTGGGGTTTGATAGACGGTTAGGGTTCGGATGGTACCTAGGGTTAGGGTTATGTTGAGGGCTAGGGTTAGAGAGACGGTTCGTGTCCGGATGGGACCTAGGGTTAGGGTTATGTTGAGGGCTAGGGTTAGAGAGACGGTTCGGGTCCGGATGGGACCTAGGGTTAGGGTTATGTTGAGGGCTAGGGTTAGAGAGACGGTTCGGGTTCGGATGTGAGCTAGGGTTAGGGTTATGTTGAGGGCTAGGGTTAGATAGACGGTTCGGGTTCGAATGTGAGCTAGGGTTAGGGTTATGTTGAGGGCTAGGGTTAGAGAGACCGTTCGGGTTCGGATGTGAGCTAGGGTTAGTGTTATGTTGAGGGCTAGGGTTAGATAGACGGTTCGGGTTCGGATGGGACCTAGGGTTAGGGTTATGTTGAGGGCTAGGGTTAAAGAGACGATTCGGGTTCGGATGGGACCTAGGGTTAGGGTTATGTTGAGGGCTAGGTTTAGAGAGACGGTTCGGGTCCGGATGTGACCTAGGATTAGGGTTATGTTGAGGGCTAGGTTTAGATAGACGGTTCGGGTTCGGATGGGACCTAGGGTTACGGTTATGTTGAGGGCTAGGGTTAGAGAGACGGTTCTTGTATGGATGGGACCTAGGGTTAGGGTTATGTTGAGGGCTAGGGTTAGAGAGACGGTTCGTGTCTGGATGGGACCTAGGGTTAGGGTTATGTTGAGGGCTAGGGTTAGAGAGAGGGTTCTTGTATGGATGGGACCTAGGGTTAGGGTTATGTTGAGGGCTAGGGTTAGAGAGACGGTTCGTGTCTGGATGGGACCTAGGGTTAGGGTTATGTTGAGGGCTAGGGTTAGAGAGACGGTTCGGGTGCGGATGGGACCTAGGGTTAAGGTTATGTTGAGGGCTAGGGTTAGAGAGACGGTTCGTGTCTGGATGGGACCTAGGGTTAGGGTTATGTTGAGGGCTAGGGTTAGAGAGACGGTTCTTGTCTGGATGGGACCTAGGGTTAGGGTTATGTTGAGGGCTAGGGTTAGAGAGACGGTTCTTGTATGGATGGGACCTAGGGTTAGGGATATGTTGAGGGCTAGGGTTAGAGAGACGGTTCGTGTCTAGATGGGACCTAGGGTTAGGGTTATGTTGAGGGCTAGGGTTAGAGAGACGGTTCGTGTTCGGATGGGACCTAGGGTTAGGGTTATGTTGAGGGCTAGGGTTAGAGAGACGGTTCGGGTTCGGATGTGAGCTAGGGTTAGGGTTATGTTGAGGGCTAGGGTTAGAGAGACGGTTCGGGCCCGGATGTGACCTAGGATTAGGGTTATGTTGAGGGCTAGGTTTAGATAGACGGTTCGGGTTCGGATGGGACCTAGGGATACGGTTATGTTGAGGGCTAGGGTTAGAGAGACGGTTCTTGTATGGATGGGACCTAGGGTTAGGGTTATGTTGAGGGCTAGGGTTAGAGAGACGGCTCGTGTCTGGATGGGACCTAGGGTTAGGGTTATGTTGAGGGCTAGGGTTAGAGAGACGGTTCTTGTATGGATGGGACCTAGGGTTAGGGTTATGTTGAGGGCTAGGGTTAGAGAGACGGTTCGTGTCTGGATGGGACCTACGGTTAGGGTTATGTTGAGGGCTAGGGTTAGAGAGATGGTTCGGGTTCGGATGGGACCTAGGGTTACGGTTATGTTGAGGGCTAGGGTTAGAGAGACGGTTCTTCTATGGATGGGACCTAGGGTTAGGGTTATGTTGAGGGCTAGGGTGAGAGAGACGGTTCGTGTCTGGATGGGACCTAGGGTTAGGGTTATGTTGAGGGCTAGGTTTAGAGAGACGGTTCTTGTATGGATGGGACCTAGGGTTAGAATTATGTTGAGGGCTAGGGTTAGAGAGACGGTTCGGGTTCGGATGGGACCTAGGGTTAGGGTTATGTTGAGGGCTAGGGTTAGAGAGACGGTTCGTGTTTGGATGGTACCTAGGGTTAGGGTTATGTTGAGGGCTAGGGTTAGAGAGACGGTTCGGGTCCAGATGGGACCTAGGGTTAGGGATATGTTGAGGGCTAGGGTTAGATAGACGGTTCGGGTTCGGATGGGACCTAGGGTTAGGGTTATGTTGAGGGCTAGGGTTAGAGAGACGGTTCGGTTCTGGATGGGACCTAGGGTTAGGGTTATGTTGAGGGCTATGGTTAGAGAGACGGTTCGGGTTCGGATGGGACCTAGGGTTAGGGTTATGTTGAGGGCTAGGGTTAGAGAGACGGTTCGTGTTCGGATGGTACCTAGGGTTAGGGTTATGTTGAGGGCAGGGTTAGAGAGAGGGTTGGGGTCCGGATGGGACCTAGGGTTAGGGATATGTTGAGGGCTAGGGTTAGATAGACAGTTCGGGTTCGGATGGGACCTAGGGTTAGGGATATGTTGAGGGCTAGGGTTAGATAGACGGTTCGGGTTCGGATGGGACCTAGGGTTAGGGTTATGTTGAGGGCTAGGGTTAGAGAGAAGGTTCGGGTTCGGATGGGACCTAGGGTTAGGGTTATGTTGAGGGCTATGGTTAGATAGACGGTTCGGGTCTGGATGGGACCTAGGGTTAGGGTTTTGTTGAGGGCTAGGGTTAGAGAGACGGTTCGTGTCTGGATGGGACCTAGGGTTAGGGTTATGTTGAGGGCTGGGGTTAGATAGACGGTTAGGGTTCGGATGGGACCTAGGGTTAGGGTTATGTTGAGGGCTGGGGTTAGAGACACGGTTCGGGTCCGGATGGGACCTAGGGTTACGGTTATGTTGAGGGCTATGGTTAGATAGACGGTTCGGGTCTGGATGGGACCTAGGGTTAGGGTTATGTTGAGGGCTGGGGTTAGATAGACGGTTAGGGTTCGGATGGGACCTAGGGTTAGGGTTATGTTGAGGGCTAGGGTTAGAGAGACGGTTCGGGTCCGGATGGGACCTAGGGTTACGGTTATGTTGAGGGCTAGGGTTAGAGAGACGGTTCGGGTCCGGATGGGACCTAGGGTTAGGGTTATGTTGAGGGCTAGGGTTAGAGAGACGGTTCGGGTCCGGATGGGACCTAGGGTTAGGGTTATGTTGAGGGCTAGGGTTAGAGAGACGGTTCGGGTTCGATGGGACCTAGGGTTAGGGTTATGTTGAGGGCTAGGGTTAGAGAGGCAGATCGGGTTCGGATGTGACCTAGGGTTAGGGTTATGTTGAGGGCTAGGGTTAGATAGACGGTTCGGATCTGGATGGGACCTATGGTTAGGGTTATGTTGAGGGCTAGGGTTAGAGAGACGGTTCGTGTCTGGATGGGACCTAGGGTTAGGGTTATGTTGATGGCTAGGGTTAGAGAGACGGTTCGGGTTCGGATGGGACCTAGGGTTAGGGTTATGTTGAGGGCTGGGGTTAGATAGACGGTTAGGGTTCGGATGGTACCTAGGGTTAAGGTTATGTTGAGGGCTAGGGTTAGAGAGACGGTTCGGGTCCGGATGGGACCTAGGGTTAGGGTTATGTTGAGGGCTAGGGTTAGAGAGACGGTTCGGGTCCGGATGGGACCTAGGGTTAGGGTTATGTTGAGGGCTAGGGTTAGAGAGACGGTTTGGGTTCGGATGTGAGCTAGGGTTAGGGTTGTGTTGAGGGCTAGGGTTAGATAGACGGTTCGTGTTCGGATGGGACCTAGGGTTAAGGTTATGTTGAGGGCTAGGGTTAAAGAGACGATTCGGGTTCGGATGGGACCTAGGGTTAGGGTTATGTTGAGGGCTAGGTTTAGAGAGACGGTTCGTGTCTGGATGGGACCTAGGGTTAGGGTTATGTTGAGGGCTAGGGTTAGAGAGAGGGTTCTTGTATGGATGGGACCTAGGGTTAGGGTTATGTTGAGGGCTAGGGTTAGAGAGACGGTTCGTGTCTGGATGGGACCTAGGGTTAGGGTTATGTTGAGGGCTAGGGTTAGAGAGACGGTTCGGGTGCGGATGGGACCTAGGGTTAAGGTTATGTTGAGGGCTAGGGTTAGAGAGACGGTTCGTGTCTGGATGGGACCTAGGGTTAGGGTTATGTTGAGGGCTAGGGTTAAAGAGACGGTTCTTGTCTGGATGGGACCTAGGGTTAGGGTTATGTTGAGGGCTAGGGTTAGAGAGACGGTTCTTGTATGGATGGGACCTAGGGTTAGGGATATGTTGAGGGCTAGGGTTAGAGAGACGGTTCGTGTCTAGATGGGACCTAGGGTTAGGGTTATGTTGAGGGCTAGGGTTAGAGAGACGGTTCGTGTTCGGATGGGACCTAGGGTTAGGGTTATGTTGAGGGCTAGGGTTAGAGAGACGGTTCGGGTTCGGATGTGAGCTAGGGTTAGGGTTATGTTGAGGGCTAGGGTTAGAGAGACGGTTCGGGCCCGGATGTGACCTAGGATTAGGGTTATGTTGAGGGCTAGGTTTAGATAGACGGTTCGGGTTCGGATGGGACCTAGGGATACGGTTATGTTGAGGGCTAGGGTTAGAGAGACGGTTCTTGTATGGATGGGACCTAGGGTTAGGGTTATGTTGAGGGCTAGGGTTAGAGAGACGGCTCGTGTCTGGATGGGACCTAGGGTTAGGGTTATGTTGAGGGCTAGGGTTAGAGAGACGGTTCTTGTATGGATGGGACCTAGGGTTAGGGTTATGTTGAGGGCTAGGGTTAGAGAGACGGTTCGTGTCTGGATGGGACCTACGGTTAGGGTTATGTTGAGGGCTAGGGTTAGAGAGATGGTTCGGGTTCGGATGGGACCTAGGGTTACGGTTATGTTGAGGGCTAGGGTTAGAGAGACGGTTCTTCTATGGATGGGACCTAGGGTTAGGGTTATGTTGAGGGCTAGGGTTAGAGAGACGGTTCGTGTCTGGATGGGACCTAGGGTTAGGGTTATTTTGAGGGCTAGGTTTAGAGAGACGGTTCTTGTATGGATGGGACCTAGGGTTAGAATTATGTTGAGGGCTAGGGTTAGAGAGACGGTTCGGGTTCGGATGGGACCTAGGGTTAGGGTTATGTTGAGGGCTAGGGTTAGAGAGACGGTTCGTGTTTGGATGGTACCTAGGGTTAGGGTTATGTTGAGGGCTAGGGTTAGAGAGACGGTTCGGGTCCAGATGGGACCTAGGGTTAGGGATATGTTGAGGGCTAGGGTTAGATAGACGGTTCGGGTTCGGATGGGACCTAGGGTTAGGGTTATGTTGAGGGCTAGGGTTAGAGAGACGGTTCGGTTCTGGATGGGACCTAGGGTTAGGGTTATGTTGAGGGCTATGGTTAGAGAGACGGTTCGGGTTCGGATGGGACCTAGGGTTAGGGTTATGTTGAGGGCTAGGGTTAGAGAGACGGTTCGTGTTCGGATGGTACCTAGGGTTAGGGTTATGTTGAGGGCAGGGTTAGAGAGAGGGTTGGGGTCCGGATGGGACCTAGGGTTAGGGATATGTTGAGGGCTAGGTTTAGATAGACAGTTCGGGTTCGGATGGGACCTAGGGTTAGGGATATGTTGAGGGCTAGGGTTAGATAGACGGTTCGGGTTCGGATGGGACCTAGGGTTAGGGTTATGTTGAGGGCTAGGGTTAGAGAGAAGGTTCGGGTTCGGATGGGACCTAGGGTTAGGGTTATGTTGAGGGCTATGGTTAGATAGACGGTTCGGGTCTGGATGGGACCTAGGGTTAGGGTTTTGTTGAGGGCTAGGGTTAGAGAGACGGTTCGTGTCTGGATGGGACCTAGGGTTAGGGTTATGTTGAGGGCTGGGGTTAGATAGACGGTTAGGGTTCGGATGGGACCTAGGGTTAGGGTTATGTTGAGGGCTGGGGTTAGAGACACGGTTCGGGTCCGGATGGGACCTAGGGTTACGGTTATGTTGAGGGCTATGGTTAGATAGACGGTTCGGGTCTGGATGGGACCTAGGGTTAGGGTTATGTTGAGGGCTGGGGTTAGATAGACGGTTAGGGTTCGGATGGGACCTAGGGTTAGGGTTATGTTGAGGGCTAGGGTTAGAGAGACGGTTCGGGTCCGGATGGGACCTAGGGTTACGGTTATGTTGAGGGCTAGGGTTCGAGAGACGGTTCGGGTCCGGATGCGACCTAGGGTTAGGGTTATGTTGACGGCTAGGGTTAGAGAGACGGTTCGGGTCCGGATGGGACCTAGGGTTAGGGTTATGTTGAGGGCTAGGGTTAGAGAGACGGTTCTTGTATGGATGGGACCTAGGGTTAGGGTTATGTTGAGGGCTAGGGTTAGAGAGACGGTTCGTGTCTGGATGGGACCTAGGGTTAGGGTTATGTTGAGGGCTAGGGTTAGAGAGACGGTTCTTGTATGGATGGGACCTAGGGTTAGGGTTATGTTGAGGGCTAGGATTAGAGAAAAGGTTCGGGTTCGGATGGGACCTAGGGTTAGGGTTATGTTGAGGGCTATGGTTAGAGAGACGGTTCGGGTTCGGATGTGAGCTAGGGTTAGGGTTATGTTGAGGGCTAGGGTTAGATAGACGGTTCGGGTTCGAATATGAGCTAGGGTTAGGGTTATGTTGAGGGCTAGGGTTAGAGAGACGATTCGGGTTCGGATGGGACCTAGGGTTAGGGTTATGTTGAGGGCTAGGGTTAGAGAGACGGTTCGGGTCCGGATGTGACCTAGGATTAGGGTTATGTTGAGGGCTAGGTTTAGATAGACTGTTCGGGTTCGGATGGGACCTAGGGTTACGGTTATGTTGAGGGCTAGGGTTAGAGAGACGGTTCTTGAATGGATGGGACCTAGGGTTAGGGTTATGTTGAGGGCTAGGGTTAGAGAGACGGTTCGTGTCTGGATGGGGCCTAGGGTTAGGGTTATGTTGAGGGCTAGGGTTAGAGAGACGGTTCTTGTATGGATGGGACCTAGGGTTAGGGTTATGTTGAGGGCTAGGGTTAGAGAGACGGTTCGTGTCTGGATGGGACCTAGGGTTAGGGTTATGTTGAGGGCTAGGGTTAGAGAGACGGTTCTGGTTCGGATGGGACCTAGGGTTATGGTTATGTTGAGGGCTGGGGTTAGAGAGACGGTTCTTGTATGGATGGGACCTAGGGTTAGGGTTATGTTGAGGGCTAGGGTTAGAGAGACGGTTCGTGTCTGGATGGGACGTAGGGTTAGGGTTATGTTGAGGGCTAGGGTTAGAGAGACGGTTCTTGTATGGATGGGACCTAGGGTTAGGGTTTTGTTGAGGGCTAGGGTTAGAGAGACGGTTCGTGTCTGGATGGGACCTAGGGTTAGGGTTATGTTGAGGGCTAGGGTTAGAAAGACGGTTCGGGTTCGGATGGGACCTAGGGTTAGGGTTATGTTGAGGGCTAGGGTTAGAGAGACGGTTCGTGTTCGGATGGGACCTAGGGTTAGGGTTATGTTGAGGGCTAGGGTTAGAGAGACGGTTCGGGTTCGGATGTGAGCTAGGGTTAGGGTTATGTTGAGGGCTAGGGTTAGATAGACGGTTCGGGTTCGAATGTGAGCTAGGGTTAGGTTTATGTTGAGGGCTAGGGTTAGAGAGACCGTTCGGGTTCGGATGTGAGCTAGGGTTAGGGTTATGTTGAGGGCTAGGGTTAGATAGACGGTTCGGGTTCGGATGGGACCTAGGGTTAGGGTTATGTTGAGGGCTAGGGTTAAAGAGACGATTCTGGTTCGGATGGGACCTAGGGTTAGGGTTATGTTGAGGGCTAGGGTTAGAGAGACGGTTCGGGTCCGGATGTGACCTAGGATTAGGGTTATGTTGAGGGCTAGGTTTAGATAGAGGGTTCGGGTTCGGATGGGACCTAGGGTTACGGTTATGTTGAGGGCTAGTGTTAGAGAGACGGTTCTTGTATGGATGGGACCTAGGGTTAGGGTTATGTTGAGGGCTAGGGTTAGAGAGACGGTTCGTGTCTGGATGGGACCTAGGGTTAGGGTTATTTTGAAGGCTAGGGTTAGATAGACGGTTCGGGTCTGGATGGGACCTACGGTTAGGGTTATGTTGAGGGCTAGGGTTAGAGAGACGGTTCGTGTCTGGATGGGACCTAGGGTTAGGGTTATGTTGAGGGCTGGGGTTAGATAGACGGTTAGGTTTCGGATGGGACCTAGGGTTAGGGTTATGTTGAGGGTTAGGGTTAGAGAGACGGTTCGGGTCCGGATGGGACCTAGGGTTACGGTTATGTTGAGGGCTAGGTTTAGAGAGACGGTTCGGGTCCGGAAGGGACCTAGGGTTAGGGTTATGTTGAGGGCTAGGGTTAGAGAGACGGTTCGGGTCCGGATGGGACCTACGGTTAGGGTTATGTTGAGGGCTAGGGTTAGAGAGACGGTTCGGGTCCGGATGGGACCTAGGGTTAGGGTTATGTTGAGGGCTAGGGTTAGAGAGACGTTTCTCGTTCGGATGTGAGCTAGGGTTTGGGTTATGTTGAGGGCTAGGGTTAGATAGACGGTTCGGGTTCGAATGGGACCTAGGGTTACGGTTATGTTGAGGGCTAGGGTTAGAGAGACGGTTCGGGTTCGATGGGACCTAGGGTTAGGGTTATGTTGAGGGCTAGGGTTAGAGAGGCAGATCGGGTTCGGATGTGACCTAGGGTTAGGGTTATGTTGAGGGCAAGGGTTAGATAGACGGTTCGGATCTGGATGGGAACTATGGTTAGGGTTATGTTGAGGGCTAGGGTTAGAGAGACGGTTCGTGTCTGGATGGGACCTAGGGTTAGGGTTATGTTGATGGCTAGGGTTAGAGAGACGGTTCGGGTTCGGATGGGACCTAGGGTTAGGGTTATGTTGAGGGCTGGGGTTAGATAGACGGTTAGGGTTCGGATGGTACCTAGGGTTAGGGTTATGTTGAGGGCTAGGGTTAGAGAGACGGTTCGGGTCCGGATGGGACCTAGGGTTAGGGTTATGTTGAGGGCTAGGGTTAGAGAGACGGTTCGGGTTCTGATGTGAGCTAGGGTTAGGGTTATGTTGAGGGCTAGGGTTAGATAGACGGTTCGGGTTCGAATATGAGCTAGGGTTAGGGTTATGTTGAGGGCTAGTGTTAGAGAGACGGTTCGTGTCTGGATGGGACCTAGGGTTAGGGTTATGTTGAGGGCTAGGGTTAGAGAGACGGTTCTTGTATGGATGGAACCTAGGGTTAGGGTTATGTTGAGGGCTAGGGTTAGAGAGACGGTTCGTGTCTGGATGGGACCTACAGTTAGGGTTATGTTGAGGGCTAGGGTTAGAGAGACGGTTCGGGTTCGGATGGGACCTAGGGTTACGGTTATGTTGAGGGCTAGGGTTAGAGAGACGGTTCTTCTATGGATGGGACCTAGGGTTAGGGTTATGTTGAGGGCTAGGGTTAGAGAGACGGTTCGTGTCTGAATGGGAACTAGGGTTAGGGTTATGTTGAGGGCTAGGTTTAGAGAGACGGTTCTTGTATGGATGGGACCTAGGGTTAGGGTTATGTTGAGGGCTAGGGTTAGAGAGACGGTTCGTGTCTGGATGGGACCTAGGGTTAGGGTTATGTTGAGGGCTAGGGTTAGAGAGACGGTTCGGGTTCGGATGGGACCTAGGGTTAGGGTTATGTTGAGGGCTAGGGTTAGAGAGACGGTTCGTGTTCGGATGGTACCTAGGGTTAGGGTTATGTTGAGGGCTAGGGTTAGAGAGACGGTTCGGTTCCAGATGGGACCTAGGGTTAGGGATATGTTGAGGGCTAGGGTTAGATAGACGGTTCGGGTTCGGATGGGACCTAGGGTTAGGGTTATGTTGAGGGCTAGGGTTAGAGAGACGGTTCGGGACTGGATGGGACCTAGGGTTAGGGTTATGTTGAGGGCTAGGGTTAGAGAGACGGTTCGTGTCTGGATGGGACCTAGGGTTAGGGTTATGTTGAGGGCTAGGGTTAGAGAGACGGTTCGGGTTCCGATGGGACCTAGGGTTAGGGTTATGTTGAGGGCTAGGGTTAGAGAGACGGTTCGTGTTCGGATGGTACCTAGGGTTAGGGTTATTTTGAGGGCTAGGATTAGAGAGACGGTTCGGGTCCGGATGGGACCTAGGGGTAGGGATATGTTGAGGGCTAGGGTTAGATAGACGGTTCGGGTTCGGATGGGACCTAGGGTTAGGGATATGTTGAGGGCTAGGGTTAGATAGACGGTTCGGGTTCGGATGGGACCTAGGGTTAGTGTTATGTTGAGGGCTAGGGTTAGAGAGAAGGTTCGTGTTCGGATGGTACCTAGGGTTAGGGTTATTTTGAGGGCTAGGGTTAGAGAGACGGTTCGGGTCCGGATGGGACCTAGGGGTAGGGATATGTTGAGGGCTAGGGTTAGATAGACGGTTCGGGTTCGGATGGGACCTAGGGTTAGGGATATGTTGAGGGCTAGGGTTAGATAGACGGTTCGGGTTCGGATGGGACCTAGGGTTAGGGATATGTTGAGGGCTAGGGTTAGATAGACGGTTAGGGTTCGGATGGGACCTAGGGTTAGGGTTATGTTGAGGGTTGGGGTTAGAGAGACGGTTCGGGTCCGGATGGGACCTAGGGTTACGGTTATGTTGAGGGCTAGGTTTAGAGAGACGGTTCGGGTCCGGATGGGACCTAGGGTTACGGTTATGTTGAGGGCTAGGTTTAGAGAGACGGTTCGGGTCCGGATGGGACCTAGGGTTAGGGTTATGTTGAGGGCTAGGGTTAGAGAGACGGTTCGTGTCTGGATGGGACCTAGGGTTAGGGTTATGTTGAGGGCTAGGGTTAGAGAGATGGTTCTTGTATGGATGGGACCTAGGGTTAGGGTTATGTTGAGGGCTAGGGTTAGAGAAAAGGTTCGGGTTCGGAGGAGACCTAGGGTTAGGGTTATGTTGAGGGCTATGGTTAGAGAGACGGTTCGGGTTCGGATGTGAGCTAGGGTTAGGGTTATGTTGAGGGCTAGGGTTAGATAGACGGTTCGGGTTCGAATATGAGCTAGGGTTAGGGTTATGTTGAAGGCTAGGGTTAGAGAGACCGTTCGGGTTCGGATGTGAGCTAGGGTTAGGGTTATGTTGAGGGCTAGGGTTAGATAGACGGTTCGGGTTCGGATGGGACCTAGGGTTAGGGTTATGTTGAGGGCTAGGGTTAAAGAGACGATTCGGGTTCGGATGGGACCTAGGGTTATGGTTATGTTGAGGGCTAGGGTTAGAGAGACGGTTCGGGTCCGGATGTGACCTAGGATTAGGGTTATGTTGAGGGCTAGGTTTAGATAGACGGTTCGGGTTCGGATGGGACCTAGGGTTACGGTTATGTTGAGGGCTAGGGTTAGAGAGACGGTTCTTGTATGGATGGGACCTAGGGTTAGGGTTATGTTGAGGGCTAGGGTTAGAGAGACGGTTCGTGTCTGGATGGGACCTAGGGTTAGGGTTATGTTGAGGGCTAGGGTTAGAGAGACGGTTCTTGTATGGATGGGACCTAGGGTTAGGGTTATGTTGAGGGCTAGGGTTAGAGAGACGGTTCGTGTCTGGATGGGACCTAGGGTTAGGGTTATGTTGAGGGCTAGGGTTAGAGAGACGGTTCGGGTTCGGATGGGACCTAGGGTTAGGGTTATGTTGAGGGCTAGGGTTAGAGAGACGGTTCGTGTTCGGATGGGACCTAGGGTTAGGGTTATGTTGAGGGCTAGGGTTAGAGAGACGGTTCGGGTTCGGATGTGAGCTAGGGTTAGGGTTATGTTGAGGACTAGGGTTAGATAGACGGTTCGGGTTCGAATGTGAGCTAGGGTTAGGGTTATGTTGAGGGCTAGGGTTAGAGAGACCGTTCGGGTTCGGATGTGAGCTAGGGTTAGGGTTATGTTGAGGGCTAGGGTTAGATAGACGGTTCGGGTTCGGATGGGACCTAGGGTTAGGGTTATGTTGAGGGCTAGGGTTAAAGAGACGATTCGGGTTCGGATGGGACCTAGGGTTAGGGTTATGTTGAGGGCTAGGGTTAGAGAGACGGTTCGGGTCCGGATGTGACCTAGGATTAGGGTTATGTTTAGGGCTAGGTTTAGATAGACGGTTCGGGTTCGGATGGGACCTAGGGTTACGGTTATGTTGAGGGCTAGGTTTAGAGAGACGGTTCTTGTATGGATGGGACCTAGGGTTAGGGTTATGTTGAGGGCTAGGGTTAGAGAGACGGTTCGTGTCTGGATGGGACCTAGGGTTAGGGTTATGTTGAGGGCTAGGGTTAGAGAGACGGTTCTTGTATGGATGGAACCTAGGGTTAGGGTTATGTTGAGTGCTAGGGTTAGAGAGACGGTTCGTGTCTGGATGGGACCTACGGTTAGGGTTATGTTGAGGGCTAGGGTTAGAGAGACGGTTCGGGTTCGGATGGGACCTAGGGTTACGGTTATGTTGAGGGCTAGGGTTAGAGAGACGGTTCTTCTATGGATGGGACCTAGGGTTAGGGTTATGTTGAGGGCTAGGGTTAGAGAGACGGTTCGTGTCTGGATGGGACCTAGGGTTAGGGTTATGTTGATGGCTAGGTTTAGAGAGACGGTTCTTGTATGGATGGGACCTAGGGTTAGGGTTATGTTGAGGGCTAGGGTTAGAAGGACGGTTCGTGTCTGGATGGGACCTAGGGTTAGGGTTATGTTGAGGGCTAGGATTAGAGAGACGGTTCGGGTTCGGATGGTACCTAAGGTTAGGGTTATGTTGAGGGCTAGGGTTAGAGAGACGGTTCGGTTCCAGATGGGACCTAGTGTTAGGGATATGTTGAGGGCTAGGGTTAGATAGACGGTTCGGGTTCGGATGGGACCTAGGGTTAGGGTTATGTTGAGGGCTAGGGTTAGAGAGACGGTTCGGGTCTGGATGGGACCTAGGGTTAGGGTTATGTTGAGGGCTAGGGTTAGAGAGAGGGTTCGTGTCTGGATGGGACCTAGGGTTAGGGTTATGTTGAGGGCTAGGGTTAGAGAGACGGTTCGGGTTCGGATGGGACCTAGGGTTAGGGTTATGTTGAGGGCTAGGGTTAGAGAGACGGTTCGTGTTCGGATGGTACCTAGGGTTAGGGTTATTTTGAGGGCTAGGGTTAGAGAGACGGTTCGGGTCCGGATGGGACCTAGGGTTAGGGATATGTTGAGGGCTAGGGTTAGATAGACGGTTCGGGTTCGGATGGGACCTAGGGTTAGGGATATGTTGAGGGCTAGGGTTAGATAGACGGTTCGGGTTCGGATGGGACCTAGGGTTATGGTTATGTTGAGGGCTAGGGTTAGAGAGGCAGATCGGGTTCGGATGTGACCTAGGGTTAGGGTTATGTTGAGGGCTAGGGTTAGATAGACGTTTCGGGTCTGGATGGGACCTATCTTCAGGGTTATGTTGAGGGCTAGGGTTAGAGAGACGGTTCGTGTCTGGATGGGACCTAGGGTTAGGGTTATGTTGAGGGCTAGTGTTAGAGAGAGGGTTCTTGTATGGATGGGACCTAGGGTTAGGGTTATGTTGAGGGCTAGGGTTAGAGAGACGGTTCGTGTCTGGATGGGACCTAGGGTTAGGGTTATGTTGAGGGCTAGGGTTAGAGAGACGGTTCGGGTTCGGATGGGACCTAGGGTTACGGTTATTTTGAGGGCTAGGGTTAGAGAGACGGTTCGTGTCTGGATGGGACCTAGGGTTAGGGTTATGTTAAGGGCTAGGGTTAGAGAGACGGTTCGTGTCTGGATGGGACCTAGGGTTAGGGTTATGTTGAGGGCTAGGGTTAGAGAGACGGTTCTTGTATGGATGGGACCTAGGGTTAGGGTTATGTTGAGGGCTAGGGTTAGAGAGACGGTTCGGGTTCGGATGGGACCTAGGGTTATGGTTATGTTGAGGGCTAGGGTTAGAGAGGCAGATCGGGTTCGGATGTGACCTAGGGTTAGGGTTATGTTGAGGGCTAGGGTTACATAGACGGTTCGGGTTCGGATGGGACCTAGGGTTACGGTTATGTTGAGGGCTAGGGTTAGATAGACGGTTCGGGTTCGGATGGGACCTAGGGTTACGGTTATGTTGAGAGCTAGGGTTAGAGAGACGGTTCGGGTCCGGAAGGGACCTAGGGTTAGGGTTGTGTTGAGGGCTAGGGTTAGAGAGACGTTTCTGGTTCGGATGTGAGCTAGGGTTAGGGTTATGTTGAGGGCTAGGGTTAGAGAGACGGTTCGGGTCCGGATGGGACCTAGGGTTAGGGTTGTGTTGAGGGCTAGGGTTAGAGAGACGTTTCTGGTTCGGATGTGAGCTAGGGTTAGGGTTATGTTGAGGGCTATGGTTAGAGAGACGGTTCGGGTTCGGATGGCAACTAGGGTTAGGGTTATGTTGAGGGCTAGGGTTAGATAGACGGTTCGGGTTCGGATGGGACCTAGGGTTAGGGTTATGTTGAGGGCTAGGGTTAGAGAAAACGTTCGGGTTCGGATGGGACCTAGGGTTAGGGTTATGTTGAGGGCTATGGTTAGAGAGACGGTTCGGGTCCGGATGTGACCTAGGGTTAGGGTTACGTTGAGGGCTATGGTTAGAGAGACGGTTCTTGTATGGATGGGACCTAGGGTTAGGGTTATGTTGAGGGCTAGGGTTAGAGAGACGGATCGGGTTCGGATGTGACCTAGGGTTAGGGTTATGTTGAGGGCTAGGGTTAGACAGACGGTTCGGGTCTGGATGGGACCTAAGGTTAGGGTTATGTTGAGGGCTAGGGTTAGAGAGACGGTTCGTGTCTGGATGGGACCTAGGGTTAGGGTTATGTTGAGGGCTAGGGTTAGAGAGACGGTTCGGGTTCGGATGGGACCTAGGGTTAGGGTTATGTTGAGGGCTAGGGTTAGAGAGACGGTTCTTGTATGGATGGGACCTAGGGTTAGGGTTATGTTGAGGGCTAGGGTTAGAGAGACGGTTCGTGTCTGGATGGGACCTAGGGTTAGGGTTATGTTGAGGGCTAGGGTTAGAGAGACGGTTCGGGTTCGGATGGGACCTAGGGTTAGGGTTATGTTGAGGGCTAGGGTTAGAGAGACGGTTCGTGTTCGGATGGGACCTAGGGTTAGGGTTATGTTGAGGGCTAGGGTTAGAGAGACGGTTCGGGTTCGGATGTGAGCTAGGGTTAGGGTTATGTTGAGGACTAGGGTTAGATAGACGGTTCGGGTTCGAATGTGAGCTAGGGTTAGGGTTATGTTGAGGGCTAGGGTTAGAGAGACCGTTCGGGTTCGGATGTGAGCTAGGGTTAGGGTTATGTTGAGGGCTAGGGTTAGATAGACGGTTCGGGTTCGGATGGGACCTAGGGTTAGGGTTATGTTGAGGGCTAGGGTTAAAGAGACGATTCGGGTTCGGATGGGACCTAGGGTTAGGGTTATGTTGAGGGCTAGGGTTAGAGAGACGGTTCGGGTCCGGATGTGACCTAGGATTAGGGTTATGTTTAGGGCTAGGTTTAGATAGACGGTTCGGGTTCGGATGGGACCTAGGGTTACGGTTATGTTGAGGGCTAGGTTTAGAGAGACGGTTCTTGTATGGATGGGACCTAGGGTTAGGGTTATGTTGAGGGCTAGGGTTAGAGAGACGGTTCGTGTCTGGATGGGACCTAGGGTTAGGGTTATGTTGAGGGCTAGGGTTAGAGAGACGGTTCTTGTATGGATGGAACCTAGGGTTAGGGTTATGTTGAGTGCTAGGGTTAGAGAGACGGTTCGTGTCTGGATGGGACCTACGGTTAGGGTTATGTTGAGGGCTAGGGTTAGAGAGACGGTTCGGGTTCGGATGGGACCTAGGGTTACGGTTATGTTGAGGGCTAGGGTTAGAGAGACGGTTCTTCTATGGATGGGACCTAGGGTTAGGGTTATGTTGAGGGCTAGGGTTAGAGAGACGGTTCGTGTCTGGATGGGACCTAGGGTTAGGGTTATGTTGATGGCTAGGTTTAGAGAGACGGTTCTTGTATGGATGGGACCTAGGGTTAGGGTTATGTTGAGGGCTAGGGTTAGAAGGACGGTTCGTGTCTGGATGGGACCTAGGGTTAGGGTTATGTTGAGGGCTAGGATTAGAGAGACGGTTCGGGTTCGGATGGTACCTAAGGTTAGGGTTATGTTGAGGGCTAGGGTTAGAGAGACGGTTCGGTTCCAGATGGGACCTAGTGTTAGGGATATGTTGAGGGCTAGGGTTAGATAGACGGTTCGGGTTCGGATGGGACCTAGGGTTAGGGTTATGTTGAGGGCTAGGGTTAGAGAGACGGTTCGGGTCTGGATGGGACCTAGGGTTAGGGTTATGTTGAGGGCTAGGGTTAGAGAGAGGGTTCGTGTCTGGATGGGACCTAGGGTTAGGGTTATGTTGAGGGCTAGGGTTAGAGAGACGGTTCGGGTTCGGATGGGACCTAGGGTTAGGGTTATGTTGAGGGCTAGGGTTAGAGAGACGGTTCGTGTTCGGATGGTACCTAGGGTTAGGGTTATTTTGAGGGCTAGGGTTAGAGAGACGGTTCGGGTCCGGATGGGACCTAGGGTTAGGGATATGTTGAGGGCTAGGGTTAGATAGACGGTTCGGGTTCGGATGGGACCTAGGGTTAGGGATATGTTGAGGGCTAGGGTTAGATAGACGGTTCGGGTTCGGATGGGACCTAGGGTTAGGGTTATGTTGAGGGCTAGGGTTAGAGAGGCAGATCGGGTTCGGATGTGACCTAGGGTTAGGGTTATGTTGAGGGCTAGGGTTAGATAGATGGTTCGGATCTGGATGGGACCTATGGTTAGGGTTATGTTGAGGGCTAGGGTTAGAGAGACGGTTCGGGTTCGGATGGGACCTAGGGTTAGGGTTATGTTGAGGGCTGGGGTTAGATAGACGGTTAGGGTTCGGATGGTACCTAGGGTTAGGGTTATGTTGAGGGCTAGGGTTAGAGAGGCGGTTCGGGTCCGGATGGGACCTAGGTTTAGGGTTATGTTGAGGGCTGGGGTTAGATAGACGGTTAGGGTTCGGATGGTACCTAGGGTTAGGGTTATGTTGAGGGCTAGGGTTAGATAGATGGTTCGGATCTGGATGGGACCTATGGTTAGGGTTATGTTGAGGGCTAGGGTTAGAGAGACGGTTCGGGTTCGGATGGGACCTAGGGTTAGGGTTATGTTGAGGGCTGGGGTTAGATAGACGGTTAGGGTTCGGATGGTACCTAGGGTTAGGGTTATGTTGAGGGCTAGGGTTAGAGAGACGGTTCGGGTCCGGATGGGACCTAGTGTTAGGGTTATGTTGAGGGCTAGGGTTAGAGAGACGGTTCGTGTCTGGATGGGACCTAGGGTTAGGGTTATGTTGAGGGCTAGGGTTAGAGAGACGGTTCGGGTTCGGATGGGACCTAGGGTTACGGTTATGTTGAGGGCTAGGGTTAGAGAGACGGTTCGTGTCTGGATGGGACCTAGGGTTAGGGTTATGTTGAGGGCTAGGGTTAGAGAGACGGTTCGTGTCTGGATGGGACCTAGGGTTAGGGTTCTGTTGAGGGCTAGGGTTAGAGAGACCGTTCTTGTATGGATGGGACCTAGGGTTAGGGTTATGTTGAGGGCTAGGTTTAGAGAGACGGTTCGTGTCTGGATGGGACCTAGGGTTAGGGTTATGTTGAGGGCTAGGGTTAGAGAGACGGTTCGTGTTCGGATGGGACCTAGGGTTAGGGTTATGTTGAGGGCTAGGGTTAGAGAGACGGTTCGGGTTCGGATGTGAGCTAGGGTTAGAGTTATGTTGAGGGCTAGGGTTAGATAAACGGTTCGGGTTCGAATGTGAGCTAGGGTTAGGGTTATGTTGAGGGCTAGGGTTAGAGAGACCGTTCGGGTTCGGATGTGAGCTAGGGTTAGGTTTATGTTGAGGGCTAGGGTTAGATAGAAGGTTCGGGTTCGGATGGGACCTAGGGTTAGTGTTATGTTGAGGGCTAGGGTTAAAGAGACGATTCGGGTTCGGATGGGACCTAGGGTTAGGGTTATGTTGAGGGCTAGGGTTAGAGAGACGGTTCGGGTCCGGTGTGACCTAGGATTAGGGTTATGTTGAGGGCTAGGTTTAGATAGACGGTTCGGGTTCGGATGGGACCTAGGGTTAAGGTTATGTTGAGGGCTAGGGTTAGAGAGACGGTTCTTGTATGGATGGGACCTAGGGTTAGGGTTATGTTGAGGGCTAGGGTTAGAGAGACGGTTCGTGTCTGGATGGGACCTAGGGTTAGGGTTATGTTGAGGGCTAGGGTTAGAGAGACGGTTCTTGTATGGATGGGACCTAGGGTTAGGGTTATGTTGAGGGCTAGGGTAAGAGAGAGACGGTTCGTGTCTGGAGGGGACCTAGGGTTAGGGTTATGTTGAGGGCTAGGGTTAGAGAGACGGTTCGGGTTCGGATGGGACCTAGGGTTACGGTTATGTTGAGGGCTAGGGTTAGAGAGACGGTTCTTGTATGGATGGGACCTAGGGTTAGGGTTATGTTGAGGGCTAGGGTTAGAGAGACGGTTCGTGTCTGGATGGGACCTAGGGTTAGGGTTATGTTGAGGGCTAGGGTTAGAGAGACGGTTCGGGTTCGGATGGGACCTAGGGTTATGGTTATGTTGAGGGCTAGGGTTAGAGAGGCAGATCGGGTTCGGATGTGACCTAGGGTTAGGGTTATGTTGAGGGCTAGGGTTAGATAGACGTTTCGGGTCTGGATGGGACCTATCTTCAGGGTTATGTTGAGGGCTAGGGTTAGAGAGACGGTTCGTGTCTGGATGGGACCTAGGGTTAGGGTTATGTTGAGGGCTAGTGTTAGAGAGAGGGTTCTTGTATGGATGGGACCTAGGGTTAGGGTTATGTTGAGGGCTAGGGTTAGAGAGACGGTTCGTGTCTGGATGGGACCTAGGGTTAGGGTTATGTTGAGGGCTAGGGTTAGAGAGACGGTTCGGGTTCGGATGGGACCTAGGGTTACGGTTATTTTGAGGGCTAGGGTTAGAGAGACGGTTCGTGTCTGGATGGGACCTAGGGTTAGGGTTATGTTAAGGGCTAGGGTTAGAGAGACGGTTCGTGTCTGGATGGGACCTAGGGTTAGGGTTATGTTGAGGGCTAGGGTTAGAGAGACGGTTCTTGTATGGATGGGACCTAGGGTTAGGGTTATGTTGAGGGCTAGGGTTAGAGAGACGGTTCGGGTTCGGATGGGACCTAGGGTTATGGTTATGTTGAGGGCTAGGGTTAGAGAGGCAGATCGGGTTCGGATGTGACCTAGGGTTAGGGTTATGTTGAGGGCTAGGGTTACATAGACGGTTCGGGTTCGGATGGGACCTAGGGTTACGGTTATGTTGAGGGCTAGGGTTAGATAGACGGTTCGGGTTCGGATGGGACCTAGGGTTACGGTTATGTTGAGAGCTAGGGTTAGAGAGACGGTTCGGGTCCGGAAGGGACCTAGGGTTAGGGTTGTGTTGAGGGCTAGGGTTAGAGAGACGTTTCTGGTTCGGATGTGAGCTAGGGTTAGGGTTATGTTGAGGGCTAGGGTTAGAGAGACGGTTCGGGTCCGGATGGGACCTAGGGTTAGGGTTGTGTTGAGGGCTAGGGTTAGAGAGACGTTTCTGGTTCGGATGTGAGCTAGGGTTAGGGTTATGTTGAGGGCTATGGTTAGAGAGACGGTTCGGGTTCGGATGGCAACTAGGGTTAGGGTTATGTTGAGGGCTAGGGTTAGATAGACGGTTCGGGTTCGGATGGGACCTAGGGTTAGGGTTATGTTGAGGGCTAGGGTTAGAGAAAACGTTCGGGTTCGGATGGGACCTAGGGTTAGGGTTATGTTGAGGGCTATGGTTAGAGAGACGGTTCGGGTCCGGATGTGACCTAGGGTTAGGGTTACGTTGAGGGCTATGGTTAGAGAGACGGTTCTTGTATGGATGGGACCTAGGGTTAGGGTTATGTTGAGGGCTAGGGTTAGAGAGACGGATCGGGTTCGGATGTGACCTAGGGTTAGGGTTATGTTGAGGGCTAGGGTTAGACAGACGGTTCGGGTCTGGATGGGACCTAAGGTTAGGGTTATGTTGAGGGCTAGGGTTAGAGAGACGGTTCGTGTCTGGATGGGACCTAGGGTTAGGGTTATGTTGAGGGCTAGGGTTAGAGAGACGGTTCGGGTTCGGATGGGACCTAGGGTTAGGGTTATGTTGAGGGCTAGGGTTAGAGAGACGTTTCGTGTTCGGATGGTACCTAGGGTTAGGGTTATGTTGAGGGCTAGGGTAAGAGAGACGGTTCGGGTCCGGATGGGACCTAGGGTTAGGGTTATGTTGAGGGCTAGGGTTAGAGAGACGGTTCGGGTCTGGATGGGACCTAGGGTTAGGGTTATGTTGAGGGCTAGGGTTAGAGAGACGGTTCGGGTTCGGATGGTACCTAGGGTTAGGGTTACGTTGAGGGCTAGGGTTAGAGAGACGGTTCGGGTTCGGATGGTACCTAGGGTTAGGGTTATGTTGAGGGGTAGGGTTAGAGAGACGGTTCAGGTCCGAATGGGACCTAGGGTTAGGGTTATTTTGAGGGCTACGGTTAGATAGACTGTTCGGGTTCGGATGGGACCTAGGGTTAGGGTTATGTTGAGGGCTAGGGTTAGAGAGACGGTTCGGGTTCGGATGTGAGCTAGGGTTAGGGTTATGTTGAGGGCTAGGAATAGATAGACGGTTCGAGTTCGGATGGGACCTAGGGTTAGGGTTATGTTGAGGGCTAGGGTTAGAGAGACGGTTCGGGTTCGGATGGGACCTAGGGTTAGGGTTATGTTGAGGGCTAGGGTTAGAGAGACGGTTCGGGTTCCGATGGTACCTAGGGTTAGGGTTATGTTGAGGGATAGGGTTAGAGAGAAGGTTCGGGTTCGGATGGTACCTAGGGTTAGGGTTATGTTGAGGGGTAGCGTTAGAGAGACGGTTCAGGTCCGGATGGGACCTAGGGTTAGGGTTATTTTGAGGGCTACGGTCAGATAGACGGTTCGGGTTCGGATGGGACCTAGGGTTAGGGTTATGTTGAGGGCTAGGGTTAGAGAGACGGTTCGGGTTCGGATAGGACCTAGGGTTAGGGTTATGTTGAGGGCTAGGGTTAGATAGACGGTTCGGGTTCGGATGGGACCTCGGGTTAGGGTTATGTTGAGGGCTAGGGTTAGAGAGACGGTTCGGATTCGGATGGGACCTAGGCTTAGGGTTATGTTGAGGGCTAGGGTTAGATAGACGGTTCGGGTTCTGATGGTACCTAGGGTTAGGGTTATGTTGAGGACTAGGGTTAGACAGACGGTTCGGGTTCGGATGGGACCTAGGGTTAGGGTTATGTTGAGGGCTAGGGTTAGAGAGACGGTTCTTGTATGGATGGGACCTAGGGTTAGGGTTATATTGAGGGCTAGGGTTAGAGAGACGGATCGGGTTCGGATGTGACCTAGGGTTAGGGTTATGGTGAGGGCTAGGGTTAGACAGACGGTTCGGGTCTGGATGGGACCTAGGGTTAGAGTTATGTTGAGGGCTAGGGTTAGAGAGACGGTTCGGGTTCGGATGGGACCTAGGGTTAGGGTTATGTTGAGGGCTAGGGTTAGAGACACGGTTCGGGTCTGGATGGGACCTAGGGTTAGGGTTATGTTGAGGGCTAGGGTTAGAGAGACGGTTCGGGTCAGGATGGGGCCTAGGGTTAGGGTTATGTTGAGGGCTAGGGTTAGATAGACGGTTCTGGTTAGGATGGGACCTAGTGTTAGGGTTATGTTGAGGGCTAGGGTTAGAGAGACGGTTCGGGTCCGGATGGGACCTAGGGTTAGGGTTATGTTGAGGGCTAGGGTTAGAGAGACGGTTCGGGTTCGGATGGGACCTAGGGTTAGGGTTATGTTGAGGGCAAGGGTTAGATAGACGGTTCGGGTTCGGATGGGACCTAGGGTTACGGTTATGTTGAGGGCTAGGGTTAGAGAGACGGTTCGGGTTCGATGGGACCTAGGGTTAGGGTTATGTTGAGGGCTAGGGTTAGAGAGGCAGATCGGGTTCGGATGTGACCTAGGGTTAGGGTTATGTTGAGGGCTAGGGTTAGATAGACGGTTCGGGTCTGGATGGGACCTATGTTTAGGGTTATGTTGAGGGCTAGGGTTAGAGAGACGGTTCGTGTCTGGATGGGACCTAGGGTTAGGGTTATGTTGATGGCTAGGGTTAGAGAGACGGTTCGGGTTCGGATGGGACCTAGGGTTAGGGTTATGTTGAGGGCTGGGGTTAGATAGACGGTTAGGGTTCGGATGGTACCTAGGGTTAGGGTTATGTTGAGGGCTAGGGTTAGAGAGACGGTTCGGGTCCGGATGGGACCTAGGGTTAGGGTTATGTTGAGGGTTAGGGTTAGAGAGATGGTTCTTGTATGGATGGGACCTAGGGTTAGGGTTATGTTGAGGGCTAGGGTTAGATAGACGGTTCGGGTCTGGATGGGACCTATGTTTAGGGTTATGTTGAGGGCTGGGGTTAGAGAGACGGTTCGTGTCTGGATGGGACCTAGGGTTAGGGTTATGTTGAGGGCTAGGTTTAGAGAGACGGTTCTTGTATGGATGGGACCTAGGGTTAGGGTTATGTTGAGGGCTAGGGTTAGATAGACGGTTCGGGTCTGGATGGAACCTATGTTTAGGGTTATGTTGAGGGCTGGGGTTAGATAGACGGTTAGGGTTCGGATGGTACCTAGGGTTAGGGTTATGTTGAGGGCTAGGGTTAGAGAGACGGTTCGGGTCCGGATGGGACCTAGGGTTAGGGTTATGTTGAGGGCTAGGGTTAGAGAGACGGTTCTTGTATGGATGGGACCTAGGGTTAGGGTTATGTTGAGGGCTAGGGTTAGATAGACGGTTCGGGTCTGGATGGGACCTATGTTTAGGGTTATGTTGAGGGCTAGGGTTAGAGAGACGGTTCGTGTCTGGATGGGACCTAGGGTTAGGGTTATGTTGAGGGCTAGGTTTAGAGAGACGGTTCGGGTTCGGATGTGATCTAGGGTTAGGGTTCTTGAGGGCTAGGGTTAGAGAGACGGTTCGGGTTCGGATGTGACCTAGGGTTAGGGTTATGGTGAGGGCTAGGGTTAGACAGACGGTTCGGGTCTGGATGGGACCTAGGGTTAGAGTTATGTTGAGGGCTAGGGTTAGAGAGACGGTTCGGGTTCGGATGGTACCTAGGGTTAGGGTTATGTTGAGGGCTAGGGTTAGAGAGACGGTTCGGGTCTGGATGGGACCTAGGGTTAGGGTTATGTTGAGGGCTAGGGTTAGAGAGACGGTTCGGGTTCGGATGGTACCTAGGGTTAGGGTTATGTTGAGGGCTAGGGTTAGAGAGACGGTTCGGGTTCGGATGGGACCTAGGGTTAGGGTTATGTTGAGGGCTAGGGTTAGAGAGAAGGTTCGGGTTCGGATGGGACCTAGGGTTAGGGTTATGTTGAGGGCTATGGTTAGAGAGACGGTTCGGGTTCGGATGGGACCTAGGGTTAGGGTTATGTTGAGGGCTAGGGTTAGAGAGACGGTTCGGGTCTGGATGGGACCTAGGATTAGGGTTATGTTGAGGGCTAGGGTTAGAGAGACGGTTCGGGTTCGGATGGTACCTAGGGTTAGGGTTATGTTGAGGGCTAGGGTTAGAGAGACGGTTCGGGTTCGGATGGGACCTAGGGTTAGGGTTATGTTGAGGGCTAGGGTTAGAGAGAAGGTTCGGGTTCGGAAGGGACCTAGGGTTAGGGTTATGTTGAGGGCTATGGTTAGAGAGACGGTTCGGGTTCGGATGTGACCTAGGGTTAGGTTTATGTTGAGGGCTAGGGTTAGAGAGACGGTTCGGGTACGGATGGGACCTAGGGTTAGGGTTATGTTGAGGGCTAGGGTTAGAGAGACGGTTCGGGTCAGGATGGGGCCTAGGGTTAGGGTTATGTTGAGGGCTAGGGTTAGATAGACGGTTCTGGTTAGGATGGGACCTAGTGTTAGGGTTATGTTGAGGGCTAGGGTTAGAGAGACAGTTCGGGTCCGGATGGGACCTAGGGTTAGGGTTATGTTGAGGGCTAGGGTTAGAGAGACGGTTCGGGTTCGGATGTGACCTAGGGTTAGGGTTATGTTGAGGGCAAGGGTTAGATAGACGGTTCGGGTTCGGATGGGACCTAGGGTTACGGTTATGTTGAGGGCTAGGGTTAGAGAGACGGTTCGGGTTCGATGGGACCTAGGGTTAGGGTTATGTTGAGGGCTAGGGTTAGAGAGGCAGATCGGGTTCGGATGTGACCTAGGGTTAGGGTTATGTTGAGGGCTAGGGTTAGATAGACGGTTCGGGTCTGGATGGGACCTATGTTTAGGGTTATGTTGAGGGCTAGGGTTAGAGAGACGGTTCGTGTCTGGATGGGACCTAGGGTTAGGGTTATGTTGATGGCTAGGGTTAGAGAGACGGTTCGGGTTCGGATGGGACCTAGGGTTAGGGTTATGATGAGGGCTGGGGTTAGATAGACGGTTAGGGTTCGGATGGTACCTAGGGTTAGGGTTATGTTGAGGGCTAGGGTTAGAGAGACGGTTCGGGTCCGGATGGGACCTAGGGTTAGGGTTATGTTGAGGGCTAGGGTTAGAGAGACGGTTCTTGTATGGATGGGACCTAGGGTTAAGGTTACGTTGAGGGCTAGGTTTAGAGAGACGGTTCGGGTTCGGATGTGATCTAGGGTTAGGGTTATTGAGGGCTAGGTTTAGAGAGACGGATCGGGTTCGGATGTGACCTAGGGTTAGGGTTATGTTGAGGGCTAGGGTTAGACAGACGGTTCAGGTCTGGATGGGACCTAGGGTTAGGGCTATGTTGAGGGCTAGGGTTAGAGAGACGGTTCAGGTTCGGATGGGACCTAGGGTTAGGGTTATGTTGAGGGCTAGGGTTAGAGAGACGGTTCGTGTTCGGATGGGAACTAGGGTTAGTGTTATGTTGAGGGCTAGGGTTAGAGAGAGGGTTCGGGTTCGGATGTGAGCTAGGGTTAGGGTTATGTTGAGGGCTAGGGTTAGATAGACGGTTGGGGTTCGGATGGGACCTAGGGTTAGGGTTATGTTGAGGGCTAGGGTTAGAGAGACGGTTCGGGTCTGGATGGGACCTAGGATTAGGGTTAAGTTGAGGGCTAGGTTTAGAGAGACGATTCGGGTTCGGATGTGATATAGGGTTAAGATTATGTTGAGGGCTAGGGTTAGAGAGGCAGATCGGGTTCGGATGTGACCTAGGGTTAGGGTTATGTTGAGGGCTAGGGTTAGATAGACGGTTCGGGTCTGGATTGCAGCTATGGTTAGGGTTATGTTGAGGGCTAGGGTTAGAGAGACCGTTTGTGTCTGGATGGGAACTAGGGATAGGTTTATGTTGAGGGCTAGGGTTAGAGAGACGGTTCGGGTTCGGATCGGACCTAGGGTTAGGGTTATGTTGAGGGCTGGGGTTAGATAGACGGTTAGGGTTCGGATGGTACCTAGGGTTAGGGTTATGTTGAGGGCTAGGGTTAGAGAGACGGTTCGGGTCCGGATGGGACCTAGGGTTAGGGTTATGTTGAGGGCAAGGGTTAGAGAGACGGTTCGGGTCCGGATGTGACCTAGGGTTAGGGTTATGTTGAGGGCTAGGGTTAGAGAGACGGTTCGGGTCCGGAAGGGACCTAGGGTTAGGGTTATGTTGAGGGCTGGGGTTAGAGAGACGGTTCGGGTCTGGATGGTACCTAGGGTTAGGGTTATGTTGAGGGCTGGGGTTAGAGAGACGGTTCGGGTTCGGATGTGAGCTAGGGTTACGGTTATGTTGAGGGCTAGGGTTAGATAGACGGTTCGGGTTCGGATGGTACCTAGGGTTAGGGTTTTGTTGAGGGCTAGGGTTAGACAGACGGTTCGGGCTCGGATGGGACCTAGGGTTAGGGTTATGTTGAGGGCTAGGGTTAGAGAGACGGTTCTTGTATGGATGGGACCTAGGGTTAGGGTTATATTGAGGGCTAGGGTTAGAGAGACGGATCGGGTTCGGATGTGACCTAGGGGTAGGGTTATGTTGAGGGCTAGGGTTAGACAGACGGTTCGGGTCTGGATGGGACCTAGGGTTAGAGTTATGTTGAGGGCTAGGGTTAGAGAGACGGTTCGGGTTCGGATGGGACCTAGGGTTAGGGTTATGTTGAGGGCTAGGGTTAGAGACACGGTTCGTGTCCGGATGGGACATAGGGTTAGGGTTATGTTGAGGGCTAGGGTTAGATAGACGGTTCGGGTTCGGATGGGACCTAGGGTTAGGGTTATGTTGAGGGCTAGGGTTAGAGAGAAGGTTCGGGTTCGGATGGGACCTAGGGTAAGGGTTATGTTGAGGGCTATGGTTAGAGAGACGGTTCGGGTTCGGATGTGACCTAGGGTTAGGGTTATGTTGAGGGCTAGGGTTAGAGAGACGGTTCGGGTCCGGATGGGACCTAGGGTTAGGGTTATGTTGAGGGCTAGTGTTAGATAGACGGTTCTGGTTAGGATGGGACCTAGTGTTAGGGTTATGTTGAGGGCTAGGGTTAGAGAGACGGTTCGGGTCCGGATGGGACCTAGGGTTAGGGTTATGTTGAGGGCTACGGTTAGAGTGACGTTTCTGGTTCGGATGTGAGCTAGGGTTAGGGTTATGTTGAGGGCAAGGGTTAGATAGACGGTTCGGGTTCGGATGGGACCTAGGGATACGGTTATGTTCAGGGCTAGGGTTAGAGAGACGGTTCGAGTTCGATGGGACCTAGCGTTAGGGTTATGTTGAGGGCTAGGTTTAGAGAGGCAGATCGGGTTCGGATGTGACCTAGGGTTAGGGTTATGTTGAGGGCTAGGGTTAGATAGACGGTTCGGGTCTGGATGGGACCTATGCTTAGGGTTATGTTGAGGGCTAGGGTTAGAGAGACGGTTCGTGTCTGGATGGGACCTATGGTTAGGGTTATGTTGATGGCTAGGGTTAGAGAGACGGTTCGGGTTCGGATGGGACCTAGGGTTAGGGTTATGTTCAGGGCTGGGGTTAGATAGACGGTTAGGGTTCGGATGGTACCTAGGGTTAGGGTTATGTTGAGGGCTAGGGTTAGAGAGACGGTTTGGGTCCGGATGGGACCTAGGGTTAGGGTTATGTTGAGGGCTAGGGTTAGAGAGACGGTTCTTGTATGGATGGGACCTAGGGTTAGGGTTATGTTGAGGGCTAGGTTTAGAGAGACGGTTCGGGTTCGGATGTGATCTAGGGTTAGGGTTATTGAGGGCTAGGGTTGGAGAGACGGATCGGGTTCGGATGTGACCTAGGGTTAGGGTTATGTTGAGGGCTAGGGTTAGACAGACGGTTCAGGTCTGGATGGGACCTAGGGTTAGGGTTATGTTGAGGGCTAGGGTTAGAGAGACGGTTCGTGTCTGGATGGGACCTAGGGTTAGGGTTATGTTGAGGGCTAGGGTTAGAGAGACGGTTCGGTTCCGGATGGGACCTAGGTTTACGGTTATGTTGAGGGCTAGGGTTAGAGAGACGGTTCGGGTTCGGATGGGACCTAGGGTTAGGGTTATGTTGAGGGCTAGGGTTAGAGAGACGGTTCGGGTTCCGATGGTACCTAGGGTTAGGGTTATGTTGAGGGCTAGGGTTAGAGAGACGGTTCGGGTTCGGATGGTACCTAGGGTTAGGGTTATGTTGAGGGGTAGCGTTAGAGAGACGGTTCAGGTCCGGATGGGACCTAGGGTTAGGGTTATTTTGAGGGCTACGGTCAGATAGACGGTTCGGGTTCGGATGGGACCTAGGGTTAGGGTTATGTTGAGGGCTAGGGTTAGAGAGACGGTTCGGGTTCGGATGGGACCTAGGGTTAGGGTTATGTTGAGGGCTAGGGTTAGATAGACGGTTCGGGTTCGGATGGGACCTAGGGTTAGGGTTATGTTGAGGGCTAGGGTTAGAGAGACGGTTCGGATTCGGAGGGGACCTAGGGTTAGGGTTATGTTGAGGGCTAGGGTTAGATAGACGGTTCGGGTTCGGATGGTACCTAGTGTTAGGGTTATGTTCAGGGCTAGGGTTAGACAGACGGTTCGGGTTCGGATGGGACCTAGGGTTAGGGTTATGTTGAGGGCTAGGGTTAGAGAGACGGTTCTTTTATGGATGGGACCTAGGGTTAGGGTTATATTGAGGGCTAGGGTTAGAGAGACGGATCGGGTTCGGATGTGACCTAGGGTTAGGGTTATGTTGAGGGCTAGGGTTAGACAGACGGTTCGGGTCTGGATGGGACCTAGGGTTAGAGTTATGTTGAGGGCTAGGGTTAGAGAGACGGTTCGGGTTCGGATGGGACCTAGGGATAGGGTTATGTTGAGGGCTAGGGTTAGAGACACGGTTCGTGTTCGGATGGTACCTAGGGTTAGGGTTATGTTGAGGGCTACGGTTAGAGAAACGGTTCGTGTCCGGATGGGACCTAGGGTTAGGGTTATGTTGAGGGCTAGGGTTAGAGAGACGGTTCGGGTCTGGATGGGACCTAGGGTTAGGGTTATGTTGAGGGCTAGGGTTAGAGAGACGGTTCGGGTTCGGATGGTACCTAGGGTTAGGGTTATGTTGAGGGCTAGGGTTAGAGAGACGGTTCGGGTTCGGATGGGACCTAGGGTTAGGGTTATGTTGAGGGCTAGGGTTAGATAGACGGTTCGGGTTCGGATGGGACCTAGGGTTAGGGTTATATTGAGGGCTAGGGTTAGAGAGACGGTTCGGGTCCGGATGGGACCTAGGGTTAGGGTTATGTTGAGGACTAGGGTTAGAGAAACGGTTCGGGTCAGGATGGGGCCTAGGGTTAGGGTTATGTTGAGGGCTAGGGTTAGATAGACGGTTCTGGTTAGGATGGGACCTAGTGTTAGGGTTATGTTGAGGGCTAGGGTTAGAGAGACGGTTCGGGTCCGGATGGGACCTAGGGTTAGGGTTATGTTGAGGGCTAGGGTTAGAGAGACGTTTCTGGTTCGGATGTGAGCTAGGGTTAGGGTTATGTTGAGGGCTAGGGTTAGAGAGACGGTTCGGGTTCGATGGGACCTAGGGTTAGGGTTATGTTGAGGGCTAGGGTTAGAGAGGCAGATCGGGTTCGGACGTGACCTAGGGTTAGGGTTATGTTGAGGGCTAGGGTTAGATAGACGGTTCGGGTCTGGATTTGACCTATGGTTAGGGTTATGTTGAGGGCTAGGGTTAGAGAGACGGTTCGTGTCTGGATGGGACCTAGGGTTAGGGTTATGTTGATGGCTAGGGTTGGAGAGACGGTTCGGGTTCGGATGGGACCTAGGGTTAGGGTTATGTTGAGGGCTGCGGTTAGATAGACGGTTAGGGTTCGGATGGTACCTAGGGTTAGGGTTATGTTGAGGGCTAGGGTTAGAGAGACGGTTTGGGTCCGGATGGGACCTAGGGTTAGGGTTATGTTGAGGGCTAGGGTTAGAGAGACGGTTCTTGTATGGATGGGACCTAGGGTTAGGGTTATGTTGAGGGCTAGGTTTAGAGAGACGGTTCGGGTTCGGATGTGATCTAGGGTTAGGGTTATTGAGGGCTAGGGTTGGAGAGACGGATCGGGTTCGGATGTGACCTAGGGTTAGGGTTATGTTGAGGGCTAGGGTTAGACAGACGGTTCAGGTCTGGATGGGACCTAGGGTTAGGGTTATGTTGAGGGCTAGGGTTCGAGAGACGGTTCTTGTCTGGATGGGACCTAGGGTTAGGGTTATGTTGAGGGCTAGGGTTAGAGAGACGGTTCGGTTCCTGATGGGACCTAGGGTTACGGTTATGTTGAGGGCTAGGGTTAGAGAGACGGTTCGGGTTCGGAGGGACCTAGGGTTAGGGTTATGTTGAGGGCTAGGGTTAGAGAGACGGTTCGGGTTCGGATGGGACCTAGGGTTAGGGTTATGTTGAGGGCTAGGGTTAGAGAGACGGTTCGGGTTCGGATGGGACCTGGGGTTAGGGTTATGTTGAGGGCTAGGGTTAGATAGACGGTTCGGGTTCGGATGGGACCTAGGGTTAGGGTTATGTTGAGGGCTAGGGTTAGAGAGACGGTTCGGATTCGGATGGGACCTAGGGTTAGGGTTATGTTGAGGGCTAGGGTTAGATAGACGGTTCGGGTTCGGATGGTACCTAGGGTTAGGGTTATGTTGAGGGCTAGGGTTAGAGAGACGGTTCTTGTATGGATGGGACCTAGGGTTAGGGTTATATTGAGGGCTAGGGTTAGAGAGACGGATCGGGTTCGGATGTGACCTAGGGTTAGGGTTATGTTGAGGGCTAGGGTTAGACAGACGGTTCGGGTTCGGATGGGACCTAGGGTTAGGGTTATGTTGAGGGCTAGGGTTAGAGAGATGGTTCGGATTCGGATGGGACCTAGGGTTAGGGTTATGTTGAGGGCTAGGGTTAGAGAGATGCTTCGTGTCTGGATGGGACCTAGGGTTAGGGTTATGTTGAGGGCTAGGGTTAGAGAGACGGTTCGGGTTCGGATGGGACCTAGGCTTAGGGGTATGTTGAGGGCTAGGGTTAGAGAGACGGTTCCGGTTCGGATGGTACCTAGGGTTAGGGTTATGTTGAGGGCTAGGGTTAGAGAGACGGTTCGGGTCCGGATGGGACCTAGGGTTAGGGTTATGTTGAGGGCTCGGGTTAGAGAGACGGTTCGGGTTCGGATGGGACCTAGGGTTAGGGTTATGTTGAGGGCTAGGGTTAAAGAGACGGTTCGGGTTCGGATGGTACCTAGGGTTAGGGTTATGTTGAGGGCTAGGGTCAGAGAGACGGTTCGGGTCTGGATGACACCTAGGGTTAGGGTTATGTTGAGGGTTAGGGTTAGAGAGACGGTTCGTGTCCGCATGGGACCTAGGGTTAGGGTTATGTTGAGGGCTAGCGTTAGAGACGGTTCGGGTCTGGATGGGACCTAGGGTTACGGTTACGTTGAGGGCTAGGGTTAGAGAGACGGTTCGGTTTCGGATGGGACCTAGGGTTAGGGTTATGTTGAGGACTAAGGTGAGGAGACGGATCGGGTTCGGATGGGACCTAGGGTTAGGGTTATGTTGAGGGCTAGGGTTAGAGAGACGGTTCGGGTTCGGATGGGATCTAGGGTTAGGGTTATGTTGAGGGGTAGGGTTAGAGAGACGGTTCGTGTCCGGATGGGACCTAGGGTTAGGGTTATGTTGAGGGCTAGCGTTAGAGACGGTTCGGGTCTGGATGGGACCTAGGGTTACGGTTACGTTGAGGGCTAGGGTTAGAGAGACGGTTCGGTTTCGGATGGGACCTAGGGTTAGGGTTATGTTGAGGACTAAGGTTAGGAGACGGTTCGGGTTCGGATGGGACCTAGGGTTAGGGTTATGTTGAGGGCTAGGGTTAGAGAGACGGTTCGGGTTCGGATGGGATCTAGGGTTAGGGTTATGTTGAGGGCTAGGGTTAAAGAGACGGTTCCGGTCTGGATGGGACCTAGGGTTAGGGTTATGTTGAGGGCTAGGGTTAGAGAGATGGTTCGGGTTCGGATGGGACCTAGGGTTAGGGTTATGTTGAGGGCTAGGGTTAGAGAGACGGTTCGGGTTCGGATGGGACCTAGGGTTAGGGTTATGTAGAGGGCTAGGGTTAGAGAGACGGTTTGGGTTCGGATGTGACCTAGGGTAAGGGTTATGTTGAGGGCTAGGGTTAGATAGACGGTTCGGGTTCAGATGGGACCTAGAGTTAGGGTTATGTTGCGGGCTAGGGTTAGAGATACGGTTCGGGTCTGGATGACACCTAGGGTTAGGGTTATGTTGAGGGCTAGGGTTAGAGAGACGGTTCGTGTCTGGATGGGACGTAGGGTTAGGGTTATGTTGAGGGCTATGGTTAGAGAGACGGTTCGGGTTCGGATGGGACCTAGGGTTAGGGTTATGTTGAGGGCTAGGGTTAGAGAGACGGTTTGGGTGTGGATGGGACCTAGGGTTAGGGTTATGTTGAGGGCTAGCGTTAGAGAGACGGTTCGGGTCCGGATGGTACCTAGGGTTAGGGTTATGTTGAGAGCTAGGGTTAGGGAGACGGTTCGGGTTCGGATGGGACTTAGGTTTAGGGTTATGTTGAGGGCTAGGTTTAGAGAGACGGTTCGGGTTTGGATCGGACCTAGGGTTAAGGTTATGTTGAGGGCTAGGTGTAGAGACACGGTTCGGGTATGGATGGGACCTAGGGTTAGGGTTATGTTGAGGGCTAGGGTTAGAGAGACGGTTCGGGTTCGGATGGGACCTAGGGTTAGGGTTATGTTGAGGGCTAAGGTTAGAGAGACGGTTCGGGTCTGGATGACACCTAGGGTTAGGGTCATGTTGAGGGCTAGGGTTAGAGAGATGCTTCGTGTCTGGATGGGACCTAAGGTTAGGGTTATGTTGAGGGCTAGGGTTAGAGAGACGGTTCGGGTTCGGATGGGACCTAGGGTTAGGGTTATGTTGAGGGCTAGGGTTAGAGAGACGGTTCCGGTTCGGTTGGTACCTAAGGTTAGGGTTATGTTGAGGGCTAGGGTTAGAGAGACGGTTCGGGTCCGGATGGGACCTAGGGTTAGGGTTATGTTGAGGGCTAGGGTTAGAGAGACGGTTCGGGTTCGGATGGGACCGAGGGTTAGGGTTATGTTGAGGGCTAGGGTTAGGGAGACGGTTCGGGTTCGGATGGGATGTAGGTTTAGGGTTATGTTGAGGGCTAGGTTTAGAGAGACGGTTCGGGTCTGGATCGGACCTAGGGTTAAGGTTATGTTGAGGGCTAGGTGTAGAGAGACGGTTCGGGTATGGATGGGACCTAGGGTTAGGGTTATGTTGAGGGCTAGGGTTAGAGAGACGGTTCGGGTTCGGATGGGACCTAGGGTTAGGGTTATGTTGAGGGCTAGGGTTAGAGAGAGGGTTCGGGTCAGGATGGGACCTAGGGTTAGGGTTATGTTGAGGGCTAGGGTTAGAGAGGCGGTTCGTGTTCGGATGGGACCTAGGGTTAGGGTTATGTTGAGGGCTAGGGTTAGAGAGACGGTTCGGGTGTGGATGGGACCTAGGGTTAGGGTTATGTTGAGAGCTAGGGTTAGAGAGACGGTTTGGGTTCCGATGGGATCTAGGGTTAGGGTTATGTTGAGGGCTAGGTTTAGAGAGACGGTTCGGGTCTGGATGGGTCCTAGGGTTAGGGTTATGTTGAGGGCTAGGGTTAGAGAGAAGTTTCGGGTTCGGATTGGACATAGGGTTAGGGTTATTTTGAGGGCTAGGGTTAGAGAGACGGTTCGGGTTCGGATGGGACCTAGGGTTAGGGTTAAGTTGAGGGCTAGGGTTAGAGAGATGGGTCGGGTGTGGTTGGGACCTAGGGTTAGGGTTATGTTGAGGGCTAGGGTTAGAGAGACGGTTCGGATTCGGATGTGACCTAGGGTTAGGGTTATGTTGAGGGCTAGGGTTAGAGAGACGGTTCGGGTTCGGATCGGACCTAGGGTTAGGGTTATGATGAGGGCAGGGTTAGAGAGACGGTTCGGGTGTGGATGGGACCTAGGGTAGGGTTATGTTGAGCGCTAGGGTTAGACAGACGGTTTGGGTGTGGATGGGACCTAGGGTTAGGGTTATGTTGAGAGCTAGGGTTAGAGAGATGTTTCGGGTTCCGATGGGATCTAGGGTTAGGGCTATGTTGAGGGCTAGGTTTAGAGAGACGGTTCGGGTCTGGATGGGTCCTAGGGTTAGGGTTATGTTGAGGGCTAGTGTTAGAGAGAAGTTTCGGGTTCGGATGGGACATAGGGTTAGGGTTATTTTGAGAGCTAGGGTTAGAGAGACGGTTCGGGTTCGGATGGGACCTAGGGTTAGGGTTAAGTTGAGGGCTAGGGTTAGAGAGACGGGTCGGGTGTGGATGGGACCTAGAATTCGGGTTATGTTGAGGGCTAGGGTTAGAGAGACGGTTCGGGTTCGGATGTGACCTAGGGTTAGGGTTATGTTTCGGGCTAGGGTTAGAGAGACGGTTCGGGTACGGATCGGACCTAGGGTTAGGGTTATGTTGAGGGCAGGGTTAGAGAGACAGTTCTGGTGTGGATGGGACCTAGGGTAGGGTTATGTTGAGCGCTAGGGTTAGACAGACTGTTCGGGTTCCGATGGGACCTAGCGTTAGGGTTATGTTGAGGGCTAGGGCTAGAGAGACGGTTCGGGTCTGGATGGGACCTAGGGTTAGGGTTATGTTGAGGGCTAGGGTTAGAGAGACGGTTCGTGTCTGGATGGGACCTAGGGTTAGGGTTATGTTGAGGGCTAGGTTTAGAGAGACGGTTCGGTTTCGGATGGGACCTAGGGTTAGGGTTATGTTGAGGGCTAGGGTTAGAGAGACGGTTCGGGTCAGGATGGGACCTAGGGTTAGGGTTATGTTGAGGGCTAGGGTTAGAGAGGCGGTTCGTGTTCGGATGGGACCTAGGGTTAGGGTTATGTTGAGGGCTAGGGTTAGAGAGACGGTTCGGGTGTGGATGGGACCTAGGGTTAGGGTTATGTTGAGAGCTAGGGTTAGAGAGACGGTTTGGGTTCCGATGGGATCTAGGGTTAGGGTTATGTTGAGGGCTAGGTTTAGAGAGACGGTTCGGGTCTGGATGGGTCCTAGGGTTAGGGTTATGTTGAGGGCTAGGGTTAGAGAGAAGTTTCGGGTTTGGATGGGACATAGGGTTAGGGTTATTTTGAGGGCTAGGGTTAGAGAGACGGTTCGGGTTCGGATGGGACCTAGGGTTAGGGTTATGTTGAGGGCTAGGGTTAGAGAGACGGTTCGGGTTCGGATGGGACCTAGGGTTAGGGTTATGTAGAGGGCTAGGGTTAGAGAGACGGTTTGGGTTCGGATGTGACCTAGGGTAAGGGTTATGTTGAGGGCTAGGGTTAGATAGACGGTTCGGGTTCAGATGGGACCTAGAGTTAGGGTTATGTTGAGGGCTAGGGTTAGAGAGACGGTTCGGGTCTGGATGACACCTAGGGTTAGGGTTATGTTGAGGGCTAGGGTTAGAGAGACGGTTCGTGTCTGGATGGGACGTAGGGTTAGGGTTATGTTGAGGGCTATGGTTAGAGAGACGGTTCGGGTTCGGATGGGACCTAGGGTTAGGGTTATGTTGAGGGCTAGGGTTAGAGAGACGGTTTGGGTGTGGATGGGACCTAGGGTTAGGGTTATGTTGAGGGCTAGCGTTAGAGAGACGGTTCGGGTCCGGATGGTACCTAGGGTTAGGGTTATGTTGAGAGCTAGGGTTAGGGAGACGGTTCGGGTTCGGATGGGACTTAGGTTTAGGGTTATGTTGAGGGCTAGGTTTCGAGAGACGGTTCGGGTCTGGATCGGACCTAGGGTTAAGGTTATGTTGAGGGCTAGGTGTAGAGAGACGGTTCGGGTATGGATGGGACCTAGGGTTAGGGTTATGTTGAGGGCTAGGGTTAGAGAGACGGTTCGGATTCGGATGGGACCTAGGGTTAGGGTTATGTTGAGGGCTAAGGTTAGAGAGACGGTTCGGGTCAGGATGACACCTAGGGTTAGGGTCATGTTGAGGGCTAGGGTTAGAGAGATGCTTCGTGTTTGGATGGGACCTAGGGTTAGAGTTATGTTGAGGGCTAGGGTTAGAGAGACGGTTCGGGTTCGGATGGGACCTAGGGATAGGGTTATGTTGAGGGCTAGGGTTAGAGACACGGTTCGTGTTCGGATGGTACCTAGGGTTACGGTTATGTTGAGGGCTAGGGTTAGAGAAACAGTTCGTGTCCGGATGGGACCTAGGGTTAGGGTTATGTTGAGGGCTAGGGTTAGAGAGACGGTTCGTGTCTGGATGGGACCTATGGTTAGGGTTATGTTGAGGGCTAGGGTTAGAGAGACGGTTCGGGTTCGGATGCTACCTAGGGTTAGGGTTATGTTAAGGGCTAGGGTTAGAGAGACGGTTCGGGTCTGGATGACACCTAGGGTTAGGGTTATGTTGAGGGTTAGGGTTAGAGAGACGATTCGTGTCCGGATGGGACCTAGGGTTAGGGTTATGTTGAGGGCTAGCGTTAGAGACGATTCGGGTCTGGATGGGACCTAGGGTTACGGTTACGTTGAGGGCTAGGGTTAGAGAGACGGTTCGGTTTCGGATGGGACCTAGGGTTAGGGTTATGTTGAGGACTAAGGTTAGGAGACGGTTCGGGTTCGGATGGGACCTAGGGTTAGGGTTATGTTGAGGGCTAGGGTTAGAGAGACGGTTCGGGTTCGGATGGGATCAAGGGTTAGGGTTATGTTGAGGGGTAGGGTTAGAGAGACGGTTCGGGTTCGGATGGTACCTAGGGTTAGGGTTATGTTGAGGGCTAGGTTTACAGAGACGGTTCGGGTCCAGATGGGACCTAGGGTTACGGTTATGTTGAGGGCTAGGGTTAGAGAGACGGTTCGGGTCCGGATGGGACCTAGGGTTACGGTTATGTTGAGGGCTAGGGTTAGAGAGACGGTTCCGGTCTGGATGGGACCTAGGGTTAGGGTTATGTTGAGGGCTAGGGTTAGAGAGATGGTTCGGGTTCGGATGGGAGCTAGGGTTAGGGTTATGTTGAGGGCTAGGGTTAGAGAGAAGGTTCGGGTTCGGATGGGACCTAGGGTTAGGGTTATGTTGAGGGCTAGGGTTAGAGAGACGGTTTGGGTTCGGATGTGACCAAGGGTTACGGTTATGTTGAGGGCTAGGGTTAGATAGACGGTTCGGGTTCAGATGGGACCTAGAGTTAGGGTTATGTTGAGAGCTAGGGTTAGAGAGACGGTTCGGGTCTGGATGACACCTAGGGTTAGGGTTATGTTGAGGGCTAGGGTTAGAGAGACGGTTCGTGTCTGGATGGGACGTAGGGTTAGGGTTATGTTGAGGGCTATGGTTAGAGAGACGGTTCGGGTTCGGATGGGACCTAGGGTTAGGGTTATGTTGAGGGCTAGGGTTAGAGAGACGGTTTGGGTGTGGATGGGACCTAGGGTTAGGGTTATGTTGAGGGCTAGCGTTAGAGAGACGGTTCGGGTCCGGATGGTACCTAGGGTTAGGGTTATGTTGAGGGCTAGGGTTAGGGAGACGGTTCGGGTTCGGATGGGATGTAGGTTTAGGGTTATGTTGAGGGCTAGGTTTAGAGAGACGGTTCGGGTCTGGATCGGACCTAGGGTTAAGGTTATGTTGAGGGCTAGGTGTAGAGAGACGGTTCGGGTATGGATGGGACCTAGGGTTAGGGTTATGTTGAGGGCTAGGGTTAGAGAGACGGTTCGGGTTCGGATGGGACCTAGGGTTAGGGTTATGTTGAGGGCTAGGGTTAGAGAGACGGTTCGGGTCAGGATGGGACCTAGGGTTAGGGTTATGTTGAGGGCTAGGGTTAGAGAGGCGGTTCGTGTTCGGATGGGACCTAGGGTTAGGGTTATGTTGAGGGCTAGGGTTAGAGAGACGGTTCGGGTGTGGATGGGACCTAGGGTTAGGGTTATGTTGAGAGCTAGGGTTAGAGAGACGGTTTGGGTTCCGATGGGATCTAGGGTTAGGGTTATGTTGAGGGCTAGGTTTAGAGAGACGGTTCGTGTCTGGATGGGTCCTAGGGTTAGGGTTATGTTGAGGGCTAGGGTTAGAGAGAAGTTTCGGGTTCGGATGGGACATAGGGTTAGGGTTATTTTGAGGGCTAGGGTTAGAGAGACGGTTCGGATGGGACCTAGGGTTAGGGTTAAGTTGAGGGCTAGGGTTAGAGAGATGGGTCGGGTGTGGTTGGGACCTAGGGTTAGGGTTATGTTGAGGGCTAGGGTTAGAGAGAAGTTTCGGGTTCGGATGGGACATAGGGTTAGGGTTATTTTGAGGGCTAGGGTTAGAGAGACGGTTCGGGTTCGGATGGGACCTAGGGTTAGGGTTAAGTTGAGGGCTAGGGTTAGAGAGACGGGTCGGGTGTGGATGGGACCTAGGGTTCGGGTTATGTTGAGGGCTAGGGTTAGAGAGACGGTTCGGGTTCGGATGTGACCTAGGGTTAGGGTTATGTTTAGGGCTAGGGTTAGAGAGACGGTTCGGGTACGGATCGGACCTAGGGTTAAGGTTATGTTGAGGGCAGGGTTAGAGAGACAGTTCTGGTGTGGATGGGACCTAGGGTAGGGTTATGTTGAGCGCTAGGGTTAGACAGACTGTTCGGGTTCCGATGGGACCTAGCGTTAGGGTTATGTTGAGGGCTAGGGCTAGAGAGACGGTTCGGGTCTGGATGGGACCTAGGGTTAGGGTTATGTTGAGGGCTAGGGTTAGAGAGACGGTTCGTGTCTGGATGGGACCTAGGGTTAGGGTTATGTTGAGGGCTAGGTTTAGAGAGACGGTTTGGGTGTGGATGGGACCTAGGGTTAGGGTTATGTGGAGGGCTAAGGTTAGAGAGATGGTTCGGGTTCGGATGGGACCTAGGGTTAGGGTTATGTTGAGGGCTAAGGTTAGAGAGATGGTTCGGGTCTGGATGGTACCTACTGTTAGGGTTATGTTGAGGGCTAGCGTTAGAGAGACGGTTCGGGTCCGGATGGTACCTAGGGTTAGGGTTATGTTGAGGGCTAGGGTTAGGGAGACGGTTCGGGTTCGGATGGGACTTAGGTTTAGGGTTATGTTGAGGGCTAGGTTTAGAGAGACGGTTCGGGTCTGGATCGGACCTAGGGTTAAGGTTATGTTGAGGGCTAGGTGTAGAGAGACGGTTCGGGTATGGATGGGACCTAGGGTTAGGGTTATTTTGAGGGCTAGGGTTAGAGAGACGGTTCGGGTTCGGATGGGACCTAGGGTTAGGGTTATGTTGAGGGCTAGGGTTAGAGAGACGGTTCGGGTCAGGATGGGACCTAGGGTTAGGGTTATGTTGAGGGCTAGGGTTAGAGAGGCGGTTCGTGTTCGGATGGGACCTAGGGTTAGGGTTATGTTGAGGGCTAGGGTTAGAGAGACGGTTCGGGTGTGGATGGGACCTAGGGTTAGGGTTATGTTGAGAGCTAGGGTTAGAGAGACGGTTCGGGTTCCGATGGGATCTAGGGTTAGGGTTATGTTGAGGACTAGGTTTAGAGAGACGGTTCGGGTCTGGATGGGTCCTAGGGTTAGGGTTATGTTGAGGGCTAGGGTTAGAGAGAAGTTTCGGGTTCGGATGGGACATAGGGTTAGGGTTATTTTGAGGGCTAGGGTTAGAGAGACGGTTCGGGTTCGGATGGGACCTAGGGTTAGGGTTAAGTTGAGGGCTAGGGTTAGAGAGATGGGTCGGGTGTGGTTGGGACCTAGGGTTAGAGTTATGTTGAGGGCTAGGGTTAGAGAGACGGTTCGGATTCGGATGTGACCTAGGGTTAGGGTTATGTTGAGGGCTAGGGTTAGAGAGACGGTTCGGGTTCGGATCGGACCTTGGGTTAGGGTTATGTTGAGGGCAGGGTTAGAGAGACGGTTCGGGTGTGGATGGGACCTAGGGTAGGGTTATGTTGAGCGCTAGGGTTAGACAGAGGGTTTGGGTGTGGATGGGACCTAGGGTTAGGGTTATGTTGAGAGCTAGGGTTAGAGAGACGGTTCGGGTTCCGATGGGATCTAGGGTTAGGGTTATGTTGAGGGCTAGGGTTAGAGCGACGGTTCGGGTCTGGATGGGTCCTAGGGTTAGGGTTATGTTGAGGGCTAGGGTTAGAGAGAAGTTTCGGGTTCGGATGGGACATAGGGTTAGGGTTATGTTGAGGGCTAGGGTTAGAGAGACAGTTCGGGTTCGGATGTGACCTAGGGTTAGGGTTATGTTGAGGGCTAGGGTTAGAGGGACGGTTCGGGTTCGGATGGGACCTAGGGTTAGGGTTATGTTGAGGGCTAGGGTTAGAGAGACGGTTCGGGTCAGGATGGGACCTAGGGTTAGGGTTATGTTGAGGGCTAGGGTTAGAGAGGCGGTTCGTGTCTGGATGGGACCTAGGGTTAGGGTTATGTTGAGGGCTAGGGTTAGAGAGACGGTTCGGGTCTGGATGGGACCTAGGGTTAGGGTTATGTTGAGGGCTAGGGTTAGAGAGACGGTTCGGGTGTGGATGGGACCTAGGGTTAGGGTTATGTTGAGGGCTAGGGTTAGAGAGACGGTTCGGGTTCGGATGTGACCTAGGGTTAGGGTTATGTTGAGGGATAGGGTTAGAGAGACGGTTCGGGTTCGGATGGGACCTAGGGTTAGGGTTATGTTGAGGGCTAGGGTTAGAGAGTCGGTTCGGGTTCGGATCGGACCTAGGGTTAGGGTTATGTTGAGGGCTAGGGTTAGAGAGACGGTTCGGGTTCGGATGGGACCTAGGGTTAGGGTTATGTAGAGGTCTAGGGTTAGAGAGACGGTTCGGGTTCGGATGGGACCTAGGGTTAGGGTTATGTTGAGGGCGAGGGTTAGAGAGACGGTTCGGGTTCGGATGGGACCTAGGGTTAGGGTTATGTTGAGGGCTAAGGTTAGAGAGACGGTTCGGGTTCGGATGGGACCTAGGGTTAGGGTTATGTTGAGGGCTAGGGTTAGAGAGTCGGTTCGGGTTCGGATCGGACCTAGGGTTAGGGTTATGTTGAGGGCTAGGGTTAGAGAGACGGTTCGGGTTCGGATGGGACCTAGGGTTAGGGTTATGTTGAGGGCTAAGGTTAGAGAGACGGTTCGGGTTCGGATGGGACCTAGGGTTAGGGTTATGTTGAGGGCTAGGGTTAGAGAGTCGGTTCGGGTTCGGATCGGACCTAGGGTTAGGGTTATGTTGAGGGCTAGGGTTAGAGAGACGGTTCGGGTTCGGATGCCACCTAGGGTTAGGGTTATGTTGAGGGCTAGGGTTAGAGAGACGGTTCGGGTCCGGACGGGACCTAGGGTTAGGGTTATGTTGAGGGCTAGGGTTAGAGAGACGGTTCGGGTTCGGATGGGACCTAGGGTTAGGGTTATGTTGAGGGCTAGGGTTAGAGAGACGGTTCGGGTTCGGATGGTACCTAGGGTTAGGGTTATGTTGAGGGCTAGGGTTAGAGAGACGGTTCGGGTTCGGATGGGACCTAGGGTTAGGGTTATGTTGAGGGCTAGGGTTAGAGAGACGGTTCGGGTCTGGATGGGACCTAGGGTTAGGGTTATGTTGAGGGCTAGGGTTAGAGAGACGGTTCGGGTGTGGATGGGACCTAGAGTTAGGGTTATGTTGAGGGCTAGGGTTAGAGAGACGGTTCGGGTTCGGATGTGACCTAGGGTTAGGGTTATGTTGAGGGATAGGGTTAGAGAGACGGTTCGGGTTCGGATGGGTCCTAGGGTTAGGGTTATGTTGAGGGCAGGGTTAGAGAGACGGTTCGGGTTCGGATGGGTCCTAGGGTTAGGGTTATGTTGAGGGCTAGGGTTAGAGAGACAGTTCGGGTTCGGATGGGACCTAGGGTTAGGGTTATGTTGAGGGCTAGGGTTAGAGAGACGGTTCGGGTTCGGATGGGACCTAGGGTTAGGGTTATGTTGAGGGCTAAGGTTAGAGAGACAGTTCGGGTCTGGATGACACCGAGGGTTAGGGTTCTGTTGAGGGCTAGGGTTAGAGAGACGGTTCGTGTCTGGATGGGACCTAGGGTTAGGGTTATGTTGAGGGCTAGGGTTAGAGAGACGGTTCGGGTTCGGATGGGACTTAGGGTTAGGGTTATGTTGAGGGCTAGAGTTAGAGAGACAGTTCGGGTTCGGATGCTACCTAGGGTTAGGGTTATGTTGAGGGCTAGGGTTAGAGAGACGGTTCGGGTCCGGATGGGAACTAGGGTTAGGGTTATGTTGAGGGCTAGGGTTAGAGAGACGGTTCGGGTTCGGATGGGACCTAGGGTTAGGGTTATGTTGAGGGCTAGGGTTAGAGAGACGGTTCGGGTTCGGATGGTACCTAGGGTTAGGGTTATGTTGAGGGCTAGGGTTAGAGAGACGGTTCGGGTTCGGATGGGACCTAGGGTTAGGGTTATGTTGAGGGCTAAGGTTAGAGAGACGGTTCGGGTCTGGATGACACCTAGGGTTAGGGTTCTGTTGAGGGCTAGGGTTAGAGAGACGGTTCGTGTCTGGATGGGACCTAGGGTTAGGGTTATGTTGAGGGCTAAGGTTAGAGAGACGGTTCGGGTTCTGATGGGACGTAGGGTTAGGGTTATGTTGAGGGCTAGGGTTAGAGAGACGGTCCGGGTCTGGACGGGACCTAGGGTTAGGGTTATGTTGAGGGCTAGGGTTAGAGAGACGGTTCGGGTTCGGATGGTACCAAGGTTAGGGTTATGTTGAGGGCTAGGGTTAGAGAGACGGTTCGGGTCCGGATGGGACCTAGCGTTAGGGTTATGTTGAGGGCTAGGGTTAGAGAGACGGTTCGGGTCTGGATGGACCTAGGGTTAATGTTATGTTGAGGGCCAGGGTTAGAGAGACGGTTCGGGTCCGGATGGGACCTAGGGTTAGGGTTATGTTGAGGGCTAGGGTTAGAGAGACGGTTCGGGTTCGGATGGTACCTAGGGTTAGGGTTATGTTGAGGGCTAGGGTTAGAGAGACGGTTCGGGTTCGGATGGGACCTAGGGTTAGGGTTATGTTGAGGGCTAGGGTTAGAGAGACGGTTCGGGTCTGGATGGGACCTAGGGTTAGGGTTATGTTGAGGGCTAGGGTTAGAGAGACGGTTCGGGTGTGGATGGGACCTAGGGTTAGGGTTATGTTGAGGGCTAGGGTTAGAGAGACGGTTCGGGTTCGGATGTGACCTAGGGTTAGGGTTATGTTGAGGGATAGGGTTAGAGAGACGGTTCGGGTTCGGATGGGTCCTAGGGTTAGGGTTATGTTGAGGGCAGGGTTAGAGAGACGGTTCGGGTTCGGATGGGTCCTAGGGTTAGGGTTATGTTGAGGGCTAGGGTTAGAGAGACAGTTCGGGTTCGGATGGGACCTAGGGTTAGGGTTATGTTGAGGGCTAGGGTTAGAGAGACGGTTCGGGTTCGGATGGGACCTAGGGTTAGGGTTATGTTGAGGGCTAAGGTTAGAGAGACAGTTCGGGTCTGGATGACACCGAGGGTTAGGGTTCTGTTGAGGGCTAGGGTTAGAGAGACGGTTCGTGTCTGGATGGGACCTAGGGTTAGGGTTATGTTGAGGGCTAGGGTTAGAGAGACGGTTCGGGTTCGGATGGGACTTAGGGTTAGGGTTATGTTGAGGGCTAGAGTTAGAGAGACAGTTCGGGTTCGGATGCTACCTAGGGTTAGGGTTATGTTGAGGGCTAGGGTTAGAGAGACGGTTCGGGTTCGGATGGGACCTAGGTTTAGGGTTATGTTGAGGGCTAGGGTTAGAGAGACGGTTCGGGTTCGGATGGTACCTAGGGTTAGGGTTATGTTGAGGGCTAGGGTTAGAGAGACGGTTCGGGTTCGGATGGGACCTAGGGTTAGGGTTATGTTGAGGGCTAAGGTTAGAGAGACGGTTCGGGTCTGGATGACACCTAGGGTTAGGGTTCTGTTGAGGGCTAGGGTTAGAGAGACGGTTCGTGTCTGGATGGGACCTAGGGTTAGGGTTATGTTGAGGGCTAAGGTTAGAGAGACGGTTCGGGTTCTGATGGGACGTAGGGTTAGGGTTATGTTAAGGGCTAGGGTTAGAGAGACGGTCCGGGTCTGGACGGGACCTAGGGTTAGGGTTATGTTGAGGGCTAGGGTTAGAGAGACGGTTCGGGTTCGGATGGTACCAAGGTTAGGGTTATGTTGAGGGCTAGGGTTAGAGAGACGGTTCGGGTCCGGATGGGACCTAGCGTTAGGGTTATGTTGAGGGCTAGGGTTAGAGAGACGGTTCTGGTCTGGATGGACCTAGGGTTAATGTTATGTTGAGGGCCAGGGTTAGAGAGACGGTTCGGGTCCGGATGGGACCTAGGGTTAGGGTTATGTTGAGGGCTAGGGTTAGAGAGTCGGTTCGGGTTCGGATCGGACCTAGGGTTAGGGTTATGTTGAGGGCTAGGGTTAGAGAGTCGGTTCGGGTTCGGATCGGACCTAGGGTTAGGGTTATGTTGAGGGCTAGGGTTAGAGAGACGGTTCGGGTTCGGATGGGACCTTGGGTTAGGGTTATGTTGAGGGCTAGGGTTAGAGAGACGGTTCGGGTTTGGATGGGACCTAGGGTTAGGGTTATGTTGAGGGCTAGGGTTAGAGACACGGTTCGGGTTCGGATGTGAGCTAGGGTTAGGGTTATGTTGAGGGCTAGGGTTAGAGAGACGGATCGGGTTCGGATGTGACCTAGGGTTAGGGTTATATTGAGGGCTAGGGTTAGATAGACGGTTCGGGTCTGGATGGGACCTAGGGTTAGGGTTATGTTGAGGGCTAGGGTTAGAGAGACGGTTCGTGTCTGGATGGGACCTAGGGTTAGGGTTATGTTGAGGGCTAGGGTTAGAGAGACGGTTCGTGTCTGGATGGGACCTAGGGTTAGGGTTATGTTGAGGGCTAGGGTTAGAGAGACGGTTCGGTTTCGGATGCTACCTAGGGTTAGGGTTATGTTGAGGGCTAGGGTTAGAGAGACGGTTCGGGTCTGGAAGGGACCTAGGGTTAGGGTTATGTTGAGGGCTAGGGTTAGAGAGACGGTTCGGGTGTGGATGGGACCTAGGTTTAGGGTTATGTTGAGTGCTAGGGTTAGAGAGACGGTTCGGGTTCGGATGTGACCTAGGGTTAGGGTTATGTTGAGGGATAGGGTTAGAGAGACGGTTCGGGTTCGGATGGGTCCTAGGGTTAGGGTTATGTTGAGGGTAGGCTTAGAGAGACGGTTCGGGTGTGGATGGGACCTAGGGTTAGGGTTATGTTGAGGGCTAGGGTTAGAGAGACGGTTCGGGTTCGGATGTGACCTAGGGTTAGGGTTATGTTGAGGGATAGGGTTAGAGAGACGGTTCGGGTTCGGATGGGTCCTAGGGTTAGGGTTATGTTGAGGGCAGGGTTAGAGAGACGGTTCGGGTTCGGATGGGTCCTAGGGTTAGGGTTATGTTGAGGGCTAGGGTTAGAGAGACGGTTCGGGTTCGGATGGGACCTAGGGTTAGGGTTATGTTGAGGGCTAAGGTTAGAGAGACGGTTCGGGTCTGGATGACACCTAGGGTTAGGGTTCTGTTGAGGGCTAGGGTTAGAGAGACGGTTCGTGTCTGGATGGGACCTAGGGTTAGGGTTATGTTGAGGGCTAGGGTTAGAGAGACTGTTCGGGTTCGGATGGGACTTAGGGTTAGGGTTATGTTGAGGGCTAGAGTTAGAGATACGGTTCGGGTTCGGATGCTACCTAGGGTTAGGGTTATGTTGAGGGCTAGGGTTAGAGAGACGGTTCGGGTCCGGATTGGACCTAGGGTTAGGGTTATGTTGAGGGCTAGGGTTAAAGAGACGGTTCGGGTTCGGATGGGACCTAGGGTTAGGGTTATGTTGAGGGCTAGGGTTAGAGAGACGGTCCGGGTCTGGACGGGACCTAGGGTTAGGGTTATGTTGAGGGCTAGGGTTAGAGAGACGGTCCGGGTCTGGATAGGACCTAGGGTTAGGGTTATGTTGAGGGCTAGGGTTAGAGAGACGGTCCGGGTTCGGATGGGACCTAGGGTTAGGGTTATGTTGAGGGCTAAGGTTAGAGAGACGGTTCGGGTTCTGATGGGACCTAGTGTTAAGGTTATGTTGAGGGCTAGGGTTAGAGAGATGGTTCGGGTCTGGATGGTACCTAGGGTTAGGGATATGTTGAGGGCTAGGGTTAGAGAGACGGTTCGGGTTCGGATGGGACCTAGGGTTAGGGTTATGTTGAGGGCTAGGGTTAGAGAGACGGTTCGGGTCTGGATGGGACCTAGGGTTAGGGTTATGTTGAGGGCTAGGGTTAGAGAGACGGTCCGGGTCTGGACGGGACCTAGGGTTAGGGTTATGTTGAGGGCTAGGGTTAGAGAGACGGTCCGGGTCTGGATAGGACCTAGGGTTAGGGTTATGTTGAGGGCTAGGGTTAGAGAGACGGTCCGGGTTCGGATGGGACCTAGGGTTAGGGTTATGTTGAGGGCTAGGCTTAGAGAGACGGTCCGGGTCTGGATGGGACCTAGGCTTAGGGTTATGTTGAGGGCTAGGGTTAGAGAGACGGTTCGGGTCTGGATGGGACCTAGGGTTAGGGTTATGTTGAGGGCTAGGGTTAGAGAGACGGTTCGGGTTCGGATGGGACCTAGGGTTAGGTTTATGTTGAGGGCTAGGGTTAGAGAGACGGTTCGGGTTCGGATGGGACCTAGGGTTAGGGTTATGTTGAGGGCTAGGGTTAGAGAGACGGTTCGGGTTCGGATGGGACCTAGGGTTAGGGTTATGTAGAGGTCTAGGTTTAGAGAGAAGGTTCGGGTTCGAATGGGACCTAGGGTTAGGGTTATGTTGAGGGCTAAGGTTAGAGAGACGGTTCGCGTTCGGATGGGACCTAGGGTTACGGTTATGTTGAGGGCTAGGGTTAGAGAGACGGTTCGGGTCTAGATGGGACCTAGGGTTACGGTTATGTTGAGGGCTAGGGTTAGAGAGACGGTTCGGGTCTAGATGGGACCTAGGGTTAGGGTTATGTTGAGGGCTCGGTTTAGAGAGACGGTTCGGGTCCGGATCGGACCTAGGGTTTGGATTATGTTGAGGACTAGGGTTAGAGAGACGGTTCGGGTCTGGATGGGACCTAGGGTTAGGGTTATGTTGAGGGCTAGGGTTAGGGAGACGTATCGGGTCGGATGGGACCTAGGGTTAGGGTTATGTTGAGGGCTAGTGTTAGAGATACGGTTCGGGTTCGGATTGGACCTAGGGTTAGTGTTATGTTGAGGCCTAGGGTTAGAGAGACGGTTCGGGTTCGGATTGGACCTAGGGTTAGGGTTATGTTGAGGGCTAGGGTTAGAGAGATGGTTTGGGTTAGTATTGGTCCTAGAGTTAGGGTTTTGTTGAGTGCTCAGGTTAGGAGAATGGTTAGGTTTAATGTTCAACCTAGGGTTATGCTTATGTTGAGTTCTATGGTTAGAGCGATGGTTAGTGTCTGCATTAGACCTACGTTTAGGTTTATGTTGGGAGCTCAGTTATAGAGATGATTTGAGTTAGTATTAGGCCCAGGGTTAGGGTTATATTGTGGGTGTGGGTTTCAGGGATGTTTAGGGTTCAGATTGGATCTAGCTTTAGGGTTATGTTTAGGACAAGGTTTAGAGAGATGTTTAGGGTCGTTATTAGACCTAGTGTGAGGGTTATGTTGAGGGCTAGGTTTATAGAGATGGTAAGGGTTCGTATTTGACCTAGGGTTTTTGTTACGCTGAGGGCTAGGGTATCGAGATGATTAGGGTTATTATTAGACTTAGGGTAAAGGTTTTTTTTAGGGCTAGGGTTAGTGTTAGGGTTAGAGTTAGGACTCGACCTAAGGTTAGGGTTATGTTTGGGGCTAGGGTTAGAGAGGTAGTTAGGGGAGTAGTAGACCTAGGGTTAGGTTTATGTCGAGGGCTAGTGTTAGAGATGATTAGGGGTAAGATTGGACCTAAGGCTAGGGTTATGTTGAGGGCTTAGTTTAGAGAGATATTTAGGGTTAGGATTAGGGCTACGATTAGGGTTATGTTCATGTCTAGGGTTAGAGAGATGGTTAGGGTTCGTATTACACCTAGGTTTAGAGTTTTGGTGAGTGCCAGGGTTTGCGATATGGTTAGGGTTAGGATTGGACCTAGTGTTAAGTTTATGTTGAGGGCTATTTGTAGGCAAATGTTTAGGGCTAGTATTATATGTAGGTTTAGGATTATGATTAGACCTAGCTGTAGGGTCAGGGTCAGGTTTTGGCTTAGGGTTAGACCTCGGGTTAGGGTTATGTTGAGTGTAGCGGTAAGGAGGTGGTTAGGGTTCAGTTTAGACCTAGGGTTCGGGTTATGTTGATGATTTACCTTAGGGAGATGGTTAGGGGTAAGATTATAACTCCGATTACGGTTCGGTTGATGGTTATGTTTATCGAGATGGTTAGGGTTTGGATTAGACCCAAGGTTAGGGTTGTATTGAGGTCTAGGTTTAGGGATATGCTTAGGTTTAGGATTTTCCCAGGGTTAAGGTCATCTTGAAGGTTAGGGTTAGGTTGGTCGTTAGGGTTAGATTTAAACCTAGGGTTAGGTTTCTGTTGAGGTTTCGGGTTAGTGAGATGGTTAGGGTTAGGAATAGACCTTGGGTTACGTTTAGGTTGAGTGTTAGGTTTATGTAGACATTTATAGGTAAGATTGGACCTTGGATTTAGGGTTATGTTAAGGTTTACTGTTAGGGAGATCATTAATCTTAGGATTTGACCACGGTTTAGGGTTAGGTATAGGTATCGGTTTAGGGAGATGACTATAGTTATGATTAGACCTAGTGTTAGTGTATATTGAGGGTTAGGTTTAGGGAGAAGTTTATAGTTAGGATTAGACCTAGGGTTAGGGTTAGGTTAAGGATTAGGTTTAGGGGGATTGTAAGGGTTATACCTACTGTTAGGGTTAGGTTTAGGTTTATGGTTCGGAAGACGTTTATGGTTATGATTAGACCTAGGGTTAGTGTTAGGGTGAGGTTTGTTTTTTGTGAGATTGTTATGGTTAGGATTAGACCTACGTTTAAGGTTGTGTTAAGGTCTATTGTTAGGTATATAGTGAGGGTTAGGATAAGACTTAGGGTTAGGGTTCGGTTGATGTTTAGTGTTCGGGAGATGGTTAGGGTTAGGATCAGACCTAGGGTTAAGTTTATGTTGAGGCTTACTGTTAGGGAGATGGTTAGGCTTAAAATTAGACCTAGGGTTATTGTTAGGTTGAGGGTTAGGTTTAGGGAGATGGTTATGGTTAGGATTGGTCCTCAGTTTAGTGTCAGTTTCAGGGTTATTGGTAGGGAAATGCTTAGGTTTAGGATTAGAGCTAGGCTTAGGGTTATGTTTAGGGTTCTGGTTAGGGAAATGATTAGCTTTATGATTAGACCAAGGGTTAGAGTTATGTTGAGGGTTTGGGTTAGAAAGATGTTTAGGGTTAGGATTAGACTTACTGTTTGGGTTATGTTAACAGTTATGTTTAGGGATATATTTAGGGTTAGTATTGGACTCTGTTTTAGGTTTAGGTTTAGGTTTAAGTTTAGTGAGATGGTTAAGGTTAGGATTTGACCTAGGGTCAGCACTAGGTTTAGGGTTAGGGAGATGGTAATGGTTAGGATTAGACTTTGGGTTATGGTTATATTTATGGTTCCTGTTTTATAGATGGAAAAACTGAGCTTAGGGAGCTGATCACCCAGTTGGTAAGTGGCCCAGGTTTAACAGCAAAGGCTGAACAACTTGATATTATGGTGGTTTCCTGTCACAAGCATTTTGAGTGTCAGGTCACTGGACCAGTGTTGAATACTAAGACACACAGTGGTTTAATTCACAAGGCAGTAAGGCACTAGTTCTCTCATTGGTCTTCCAGAGTGCAGGGGCCCATTACAGTAACCAGTGCACACCCACCCTGAAGAACAGGGTTTTTCACAGAGGCATACAGTGAATTAGAGGAAACATACAGGCATAAGTCAGTCCGCCCCAAGGGAAGGTGCTTTCACACCCATTTTGCAGGTGGGAAAGCATGTTACTCATGGAGCCTTGCCAAGACCTCAAGGTAAACTTGGCAGAGAGGAGACTTGAACTCTGGTGTTCAGGCACAGTTCCTGACCTGGAGTGGGGAGAGGTTGCCTGGCTCAAGTGGGGTAAGAGGAAGAGTGAGTGAGAACATAAGGCCCTGAGTAGTTTATTTCAGACTCAGATGCTGATATCTTAATAAATCCCTGGCCCAAAGAGCTTAGAGAATATTATTTCAAGAGCATCTAGCCTGAGGTGAAAGGTGTTAATTTTTTTTTCTGTTGTCAGAGCTCTGTCTGCACCCTGATCCCTGGCAGCTATGGATCAGTCTAGGTTCCTCATGTCTATCAAATGCCACTTTCTTCAGGTGGATCAGTCACCCCAGTTGGGAATCTAGACCTTCCAGACATGAAGGCACAAACCAAGAGCCCATTTATCACATTGAAAGCTCATACCTGATGGAGATTCAATCCCATCTTGAGGCTGGAAACTTGGAGAGGAATGGAGTGGACTAGTTTTCTCAGGCCCCATTGGGAAAGGTTGCCAAGTGTTAAAGCAGCACCATCGACCACATGCATGGAACTGCTAGATAGCTCTTCTTCGGGTGGCAAACCAAGGCTTGGCACTTGGCAGTCTCTTGCTTCCAGAATGTGATTCTAGAAGATTCTTCAGATGCATGTCTTATAGGAGTATTCTGAGCATGAATTGACTATGGTATTTGAGACAGGAAAAAGAATATATACAAACTCTTTGCTTCCTTTTAATTTGAGGACTGACCAGAGTCCTAGAGGAAGTCAACTTCCTTAGGATGGGCCTTCGCTAAAAGGAGCAATAAGGTGAGGCTACAAGGTGGGCTAACCAAGAGAAAGCTAAATTGCTAACACTTCATGGAGTTAAACTCAAGAATTTCTGAGTCCTGCAGAGTCCATGGGCATGAGGACAGGAAAATAAGTCTGCCACATCTGGACAGCAAACATTTGTAAAGGTCCACTGAGACCGCAGATACATCTTCAGCCCTCCTCTAACCTGACTGGGTCCTTGCACAGGGAGGGAGAGGGACCAGATTCCTGGGCCCGCCTTAATTTACCCTTTCCCTACTTTTCCAGCCTCCCCCAACTCCTGTCCTCCCAAACTCATTTGATACCCTTTCACCTCTGGGTACTGTGCTATGTTTGGAGTGGGTATCCCTCCTTTCTGCCCACTGAACTTTTATTTATACCTAGAAGCCCAGCTGAAGTCACACTCTCTTGGACCCCTCTGGCAGAGTAGGTTCCTTTCTGCTGGAGATTCCCATAGCACTTTGCATATTCCCCTCCTTCTCACATTCTGTTGTCTTGTTTCCCCTCTAAGGGTCTGTTTCCAATGCTAGGCAGGGAGTTGCCAGCCCCTTTCCCTTCCAGAGGCCCAAGGACCCAGTAGATTCTGGTGCTTGACTGCTGCTCCCTTTTGAATGAACATCAAGGCGTGGCCTCTAACCATTGGCAACCTCAGGCTGATTTTCCTTTGTATTATTCATTTTGCACACACTCTCAAGGGACTTGGAGAGACCAGCAGGGAGCAGCTTGGCAGACTCCTGAGAGGCAGAGGCTCCCGGGAATTGCCCATGCTGACCTTTTATCCAAGTAGAAATGTGTACCCTGAAAAGTCATCTTCCCAGGCTAAGCCTGGATCAGAGGGAGAGGGAGGCTGGTGGAGACAGATTTCAGCCCCACAGACCTCCATGGGGCCAAGCCCAACTCGTCATTGTCATCCCCACATCAAAGTGGGACAAGAGGAATTTGTGCCAGTCAATTCCATTTTCCCAGTCACTCCATTCACCAGCCCTGGATCTAGGGTGAGTTGCCCAGCCTCAGGTGCTTCCACTGTGGACAACAAAGATGCTGACTGCATAAGATGGTTACAAAGATGAAGTGAGATGCTATTTATTTATCCACTTAGGTATTTATGGTTTCTTACTGCCCTATAACTAACATAGAATGAAGTGCCGAATCTTAACTGTAAGCTTGATAATTTTTTTTTTTTTTTACATACACACATATACTCAGGTCACCACTACCCAGATCAAGATACAGAACTAAGTGAGATGTTAAAAGCTGACATAAGCTTATCATCTGTAAAGTGCTGGAGAACTGTTGGTTTTGAATATTACCAGGAGGTGGAGCCTCTTTCCCATTAAATTCCTCTCCTACAACTTCTAAGGTTCTAGAAATCATTAGCATCAGTTGCAACCACCCTAGCAAATTGTGGCAGGTGCAGGACCTTAATGTCCCAGCTGTGCAGAGTGACCTTGGAAACCCAGACCCATGGCTCCTGAAACCAGAGCTCTGAGCATGTAGCCCTTGTACCCACCCCCTTGGGCAACAGGATGTCCTGCAACTACTGTGTAGTTTTAATTCAATACAGCTTGATTCAAAAGACGTGCTTTGTAGGCCAGGCCCTGGGCAGAGAGGGGAGAAGAAGCTTCCTAGGCTGAGCAGTTGTCACAGGTAACTGTCACAGAATGCAGGCTGTGGACATTGTCATGCACATACCTGTGAGGTGAGGCCACAGAGGCAAGGGCTCTGTCACCCTTCTCTCCCATTGGGTTCTCTTCCCAAGGGTCCCATACCTCTGTCTCCAGTGCTGACACCCCATGGGCTTTGGCCAGCTACTCTACTTTATCTGCTAGGCGTGTCTCCACCTGGCTGCTCCATGACCCTTCAGGCTCAGTGTCCCTAGGAAAGCCCACCTCCCTAATTCCTAAACCTGGCTTCTTTCTCCTGCCTGCCCACTTCTTTCATTCTGGCATCACGGACCCCCAATCATCCAGTCAGAGCCATGTTCCAGGGTCTGTGTTGCCCTTGTCATGGTTCTTCCCCTGGTTCTTCTGCACTGTCACCTCTGTTGTTACCTCTGGAAACTCTCCTTCTGCAGGGAACCTCCTCGATGGCTCCCTGCCAAAACTGTAATCCACTGCCCTGCTCCTTGCCAAGTCTTACTCATCCCTCAAGACCTAGAAAAATGTCTCTGCTCTGGAAGTCCTCCCCAAGAACTTCAGTTATGTGCCATTGACCCCTTCTACTTGTTGACTGTGGCCATCCTTTATCTGAGCCTCTTTATAGGCCCTGGACAAGTTCTACCTTGTCTCACTCTTGTATCTCCCTGTCTCCTGGTGCCTAGTTTGGTGTCTGGCCCTTGGGGCTGGTGAAGGAACAATGAAAGCTGTGTTAATGACTAGACAGAAGAACTAAAGGCAAATGCACTGAGCTATTAATCATACTTTCAGAGACCTGAGCATTTTGGAAAAGGCCAGGATATGCTAATTCAAGTGGGGGCTTTGAGAGTCTTCCCTCAGCCTCTCCATCCCTGACCTCCCAGAAAAGGGCAGGTGCCTGACACCTCACAGTCCTCAGTGCTTGAAAATGCTGAATCTAGAGAAACTTGGTCATAATTACCTACCCACTTGAAAGTACAAACTACGTAATTTGCCTTTGAGTGATCTTAATATAAATAATCAAGTATGCTCAAAATACTCAAGTATTGGTACATCCCATTGAACACAATTAAAATTAAGATGGATCTATTAGTATCATGACTATTATTGATTAAAATGGTAATGATAAAAAAGGAGAAATGTTAAGTACAACAGGAATTGGTAATATTTCTTCAAAGTAATCATTGTGCTGTGACTACCCAATTATTTGTACATTTAATGTGTTATTCAGTGCAATTAATTACCCACTTGGCTTCTGGGAAGGTACTAGGAAAAATTGCTTTCTGCCGGGAGCGGTGCTTGCTTGGGAGAGGGACTGGGAAAAGCCACTGCTCGCCGGAGCCTCTGTGATGACCACACTCGTTGGGGTTGTGGTTCCAGCAGCTCTGATAGAAGCTGCAAGTGGCCTTGGGGAGGAAGAAGGGACACAACAGAGACCAGGTGCTCAGTCTCACAGTCGGGTGCTTTGGTAGCCCTGGGAGGAGATGGTGGGCAGGCTGGGGAGGGGAATCAGAAAACCTGGCTGAGTCTTGTCTGTGGGACTTGAGTTTATGTGCAGTACCTCCCAGCAGCTCATTTATTTCATCTGTGAAATGGGACTAATCCAGCTTGCCTGCCAAGATCTGTGTGTGAAGGGGATCTGTCAGTAGAGCAGATGTGCAGGGCCACGGTGACCCAGGATCCTCCATGCCCCCCAAGCTCTGTCTGACCTGTGGATTTGCTTCTAGTTTTTTGTTTTTGTTTTTTTAAATATGTTTTTATTGATTTCAGAGAGAGGAAGGGAGAGGGAAAGAGAGAGAAACATCAATGATGAGAGTCATTGATCGGCTGCCTCCTGCATGCCCCCCTCTGGGGATCGAGCCCGCTACCCGGGCATGTGCCCTGACTGGGAATGGAACAGTGATCACCTGGATCCTAGGTCGATGCTCAACCGCTGAGACACTCCAGCTGGGTGCTTCTGGTTCTTATAAACCACCTCTGGGCATTGCCTCAGGCAACCTGTCATAGGTCCCCCACATCTTAATGCTAGAGGAATGTGGAGGGTTCTGCTCTTGCCCTCCAGCCCCACTTTGGCCCATATCCCCTGACCCAGGTCACACTGTCCATGAATCACCTTTCCCCTCCTTGATGCAAAAGATATAAATGGGTGGGGTGGTGGAATAATAATTATTGAACACTCTTACAAAGCTCTTGCCTATTCATTTTGTTATATGTCTTCCTACTAGGTAAAGTAGGTCTTATTAACCTCATTTAAAAAATGTAGACACTAGAGTCTAGAGAGGGAAAGTGACTTGCTTAAGGTGATAGAGCCAAGATCCGTGTGTGAAGGAGATCTGTCAATGGAGCAGATGTGCAGGGCCACGTGGTAGCTTGGGGACTTGAACTCCAATCCTCTGACACGAAGGAGCATGGTCCCCTGCCTCTTTAGCCTTCCTACCTTATCGCACATTCCCTCGTTCCTGTAGGCCTCTGGCTCCCACCCCTTCCCAATGCCAAGGATTCACTGTATTGTTTCATAAAGCTAACTGCTAGTTTTTACATAAAGTCTTTATTTTATGAGCTCCAAATTGCCCAAATTAGATTTTATTAAGCTCATGGGTATGATTTTCCTTGTTTTTATTAAAATTAAGTTCACTCATTTGCCATTTGCAAGGGAGTTTTAAATTAGGATCGTTTTGTATCCACGGAAACACAGGGAGATTCTTATATGTCATCAGACTTTCACCCATAGAATGGGGAAAAAGGCAGCTGGTAATTCGGTGCGTAATTCATAGGCAGCTCCTGCAGCACAGTGGCTCTGCTCTTCTGCACTGTGGCTGACAGTTATGACAGCTCCTTCCGGCTTGGAGAAATGATGGGGAAGGGTGGGCAGCATGGTGGGGTGGTGGGAGGAGCTGGTACCAGTCCCAGCCCTGCCCCTCATTCATTCTGTGGCTTTGGGAAAGGCATGTCTCTTGTTCTGGGCCTCAGTTTTCCCATCTGTAAAATGGGGGATTAAGGAAGTTAGGCATAGCAAAAAGGTTTTATCCCATGTCCCAATTTGGATTTGTGGTAGCTAATGGCTATTATGTTGTCATAGGAAGGATTTTAATGCCATATCCAGACTCAGCAGAAAAAATGTTTCTTGATTAACTGGCTCATTCAGCAATTACTAACTGAGCAATTAGTAAGTACCAGGACTCTTCTAGGAACTGGGGATAGTGCCTAGGAGAGGCTTCTATTCTCAGGAAACAACAATGACAACATTAACAGACAAGTAAATAAATTAAATTTAAAAGATGATGACATGAAAGAAGATAAATCAGGGAAGATGATGCTACTTTAGCTTGGGGGGTGGGGGGTTGTCAGAAAAATCTTTTCAGAGGAAGTGATATTTGAACTGAAATCTGAATGGCAAGAAAGGCCCAGCCATGAGGGGATGTGGTTGCAGCAAATGTGCAGGTTAGAAGTAGGTTGGAAGTCTGCATGTCCAAGGAACAGAGGGAGGTGGGTGTGGCAGAGGAGGTGGAGATGGGCTCAGAGTGGTAGATAGTGATTGATTAGTTATGTCTGCATTGGCACAGGATTGGAGAGCATCCCTAGTGTGTGCTCCCTACTTGCAATCCCCGCAATGATGTTCCAGGATTCTGTTGGCAAGAGTCCCTTCCTGGTAGAGGAGTGAGATTCCTCTTGGGTCAATAGGGTTGAGTCACTTGAGGAAGGGGGTGACATTTGACCTGGGCTTTGAAGGATGCTCGTTTCCATACCAAGGGGTGACTTGCCTTTCTCCACGGTGTCCAGTTTTGTCTGCAGGTCTGGGATATACTTCATGAGTAATTCAGGAAAGGGGTAGACTGGTTTGGGTAAGGAGGGCTGTGTGGAGACAGAGAACCTGGGCCCAAGTCCATGCTCTGCTGTTCACTAACCATGTGACTCAGGTGGGTCAATCCAGTTTTTCTGAGCCACAGTTTTCTCATCTTTAAAATGGAACAGTAAAAAATTTACCTCTCAGACTTTTATGAGAATTAAACAATAAATTAGCACAAAGCCTTTATAAAATGTGATATCAGCATTTTAAGATTTATAATTTATGTAACAGTTATAATGTAATACTTATACTATAAAATATTTCCAGGATTTAAAAATTGTTATTATTATCAGGATGGCTCCTGATACTCAGCCCTCAAAATAATTCAATGTTCTTTCTTGAGTGTAAATTGTCACAGCTTTCATGCAAAGTAATCAGCAGTCTGCATCAACAGCCTAAAAAAAATGTTTCTCTTTGCCTAGGAATTCTACTTCTTAAAATTTAACAAAAAGAAGTAAGTGGACTTCTGCTTCTGGTATAACAGAATAGATTATAACAGCCCAGCTAATGCTCCTGCTCAGAACTAGAAACGCTGAACAAAATACAAAAGAAAAGTTGTGTACAAAATTCATTCGATTGAATGAATAAATGGAAATGAATGAACTAATGCTACAAGCAAAAAATATGGATGAATCTCACAAACATAATGTTAGGCAAAAGGAAACAGATGCAAGATACATACAATTTATATATAGGTGGTATATATAAGACATAATAAAATGTTCTAAGATAAATATACATAAGATATATAAGTATAAAATATAAGTGGATATATAAATACAGTATAAATAAGCAAATATATAAAATTATAGTATTTTATGTAGTATATGTAATATTTTATCTGTATTTGAATTTATATAAAATTCAATCTATTGGTGTTGAAGGTTGGATAATGTTACCCTGGGGGAGGTGTAGTGGCTTGATGGGGACACAAGGGGGGCTGGGGTTCTGATAACAACCTGTTTCTTGACCTGGGTGTTAGTTCTATGGAGGGTACACTTTGTAAAAAGTCATTCAACTGTACATTTTTTATTTGTGCACTTTTTATATGTATGGTTCACTTTGATTTAAAAAAAACTTACCTAAATAGAAAAGGAAATAATTGGGTATATAAATAAAGAGGTTTATCACAGCATTATGTAAAACATAGTGAGAAATAGAGAAATCTAACAGCCCCCAAATGGGAAATATTTAAATAAAACATGGTAATGATACTGTCTTTAAAATGATGTTTTCAAGGAATTTAATCATGTGGGAGAATTTTAATATTGTATTGTTAATTGAGTGAAGTACTACAAGCCTTGTGTGCAGTATGTAAGCCGGGGGTATAAGTTGGCCACCTCCCTAGCTCTGGAGGGTGGAAGGGGCGGAGGGGCCTAGTGGGGGATGAACCCCCCTGCTCAGCGCCTGCTTTTCCCATGTTCAAGGGAAGAGCAGCAGATCCTGTTTCTTGACCTTACCTCTTGGTTCTCTCTAAACACTCCCATCCTTTGGCCACTCCCTTCAAATCTCCGCATCCTGGGAACCCCACCCAGGGGCCTGTTCACGTGTGGCCTCAGCAGCTGGCTCCACTGAGCTTCCCGGCGTGGAGGGCTCCCCAAGAACTCCTCGGACCACTTGTCTCCAGTTGCCAGTCAGCCCATCACGGGGAAGAGTCAAGCTTCTCCAGTGATATGCTATACTGTGCCCATGAACCACCTTGTGAAAATGCAGCTTGTGATGCCGCAGGTGCGGGGGGCGCGGGGTTCTGCAGCCTGAGGCTCTCGCAGGTGACGCTGGTCCAGGAGACGCTTGAAGAGCAAGTGATGGAGGGCGCGTGGGTACAAGCTGCGAGTTGTCTCCCCGCTCCTCACCACCCCTGCAACCGGTGTTTCCCAGTCTTCACACTTGGCTGAACATTTTGCGCAATGATGACTACGTCAGAAGTTTTTCAGGCTGGCTGGGATCTACATCTGTGTCCCGGCTAATGGAAGTGCTTTGGAGGTTACTTCTTTAGAGAACAGATTCCTCGATTTGCACTCGTGTACTCCCCAAGCTCGTTATAACAATTTGAATTCATGGAAAGGGACTTAGATAAAAGTAACGAGGCCAGGACATTCTCCAGCTATGCCAGCGACTTAGTTTTCCTCAATGTAACTGACAGGGGTAGGTATAAACTGTTGGTAAAGATAATCATTTTAATGGTCTTACGAAAGGGTTGTCAAGGAGTTAGGGAGTCCTCACTGGAGGTTGGATTGCAGCTTCTTGGTGATATTGTGAAAGGGGATTTGAACATGAGAGGGGAAGGTAGCTAAGAGACTTAAGCTATCCTGATTATAATGAGTCTCACCTAGCCTTCCAGTTCCACTACAAATAAAAAGTCTGTATTACGTCTTCTTGGAAAGTTGAGTAGGAAAATATTGAAGCTACATTTGTGAACTTTTTTTTTTATTGTTAAAAATTGCAGAATTGAGCAGTGCTAGGGTGGGAAGGACACTTAAAGGCCTCTAGTCCCACCTGCTCATATGAGATGCTATAGATCCAGAGCTGTGGTAAGAGAGAGTGCCCAAGTTCAGAGGGGACCAGAGCTTTGTGATGTGCTCTGGAGTGTGCAGGAGAGATGGCTGTGGTCACCTGGCCTCCAAAAAAACACTTCCAAAGGCAAGGGATGGGTTGCCTCTCTGGAAGCCTTTTCACCACTAGGTGGACCTGGTTGTTCAGGAATTCTCTCAGGTAAGTGGAAATCTAACTCCCCATTGTCTTTACCCACTGACCCAAGGTCTAAGCCAGGTGTTTTCAAACTTCTCTGATGTCAAGGATTGCCTGGGAGGCTTGTTTAAAATTAAACCCAACCCCAGCTCACATTAAACAGATTTCCAAGCCCTCCTGGAGATTTTGATAGCGATGTTTACCCCCTTTAGGCATATGAAATCAGTAAGACATATTTAGACACAAAGATTCATTCCTTTGACTCAAGAGAAAAATCTGTTATGGAAGGTGGCAGCTATAGGTTGACTTCTTGATTTGACATTTACCATAGGAACTGATAGGTGATATATTTTTTTATCTGAACCTAAATATGAGATGTATATCTATACATTTCTTCTAAATGTTTTAAAATGCCCCTGTCGTTAAGATTGTGAGAAAGATAAATGAGGCTGTTTTAAGGCAGGTAAAACTGAGCAAGGGATAGAAAAATAAAATATTAAAATAAAAAAGAACCCACTAATATAGTTGTGATTAATAGTAACAAAATTAAAGTCAATGTCCAATATTGAGGTTAGTGGATTAACTTTAATTTTAAATATATTTGTCAAAACTTAGTAAGAACTACCAAGAACTATCCTTCAATCTAATTTTTAGAATAAGCAAATCATTCAAGAGACAATAAAGGAGCCTTAGGCACCAAGGTGCTCATAGAGGCATTATTTATAATTTCAATAAAATTATGAACAAGTTCAATATCCAACAATAGAGTATTAAGTAAACTAAGGCATAACCATGGAATGAAATATTAGATAATTTTTTTTATCAACATGCACAAATGCTATGACATTCAATGTAGTGTAGTAGAATAAAAATTTGATCCATTTACACTTTTGGGGGTATATGGCTCAGTATTAGAAGAGAACATGGTAAAAGTTCACTTTTGTTAACTAATTATTTGCTTAATAAATGTACATATTTAAAATAGTGTCATTAATACAATATGACAATGAAGCCAATGGAAAATTCCATCTAGAAAAAACAGAAGGTCAGGTCTTTGATATCATCCATTGAAACCAAGGCCTTCCCCTTTCACAGAACCATAAGACCTTTGAGGTGTTGAGGGAAGGCCCTTAGTGTCAGCTGGTTCAACTTCCTCAGCATTGTAAGAGATCCTGCAATCTCCTTGACTTCTGTAACTGGTAAACAGCCTGTGAAGTTTTCCTCAAAGTTTGTCTACCTTTGGGAGAAATCCAATGGGGTGGGGGGGGAGGTGGTGGTAGAGGCAGATGCTCAAAAGTGCAACAAGGAAAGCCAGAAAGCCAGACTTCCAAGCTCAAATTTTGTTTTCTTCAGACCAAAATTCTTTTGTTCAGAACAGATTGGCACCAACTTCTCAAAATTTGCATCGTAGAACAAAGATTCCTGTTTGAGTAAAAACAATAAGAATCGCACAGCTTGTGTCTCAAAGGTTCCTCCTGCCCGCACTGCCACCCTCTCAGAATTTCTATTTCTAGTCAGCTGGGGCAGAGAAGCTCGTTGAGTCATATCAGGGACAATGAGGTGAAGGCCTCTGGAATAAAGGATGGGCCCAGGGCAAGGACTCTAAAGCAGCTGGTCTGGAGCCTGACTCCGGGACACCGTGCCCTCATTTCTGGATTAGGGACAATGCTCCTGAGTATTAAATTGACCAAGTTAGAGCTTGAATAAATGTGATATTATTGATTATTTTGGAATGAGCTGGATTTATGTAGAATGAGCATATGTTGAAGAGTCAGAAAGCCCATGTTGTCTTGGCTCTGCCTCTTACTAATGATGGGATTTTGTGCAATCACATCCCTGTTCTGGGCCTTGGCTTCCTTACTTATAAAATAGGAAAAGAATCCCTGTCTTGTGCTACTCACAAGATTACCATAAACATCCTTTAACTAGTAGACTAGAAGTGTTTGATTACTGCAAAGTATTATGCATGTTAATATTAATAATGGTAACAGTGATGTTGTGGCTGAATTTTATAATAGGGTCTTAAATATTGATTCTTACAGACTTGTAATTATTTAAGGGATGATTTATAGGCTGCCACGTATTGAGGTTGTAGTATAAGTTAATTTTTTTCACCTGCGCTGCTGAGAGTGGGGGTGGTAAGCCAGGCAGTCAAAGTATCTGAGGAAGACACCTGCCTTGAGAAAGCCCAACCAGACACCTTAGTCCTTGCCTGTTCTAAATCATTGAGATTCTATCATCTATCTATCTATCATCTATCTATCTATCTATCTATCTATCATCTATCTATCTATCTATCTATCTATCTATCTATCTATCTATCTATCTATCTATCTATCTATCATCTATCTCTATCTATCTATCTATCTATCTATCTATCTATCTATCTATCTATCTATCTATCTAACTATCATCTATCTATCTATCTATCATCTATCTATCTATCATCTATCTATCTATCTATCTATCTATCTATCTATCTATCTATCTATCAATCATCTATCATCTATGTATCTATGTATCTATGTATCTATCTCTCTATCTATCATCATCTATCTATCATCATCTATCTATATCTATCTATCTATTATCTATCATCTATCTATGTATCTATTTATCATCTATTATCTATCATCTATCTATCTATCATCTATCTATCATCTATCATCTATCTATATCTATCTATTATCTATCTATCATCTATCATCTATCGTCTATCATCTATCTATCTATCTATCTATCTATCATCTATCTATCTGATCTATCTATCATCTATCTATCTATCTATCTATCATCTATCTATCTATCTATCTATCTATCTATCTATCTATCTATCATCTATCCATCCATCCATCTATCATTTATCTATTTATTTATGGAAGGAATATGTAGGCCAATATCATAAATGATAGAAAGACATCTTAAAGTCTCTTGCAAGAATGATGAATTGGCCCAGCCGGGCGTGGCTCAGTGGTTGAGAGTCGACCTAGGATCCAGGCGATCAGGGTTTGATTCTCAGTCAGGACACATGCCCAGGTTGCAGGCTCGACCCCAGTCAGGGGCGTGCAGGAGGCAGCCGGTCAATGACTCATCATTGATGTTTCTCTCTCTCTCTCTCTCCCTCTCCTTTCTTCTCTCTGAAATCAATAAAGATATATTAAAAAAAAGAAAGAAAAAGAATGATGAACTGAAGGTGTCTGAGATGGCTCAGATGGGGACTGCTGAATGTAGTGATCAAGAGGGTGGGGCACCTTCCTTTTGAGCCTCTTGACTATTTGTGCCTTTCCTCCCTTCCTTCCCTTCCCCAGGTCTGCATCTCAGGGCCAGGGACCTGAAACCCTGAGACATGTGAAGCTGTACCTCATTGCTCCCTCTTTCCCTTTTATACCACCCTCCAGCTACACAGTGATAGAGATGATACGTAATGCATGTTCAAGACATTCCTTATTACTCAAGCGATACAGTGATTGAACTCTTTTTTGTAAAAGAGCTAAACAAGACAGATGTGATATCTAAACAGGTGAGCTCTCTTTTCCCCACTCCTTCCCACCTCAGAGGAAGTGTGGTGTGCACTTTGCTCCCCTCTTGATGCATTGATATACATACCCGTGTTAATCACATGCCACTTTACTGCTTCCTTTTTGCACTAAGTTATGTATTTTGGAGATCTTCCTATTACCATATCTCTAATGCCCTCTGCTTTCTGAGGAACAATTTACTTTACTATTCTCCTCCATACTGATAGTAAGTCAGGTTTTAATTTTTTGCTCTGTACACAATATTGTGATGAGCATTCTTGGATCCACATACATACACTTGTACAATGAGTTGTGTGGGGCAAACAAACAAGTATTTCTTTTGTAAAGACTCCTGGGAGTGGAACAGCTGGGTCAATTTATATGTGCATTTGAAATTTTGATGGGTGCTGTCAAATGACCTTCATCAACTGGCTTCACCAGTTTACACACACAGTGTGTACGAGAATTTCTGTTTCTCATACACACTTGGTCTGTGTCCTTTTACTTTTTGTCCAATAATTCTCCTTTCCCTGACTAATGCAGCTTTGGATAATTATTAATTGTGTGTGAATTATTAACATTCTGTGAATTGCCTGTTTTTACCTTTATAGAATTTTTACAATTTAGTTGCCTCTTTCTTTTTGCCTCTTAGAAACTCTACATGGTCTGGATATTAACCCTTTACTTGTTAGTGGGTTGTAAATATTTGCTCCTAGTCTTTTCAGCCTGGCTTGCCCTTTAACTTGGCTTGGTGTGTTTGTTAATTTACAGAATTGTATAACTTTTATGAGCCTAAATCTAGGAAATTTTTATGGTTTCCAAATTTTGTCTCTTGCTTAGGAAAGCCTTACTTTCTTAAATGCATAAAAATATTCACCTATATTTTTTCTAGTCTTTTTATACTTGCTCTTTAACTCATCCGAAGGTTTTCTGTGATAGATGGTGTGAACTAGGAGTCTAATTTAATGTTTCCCCCAAATGAATAACTAATTGGTTCAATCGCATTTGTGGATTAAGCCAGTGTTTCTTTTTTTGAATTACCACATTTATTGTCTACTTAATTTTCATATGTACTCGTGTTTGTGTCTAGGTTTATGATTCTGTTCCATTGATCTGTTTTTCAATATCTGTGCCAATGCTAGACCATTTTAATTACTATAGCCTACAGAGCATCTTGGCACTGGGTAGGATCAACCTGAATATAAAGTGCTGTTGAATTTAGACTGGAACTGCATTGATGGATAAATGTGAGGGAAATCAGTGTATTTTCAATACTAAGCCCTCCCAAGCAGGATTGTCACTTCATTTACTTAGTTTTCATGTTATTTTATCTTTAAATAGATCTTGCACACTTGAAGATTATATTTGTTTTCTAGGAATTTGATGCTTTTTTGTTATAAATTGAATCCTTTAAAAATTATTATTTAATTAATACTAGTATATCAGAAAGCTATTGGATTAGGTAATTGGATGTGCTTATCCATAGTTTTGAACTTTCTTATTAGTTCTAATAGTTTTCAGTTGATTCCTTGAATTTTTTTAGATGGGCAATCATATTTACAAAAAATGAAAGGTTTCTGTTTTCTTTCCAAGCTTTATGTGTCTATTTTCCTTGTCTTTTGACCTCCAGAGCAATAATGATTAGTACCAATGATAGCAATTACTTCTGTCTTGCTCTAATCTTTTGTGGGATCTTCTAAGATCTCACTCTTAAACATTTAATTGCTAATTATTTCTGATACCTTTTTAATATTGAGGAATTTCCATTCCATTCTGAGTTTCCGAGATTTAAAAAATAAATTCTAGAAGGTTGGGAAGATGGCGGCCCTGTGAGAAGCAGCAGAAGCCCCCGCTCCCAGCCACGGACTTGATTTCCTCCTAAAATCCTACATAACCAGCTTGAAAAAAACAGAGAAGCATACCTGAGTGGACGAAGTATGAGTGGAGAGCACTGAAGAAACATCACAGAGTCCAGTAAGAGAGGGGGGCTGTAGGAAGGGGGAGGCCCCCTGAAGCCTGTGCTGGGGTCTGAGCCCGGAGGCTTGGAGGAGGCAAAGCTCCCTTCCCTCGGGAGTGTGGACGGCATCCAAAAGCGGGGATCCCACACCCGGAGCAGAGAGGGGAAGGAGCGCCCCGCACACAAGGCAGAGGACCCCAGGGGAGTGGTGAGTCCCAGAGGGGATGGCGCCTTCCTAGGAAACAAAGCCTCTAGGGGCAGCTGCGACAAGTGTCTGGTGCTTGGGGTGCCGACCATAGGGAAGGCTGTCCCAAGGTCTGTGGCACCCAAGTCGTGAGGGACCAGAGGACTGCACTGAGCACCCGCACATGGGGACCCTCTGCGTCCCTGTGGGGCACTGTGTTGAGCCCCAGAAAGCACTGAATCTGCATGGCACAGGGGAGGGGAGGAGCCCTCCCTCCCTGAGCTCCCAGGTGCCAAGAGGGTGGGATCTGTGACCGGCCCTGAGGGGCCCCGTGGTGGCACGTGAAGCCGCTCCAGCTTTGCTCAGACCAGCGGTGTGGAGAGTTGCGTGGAGCTGACTTTGGGTCCCCTCCTGCTGGGTGCCTTGGAGCAAGAGCGGGGGAACTTGCAGGGCAGACTCTCTGCCTGTGTGTTGCTTTGTGCATTTGCAAGTTTGATTGCGGAACTGGTTCCCACCTTTCTGGCGTGCACTGCAAGGACAGACCAGCGGAGGCTGCCATTGGGGTCTGCACAGTAGATGGTCTGAGGGGAGGGCCTGGTGCGACCAGCCAACCAGAGCTGAGCAGGGAGGGGCGGAGCCGGCCGGCCTCTCCTGCAACTGGGAGCATGGCCCCCAATAAGAAAGGGGTGGGTCCCCGCTCACTGAAGCCCCAGACACACCCGCAGGGCACAGTCCTGAGGGGGAAGGGAGAGCAGCTCACAGGAGGACTTTGCAAGAGTAAGACTCTTGGGGACTGTTGTTTGGGAACTGGAGGAAAGGCTGAAAACCCCTGCTGGGGGCTGGGCAGGCAAAGGGCTCACCAGAATGTGTTCTTAATCGAACCCACTGAGCCCAGGCTGCTGAAACGGCCCATACAGAAAAGGCAACAGGCTGAAATCAATCTGAAGCTGCAGCAGGCCAGAGCCTGGGGAACTAGAATCAGAGGACAGGGTAGGGACTGAGGAGCTGGCGGTAGAGCAGAAACTGACTCCCACAGAGTGAGCTCCTGACAGCGACACCTCTAAGGGGAGTGATACCCTGGGCTACACTTGCCACCCTGCACCCTAAAGACTCTACAGAAGACTCTGGAGCAAGACCAGGCAACTACAAGGTTGCAAAATAGCTGACAAGAGGGGGCCCACGGAGAGCCTCAGATCAACATCTACCTAAGGACACGAGAGCCAAACCTAGATGGCTCCTCACATTGGGGTGATACACAAGTACCTCCTAGGAGAACTGAAATCACAAAAAACAGTGACCCTCAGACAACATAAGTTGCCCAGAAGAAACTCACCTGATTGACTTCCTTTTGTTCTGCAGTTTTTTTGTTTTGTTTTTTGGGGGGGAGTTTGTTTGTTTTTTGTTTGTGGGTTTGTTTATTTTTTCTCTTTTTTCCTTAGGAAGAAGAGAAAGGGGAGAAAATTTGTTTTTTCTTCTTTTTTAAATTTTATAATAATTTTTTAAAAAAATTTTTTAACTAAACTTTTTTCTCTGTTTTATAAAGAATTTTGTCTTGCTTAGCTTGTTTTTGGTTTTGTTTTGGTTATTTGCTTTGTTTTGTTTTATCCTTGCTTCTACTATCAAGACTTTCTTGATATCCCTGCTTAATGACTGGGACTTTATCATTATAACCAAGTTTACTGCTTTCCTCTATAGTTTCCCCCAAATCTCTTACCAGACTCCCTGCCTGCCTGGGCTTTATCTCTCTCTCTCCTCTCAATCCATTGGCACAACTTTTTTCTTCTTTTTCTTCTTTCTTTTTCTACTTTTCTTTCATTATGCTCCTTTCTGTCTTCCTGTCCGATTGTTAGTTTCTCTTATTCTCTTTATTGTATTTTTGTTTTCTCATTTTCAACTATTATCCTAGTCCTATTCTCTCCCTTAATTTTGTGCTGGCCCTTCTTTCAGAATCTTTTCTCTGCTTCTCTTATCTCCCAGTAGCTTCTCTATTTTTTACATTTTAGTTTATTATTATTTTCTAAATTTTCACCAGTATTAACAACAATATACATCTCTCTCTCTCTAAGCGTTACTTTTCTTTCTCTCTTTCTTTTGTTTTAAGCATTCTTTTGTGCGTGTGTGTGTGTTCTCCCTTCACTCTCCCAGTTCTATTTTCACGTGGGTTGTTTTCATTGTGACTGTCAAGATATTTTGTAAGATACCTCTTGTTTCCTGGAATTTTAGTTGTGTATTGTCCTGCCTTGCCAGCACCAGTACAACAGCTTACTCACTGAAGTTGGGGCTGAGACACAGTTAGCCAACCTGAGAGGAGGGTCCTCACAAGGACTGACCTACATCAATCTAGACCCAACCACAACAGGAGAACATAAAGAAGCCACAAAAGGAGCAACCACAAGAGGGACACGCCTAAAGCAAAGAAATCAGAGGTGTAAGGAAAACACACCTCTGGGCTCCACTGGACCCACAAGACAAAATCCCATCTCACAAGACTGGGAGACAGCAAATATATCTAATATATAGATACAAGCACTAAGACCTACCAAAATGGGGAGACAAAGAAACAACCCCCAAATTAAAGAAAAGGAAACATCACCAGAAAAAGACGTTGATGAGATGGAGTTAAGCAAGTTATCAGATACGGAGTTCAGAGTATGGATGATGAAGATGTTCAAGGAACTTAAGAAGACTCTAGATGATAAGATCAAGAACCTTAGTGAAAACATGAAAAAAGAGATACATACCATAAATAAAACTCAGACAGAGATAAATAATGCGGTATCTGATATTAAGAATGCACTGGAAGGAATTAAAAGCAGGCTCAATGAAGCAGAGGATAGAATAAATGACTTAGAAGACAAGGTAGAGAAGATCACACAATCAGAGCAGCAAAAAGAAAAAACACTTAAAAAGCATGAGGACAGTCTAAGGGAACTTTGGGACAACATGCAGCGAAACAACATTCACATTATAGGAGTGCCAGAGGGGGAGGAAAGAGAGCAAGGGATAGAGAACTTGGTGGAAGAAACAATTATAGAAAACTTCCCTAGGCTGGTGAAGGAGAAAGCCATATAAGTTCAGGAAGCACAGCGGGCTCCAAACAAGAGGGACCCAAAGAGACCCACTCCAAGACACATCATAATTAAAATGGCAAATGTCAAGGACAAAGAGAAAATATTAAGGGCTGCAAGAGAGAGACAAGCAGTGACCTACAAGGGAACCCCCATAAGGCTGACAGCTGATTTCTCAACAGAGACTCTTCAGGCCAGAAGGGAGTGGTATGAAGGTCTGCAAGTAATGAAAAGCAAGAACATGCAACCAAGATTGCTTTATCCAGCAAGGCTATCATTTAAATTTGAAGGTGAAATAAAAAGCTTCCCAGACAAAAAAAAAAAAGGCTAAAGGAGTTCAGTACCACCAAACCAGCATTGCAAGAAATGCTAAAAGGACTGCTTTAAGAAAAAGAAGGAATAGTGAGAGAAAGGTACATCAGCATAAAGGGGAAAAATGGCATTAAATAAGTTGACATCAATAGTAACCTTAAATGTAAATGGAATAAATGGGCCAATCAAAAGACAAAGGGTAGCTGAATGGATAAGAAAACAGGACCCAAATATATGCTGTCTACAAGAGACCCACCTGAGCGCAAAAGACTCACACAGGCTAAAAGTGAAGGGATGGAGTAAAATATTCCTTGCAAATGGAAAGGAAAAGAAAGCTGGAGTAGCAATTCTTATTTTTGACAAAACAGGCTTCAAAATAAAGACCATAAGGAGAGACAAAGATGGTCACTACATATTACTAAAGGGATCAATCCAACAGGAGGAAATAACCCTTATGAACATTTATGCACCCAATACAGGAGCACCTAAATATATAAAAAATTTCTTGGGGGACTTCAAAGGGGAGATTGACAGCAACACAATCATAGTGGGGGACTTTAACACCCCACTGTCAGCATTGGACAGATCATCAAGACAAAAAATCAACAGGGAAACACAGACCTTAAATGAATCACTAGACCGAATGGATTTAATTGACATTTATAGAACATTTCACCCCAAAGCAGCAGAATACACATTCTTCTCAAGTGCACATGGAACATTCTCAAAAATAGACCACATGTTAGGGCACAAGGCAAGTCTCTACAAATATAAGAAGATTAAAATCATATCAAACATCTTCTCGGATCACAATGCCATGAAACTAGAAATCAACCACTATAAAAAAACTCAAAAATATTCAAACACATGGAGGCTAAATAGCATGTTATTAAACAATGAAAGGGTTACCAAGGAGATCAAGGAAGAAATAAAATACTTCATGGAAAGTAACGAAAATGAACAGACAACAACCCAAAACCTATGGGACACGGCGAAAGCAGTCCTGAGAGGAAAATTCATAGCATTACAGGCCTATCTCAAGAAACAAGAAAAACATCTAATGAACCATCTAACACAACAACTAAAAGAACTAGAACGAGAACAGCAAGAAAAGCCCCAAGGAAGTAGAAGGAAGGAAATAATAAAAATCAGAGCAGAGATTAATTACATAGAGACTAAAAAAAAATACAAAAAATCAATGAAACCAAGAGCTGGTTCTTTGAAAAGGTAAATTAGATTGATGCACCTTTAGCCAGACTCACTAAGAAACAAAGAGAGAGGACCCAAATAAATAAAATCAGAAATGAAAGAGGCGATATAACAGAAATACAAAGGATTGTAAGAAAATATTATGAGCAACTATATGCCAACAAATTGGACAACATAGGGGAAATGGACAAATTCCTAGAAGCATACAACCTTCCAAAGCTGAATCAAGAAGAGGCAGAAAACCTGAATAGGCCAATAACAACTAATGAAATTGAAGCAGTAATTAAAAAACTCCCAGCAAACAAAAGTCCTGGACCAGATGGATTTACAGGCGAGTTTTACCAAACATTCAAAGAAGAATTAACACCTATTCTATTCAAACTATTCCAGAAAATTCAAGAGGAGGGAAAACTCCCAAACTCTTTTTATGAGGCCAGCATCACCCTAATCCCAAAACCAGATAAAGATACTACAAAGAAAGAAAATTACAGGCCAATATTCCTGATGAACATAAATGCTAAAATCCTCACTAAAATACTAGCAAACCGGATCCAGCAATACATTGAAAAGATCATACATCATGACCAAGTGGGATTTATTCCAGGGATGTAAGGCTGGTACAACATCCGCAAATCAATAAAAAAAATGAAGGACAAAAATCATATGATCATATCAATAGACGCAGAAAAAGCATTTGACAAAATCCAGCACCCATTTCTGATAAAAACTCTCAGCAAAGTGGGAATAGAGGGATCATACCTCAACATAATAAAGGCCATATATGACAGACCTACAGCGAACATCATACTCAATGGGCAAAAACTAAAACCATTTCCATTAAAAACCAGAACAAGACAGGGATGTCCACTTTCACCACTCTTATTCAACATAGTACTGGAAGTCCTCGCCATAGCCATCAGACAGGAAGAAAACATAAAAGGTATCCAAATTGGAAAGGAGGAAGTAAAACTGTCATTATTTGCAGATGACATGATACTGTACATAGAAAACCCTCAAGACTCCATCAAAGTACTACTAGGTTTGATAAATGAATTTGGCAAGGTAGCTGGATACAAAATCAACATCCGGAAATCAATGGCATTCTTATACACCAACAATGAACTTTCAGAGAGAGAAACTAAAAAAGCAATACCATTTACCATTGCAACTAAAACAATAAGATACCTAGGAATAAACTTAACCAAGGATGTAAAAGACCTGTACTCAGAAAACTACATGACACTGAAAAAAGAAATAGAGGAAGACTTAAACAAGTGGAAGAAGATACCATGCTCATGGATTGGAAGAATTAATATCATTAAAATGTCTATACTACCCAAGCAATTTATAAATTTAATGCAATTCCTATGAAAATACCAACAGCATATTTCACAGATCTAGAACAAACATCTCGAAAATTTATATGGAACCAAAAAAGACCCCAAATAGCTGCAGCCATCTTGAGAAAAAAGAACAGAGTGGGAGGGATCACATTACCAGACTTCAAACTATATTACAAAGCGACTGTAATCAAAACGGCCTGATATTGGTACAACAACAGGCATATAGATCAATGGAACAGAACAGAGACCACAGAAATAGACCCACGCCATTATGGTCAGTTAATATTTGACAAAGCAGGCAAGAGTATCCAATGGAGTAAAGGCAGTCTCTTCAATAAGTGGTGCTGGGAAAATTGGACAGATACATGCAAAAGAATAAAACTAGACCACCAACTTTCACCATACACAAAAATAAACTTAAAATGGATAAAAGACTTAAGTGTAAGTCATGAAACCATAAAAATCCTGGAAGAAAACATAGGCAGTAAAGTCACAGACATCCCACGTAGTGGACTTTTCACTGATACATCTCCTCATCAGAGAGATGCAAATTAAAACCACAATGAGGGATCACTTCACACCTGTCCGAATGGCTGCCATAAACAAATCAACAAACGACATGTGCTGGCGAGGGTGTGCAGAAAGGGGAACCCTAGTACACTGCTGGTGGGAATGCAGGCTGGTGCAGCCACTATGGAAAACAATATGGAGGTTCCTCAAAAAAACAAAAATGGAGCTGCCGTTTGACCCAGTGATTCCACTCCTAGGAATGTATCCTAAGAATCCTGAAACATTCATCAGAAAGGATATATGTACCCCGATGTTCATAGCACCACAGTTTACAATAGCTAAGATCTGGAAACAGCCCAAGTGCCCATCAGTAGATGAGTGGATAAAAAAGCTGTGGGACATTTACACCATGGAATACTACGCAGCTGTAAAGAAGAAGAATCTCGTACCCTTTGGGACAGTATGGATGGACCTGGAGAATATGCTAAGTGAAATAAGCCAGGCAGCGAAAGACAAATATCACATGATCTCTCTTATACGTGGAATCTAAAGAACTTAATAAACTGATGAACAGAATAGATTCAATGACATGGAAGCATAGATGAGACTGACGAATGTCAGAGGGATGGAGGAGGGCGGGTGGGTGGAGGGGGAGAGAGTAACCAAAGAATTTATATGCATATATACACAACCCAAGGACATGGACAATGGTGGGGAGAGGGACTGGGGAGGAGGAAGGAACGGGGTGGAACGGGTATTGGGGAGAAAAAGGGACATCTGTAATATTTTAAACAATAATAAAATTTTAAAAATAAATAAATAATAAAAATAAAACATTAATTCTAAATGCTGAATTTTATTGAATGCTTCTTATATTTATTGAGATAATTAATATTACTTCATTTTTGAGCCAAATTAACAGGATGGATTTCTCTAATGTTGAATTGTCCTTTGCCCCTTGGGTAAGCTCTCCTTGGACAAATGCATTATTTAATATAATCTTGGGTTTGATTTGTTACTGTTTATAGTTTAGGATGTTTGCACCAAGACACAGTTGGGCATATTTTCCTGTGATCCTTACTCTCCGTGTTCCCATCTCTAGGGTTATTCTATTGTTAGCTATAGTCTATGGCCAATCCAGCTTTCTCAGCCATCTTCAAACACATCAGACTTCATCATATCTCAAGGCTAGTTCTCTCCTTGCTTTCTGCACTGGGATGGCTTCCTCAAGAGGTTTGTATGGCTGGAGGCTGGATGCTCATTAAGACTCAGGCAACTGGCCAAATATCACCACTTTATTTAAACTAGCCCCTCTCCCCCATCATTCTCTACCCCTTTAGCCTGTTTTATGTCTTCCACAGCACTATTTCTATCAGACTGTATTACTTACCAATTGTTTCCTTGTTTATCTGTCTTTTCCTAAGCTGCCACCCATGAGAGCAGGGCCAGTTTCTGCCTGGATGCTGCTGCCTGTCACAGAGTAGATGCTCAGGAAATACCTGTTGAATGGGTGAGTAGTTTTGCTTTTGGTTTTTGTTTTTCCAGACAAAGGGCATGGCAACCAGAATTTTCAGTCTCTCTAGGTCTGAAACATGTTTCAGCTTTGTCTTCATGGTGCGCTTGCTGGTTGCCACAGTATTCTAATATTTAAGTGCCAGTCCCTGCATGTGCAAAATGGGGTTAAGAAAGGCACTCCTCTCCTGGAGTTTTAAGGGCATTCAATGAGAAACATATGCAAAGTGCTTCTCACCATGCCAGGCAGGTAAGTGGCTGGTGTTCAGGAAATGTTCACTATTATTATTATTGTTCCTGACTCCCTTATACAACACAGAGGGGCCTCCCTGAGCCTCAGTTTCTCCTCACTGGCCAACGAGGACAGCAATCCTGGTCCTGCTTATTTCACAGGGTGATATGAAGATCAAATTAGAGCATGGAATTCAAAAATGATGAAGTGTCATATGAATATTGTGATTCTTTCCTGCCATGTCCAAGAAGCAGCCCCATTGAGTGAGCCTGGGAAGCAATGTGCCAGTGGGCAGACAACAGACCTGGAGCTGGACAGACCTGGGCTCAAATCCTGACTCTGCTACTTACAAGCTGTGTGACTTTGGGCAAATTCCAAGCCCCTCTGATCCTTATTTCAAGTTATTGCTATTCGTTCTGTAAAATAAGTGGTAACATCTCCTTCATGGGGTTATTTTGGGAATTAGATAAAAGTGAATATATAAAAAACTCAGTTTAATATTTTTCACAAAAGAAGGTAGTTATTAAATGATATTTATTAATATTATATTTGTCTATGAAAAGGATTGGTAGCCATGATTTAGAATGTTCTCTTTCCAATTTCCCATCATCAAATAATCACACTTCGCACATCCTCACTGGTAGATTTCACAGCTAGTGCATTCAAGAAAAGTTATGTATTTGAATAACAAAATCTTTGCTCAATTCCCCAAACTGCACATTCCAGCAGGGGTTGTTGTAGGTTTACAGTGCAGGGTGGATTGAGGAAGTTGTGGTGATGATGGTCGGAGAGCTAACATGTGTGAGCAACTCGCTGTTCAGGCACTGTGCTGAGAGCTTTACAGGAACTCCCTCATTCTTCCTTTTCTTACAGAAAAAAAAGCAGAGGCCTAGGGAATCTAGATAACTTGCCCAAGGCCACACAGTTATCAGAGGCCGAAACCAAATCTCACTCAGTAGCCGATGTTGGAATCTTTGTTCCACGTTGAAATGGATCAGAAGCATCTGGGCAAAGCAGCTCTCTCCTCCAAGCTTGTAGAATGAAGAGCGAGCCCCAGGCCTCCAAAGTGTCACTTTTCACGGACAGAGTTAATTGCTCATAGTGTGTGCCTGACTAATTCTTTTTGTGATGAATGAAGGGTCAAGGAATAAATGCATAAGCCGGTGTAGTCTTCCTTTGAAGACCTCTGAAAAGATGACCATAAGAGTATGCTCTAACATTATATGCTTATAAGACTATAAGAGGGTGCTGTAAAACAAGACTCTAAGAGATCACAGAGAAAACCATGTCATTCACTTTTAGCCCAAAACTATAGGTAATTCTCAATCTCATCATTGATTGTTGGCATATGCTTCCTTCTGTTTTTTATATTAATATATGTGGCAAGCTGGCCAGCAGCTCACCAAATCTGGACTGCATGTTCCAGCTTCTTTCCTAGAGAAGTGTGCTATGAAATGGATTCTTGCCAATGGAATGTGAGTAGAATTATGACTGTCACTTTCTGGCCTTGGAGGTTAAGAAGTAGGTCTGTGCCTTCTCCCTCCTTTCATATTCTTCAGCTGCTGGCTGAATGCAGAGAATCCTGAAGGCCTAGAGGACGTGGATGGAGCCACAATATGGAAGGAGCCTGGGTCCCTTGGAAGACTGCCTTTCCAACCAGCAACACCTGTGTTGGATGTTTCACATGAGCAATAAAGCTTTTATTGTGTTGGGTCATTGAAATTTGAGGATTTGGTACAGCTCAGAGCAAACTTCACTCAAAATTTTGATTCCTTCTGAATTACCAAATCTCCTCGTAAAGTCACACACACACACACACACACACACACACACATATGTGATGGTTCACTTTGTTGTTGATAACTTGTAAAAGTATACTAAATAAAAATTAGGGTTATAAAAAATGCCCTAGAAGCTCCTTTTCTCTCTCTACTCAAGGTACAGAAATGATCATTATACTTTACAAAGCAGTTTTACATGTTCATTTAACTTTTATAATTTAGTGTTGTATTCTTTGTTACCCAGAGGAGGTCGAGACTGAAATTCGCTTAAGGGATTTCCCCCAGGTCGTGCAGCTGGCAATTAAGAGGCAGTGTGAGGACTTAAATCAAGTTTGTCTGGCCTTACCGTCTCTGCTTTTTTTGGTCACAGCACAAGAGAAAATGTGAAGTTCTATGTAGATAAGTTCCCTTTCCGTAAGTATGGTGTCCAAGATGGCTCTGACAAGTGCCCTGTCCCTTTCTTTTTCACACCTTTGTCTCTGCCAGGATTTCTTTGGGATGCAGTGCCCAAAGCTTGTGATTAAAAACAGCTGCAGAAACAAGAAGAAAACATCTCCCAAAAATAAGTGGCACCTTGGAACACAATGTGTGTAGACTTTTAGGAGGTGGACTAGTCTGTGACATGGAGTGGCCACAGGGACAGCTTTGGATCACCACAAAAGGTGTCTGTTTCTGTTATTAGCTGCCCCTGGGAGGCTTCACAAACTTGATCAGAATCAGGGGCAGAAAAATTGGACTCATTTTTTCACTGAGAAATGAGACTTCCCTCAGGAGTTCAATCTGCTTGCAAGGTAGAGCCTAATTAGCCCACATAGATTATGTTCTTCAATTATATGGTTGGTTCAAAAGTATTCAATGAAGTAGAAAAATGCTCACCGAAAAACATCAAGAGAGAGAATAATTTGATGCAAAATAGTATAATAAAAATTTATTAAAATTTTATACGGTCACACACACACACTTGGCAAAAAGACTGAAAGAGAATATACCTCAGTGTAGCAGGAGTTATGTCTAGATGATGAGAGATCAAAGTTGAAATTTATTTATTTATTTATTTATTTATTTATTTATTTATCTATTTATTTATTTATTAAAATATGTTTTTTATTGATTTCAGAGAGAGGAAGGGGGAGGGAGAGAGAAATAGAAACATCAAATGATGAAGAGTCTTTAATTGGCTGCCTCCTGCACGCCCCCTACTGGGGATTGAACCAACAACCCAGGCATGGTTCATAGGCTGACACTCAACCACTGAGCTACGATGGCTGGGTGAAATTTATTTATTTTTAATTTTTTTCTGCCATTTAAAAATTCTGTAAAATAAACAAACACTATTTTTATAATAAAGAAATGATAAAAAGTAGAGGTTTTTCTGAAACTGATTTAATTTTAAGGTTTTTGTTCATTTTCAAATTATAGCTTTGTTGAGAGGAAACAGAAAATTAAATGAGCTACAGAAAGTTTGCCACAAATAATAAATTTCTATTAATGTTATAAATTATATAATAAATTATCAGATTAAAATTTAGAGCTACCATAACAAGTTATTCATACAACACTCCACTTCAAACTTTTTGATTTATTCTGAATTGCCTATTCTACTTCATAGAGTTTAGATAACATATAAGCTGTTTCATTTTATTGCTGATGTTTTGGTTTGGTTTAGTTTTCCTAAAAAAATATACAAACGAACAAATCCAACCTTCCATAGCTAAAATTAAAATGCAAACTAGATGACAAAACCTACATATATAAATTTAATAGAAAGTTAAGAATTACTTTTTCTAAAGAGTGTTTTAATGACAAGAAGATTTATATTCCTACTCATCACCATAGATAAAGAAAAATCTCCTATGAGACTATGAAATTTGAGTTGATTTCATTCTTGTTTAGAAAATTTTTAAAAAGATTAAAAATCACTACAATTAGTTAAACAAATATTTGTTGAGCTTTATATCTGTTTTCTATGACAGCTGTAACAAATTACTACAAACTGAGTGGCTTAAAACAACACCAATTTATTATCTTGAGGTTCTGTAGGTCAGGAGCCAGACCCAGGTCGCAGGGGGCTAGGATCAAAGTTTGGGCAGCACCGTGTTCTTTCTGGACTCTCAAGGGAAAAATCTGTTTCTTTGCCTTTTCCAGTTTCTAGAGACCACTTGCATTTCTTGGCTTGTGACCCCTTTCTCCACTTTCAAAGCCAGCCATGGTAGCTTGTGTCCTTCTCACTTTACATCACCCTGATCCTCTCTTCTGCCTCTTCTTCCACTTTTAAGGACTCATGCGATTAGACTGAGTCCACCCGGATAATCTCCTTCTCTCAAGGCCAGCAGATTAGCCACCTTAATTGCATCTGAAACCTCAATTCCCCTTTGCCCCGAATATGGTAACCTATGAATCATTATTCTGCCTGCCCCAAGCTCCTACTCTGTGCTAGATGTGAGGCTAGGAGATGCTGGTGGATCCAAACATGAAGTCGATGGTTAGAAGCTGAGATCAGCCATGTAGGAGAATACATTCAATACAATGTGGGCAGTGACTGGGGTCATGATAAATTAATATGCGGAGACTTGGGAGGGACCATGGTCCCTTTTAGCTGGGAGACTCAAGGAGGTTTGTGGTAGATTGGCATTTGGACTGGGTCTTAAAGGATAAGTAGGGTTTGGATACAAAATGATGTCAGAGGAAGCCAGTGGTATTCAAGTGATAGATATCAACCCAAGCTAGTGAAATAGCTATTTTTATAACAGAATAATGGTCAAATATTGACCTTTTCGTTCAGCCTCACGCATCAAAGCAGAGGCATGGAGGCAAAGACAGCAGGAAATGCCCCGGGAGAAATTCAGGAAGTCTCTGGTAGCTCCTTTCTAGCTTGGTCAGAACGTCTAGTTTGTTTGTTTTGTCCACTGTTTATGCTCTTACTTTTCTCCTTACACGGCCTCTAAGGTGCCAGTTACACAGTTCCCTTCTGAGAAAAGTAGCTTCTTAACCATTTTTTATGGTTTATAAAGCCTTATGGTTTGAGCAGAACCAATTCTCCTTTTTTGATTGGACCAGGTGTATAGCTAAAGACTACCTAAGCGGGAAATTCCTACTGGATGCCCATCATTCGGCTCTGTAATATTGTATCTGCTTAGGGCAGTTGAACAGGAGACCAAGAGAAAGCAGAGGGGAGAGAGAAACAGAGAGAGAGAGGGAAAGAGAAGAGGAGAGGAGGGGAAGGGAGAAGAGACATTAGTAAGCATTGACCAAGAGCTGCTATTGCACCCTTTCAATAAACTCCAGTTATTGAAGGTTTCCTGAGCATGTGTCTTGAAGTCAATGAAAATGGCATTTGGCAGGTTTTAAGGAAGAATCCTGAGACCTCGCCAAAGCTTTGAGTCTATTGTGCCTGGAGGTTATTTTGATTATTAAGATTTTCGCGTTGATTGGATTATTCACGAGCTCGAGGCAGCCAACCGTTTCTCTTTTGTACCTTATCACACACAACTCCTATTTACTAATTTTCCAATAACTACCCATGGAATTTTTTTCTCCCAAGTCCTGGGTAGACTCCATATCATATCACATTATTGGTCTGGATTCACAAGAGTGAGGAAGCTTCTGAACCCCTATGTCTTGAAATCCAGAGAAGACAGCACCTGGTAGATGGTGTTGCCATGGACTCTGTCTCAATAACCAACTTTCCATGGCAAAAATGGGAAGATGTGGTTAGAATGAATTACAAGCTTTTGCATTCAAATTTGTGGGGCTTTTGCCTCCTATAGAAATAGAATTCTATTAAAACTCAAAGCCGAGGAGGAGTCATGAAGGCTGCTGAGTTACAAGGCAGGCAACCCCCTAAGGAAAGAAAATAGACTAGTTAGCAACTTAATTCAGGAAAGAAAAAAGGTGTCCAAATGTGAGAAGATGCCTTTGAGGGGTATTGTTAGCTATGACTATTATAAGATGAACTAAAGTGGAAGCGGGCAGGAAGGACAGAGAAAAGGAATGGTTCACAAAGCATTTCTCAGAAATTTAGGAAAGAGAAGATTTTGAATCAACCCTTTTTTGTAATCACAAGCTTCAAGGAATTGTAAAAAGGACATTAGAAACAATGACCGGCAAACTGGAAATCATTACCAGCTGATGGGAAGAAATAGAAAATAGGTTCACAGATGAGAGGGTGAAGAGAGCCAGAGCCAAGAAAGTCCATAAATTGGGCTTTAAAACAGAGAGGATCTTGAGGGTGAGCGGAAGAGGAATGTTCCCCAAAGTACAGATAAATTTGAAGGAAGTGAAAGAGAAAACAGCAGGAAAAAAAGAAAATAAAGAAAAATTCTTACAGCAATACAGTTCCCAAAGAACTATCATAGAAACAGCTCAAGAACACCCACAAAAAAGAAATCAAACTAAAGGTGTACCCCGGTAATTAGTGGCCAAAAATTCTTGAAGTCTATGTGGGAAGAAAAGATCTTAACAACATACGGAAGAAGAAAAATGTTATCCTGTACAGCTCAATGTAATAAAAATAGTACCATATTTAGCAATAGCCGCTCTAGGAAAAGGCAAAATGTATGGTCCCTGAGTTTAATACACCAACCAAAGTAAGAACCTAGCCCCAATTTGTGTTTCCAGCCAAAATATATCTTTGCATTTAAGAAAAAGAGAAAATTTTTGCACAGCCAGAATGTCCACAAAAATGAATCCATTTTGGTGCTGAAAAAAACCCTTTGAGGGCAGACAAATTTGTTATTCTCTTATCCCAGGTGGTTAAGCCAAGGATTGTGCTAGGTAGGGTGCCCAACCATCCCGGTTTGGTTGAGACCAAAGGGTTTCCTGGGGTGTGGGATTTTCAGCGCCAAAGCCAAGACAGCCCTGAACAAATTGGGATGGTTGGTCACTCTAGCACGAGTTTGTTCCATGTAAAAACCCAGGCAAGCTTACTAGACTCAATTAAGAGAGAATTCTCTAGCTTCTTCAGGTACTACATTTTCAACTTTGCTGTTTTATTCTGTCTTCTAGAAAAATGTTCCTAAAATATTCAGCATTTGATCAATCATGTACTCATCTAGTCAAATGTTAATCACAGGCTTTATTATGCCTTTGGGCAGGGTGTGCGGTTACAATGGCAAGTGGTCCCCTGCCTTCCTGGGGCTTAGGGGTGAAATGGGAGAGCAGGGCATGAAACAAACACAAAGGTACAAATAACTGCAAATGTGATAGTATAAAGGAAAAAAATAAGATGATAGGATTGAGAGCCATAGAAGATGTAATTTAGATGGGGAGGGGAGAGGGGAATGCTGGCCAGAAAATCACCTCTGAGGTACTGACATGAAAGCAGAGACCGGAGGATAAGAGGAGAGAGGATCCAGATGAAGAGTCAGGCCGCAGTTCCAGATGGAGGGGCAGCATATGCAAAGGCCCTGAGGCAAGAAGGAGCTTGGTAAATTAAAGGAGTTGAGAGAAAGCCAATATCTGTCTTAAATTAAGATCCCCTTAAATTAAAGGGAAAGAGAAATGGCTTTACCCTTCAGCTAGAAAGCCAGGAGTACAGGAGTGATGGTGGTAATAGTGGTCCAAGCAGAATTGGAGAGAGAGAGACAGACAGAGAGAACCAAGAAAGAAAGGCTAAAGGCCAGTGGTGGGTAGTGATCCTTTTTGCCTGCGCTCTTCTTATAGTATCAAAAGAATCACTGCAGCTGCCCTGGGGTCTCTCTGATGAAGACACATTATAAAAGGCTTTGGAACAGAGATGGAAGCAGAAGTTCCACAGCAAAGCTGAAAACAAGAGAATGACAGAGACTTAGAAGAATGCGTTGCGGAGAATAAAACACCACTGAGCCGGAGATTTGCAAAAACAAAGGGAAAAACTGTAAAGGCTGCTTCTAGCTCTGCTGAGTGCCAGAAGAATAAGCGAGGTATTAAAACATGGGAAACATTTTGGTGCTAGTGGATGGTCTCACACCCAGAAGACCCAGAGGTGCCTGAATATTGCTTAACAGTCACCTTAAGGGGTTCCCCAAAGAGGTGCACTAGAGAGACTCTGGCTCAGGAAAGCAGCACATTCTTGCTGACATTTTTGTTTTTTCTCTCTTTTTTTCTTTTTGCTGCACACATGAATTCATAACCTGTTAATTACTGAGGATAAACATGCAGGTGAAATTTTTCTATGCTTCTAGACTCCATCTTTGGAACTAATAAATATTATAAGTAAAATCTCTGTGAAGATGTTGAAAATGTGTTTTACAGTTCTGAAGGTGAAACAAAAGCAGGAGTTGCAGAGGAAATATTGGGTTACAGACACACGTGGACGGGGTGGGATGATTGATTTAGAGCAAGAGGCTGGAGCCTCGCAAGGAAAGGAGCCCAGTGCTCGGCCAGGAGGAGCCTCAGTGCTGACCAAGAAGGGCTGGGACAGGCTTTTCTGCTCAAGAGCCCAGGCTCTGGCTAGCCTCGGGCTGCACGGGACCAAAGGGGCAGCCAGGATGTGGACACGGACCTCTGCTGGGGAGGCTGCAGCCCAGGCAGGCAGGGCGGCATTTCCACGCGGCCCTCTAGCGACTGCTCTTACATCCGGGGCTTGTGTGTGCCCTCCCTGGTGGCGCGAGTCAGGGGACTGGGACACATGTGCTACACAAGGTTCTCGTCACAATCTACTTTGCTTTCAGAAGATGGAATGCAAGCTTGCATAAAACAATGACAAGTCGCTCTCTCTCTCTGGTTAACCAAATCCCTGGGCACCTACATGCCAAACAGCGCAGGAGAGCCAAGTACCTACACCAAACAACTCCAGAAATGATTTCAAACCCGAGGAAGTCAATATGTCGTCTGGATTTTAAAATAGAGTTCAAGTGACGGTGTGGCCCGAAACTAGGAATGTTTATTTCAATTCTTGCCATAAAATTCCCACTAGGTTATAATATTTTATATGCTTCAAGGAAACCTGGGGAGGTTTTATGTGGCAAAACCGAGTACACAGAATATCAGGAATGAAATCAGAGACCAGAGAGGATGAGCTCAACCAAACTGTGAGCGTTATTGAAAAGCAGCTGCGTCACATGGTGCGAGTGTTAAATATAGCCAAGCACAGACTTTGGAGTCAGGAAGCCCTGGGTTGAAATCACACTCTGGCACTTAGTGTCTGGGTTAGGGATGTCATATGATGAATCGGTTTGTGATACTTATTTTGGGAGGATTAAATGAGATGATGTATGCAGAGCATTTAGCACAAGGCTGGGAACATAATGAATATTTATGATCAAATACAGTATCATTGCTGTTATGGCTATCATTATGACTGTTATCATTGTAGGGCACGTGAAATCCTGTTGAGAATCCTCACTGTTAGTGGATTTAAAAATCACTTTAATAATAGACTCAAGAGACAACTAATCCATTAAATTCACAGACCTGGTAAGTGTCCCAAGAAGCTAGCAAATGAAACAACATACAGTGAGATCGTCGCTGTAAGTCAAGAGAGGATTTCAACCTTAAGCCCAAGTGTTATGGCCAGAATGTGTGTTTGTGCTCTCCTCCCGTTCATAGGTTGAAAGCCTAGCCCCCGATGTGATGGTATTGGGAGGTCATTTGGGACATCAGCCCTCTTCATGAATAGGATTAGTGCCCTTATTAAGAAGAGGTGGTACAGCACTTGCTTCCTCCCTCTGCTCGCTGCCATATGAGAACAGAACAAGAAAGTCATCTGCAGACCAGGAAGCTGCCTCTCACCAGGCGCCAGATCTGCCGGCCCCTTGATCCTGGGCTTCCCAGCCTCCAGCACTGTGAGCAATGGATGTTTGTTGTTTAAGCCACCCAGTCTACAATAACTTGTTATAGCAGCCTGCACTAACTGAAAAACTAAGACAATGGGAGTCAAAAAAATAAGAAGACAATGATATTGGCTGGGTTTCTTAGAGGTGATAAATTTATGCAGTATTTAAGTGTGAGAAATAATACTAGATAATATCACCTACTTAGAATATGCAAAGCTAAAATGTCTCTGCCAAAAGGCAGACAACGATGAGGTTTTAATGAAAAGAACAAATGGGATAAGATGACAACAAGAAAAGAGAAAAAGTTAATAATAGATTAAGAATCAATCACACAAAAATGATTTCACATAAAAATAAGTTAAAAACACACACTATTTTCACAACCAGAGAAATTAAAATAATTTATTAACAGTAATCTATAGCATCTAAAATTCCCCATGCCAGCAGAAGACATGCACAGAAACATTGATAAGATTATGCTATTGAGAGAGTTTTTAAGCAATTAAAAATTAATAATAAGCACAAAAACAATATTGCTGATAATAATAGCAATCTCAAACATGTGGAAATAGGTCAGACAGGAAGACAAATTCATATAGAAGACATAATACATCACACATATTCATGTCTCAAGTAGTTTTGTTTGATGGGAATTATGAATCCAGAAATTTAAGACCAGAATATTAAACCAAGAAAACAGCATTTGCAACAAGTTGGGTAGTGATCTCTTTAGATACGTGCGTGACTTAATATCTTGCAGGAGCTTTTTGGCTCATGGGTTTTACTTTGTTTAAACAATACAAGACAATGACATAGAAACCTAAATATAAAAATTATGTGGAGAGATTTACTCATTCTTCAAGCATGACCACAGTAATCTTCCTAAGTCATATCTCATTTCGGCCTTAAAGAAACCTGAAAGCTCTCCATGAATGTAGAGTAAGGCCTAGACGCTGTGGCCCACTGCTGAGGTCTCTGGTTAGGAGCAGGTGCCCTGAGTCAAGCTGCCTGGATTGGAATCCAGGCTCCATCTCTTACTGCACTAGGTGTGAGAGGTGGCCCATGGTACTCTTCATTCTTAGTTTATTCATCTGTGACATGAGGATAACAGTGTCTCTTAGCACTCCACTGGCCCGAGATGAACACTCAGGGCAATTGCCCATGTTATATGGACTTCTCCCTGCAATTTTAGTCTTTTCTTCCATGTAGTCTTCTTTCAGAAGAAACATCGTTCCCTGCATACACCCCATCAGCTCCCACATCTGTGTCTTTAATATGATGTTTTTAAAGGAAACTGAGCTTGCCAAGGTCACAAATAGAGTACATAGCAAATAGAGCAAAACCTGGATTTGAACTCAGCTTTGTTAGGTACCACACTCCTGCCTTACCACATCTGCACTAACCACCTTATATTCACTTCCATTTTGATAGATGAGCTTGCATCAGGTCAATCTCCTTCCAAGAAAAACTAGGGTACAAGATCTGCTTGAAGGTGTTGATGAGCTACCAAGCAGCCAGGACCTGAAGGGTCAAGGTCCTTGAAAGAAGAAAACTCATTGAGATCAGCCTGCTGTTCTGTGTTACTTTTCTCTTGAACATTTGCTGTTCCCTAAGCGGAACTAAGCAAGTGGAAAACTATTCCACATTCATAAATTAAAATACTCAGTATTATCGCTTCTTCCCATTTTAGTTTATAGTTTATTATAAGCCTAATCACCATGTCAGCAGATGTGTGTGTGTGTGTGTGTGTGTGTGTGTGTGTGTGTGTGTAAAAATTAATAAGCTGCTTCCAAAATGTATATGGAGACACAGAGGGCCCAGAATACCTAAGGTGATCTTGAAGAATAGAATGGGAAGCCTTACACTGCCAGACAAATCTATAGTAATTACAAGAGGGCAGTACTGGTAAGAGATAAATAAACCAGTGCTCATCCTAGAACATGCAGTGGATATAGAGCTGACATATGAAGAGCAACAGGATGAGACATCCCTACAAAGCTAGTGAGGATCTGGAGGAAGCACAAGCCCGGCTCTCCCCTCTGACACCAGGATGCTGTGTGAGGCCCGCCTACTCCAGACACCGGGCCCAGGAGGGGCAGAGAGGGAGCAGCTTTGCCAGGGGAGAAGGGCCATAATGAGGCTCAGCTCTCCCGTTCTCTTCTCCCCTCTGCCTGACCTCTCCTCCATCCTAGGTGTTATTTCCTGTTTATATTCATTCCCTCATTCTATCTGCTCATTGCTTTATGGTAAACACTGTAAACTGAGCTCTGTCAGATTTGGCTCTTTGGGTCCCATAAATATTTTCTTCTCCCCCCCCAAAACTTTGCTTTTGAAAATGAGATTCTTAATTTTCACAGTTCTAAGATCCTAATTTGGAAGTTGACGGTTGAACTGATGATTCTTTCTCTTTGCATTCTGGCTTTAACAGTCCTTGCTCTCCTCAAGGCAATGAGCTCTGGCTGAAAAGGGACACAACTGAGATACAGAGAGCGGCAGGAAGAAAAGCACAGTAACATACTTCAAAATGTTATCTTGACACAGATAACTTTCATATTCATTCAATAATAAGCCACAGTAAAATAAAATAAATCTTTATACAGCTGTTTTGGGATGTCAAACAGGCAATAAACAGGTGGCACTTAAGTAGTATGGTGCCCAGAACAAGAAAGGCCACCTGCCACTTTTCCATGTTCTGGGGCCACGTTTTGGTTTCACACTTTAAGTGGGTCATTTATAAGCCTGACTTGTTCAGGTACAAAGGATGGAGGGGCATTATAGTAGTGTGTGCAGGCTGCTGTAACAAAAGCACCATGGACTGGGTGGCTTACCCAACATATATCTGTTTCTCATAGTTCTGGAGGCCGGGAAGTCCAAGATAAAGACACTGGCGGATTTGGAGTCTGGTGACTGCCGACTTCTTGCTGCACCCTCTCCTGATGGAAGGGGAACGTGAGCTCTCGGGGCATCTTTTATAAGGGCACTAATCCCATTTATGAAGCCTTCACTCAAATGACCCAACTATCCCAGAGACCCCCACCTCCAAATACCTTCACATTGGAGGTTAGGGTTTAAATATATGAATTGGGGGTGGGATGGAGAAGAAACATTCAGCCCATAATAGGTATTGACACCACAACATATATGGAATGGTTTGAAGCTCTATGTTTTAACCTTAGAAAACCCCCAAAGCCTTAGGAGAACGTACCAGTTGACTTTAAATATCTATCTGAAAGGTTGTCCCTTATTATTTTCAATAATACTTCCTCCTGTGTTTTAGGTTATATCAGCTCATGTCCATTTTTGGATAAGGCCAAATAGGCATTACATTTCCAAACAAATAAAATACAATCCAGTTCTGTACATCGATTAGATCAATCTGTTCAACATAGTCCAGCAAGTAAAAAATTTGGATTTTTCATTTTCAAATACAATTTCAAATAAAGTAAAGAGGCTTATTTTATTAAGGCAACTATATGTGTATTGCTGAAGAATTTATGGCTGAAGAACAGGTTACAAAAGCTTGTTTGCCTCTTTCAATGACTTTATGTAACAGATAGTTGTTTTCTGCCCATCATAGCACAGACAATACATCCTTAATATTTAATACATAGAACTGGAGATCATTCACTGTCCACATTTGCTTAAATCAACTTTGAAAAAGAAAATATCCACATTGGATTTTTTTGACTAAGCTGCAAAATGAATTGGGATAGACAACACAGCAATAAAAACTCACTGAAATATGCATTTGCACGATAAAGCAAACCCTTGTCTGAATCATGGAAAATAGGGATTATGGTTCTTTTCTATAGAAATAATTCCTTTTTTATGGAAAGAAATATGAATTAGTTACTTGCATTTTCTGGTTAGTGTTTTATCTCATGAAATCAATCAGATATAAATCAAATTCTCCAAATGATCACAAAGTCAAGGATCAAAGAATAGTAGGAGAGGGAACAAGTTTCCTGCAGGCTCAGTTGAAGTGATTAAAACTTAAAACATCTTCAGTTTCACAGGCTTTGCACAAGAACATTAAATGAATCTCCACTTAGGCAGTTAAATAACACCCACCCTAATGCCCAATTACTTGGAGCAAACTTTCTGATCAGTACTTTAATGTACCTCTCACAAATACTTTTAACAGTCTATTGCAAAATTCCTATGTTTCAGAGACATAAGAGACTCAGTGACTTTAACATGTCATCTGAGCATTAATAAAACTTGGCATTTGAAATTTTTATCATTATACAGTTTAGGTGTTCCAGTTCCATTCTTTCTGTCCCATTCCCTTTCCACCCCACCCCACCCCACCCCATCCCACCCCACCCCACCCCACTCCACCCCACCCCATCCCATCCCACCCCACCCCATCCCACCCCATCCCATCCCATCCCATCCCATCCCATCCCATCCCATCCCATCCCATCCCATCCCATCCCATCCCATCCCATCCCATCCCATCCCATCCCATCCCTCACACAGCCACACGTTTTAAAGCCTGTTAGTCTCTTGTTTTAGAGTTTAGCACAACCTTGAGATCTGAAAGGCCCCTAGAGATCTTGTACTGGTGGCTTGAGAAAGAGACTTTGCACATAACTTATTCAGTCCTTTATTCACCTCTCGTTAATACACCAGTATTTATTGTGCATTGTACACAGTGATGCATGCAAGAGAAAACAATGGTAAGACACTATATTCCTGACCTCTTTACAATCCTTCAGGTGCCGAGACCGTTTCCTTCCCGGGATTTTCTTCTTTGGTTTGAGCTTATTTACAGTTTCCCCCAATTATCTGCTCTTAAGAAATGAGTGGAGGCCCAGATTCCAATTCTGTGCAAGATACATCCATTGGGTGAGACTAACCATATGTCTCAATTGGCACATATTTGTTTTGTCAAGAAGGGATTTGTTATGTCTTTAATAAAGATGTAAAAAATGGATGCAGTTTTTATTCTATCACGCAATGGAGGTATTTCTAAAGTTTATGAGTGAAAATTAGGACAGTGACACTGAGTTTGGGCATAGGGATGCCAGATGCAATCCAGTGTTTGGGACATACTTACTAAGAAATTGTTGTTCATCTGAAATTCAAATTTAACTGGGCATTTGGCTTTTTTTCTAAATCTGGCAATCTTATTTGGGTTTCATAAATTTTATAAAGTGGGCCATGTCCGCTATTCAGTAGAAGCCAGTGTCAACCAGGACCTCGTATAAAAGAGGTCTGGAGATCCTTAAGTACTGAAGAGAATTCTAGCCTGACTTTTCCAAAAAGTCACCAAGATTATCAGTCAAGGTGATCAGAGCCCTTGGATAAACAGTAACACAGGCATTAGGAAGGATGCAAATGTCCAAGGACCAAGGCCTTCCTGTATTCGATCCTAGAATGAAATTCACGATGTGAAACTGCTCTGTAGAGGGCACGCTGGTGCTTCAGGTGAATCTCTGGGTTCAGGGCATAAACACTCCTTTACACAGTGTTTATCTCAGCAACTAGAACAGTTCCAAAAGAAATTCTCTCACTTGCCAAAAAAGATCTATTTTTAAAAACCCTTATTACAAAAAACCCACAAACCCCTATTTAAATATCATGGCAATAATTCCTGAGGAAAGGTGTAGTATTATAAAGAAAATTGTAAGATAAAATAATTTAGGAAGGAACTCCTGGGGAAAAGTCTCTCTTCCTGGCTGAGACTTTCTGAACTCACATACCCAAAGGACTCCAAAGAGATTCACTGCTCAGTATTTTTAAGTTATTTGTACATGAATATTTTACAGTGATTTTAAAGACCAGATGTTCTCGTATTTTCCTCTCTTGCAAATTTTGAAAATAATCTTTTAAAATGTCTTCAGTATTCCAAAGTGCTTAACCTTTGCTCTCAGGTAATTACAGGTAAACATCTTGTTACCCACTAGGCAGGTTTTTCAAGTATGTTCCTAAATCACCTAGTAGTTGCATTCAAATGTTTCTGGCACCTGGTGAGTCTACAGAAAAGTAGGGTGAGGATTTACTCCAATGATATCACTAACAATAGTTGACGCTTCTTTCAAATCTCCCTCATGACCCAGCTTCACACCAGAAATAAAAGGCAGAGAGCTGGAACCATCGTAGACCAAAGGGTAGAAGAATCGGGGGGTGACTAGGCTACAAAAGAGAAAGAAAAAGACAGGAGAGCTTTCATCCAGACTCTGAAATGCTATCAAGAGAAAGAAGGAATTGGTTTGGTTGTGTGTGGTCCGGCAGCCAGAGGCAGGGTATCTGGGAGAAACTGAAGGGAGGTAGATTTCAGTGTGTGCTGGAGAAGGCCCTCCAATGGCAGCTCCTACTTCTCTGCTCTACTGAGGGGCATTGAAATATTCCAGGAGAAAAGCCTGGCTTTTCAACTCGGTGATCCTATGTTTCACAAAATTCAACAACAGTGAAGCCAGAATGTGCTCTTTCAGACCCTGGACACTTGAATTGGAAGCTCAGCTGTAGCCGTGACCTTGGGTAAGCTGCTTAGGTTCTGTATCCACTGCAAAACATTGTTGTGGGGATTGAATAGCACATTAATAATGCCTAGCATATACCGGGCACCCCATAAATGTCTGTCTATTAAAAAAAACAACTGAAAAGAAAAAACTATTTCACCTGGGCTGGGCTTTGTTTTTCTGAGCTCTGGGCCTTCTTTGAAGAACTCACGGATGTGTGGGAGAAGAGTAGAATGTCCCCAACTAAGGTTTAGTGAGGTTGAAGGGGTAAGTAGCCCGACTTCGGGTGGATTTCTGGAAAAGTGGTTGCAGATTTCACAGTGGGTGGATGCCTGGACCAGCTTTGGCTTTGCACCTCTGAGGCTATGGGGTGTTGGAGGTGTATGTGAAAGGGCTGGGTACTAAAAGTCATGACCACCCTTTGAGGGCCCATTTTGGGTACTGGGCAAGCAAGACTTTTCTACAAGAAATAGTAGCAGCACTGGACAGAAGGTGGGTCCCTGGCCAGTGTGGCCAGTTGGTTGAGCGTTGTCCCATTCACCAAGAGGTCGCCGGTTCGATTCCCAGTCAGGATACATGCAGGGGTTGTAAGCTCGGTCCCCAGTAAGGGATGTGTAGGAGGAAGCCTATCGATGTTATTACCCTTCTCACATCGATGTTTCTCTCTCTCTTCCTCTGTCTCTAAAATCAATAATAGAAGAAGGTGGGGAACAATGGATGGATGTAGGAGACACTGAGTAGATGGTGGAGGACACTAAATGGATAGTGGGGGGTTATTTCCAGTGTCCATGCAAGAGAGCCACAGGGGGTCTTTACCCAGTAGCAGTTTCAAAATGTGTAAGCCCTTGGAATTTCCATGTGATCTAGGGGAAGGGAGAGGGAGGGAGCTGTGAGGGCAAGATACTGGACCTCCCACTTTTGGTGAATGGGACCATGAAAGAGTTCGAATTTAATTCACAAAATGAACCTGTGGCATCTCCGCTGTGCCCTGGCACTTTCCCGCACCAGGCGCTCTTCCATGCCTTCTCCCCCAGGCTCTGTTCTCCCAGAACACTTGCTCTTCCACCCCCCTCCCTCAGACTGCAGGTGTCTGGATTGGAGCTGCATTTATGTGCTGTTGTTCTTTAGTTTTCAATATTAGAGGGGTTATGAAAACATCAGGGAGGAAATGCATTTTGTTCTAATGCTGACTTTTTAAAAAAATTTTTTAAATTTTATTTTTGTTTACAATATTACAGATGTCCCTTTTTGTTCTAATACTGACTTTTTATCTTTACATGGTTCAGAAGGGTAAACTGAGCAAAGCGCCTCACCTGCTCAGGCCTCAGCTATCAAGTCTGTGAAATGCAGAGCTTGGAATCTTTCCAGTTCAAAAGTCCTGTGATCTTTGACATAGTTGGAAAGTACCATTTAGCCTTATTTGCAGGCCTAGTGACAAAAACGTAACTGCCAGGATGTGTCTGAATATTTCAGCTTGTGTCGCTGACCCTCTCGTGCCAGCAGCTGACCTTGGAAAGAGGGCATGTTAGCCTGGGAGAGACAGGCTTTACTCACAGAGTTAAAAACACCTCAGGACAGGCTGGTCTTGACCCTCAAATTGCTTAAAGGCCTAAGATCAGGGTCAGCCCTTACCTCTCAATTTGCAGCTTCTTGGGAAATTTATTCAAAGCCAAACATTAAAACATTTTTACTTTAACAAGTAGTCATCAACACCCTTTAAAAACACTCCTATGGCCCCTTCCCCTCTCTACCAGAATCCTCAATATCTTTATGCTTAAAATGGAGGTAACAGCCCGAGGGTTATCTGGAGGACAGGGTGGGATAAGGTGCCTCTCAGGCTTCTGTGAAGGGGAGGCTCTGAGTAAAAGGCAGCTTTAGTGCTGGGCTCTCACACCTGCTGTTCTGTTCCCGCCAACACCTCGAGGTCATGGCTTTCTCTCCCCACCTATTCTTTGGGATCCGAAAAGACTTTTTGGAGGAACCAGATTTCCCCACTGTGAGCAATGAATTCAGAAGGATTGTCCATCCAGTGATCCACTTCTTTGGAACTTGACTTGCATGATTTTCCATATTTAATGACATTCCACCAGCAGGATAAACATACAAGCAAGGTTGAATCATCTCTTTCCCCTTGGATCAGGAACCCAAGAAAACAGGTGCAGGAAGCAGGTGGGGACTCTGCTGTGCAGGATGCTGCTTCTGCCGCGCTTAGACCGCTCCCCAGCCCGCCGGGGTGTGGGTGGCAGGAAGGAGGGGGCTCCTCAGCTGCGCAGGGGCTCATCTCTGTAATATACATGCAGCAGGTCTTCAGAGAAGGGGGCTGGGGAGTGGTGCCTAAAAGCAGTTCTCCCAGGAGGCCTTTCAATCAAGATCAGAAAGAGGCGGTTTCCATGGCAGTGCTTGAGAGAGTTTCGAGGGGAACCACATCACTCTGGTGGCTTGTTTAGCGATGCAGGGATAAGGCTTGGCCTAAAAGGGAGAGAGCTAATTACAGCTCCAACAAGTGTCGTTTGCCCTTCTGCTTAGAGGAGGTGAGGGGTGACCCCAAAGAATAGCTCTCTGAGCTCTTTCAGAGAATAGAAGAGTTTCCATGTTGTATGAGAGAAATGACAGGAAAGTGAAAATTGGAACAACTTTCAAAGCGATAAACAGAAATCAAAATTCAGAGAGGGACAAATGGAAGAATGTGGCATTTTAAAATTTGCATACGTACCCCCCACCTTATTGCATTTGCAGAAATACATGCAATACGAAAGGAGACGAAATAAGGGAAGGAATTTGGGCTTGGAAAGGCCCTTGGGACCTCCAGTTAAAGATGGCAGCATAAAGGCATTTTCAGTGCTCATCCACCCCTAGAAACCCATTTAAAACAACGACAAATAAAAAACGGGGGATAAAAGTCCGTCATCTTCAATAACACAAGAAAAAGGCCACAACCCTAGACCATAAACTATGAAGCATACCTACTAAATACTGTGAAATCTGGAGGAAAACGAAAAAGGAATGGAGACCGCGTCAGGGCTTGAGTAAGAAGGAGATTCCCCTAAGTGAGGACACACGTCCTGATTAGGATGAGGCAGCCCTGCGTGGGGCGGATCATCCTTGGACAGGAAAGTCCCTGTAGGGGACCAATGCATCCCTCAGAAAAAGTGGGAAACTGGTGCTAATGGGGAAATCACAAGGGTCCGCCATTTCCACGGCCAGAGACCCGCTGCTGGTCAAGGGCGCCTACCCGAGGTGAGATTGGTGGCAGGAGGCAGCATTTGCATTTGCCAGAGAGCCTGTGATTTAAAAGGCTTTGCTATGAAGAGCATGGGCCAAAAATCCAAAGGGAAATAAGCAACCAACTGCAAAGGGAATAACAGACTTGATGAAAGGGGGGTGGGACAAGAAACCCGATCCAAAGTTCCAGACTGCCTCCCCCAGCTCACTTCTCCTTCCCCCTTCTCCCCCCCAACCCCCAAGCCCAGGGACCAAATGAAACTTCGGTAAATAGCTGATCTCATTAAGGGTCAGGAAGGAACACAAAAGAACCCGCCCAAGACTTAGGCATAGATCCTGAAAGGAAAGGAGGCACATGACTGTAAAAGAAGCAAAAGCAGAAGAGACATCTTGATTAAGTTTGAAATATCCAAGATGCTTCACTCTGGTGTGTCTGGTGGTGCCAAATTAAAGCATTATTTCTGTTGTGAAAAAAAATCGACTTGGTCGTGGACTTGAGTTCTCCAAGTAAATATTTTCTTGGCAGTGCACAGCATCAGTGCAAAATGCCTATTAGGCACCAACTATAATTATAGCATTCAATTAGCATTCTCAAGTGATTATCATTTCTGGCCTGGTGGTGCTTGGGACTGGGGATGTCTGAGCTCTGCCTAATATCTTTGCCCATAAACCGCTAACTGATATTTGAGTTTGGCAATTTGATGTGGTCATACTAGTGCGGTCATACTCACACTTCCCCAAGAGGAGGAGTGTGAGTCGTGGCAAGTTTACATCACAACTCATGGAATTTTGTTGCCTAATCTTTTCAGTAAAACTGATCTTACTATGGTTTGAAAAAAGTCCAGTTTCTAACCCAATAGACACTTTTGAAATTAGTTTATTAGACTTATTTCTGGGATATGTGGGGTTTTTCTGCTCCAGAAGAGTAAAAAAGAAATATAGAAAAAAAGATATATGTAGAACATATTAAAGTTTCCTAAACACAGGAGGGCAGTAATTTAATGAGTGCCTATTATGAACCATTTGTAATTATTTCTCGAGTTTACAACCACCCGTTTGAAAATGGAGGTGTTATTCCCATTTTACAGATGAGAAAACTGACTCAGAGAGGTTAAGTAATTGGTTCAAAATCACACAGATAGTGTTGGAGGAGCTGAGATTTAAACCCAATGATGAGAGAATGAGCCATTTTGCTTTGAAAGGGTCATAGTATTGAGCATTCCTCAGTCAGAAATGTTTCTTAAGAGAAATCTGCCTCCTTGAAAACTTGGGTGGGGTCCAAGATGGAAACATAAATATATGCACTTTACTTCTCTCTTGTGCAAAATATCATTAAAAGGGCCAAAGGAATATATAAGGAGAAAAAATAAATATGCAGGAAAATAGGGAAGGGTGTTTTTCCACTCTAGAAACTATATGTGCTTTCTGCGGGATTCAGTGGACTGAGCGGAGGGGAGCAGGAGCCTGACCAAGATCACCTGGTCACTTTCCATAACATCTCCTGCTCAGTGCTGGGCTGGACATGGAGGTGGGCCACAGAATCTCCAGAAGTTTACTAGAGCAGGACTGCTACTAAGGTGCACCTGCCTGCCTCATGTCGACCTATATGGTGACCAGGTGAAGGAGGGCCCTATTTTTCACCAGTTTCCAATGCAGGCTGTGTCTGGCCCTGGGAAGTGGCAGAGTCAGCATTGAATGTTCTCTAGGATTCAGCTCATTTGTGCCTAGGAGGCCAACTATTTGCCCAATTGGTGCTGGGGACACTTGAGATGAATCCAAAAGAGTCCTTATCTTCCATGAATCCTAATCTTCCTGGGATGCAGGAATAACTGAGTTGTGGCAAATGGCAAGGAAGCCCCCAGAGGCAGGGAAAGACCAGAGGAGGTAGTGTCTCTGTGTGGGAGGAGGAAAGGGCATCCTTGATAAAGGTTACACTGAGCTAGACTTCAGTCTGAGGAAAAAACTGTTAATTTAAGGGGAGGGCAGCTCTGAATGAATGGAAGTATATTGGGAAGATAAGAGTGGATGGAACAAGGGAGTAAATACTTGGAAAAATTGGAGAGGCTGGGCAATATTCCCACACCCATGTACACCTCTAGGGGACACACTTCCAGGCCTCTGAGGAGTTTGTTGAGAGGTGCCTGAGGTGCCTGAGCAGGAGAGTGGGCAGGGCAGTGTTCCCCCATACTTTGAAAGGCTCTGGGATAGTCCTGTGTGTTCTGGCAGGAACTGGCAATTGAGGGAAGAGGTGGGATTGTTGTTCTTCATGGCAGAAGGAAATTCCCTGCCACGAGAGGAACAACATGGACTTGTAGGATATCTAAGGTAGTGGATCCAATTATTTCACATCCCTGGGTCTCAACAAGTAGGACCTAGAAGCAGAACAGTTAACACTGGTGCTGGCTAGCACCCACTGAGCATCAGTTTCCCCATCTGTAAATGGGGGGATGTAAACATTCTCCATCCTGCAGCGACTGTGTAACTGAGCCCGGCACGTACAGCAAGTACAAATGGAATCATTATTTTATCTAGCTACTCCTGTTCCAAATCCAGTGCTGCCTCTTTTATTCAACAATGACCTCTTCTGGAAAAGCAAACAAGCAGAGAAGCAAACAAATGTAAATTTCACTTCTACATCTTAAAATTTGCCAATTTCCTTCTTCCTACTTCTTTGGCCATGCTTTCTCATGCCGTGTCGTTCCATGATTTTGCACATGTTGTTCCTTCTGTCTGAAACACCCTTCCTTGTTATTTCCACAATTAACTTACCCTTCAACACTCAGCTCAGCTATCACCTCTGCACCTACCTCTGGTCTGTGTGTCCCTCCTCTGAGACCTTTTTCCTGGCATACCTTTGTCCCAGATTATAACTGTCTGGACATCTGTCTTCCTCCGTGGACTGTGAGCTCCTAAGGGCAGGGTGGTGCTTCAGTTCTCTTTATCTAATACCTAGTATGTAGTAAACCTGAACAAATGTTTGTTGAAGATGGTCTTGAAGCAGAATTCACAAAATATTGGGAGAAAATTCATTTTTAACCATTCTTGGTGTTGAGTCATTGTGCTCAAAAAAAAAAAAAGAGAGAGAGAGAGAGAGAAGTTCTGAAATTATATAAACTCTCATGATTCATTCATTGAAACAATTTTTTGGAGGACTCCTCTGTCTGGCATTGTTCCAGGCTCTGGGATACAAAGGTGAGTAAGAGCGTCTGTTTCTACACCCACATTGAATGAATGTGACATCAGAGCTTCACATAAGGTATCCAAGGGGTGGAGCCCTAGAAGGTTCACTTACAGTGAGATCCTGGGATTGTCCCCTGATGCTTGATGTCTGTTGCCTGTCCTCTGACTCCTGCATTGTAAAGAGTTGGTCTAGTGATTGGATAAGAAAGTCCAGAGCTGTTGGATTCCAGACCCATGATTGTGTAGAAATAATGTAGAAAGAGCAGCAGAGGTCTAGGGGTCAGGAAACCCAGGTTCTTGTATGAGTTTTGCTTTGAAAGGTTGCATGACATCAGACAACCTGCCCCTGCTCCTTTGAGAGAGATTGCAAACTTTTATAAGTTTCTTCTTACACAAAAAAGAGTGGGATGAGATCATGTCCAAGGTTTCTTCCAGGAAGCTTGGATCTATGACAGCTTGATGCAGGCCCCTGAAATCCATCAGCAGGAGCACTTTGATTGGTAAGATACCCCATGGCCCACAAATTGGATCTTCTCTCTTTCCAGCTGTGTGATTGGCATCTCACCAATATGGTCATAGCTTCTAGTCGAGAGAAGCGGTGCACTGCCTCTGGACTGTCAGAACCTTATTGCCCATCAGTTAAAGCCATCTTCAGTCTAAATGAAAGTCCATGAAGTAGAAGAGCCAAGGGACCTCAGAAAGGAGGGGGTGGAATTCTGAGCACAGCGAGGTAAGTCTGTTTATTTGTTTCCTAATTCTAATTAGAAAAAGGAAGAGTGTCAGGAGTCTTTAATGATCCACATCTTAATAGCCTGGTTATAATTTATTAATCCCTATCATCAAATTTTCAGCATCTCTTTCCCCAGGAGTCTAAGACTCACTCAAATGTATTTATTGTTTCTAGGTAGGGTGTCATTAAATATTTGGCATCCTAAAGCTGGTTGGGAAACTGGATTATATACCACGAGAAGGCTCACAGTTTTGGAAGGGAGAGGCATGAACTGACAGAACACAAGACAGAATGAGTGATATATGCACATACATATATGTTTATTCTTTAAAATATTAACAACCTCATATTTATCTCCAATACTGACACGGCAAGCTGTTATTTCACTTTCTCCTGTAATTTCCCTTCACCAGCCAAGACAATGGTTTTCCTTAAAGTGGAGTATCAGCACAAATAGTAAATGTCTCATGCTTAATTTTTTTTTTTTTGATATATGTATATATTGTGCAATGGTTACCACAATAAAGTTAGTTAACACATCCATCACCTCAGATAGTTACCATTTTTGTGTGTGGTGAGAACATTTAAGATCTACTCAGCAAATTTCAAGTATGCGATATAGTATCGTTACCTATAGGTCCTCAACGTTTATTTAAATTATAACTAAAAATGTGTACCCTGGGACCACCATTGCTTCATTCCTCCTTTCCCCTCCAGTCCCTGGCAACCACCATCCTACTCTGTTTCTGTGGGTTCAACGTTTTAGGTTCCACGTATAACTGAAATCCTACAGTATTCGTCTTTCTCTGTATGACGTTTGACTTGCATAATGCCCTCAAGTTTCATCCCTGTTGTCACAAATGGGAGGATTTTCTTATTTTTTTATGACTAAACAATACACATACCAAGTTTTCTTTATCCATTCATCCATGGGCAGGCACAGCTTGTTTGTTTGCCAGCCACGGTGACTGAGAATGATGCTGCAATGAACATAAGGTACAGATAGCTCTCTGAGATAGGGATTTCTTTTCCTTCACATATATCCCCAGAACTGGGATTGCTGGGTCGTATGGTAATTCTACTTTTAATACTCTGGTGAACTTCCATACTGTTTTCCATAATGGCTATATCAGTTTGCATTTCCACCAACAGTGCACAAGGGTGCCCTTCTCGCCGTATCCTTGCCAACACTTGCTATCGCTGGTCTTTTTCATAGTGGCCATTCTAGCAGATGTGAGATGATATCTCATTGCAGTTTTGATCTGCATTTCCCTGATGATTAGTGATGTTGAGCACCTTGGGCTAACTTCTGCCAACTTTGAGCTTCCTTCTGCTAACTTTCAGCTTAAAGTGAGTCTTTCTCTAGTTCCTTGAGGTATAAAGCTAGGTTATGTATTTGAGATCTTTACTTTTTCTTACCGTGTTTACAGTTGTAAAGTTTCCTTGTAGAACCGCTTTTGCTGCATCCCGTAAGTTTTGGAACACTGTATTCTTATTCCATTTGTCTCAAGATGTTTTTTGATTTATATTTTGATTTCTTCTTTGAACCATTGGTTGTTTAGAAGTGTGTTATTTAATTTCTATGTATTTGTCAATTTTCCAGTTTTACTCTTGTTACAGATTTCTAGTTTCATACCATTGTTGTTATATGATTTTAACTTCCTTGAATTTGTTAAGATTTGTTTTGTGGCCCAACATATGATCTACCCTGGAGAATGAATTCCATGTGTGCTTGAGAAGAAGGTGTATTCTGCCGCTGGTGGATGGAATGTGATGCATATATCTGTTAGGACCCTTTGGGCTACAGTATTGTTCAAATATGATTTTTCTTTACCGATTTTCTGTCTTGATGATCTATCTACTTTTGTGAGTGGGATGGTAAAGTCCCCTACTCTTATTGCATTGCTGTTTATTTCTCCTTTCAGGTCTTTTAATATTTGCTTTACATATTTAGGTGCTTTGATTTTGGGTGCATAAACTTTCTAATTGTTAAACCTCTATAATTGTTATATAATTGAGGAATTGACCCCTTTGTCATTCATTATATAATAACCTTTGGTTTTGTTTTGTTTTTGTCTCTCATGACCATTTTTGACTTAAAGTTTCTTTGTCTGATATAAGTGTAGCCAATCCTGCTCTCTTTTGGTTTCCATTTGATTGGAATATCTTTTTTATGTTCCTTTCACTTTTAGCCTATATATGTCCTTTTTTTAAATCCTCACCCTGAGGATATTTTATTCCCCACTGATTTTTAGAGAAAGTGGAAGGGAGGGAGGAAGGAAAGAAGGGAGAGAAAGAGAGAGAGAGAGAGAGAGAGAGAGAGAGAGAGAGAGAGAGATCGATTGCTTCCCGCAGCCTATATATGCCCTTAAAGCTAAAGTAAATCATCTGTAGGCAGCATGTCATTGGATTATTTTATTCTATTGAGCCAGTCTTTGTCTTTTGATTGGATATTTTAATCCACTTATGTTTAAAGTAATTACTGATAGGTATGGACTTATTATTGCCATTTTGTTTTTAGTTTTCTAACTTTTTGGTAGCTTTTTTTTTTTTTTTTTTTTTTTTTTGAGGAGAGGAGGGAGGGAGAGAAAGACACATTGATTGCATGTACCCAACAAGGGCTGGGGATGAACCTTCAACCCAGGTATGTGCCCTTGACCAGGGACCCTTGGTCTGAGGGCCAACGCTCTAACTACTGGGCCAAACAAGCCAGGGCTTCAGTTTCTTTATTTTGTTCTTCCTTTTTTCTAATTTGATGACATTTTGTGGTGGCACGTTTTGATTTCTTTCTTTGAATCTTTTGTGTATCTACTACAGGTTTTTCCTTTGTGGTTACCGTGAGACATATAAAATATAACATTCTGTTTTAAACAGATAACATCTTAACTTTGCATACAAAAACTCTATTCTTTTATCTCTCCTCCCCCTCAGATTTTTAGGTTACTGAGTGTTACAATTTGTATCTTTTTGATATTATGTATCCAATAACAAATTTTTGTAGTTATAAGTTATTTCTAATAAAGTTGTTTTCTTAATTTATACTAGAGTTAAAAGTGACTTATATACCACCATTACAATAATAGAGAATTCTGATTTTGGCTATATACTTATCTTTACCAGTGAGTTTATACATTCATATGCATTTACGTTGTTAATTAGTATCCTTTCACTTTAGCTTGAATGACTCTCTTTAACATTTCTTGTAAGGCAGGTCTAGTGGTGAATTCCCCCAACTTTTGTTTGTCAAGCTTTTATTCATTGTGCTCTCTTCACCCATAATGGACCAAAATGTGTGGCAACATTATATCAAAGAGCAGGAAAGAACCTCAGGAGTCACTTTAAAGATCAGGAAACTCAGGCCTGGAGGGTTGAAGTGACTCAGAGTCATAGATTCCAAATACGGAAAGGGACCTAATGGGTCTCTCTTTTTTTTAAAAATCCTCATCTGAGGATTTTTTTTTATTATTAATTTGAGAGAGAGAGAGAAACATTAATGTGAGAGAGAAACACTGATTGGTTTGCCTCCCGCACATGTCCCGACCGGGGCCGGGGGATCGAACCTGTAAGCTAGGTATGTGTCCTTGACCGGGAATCAAACCCACATCCTTTCGGTATACAGGACGATGCTCCAACCAACTGAGCCACACCAGCCAGAGCCAGGAGGCATGCGTTTTAGCTCTTCCTCTGCCACCTTTCGGGGGACACCAGGAAAGCTCTCTCTCTGAGTCTCAGTTTCCTCATCTGACTAGTGAGTGCATGGCTCACGCTAGGCCTGCTTCAAATCTGACATTTAATGATTCACTACATTATCACAGCTCTTGATGTTTTGATTAAAGGACTTGGTATTTTAATCTTCTTTTTTCTTTTTTAAAGGCATCAAATCAGGAATTCAAGCCTGTAGCCAATGAACTTTCCGCCCCCGTTATGAGAAACAATCCCCAGAATACCAAGGCCTTCCCCGGGGCGGGAGGGGGGCGGGGATTCTGTTTTCGCAAAACTTATTTTGTCTTAAGAAAACAAGACTCTAGTGACGCCCTTGTCCTCAGTAAAGTCAGTGACTTTAGACTTCCTTTCCCTTCCCAATTCCTTGCAGAATTTTAGGCAAATTACAGCAGGAACATTTGATATTCTCCCCAGATGTTCTGATCACAGAAGGGCCACATATGTGCACACATTCCTGGATATTTTTAGATTTTTACAGGCTCCGAGGTTCTAACTGCTTTTTCACTCTGCATTTTGTGGCCATAGTTGGGAGAGGCTCTGCCAAGGTAGCCGATGCAGAGACTGATGGAAGAGGGCCTCCCACTGGGACACCCCCGAGGCTGCCTCACCTAGTGACACTCCCAGAAGTGGCTCTGAGTAATCCTTGCAGGCCAAAGGCTTCAGCCCTGGAGGCCTCTCTGGCACTAAGAAGAAACATCCGTTGCAATTCAAAAGTATGGGTTACGCAGACACCCCTTGGAAGAGTTCTGGCTGCAAGTTCCTTAAAAACCATACCAAGGCCCCAATATAGAGGTAGCAGGTATAGTGGAGGGAATATTGGGCAGACAGTCAGATATGCCTCTGGCTGTCTATATGATCAGTTACTTTTCTCTACTGGGTCTTAGTTTCTCTATCTGTAAAATGGGATGCATCCCACATGTAGCCCAAGGGTCTGCAAACTATAGCCTGCAGGTTGGCTTCTGTTTTGTAAATAAAGTCATATTGGGATATAACCTATCCCATTGGTTTACATGTTATCTGTGGCTGAGCTACCAGGGCCAAGCTGACTAGTTGTGACAGAAACCACAGGGCCCACAAATTTATTCTCTGGACCTTTAAGAAAAAGCTTCCTGATCCCCGGTGAAGCAGGTCTTGCACTCACTGCCTATGCTGGAACTCTCTTCCCATCTCTTGGGGGTGGGGTGATAGAAGTTAATGCCCCTAGGAGCAGCCCTTAGCCAATGACCGATGGAAGTTGGGGGTCACTCTCCAGCATCCCCACTTCGTAGGTAGGAAAATCTGGAAATGTGTATCATGTGTGTCTCCTAGATGGCCCCATCCACCCCAAGACCAAGGAGAAAAATCAAGGAGAGCCGCTCCCACTGGTCAAGGTCTGCCCAGGCAGTAGGGAGACAGACCTGGACGTCCACGGAGCGCACTGCCTTATGGGAGAGAGAGACATACAGACTTGTCATCCCTTGTCAGCACATACCCTGTGTGATGTTCTATGGTAGAGGTGCCATGTGCTGCCCCAGGGACAAGGGGACATGGGAGGCTTCTTGGATGAGGAAATGGCATGGCTGGACCCAGAAGGATGGGTGAGTACCTGCCAGATGGAAGTAGGAAGGGAGCATTCGGACAGGGGACAGGGAATCCCCCTAAGGGCAAAGGCCTTGGAATATTGGGATTCTGTGAATGGTTTGGTGGGACCAAAACCCATCAGGAGGTGTGGCTGAAGGGAAAGCCAGAGCCAGATCATGGAGGAAAGGTTTGGTGCACATGCTGGGAGGATGGGGTTCAAATCGGGGGCACTGGGCAGGTGCTGAGGGTTCCAAGCCTGGGAGTGACAGTCACAGGGCACTCTGGTGGGGCAGAGGGTTTATAGCTGGGGCCCTGATCAAATCTTCCCCAGGAGGGCTGTTTTCTCTCAAGAGCAGGGCTTCTTAACTGTGCTGGGTCATCCTGTGTTGTGGGTGGCTGTCCTGTACCATGTAGGATGCTTAGCAACAGCTTCCCTGGCCTCTGTGCACTGGGTGCCAGTAACCCTGCTCCAGCTATGACAACAACAACTGTATCCAGACATCATTCCTGGGGTGGCAAAACCACTCTCAGTTGAGAACCACTGATCTAAAGGTTTACCTTCTGTTTTCTCTGAGTATGTATATAGATCGACCTGCCTGCATTTGCCCTCCTCCCTCCTTCTAAGGCCTGGCAATGCCTAGCCTCCAGCCCTTCCACAAGGCACATGGCTGGACTGTGCCCTTGGCTCCCTGCACAGTCCTGTGTCAGCACCTGTGGCGCAATCTCCCTGCTCAGGGGGGCCTTGGCTGGGCTGGCTGTGGAGAGCCAACTGGCAGCAGCTCTGTTGCCCTCTATATTGGGCCAGCAGGGCACCTACCTGTGGAGAACACCACGTGGTGTCGAGGAGATTCCTGGATGGGGTTCCACCTCGGGTCAGCTGGGACCAAAACTATCCAAGCCTGCTGGCCCTGCCCCCTCTGTCACTCAGTCTAGCTGTCTGCCAAGCTTCCAGCCTAGAAGGATGAGTCAGCGCAGGAAGCCTGCCAGGCATAGGGCACCAGGCTGGGAACAGAGGGCAGGTGGTGGCAGCTGGGGGCCATGTGATCGCTGGAGGCTATGTGTGTCACAGGGCAGAGCTGGGCCTGGCTTGTTCCTGTGCTCAATCTGAGCCGGCCTCACATGACTCCTCTGTGGAGCCTGCAGGTCAGGGGTGGAAGGGAGGGAGAAGTGATTTTAGGATCTGGGCTAGAAATACAAATATATTTGTGAATGACAAGCAGATATTCATCACATGACCCTATGGGCTTTGCTGGTGCAGAAATCAGGTTTGGGGCACAGAAATGTCGCCCACCCCATGCTCTGTGTGGGCCGTGGGAATTGAGAGGGGTACCAGGATGGGAAAAGGTAGAGAGGAGCCAGGCCCCCATTCCAGCACTTTCCACATGCTCATTCATATGTTATCCTCACAACAGCCCCTTTTCCCAGTGAGAAAACCAAGGCCCTGAGCGATTCCTCCGAGTTCCCCTTTCTTCTTTTCTCAGGGTCTCCAGGTTTTAATCAGGTTTTGTATTTGTTTTAATATTTCCACCTTCAGCTCCCTCTCCCTCACAGTGGCCCCAAATGACACATGCTGGCAGGTCCTTCTTGCTGACAGGATGAGGCGAGGGGTCTTAAAATCACCCTGTGTCCTAGGGAGAGGCCTCCATGCTGCTGTGGGGCAGGATCCCCAGCCCAAAAGGTCATAGATGCAGGAGACCCAAGACAGGCAAGTTGTAGGCTGCGGCCATGAGAATGGGCCTGGCGAGGCCTCTGAGTGCCTGCCAGGCTCCTAACCCCCAGGAATGAGAGGAAAGCCCCAGGGTTCCTCCCGCAACTCCACCTTACAGCTCCCAGTGGGCCAGGAGCTTTATTTAGTTGTGCTGAAATCCAAGAGACCTGGACCAGGGCTCCTAACCCCATGTCCTCACCATTCAAGAGGACAAAAGCTCGTGAGCAGCTCTGTCTTCCTGGGAAAAGTGCCACCTGCCTCGTGCTTGCTGGATGTTTCACCTCTAGGGTTATTGCTTTCAAAATAGCACTCAGTATATGTAATCTCATGACATCAGCAAAATAGATTCTGTGTAGAATACTTGAGAAATTCAGAAGAGAGACATCCACTGCTAAAATTGTGGTACAGAGCTTTCTTCTCTATTCTTGGGTCATGGGTATGTATCTAGCTCTAAAGAGTAAAACCACAGTAATACTTTATATACATAAAAAAAATTTGAGGCATAACATACATTGTAAATCTTAAGTGTACAGCTCAGAACATGTTTACATATTATTGTGCCAGTGAAACCATCACTCAGATTGAGATATAGAACATTTCCAGATCCCAGCACACTCCCCCTGCCCTTTCTCACTCCATCGCCCATAAGTAGCGCGTATGCTGACTCCCATCATTCCGGATTAGATTTGCCTCTTCTGGAGTGGCACATAAATGGATTCCTACAGTATTTACTCTTTTGTGCCTGGCTCTGCTCACCCAATCTGTAGCATCTATGACAAGGCTTGGCCTAGAAAAAGCGCTCAACCTTGGCACGTTAATGGTATGTTGGATGCATGTGGAGTAATTGGATGAATGGGTGAGTGAATGAATGAGTGAATCGGCTTTGGTTAAGGGATGGTCTCCTGTGTTTTTCAGTTACCATCTGGTGGTCCGTGTGGAGAAGGGGGAGCAGTTGGTGGCTTGTGTAATAATCTGAGTGAGGGTTGATGAACCTGAGCTAAAGAGGAGGCAGCAGGGAGAGTGAGGAGGGAGCAGGCTACACAGGCCTGTCTGCTCGGCACTCACGAGGGTTGGGTTGGTGCCGCAAGAACAGCAGGACTGGGGATATTTTTGGAAACCCTATCAGAGCAGCCACTTGACACAGTGGCTGCCTCATTGTCACAGTGTCCCATGGTTAGATCAGAGTCCCTGTTCCGGGTCAAACCCCTGTGCTATGAGCCCACTACCTCCTGACGAGGAGGTGGCTTGGGGTGATGACCAAGCACATCGCTAGAAGACCTGGGTGTCTCTGGAAAATGCTCCACTGGGAAATGCAAGCACCTGGCTCCTGGAGAAATAGGTGCTGTCATCCTAGGCCCCAAGAAAGGGATGCGTAGTCTCTGGGATCAGAGTCATGGCACAGCTCTCAGCAGTGGAGCCCCCTTTCCTATATAAAGGTCTCAAGGTTGGAAAGGACCTCTCTCTTGCCCCTTGCCTCACCTGGGGCTTGAGTCCCTTTGACATTCTTTCCAACACAGGCTCGGCTTTCATATCTCCCTTTTCCCTTTCTCTGTAATCATGACCCATTCCAGCCACCATCATCTCTCACCTGCCCTGCTCTAGCCACCTCCTTTCTCCTGCTCTGATTTCCTCTTATCCATCCCACTCTACAGCCAGGGGTCGGGTCCTCTCCACAGTGGTAGTCATGACAAAGTGGCTGGACAGTGCAGGAGAAGGAACAATATTACTGGAGATGGACAGAGCCATGGTCAACAGGAGAGAGCCACTGGGCCACACTGGTAGGAGGAGGAGCCATGGAGAGGACAGTGGGAAGCCACCCTGAGGTGCTGCTAGGCGTAAGAGGTTTGATGGGGTGGGACAGGGTGAGCAGTACTGGGATAACACAAGTGAGCCTGATACCAGGCAGGATCTTATTATTTTTTGAAGATTCATTGCCCTTATTAGTCAAAGGAAATAAAAATACATTTCATTTCCCTAGTTATTAAGGATATGCAAATCAAAACCACAGTGAGATACCACTGCATACCTTTCAGAATGGCTATGATCAAAAGTCAACAAAATAGCCCGGCCGGGAGTGGCTCAGCAGTTGAGCGTCGACCTAGGATCCAGGCAATCCGGTTCGATTCCCAGTCAGGGCACATGCCCGGGTTGCAGGCTCAATCAATGACTCTCTCATCCTTGATGTTTCTATCTCTCTCTCTCCCTCTCCTTTCCTCTCTCTGAAATCAATAAAGATATATTAAAAAAAAAAATACATGGGTCGTATTAAAAGTCAACAAAATAACATGTATTAGCAAGGATATAGAGACAAGATAACCCTTGTGCACCATTGATGGGGTTTCAAATTGATGCAGCCATTATGGAAAACAGTATGGTGACTCCTCAAAAAACTAGAACTAGATCCACCATGTGACTCAGCAATTCCACTTCCGGGTATTTATCCAAAGAACATGAAAACACTAATTCAAAAAGATACATGCACCCCCACGTTCATTGCAATGTTATTTATAATAGCCAAGATATGGAAGCAACCTAGGTGTCCATCAGTAGATGAGTGAATAAAGAAAATGTGCTGTATAATACAGTGGAATATTACACAGCAATAAAAACCAATGAAATCTTGCCATTTGCTATAGCTTGGATGGACCTAGAGGGTACTGTGCTAAGCAAAATACATAAAACAGAGAAAGACAAATACCGTATATGGTTTCACCTATACGTGAAATCTAAAAAACAAACGAATGAACAAATAAAATAAAACCAAAGCAGACTCATAGAAACAGAGACCAAAGGGATGGTAACCAGAGGGGAGAAGAGGTGGAGGGATGGGTGAAAAAGGTGAAGGAAATATAGTCAACAATATTGTGATAAGTTTGTACAGTGACAGATGATTATTAAAATTAATGGAGTGATCAGAGTATAAGGTATGAAACTGTTGAATTACTATATTGTACACCTGAAACTAATATAACGAATATAGTATTATGTACCAACTTACACTTAGATAGATAGATAGATAGATAGATAGATAGATAGATAGATAGATAAACAAATAATTCATTGCCCTTGATTCTTTTGCCTAGGCTTGTAGTTAATGGGTTATGGAAGATGAAGAGGAGGGGGGATATTTTTCTTTATCATTGAGGAGATGGCTGTGGCTTTGGGAATGTAGGAAATCAGTTCCCAATGACTTTATGAGCTATTGGAGTAGAAGACTGTCATGTTATAAACTTCTAAACCACAGACAAACAGGCTTTGAACCAGCTCTTAGAACAACGAGTGCCAAGTTTTGCGAGTGCTTGTGCAGCGTGTGACCTGGCGTGGCTTGTTAATGCTGTCCCTGAGAACAACGGCATAGCAGATCAGCAGTATTTCGGGGCTCCACTTGGAAAAATCCCACCCCTCAGCTGACTGGTGCTGTCCTCTGTTCTCAGTCGAGGAGGAGGAGCGTCACAACAAGGCACCTGTGCCCATCTGCCAGTTCAGATGAAGGGCCAAATCACAGGGTCAGTAATGCCGCCTGGGCAGAGACATGAGCTGAGCAGCTGTCCCTGACATGCCAGCCAGGGTGGGTCTTCTTACCAAGGCAGCCCGGTCACCATGGGAGTGTGAGGTCCCCTATGGTCAGAAGGGTATGTGGGTGTCATGGCTATGGTCAGAGGGAGGCAGAAAGCCTGCCCTTGAACCCTCACGTAGATATGAATCCAGGAAGCTGGAAAGGAGGTCATTAAAGCTGGGATAGAAGATATTCGCAGCATCCCTCGTGGCAAGAGGAATGGATCCTTAGTGCACCCAGGGGCCGGCTGGAGAAGAGATGGGAGCTGAACTGGTTGCAGTGAAACAAATCCTAGATTGCAGAACATCTCTGTGCTTCACTTTCCTCTTTTGCAGAGTAAGTAGAATGAGATGAGACATCAAAATGCCCCATAAATTGAATGATGTTATATGAATCTCAGGCATTATTTGCCTCAGAAATTTTTGTGTTTAATATTTTTATCAACAAGTTGAAGAAAAAACTGGATGTAGGCTTATCAGGTGTGTGCTGAGACACAGGTAAGGGGGACCTCAGATTACAGAATCTGAAAATCTTATTTTACCATGGTTTCTCTCCCTTGGGCGCCTTTTCTGCATGACCCTCAGGAAACGCAGGGCCCCCAAAGGAGCTCCATCCTCATGATGCGACTGCTGCCTCTCTCTAGCTCAGGGTTTCTTCATCTCGGCCCTGTTGACATTATGGACCAGATAATTCTTTGTTGTGGGGTTGCCTGGAGCATTGCAGGATGTTTAACAGATACCAGCAGTGCCACCCCTCCTCTCCTTGTGACAAACAAATATCCCTGGGGGACAAAATCGTCCCTGGTTGAAACCGCTTCTCAAGCTTCATTCTTTGCACTTTTCTGCCTACATCGTGTGTGGCTCTGGTCACATCAAGGGCACCTCGTTCCTTAAACAAGCAAAGCTTTTCCACATCCTTTCTATACTTTTGCATACATAGATCTACCCCTCCCCCCCCCACACACACATGCCTTTGCAGCTGCATAAAATCCTGCTTATCTTTGAAAACTCATCTCAAGCATCCCTTCCTTGAGAACAGCATTTCTGAGGCTCCCCTGTGCTAGGATGTTAGTGCCCTCAGCATACTTCTGGAGCCCTGGCTGCATGGGTTTTCTTGTTTTTGTTTTTGTTTGCTGCGATTGTCTCTCCCACTTGACTAAAAGCTTCTTGAGGACAAATCCTGGGCCTTGTTCATCTTTGGCCCCAGTGCCTGGTACACAGCCTGGTACCGAGGTGGGCTCAGTAAATCCTCACTGAGTAATATCATTTAATGAACCTCTTTGGCTGGTCACAGGACCCAAATGCTCTTGTCCAAATGAGAGCATTTTCAGGATTGTAATAAAGCAGAGTCTAGTACTCCATCCTCAGGCAGCATCATCTCTCATGCAGAGAAAAGCCAAATTATTATTTTGATCTCCTGGATTCTGGAGAGCTGTAGGGGGGCTTCCTCCTGGGAAAAACATCTTTCAGACTATATGCCCTTGAGAAAACACTGGAGTGGCTGCAATAGGTAGCACGTTCTCTTTGAAAAATGCTGAGGATAGACTCTGACCCCCGCCAAACTTTCTGCTTGTATCCCTCTGGAGCAAGAGACTCTAGCAGGTCCTTCTTAAATGCAAATGTGATCTCTCCTGTCCAGGAGAAAAGCCCGGCCTTGCAGCTCTCAGCACCCTTGGCTACGGGACTTTCTCCAGCTTTCCCCTCTGCATTGTCAAAACGGGAACAGACTGCACAGAAGGAACACGTTTGGTGCTGAGCCCGGAGCCAGGGCAATACACAGCAGATCCAGACAATCTGCTCTGCTCCTCCAAGGAAAGAGGAAAGGCTTTATGACTTGCTGACAACCAAGTCAGCTATGGGAAAATCTCTGGTTGACCAAACCTAAGCAAAACAAGGGATGCACTTCCTACATTGATGCACCTTCAAAAATAAAATAAAGAGCCTCTGGCTTTAAATGCCCAGGCTTCGGTGTGTATGTGTGTGTGTGTGTGTGTGTGTTGGGAATGGTTGGCAATGTGTATATACTAAAAGAAAACTCATGGACTCTTAATAAAAAGCCATCAAGTCCAATCTCTAACCAGCCCTGCCCCACCCCCAACCCCCTCCTCTCTTGGACACCTTCAGTGACAGGGACCTCTCACTGTGAGTAGCTCTGTCTAGTAGAGAGCTTTTGGTTACTCTGATGGCTTACCCTTTTGTCCTAAGTCCAGTTCTTCGTTCCATTTGGAATTGGTCCAATCTTCCTTCCCCAGGAAAGATTTTCAGAGACAATTACTTTACCACCCAAATCTATTATCCTGGCTAAACAGACCCAGTTCTTTCAGCTGTCCTCCCTGTGACACAGTTTTGAGTCTCCTCCCTTCCTGATCACCCTTTTCTTGCCACCATAATAGGTAACACAATGCCCCAGTTGTCTGTGGTTCTCAGAGAGTGAGTTATTTGGTTCGGAAGGGCATTCCAGAGGGTTGAGGAGTTACCTCTTCAGCAGCACGCTTTGGAACAGCATGATAGAATGCAAGATACAGGTTGCAGGATCAAGCATGCAGGATACAGGTTTCCTTCAGAGTGTGCACATCTCTGCCCATTCTCTCTGTGACATTTCTCATCACCTCTGCTTTTACCTCTTTACACTTCTCCCCATACGCCTCCCTGAACCTCTTTGCATGACACCTGCCACAAGATTGGACTTTCTGTGCCATCACTCAAAGAACTAGGACGAAGAAAAGGAAGCCACAAAAGTCAGACCACATACTGACATGAGAAGCACCTTCTAAACTGAAGCTGGGAGCTAGCTCTCCACCCAAAAATTGTCCCGCACGGACACTTGGCAGGAGTGCTCTCGAGGCGACTGCACTCCTGGATCTGCTGGGGTTTGGACTAGGGGTCCCTCCCCAGTCTCTCCCAGCCCTGTGATTTCGTGATTGCAGCAAAGATTCCATAACAAGATTTTATGTGAAGTGAGGATTCCTGAGTGTCCTTGGACAGCTGCAGGGGAGGGAACAGAAAGCCATTTCCTTCAGTCAAACAGCGATGGGGCTGGAGACTGAGCACACCTCACCCATAGTCTGCAGCTGGCTGAGCCCCTCGAGAAGAGGGGCAGCGTACATAGTGTGGTCACGGTGAGGAGAGGAAGGGCATGACACTGTCTCCTGTGTAGGATACTGTCTGGGACATTGTCCTCAAACTATGTGCCACAGTCCTGCATTCCAGAGTGGCCACTGGACTTGTCATAAATGTGAAGGTCAGTGTCTTCACAGAATCTTGAATCTCACCTGGGAGGGACCTTATATCTTTCCAGTCCAGCCCCTCAGAGGCTGGCACCCCCACCCACTATGTCACCCAGCCTCTGCCAGAGCACCCAGGGTACCTCAGTGTCTGATTAAAGAATATGATAAGTGGAAATTATCTGCCACTGGCAGGTAGACAAATGTCTTCCCCTCCTTTCTTCCCTTTGAATGACAGGAAGCTCACCATCTTCTAAGACAACTTACTCCATCTTTGAAAGGCTTTGACCTGAAATCTGTTTACTTGGGTGCCCCATAGGGCATCTTCTTTTTTTATGGTTGACACTATTACAGGGGTCCCCTATTTCCCCCCTTTGCCCACCTCCATGCAGCCCCTCCCCCTTCGGCCTTCCTCACACTATTGTCTGTGTCCACGGGCTATCCATATATGCTCTTTGGCTAATTTCTTCTCCTTCTTTCATCCGTTCCCTACCCTCTCTTCTCCTGACATCTATCAGTCTGTCCATGTATCCATGCCTCTGGTTCTATTTTGTTCATCAGTTTACTTTGTTCATTAGGTTCCACATATGAGTGAGATCATATGGTACCTGTCTTTCTCTGCCTGGCTTATTTTGCTTAGCACAATACCCTCCAGGTCCAGTCATGCTGTCCCAAAGGGTGAGAGTTTCTTCTTTTTCACAGTGGGAGGGGGGCAGGAATCAGATGCTCTTTACTGCTATTGTTTACGACAAAGACTAACAGCAACTGTCTGGTGAGTACTACCCTGGGCCAGACACAAGGTAAATTATTTTATAAACTAAACACAAATGTTGGGCTTCCAAAAACTCCAAATCCTACTGGGTCACAGCTGGGAGGCCCCCCAGAAGTAATTTCATCGAGTCTTCATGTTTCGGAGTATGAAACCCAGGCTCAGATCTGAGCCACCAAGCCTGGCTCTGTCATTGAGAGATGAGATCAGAGTTTCCCTAACAGAGGCCATGGTCACAGGATTTCTGGACACATCTGTCTACCTGAGGTTTTTAGGAAGCCAGTCCCATGGGAATGTAGTTAAAGGTACTGGCTTCCCCTAGTGTCACCCAGGGAGCCTCCTTAGAACTTCCCACCCATGTAGTGCCAAGAAGCTGGTCCAAAGAGGGCTGTGCTGAGGATCCAGGGGAAATGGAGGGTCTTCCTGGCCACTGAGAGGCAGTGACAGTCTTAGGTCAGCTTCTCTAGAAACAGAGCCTGAGATGGGCATTAGGTACCTGTGGTTTACTGAGGGAGTGTTTTTCAGGAAAAACTGCAAGGGAGGGAGATGGGGAGGCAAGATATGGAGGAAAAGGGATGAATGCAGATGTGGCTCAGTTAGTTGGGCGTTGTCTGGGCACTGGGAGGTTGCTGGTATGATTCCCAGGGGTTTGGGTTCAGGGCACCTGGTTGCTGGCTTGGTGGTGGCTGATAGATGTTTCTCTCTCTCTCTCCCTCTCCTTTCCTGTCTCTCTAAAATCAACAAAAACATATTCTTTAAAAATTAAAATAAAATATAAGGAGCCCAATTATATTTGCATCTCAGATAAACATGAATAATATTTTTACTACAAGTATGTTCAAAATTTTGATGGGACATACTTGTACCAAAAATGTGTGCTTTGTTCATCTGAAATGTAAATTTAACTGCATAGCCTGTATTTTTATTTTCTAAATCAGGCAACCCAGCCTAGGCTGACCACTCAGCCTAAAATGGAGGGATTTTTCTGCGGCATAGAGCTTCCTGTGCTGAAACCAGAATGGACAAGCAAGATGGTTGGTCACCTCATCTGGGATCTTAGGTAAAGCCTAGCCTTGGCTTGATCTTCACGGACAGGGTGGAAGTGAGCCTGATGCTCCAGAGCCCAAAGCACTCTACAGCATTGTCCCCTTGATGTGAGTGGACTGCCCTTCTGTATTCCTGTGTTACTTGGTCCTTGCCTGGGCTGTTGGTGGTTGGGTAGTGGACGTGGGGAGAAATCCAGGCAGCTGCTGTCTCATGAGAGCAATTCCCCTGAGCAAGGGGGCAGCTGTGAATCATTAAAGGCAAACGGGTCGCACTGACTGCAGCTGGGGCTGAGTACATGGGCCCCCAAAAGAGGATAAGGATGGGGCACCAAAGCATGTACGACGCTGCTTATGGCTCTCCAGCCCTGAGGTTCTGCTAAGACCCTCAGGAGAAGGGGCAAGAACTAACCCTGACTCCACTCCCGTTGGTCAGCCGTGCAGCTCCTCTGTTCTAGGTGGGTGTCTGGGTGATCCCAGGACCGAGCAGCAACAGATTTCACAGGGAGTCATGTCTGCACCAGGTCTTGAATTTAGCAAAGGTCAAGGGCAGGGGGCCAAGTGGTGGTGGTGGGAAAGGTGTGGCCAAAAGCATGAGGATCAAAGTTGCGGAGGTCGTGGTACAGATGTATGGCAATGTAAAGTGGCCTCCTAGTGCAGTCCACTAAGATGCAGTTACATGGGACTTTAATTTCTTCCTCACAAACCAGGCCCTGAGCTCCGTGAGCCCAGGCCTTGCCCGGTTGCAGATTCTGGGGCAGGTTTTGTCTGAACTGACAAAGCATCTGGCCCATGCAAAGGGCTGAATGATTTATTTTATAACCCAAGCTAATGCTTTGGAAAAGTTCTGGCGGCCCTACTGACCAGGGGATGCCCGGGCACCTGGGGAACGTCCCAGCTCCTGGCGAGGGAGGCCCCGCCACCCGGCCCTGGCCCAGATTCATGGGAAGACAAGCTTCCTTCTCACCTTTCCAGTATATCCTGAAACCAGAAGCCCCATGACACTGGCTCCTCTGTCACTGCTCTGGGATTTCGGCTCTGACTGTGGCAGGACACCCACACTGCTGAGAAGCCTGAGAAGCTGCTGGGACAAAAGTACAGGGAGGGTCAGCTGGGGAGAGCGATGGGATCCATCCCAGATCAGTGTCCCCATTTCTGGACTGAACTCGGCCAGGCACTGGGAGAGCTCAGCACCTGAGCCTTCCACAGGCTCTGTGACTTCTTTTCAATCCTTTGCCGAGGGAAACAGGACCATGAAGTCCTTATTTCAACCACTTCCTTGCTGTGTGACCATGAATACATCACTTCGCCTTGCTGAACCCTCTTTCATGTCTGAATGATAAAAACTCTGCACTAGCCACTAACAGTCTTGTAGCACTTGCCAGCTTTGGAAGCAGCACAATCATGTACATTACATTCTCTTACTTAAAGTTCTCAGCAAATTATGAAGTGGTGAGTGGGAAAGGTGGTATCATCATCTCTGTTTTAAGGAAGAATAAATTCAATTAAATATAAGCAATGGCACTGGCCCTAATGTTACAGCTGACAGGCTTCTGGGCTTAGGGGTCCTGACTCTGGGACACCAAGGAGGTAATAGTCTCTCAACAGAGTCTTCAGGAAATATCTGAGGCAGAGTCAGCAACTTTGAAGTCTTTGTGAGAGGAATGCAAGGGACATTTGGTTTCCATGAGTTTTCTGACACCTACAGAAGCTGGGCTAAGGAGGGCAGGGTGTCCTACCCTTGGTCCTGTTTCTGTTCCCACTACTGTCTGATGCAAATTCAAATCTCAGCATCTTTCCCCTTAAAATACAACAGAAACAGTTCACTCTGAAGCCGCAGTTCGTATTGATTGTTGGGAGGAAAGAAATAAGATTGGACAACATGAGATTTCTCTGGGACCCTTAGGTGAGAAGGAAGCAGTAAGGAAAGTGTGAGATTGGGGCCTGGCATGAAGTTTGTAGTCAGACACATAGATTTAAGTCCTGGGAAAGCCACTTTCCAGCTCAGTGAATGTAGGGCAGTCACCCGTCTTTCTGGGCCTCCACCTCCTCACCTAGAAGCTGGGTGCAGGCGGGACCACCCGGCACCCCTGTCAGGGTCTGGGTTTCCACAGCCCCTGAGGAAGCCACAGTGGGCACTTATTATATGTTAATTCCATTGATTTTCCTCCCCTCCACATAGGTGGATCATGAATCTATAAAGTGTGAAACCCCCTTTCATCAAAATAAATCCAAAAAAGTTAATCTGATAAAATTAACTTTTAAGCTAAAAAAAGCTTCTGCATGAACACACACACACACACACGCATGCACTCACTCATACAGAAACTGGAGTAGCGCAGAGAAAGAAGGCCAGGCTGTGGCAGTCCCAGCGTCCTGCCCAGATAAACTCATAACGGAGGCCCAGGATCGCGGTCTGTGTTCGCCCCTGTTCCAGCAGGCACGGCAAACAGCGCCCAGGCCCAGCGCTTGGCCACGCTACCCACTCTGCTCCGTGAGGACCAGGCCCTCGGTGTTCCCAGAAAAATCCTGAAACAACAGCCTGCTCAAGACCTCTCCCTCTGATTTCCTCTTGGGAAAAGAAAGGAAGGAATTAGGAGAAAGGAATGCAAAAGAGCCGAGAAATGAGAGGAAGATGATGGAAGGCAGGAGGGAAGGAGGGAGACCTGGTACAAGTGTGAAATCAGAATAATAGACTCAGGGTGGTGAGATGCATGTGAACAGAGTGTGACGTGGGCAACCCCCACAAATAGACTTGCCGTTAAAAATAGCCTTTGTCTAAATGTGGAAAGGGTGTAAATATAGTAGCGGTTTCGGCTTACTACGAGCGTCCCAGCTCCAAGTAACAGAGGCTTATTATAGGACGAGTGCGTCAGCAGCGGGAGAGCAGGAGGGCAGGCAGACAAGCCCAGGCTGTGGGTCCAGCACCCCCAGCACCTCGCCGCTGGGAGGGGTCAGGAGCAGGCATCTCCCTGTGTGGAGGGGGAGGGGGATGGCTCCAAACTGCTCTCAGAGCTCCGCTGGGCAGAAAACTCTAGCCAAGCTGGGGAGGGAGGGAAGGAAGGAAGGAAGGAAGGAAGGAAGGAAGGAAGGAAGGAAGGAAGGAAGGAAGGAAGGAAGGAAGGAAGGAAGGAAGGAAGGAAGGAAGGAAGGAAGGAAGGAAGGAAGGAAGAAGGGAACTGCAGTGCTGTAAGGGATCTGGGGAGGACTGTCTTGGAAACGCTGCTCATGTCCATCTGCAGTTTCACCAGCAGTGCGTTTTGGTCCAGCAGGCTGCTTGCTCCTGGTCCCTGCAGGAAGTTTTCAAAGGAGCCCCTGGAAACACCAGCCTGCAGACAAACCAGCTTCCTCAACCCTAAACTCAAGGGACAAAACCCCTAAGATGCCTCTGGAAAGTGCCAGAAAGGAGTTTGATTCAAATCATTTAAAAAAAAAAAAAAAAAAGACAAAGAAAAAAGACTGGATTTTTAGCTTCAGGCCTCTGGCATTGAGTAGGTCTGCAAGGCATGGTGGCTGGGTGACTGAGTGGACAGCTGACTGTGGCCGAGGGTGCTGCTTTCCTGGTCTAAAGCACAACCAAGAGGAACAGAACTGTGCTGTGAGATGCACACTGGTCTCCATTCTCTCTACGCAGGTGCCAAGGGTTGATTTCCCATGCCCGTGCTGAGAGCTGCTCTGGCTGCTTGTTTCCCGTCCAACCCCTTTAGGGGGCTCTCATTATCCTCCTGATCTGTCACCCCTTAACCCAGGTGTTCTCTCCTCCATGCTCACCGCATGTGTGTGCATATATCACATTGTATCACAAACAGCCCAGGGCACGCACGCACACCAGTATTCAGTTAGAAGTCTGAGGTTCATTTCCAGCAATAGCTCTCACACTTGCTTTGTCCCCACTCTGGCCCCTTGTGTCCCTCGTTTGCCAGGCTGTAGCCCTCTGTCTCCTTCTTTTCATTTTCTAATCTTCAGCTTGCCCCTTGGGTCTAATACAGACCTGGTTCCTCCAGGTGGATCTTCAACTTCTTCTCAGACATGATCAGGGTTTGCTCTCTGGTTCTACCAGCTTGGATGACCACCCCACTGATTCAGCTCTTGCCCCAGGACTGATGCCCTTATCATCTCTCACCTACACTACCACTCTAGACTGGTCTTGTCTCTCCTGCCTCTCTCTAACATCAGCACTGGAAAACACTTTTCCAAAATTTAGGCCCAGCAGTGTCACTGTTCCACTCAAAATGCTAGCAATGGCTCCCCATGGCCTATAGGACAAAGTCCACACTTTGTAAGGCCCTGACTTGTCTCCTCATCTGCTTTTCCAACTGTGTCTTCTGCTATCCTACACCATGTAGTCCACCCATAGACTCTGGAAATGAGTTTCTGTCCCCTGGGCATATCCTCTATTTGTGCCTCTGCCAGGGAGCAGGCCATTTCCTTAGGCTGCCCTGCTTTGCCTCCAAATCTTTGCATCTCAAAGTCCTACCTACCTTTTCAGGATCCAGCTCTTCTGGGACGCCTTTCTGAATCTTTTCTCCCACAACCACTGCTTCCTTTTTCACTCCTACCCCAAATCCCAAGTCACTTTTGTATACTCGGGAAATGAATCAAGAGGCCCAATACCATGTCTGGGCGGGTGTCCTTTCACATGCTCCAATAAGTCTCTCTCCCATAATGCTTATCACTCTGTGTTTGAGCTGCCTGGTCAACCGTTGACCTCCCCCACTGGACTATGACTCTCTTAGGGCACGGTCTGGACAACCTTGCTCACACTGTATCTGCAGTGCCTAGCATAGTGCTTGGTTTGTTGCACTGCATGAAATAGGCTTCCAGGGCTCTCTACTTCTGCTATGGAGTAAATATATGTGTTCCCCGCTAAATCCATATGTTGAACTCCTAATCCCCCATGTGATGGTATTTGGAGATGGAGCCTTTGGGACATAAACAGGATGGAGCCTACATGATAGGATTAGTGTTCTTATAAGAAGGGACAGATCTTATATGCATATATGCATAACCCATGGACACAGACAATAATGTGGTGAAGGCCTGGGAAGGGGCTGGTTTGGGGTGGAGGGGATCAATAGGGGGGAAAGAGAAGATCTGTAATACTTTCAACAATAAAAATAAATAAATTTTTTTAAAAAGAAAGAAGAGAAAGGAGAGAGCTTCCCCTCTCTGCTTTCTCTCCCAGCCACTTGAGGACACAGCAAGAAGAGAGCAAATTAGGAGGAGGGCTCTCATCAGAACCTGACCATGCCAGCACCCTGATCTTGGACTTCCAGCCTCCAGAACTGTGAGAAAAAAAAGTGTTGTTTAAGCCACCCAGTCTAGGGTATTGGTTATAGCAAACAAAAACAACTTCCTGGCCTTGTATAGATGTTCCCATCCATTTCCAATATCTGCCACATACCACTGACTCTGCCATTAGGCCCTGATATAAATATGAGGACCACTCAGATCCAACCCTGAGATGCTGAGCCTGGAGTCAAAAGAACTGGATTAGTCTCATCTCCACAGCTTCCTAGTTGTTTGCCATTGGGCAAGTCATTTTACCTCTCTGGTTTCCTCTTTGTGAAAAGGGGTGACACCACTCACTGTGTGGGGTTGCTCTGAGAATTAAGTGAGAATATAGAGCTGAAAGCCTCTGGCAAACTGTACAGTGCTCTCCAAATATCGAGGCCATCCGTGCAGCCTTCACCCACTTACGGCTGTGCTTTGGAAACCTGCCCAGACGCCAGCGATGTTGACTCTAGCTGTCATTTGGGCCCATAAGAATATCTTAGAAAGTACTTTTGCCACCTCTCTGCATTAATGGCTTGAAATCTCCAGACACTTCTGATTACCAGAACCCTTTTCAGTACACTATGGTTTTCTTCCTCAAAATTCTTACAAAGAAAACAGGCTTTTGAACGGCAGTCAGAACTGGCAGAGGTTGGACTCTCATTGTGAACTGAGGAAGGAGGCTGCGAAAGGAAATGGGAAGAAAGTGGATATGCTGATAGCCAGGCTGGTGCTCTTCCAGGTAAGTCTACCTGCCCTGGCCCCACGTGGCCCTCCTGGGCTTGGCTGCTCTTGCAGGCTCCCAGGGTACAGCAGACTAACAAATAACCTGGAGTACCCAGTAACTGGGCAGATCCTATCTTCTGCCCAGAGAGTGTTAACACAGTGGAAAGAGCCGGGCTCTAGGTTCAGCAGGGCCCAGTTCCCATCTCCATTCTGCCTCCTTCCTAACAGAATAAATTCAACCAAATCTCCTAACCTCTTAGAGCCTCGGTTCTTCATCTGTAAAATGGGGATCATTTTTATAAGAACCCAAACCAAATGTGATGGCTTATGAAATTCCAAGCACAGTTCCTGTGCTCAATAAATGGTCATTGAGACTGATTTGATTTTATTTCATTTTAATTTTCTTAGAAGGTGAAGGGATTAACCAAAAAAATGTATATATATAACACATAGACACAGACAACAGTGTGCTGATAGCCAGAAGGAAAGGGTGGATGGGAATAGGTGAAGGGGAACAGAAGAGGGAAAAGTGGGGACGGAAAGAGACTTTGCTTGGAGTGATGGGCTCATGATGCAGTGTGCAGATGATGTTTTATTGAGTTGTACACTTGAAACTTGTATGGTTTTGTGAACCAACATTGCCCCAATAAATTCAATAAAAGAACAAAGATGCTGAAATACATGCATTAAAATGATAATAAAATCATAAAAAAATAAAGAGACTAATTTTAAATCGATTTCTCCAGACTAGTATTTCATACTGCCAGGAAACAAACAAAGACAAATGATTCAGAAAACTGAAGTGCTAGAGTGACTTTTTTTAACACCTCCCAAATAGGATAAAGCAACCCCCACAGGGTGGGCTGAGAAACTTGCCGCCGTAGCAAGGGATTGGGGGAAGGACAGGAGAGGGATCTCCTCTAAGATTATACCAAAGAATCAGAGCCTTGAATTGCTTAGAATCTTCAAAATTTGTGTTGTAGCCTATTATTTAGAAATTCTTATGGCTAGGATATAATATATGTCTCCAGATGATGCACACTAATAGAATTACATTGGGGGGGTGCTTCTGGAACCACCTCTCTTCATCAGCAATTGATCTATAATCAATCTGTACTTCTCTATGTATATGTCCCTCCTCTGTTTTAATTTTTCTTATTTATGTGGTTCCATGCAACAGTCATATAAATAGGTGGGGTGGGGAAGACAAGAGTGCAGATTATGAAGAAAAACATTCCCTGTTCAACACATGGCTCTGCTTTGTGTTATCTGAGTGGCATGTTGGGGAAAACATATAACCTGAAAAGAGGATAACACCTAGACACCTACTTATCACCTCAAAAATGGTTGCAAAAATGAGATATTGTGCGTAAAATGCTTAGCATAGTGCTAATGGCATCATTGTATAAACTGACATATGCATGCATATAAATGCTCATCCACATATGCAAATACACCCACTCACATACATGCACTGACAAATAAGTATGTGTAACCACACATGTGTGCATTCAAGTACAGACAGAGACACAGGGCATGTGGACCTTTGCTATATAATGTAATCAAGAGGTGAGAAATATCGTATTGTCCTGAGAGGTCCCTGAGCCTGAGTTCCTATACTGTCTTGGGTGAAGAGACCACGGGTGTGGAGTACAAGGCTCCTGGAGTTGGAGGTGTGGGGCCGAGGCCAAGCACCTGACATGGGTACCCAAGTGAAAGATGTCAGGATCAGGTAGGTGTGGTGGCCATGAGAATGCACCTTGCAGACAGGGAACCAAATTGAGCAAGGAGCCCAGCTGCTGTGCTCTCATATTTGAGGCCTCACTTCATATGGGCTGTTTCCAGCCAACCAGTCACAGGGATGCTAGGGCACACCTCTCTCCAAGAGACAGGAGGCTTCTCTGCAGGTGACTGTCCTGAGGACTCTCTGACAGCCTTGCTGAACCTTCCTAGAGCTCAACAGTCTAGGACACTTCTGCTCAACCATCCCTACCTTCTGGGTCTGAGTCAGACTTGCATTGTGTGGTGCAATGGCTCTCCTGGCTTCTTCCAGCTCACTCCTCATTTTCTATTAGGCGTTTCCCCAAGTAAAATCCTCATGTGCTTAATCTTGTTTTGCTGTCTGCTTCTACACCATAGGAGAGTGTGGAATCCCAGGTCAAGGAGACGTTCCAGGAGCCAAGAGGAGGGAGCACAGATTGGTCTCCGCGATCAGGCCTGCTGTACCCCATTTAACCTGCACAATCACACTGCCTCGTGGCGCTGATTAACGTCCCCGTAAGTGAAGAGACTGAAGTCTGGGAAGTTCTATGACTTGCCCAAGGTCAAAGGATTTGAAAGTAGCAGAGCCTGGTCAGGAACCCAGACTTCCTGACCCCCAAACCCCTACTCTTCTTCTCTCTATGCTGCCCATTGAGTGCCTTACTAAGAGCATCCACAAATCATATCATATTCTCAATTTTGCCTCTGATGAGGCGGAGTGAATTCACCACCTCCCTTTTCACCAATGAGCAGCTGAGACTCAGAAAGGCCAGGCCAATTGCCCAAGGTCACTTTGTTAGCAGGTGTCAGGACAGGAATTGTAACCTAGGTCTCCTGACTCCTAGCTACATCCCTATTATCCCCCTTCCAAGACACTTTCGTCCCTGCAAAAAATCTGGGAATTGCCTGCTCTACCTTCCATTCCCCACAAATTCCCATTTCTCCTCTTTCCTAGGAGCACAGCCCCAGGGTGAGGAAGGGCCTGGCTGTGCCTGTCTCACAGCAGCCCAGGGTCGGGCCTGGGTGTAGGGAGAAGCTCCTGCTCCCACCGTTGGAAATGAGCCCACTGAACCGCCTTCCTTCTTGCTTGAAAGTGCTTTAGAGTTTCTGTGCTCACAATGCATTTCTTTGGAAGTCTGCCCTCCGAGGGTTGCCATGGTGACTATTTTGATACTGCATGCTAGAAAAAGCCGAGGCACCTGCTGGTCACACCACCAAAACTTGTCTCTCTGAAAAATCAGCAGATGGCATTTGTCAGAAATTCCTACTTCTTGATTAATTTGGGAACAAGAAGAGTGTGTGGCAGTGCTGATCTCCTTTAACCTGGATGGGCTGTGTTGGTGTTTGGGGGAAGATGTGAATTGCGGTGCACAAACCCCGAGAGCTGCCTTTGAAGTGATGGGTTATTGAGTTCTCCCAGAGAGGCTAAGGAGTTGGGTGATTTGAATCTAGTAGATGAAAGTGAGAGGAAGACCATGATGTCACTTTCCTATTGAGAGAGGTTGAAATTTCAGGGCTGATTCTGGAAAAGCCCATGTCTCCCTTCTAGTAACTTTCATGAATTCTCAGACATGCCTCTGGTTGAGTTTAGCTTTTAATTAGCAAGAAGTGGAAAAAATCCTGAGTTTGATTCGAATCCCATCTCTACGGCCTCTTAGCCGTGTGACCTTCAATGAGTCCCTTGGCCCATCTAAACCTCAGTTTCCTCAATTGTAGAACAGTGATGATAATAATGTTTCTCTCAAGAGATTGTAATAAGGATCCAATGAGATTGTTATTAGTGTTATTATTACTATTATCATTTTTATTGACTAGAATTCAATTTAGGCATGGAGAGATTGTCCAGTCCATATGCTCATGTAGTTTTCACATATAACTGTGCTCATGAAATAACTCAATTAATTTCACTGTCTCAGCCTAGGCAGTGATATTACAGTTGATGTAACATAAAAATCCCTCCAAACTTCTGGGTGCATATTGTACGGTGCGTCTTTAACTTATCTTGTTCTGCTCTTATAGGAATTTGTTTTCCCCAAATCTCACATCCTGGCTTGCACAGTTTACAATACTATTTGTTCCCACTGTTTCTTAGCAAACTTTGTAGTTGTGAGCTGGTTCCCTGAGCATACATTGACTGCCACCTCTCAATTTTGGGTTAGGTACTTTCAAAATCAGTTATGTAGTTTTCCACCCTTCTTTCACCCATTAGATCTCTATGAATGAGGCTCTGGTTCTATGAGGAAGCTTAATAAGTTAGGGCTGGCAAAATCTAGGTGACCACCCTCCCCTCCTGTGGCCATGACAGACATTGCTAATCAATCATAGGGTTCTTCCATTGATCCACCGAAAGGGCTGGGAACCTCCCTGAAGATAGTGCTCAAGGCAGCCACTGCGAATTCATCAGAGTTAGCACAAGAAAGGGAGAAAATCTGTTCATCAACCAAGGTGTAGGGGAAAGAAACCTGGGATGGAAAACAGGAAAGCTAATGCTAATCTCACTCTGCCTTTAACTAGCTGTGTGAACTTGGGCTAATCATTTCTTCTCTGAGGCTCAGTTCCTATATTTGAAATGAGCTAGAGAGAGAGAGAGAGAGAGAGAGAGAGAGAGAGAGAGAGAGAGAGAGAGAGAGAGAGAGAGAGGAAGGAGCTGAATAATCTTTAATTCCTTCTAGTTCTAAAAGTTTTCATACTCTCATCATCTATCCCCCGCCCCTCACCACATACACACAGCCTCCCCTCAGGTGGGCTTCCAACACCCAATGCAGGCTCTGATCTGTTCCTTTCCTGGAACTTGTCCAAATGATCAGGTTTTATCAAACATCCTGGGGTGGCTGAGTGCTAAATAAAACATGATCAGATACTTAGAATTACCAAATCATAGCATTTCCGAGCTGCAAGTCACCTCAGAGCACACTGAGCCAAATCCTTCATATTATAGATGAAGAAAATAGAACAAAAGAAGTTCAGTGATATCCTTGAAGTCACTCAGCATGTTACCAAATTGATCTGGTCTCCATTTGGGGATCCATCAAGTCTGAGACCAGGTTGGTCCCTGGATCATGTGACCTGGGCCCCACCAATCAAATGTACTCATGGAAGAATTCAGTTCAGAAGCGAAATAAGAGGAAGGTGGGCTGCTCAGAACCCACGCTTTCACCAGAGTGGCCATGGAGGTGTGCAGCCTTGAGTGTGTCAAAGCCTTGAGGTTCTGGTGTTCAATGCTCAGTGTGTTTGGTGAAAACCATGGTGTCTATGCCCAGGAATGTTGCCATTGGGGGTGGGGGGAGGCAGATGGTGTGCCTTCAACAATATAATCTCACTTCTTGGTTTCCGAATTTTGTGGGTGGCTACCTTTACTCTGCACTCTTTAGTTGTCTTGGAGATTTTGTGAATTATCTAATATTCTTTAATAAATACTCTTTCCGTTGAAATGAGCTAGGTTGTGTTCTGTTGTTTATACTGAGTGAGGGTCCTGACTGGGGCACCAACCCTTGAAAGGAAAGGAAATTCTAAATATAAATGCCACTTTGCAGACACTTGTTAATCCTCTCTCTTCTCCTCCGCCCTCCTGCTTTTCCTGTCATGCCTGTCAAACCCATCAAGGCAGCTCATCACTGAAGCATCGTGGGACCTGTGAAAAAGGATATGTTGGATCTAAATTCCCACAAAATGACACTGATTGTTTGAAAATGCTTACAGAGAGACTCTGCTCCTCAACAGGGAGGGGTAAGAATCTCAAGGATTTGTGAAGGCTGCCAGGAGTTGGGTCAAGGAGGGTGCAGATGTCCCTTTAACTCTTTCCATCTGCCCCATTCTAGAGTTTAAAATATTAGCAAGAATAATGTAGGAGAATTTTCACTGGCTTATGTATGAACTTGAATTAGAGTTGATTCCCAGGTTGACTGCCCTGTTCTTTCCTTAGGTCCCTCATTGGAAGGATTTACACTTTGCAGCAAGAGGTACCTACAGATTCATTTGCTTGGAAGGATTTCCCATGCAATGACAGAGCAATTACAGACAATCCACAAAGAAAAAGGGCAAGAGAGGAAATGAAGAACAGCACAACAAAGGAGAGGTTGAAAACCTCTGGACTGGGTTCTCCTTACCCAAACTCCACAGAGGACAATTGTTCTTACAGCTCTTTGGCCATGAATCCCAATGAGCAGGGGGTAGTAGTGGATGGAGCATGGACTCAGACATACCTGAGTTCAAGTGTCAACTTCATTTCTTATGAGATGTGTGATCTCGGGCTGTTTGGGCAGATCCCCTAGCCTTCTGAAGTTTCCTTTATTTTATAAACTGTATGAAATATATATAATGTTTAGTTATATATATACATATATACAGCCTGAACTATATTTTTGTTTTTTTTTGATGGTTGTGTTTTATAATGTTGCTGGGAATGCCATATTCACAAATAGTGACCTGCTACTTCTAGGGAAATACGGGGCTAGGTTCAAGCGAGCCTCTGGTCACAACATGTTTATCAACTGTAAAACATAACTTTGTTTTATGTGTGTTTCTGTTTAACGACATCTTAATATTATTGTTGATTCATTAACATTGAACTCCCAGCCAACAGCACTATCGCTCACACCTGAACGAAGCTCATGATACTCTTATTATCTCTATAAGACACATTATAGCCTCCTTGTGCACTGTGCTTGGGGGCATTTTAAACACCAAAATCACTAACCAAAAAGCACCAAAAGGCATGGTACTAAGTAGATTGTGAAGAGAACACTTGTCTATAGTATGAGAGTTGAAACAAGAATGCAGAGTGTCATCTTGTTTAACCTCAGCTGTGAATGTGCCACCGACAACTCAAATTCCACCGCTTTCCATGTTCACAAATGGCCATAAAAGTACTGTGAGTATTGATTTTGGGTCACAAATAAATTTTAGCAAGTAAATTAATAAACACATATGGAATCTGTGAATAATGAGGTTTGACTACTTTAATATTTATGTTGCTACCTTACCCCCCATAGTTTTTGTCAAGACCAAGCACACAGAATCCATCATAAACCACAAGGCACTGTGTAAATGAGTGTGATGACTATATAACACTTGTGCCTGGTGGGTCCCAGCTCATTCTTCAGGCATCAGCTCTGGTGTAACTTCATTCAGCAAGTCTTGCGCCAAAGACAAGGACCTAACTGTAAATGCCAACTAGAATGGGTTCCTAAGATTCCTGGATGGGAAGGAGGAAGAGAAGGTCCAGAGAAGAACTATTTTGACTCATTCAACTTCTCACCTTGTCCAAGATCCTAGATACAAGGACACATGTTGTCAAGTGGCAAAAGCAAGATTTGCATCCAGAATCATCCAGAGTTAGCAGCCTTAACTGGTAGAATATACTGATAGCAAATTTTGTCACATCATCATTGAAACAAAAACACATCACTTAAAAATTCCTGGAGAGCTTTTTGGCTGGAACTGCCATCTTCTAGTAATTTGCCAGAATGACCAACACAAAGGGAAAGAGGAGAGGCACTATATGTTCCCCAGGCCTTTTAGAAACACGAAGTTGTTCCTTTGGCCAAATACATGTCCACCTACCAGAAAGGAGACACTGTCGACATCAAGGGAATGGGCACTGTTCAAAAAGGAATGCCCCACAAATGCTACCACGGCAAAACCGGAAGAGTCTACAATGTCCCCCAGGATGCGCTGGGCATTGTTGTGAACAAACAAGTTGAGGGCAAGATTCTTGCCAAGAGAATTGACGTACATATTGAGCATATCAAGCACTCTAAGAGGGAGACAGCTCCCTGAAACATGTGAAGGAAAATGATCAGAAAAGGAAAGAAGCCAAAGAGAAAGGTACCTGGGTTCCTCTGAAATGTCAGCCTGCTCCACCCAGAAAAGTACATTTTTGTGAGAACTGATGGAAAGGAGCCTGAGCTGCTGGAACCCAGTTGCTATGGATTCATGGTATGATAAATGTAAAAAAATAACAAATAAAAGACCTATGTACTGATAAAAAAAAATTCTTGGAGAGAACTCATGGACCCTTGAGAGTACATCTCTGCACCTCCCCATCCCCAAGTACAGAAACGTTGATTTATTAGAGCCCCTTCAAAGTGTGCTAACAGCAGTAAGCCCTTTTTTCTGTGCCTTCACACCATCACCCTCAGTGTCTAGAAGGAGAAGATGGTGACATGATGGCTCCAAGGTAAGACAAGATGACAACTGCATGGGATGAAGACTTCTTAGTGTGGGATCATGTGAGCTGGGAATGAGCTGGATCCCTGGAGCATTAAGGATGGAGATGCCAGCTAGGAACTGGATAAGCATCAGCTAAGAATAGCAAAGAGGCTGTTGAGATGGGGACACCCCCTGATGGCTTCATCCCAGCTCCATTTTCCCTCTGCTCTCTCTGAGTTTATGATGATATGGCTTATCCATGCAACAGTAGTATTTCCTACAACTAGTAACCTGTGGGACTCATTCATGCCACAAACATTTACTGACCAGCTACTGTATTCCAGTATTGGTATGAATGGTTGGGCATACTAACATACTAACATTAGTATTAGGATATAATCATATCCTATTTATCTTAGGAGAGATAGTTGGGCCCAGTGGGTGAGAGTGTGCATTCTGGAGCCCAGCTAGCTGACTGCATGAGTTCCAGTCCCTGTGTTATTTGGGTAAGTTGCTTAACCACTCTGTGCCTCAATTTCCTCATATGTAAAATAGAGAAAATCTTAGTTTTTACCACATAGAGTTGATATGAAATTAAATAGTTAATTCGTGTAAAGGTTTAAACCAGTGCCTGCCATGTAATAAGTGCTCATTAAGTATTAGCTATTATTAATGTAAGTGGTTCAACCCTGTGTGTGTGTGTGTGTGTGTGTGTGCATGCGAGGGAGTGAGAGAGAGATTGAGATTGTTGGCAACTATGCAAGCCATTCCTTTCAACGTGCATATGCTTCCGAGGATATGCAAAGAGGGATTTCGAAGTATCATATTGATTTACTATGCATTTCCCCTTATGAACATACTTTCTACCCTGCATAGGAATAACCCCACTGCATTACTATCAGTAGTGGTAGTAATAGCAGTAGCAGCCGCAGATATTTACTGAGCACATACATTATCTGGCTACAATTGAACTGACTTATTTAATCTAATTCACACAATAGTTGGTATTATAATTATCCCATTTTCAGATGAGGAAACTATAGAGCAGTAAAGCATCATGTCCAGAGTTACAGCAGACACATAGCAAGGTGAGGAGGTAAACTCAGATTTTATAAGTGCAAATTTTGTGTCTTAGCCAATAAGCTGATTGTCCTTGGGGAACTCACAGAGGGCAGCTGGCAATTTTAAACAAATAGTCACAATTGGTTGGAAAAGTGCTGGAAGAGGTGACACTATAAGTAAGCTTTTAACAAACTTGTTCTCTCCTTCCACTCTCTTGTTGGTGCCTAGATGGCAGGAACCAGATCTTAAAATCTTGGTTTGCCTCGCACCAGTGAGGTGCTCAGTAAATATTGCTGGTTAGCTTGTTTCGAGTGAGATGTAACAAGTCTTTCAGATGGGCCTGAGTCTGAGCTAATAATTTCCCTCATGTGGATTACAAACCCTAAGGGCACGTTATCATTTCTGAAACTGGAGCCAGAAAAGACAGTTTCTGTTTAAGGATGTAGGAAGGCTCAAAGTAGAAGTGATGTTTAGTGCCAGCAAATTGGCTTCATGTGGGCTCCTCTGGTTTCTGGGTCATTTACAACTGGCTACCTTGGACTCCTACGTGTTCCAAAAGGCTCTTGGCTGTTCTGTTTCCCTGAGTCATGAATTGCAAATGCAAAATAAGAAGGCAGATTGTATCTATGCAATGAATTACATAATTTTGTATGTAAGAGTGAGCTCTATACCCACGTGACCCCTCCTGCAATCCTCAGGTTCCTCCTGCCTCTGCTTGGACACACGCAGGGGAAGCAAGACCTCCACAGTTCATTCCATCTTTGGGAAGTTCTAAGCTACAGGTCCTCTTACTAAGTGAAAGCTGCCTGACTAGAGTTTTCTTTCTCTCATCCTGCCTCTCCAACCCGGGGCCATGCAGGCCCCCTTCCTTCGCTTCATAACAGCCCTTTAGAAATTAGATATTCACACTGCCATACTCACGGTTCCTTTAACTGGCTGCCACTGAGTATTATTTCCAGTCCTCTCACAACTCATTCAGCCGACGTGGATGTAAGTGTGAGGCCCAGAAGTGAACGCGGTACTCTAGGTATGGTTTAACTAACACAGTAAACCTGGACCGTGCTCTTTAAAACAGATGTGTTGTTCCTGCAGCCACACCTCGTCTTTGCCTCAGCTTGAATATACTATTGCTGTCAAGACAGATGCTGTGCCCACAGTAAGTGAGCATAATCCCAGGACTCAGAGACAGAGGGAAACTGCCCTGGGTGGGAAAATGAGAAACAGCCTCTTCTCCTTGCACAGGTCCCTGGGGGTATAGACTGGATTCACTGATGAGAAACAGAGCCCAGGGAAATGGGCAGGTGAAGAGGCCTTGAGAAAGGGCAGTGGCCCGGGGCTAGCAGATTTGGGTTTGGAGCACACAATTTTACCTGTGAGGTAGAGATGCCAACACTTCTGCTCCCCAGGAGGAGATATGGTAAGGTCAAGTGGCACAGAGCCTAAATATACCAGGTGACCAAGAAACACCAGTCTGATATCCAGAAAGCAAACTCAACCTATTTACATTTTTACCCAGGTATCTCTTCTTTATTTTCTTCTTAAATTACAGTTTACATTCTATATTATTTTGTATTATTTTCAGGTGTACAACATCATGGTTAGACAATCATATACTTTACAAAGTGATCCCTCTGATATTTCAAGTACCCAGCTGGCACTGTACATAGTTATTACAATATTATTGACTATATTCCCTATGCTGTACTTCACCCGAGATCTCTTTTAAATGAGCAAAATGAAGAGATGTCATTGAGTGAATGACAGCAAAATATTTCTTTGCCTGGGTATCTCCCCAAAGTTAGGCATGCTATGATAGCTGCCATTTTCCCATCTGGAAGCTCCCTCTTCCCCTTTCTCTCTTTCCAAACCCATAAGCCAAACCTCAGATTGGGAGGAGGGTCAGGGGGAGAAAACCAAATTCTTGTTTCCCTATCTCCCTACTTGCCTCTGCCTTTAACTCTGTTGTCCATATTTACTCCATTCTTCCAAGAGTTGCTTAAAAAGTTTTCAAAGGCATTTAAGATGCATGTGTTGGTGGCAAAAGACTGTGCTTGTAAGGCAGTGTTCACTCACCTAAGCAAGTTACCACTTCTGTCTCCTTCTACACTTCAATTCACACTGCAGGAGCCCGATTAAGGGTGGAACAAACACAACAAAGCCGGGGTTCAAATTCACCTCAGCCACTTGCTACCTATGTGATCTTAGACAAGTCATTTAATCGGTGAGCCTCAGTTTCATCATCTGCAAAATGGAATGATACACTTACCAAGGAAAGATTCAGTGGGATAATGAATGTAAGGCATCTAGTATGTGACTGGAAACAAGATTCCTCTTCCATAGCAAGTCACGTTCAATCGACAACATTGTGCTGGGGCCTGGGGATGTGCTCACATGTTTCAGACTGAGTCTGTTTCCTGGGAAAATCCCTGATACAGTAGGAGAGATAAGACAGGCACAACAACACCTCTATAGAAAATAGAGCATGCCAAGATGACAGCACAGGGCTGTGAGAGACATGAGGATAGGCAGAGTCCGCAGGCTCCCTGGAAAGGTGAGATTTGAATGGGTCCCTTCTGGATGGTCAGATTTGGCCATAAAGGGAAACAGAGGAAAGGAAAGCATGGTGGCTATAAAGGGAGAGTTGTAACACAGAATAAGTAGGTGGTAAGGCTGGAAAGCAGATGGCAGGTGGGTATAGTCTGATTAAGGACTAACTTTGTTGTCCCAGAGTTAGAGATACAAACAGATCCTCTAAATGGACTTCTGCTCAGGCTCATAGGGTGTGAGCAAAAACCAGTCCAGAAAGACATAATGCGTACTTCCATTCCCCCAAGATGAAAGGGGAGAAAGAGGATTGCAAGGCAGAGAGGGGTCCATGCTTTTCGCTCTTCCACATGAGTTTGGTGCTGATGACTTCAATGGAGGGTGGAGACATTCTGACAGCCTGTGGTCCCCAAGGAAACCAGGTCCTTCTGCATTCTCTCACTCATCCAACAACAGGATCTGGTATGGGAATCATTGTCTTAGGCTGTCTCAGAAGGATGGTCATCAACTCTTCTCTTTTACAGAGCCAGCTGGGTAGAGCTCTAACTTTTATTGACAATCATCTTCTACTATTTGGTCAAGAGTGACCATCAGCTCATTAAAAATTTAAAGCTGAAAGCCCATCACACTTTTACTATCTCAAGCATAGCATTGGCTCCTACATATAAACTGCTGATGGTATCTGTCATCTTTGTATTTAAAGCCTACCTACTTCAACCACTTGAGGGTAATGTCATCTGCTTATGGACTCCAGGTCCCCAAAAAGGGATTTCCCCAGGACTCGTCCCAAGATGTACACATGAAGGCCAGATTCAGGAAGCTGGAGGGTCTTTCTGTAGGTTCAAGAGAAGGTATGTGAGATAAGGGTAGGAAATAAAAGGCCCAGGAAAGAGAAGAGACCAGTAGCAGAAAGGCCATTGAGGAGAGGCTTGGGACATATTGTAATTACTCAGAGGAAAGGCGAGGAGCTGGACCAGGCAGGGGGCAAAGGAGAGGATAGACTCAAGAAATAAAGTCAAGGACAGACCATGAATCTAAAGAGGTGGGGCAGGTGCCAGCCACAGGAAAGTCCTTAGGGAGGAGGTAGGGAACTCCTCTCCAGTCCATTCTGTTTTCTCTGTACAAGAGGATAGGTCATTCTCTGGGGGGTAAGATGCTGGAGTGGGGGTGCCTGAGGGCCCCAGGTGAAACACCTGGGGTGGGATGGAGGTGGAGCCACAGGGCAGGAGCCAGCACTAGGAACTCCAGGAGGAGAGGTTATCCCTTTTTGCAGTCCCCCCCCCCAGAAGAAAAGTGCTAAGCACAGATGACAACTGGACCCCAGGGGAAGAGCCTGGGTTGCTCTGGGCTCTTCAGAGGCATAAGCAATTTCAGTGATCACTGCCCCCTGAAAACTGGCAGGTCAGCTTCAGGAGGTTTCTGGAAAGTGATGGATATGAAATGCCCAGCCAGGAAAGGAACAAGCACGTGCTCGTGTCAATTTACCACGTCCTTCCTTTTTCCCATTTTAGAGGCGATTCCAACTTTACAGTGTTCGAGTTGGAAAGGACCATGTCATCAAATCCTCACATTTGCCACTGGGAAAAGGAAAGTACATTGAGGAATGATGGGTTCTCCAATGGAACGAGCAGGGTCCTATGGGAACGCTAGGGAAGGGCACTAACTCCTAGAGGGGGCCCTGGTGACCTCCTCAGGGAGGCTCCCTAGTCCGGATGCTGGAAGGAGACCCAGGGTTTCTGGGGACTCTCACCACAGGCTGGAGCAGCCATCGGACTTGGTAGATCAGAGTCAGCCACTGCCCACGCGGCCTGCCTTCCTCCGTCCCTCCGTCACCCCCAGGCCCTGGCTCTATCCTGGGCTTCTCCCACATGCACACCCCCGCACACACTGGCTTTGAGGCCTGGCTGCCCCTGGGAATGGTCTTACAGGGTGAAAAGCTCTTAAGATACTTTACTAGGATGAAAATTTCATTGTGGAAAATCTCCCCAGGCTCCAACCGCTGACTCATCCCTTGAGCCTTGTCCAGGAAATCAGTTTCCAAGATTGCACAAACTCACATGCAGAACAGCTATCAATATGTTCGCATTTGTATCCATGTCAATCTCCATTCCTTATTCCTTGATATAATGAGTTATCTAATTATGATGACATCTGTTGAAGAGGAATCTAGCTTCCCTCTCCCCATTCAGAACCCAGTGCAGGGCTCTTTTGAGGGACATAACATGCTATGGGGCTTGTGGGGGAGAGGCAGGACCCCAACAGGAATCAGCCATGGCTGCCACATGGCTTTTGTTATTCCCAACAACCAGCTACTGCCAGCACCATCTCAGAGGCGAGCAGAACCACAGACTGAGCTGATATTGGAGCTATAGACTCACTCACCATCCACAGGTCTCTGTATTTCCAGCCCAGGTTGATTAAAAAGTCAAGACAGAAGGTGAAAGAATGTTTGCAGTTTGCTTCACCTTTGTGCAATAATTGACACATATGCTTTATTTTAATCCAGAAATGAGTTTACATTGGTTAACTACCATGTGATCTGAAAATTAATATGTATCTACAAATCCTCCTCTCTCGGGTCAGCATCCTCAAAGCCAGATTTTAAGACTTAGTCAACATTCAGTCAACAACTATTTATTGAGCACCTACTAGGGACTAGGGGGGCCTGAGATAAATAAACACGGTCTTTGGAGAATTTAACTTCCCGTGATGCAAATGATAGCCATGCAGGAAGAAGGTGCCCAAGACTTGAAGAGGGTGCTGAGAGAGACCTGAAGACAGTGCCATCTCGCCCTTTTTGCCACAGCCTCAAGGTGTCTTTAGAAATCACAGAGTCTTCACTTCTCGTGTCGAACCCTCCAAAACTAACAATGGCACAATCCAACGAATCAAACCAGATTCAGCCGGGTCAATGACCTCCCAGGGAACTTGGACGCATTTTGCTGGTGTTTCCCAGTGTTCCTTTTCCCAGGAGAACTCTGATCAGGTTTGATCCATGTTTCCAAGCTTTCTGTGTTTGGAGGGGTAAATATGGCTTCTGTACATACTTCTGACAGACTTTTTCTTCCCGATGTGTTCTAACTAAGGTGAGGGAACAGAGACTCATCTCTCACACAGGCCCTCACTACATTTGATAAGATCTTTCTCTATGCCCTAGAACTGTGTCCTTTGGAAGTATTTTTTCAATTAAAAAAATTCTTCCACTCATTTTTCTAGGAAATTCCTAATGGTGTAGTCACCCAAAACCAAGACTCTCGAGAACCTAGTGATGCTAATAATAGAACTGTAGGGCTAAATAGGACTTTCAAGATCATTTAATCAAATCTCTTCATGTTTTAGATGGGAAGATCAACGCACAGTTGGGTTTTGCAACTCTGCAATTTCCAAATGCTGCAGGGTTTGCTCATGTTCCTTCCGTACTCAGATTCTTAGGTTCCTGCTATTAGTCACATAGAGTTTTCCCTTTAAAGATCAAAGTGACCTTGAATACAATTAATACTTTGTTTATATCATCATAGTTAAATTCTATTCTGCAGGTTGTATTCATTTATTCAATCATTTATTGGTTCATGCTACAAATATTTATTGAGCACATACTATGTGAATGCATCTTGCTTTGCTACTCACTAAGAAAGACACAAAAATGAATAAGGCACAGTCGTTGCCCTCCAAAGTCTCAAATCTATTATAGGAAATGAAAACAGGAATACAAATAACTTTAATATAATAATTATAATAATAATAATAATAGCAGTTGATTATACAGAGCTCATGATATTCCAGGCACTGTTCTAAGCCTATCACATATATTATCTTATTTAATCCTTATAGTGACTTTAGGAGAAAGGTATTCTTATCCCCACTTTTATCAGTGAGGAAATAGAGGCACAGGAAGGCTGAGGAACTTACCCAAAGCCACAGAGCTAGCAAGTGCTAGAGCTGTGGCTCAAATGCAGACAGTCAGGTGCTAAGATGAAAAAGCATTCAGTGCAGTTAGAGAGGAACATTTGAAGAGGTGTGAAAGCTCTGTGGAGGAAAGGTCCCTTCCAGGTGGGGAGAGTGGGGAAGGCTTCATGGAGGAAGTGCCACCTGAGTGGGGTTGCTGGATTCAGCAAATAAACATATTGTGTCGACTTGGTGACCCTCGCAGTGGAGGTGAGTGCAGGAGGTAACTGCATCAGGACAATGTGACCACAAATGCAAAAGAGGGACATTCTTAGAAACAGCAGTCCAGCTGCTCTCCTTACCCTGAAGACTCACTCCTTCCAATACCCCGCACTCATTTCACCTGGAAAGAGAGAGATGACCATGTTGCTCTCTACTTTAAACCTGTAACAGTTCCACAGTGCCCTCAGAATTCAGCTCTGACTCCACCTGAGATTTGCCCTCTCCCTCATTTAATCACATCCACTTTCTCATTTCATTTCTCACCCTTATTGTAGATGAACTTCTATTACCATAACAACCGACTCCTCCACAACCTTCAGTGGTTTCCTATTGCCAAATGGTAATAACTCTCCAGACTGGCTTTTAAGGCTGCCTACAATCCAGACCCTCATATCCAACCCCCTCTCCCCATAGAAACAACCTTCTCTAACTAGGTTCTTCAGAATTCAGGGGTACATCCTGCTCATGGCCAGACCCACACCTTGGCCCATCACATCTGAGAAAATAAGTCATTCTTCTACTTGGCTCCTCCTATCCCTTTCCCCTCCACAACGCTTTCATACTTTGCTGACCTCTCTGCTCTTCTACACCCAGCACAGTGGGGAGTCCTTGATTCTGTCCCCTGCAGAGCTGCACAAGCCCCTTAATTTCCACTGGGGTATCTGGAGTGTCATACCTAGGCCTTTGCTTGCAGAGATGATTATTTTATTTCGATGTGTTTTTGTTGGCAGCGGTCTGATGCATCACACATCCAACTCAATGTGCGATGTGCATCACACAGGGCTCTTACGAGAGGAGTAAACAGTGAGACGAGCAAGTGGCTGTCATTTGTCTCAAAATGTCTCCATTATGAGAATTGCAGACTGCAGAGAAGAGCTGTCAATCAATAGTCTTGAACATTGTGAAAACTGGCAAAGACACTTTTTGAACTTTTTAAAAGAAGAAAGTCCAAGCTTTTCAGCCAGGCCCCTAAAATCAAAGTCTCCTAAGAGCTCAGTGATCAATCAGTGAATCAATTAATTAATTCAATAAACTTTAATGGACTGCCTATCACATGCCAGGTACTTTGGTATGTGCCTCAGACGGTATTGCACACAAAGGACAAAAGCTTGCTCTTCTGGAGCTTGCATTTTAGTAGGGAAGTAGACAACAAGTGCCTAAAACAGGGGTCAGTGAACTGTGGCCCATAGATTAAATCCAGCTTGCCGCCTGTTTTGTAAATAAAGTTTTATTGGAACACAGCCACGCTCATTTATTTATGTACTGTCTATGGCTGCTTTCACACTATACCGGCAGAGTTGAGTGGTTGTGATGGAGACCGTATGGCCCACAAAGCCTAAAATATTTACCATCTGGGTCTTTATAGAAAAACTTTGCCAACCTATAGCCTAGAAAAATAAGTGTGTATTATGTCAGGTGACAATTCATGTCATGAAGGAAAATGAACAGGTGTGAAGATAGAAGTGATAGAAAGGAGTGTCCATGGATGGCCACTCTGAAAACGTGACCATTGAGGAAAGAGCTGATGAGGGGAGGGAGCCACAAGAAACAGATACCTGAGGAAAGGTGTCAGAGAGAGGGAACAGCAAGTGCAGAGGTCAGGCCACAGAAGCATGTTCGGTGTGCTCAAAAATATCAGGAAGGTTGGGGGCTTAAAACTGAGTGAGAGAAGAGAAGAGAATTAGAGATGGGATCAGAGAGATGGCAAGGGGATGGATCACCATGGACTTGAAGGCCAGACACATACCTTGATTTGATTCTGAGTGAGGTGTGAAGCCCTTGTAGGTTTGGGGCAGAAAATGGTCTAACTTTGAATTTTGAAGGATCTTTTTTACTGCTGTCTAGAGAAAAAGATGCCAAGGTAGAAGCAGAGAGGCCAGTTAAGAAGCCACTACAAGAGTATAGGTGAGAGATGCTAGTGTCTTGGACCAGGTTCACAGCCACGGGGCAGTGAGAGTGGTCTGGTCCAGGGTACATTTTGAAGGAAGCCCACTAGGATTCCCAAATGGATTCAATGTAGGGTAAAAAAACACACCCAGCTTTTGCCCTGAACATCTTGAAGAGTGGAATTGACATTTATGAGATGGGAAAGATGAGGCCGGGGGCAAGGGGAGGTGAGTGAGTGGACATCAGGATTTCTGCTTTGCACGTGTTGAGTTGGTGTGTTTATTAAGCGGTGATGTGGAATAGGCAGCTTCGGCCACTACTACTCTCCTCTCACCTCCTTCTGACCTGCAAGGCCCTGCATGATCAGGTCTTGCTGATCCCTCGGGCCTCCTCACCTAAAGAAGACCCCCCTTGTAATTCTCTACCTCAACCCCCACTGTTCACTTGTCTTTTATCTGCTCTCTTTCTTGGCCCCCACAATGTCTGCAAAATGAAAACCATAGATGACTTATTAATAAACGAGAAGTCTGTGTCTGTCTTGTTTGTCAATGTTTCCCCAGGGCCTAGCAGAGTCTCTGACACATAACTTTTAACCTTTTCTTGTTCAACTAGAAAACCCTTTCCTATGCTAAAATCCTGTGCAGAAGCACCGAATACACATTCATTTATTCATTACACAGATAAAATAGGTGTGGCTCTGGTTGATCTGGGCCGGAGGCGCCCCGCGCTGTTGTCCCTGACTTAAGAACTGCAAACTGGATGCCTCCCACACACCAGTCATCAGTGTCAGAATGGTCAAGGGAGTATATTTCCTGGAGCAGTTAAATGTCAAAAACACACACACACAAAGGAACACCAACATAAAACTGGCAACATTTCATTTTGCTGAATGACATGAAAAAAATAAACAGCTACGCTCTTAGTCAGACTATGCTGTAGGAATAAATAACTCCCCGAGTCTCGCAGCTTAATACAATAAAAGTTTTTTGTTTGTTTGTTTGTTTCACTTATACTACGAGCCCAGTGAGGTTGGCAGGCAGTGGTCACGGGGGCCAGGCTGACAGAGGCTGCGTCATGACCTGTGTCCATCATCTCTGAGGCAGGAAAGTGGGATTGAGGTGGACTGTCCACTGACTCTCAGAAATCCCGCCTGCAAGTGACCTGTAATAAATTACATCTAATGCAGAAGGTTGTGCGAGGCTTAGATGAGTTAATACAGGCTCAGCAGCTATAACAATATCTAAAAAATTATAGACACTTAATAAATGCCAAGTATTCCTATTATATTAATGGTCACAATAGCCCTGCAATGTGGGCATTATTATATTCATTTTACATGCTCAGAGAACTCACATGAATTGTCCAAGGCCACATGGCCAGGAAGAGCCAGAGCCCCCGGGTCTATCTGGCTCCACGTGCCTTTCACCTTTTGCAAACCTCACTGCTTCTGGGCTTAGCAATTCTAGTGATTGCAACTGTCCAGACAAGAACTTGGTCTCCAGTCCCCTTACCTACCCTTTGCTGCCTCTGACCTGTTTTGTTTGGGGCCACTCTCCTTCCCAAAGTCAGCCACCAGCTCAGATTGAAGGCAGCTAGAAAACACTGTGATGCGCATCAAATGTTCAAAGGGCGGTTGGGCTGGGCAGGAAGCATCACCCCCATTTCAGGGAGGAAGATACTGAGGTTCAGAGAGGCTGGAGGACTTGCCCAGGTCAATGGACCCTTGAAAGCAGAGCAGAGGGAGAAGGCAGGACTCCTAGCCCCTGGTTCTGAGCCTTTCCTGCTCTGTTAACTCCTCCCAAAGGCTCCTGCTAATTTCCTGCTGTTCAAATCCAAGCCCGTGAGAACTGCCATTGATTTAATGCTCATTTAAGAGAATGTGATATAAATCTTGCGTAGGTGGTCAGTAGCATGTACACATTTTATTTCCCTTAATATTGCTTTAATGGAGTATCACTTGGGTAAATACTTTGATTAGCAAATGTTTATGCTTTGCGGATTTAACAAAGTTAGACTTTTCCAGTGACTGGAAAATACTGAGTGCTGTGATTATTTTGATTTTCATGAAGAATCCAATGGAAACTCAGGGTTCCTTGTCAGGGTTCAGCGTCCTAGGCTGACCCAGCAGGACGAGCCTGCGTCATTGACATTCCCAGTGACAGTGAACAAATTCCTTCACCTCTCTGGGCCCCAGCAACTTGCTCTGGGAAATGAGGGGGTTGGACTAGATAATCCCTAAGGGTCCTTTGTAACTGGAGGTTTTGATGACTGACCCCCAGGCTGAGGGTTTCTAGGAGCATAGGGATTCTCTTACAGCCTGCATGCGGGGTCTGCCCTGGGTCTCAGTACACAAGCAGGGCTGGCTGGCGCCTGGGGTCCAATCTGCAGCAGTGTTCTGCGGGCCCCGTGCCACAGCCACAGCCCAGCTCTGCTCTCTGACGTCATGGGAAGGCTGCTCTGCCCCAGCCACAGCTCTTCCAGCCCTGAGCATTGCCCTGAGCAGCTGAGACTCTTCTCCTTGGCCATGCAGAAACCAGATAGGAGCTCCAGTCCTGTTCATGGGTCCCTGGCTCTGCCTGTTTCAAGACAGAAGGTGCCATGGGTGGTTAAATCAACAGTGGCTACGAGGTTAACTGGCCTGATAACAAATCCATTCACTGCCTCTTTTTTTTGCCCTCTCCTCCTTTTTAACATTTTAAAGATGACCCTTTCCTTACTTTTGAAATCAGGTATTTTCAACTTATTTTGTATTTCCCATAATATTTGCCCAGCGTGCAGTATTCTTTAAAGTGTGAGGTCATTTTATGTTCTTGAGGGGTCTTAGAACGCAGATGTGCTCAGCCTCAGCAGCTTGGGGATACAAGTGAAATTCCAGTGATCTTAATGCCCAAGTCTCTCCGCCTTCAGCCCAATAGCAATGACCAGAGGACAACAGCAGCCCTCTCCCTTGCTCATCTCCAGGGCCACCTCACATGTGCTCTACAACATGTCCAGCTGTGTTCTTCTCTGGCCTTCCTCTCAGATCCTCCCTCCACATAGCTCCACTGCTCAGTGGACCCTAGTGTGGCACTAAAGCCACACTCTGCCTTCCTGTACAGAGGGAGGAAGCGAGTGGCCTCTTTGAGGTCCTGGGGTGGGCTCCTTGCCTGTGCAAAGCCTTTCAGTCCTTTATAAACACAATCCCTTGAGTCTGCACCTCCCTTGGGATCCATCTCTTTGGTTTGCAGAGGAGCAGACAATGTCCTATCTCAGGGTTTCTCTTCTTTGCATACTCCCTCCAAATCCAAATCCCCTGAACCAAAAATAAAGGTCCTCATGCCAACAGAATTGCAAAAGACACAGAAAGTTCCACAAACTCCAGTCTCCCCACCTCAGTTTGGTTTGTAGACTTAACTTTTAAAAAAGATTTTACATCTTAATTGATATAGGAGGAATTCCAAGATGAATTACAAAAATAAATCTTTCAATGCCAAAAAAGATACCAAAAGGACCAGAATATTTGAACAGATCAAAAAACACATTAGTGGACTGAATTTTAGGCAACTGATCATTAATAAATTGGCCAACAGAAGAAATGGCTTTAGGTGGTTTCATTTTAGCCTGTGGGATCTCTTAAAGAGGAGTATCTACCTAGTCTAGTACCTGGGGCATACTAGGAACTCAATAAATGCTTGCTGAATCAATGAATGCATGCATGAAGTAGGTGAACTCAGTTATTTCTAACTCAGCTTTGATGATACCAGCTAGAATCTGGGTGGGACATCTATATTTTTAAGAACATCACAAAGTTCTTGGACATTAACAAAATTCACTTTCCTCTGGAAAATAAACCAGTGGCAGGCAGCTTTGGGGAAGATAGGCCAGGAAGTCAACAGAGCACAGAGCACAAGGTACAAAGGCCTTGCCAATTACAGGCCTGGCTTTCCCTCCTGAAAAAAGTGTAGGACACCAGAGGCAGGACTAATGGCCACACCTGGGATACTGGAGAGGGTCCCCAGAGGAGCAGGATGTGCAGCAGGTCTGCCAACCTTGATCTTGTTGCATCTTTCCACAGTTCAGCTGTGGAAGAAAGGAAAGATGGATTTCTGGGTTAGCAAGACATTTCTCTAGAAGCACCAACAGTGTTGAGGTGGTCCTGGTGAGACTAAGACATACTAAGTTTATTCAGCCAGTCAGTTCAGAAAAATTGATTGAGCACCTATTATGTGCTTAGCTCTGGAGCAATAGAAAATCAGACAATCCTTTCCTTCAGGAGCTCACACTTAGGAGACAGGTTAAAGGAAAATTAGAATTTACTGTGGTAATTAGAAGTACTGGGTGCTTTGGGGCAAATGAATTGGTCGGAGGGGAGACAGAACAGTTCAGAATTCAGTTCTCAGTGCTTCCAGCTGTGGCGGTGGGGCAGGTACCACTTGGGATTTCATTGTTGGAGGTGGAGTGTCCATCACCACTTTGGCTTATACAAAACTCAGCTGCACCAGGAAGCTGGTCCTAAGCACTGGGGCTGCCCTCCTGGAAAATCACCATCAGAACCCCTGGAAAACCACACAGCTTCTTCCCCCATCCGAGTGAGCTGTGGTGCTGGAAGGTGGGGCAGAGAAGAGAGGACGTTTTAAGGTTCGGTTCCAAAGTAGAGATAGCAACCTATTTAGAAGCAAGAGATAAGGGGGAGTGGGTAGGTTAGGCACACTGAGCCTCATGGAGATTCTGAAAGGCAGCAGGAGGCACAGGGGACCTTTTAGGGGAGCTGTGGCCAGACCCCCTGTAGGAAGAAATTGTGAAGGATGCCCAACCTGTTGGGAATATGGGCCCCAAAGTAGCCAAGAAGACTAGAAATAGAGCAGTCAAACAACCCCAGGCTTGGATAGAATCCCTTTCTGATGGAGTATTAGAACTTTATTATCACCAACAAGGATGACTGGCTGATGGGGACCACAGGGAAGTGCCCAGAATCTTGAGATTTCATCTCAGAGCTCACCACAGCAAAAGGAGAGGGATTCTTGGCAGAGGCAGTCTTTAGAGTTCCTTTTATATTTGGACAATGCAATGAGAATCTACACCAGCACTTCATAGATGTCACCTAGCCCTGGGAGGTCTACAGCTGGAAGGTCAGATCCTCAGGGGATGGATAAGACTAGTGATGTTCAGAGGGCCACCCAGCTAATGGGAGGAAGTGGGGTTCAAATTGCCATGCCTGTCTGCTTCGATCCTTGCCATCTCCCGTATGTTATTACCCATAGGCTGCCATGCTGCAGATTTCAGAGCTTGCAAAGGTTTAGACACCTTCCTTTAAAGTGTGATTCCCACAGGAAGGCACTCACCATGCTTTGCTACGTGAAAAAAGTAGGTTACAAAACAGAACTGCTGTACGATTACATCTTTGTTAAAGAAAAGTATGTCAACATGCACTCTTTACATGACCACTGGACAACGTCTGGATGAACAAACGCCAACATCTGGCAACAGTTGGCTCTGGGTGATGGAATTTCCAGGAACTTTTAAAGAATTCTTGCTTATCTGCATTTTCTCATTTTTCTACAATCAATATAAATTACTTCTTTAAAATGGAACAGTCAAGGTGGGGGGTGTGGGGGGAGATTTCACAGCAAATAGTGACATTTTCTCAAAAAAAATCATCCATGAGGGCTAGACTGTTCTAACATAGAACTTTGTTCAGAAACTGGCAAGTGAGCCCATGTCAAAGTGTATCAAAGGGTCTGCACAGGGTCTCTCTGAGAACTCAGTCTCCACAGGCCACAGAGAGGCCATTCCAGATGAAGACAAGCCAGGGCCCAGGCCAAGGCCACCTGCTACTGTTGTCAGAAGCACAGCGTCCCCCCAAGTAGAGGCAGCTCTGACTGCCCCCTTTCCTTGATTCCAAGGCCATAATTCTTGAAGCTCAGTCTCTTATATTCACAAAGTTGAAGTGATTCAAAGACAAATGTTTCAAGTCCACCTTTGATCCCCATGGACCAATATTTTGTTGGGGAGAGTAAGGCAATAGCTACTTTTATGAAGTGGAAGCCAACAGAGAAGGCCTATCTAGCTAGCAACCTCTTAACCAAATTTTCATGGTTCAGAATCAAGTGGCAGCAACTGAAACTCACCATGGGTGGCTGAAGTGGTGCTGAGGCCTGAGAGCCCAGGAAAGCTCAGGGTGCCCTGAGGGTCTGTCATTGTGGGGAGCAAAATCCACAGGCTCTGAAATCAGTAAGACTCAAGTTCAAATCTTGTCTCTGCTTGCTCCCCAGTTCCTTGACTGAGCAAATTATCAAATTCTCTGAGCCTCAGTTTCCCATTTCTGCCATTGTCAGAAGCGCAGTGTCCTGACACTAAGTGAAATGCCAGAAATTAATGTCTGTCTGAATTTCAGCAGCTGTTTAATGGATATTAATCTCCTTTCCTTGGTCACCATCTTGGTGACCATCTCACTCACCTCCGTGGGAGACTTGGATATCTCCCCAACTCGGAGCACCCCAAAACTTTATAGAAGTGAAGGAGGTAGTATTTGAGCTTGATCTGGGAAAAATATGGATAGGGTATGGAAGTGGAGAGATAGGGGGAGGACACTCTACACAGAACGAATAGAATGAACAAAGGCCCAGAAGCCACAATACACGCTACGGTCAGGGTGAAATGAATCAATTACATTTGGGCCCTATTTAATCAGGCGGTTTAGACAGAGCTTTGTTTTCCTTTTTCCACTTTTCCCGTTTGCTTCACTTCCTAACCGTCTGCGAGAGGTTAAAGCAATCTGAATTAAGTTAGTTAAATTGACTTTCATTATTGAATTATAATCATTTGTGCAATTATGAAACCAGGTGTTCCTGATTGAGATCAATTATTCCTTCACCTGATCACTATAGAGCTAATAAGGACTTAGAGTTGCTGTTCAAGTGCACTTCCAACCGGGTTGAAGCCTTCTGGAAAGGCATTTATTACGCCAATGAGTGGTGGAAAAAAATCCTGGGAAGAACAAGGACAGAGATTAAAATCCTTTAGGAAAAGGCCTAGGAAGGCTGATTTGATCATTAAGGAGCCTTGACGGGGGGCTGCCATTGACAAGGAATCTTCGAGGTGTTCCTCAGGAGTTTTGATGGGGGTGGGGTAGAGAGGGAGTGGTGGCGTGGGGCGGGACGGGAAATCGAGGACACAGACACTCTGTATGAACCACACGTTAAGAACCATTTCCTGCAATGCACCTTTGCTGGGGTGGCGTTGCCCCCGCTCCCTCCTGAGGCTTCAGTCCTGACCCCTGGAAAGATGTGAAGACACCATGGTGTCCCTGTCCACTGTGTGAGTGTGAAGTGGACATGCAGTCTCTGTTGTAGGAGATGCAGGTTTGGATTCCTAGAGCTCTAGGTTCCTTCCCATCTGGTCCCTCTGAGACCTCGGTGAGGATGACAGAACCATAGTCATTATTTCCATCTCCAGGTGGGGCCCTGAGGTTTGGTTAACAGACTTGCCTTCAGTCACAGTGTCTAAGTCAGGGCTTGGATGACCACTGAATGGTCTTTCCCTCACAGCCTTATTGCCATATTTCTGCAGCAGTTTGCAAGCCTAGATACATATTAAAATCACCTCAAGAGATTGAAAACACACATGTTGCTTGGGCTGTTTCCTAGATCAGTTAAGTGAGAATCTCTGAAGTGGGTTTTAGTACCATTGTGCTTTAACAGCCCCTCCCCCCATCCCCGAGGTAATTCTAATGTGAGCCAGGGCTGCAAACCACTGATCTAATGGGTGGCTAGTTAAGTGGAGCCTGGCCTGGCCTTGGGGAATTTGGCAGCTATATAAAACTTTGGTTTGCAAATGACAGACAATTCACTCAGCTAAAATGGGTTAGTTGTTTGCAAGGGGATTTATTAGAAGACTCATTTAATCAAGTGGCAGGTAGGGGATGTAGTGAGATCCCAAGGACAAAGGGCATGTGTGAATAGAAAATCTGATCTCACCGGACCCATGCCCACACCCCATTCCTCACTCGAAGTTCTCTCTGTGTAGCTACTTCATTCTCTCTCTCCTCAGACTGTTTTTTCCACAGTAATAGGGACCTGGTCACGGATGGCTGTAGACATCTCCACTGTTGGAGAAGGTTGAAGACTTCTTTCTTTATCCCATCCTTGGGTAGCTGCCCACTCCAGGCTGAGCACTTTGGTCATATGACTGTGTCATTAAGATTCTGGCAGTCCCCATTCACAACGCATGACTAGAATGGGGGAAGTGTTTGTTTTCTAGAAGAAAGAGGGGGTAATGCTCTAGAAAGACATGTAGTAGAGGTTCCCTAGCTATCATCTGTGGCCTTCACATAGGATTCCTGCAGCTGGATGGCTTACTAGAAAGGAAATCCTTTAGTAGTTGCCCTGAGAGTCCTGCTGGTCTGGAACCTCACACCACCAAGGAGCCCAAATCAATAGCTTCGAAAGCAGGACGATCCTGGACCCAAACATTTCACGAATGTTGAGCAGCAGGACCCACAGGCAGAGGAGCTAGGTGCTGAGTCATTGCAGACACCACTTCTTCCCCCAGTCTGTCAAAGACTCACAGCCTTGGATTTGGATGGGGCTCTGTATTAAAGATCTTTAGGTTGCAACTCAAATCAGTTTACACACATAAGAAGAAATCTCTTGGCTCACATGATTGTAAAGCTCAAGGTATTTGCTTTCAAGGGTGGCTGGATTCAGAGCTCAGAAAATGTCCTGAAGACTCAGTCTTCCCCTGTTCCCCTCTCAGCTCGGCCTTCCTCTGGGGGCCCCCCTCAGGTAGGTTCTCCCCTCTCAAAAGCTAGATGGTCATCCGCTTCTCAGATACGCCTGTGGAAAGACTGGAGTCTTTACCCCCAATAGCATTAACAAAAAAAACTCCAGGGTTGTGTGTCAAATGATGAGGGTCCCAGATTTGAGCATGTACCTGTGATCAGAAGATGAAATTGCACGAATTGGGAGTGGGGGAGGGAAAAGCATAGTGAGGGTGAGGAATGGGTGGAAAGCAGGACAGGACAACAGATGTCCTTTAAAGACTCTAAAGCAAATCTTATCTGACGGGCCCCAACAGGGAGAAGTTCACAGCCTGCCCAAACATGATACTCTGTGAAGCCTTTCCTGACCAACAGCCTGACCGTGGTTAACACTCTCTCCTTGTCCATCTCTCATTTTGTATATAGAAAATACACTAAAATTACTCCTGGAGTGAACCTGCTGAGACACTGGGTATGAAGCAGTTATCTTGGTTCTTTTAAAACCCAGCTCTGGGCAGCAATAGAGAAACTTATTAGAGTTCTGTTGAATGACAGGACTCCCAGGAGTCATCAAATTGAGTAGGAAAGGGACCTCCAAAGGGAGTAGGCAGAGTTCTGAAGCTGGGCACAGATTTCTGGTGCTCCTGGTTCACTGTGCCCCTCAGACAAACCGCTTCTCAAATCTGGGTTTTGTCCACAGGATCTTGCCCACCTGTCTGTCAGGATCACTCAGAGGTTTGCATTAAAACATGTGGGAGCAAGTTGCAGTTGTCAGAGTATCATGTTTCTTGCCTGTAGAAAAAACAAGGTCCTATTTCAGAAAATACTGCACTATGAAAAACAGTTTAAAGGTAGGAAAATTATGCAATGCGGGGACTGCCATACAGCATAAGGAAAATAGTCCAGAGAAGAATGATATTACTATGAAATATGTGTTTTGAAGATAATAATAGAATGGGGGATGTAGGGAAGCAGAATCCAGAGGCCTGTGGAACACAGCCAGAGGGGGAAGGCAGCCATGCTGGAAAGGAACCCTGAGCCCAGGCAGCTGCCGAGGTATCAGCTGCGGAAGCTATTGGGTGTGGTCCTTCCAGGCCTGGCCAGGAAGGGGTGCTGCTTCTGAAGGCCCTTCTCAAGCCTTCTGCTCCCTTTCCAGGCTTCACAGCGAGAGCCGAGGAGTCGGGCGAGCCTTGCAGGCAGATTACAACCAGACCCGTTTCTGTCTCCCGACACCGCGGCTGCTCCCTCCCCGGTCACTGAAGGGCGTCTGGCTTTCCTCACTTTGTCATCTTGGGCTGTAAGTAACCCATTTAAGTCACCATTGGACAGGGAGAAGCTCTCGGGCTGCTTTGTTGCTGTCCTTCCATCCAGGCCATTAGCATGTTTAATAGCTCTGGCCCCGTGCTGATTTCTGACATGCGGTAATTAATTCCTTTCCACTCACAGACATAGCCATTCACAGGTCTTGATACAAAAACGTCTCTGCTCTGTTCCTTTTGGAAAATACTTAAAATGTTGAGTAGGAAAACGGTTTGGCCTTTTGTGAAAAGCCACTTATCTCTGTCCCATCCTCATATGAAAATAAATTCCAGATGTACTGATGGTTTAAATGTAAAATATAAAATTATAAAAATGCTCTCAGGTGAATATTTACATGATCTTAGGGTGGGAAAGGTCTTTCTGAGCATACAACTAAAGGCAGAAACTGTGGAGATCATGAGTTTGTTCTCATCAAAAAATTCAAACCTCTGTGTGGCCTAAACGAATAAAATAAAATTGAATGAAAAGAAAATGCCAAATTTGGGGAAACTATTTGAAATATACAATGGCTACTGCCTATAAGGATGATGATAATAAAGGTGCTAATATTTATTGCTATGTGTCAGACTGTATGTTAACACATATGCCAAATACTAACAGTTTAATTCACAAAAGAACAAAATATCAGTGGTAAACATAAGAGAAAATATTCTATATTACTTATAATCAGATTGAAACAGCAATAAAAGGCTGCTTGCAAAATTAACCAAGATGATAAAAACAATAATACCCAAACGTATTATGTTCACTTTCACACATTGTTGTTTAGAGTCTAAATTAGTACAAACTTTCTGGAGGGAGACTTTGTCAAAATAAAAAATATGAATCCATTTCTACATCAAGGAATATATCTTGAAGAAATATTGATATGCACAAAAATATAGTTATATGCTGCTATTTTAATAGTGAAGATTGGAATTCATTCAAATGCTCAACAATGGAAGATTTCCTAAATAAATTATTATAAACCCATACTGTGCAAACATTAAAAATTATGTTGAAGGTGTATATTTACTAACATGGAAAGAGGTTCACTATCTATTGTTTGTGAATAAAAATAGATTATAAGAACATATGCTCAGAATTCAAAATCTCATTTTTAAAAAATTGTAAAAAAAAAAGTCTGAAGAAAATATACCAAATATTAACAGTGGTAAAGTTATCTCTGGTTAATGTTAGAGGGGATTTCAATTTGCTTCTTTTTGTTTACAGGTTTTCTAATTTTTCTACAATCAATACACATTATTATAAAATAAGAATAATAAAAGTGCTTATCTTTTTTTATGCTTTCATTTCTTCTCTTTTTAAAATTATTTTAAAATTATTTTTGTTTAAAATATTACAGATGTCCCTTTATCTCCCCAATGACCCATTCCACCCCGTCCCACCGCCCTCCCCAGTCCTTGTCCCCACCATTGTCTGTGTCCTTGGGTTGTGCATATATGCTTATAAATTCTTTGGTTTAAAAGTACTTATCTTGAATGATTAATGTGAAGATTAACTAATGTAACGGAAAGTGGTTTAGGTGTCCTGGAGTGGTAACTATGATTTCCAAAAAGAGAGCCCCACATAAGAGGAGAAGAACAGAGAAGGTGGGGATGACAGACTGAAGGAGCAGTGGGACTGAGTAAGCTCAGAGCATGCAGGGAAATTAGGGTGCGTGAGTTCCGAAGTAAGGGTGGGGAGAAAACACAGCTGCAGACTTCGCTTCTGGAGAGTTCTACAGAGTAGAACAAGAAAAGATGATAAACAGAGCCAAGAAGGGCAGAGGGTCAAAGGAAGGACCACGGTGTTTCCTCCTTTTGTTTTTGAAGATTATGAAGCGCTGAGAACGTTTGTAAGTGGAAAGGGCTGTGAAAACTCATGCAGAAGTGTGCAAATAATCAATCTGATTCATAGTTCACAAACTTCTCCTGGATCCATGGCACCTGATGAATCCCCCATATCAGCTGTCTCTGCTTCATTTGGAGTTTCTGAAGATGACCCCTACCTTTCTGCAAGCATTAAACAGTCATGGTGTTATTTAACCCAGGGCAGTGGGTGATCTAGCAACCTTGTGCAGGATTCTCAAGTCTACACAAGGAGAAGCCAAGCTAGAAAGGATCTCAAGGGTCCTGGCCAATGATGTCTTATTCTTAGAAAAATACAGCATCTGCAGCAGAGGAGACTTGAGGATGACCAGGCTAATTCTTAGCCAGTGCTAGACTCTCCTTTTCAATGATCCTGAAAACCAGTTGTCTAGGCTTGCTCATACACTTTAATAAAGTCAGTCATCCACAAATGGATAGGTCTAGGAATCATACTAAACACTTTTGTCTAGAATTCCTATGGTTCTTTTCAAGTCTTTTATGAATTTTTATAGGTTCCTATTAATTGAAGACATCTTTAAGTTTTTATTTTTATGATTCCTTTCACACATAGCTGTTGGTGAATATAAATTATTATGTTACAGACTACATCTGATAACTCCACCACATCAAATCTCTGTAGTTCTGTTTCTATTGTCTATTGTTTTTGCTGGTTCTCTCTTATGAAACCTGTTTTCCTTTTGTGACTTGTTATCTTTGACTTTTTACTAGAAATTGTACTGTATTAGAACAAAATCATTCTCAGGAATAATTTGAGGCCTACAATGAAAGTACGTTTCTCCTAAGAGAACTGGGGTTTGCTTCTACAAAGGATCTTGTTAAAGTATAGATTCTGGCCCTGGCTGGATAGCTCAGTTGGTTGGGTCATCATCTTGATATGCCAAGTTTGTGAGTTCAATCCCCAGTCAGAGCACATATAAGAAACAACCAGTGAATGCATAATTAAGTGGAACGACAAATCTCTCTATCTCCCTTTCTCTCTCTAAAACCAATAATAAAAAAATTACAGATTCTTATATAGTTGGTCTTGGGTGAGGCCCAAGAATTTGAGTTTCTAATAAGCTTCTTGGTGCTGCTGCTGTTGTGGATCCATGGACCACACTTTGAGTAGCAAGAAACTAAAAGAGGGCCCAAAGGATTGGAACCAGGCTCTATCTGATTCTATGGGGGTTGTGTCTCTTCTGGTTCACTCTCATCTTAGGGGTGAATCCCTTGGGGCCACAGCTGGTTGTGGGAAGGTCTCCTGGGAAATGCCTCACTGTTCATGTCTTGGGCTTCGATTTTTATGCCCTTCACCTTTTGAGACTGCTGGAACAAAGTTTTAATTTTGAGGGATCAGCAGATGTGTTCAGATCAAGGGCAGTTTCTGTGTTTGCTTATCTCACTAGGTTTTCATTTTCCCTTTATTTGTAATCCAATAATTCCCCATTTTCTTGTCATATGTTGGATGCTTTTAAGAAGATTTTTTTAAAATCTATATTTTTAGTTGCTGTCAGTGGGAGAATTGATCTAAATACCCTATCTACTCCCTGTTCCTAGAAATAAGAATGTCCACACCGAGCACTTCACATCTGCACACATCAACTTCTCACAAAATAATAATTATCCAAAGAACCTCCTAGCATTATCCCCTTCATCACAGATGCCTTTGCATACACCTATGATTATTTGTTTAGAATAAATTTGTAAAGTTCTCTACTTTCACTTGTCCTTCCTTTAAGGCTCCACTCAGCTTCTCCATCATTCAGAAGGCCTTTCCCTGCTGCCCCGTCTTGCCCAGGGACTCCTCTTTGGACAGTCTTCTTGCCAGTGTGTCCCAGGATTTCAGAATGGAGCCACCAAAAGAAACATAAAGATCCTATTCTCATTCTACAGACCAGGAGATAGAAACCGAATGAAAGGAAACAACTTGTCCAGGGTCCCACAAAGAATTATTGCTGTGTGTCAGACTAAATCCTCAGTTCTCCTCACCCAGCCTGGCAGTGTTTCCATGATCATATGCGAGCCCTTCATTATGTTGAGCCAAGTTTGCCTTTCAGCAACTTCCATGTAGTAATTAATCAAGAAATGGCAAGATGTGTGTCTTCTAAATCTGGGAAAAACACCAAAGGAACTTGGTACATTTTTATGTAATTTATATCTGCCTAGTTTTGAGGATAAAGGTCTCCATCCCCAAACAGCTGAAGGCGAAGGAAGCAGTCAACAGGCACTCCTGGAGAAAGTAACAGTTCACAGGGTCTTATTTTAACTGTCCCCTCTTTTATTTAATTTCTATCTGTGAGACCTCTGAAATCTAAGGAGCCCTGAAATGCCATAGAATACACCCACTGTCCTCCTGGAAGGATTCCAGTAAAAACAGCTTCTAATTAAATAAATGAGCTCTGCCACGTTCGCTTCCGATAGCAGAAGAAGGCTTCCAATGACAAGCGCGTTTGACTGCAGTCAGTTATTACTTGTTAAATAATCATTGAGTCTTGCTGCTCCTATCCATCTTATAATCTTTCACTGACTGAACACAGAAGAATTGTAAAACAAACAAACAAACAAGCAAACAAACTAATTATAATAAGAAAAAAGTGGCAATGCTTAGGGGAACTTGAATGTCTGTAAGGAAATCCATTAAGAAAGGAAGCAAAATGACTAATTCAGGAACTGGGTAGTAACTCATTGAATTTAATTTCTTAAACTCCTGAACTCCTGGCCCCCAAACACTTCCCTGACCATATGTCCTCCTGAGCATCACCCATGCAGGAGCACGCACACACGCACACATGTACACATACACACACAGAGTCCCAAAGCCCCAGCCACCGTTGTCTTCTCAGTAGTTCTGAAACACAGCCAACTCTCTCATGTTCTGCGCCTTCAAGGATGCTATGCTCTAGATTGCAACACTGTATGCTGTTTCCCTACCTATCAAAATCCTTTTCTGCCTCAGGGCCCAACACCAACTTCCCTGAAGGTTTCTCAGGGATAAAGCCCCCATCCCTACCTGTGGGAATCTCCTTTCAGAGAGGCCATGGAGCTCCAGCCTCTCTGGAAGGAATTCTGGCTCCTGAAATGTAACCAGAGTCTGTGCACCCTCCTCCCATACTTATAAATTTTGTTAGTATAAGTATGTCCTATACAATTGTTGGGGCATATTTATACTAAAAAATTATTAATTGTTTATCTGAAATTCAAATTTAGCTCGGTGTCCTGTATTTTATCTGGCAACCTTATCTGGCAAGGTTATATGTATAAGTTTGAGTCTCCTCAAGTATACGTGTGTATGACTTTTCAAACTCTTGTAGAAATAGCAAAAAACAATAGCAGTAGTAATATTAATAATGAGATCTATATTTCTAGACACCCTTCCAAGTGTTTTACGGATACTACCACTTAATCTTTATAACAAACTTATGAGGTAGGTAGGCACCATTATTATCTTTATCACACAGATCAAGAAACTGAAGCACTGAGAGCTTAGATAATTTGCCCAGGGGACAGTAGGTGACTGTGGTTGGTAAGTGGAAGAGCTGAGTCTTGATGGTCTGACTCCAGAGCCTACCCTCTCACCCACTGTCCTCTAGTGGATCTGGAATGGCCACACTAATACATTAGTCACAGCACCCCACCAGTGATGATAACATACCAGTGTGCTGTGACCTCACACTTGTGAACAATGGCCTACAGAACAACTCCAAATTCATTACTGGAATCATGACTTGTAAGCTGATGCAGATTAGCTTTACAGACCCAGCTTCCAATATTCCCCTTCCCCATATATGTCCCAGTCATCCCAACGGGAGGAGAAGCTATGTCTGTCTAGCAATAGCATTTCACGTGGTCTCTGGAAGAAATGAATAGATGAAAATTTGCCTTTCACTCCTGCTTTGGCACACTTTTTCCCCCCAATCCTTACTGGAGGTTATGTTTTTATTGATTTTTTAGAGAGGGAGAGAGAGAAACATTGATTGGTTGCCTCTCATACATGGCCCAACCAGGGATCCAACCCACAATATGGGTATGTGCCCTGACCAGGAATCACAACCTTTTGGAGCACAGGTCAACACTCCAACGACCTGAGCCACCTGTCCAGGGCTGCACACACTCTTTGCGACATATTTCAAACCCTTCCTTCTCTCAACTATTCTTTATTCCCCAAAATAAATTCCTACTCATTCTTCCAAGTCTAACTCAAATGTTACTTCCTCCAGGGAGGTTCCCTGATTTTCCCTGCTCATGTTAGTTCTCCTTGCTCTGTGCTCCCTCAGTACTTGGGTCATGGTTCAAACTGTGGTCTCTGGATTCCCTAATGAAATCTCTTTCTGAATCCACTCCTTCTCAATGAAAAGTTTCCACTTTGGGGCTCAGAATCAGCCAGGGAGCTTTGTAACACACAAATATCCAGTTCCCACTCCCAAAAATACTGATTTGGCAAGTCACATGTAGGGTCCAGACATTAATATTAGAAATAAAAAACAACAAAAAACACACACTACAGATGGCTCTGAGCCACAGTGATGAGCCATGGTTCTGAACAGCAAGTGACATTCTACATAAGCCTACTGAACAAGCCTTCTACTTGGTACCCAGTGAGCACACACCTCTCTATTGGCTAAGCCCTTAGGTTCTGAGGGTGGGGATGACTGAGAGCCCAAATGGGCTTTGGGGAGAGCCCTTCAGGTCACTTCCAATCCAACCTTTTATTATCCTGATGACATTTCCTGACATGAGATTCAATGTCATGCACCCAAAGCTATGCCCTCTACTACACCAATATCAGGAAAAGGTGCCTATTTCAGACATAAACAGAATCTGTTTAGAGGAGAAAGGTGTTAGAATCAGCTAGTATAATATCCCAGGTGGGGAAACTGAGACTCAGAAGAGTGAACACAACTGCCTGAGTTTCCAGTTTTCCTACCCCCATCCCACTGGTACCCTCACAAGCCTTGCCAACCTCACCCAATACTAATTCCCTATAAGGTGGATGTTTGAAAACGAAAAGAAAAAGGGCTTGGCCCATGCCCCCGTGTATACCCAAGCAAAGAAACTACACTCTGCTCACCCAGCCAAAATATAACTTTCAATGAGACCTAGCCTCATAAAAGGCACACACGCCCTGCAAAACATCACACAATTTAACAAACCCTCTTGAGCAATATTATTCAAGCCAGTGTAAAGCAGCTGCATTTTTAAAAACAAAATTAAAATTGAATTCTGAGGCATAACTCAAGAAATAAAAGTTTATAAACCAGCCAATATGTGATGATCCAGTATGCATGACCACAACCCTTAATCTCAGCCATCCTCCACGTGTAAACAAATCTGCTGATTGTTGATGATATTGCTGAAAACACCGCTAATCAAACCTTAAATACCAAATACAGTTTAAGGAAATAACACTCCGGTTAGAGTCATTCTTGCTAATCGTGAAGGAAATCCAAATTGGAGACCAGTCTGAACACGGCCAGAGCGAGACCGTAGCTCCGCATTAATTGACCAGCATCCTAGAGGCACTGCTTTCTCTTAAGCACAGAAGGCCTGAAATATGAAAGGAAATAAGGGAGAAGTCCGGGAGGCAAGCGCTAATGCAATTGCAAACTGGAATTACATCAGCAGCTTTAAACAGATGGCAGAATGGGAATAAATGTGTTAGCTCCTTTCTCTTACTTGGGCTTTCATTGTTTATATCATTAAAACTAAGGAGAGTTTAAAATAACATATATCGTCATGTCACAGACACACAAAACTAGTTTGAAGAAAAGACTGAATTTGGTCATACTCCTGGTTGTTTGGAAAACAACTGGGTGAATTCAATTAAGTCACCAGCTGGCTATTTACAAAAGAAAATAAAACCTTGTAAAGGCTCACTGATTATGACTGAGCCAGTCAGAGAAAACTCTGGAGATTGGCTCAGGACAGTTCTGTGAGTGAGAAGGCGTCAGTGGGTTGTGGAATCTTATACTCCCGAAGTTCAATAGACCTGATTATCTATTCCAGGGATAGCAAGGAGATGCACGAATGTGACCACTTGCTGTTCCCATACCCCAGGAGACATCGCTAACCTATTATGACATCGTTCCTGCTCCCTGAGTCTCACAGTTCTTCCTGAGACAGCCCACGTAGCTTTTCCATGACGGAGTAGGTACATGGAAGCCTGTTTCCCATCCCCAATCTCATCTAATTCATTCATTTTCCAGATGAAGAGACTGAGGTCCAAGAAGAGTAGAGTTCCCAATAATATTGATTATAATGCTTTGCTTTATAGCTGTTTATTGGTTGCTCGATAAATATTTATTTCTTTACTGTGCATGACCTATGTTTCTGGCACTGTGGTGAGCACCTTATGTGAGTCGTCTCATTTGACCTCACAATGATCTTATAAATGCAAATTTTGTTTCTGTTTTTAAAATGAGGAACCAGAATCAGAGAGATCAAATACTACTCTTCTTGTCAGGATGGCAGAGGAAGCACACACAAGCTCCTCCACCTCTTTGAAAGCATGTTTAAAACATGCTGGGAATAAAGGGGACATCTTTGTAGAGCAAGAAGAAGCCGAAAACCTACTTACCTATTTAATGGTAAGTAGGAGTTGAGATGGGGCTCTGGGAAGTAGGAGACAGATATGGGCTCCACCCCAAATGTTCTGGGGCTCCAAAGGATGCCTGAGCTTGCGTTCTAACCTACGTATACCCTCCTTCTCTATTAAAAAGCTTTTTGTGAAGTTAGGACAGGGCCACAGAGAGGAGTGAACCTGTGCTACACTGAGACCTACTTTTGCATACACAAATCAAAGGCTTTACTTTAGGAGAGAAAATAATAGATGAACATTGTTTCACCTGCTTCAGGTATTACCAAAAAAACATTATGAATCAAAGTTCATCAATATTTCACATAATTAGTCACATAGAACAAAATAATATGCCTCATATTTTCTGTCAGGTTTTTTATCTTTCCTTTCCTTCCAAACCAGAGATGGATATCTCTGGATATCTCTTTGTTAAGGGCTAACATTTTGTAAAACTCATTGCTTTCATAGTCATTTGGGACATTATTTGGAATTATTCTTTTTTAAGGTTTCAAAGCTTTTCAAATGCCCATTTAAAGAATGAGATTTTTTTAAAAATCGCATTGGGACCCCAAATATTTGCTAGTTATTTAAATCATAGTATTTTTCCATATTTGTAGGTATGTTTTTATTCACATATTTTAATGTTGAATTGAATGGATGATTAGTTGGACCTTTTATTTATAAGAATTACCTTGGGCATGGAAACATTTTCGAGGTAATGTATTACTTAGAAACTTCTCCTACAGCAAAGAAATCGTACTGTCGCAGTTAAAAAATATTTTTGTATTCTTATGTCTGAAATAGCAAATCCTAATTAGTCTTACCTTTTGTCTTAATTTTGTAAAATTAAAATTTTTCCAGCTATTTCTCACATATGTATTAATATTGGAAGCTACCCCCCAAAACACTATCACCCAGGCCCAAATGAGCACGAGAGGAGGCCAGCACAACTTCCTGGAGCTCAAGGGTGTTGGGTTCCAGTCTGATTCTGTCACTGGGTGACCAAGAGCCTACCCTATTACTATCACTCTTTGGCACTCCGTGTCCTCATCTATAAAATACAGTGTCTGGTGGATGATTTCTCGAGTCCTTGCAGGTCTAATGTTCTAGATTTACAATGAAGTATTGCAGGCCTGTGGCCTTGTGATAGCCTTGAAAGCACTCTGTTTCGTGGTGTAATACGATGGACTCACATCATCTCTGATCAGTTAAGGGCCCAAGGTACACATTTCACCTTCTGTGACTTCAAGCAGGTGCAGAGTTGCTGTTCCCAATTTAATACTAGGAACAAACTATATAGGGTCTCTAACCATGAGAGATTTGAGGCCTGCCTGGGTAGATGCATGTGAAAATCATGTGATCACCTCTGGGGATTTGTTGGATAGTGGTCTTAGTCTTATTAGTAATGTCTTTAATGTCTTACAAGTAGATAAAATAAATTAAAAAGCATTTATAGAGGTTAAAAAATGAGTACATCAAAGCAATCCAAATATAGAAAAGAAAAAACCAAAATCATCATCCAACCAGCTAGAAAAAGTCCTTACAATTTTTTTGGTCTATTTCTTTCGTGTCTTTTGTCTATACTTACATGTAAGTTTATTGTAATCCTTTTCTCTCCCTTTTACACAAAATAAGAATTATTATGTGCTGCATTATCCCTTTAAAGTCTACAAAGATGTTCCTGAACCTTGTGCACTAATCCCTGACTTTGCAGCCACATAGCATCCTGTCCTGCCCTTCCCTGAGAGCCAGGCTGGGATGGGGTCTGGGGTGTGGGCCAGGCTGGGGCTGGGGGGATATAACATCACACGGGCCATCACTATGGGTGTTTGCAGGGTTCCCCAACAGTGCAATGGAGCCTAATGTTCCTGATGTGGGATTTAAAGGGTGGGGAAATGAAAATCACTCCTTTTTAGCATATGAATTTGTCATTTGACTTTCAGACACATTTTCAATCTGTATGAAAGAAGTCACCTATAATTGATTTCATCCCAAGAAGTGGGACCAAACTATGCAAAAGGATAAGAACTGGGTCACATGGCTTAACAGGGAAGCGTCTGACACCTCTAACCCTCCAAGTGGATGTGACTGTCTTCCAGTCTGCATGCCTTTATCATCACCCAATTGGTATCATTGCAGAGTATCTGTTCCCATGCTAATTTCAAACTCACACGTGTTTATGAAGCACTGGCACTGGGATGGGCGCTGCATAGAGACAACATATGAAAGACCTGGTTGCCGCTCTATGGACTTTCATGGTCCAGAAAGGAAGACTCAAACCCACGAAAAGCCCTGATTCAAGGCAGAAGTAATGCACTGTAACTAGCAGGGCCCTGACCAGTCTGTCCCTATGGGTACAACGATGGGGACAATGGATGAAATTCTACTATTCCTGGTACCCATATTCACGGTGAGAGGGGAGTAGTTTTCCTAACTGCCTTGTTTCTGTTCATTCTTGAACTCATAAACTTGAACCCTGCTGTGGCTAGAATCCCACCGTCCTGTTCCTGGCTTTTTGCTGCCTAGAGAAGTACGGCTACAACTTGTTAGCATTAAATACACGCAGCCTGTTGGGAGGCCTTGGGAGCTGGAATCTTTCTGGGCTCCGCTTCCTCATCTGTAAGATGAGGATCATTGTTTTACCACTCTCTCATTTACCTCCTCCCCTCCCCACCACACACACACACCCCAAATGAGTTAATGCGTATGAAAACAGGTTCTACATTTTAAACAGCTATAGAAACGGTAGGCCATTATGTAGATTTTTAATCAGAGCTGCAGCTTTATCTAATGTTTATATTTCATCCTCAGAGAGCCTGGCTTTTATTTAAAATGCAGTATTCATCTCATTTTTTGTGTGAAACTAATCTTTTTATCCAATGTCTCCAGTCTGCTTACTAGAGGGCTGTCTAGGTGACAATGCTGATACTCAAAAGCCAATCTGAAAATACTTTCCATCTAAGAAGTGTCAAAAATCACAAATGTGTATCTTTTTAAAAACCGACTTGACTCACTGTTTTACAACCCTAATGAAAATATTGCCAGTGTTAGGGGTGTGTCTGCTCTGACTATTTCTGGTATTGCTCATGGGCCTGAATGCGGTTCTTGGTTTATTCCTTTTAAATAACTTGGTGATCCCGGGGGGACCCTCACAATCCATAAGTATCACTATTTACAATAAGATGGATGTTCTTATATTGCTAATTACAGTATTAATTTCCATTTACAAGTTGGTAATTCCTAGCATCAATCCTCTTCTTGTCATTAGGGTGGGGCTATTGTTTTCAGAGAAAGCCCCAGGAACATCTTTTTTATTCTAATCTCCAGTTGTGCTACACATAACAGAAAATGAGTGAGGAAAAGATAATTTTCCTGATGGTAGATGAAGCAGGCAGAAATTGTGCAAGTTTCTTAACCTACTTTCCATACAGAACCACACCACTCTGGGTTTCATCAGCGTCTCAGAATCATTCCTGTTGTACTCCCTGCCTCATCCTTCTAGGATTAAACCAAATCTTATCCCCATACCAGATATGAAAGTATTGCTATCATTATTGCAATATGTATATTCCCACTCCACTACTCCTTGCATATTTCACTCCATCGCCAGGTGTGAGAAGAAATTCATGCAGTAAAAGCATTTCCCCACATCCCCTGCTTCTCTGCTTTGAACCCTCAGTCCCAGCTGCCAGCAGGAGCACCTCGAGGGCTTTCAGAAATTCAATCAGTTTCTAGATAAGAGCATAACGAGATAATAGCTTTCACAGTTTTCCTCTATGGCTTGAATATTCTACTTTTTCTGTAAAGTCTAATAATCTAGCTTCTAATGGGACAAAGAAATAATAAAAAGTATGGAGATGCTTCTGGGGCTAGAGTTTGGGACTTTAGCCTGACCCTTTCCCTTCTCCTTTTATTATTAGTTCCTGGACAATGGAGATCCGAGGATAATCAAGATCTAGAAAGCAGCAGAGATGAGAAGTCAAGTTAGGTGATCTGAACCTGAGATGGGCCAGGAAAGACCTAGACTCCAGTGGCCAAGCTGTAGTGAAGAAGCAGCCTTGGCCAAAGGGCATGGTGCAAAACTAATCTTGGAGCTTATTAATCCTTGGGTTTCTCATATGCTTCTTCCCTGTATCCAAGTTCCAGAATAGAGAACAGGAACTTCAGAAATCATCCAGTCTTTTTCTCTCTTCTTGATTGGTCACCCGAAGCTCTCAAGGAGCAGGAATCCAAGATGTAAATAGGCCTAGAATGTGACCTACCCAAGCAAGCTGGAACGGGGGCACTGAGGGACTAATGAAAGACTTGTGTGTCTGAAAGGTTTGAGAGGAGTTTTATAGCTCAGTCAGAGAGTTTGGGGAAAAGTTAATAATGGATGCACAGAAAACTGAGCAAATGAAAAACAAGAGGCATTTACTCACTCTGAGAAAAAATGCACAAGAAAGAAAAGGAAACCATAGTTCATTACGTAGCTCAGCTGTGCATGTTTACAGGACCATCCATGATGAGGTAAACACTAAATGTGAGGAAGGGAGATAAGTCAGATCTTCTCTTAGAAATTTAATAGATGGTAGCTAACATGGGAAAATCAGGAAATAGAACTATACACATGTTATTTAGAAACTTGGAGGTAAATTCTAAAAGAAATCACTAAACTACTTTAAATTAGGAGTAGCCCTTTAGAGTAGATTCACCCTGCAATTTTTCATGATGAATCCTGTAGTTCTATTGTGGACTTTTTAAGGATGCTTGTGTATTTTACAGGGTGGCACTAGGCCTGTCCATAGATATCCAGTGTGTCATTGAACTTAGATGTGGCCAAGTGATGTGCTTTGGTTAGTGAAATGCAGCTCCAATGTGAAGCTTCAGGAATGAGTGTACAATCCACATTTCCTTCCCTAGCTCAGTATGTGTGGATAGGGAGAGGGATTTCCCCTCCGCTGGGGCCCCTAAGGACAGCATGGAGCAGAGCTGTATATGTGTGTGTGTGTGTGTGTGTGTGTATACTCACATTCAATATGTACAGGGTATCCCCCCAAAATGTATAAACACTTTAACAGCTAACAGCTCAATTTTGGAAATGAAATGTATTTTAATAAACACTGCCTTTATAATTATTCAAAGTGTGTGTATACATTTTTTGAGATACCCTATATATACAGAAATTTAAAAAGATATAAATTATATAATATTTCTTTAATATAAATACATGATGTATGTAAAATTTATATATTTATGTATAAATATATTATATACTAAATTAATATCACATATATAGTGATAGGTAGAATAATGGCCCCCCAAAATGTCCACATCCTAACCTCCACAACCTGTGAATATGTTACCTTACATGGCAAAAGGGACTTTGCAGATACAGTTAAGGTTAAGGACCTTGAGCTGGGAGATTATCCTGGATTGTTCTAATCTGTTCATAAGAGTTCTTAAAAGCAGAGAATCATTCCTGGCTGTAGAAAACTCGAGAGGTGGCAGCATGAGAAGGACTCGACCTTTTTTTGTTGGCTTTGAAGATGGAGAAAGGGGCCACAAGCCAAGGAATGCAAGTGATCTCTAGAAGCCGGGAAAGATAAGGAAACAATTTTCCCCCTAGTGCCTCAGAAGGAGGTGCAGCTCTGCCAACGCTCTGACTCTAATGTTGGACTTCTGACCTACAGAACTCTAAAATAATAAATGTATGCTCTTTAAGTCACCAACTTTGTGGCAACAATGGAAAACACACACATACACATAAATTTTAAGGAAAATAGAATTTTGATTTTTAAAAGATAAAAATGAAATTTTAAAAAATGTAAACATGGTTGTAAGTTGAAATGGGATGCGTAGAATATTTCTTAAAAGTAAAAATACATGAAGCAAAAAGTAAAAGAATAATAAACTCTTCCAAGAAATGGACAAGTCAAAATATAGTATCTAAATCTAGACTCTGTTACTTGCAAAGTGAGTTTTGGCAAGTTACCCAACTTCTCTGGGCCTTAGTGTTCTCATCTATGAACCATCTACCTTACAGAGTTGTAGCACAAACTAAAACATTTTTGCATGGCAAAAGAAACCATCAACAAAATGAAAAGACAACTCACTGAATGGGAGAACATATTTGTCAATGATACATCTGATAAGGTGTTAATATCCAAAATTTATAAAGAACTTATAAAACTGAAAACCAAAAAAACCAAATAATCCAATTTAAAAATGGGCAAAAGACCTGAATAGACACTTCTCCAAAGAAGACAAGCAGATGGCCAAGAGACTTATGAAAGGATACTCAATGTCACTAATCATGCAAATTAAAACCACAATGAGATATCACCTCACACCTGTCAGAATGGCAGTCATCAATAAATGAACAAATAACAAGTGTTGGCAAGGATGTGGAGAAAGGGAACCCTCGTGCACTGTTAATGGGGATGCAGATTGGAGCAGCCTCAGTGGAAAGCAGTATGGAGTTACCTCAAAACATTAAAAATGGAACTGCCTTATGACCCAGTGATTCCTCTTCTGAGAATTCAACCAAAGGAATCCAAAACACTAGTTCAAAAGAATATATGCAACCCTATGTTCAATGTAGCGTTATTTACAATAGCTAAGATCTGGAAACAGCCTAAGTGCTCATCAGTAGATGAGTGGATAATAAAACTGTGGTACATTTACGCCATGGAATACTACTTGGCCATAAAAAGGAAGAAAATTTTACCCTTTGCAACAGCATGGATGGGCCTGGAGAACATTATACTAAAGTGAAATAAGCCAGCCAGAGAAAGACAAGTGCTATGTGATTTCACTCTTGTGGAATTTAATGAACAAACTGAACTACCAAGCAAAATAGAGACAGACTCATAGAGAGCAGGCAGATAGCGCCTGCAGAGTGGGGGAAGATTGAGGGTGGGGGCAGGGGGCATTGAGCAAAAAAAAGAGAGAGAACTCATGGACATGGACAATAGTGTGGTGACAGACAACAGTGTGGTGATTGTGGGGGTGGAGAGGGATGGAGGTGGTAGACCGCATAGAGGGGATAAAAGGTGATGGAAAAAATAAAATAAATAAAATAAAATTTAACCAAAAAATAATAATAATAATAATAAAATAAGCCTATGACCATCCTATAGTGGCACATAAACACCACACAAAGGGAGGCAGGAAAAAACACACCAAGTGCCTCATTAGAGTAATAAGCCAGGGAGAGAAGAAAGGTTGATTTTTAAATTTCCCTTTTACAAGACTTGGAACCACAGACCCTATGAGTGTAGGACTAGAAGGGAATTTTAAAATTCTCTAGATCAATGTAAGCCGGTGACACCCAGATCTGCACCCCTAGCTTCAACCACTCCTCTGAGCTCTAGACCTGTTTACACAGCTAGCTGTCTGAGGGACGTGTCAGTTGGTTTAACTATGGGTATTTTCATTTCAACATGTCAGGAAACGGATTCATCATTTTTCCACCCTCTTCTGCTTTGGGTGTTTTATTTAATTAAATCATCATCTGCCCGGTCACCCAAGGCAGGAGCCAGGAGACCATCCTCTATTGAATGTGGGGAACCCCAGTCAAGTGGGAACCACCTTTTGATTCTACATCTGAAACACCTTTAGACCTCCCCACCCTCAACTCTCATGCTCTCAAGTTGATTATTTCTCCCACACACTGGCCTCATTAAACCTCTCCTCCCTCTGCTGCCTCCAGTCCTTTAGAAACATGTTACTCTTGCCCAAAATATATTTCTCTCTTGCCTGACTGGAAAACTCTTACAGCTTTCTCAGGACCTGGTTCAAATGTCACCTCCTCTCCATGGAATTAATCCCTCCTTTGTCTGGGCTCCACACATTGCCACCAACTTCTAGCATTGTTATTGTTATATACCTCACCTGTTCCACGAAACAATGGCTCTTCTTATTTTATAGTTAGGAAAACTCTGGCTCCTAAAGGCTAAGTGACTTAGTCAATTTCAAGTTCACCCACTTTATCAAAAGCAGAGCCAATATCAATAAAATAGAAGACATTCTAAGAACAGGGCTCATGCCCAAAGTTTCCCTAGGATAAAATGTGCTCTGCTTTGTTGACCACGGAAACATATCTGCAGGGCTAACTCCATTGTTGTCTTTGAGGTTAAAGCTGTACCCCCAAAGACATGTCCTGTGTTGGGATGGCAGGTCCTGCCTGCTGATACCCTGGCCAGTGGGCCCAGGAGCGTGTGCATCCAGGGGCTGGGTGGGGATGTTCAAGCCTTGCTCCAGGACAGCCCATGGAGAGGAAGTGCCACTTCAATTTTCAAGTCACCCATTTCCATTCCACAGAGGCCTTGTCAAGTAGGAGCCTGTCAGCTTTCATCTCCATCTTTCTTGCCCCTGGGGCCCAAAGTCAAATTCAGTTTCTGCTCACTTGTTTGATTTTTCAGTGGCTCCTCTGGCATCCTCAGCTCCTGAACCTTTAGCAAGTGGCTTCTTTTGAAACTTTAAGGTGGAAATCTCTAAGCTGGGCCTGTGTTTCTCCTGACAAATGTGTAATCGATGGGAAATCCCTATCCTGAGTCTTGCTAAAAGGCACTTTCAGAGATGGGAAAGTCTCTTAGAGACCTTTTACAATGGACTAAGCTAGCCTAAAATCACCACCTTTTTCCTCCTGGGTGACCATTCACTATCACAACCTCTCTGGCGATCAGGAAGAAAGCAAGGATACAGACAGAAAGGAAATCACTCTCAATACATGCAGGACAGAATGGTCTTAGAGGCAGGCAGGCAGAAAAGCAGTGACTTAGAAAAAAATTGTGAGGGATAGGTGGATGATAGGGATTGGGGTCAGGTGCACCTTTGGGCTTTGGCTCTGCCCTTCCAAGTAGCCTGTTTATCTTGAGGTTCTTTGCCTTTGATTCCTATAACCATCACCAATCATACCTGGCCCTTCCCCACCAGTCCCCAGGAACACAAACCCTTTCCCTGTTTCTCTTGAACATTGAAATGGGTTAATACTTTCAGAAGGGGCTTCACTAACAGACTAAATAAAACAAGCATAGAAAATATCAACAGCATTAAAAACAATTAGTTTTCTCAGGCTCACATGTTGATCACAAGAATGTCGGAAGCAAGCATAAGAGACCCTCATCACGCTTCTCCAATGCCCTATCCAGTTCCACCCCTTGTATTCCCTGCCCTTCTCTTACCCATAAGGCCTCTGGGTACCATTTTGTTTTCTGGCACCTGGGAGATGGTGTGGAAGATCCTTTTGTTCAAATGAAATCAAAGCAGGAAGACCAGTCAGGAGATCATTGAAAGCTAAATGAAGGCAGTGGATGTAAAGCTAGGTGGCAGTGTAAAGATGCAAGAAATATTTAGGAATCAGAATAAGTGCAATTTGGGGACCTATTAGATATGAGGTGGAAGGGTTGAATCTTCCTTTTCTTGTTCTATAACATATTTGTTGAACTCAAGCTAGAATTCCCTATACTATTTGCATGTTGGAAATAATGCTACTTAAAAAATTTTTTTTGTAAAGAGAGGAAGCACAGAGACACACAAGGGGTAGGGCAGGCCTTTGGTCATTAATGAAGATATATGTAATGGCATGTTGTTTTAAAAATCTAATTTATGAAGGTATAATTTGCATACAATAAAGTGCCCATGTTTTAAGTGTACAGTTCATTGAGTTTTGACAAACATATATATCTATATAGCTACCACCTCAGTCAACATATAGAACATTTTCATCGCCTAAGAAAGTTCCCCGGTGCCCTTGCCCAGTCAATAGCTCCATCTCTGTCTCTAGACGACCATTGATCAGCTATCTGTCACTATAAATTAAGTGTCCATGTTCTAGAATTTCATATAAATATACAGCATATAATCTTCTGTGTCTGGCTTTCTTTGACTCAGCATTATTATGTTTTTGAGACACATCCCCATGTATCAGTAGTTAATGTCATTCTATTTCTGAGTAATATTCCATTGTTTGAACATACCACAATTTGTTTATCCATTCCCCTGCTGATGAACAAACTGAGTTGTTTCCGGTTTTTAGTTATTACAAATAAAGCTGCTCTGAACATTTGTGTGCAAGTCCCTGGGTGAAGATATATTTCCATTGTCTTGAGGAAATACCTAAGAGTGGAATTGCCAGGTCACATGGTAAATACATGCACATTAAACTTTATGAGAAAGCAGCAGCTCATTTTTTAACAAACAAAACATTTGTTATCATTATTCACCATAATTCAACGATGAGGAAAAAACTATTTTAGGCCAATCCTACTTGAATTATCATAATATTTAAATTAGTGGGATCTGAATTCATGAGATTAAGCCATTGTAAAATATTAAATTAATCCAAAAATAGCTTAGGTTTTTAAATGTATATGAAAAGAGTATTTCTAAAGGAATATGACATGTAGCAAGAAGGGGGAGGTTTTGTGAATGTTGTATATTCCCCCTCCCCCAAAAGAACATCAATACATCATTATTTTATCAATGGGATTCAATTATATAATATAAAACTATGAAGTGCTCTATAATATACACAGGATATTGCTGTTTTACTTTAATTGAACTGTTAGAGGACTTGTAGCAATGTTTTGCTTATAAAATCATGTGGATTTAGTATATGTCATGATATTCTTCTCAGTTGACTCAGCCAGAAAGCTGGGACATGAATGTTGCCAAGTAAGCCAGCAACTTGGAAAATTATAGCTCCACTGTGCTTAAGGGTTCCCCTGTGATTAGGAGCCTTGACATTGCCCCTAGGGGCCTAACATCTCCAGGAGTAGCTTAATCATTGGCTCAGAAATTTCTTTAGAAGCTGATTGACAGCAGCTGCCAATCTAGATAATCACCAGAGAGCCCCAATTAAAGCTCTGGCCATCGATCTCACCACCAGGACCTGGGACTTTAATATAAATCCACAAGTGGAAATAAATTACCCCCTGAGAAAAAAGCAGCAATTTTTGTAGTATGCCCCAAATTATACAGCTATATTATACATTATTTATAATTCATAGCTGCATTTTTAACCCATCTTCTTAAATGTTGCATCATTAGTCTAATAAGGTTGGTATTCAGAACCTTTTTTTTTTTTTCAGTTCTTCACTTTGGAAAGGGACATAGTAAATCTGGAAGAGTATTTTTAGCACTGACAAAAAATAGGAACTATTTTAAAGTCATTTGTAGTATTGTCATTGCTGGGGCATTCATTAGCCATCTAAGGAGGAAGAGCCCAATGTTTTCACTAATCTTTCAGATGAGGCCAAGTTTAAAACACACACTCTCTACAGGGATTATGTGAAGATGTTAAAACTTGGCCAGAAAGGTGACAAGGTATCTAGGTAATTGAGATAATCCTGGAAGTCGGCAGGTCTATCCAACCGCTATGAACTAAGGTAATCAAACACAGCAGGTCTGCACAGATACTGGCAAATGCCAAACAGCTTCCTGTATGGGTGGAATTCAGCTTAATTAGTCATGGAGGGGGAATAGGCACATTTCAACTCATCCAAGAGATCATTATTGTTCGAGTTGCTTATACAAACATAAAGATTGTTGCCTTCTTAAAACAAGCAATGCCTACCTGCAAAGAGAGGGCAGGAGAGATAGTCTGCTGACCTTTATATAAAGGAACTATCCAGAGGATGAATTCTCTCCATTATTCCTCCTTTGGTTACATCCCAGGCTTATTTCTTAGTAGCTCTATTTCACCCAGTAGATGATAAATGTATGGTGCACACTAACTCTGACAAGAAATATCAATGGACATTCATAGTGTTTGGGTAGTTTTATGGATGAAGAGCCACAAGTACTGCTGGGAAAGGGTGTGTAGAATGACTATCAAAGTGGGACCTTCCACCGCTCTCTCTGGGTTTTCACTGGCAACTAGAATAGGATTGGCAGTGGGGGTTTCCGGTTGCCTCACAATTGCAACAAAGGCTCTGAGTGGTGAGCAAAAGGCACTTTGTGGCCCACTTTCTAAGTCCTGACCTCTCCAAGGACCTGGGTGGTTGGACCCAGACACAACAACATAGATTTATTGAGAGAGCTAATTCCAGAATCTGCCCTACCACCCATCTCCATCCCCAACCCACATTCCAGCCTCATAGGAGAAAAGTCCTGGAGGTGAGAGAGGGTCAGCCTTTGGGTAGTGCTGCATTTGCAGAGAGGGGCTATCCTCTTACATGGGGAAGGTTGGGGCACTTCTTCCTCCCCTTAGACTGTCTTGAAGTAATGTGCTTCTCCTCTATAAGTATTCACAAAGATAGGAGGTGCCTACAGGAAGAGGAGCTGGCATTTCATTTTCTTATCACAATTCTCAGGTTATGCAACCTGGTTGAGAAAGAGAGAGAGAGAGACAGTCTCCCAATTTGTGTAGGTGCAATTGGGGGGCTAAGCCCTGGCCACACCCACAGAGAGGGCAAAGAGGCATGTGCATCAGAGGAACATGACAGGAAGGCCACCAACTGGGGTTCAGTTGTAATTTTCTGTCGGACCTTTCAAGAGATCTATAATTCCTTATCAATGGACATGTTGGAGCCACCACATCAAAACCATAGAAAATGAGATACAATAACAGACAGCCCAGAAAGCCACAACCCTACCCAGTTAATAAAGAGATATCTGCCCTTTCTTTCTCCCACCTTCCTCTCCCACACCAAAAGCTCAGCACCCAGAAGATGAAAAGAGAGGTGGTGCTTGAAACCACACCCAGCCTCCCTCCACCCCATTCCGAGCACGCAGGGCCAAGGTGCTGGCCTGCGTAAGAGCTCATTCCTCCTTTGTCCCTGGATGAAAGTCTAGGCAAATCCCTCAACCTTTCTAGGCATTCTCAAGTGACAACAAAATGTCCTGACATTTTCAATCTCAAAGACAGTCTCCTTTTGGTAAATAAAATGACCAGTCGATATGTAATTGTCAAAACTTGATTCAAAGTTGAAGCTCTCCAGTACCCCCAGCCCTGGCCTGCCTCAGGCTTGGAGACCTGTGGTGGGTCAGCTTCTTTCCTGTACTTCCCCCCCCTTGCTCTTCTACTTCTCACCTCCTCACTGGACTATCTCTGGCTTCCATGGGGTTGGAAATGAGATGGGGGAAATTGAAGAGGGTTTAAAGAGAGAATCAGGGACAGGAAAGGTGCTTTGTGCCTGGTTTGGTTCCAATCAGGCCATGGTGCCCTTGGGGCAGGGACAAGTCCCACTGCTGATTGTTTCCTGAGTGATGCTTTTGTGGTGACTCAGAGACACCCCCTATAGCCTCTGACTGTGGTCCTTGGATGAGAGTGAAGCCCACTTTGGCCTCTGAGCATGTGGAGGCCCTTCTGTTATCCCTCCAGGCAGTGCTCCCTGGGAGAATTCAAGATGACCCCAGGCTAACAACTCCTGCCTCCCTCCCTCCTGTGGCAGTATCTGCTTCCTGAAATACCCACCACCACCCAGCCCCCAATAGTTCTTGAAAGTGCAGCTTCCTCCCAACGCAGTCTCCTTCTGTTGCCATAGATCCTTTCCAAAGGGTCTTGTTTATGGATTTCTTTTTTTAGGCCTGGGTCTGGCATTAGATTAGTAGCCCACAATTCCAGGGGCCACAGGTCCAATGGCCTGAATGGGTCCCTTCAGGACCCCTCTATCAGTGAGTGAGAAACAAAAACCCTGATCCCCCTCCTGTGGGGAGTGGGAGAGAAATACCACAGCACATAACCAACTCTCTCCCTGGAGGTTCCCTCTTAGCCTCTCCAACTTCAATGCTTTTATGCCTTCAGGGCAGGTGATAAGCTAAGAATTGCTAGAAGTGGCCCTGGAGCTTAAGCCATCAGGAATTCAGAGACATCACAGGGGAAGGAGAGGACACTGAACTTCCCATGGACAGTGGGCAGAGTCTCAGGCCAGCATTATTTTAAACTTTAAAGAACAGAATATCTTCAATTGACATCTGGGGAATATTATGACTACTTGTTGAAATGCTCGTGGATATGTGACAGGTGATTTTGATGGCAGGCTCCAGCGAAGCCTTGGGAAGGCCTTCTTATAAAATTGTGACCTACTGACACACTCTGCAAGTCAGCAAATTCTGAATATTCCTGAGTCTTGAGTTGTTCATTATATTCCTCCCAGGCCCTCCCTTCTCGCTTCATTTACTACCCTCTGCCCCTGTTTATTTACTGCAGCCTATTCCAGTGCTTTTATGTCTTATGTATCTGTTCTCTATTCTAGAAGCGCTGCTATGCTTCCTGTTATCCTTCCAGGCAGTGCTGGAACCCTATGTTGGTTGACCTTTATCTTCCATGTCCATGATTTCTCTTTCTAGCAATTTATAAACATCTCCTTCCCCTTTCCCTAAATTCACTCATGCTCCAGATCCTGGTTATTGCAGCTTCTAAGGCGGCCCCTCTTCCTATGTAGTTTTCTTGTTGGGTTCACTTTCTTCCCTGCACTTTTCCTCCTTTGCCATCTTAGAATCTCTTCCCTGAGCATTTTCTCTCTGTGCTGTGCCTTCCTTTTCAGAGAAGCCATGCTTTTTTTAACTTCTCTGAGGGTGGAAAGGGTATTTATCTGAAATTTTTTTCTATATTCTGGAATAATTTTCTTTCATAGCTTAAAATAATTGTGTGTTAGATGTGAATTCCTCATCTGGTTTTCACCTCTTAACTTTCCTCTCTTTTTTCTTTTTTGTAGTGTGTACATATATAGGACTCACAGTGGGTCTTTTTAAGTTACCTGTCCTTTGAGAAGGGGGCTGTTCTACTTGAGTCTGCTATTTGTTCCAGAGTGGTGTGTGTGGTTGGGGCAGAGGAGGGATCTGGAGCAGCTGACAGCTTTAGTCCAGACAGTTGTTTCAGAAGATATTCAGAGAGAACCTTTTTCTTAATATTTATTGTTTGCCTGTTTCAGCTGAGCAGATCACCTAGATAGAAGATACCGCTGGCTCACAGTAAATCCCTAACTTACAATTGATGTCCATCTCATTTAATATTAGAGAAATCTGGACCCTGCTCAGGTCTGGAGGGTTATATATCATCACTCAGCATCCTTCAGATTGGTCCCAGATTCACTGCATTGGCAGGTAGTCTCTTTAGCCTGTGAGTTGGAAGTTGCAGCTCTAACTATACTTGTTGGAGATGCAGTTCTCTCCTCTATTCATGTTCTTTGGATTATTTTAAAAGGTTACAAACTGGGGACTAGAGCCAATGGGCTTTTTACCAGAAGTCCAATGTAGTATTTTTAAAATAAAAATCTGATGACATCCCTCTCCATCCTGCTGCCCCTGATGTGATCAGTTCCCCTTCTCCATCTCCAGCCCCTTCTGGTGCTTTTTTCTCCCCACTCTTGCGCTTTATGGGGTGCTGTTTCCTTATTCTTTCTCTGAAACCTGCCCTCTTATACCTTTTGTTCCCTCTGCCTGGACTGCTCTCTCTCCTCCACTTCCTTTGCTTGGCCAACTTCTCTTACACTCCAGGCTCAGTTTAAACATCACTCGTCAAAGGATGCTTTCTCCGAACACTAAATTTATACCCAGGCCATGTCCCTGCACTTGCTATGGCAAATCTCCCTTTACATCTGGTTAGCAGGTCCACAATAACATCTTGATTTATCTTAATGCTGTCATAATGTGGTTTGGACAGTAAATAATGAATTTAAATTTTAAACTGCAGTTTTTAAGAGAATATTCTCTAATCTAGACTTGGTATATTAGTAGCAAACTATAAACACATTGTGAATTCATTTTGAAGTATTACAGATATTCATGCTAAGCAAGTATAGAGTAATAAGGCTGTGTAATAAAAATGGGTTTTCAGAAAGCTATATCATATAGCCCACCCGTGAGTGCACAGGTCAGTGCCCAGCACACAGAAGATGCTCAATAAATATTTTGTTGGACAAATGAATGATTGGTGTCTCCTTCAGGTGGAAGTGTCCACCAAACACATAGTCCAGCTACGTGGAAACAGAAGGTGATTCAGAGACAGGAGGTTCTGTTGGGTGCAAGAGAGAACAGTTTTTCAAGACAAATCAGGGCACTGAGTCAAGCTGTTCTGCCAGCTTGTCTCCCTTTGTTTCCATACCTCCTGTCCATAGGTACTGACTGTGTAAACCTAGATGCAAAATGGAAGGCCTGAGGATTCCCCGCTAACAAGCTGTGGAAGGCACCCTCAGCATCCTCCAGGCTGTGGGACAGCCAGGATCCAGTGTTCTCACAGTGGCCTAAGCTCTTCTCAGCCATGTTTGCTCCAGGCTTTTATCACCTGCCAGGAAACGGGCGGCCCTGAGTTCCAAACCTAACAGGTATGTGGAGCTATCAGCACGTCCAACTCTGAACCACTAGGGAGGAAAATTTGTGCCGGGGCCAGCAGGAGTTTGTAAGCTCCAGGCTGCTGCTAGACCGGGGGACTTCTGCAGAAAGTGCTCCTCTGGGGTCACCGAGCAGCACCTGGCTTCCCGGCTGCATGTAGCCCCCAGGGTCCTGTCCTGGGAGATGCCACATGGGATTCCAAGGGCATGGTTGGCTCCGGTAGCTGCTGCTGCCTGCAATCCATGGACGGCCCTAGATTAATGCTAATGTCTGTGTACTATTTAAAATGTGGTTTACTGTGATATTGAATTTGTTTTACCTAGCTTTAGAAAACAAAGGATTTAATTACCTTTTTCTGGTGGGGCTTTTTCCCCCCCAGCTCATTATGGTATTGAAAGTCAGCTACTTCATGCTCAAGGAAGTTTTTCATTGTTTTAATAGCTCTCGGGTTGTGGCTCAGCATTAGTTTTTGCATGTAGCGCATTTTTACAACTAATTACTTTTTAAATGTGTTAAGACTCCTTTTTAGCTTTAATCTGCCTTAGAGTGATGTTACCATTTTATCTTGTAAATTTTATTAACTTTCATTTGGGTGGTTTTAAGAGTTTTCTTAGTATTGGAATTTCACTCTATTACCTAGAATCATAGACTTTCAGAGCTGGGAAGGCCCCTGAAATCTTTTCTAAATCTTTCTTTTAGAGGTGAAGAAACTGAGGCAAAGGTGTTGAGAGACTTGCTGTGATTTTCACAGTCAGTGGTGGATTCAAGATGAGGAAAATCAGGTTTCCTAACCCTTAGTGCAAAGGTATTTTTTACTACAACTGCTTTTCTTTTTAAGATATTTTCACGGGTTGCACTTTATATCTTATTCTAAGAATCAGCACCACCACCTTTGAGGAACATGCACATACCCACTGGTATGAAAAAGAAAAAGTCAGTGAATTATAACTACAGTCAATGAGACTTTTCAATTTCTCATCCAAGTCCCAAGAATTGCCAATACCCATGTCAAATAGTAAATCAATGGTTAATTAGCATTAAGTGCTTCTATATGTCAGTTACAGCTGCCAAAACGTGGAAGCCTTTGGTTCTCATGGTAGGGCCATAGAAGATAGGAAGTGTGACATCCTGGGAAGCATATCAATAATATTGGTCAACTAGATTTAGCAGTGGATACAGCAGGGAGGGTGCTTTGAAGCCAGATATATTCAAATTGCTCATCATAGACTAAGAACAGCAGAAAAATCTGATGCTCTTTTTTAATTAGTAATACTGATAGAGTATACTGAATTTAGTAAGCCCTATTTTTTATAACAACAATAATAATAATAATATTTTCATGGCACCTTAGTTTGCAAAGCTCTTTCATGTTTACAATCTCATTTAATTGTCACAATAAATATTTTAGATAAGTATCTTCCTTTTCAAAAGATGACACCGAGACTAAATTTCACAGCATATTCCTGAGAGAAATTTGATTTCAGCCAAGCTTCTTTCTATTCGAAATCTCATGGTCTTTTCATTGTCATTTCTCTCTTCCTCCCTCTTTCATGGAACAGTGGTTAAGTGCCAGAGACTATAGTAAGGAATGAGTCCATCAAAAGTGCAAAATTGGTTCAACACGAGGAAAATTATTAGCCTAATCTATCACTTCAGTAGACAAAGCAGTACAAATTAAGTTTTGTGGCTACATTAGAGCATTAAGAAACAACTCTCTTTAGATTAGCTCATCCAAATTCACATTCTACAGATGAGGAAAATCTGGCATGGAGTTGGGAAACAGCTCAAATACCCAGTGAGACACAGGCAGCTGTAAACCTAGGAGCTTGGGTATTTCTAGGAGCTTCTCAGGAGACATACAAACCATGCACTTGCTAAAAATCTTTGTGCATTTATGAAGAGTAGGAATGGGTATTCACACACACACACACACACACACACACACAAATACATATATGAGTAAGTTAATATTGTCTCAATGGAGAAACTGCAGAAAGGCATGTCCCCCCAAAGAATAGGATATTGTAGTTTTTAAATGTAGATTACAGATACTCTGTAATTACAGATGATCACAAAAGGAAATTCACATAGACTAGAAAAAGAGAAAAATATCACCTTCTAAAAATCCAAGGAAATTGACCCAAAATCTAACTAAGGTAAACCAAGTGGCAGAATGTCAAGTAGATGCACTATAACCAATTCCTGAGAACCTGAAATAAATAGCCAGAAACTATCATAAAAAAGAAAGCTGATTTATAATAGCAACACACAACATTAAACATTTTATTTATTAATTCAAAGGGTGTTTATTGAGTGCCTATATAGGCCAAACAAAGTTCTGGGCACTAGCTTTACAACAGAGAGCAAGCAGACAAAGACCCTGCCTTAAGGGCACTTCTGTTCTAATGGAGGAGACAAAGCCTAAATCAGCCCTATAATGCCTTCAAGGCTGTGTTATGGGAACAAAAGTGAGCAGGCTAAAGTGAAGTAGGGTTACAGAAGCAATGAGCATGGAATACTACTTTTACTACTTTCAAATAGGTAGTCAAGGTTACTGAGGAGGTGAAATCTGGGACAGGACCTGAAAGTGGTGAATGAATTAGCCATGCAAATATTTGAGAGAAGAGAGCGAAGACGGATAGATCAGCCAGTGCAAAGGCCATGAGGTGGCTTCTCTGTTGTGTTAGAGAAACAGCATGGCAAGGTGACCTACACAGCTGCTAGATTGACATTAGGGTGGAAATAGGGATAATCACGTCTTGAAGACCCTTGTCAATTACTCTAAGAACAGGGGCTTTTACTCTGAGTGAAATATGAAGTCATGTGGATACTTATTTAGCAGAAGAGAATCATAATGTGACTTGAACTTTAAGTAAGTCACTGGTGACCATGTTGAAGCAATGTCTACTTGATTGCCACCCTATCTTATCTTTTCTTCTAGCCTGGCTCAAACCTCCACCATCTCTCACCCCAATTATTGCAGACAAAAGTGGTTTGAACCACTACTGAACCGAATGTTAACTTTCTATCCTATGTGATAGTTTGCCTTTTAATTTTGGTTCTGCTACAATGGCTTAATTTTTATGTAGTCAGACCTGCCAGTCCTTGGTGAACAGAAAGGCACTCTTGGTTAGAAAAACTCAATTCAGAAAAGTCAGCTCTCCCTAAGTTAAACTACAAATATATTGTGAGTCTAATAAAAATATCATCAGGTGTTTGTTGTCTGAGGACTTTGACAAGTTGATTATAAAGTTCATTTCAAAAACAAGCAGGCAAAACTAAGTAGAAAATCTCTGGAAAATAAAAGCAATTGGGGAATGGGGTTAACGCTACTTGGTATTAGACATATTTTAATGGTTCTATAATCAAATATGTGGTATTGGCATATAAATAGACCAATAGAATAGAAAACCTAGAAATAGACCTAATTTAAAAGAAAATTTAATGTATGCTGAATTAAATCAGTAGAGAAAAGATGATCTGGGATAACTGGATAGCCAGATGGAAAAAGATAAAATTTGGTCCATTCTTCACATTATACACTAGGATAAATTCTAATTGGATCAGAGATTTAAATGTTGAAAAAAGGGAGAGATAGAGAGAAAGGAAGAAAGAAACCACATAGGTACTAGAAGAAAGCATGTGTCAATCCTTCTGCAATATAGGAATTAGAAAAAGTTTTAACCTATGGTTCAAAATCTAGAGGCCATAGGAAATGGATTAATAAATTTTTCCATACAAATTTTTTACAAATAAACTTTTATACAGCAAAATCACATCAAAAATAGTAAAAGACAAATAGCTAGCTGAAAAATATTTAGTTATATCAGAGACAATGGGTCAATATTCCTAATATATAAATAACTAAAAATAGAAAATAAAAAGAGAAATGATGTATAGAAAAACTGGCATGGAAAAAGAAACGCAAATGGCTCTTCATAATACGAAAGATGCTCAATATAACTCACAGTGAGGGGAACATAAATGCAAAGGACATGGAGATACCATTCCAAAAGTTTGACTCTCGGCAAGATTTAGGAAACAGACATTGCTATACATTGCTGGTGGGAATGTAAAATGATATCAACTCTACGTTTGTCAATATCTATAAAAAATCATATCTGTGTGTACCCTTTGACCCAGCCATCCCAATTCTAGAAATCCAACCTAGAGACACACTGGCAAAAATAGAAGAAGATATATATACAAAGCTACTCATTGCAATATAACTTATTATATATTATTTTGCCCAATAATTGACTAAATAAATGATATACTTACACAATGGAGGCCCACAAAGAAATGAATATATGTGTGTATATATGTGTGTGTATGTATATATGTATAGCCCTAAGAAATATATGCTCTTTGTCTTAGCCATTCTATTTCTAGGAATTTATCTCATATAAATAATTAAAGATATATTAAAATTTGACTACATGGACATTCATTCTAGTATTATGAATCTTATTGAACAATTAGAAATAATCTAAATGTTCAGCAATAGGTATTGGTTGTGTGTGTTCTAAACACAAAATTTCAGATAAATCCCCTCTCCAAGAAGTCTTCCCTAAAGTCACCCATTTACACAGCAAATCATAAGTAGCTTTCCATGGCACTCATCACCTTATACCTCACTTTTGAAGAATCTGTGTATGGATATGTTTTGTCCTTGGGCTATAGCTTCCTAGATCCAGAGGATCATGTATTGCTCATCTCCGTGTCTATTGCACCCTGACTCTTACCTTTGCCCCTTGAGACTGACCTGTACCTTATATACACTAGGTCAAAAATGGCAAATAGGTTTCAATAACAGCATTAGTTCTAGTCACTTGATAATGCTTCCTGGAGAACTGTGTTGAGAATAATCCTGAGGCTGAGAGCAGGCTGAGTTAGAAATAGTGCCGCAATCAATTCTATCTGCCATACACATGGGAGAGGAGAACAGAGGCATCTGTGCCATGCCTTGATGGGAAACTACACATTGGTCACACCGACCTTGAGTACTAATCATTCTAACAAATTGAGACTCATCATCCCTAGTCATATAAAAAACAAACACACTCACAAATAACCACGGTATATAGCAGACTGTGTTAAAGGTATTTAGGAAAAAAATGTAAGTTACCATGGTTTTAACTCCAAAGTAAAAGACATTACAACTAGCTGGGGAGATCAGAGTCAGATTTCAGGAGGACCTAGCTTGAGTCAGGCTATGAAAGATGAACAAAAAGTTCACATGTAAACAAGAAGACTTAGAAAGAAGGGCACTCCAGGCAAGGGAACCAGTGTGAACAGACGCATGAGATAGGAAAGAATGGGCCAGTTTGATGAACTGGCTATCCAGCATTCTCCTCTTCTAACAACTGAACCCCACATTTCTTTTGGATATCTGCCCTTCCCTCATGCATCAGGGAATACGGCCTCCCCTCAGTTCTAAACGTGGCCCTGGCTGGTTAGAGAGTAACGCCATTCATGGTGTCAGTGATCTGTTTGGGAACAGCATGCATCCCGTTTCTGGCTGATGAGATATGAGGGTGAGTTTTCTAAGAGGGCTTCTTGGAATAGTCTTCTTATCCCTTGGAATAAGAAAACCACAGGAAAGACTGTGTCCTTTTAGAGTCACCATTCTAGATATGATGCTTGGAACAGCGGCAGCCAATTGCTTCTGGCCTGAGGTTGAATCCAATGCCAAGAGTGGCAGAGCAGAGGGGTGGGGTCTCTGATACCATCACTGAGCTGCTAAGTCAATCACCCCTGTAGCCCACCCAATCTCTGGAATCCCTGTTCCTTGAGAGAATATGTTTCCCTTCTCTAGAAGTCAGTTTGGGTTTCTGATCATGGCGCTGAAAGCGTTCTGAGCCATTAGGTAGTGGTGAGCAGTCCTGGTTGGTTAGAGCAGAAGGCACCTGAAAGGAACTCAAGGGAGAGATGGCTGGGGAAGACCTCAGAAGACCCTGAATGCCAAGCCAAAGAATTTGTAAATAATGGGGAGCTACTGAGAGTTTTGATAAGTAACGGGGAGCAGACTCTCAGAACAGATGGGATAAATATTGGTGCAAATGCATGGTGTAGCTTTCAAAGGACCCAATTTGATTGAGACTTCTTTCTCCTGAACAAAATATGCATCTTCTGAGAAGCATCTTAACCAGACTGGGAACAATATGGGAAGGACGTGGGCGTGAGTGATGATCAAGTTCCCTAACTCTGGTCTCAGTGGTCACGCTCAGACACAAATGCTGCCCTTGGCTGCAGTCTCACCAGCATCATGTGTGAAACCAGACAGTTGGTTTCTCTGCTTTCCTTGGCAATGGCAGAGCCCCAGTTGGAGCCCCATGTTTGTGCTAAACTCCAGGCTGCGTGATTCTGATTTATAACTTTTTAAATTATTATAAATGTGATTTCTTTCCATTGTGGAAAAATTAGAAAATACATGTAACAAAAAGAAAATTAAAATACTTCTCAATCTATCTCCCAAAGGTAAATAACTGATAACATTTTGTTGCATCCTTTCAGACTTTATCTCTCTATGCATATACATTTAGGAAACAAAAATGATATTCTACGTATATTGTTTCATCACCTTTTTCACTCAGTAATATATTATGAGAGACTTCTCATGTCAATAAACATTTCCCTACAACATTATTTTTAATGGCTCCATGAATTTTGTCCTAAGGAAATAGCACCATTTATTTGGCCAGTGCCCGTAGTGAACTATTCATATTATTTTCAATGTTTGCTATTATATACACAGCTGCTCCTGCAATGGCATCGTTATTTACATATATTGTTCTGTTATCATATTAGAATAGAGTCCCAGAAATAAAATTGCTAAACAAAGGTAGAATAACATAAAATATAAAATAAAATAAAAAAATCATTTCAAAATCTCTTCTTAGCAAAGTAGACAAATCAGTGAAACTGTCCCCTCCATATAAGTCCTCCTATCTACATTTTCAAGGTTTTTAAAATATCTATTTAAAATATATTTAGCTATGCCTAGATGTACAAATACACCTATTTATATAATTCAATAGGTATATGTCTATATACATGTAAATTATAGATTTATTTAGATAATTTATTGTTTACCAAAACAATAGTTCTGTTGTGCTTGTGAGTAGCACATGTCACATTGTCTTAGTAACACTCCCATTTTTCTCCTGAAAGTGATGGGATTATGCTTTCAAAGCTGGGCCACCAACCCAACTGATGCCAACAAGGATAGCAAAATAGGTAATTAAAATTATTGCCAGATGCAGGTGGCTTCAAACACCCGTAGTTCACTGTAATTCCCTTGTGAATTGCTCTCTAAAACCTTTTAGTTTTCTTGTTCTTTGCACCTAAGAATGACTGGGTACCACCTCCCCCTTTCTACTTGCTGCTGTGATGCTCATACACACATAGTGTCCAATGAGTTGTCTGTCTGCTGACCTTCTCAGTGTTATCATCCAGTGTCTCTGTTACTTGATTGTGCAACCTGTGAAATGGGGGCTGCAAGTGTGGTATAGTGTGATGGAAATTTAGGATTCCATTTCCAGAATAACAATTGGACAAATAGCACTCTAAGAGGCCAGAGCAGGGTGAGTCAAACCAGAGTGGTTTTCTGGAGTCACAGTGGACAATGCCAGGAGTGGAGTCAAGCACAAGAGTCGATGTCAATGCAGTGGTGAGGCGAGGAGTGAGCTCTGGAGGATTTGCATGGCCAAGCAAATCATCCCTCTGGGGTGTGATTCCCTGGCACGAGGCCCCTTTGTGGAGACAAGCACACATCTTATTCTGTGGAATATCTTAAAGGTACCATCCACTCCTGGCTAAGGGCTTAACAAGCCATCTGCAAGCCAAACCAGAACAGTGGAGCCACTCTGCACTCAAATCACTGAGTGCACACACATTCATAATATTCAACCACATTTGTTTGTTCATTTAAAAACACTTATTGAATATTTACCATATTTAAGTCCTGTGCCAGACTGAGAATTCAGAGGTGAGTAAGGCATAGTCCCTGCCCCAGGGAAGTGACATTTTAGTGGGACTGAGACACACGCACACAGACTATTTCAGCAGATTGTGTTGGTCACAACGATAGGGGCTGGAAAAATTGTTCTGGAGTACTTTTGAGTAGTAGCACATGGGAGACTTCATGGAAGAAGTGGTATTCAAGCAAAGAACTTCAAATATGCAGAAGTGAGTCAGATGAAGATAGAATGGCCCACGCATGTTTAGGTAGAGGTGGCAGCTCAAGCAAAAGTGAGAGCCTAATAGATTATGTTGGGAACTGCTTGGAATTTGGAGTGTCCAGAGCAGAGGGAGCAAGGGGGAAGTCAGGGTGGGTGGTGGGAGCTAAAGCCAGAGAAGTAAGCACAGGCCCTGCAGAACCTTGTAGATCATGCTAAAGAGTGTGGACCTTACCCGACCAGTGTTGCTCAGTGGTTGAGCATCTACCTATAATCCAGAAGATCGCAGTTTGATGCCTAGTCAGGGCACATGCCCGGGTTGCGGGCTCGATCCCCGGTCGGGGGTGTGCAGGAGGCAACCAATCAATGACTCTCATCATTGATGTTTCTCTCTCTCTCCTTCTTCCTCTCCCTTCCTCTTTCTGAAATCAATAAAAAAACCCTTTTTTTTTTTTTTTTAAAGTGTGGGCCTCATCCTAAGGATAAGGGAGCCATTGAATGTTTTAAGCAGAAAGATGGCCAGATTGATATTTTAGAAAGATCATTATGGCAAATGGATTAGAGGGAGCAAAGCCGGAAGATTTTCTTTTTCTACTTATCATCTGTTCTTTATTCATTAACAGTTGTTGAGTGTCTACTAAGTATCAGACCTTGTATTAGGCACTAGAGGCACAAAGAATAGGACGTTTGCCTTGCTAGAAAGTGGCTGACCACCCTGGGGGGCTATGTGCTCATATGCTGGTTTGTTCGAGGGTGCATGCCATTAGAACTTAAGCACCCTGTATTCTCTATGCAAAGCACCACAAAACCTCCCTCTTAGTGTTGGTTTCAATAAGAACGCAGCACTCCCATCCCCCTTAATCCAATTAAAGCAGCTCTCGGTGGCCTCGAATGCCAGCCTGGCCATGCAGAAAGCTCCTGGCCATGGATGGTGTCCCGTTCCTCGAGCTGGGCCTGGGCTGTTGGGTCCTTGCTCTTCCCTGAGCCGTTTCCATGGGCTGCTGGCCATACTCTGAAAAATGCACAGGTTGCCAAACTGTCAGCAAAAGCTTTAATGAATGGTTCTAATTACATTCAAGTAGCAGAGCCCACTGCCATTTTAATCAAATCTGGGCCTGGCAAGCTCTTTGGCAGAAATACAAGAGAAAGCCTCATGAAAATCCTGCCAAAACACTAATCACCTTTTATCCGAAATTTGCCTGATGGAGGCCTGGATGTAAAACGCTTAGGGGGGGAGAAAAAACCCAACAACAACAATGGTTTGGATATTTTAAGGAGCTTATTTGGGGGCTTGCCATAAATTATTCCGTGTGGGGAGGGGAGAAAATTCCAAATGAGGAGTTGCCTGGTGACTTCCCCTCAGGAACACAGTCCTCAGGAGGCGGAGAGGCGAGCCCCCCCAGGGCCTGGGACAGGCTTACTCAGCCAGGTCTGAACTCACCTTACACACTGACAGAGACAAGACCACGTGGCCTTGTCTGAGACCCTGTCAGAATCCAGCTTTGTATCCCTGTGTCATCTCAAACCTATATCCTGTCACTAACTGGAGTTCTTCCAATCTGACCAGGGTGGTAATTAATAACTTTTAAAAAAAGATGGCTGTCATATTAAGACTACAATTCTCAGAAGCTAAGAGAACAGGGCTTCTTCTACTGAGTTATTCAAGGCAAGAACACAGGCAGTAGGGAAACTAACACCCAGACAACTCTCAGCTATATTCCAGCCAGGGCAAAGCAGAAAGGAGAGGTCAGCTGCCAAACCAGGTTCTTCTCCCCTGGGGCAGAACAAGAGAAGGATTCAGATTGCAGAAGGAGGGAATTCTTTACAAATAAAAAAAGAGTTTCCTGACAGTGAGGAGAGACAGTGACTAGGGGACAGAGATAAGCAGTAAAACCTCCTTCCCTCACAGACTCTACCCTTGGAATACATTGCAAGGGGTTTCCACACACCATCCATTTCAGGTAATAAAAGGCAGGTCTCTAACATTTAATTCTAACACCTTAAACGCCTCAGCCAGTAGTTACCCCAGCTCATTAGTGGGGTTTTTTCAAGCTTAGAATCTATCTTTTGCAATTTTATATCTTCCCCCCTATAATGAGGCCTCCAAGAGCCCTGGGATGCAAGAAAGTCTAGAATTCCTCACAGTGTTTGACACATAAATTTGGAAGTTATTTTCAAATCCGATTTCTGCTATTGACTAGTTATATGACCTGAGCCTCAGGTTTTGTCCACTTTTTAGAATTAAAATACCTGCTCTGCCCACACTACAGAATGCTTGTGAGGGTTACTTACGATCATGTATACAAAAGCGCACCACAAACATGAAAGCCTCTTGCAAATATTTGCTCATTTCTTTATTTTTGTAGAAAAGTAGCTATAGAAGAAGAGTCTGAAGATTTGAGGTTAAGTCTTAAATGTCACTTATTCACTGGCCACATGAATTCAAGCTTTTGTTTCCTCATCTGTATAATGGGTACTGTACTGCCTTGGAGAGTTGTTGAGAGAACTGGAAATGATAACGAAGGTAAAAGCACTATGAACAATAAAATGATGGAGAAATATAATTACACCAAAACAAGATTACTGTGGGACCTAAATTATACTGGTTGGATCCTGGAGATATGCCAAGATTAAAAGTTTGTTCAAAGCTTGCAATTTAATTTGGGGAGAACGAACATGTCAGTGGACATGAGGTTCCAACAGAATGAATGTCTATCCAAGCAGTAGTTTTCTGACCCCATTCAGGCGATGGAGTCCAGCTCAGGCTACCACACTGCTAGAAGGTTCAGAGTCCAGGCCTCCAGAATCAGCCCTTCTAGAATCCAGAGCATCTTCCAAACCATAAAATGTAATTCCTCCGGGGCTTAGGGAAGGACATTCAGCGGGTGCCTTGTCAGCTGACTGATAACATTTTTTTAACTCCTTATCTATAAAATACCTTAAGGTCATGGAATAAGCCTCCCTTTTATCTTTGAAAAACCTGGACTTTGAAAAAAAAATTCCACAAGATAGAAATATGGTCACATAACCAAAGATGAATATAAAAGTGTGGTGGGGACAGTTAAGAACAGTGTCCGTAGGCCTGGACCTTCCAACAAGGACCCATAAGAAAAGGCAGGGAGGCGGTGGGGAGAGGACCTTGCAAGAGCAGAGTCAGGAGGGCCGAGCCCAAAAGAGGCTGAGAGGTAAGATGAAAACAGAGGAGGAAGAGGAGGGAGAGGAAGGAAAGATTTCCACAAGCTCAGAGGAAAAATAAGGTGCATTCCAACAGTGCAAGCAGCATTTTGCAACATGAGTTGCTGATCGTTAATTTTGTGGAATGTTATTAAGGCTACAACAAGGGAAAGCACAATTCTGGTGCTTTTACTCTTAGAATTGTTGGATTGTTCAATTGATTAATGAAATTCCTTTATGGAGGGACCTCTCAGGGACTTTGAGAACTAATATGCATGAACATCTCTAATAAGATGCAGTGAGTCACCTGTAAGAATGGCTGCCATCAACAAATTGACAAACGACATGTGCTGGCGAGGGTGTGGAGAAAGGGGGGCCTGGGTACACTGCTGGTGGGGATGCAGACTGGGGCAGCCACTATGGAAAGCAGTATGGAGGGTCCTTAAAAAATTAAAAATGGAGCTGCCTTTTGACCCAGTGATCGTACTTCTAGGAATATATCCTAAGGAACCCGAAACACTAATCAGAAAGAACTTACGCATTTCTATGTTCATAGCAGCGCAATTTACAATAGCTAAGATCTGGAAACAGCCCAGGTACCCATCAGTAGATGAGTGGATAAAAAAGCTGTGGGACATTTACACCATGGAATACTATGCAGCTGTAAAGAAGAAGGATCTCGTACCCTTTGGGACAGTATGGATGGACCTGGAGAATATTATGCTAAGTGAAATAAGCCAGGCAGAGAAAGACAAACATCACATGATCTCACTTAAATGTGGAATCTAAAGAATTTAGTAAACTGATGGACAGAAATGATTCAATGACATGGGAGCATGGATCAGACTGACGAATCTCAGAGAGACAGAGGAGGGTGGGTGGGTGGAGGGGGAGAGAGTAACCAAAGAATTTATATGCATATATGCACAACCCAAGGACACAGACAATGGTGTGGAGAGGGCCTGGGGAGGGGGGTGGGACGAGGTGGAATGGGTCATTAAGGAGAAAAAGGGACATCTGTAATATTTTAAACAAAAATAAACAAACAAACAAAATAATAAAATTAAATTTAAAAAAAAAAAGATGCAGTGAGTGTATTCCCAGGCTTATTTGACCTCAGGATTTTTTTCATAAGCATCTTTCAGAAATAGTACCTCAAAGAACAGTTTGGTGTACAGAACACTGACTTAAAAGATCCAAAAGAGGATACTATGATTCCAGACCAAAGGAACCTCTGGAACATTAGAAAAATTGCCATTTAAATTCATTCATTTATTCATTCAACAAATATTTGTCAGCTGTTATATGCTAAGCCCAATCTCAGACCCTGAGATTACAGGGGTGAACAAGACAGATGAGACCCCTGCTCCCATGGAAGGTCCATCTACTGAGGATGGAAAGGAGAAGAAAAACATAAGCAGGTAAACAAATAAACAGACAAGATAGTGGTAGGCTCAATGATGGCCACATCCTAATACCCAGAACCAGTGCACATTACCTTATATGGCAAAAGGGGCTGTGACTATTTGATTGGGTTAAGGATTTTGAGATGTAGAGATTGTCTTGGATTATCCAGGTGAGCCCTGAATGTAAACACAAGGCTCCTTATAGAGGGATACAGGACTTTCGGACAGAGGAGAAAGCGATGGGATGATAGAGGCAGAGAGAAGACTATGTGATGTGGGAACACAAACCAAGGAATGTGGGCAGCTGAGAAAGGCAAGAGCTGATCCTTCCCTACAGCCTCCATAAGGAACCAGCCCTGCCAACATCCCCTGACTCATTTCAGACTTCTGACCTCCAGAACTATAAGAGAATAAATATATGTGGTTTTAAGCCACTAAATTTGGGGTAATTTGTTATGGTAATGACAGGAAACTAATACAAAAATTATAGTAGCTGATGATAAGTTTGGTTGAGAAAATACAAGGGGACCTGATGGTTTGACTGGCTGGGGGTGGGGACAGGCTTCTGCTTTCAACTAGGTGGTCATGGCAGCCACTCTACGGGGGTGTAAGGGAAAATGTGCTCAAGACAGGACGGGCCAGTTTCTCTGTGCCTTGTTCTCTCCAGCAAGGAAAGGGGGCTCTCTGACCATCGACAGTTCAACACTTGGAAAAAAGGATAAATACTTGGGTCACTTCAAGGAATGAATTTATTGAAAGGATACACATGGAAGGAAAGAAACCAAGATCCTCACCCTGGGCCAAGTTTCAAGGAAATGGAGGGAAAAATCTTCCTTCTAGACACAGGAACAGAGTTGTTCAGAAATGGGAACTTGCTCAGAATCACAATGCCTGATAGAGGTAATAATAGAAACAGAAAATCCTCAACCTCCACCTCCCTGTTTAGGTGACTTTTGTCTTTGTCTCTGCTTTTTTCCATGTGTCTTTCTGCCTTGGCTCCAAATATCAAAGATTTACTATGCTAAACTTGTTCATTAAACTCCCCAAAGAAAAAATTGGATTTGTCCAATTCTTCCCCATCATTCCTCATTTGCAAATGGCCAGCCTAGAGACTGGCTGCCTGTGGGTCAAGCGGCCACCTTTGATCCAATCAGCTGTGGCCAGAGTAGCCAGGTTGCACGGTCACTGACACATGCAGAACGGCCCAGGGCCACTGCAGAGAGGAGCAGGGTCAGGCCTGCTTCTTCCTCCCGAAGAGGCTGGGGTGGGGCTGGGATGCAGCACAAGGACTCCTCTCAACAAGCCCAAATCCTGGAGAGTGAAGCCTGTTCCCCTCCTATGTTACCTCAACAGTGTCTTAGTGCTCTTCTTAAATAAAGAAAACACAAATCTATGCAGAATCAGAGCCAAAACTTACACACCTCCTGTCATGTGAGATTCAAGCAACAGTGCTCTCAAGATTATACAGAAAGGATTTCTTGGCCCTGGAGTCTGACCTCAGGGCTTTTCTTAGAAGCCACCTGCGTTTCCCCGAGCTGTCAGATAAGTGGAAGGATACTCTGAATGTGTATACTGTCGATGCAAGGGCAGGGTCCAGATGACCTCTAGGATGTGACCCCTCCTAAAACGCATGATTCGCTGACATTTCAGACCAATTCCTGTGGGATGGAGTAGGAACAGTGAGCAAGGAGGAACCAGAGGTCAAGAAAAGGCAAGAGAGGCCCGCTTCCCCATCCTTCACCAGAGCCTGCAGTTGAGCACAAGTGGGTGTTTCACGGGGTCAGGGAGAGCCGACCCTTTCTTCCCATCAGCAGGACCTGTAGATGGAGCCCACGTGGTGACTTTGGGGGTAGGAGGGAAATTCCTATTGGGTCCTGAACACCGTGAAGGATGAGAAGGCAGGGCTCAATCACTTTAGGAACCCCAAATATGAAGATCCTTTCACAGTTTATCTTTTTAAATCCTAACAATATACCAGAGTATCAGGAGATCTTTATTAGCCTATTTCACTGATGAGGAAATGGAAGTTGTAGAGGTGACTGTGCAGGAAGCCCAGAGGTGCTTACATCTCTGTAAAGCACCCTTCCACCCTGGCAGCGGACAGTGCGGTGAGCTCCTGAGCCTGCCTCTTTTCTGCCAGCTCCCTGCTTCTCCCACCATACACACAGCTTCATGCAAGCAGATCCAGACTTAGAGAACCCTAGAGCACTGACAAGATCTGGCCTGGGACAGATGGCCACCAGGCACAGTTTGGGAAGGAGGAGGCAGAGGGAGCCCAGGCTCCATCGCTTATAAGCAGGGAGCCCCTGTGAAAGCCACTTCACCTCAGAGCCTCAACTGCAAGACCTTTGGCCAAATTACAGGGCCAAGGTAAGGAATAATACAAAGGCAGTCTGTGAAAGTGCTTTGCAAACAACAAAGCATCCTATTATTGTAGCCAGAAGGAAGGTTACTTGGCCAGACTAGACTATCTCTCCAGGAAGCTGAATTCTCTGTCTACTCATTCACTGTCCCAGGTGACTCCCCACTCTCTCGCTTTCAGTTCCAGCTGCAATCAGCAGTACTGAAAGGCAGGGGCTTTCCTCTGAGCGCCTTTAGATCCTCATCGGCCCAATGGATCTTAACTGAATGAATGGCTATGCAGTGGTTTTACATTCTATACATGTTTTCATGTAAATCGTTTTATTTATTCCTTACAAAACCCCAACGTTCATCATAATCCTATTACGCAAGCACTAGGGGCCAAGCACTGCTATTAGCACCTTTAAGTGCATTATCTCATTTCATTGTCACACCTCAATGAAGCAGGCTTACTATTATCACCTCCCAATTCCAGATGAGGAAGCTGGAGCACAGAGAGGTCAGGAAACTTGCCCAAGGTCACATAGTAAATAAATGGTGGAATTGAGATACACTCCTGGGGTGGCTGGCTTCAAATACTATGCTCTTTACTAAGAGCATAGTATTTACTAAGCTGGCTCTCAGCAAGTCCCACGTAGCATCTATTTCATTTTACTTAAACGTGCCATGCCATTTGACCATCACAATAGCCCTATGAGGTAGGTAATTCCAGTGCACTGAAAAGGAGCAGGAAAGTGACTTTTATGAATCTCCGCAGTAAGGATGGGATTCACACCAGGTCTCCCAACCTAAGTCTGGTTCTGTTTCTGTCACACGTACGTCTCTGATAAAAAAGGTAAAAACAAGCTCTTTTCAAGGTACTCTGGAGATCATTGAGATAACAAAGGGCAAGTGGTTTGATTTTCTTTGGAAGAAAGATTCTTGAGAAACTTAACATTTGATTACTGTTCCTGAGTCTTCGGTGAGGAGCAGCAGTGTGGGGGTGATGCCAAATATCAGTCAGCTGACGAACAAATCAGTCATCTTCTGGGTAAGTGCGCACATCAGATTAGCATTTGAGGAGTGAGGCGGAGAGCGAGATTTCTAATAAGCCTCTCTCCAACATCTACACCAGCCTTCAGAGATGCGCTTTAGATATTTCTGACATCCAACATTCACAGGACTTTCACAAGAAGGTTAGTAATCCTAAAACTCTGCCAGATGCTCAGCATCTCTGCTCTGAAATTGTAACAATGATAATTCTGAAGAAAGCAGTAAAGTCTACTTCCTTATTTTCCAATCTCACATACCCCACAGTGGTCAGATGTGGGATGTTGTTGATTTCTAAAGAAATCACTAGTTTTACCCAGTGGAATTTTTGCAGGGTGGAAATTTATAAAAGGGTGATTACTTAGTCAAATAAATAAGCCATCATTCCCCATAGATATAAGAAAGCAAGATATAATCTTTCATTTTGAATAGCTTGAAATGATCTACAAACATGGAAGGGCATATGGTAGCAATAGAGACCTTTTTTCTTCTTGTCAATTCCACTTTTATTCTTCTGCTGAGATTAGTGTAAAAATTCTAATTATTTTTATGGTCCTTAATATGCTCCATTAACTCTTTCCCCAGCCTTATTGAGATCTAATTGACATACAACATTGTATAAGGTTAGGTATACAATGTGATGATTTGATACACATATATATTACCAAATTATTACAACAATAAGGTTAGTTAACACATCCTTCATCTCACACAATAAATTTTGTGTGTGTGGTGAGAACATTTAAGATCTACTCTCTTAGCAACTTTCAAGTATATATAATATAGAATTGTTAACTACGGTCACTATGCTGAATATTAGATCCCCGGAACTTTCATTTTATAACTGAAAGTGTGTACCCTTTGACCAACATCCCTTCATTTCCCCCACCCCCACCCCTAGCACCTGGCAACCACCATTCTCTCTTTCTATGAGTTCAGGTGTGTTTTTTTATTCCATATGTGAGATCATACAGCACACATGTGTCTTTCTGTATCTGACTTATTTCACTTAGCATAGTGCCAATAGAGGTCATTTTGGAGTATGCGTCCCAGCTCTGACACTTACTAGCTCTGTACTTTTAGGCAAGACAGTCTCTTTAACCCTTAAGCCTCAGTTACCTTATTTGTAAAGTGGGAACAGTGATAACACCCACTAGATCATAGTAAGAATCAATTGGGCAACTACCATACATTAGATACTGGTAGAAGGCTGAAGGTATAGCATATAAGAAGACAGGCAAGGCCCCTGATCCTATGAAACTTACATGATAGAGGGACTCAGTAAGTTGTAATTATAACATATTATTAATATTATTTATTTTTTTTGTCGATTGGTACTTGGCTCTTTCTTTTGACATGCCTTTTTTGTGTGTGTTATTTCAATAGAAATTATTTTCTTTTTCATACTTAGAGATTTTTTTTTACTGTTGTTAAAAGTAATGGTGTATGAGTTGCCTTATAGACAAAAAAAGACTGGGGGGAGATGAACTTTGCTAGACGGGCAAGGCTTGGCGATTTCCTAAGAGATCAAAGGATCCTGGGGAGATATAAGGTTTTCTTAGAGCAATCTCTGAAGAATGCACCCTCATTATTGAGCCCTCTCTGATTGTCTCTCTGACAGACCCTCTCAGAGAGGTGGAACCGATTGCCTGTAGAGCCCTGCATAGACGAACCACCTGACCACTTCTCTTTGGGATTCAAGTAGGTTTCTCTGCTTCTGAAGCATTTAGACAGTTTTATCTGGAAGCTCCTGCATGGCTCCAGGACCTCCTTCTGTGAGTCTGCATGTCACCTAGTCCCAGACTTTACTGCTGGAAGGAAAACTTTGCAACAAAGGACACAGGGGTGAAGATTTGACCCCTAATTCACCTCTGCTTTGATTTATTAACAAAGATACTCCCAATTAATCTTTTTAATAAGTGGGTAAGCATTCTAACAGTTTCTAAAGTTTTTTAAAATGGGGTAAACATTCCTAGAAATTCAGAACAATAAAATATTAGAGATGGAGGGGCACTTGAGCCAATGAATCCAACTTCCTTTGTTCAGAGCTGAGGGGAAAGAGGTTTAGAGAAGGGAAAGTCCTGTAACTAACATCTAGGAAATCTGGGACCATGGACCAGGTCTTCTGACTCCCAATCTACTGCTCCCTCCACCTCCTGATCAATTTACAACCTAGAGCAGGAAATCTGACTATCCTTCTAATCTCCTCCCAACTTGTGCAGCTACAAAAATAGATACAATCTGGAAGCCCAGCCATGCCAAATATTGTGGCAGACTTCCCAGCCTCACTCTCCTCCTCCCCCAGCTGATGGGAAGTTGAAGCTCCATAATGCTCTTGTTAGAAATATAAAAATTATTTCTCTTTTATTCTTCCTTAGATCTAAAGCTTACTGCCCAACCAGGTTCGATGCCCACTCGGGATGCTCTATCCAGAGAGGCGGGATCAGATAAATCATCAGATAAACAGAGTTCCCTACCTTAGAGTCTATAAATTTGAAAATATGAGACAATTGTGAATATTTGTATTTTTAAAAAGACCCAGACCAGTGATTAAGAAAAACTTGAAGGCTGTAAGGGAAACCTAAGTGGCTTCATGAGGTATTTCTAAAAAGAGAAAATGCTGAAAAGAGAGAGACACAAATAGGTTGGATTTAGTAAAAGATTAATTTCAAATGGTGACTGGACCCTATGAAAGAAGCATCATAGAAACAAAAGACAAGAGCATTTGAACATAGAAGCTGAATTCAAGACAGTGCTTTTCTTCATGCTGACACTGGGCAGCATACTGGAAAGAGTATATGGTGACATACGCACAGGACGCTCATTGCACATTATTTGTAATAGAAAGAAATGGAAATAATCTGAATCTCCCTCGATAGGAGACTGGTTAGAATAAATTACAGTGCATCTATACTATGGAATATCACACAGCTGTTTAAAGACAGACAGTTCAGCTATATATGTCCTGATAAAGAATGTTGTCCAATATACATTAAGACTCTACGTGGCAAAAAAGCAAGTCAAAGTATACGATAATATGATCCTTTTTGATCTAATAGGAAATATATATATTTGATATAAACAGAAAATTTCCAGAAGAATATGCAAGAAATTAACTGCTGGGAAATCTTAATAGGAAGAGTAGGAGAATATGAAGTTTTATTTGTTGCCTTTCATCCTTGTGAGGTAAAGGTTTTACCATGAGAATAGATTATTTCTAATATAAATTTTTTAACCTACAAAAATCAAATTTTTAAAGAAACACAAAAATCATCTAGAATTTATTTTTTTAATCAAAATTTTATAATAATGATTTCAAAACAAAATATGAACATAAGAAAAATGTCCAAGAGGTCTTCACCTAGTAAATCCCTTTTCTTCCTTTCCAAAGATTTCAGGCCTTGGATAAAACTGTACCCTCCCCATCCCCCTCTGTAATGCTGACACCCTGTAGCATTCCTCAGTCATGTGCTTTGTTGGCCTCCTTCATTTACAGACTCCAGATCCACTCTATGTCAGCCACCAGCCTTTGGCTACTTGTTGAACCTCATTATGATGCCTAAAGCTAGAACTTGGAACTTCCTTTCTCTGTTCACACAGCCCAGAAAGCTATGAGCACAAAGAGATGGCACAGATGCTCCAGCATGTCCAACCAAACCATCTTAATTCTCCTTCTGGTGAAAGTAGGGATCAGGGAATTCTTTAATGGGTGCCAATGAACTGCAATAATAGATCTGCCCAAGTCTCTGCAGTATATTTGCAGAACTGCAGAGAGAAAAGTGGACTGGAGGGCTTAGGGGATGTAGCTCCAGATTTAACAAGTCTGTTCGCAAAGTATAGGTTACTAATTATGGATGCAGCTAAAGGGCTGCAAAAGGGTGCAGATTTGAGCCCTTTCTTGCTCAACTATTTATCAATGATTTGGAAGAAGATTGGAAAGCCATGTTTTCAGGATTCCCTAACTTTTTACCTATTATACTAATTTTCTTTTCCCTCCCACTTCATAAAAGCATCCCAATCTCTGAACTTGAAAATGTCCAAATGGGATCATTTCTACATTAACAACTTGCCTGCTTACATACTGTCTTATTCCATTTACATATGTGACATTCTGGAAAAGGCAAAGCTATAGTAATAGGAAGCAAGGGTTGGGGTGGGAGTAGGGATTGACTACGAAGGGGCAGCACTAGTGACTATACATTTGGAAGATGAAACTATTTTGTGTCATGATTGTGGTAGTGGACACATGACTAAGCATTTCAAAACCATAAAACTATACACCATAAAAGCATGAATTTTACTGTCTGTAAATTTAAAAATAAATCCTAAAAACCTTGCCTTGTCATCCTAATATCTACATTAACAACAATAATAATAGCAATAGTAATTATAAATAATAATACAATATAAAAAAATAAATGCTAGCTCCTCAGTTCAACAGCTTACAACTGAAAAGGTAAAATCCCCCTGGTTCCTTCAGAGATAAGAGTTAAAATATCTGGATGGACATACATCTCATGTCATCATCTGGGTCCTGCCTGCCTACCCAATTTCATCTCCAGTCACTGCTCTTCCTCTCATTTCTCATCCCCAGTCCTAAATATACCAGGTTGTTTCTTGGTTTTATGCCTTTACACAGACTCTTAACTGATAATGCCTTTGCTCCACCATCTCCCAACGCCAACCCTGAAAACCCTTCAGCCTTCAAAACTCAGCTCAGCCATCATCAGCTCTTGGGAAAGGCTTCCCCGACTCCTGATATAAATTATGCTTATTTCTACTGCCATCCTTGTGATGCGGGCCTCTGGTTACGTATCAATGTGTCATTCACCCCATTTAACTGAGCTCCTAAAGGATGGATACTGGGCCTTTTTATTCATTTCTGAATCCCCAGAACCAGTAAAATTTGGGTACATAATCTAGCATAATCATTAAATATTTGTAGACTTTAAACAATTTTAAATGACTATTTTTTTTTTTCTGATTAGGTAAACTAAGTAACTAATTATGTGTTTGAAAATGACACATTTTTTTCCAATTTTTTTTCTCCTAACAATATAATCAGTTTTCTCTTTTCCAGCATTTTGTTACTACTTGGGAGCAATCGCATGTAGAGGCAATCAGCAGTAATTCAGTTTATAGTGTTTTGCAAGAAGCATTCCCAACATCTCACATTAGCCCATTTTCCCCTAGTCAGGCACTGCTGTAAGTAAGCTTGCGACATCTCTGTGCAGTGCACGATTCCTAATTCTTCCCTGCGGGCCCTTGCACTCAAGAAGACTGAAGTGTACTTGACTTTAGCTGGGGCTTATCCTGACGCATCCGAAAGCAAAGGGAGAAATTTTGGCAGGCCACACAGACTCTCTGAAAGGACTGTGATACATTGCTGCAGGAATCTTAGACTGTTGCTTACAGTAACACCCATGAGCCTTCCTCAAATACTAAAGGATCTTAAGGGATTGGAGGACAGGATTTCCCACCCCTGTATTCTGTAGCCACCAAAGCTGATCTCATTCCCTGGCTCTGGTAATGGAACAGGTCAAAGACATCTGGCTGTGGCAGGCTGGGGTTTTGGCGACTGCTGGGATGAGCCCTCGCCTCTGACGAGATTGTAGCAGGCTGGGTCTACAAGGAGAGCTGCCAGCCTTGTCACACTTGCCTGAGTCAAGGCAAGTAAAGGGGCTGGTTGGAGCTGGGGATGCAGTCATACCATTAGAGTTCTACAAGAATGTGAGTAATGGGAAGGTCAAGGCCATGGGCTTGGGAACATGGCCCAGGAGCCTTGGCAACGTCACTCACCAACACAATACCTTAGAAGAGTGGCGTAGGAAAGATGAGCTGTCACCCCTCTAATCCTCAGTTTCCCTATTTGTCAAAGATTGAGGATTAGAACTAGTGCTCCCTTCCCAACTCCAGCTTAGGTAAAATGGCTTGGTCACAAACAAAACCAGGCAGGAGCAAAGGGCAAGGCAGCTGCTCAGAGTTCACTCTGAGCTAGGACTTCATGCTGAGCTGTAGAGGACAGAAGGTAAGAGTAGCCCCCAGGGATTCCTGGGTGGCTCTGGAGGCTCCCTGCAGGCCATGGGGAAGCTGTCTCCTAGACGGGCCAGATGTCCCAGGCCAACTGACAATTATCTTATTTGCTCAGAGGATATTTGACCAAGGAAAGGTCTGCAGAGGCCCATGGAGCAGCCCACGGGCAATCCATGTGGGCCAAGCATGCCAAGATGGACCTTTCTTAGCCCAGGTTCCCTACCCCAGCACTGGCTCCAGGTTTGGCACAGCCTCCCCACCTTCTGTTAAGCACCCTCCCTCCTGTTCCCCGTCTACCTGCAATGGATACTGCATCAGGAAGCAGCATATCTGGTGGCAGTACAGCCACTTTGGAGTCAAGCTCTGAATTTGAACCTCAGCTCTATTATGTACTTACGTGACCTTGGGTAGATTATTTTTTCCTACCTCCACCTCAATATTCTTCATCTATGAAATGGAAGTTATATCACCCACCTCCAGTGATGTTTCCATGATTCCAATCAGATCACTAAATAACTGTGCTCTGTCAACTGAAACACTAGATAAACCTAAGCCATTAGCTCTGTCAAATTATTTTGGGAAGTTGTTGGGGTCTAAATGATGCATAAATAAAACCAGAGCTGGAGAGAAAACCTCGCTACACCCTGTGCAGACTCGCTGTCTCCTATCCGTCATCTGGCTGTCCCCCGAACCCTCCCCTCCAGCCTTCCGGGCTTGGCTGTGGGGCCAGCCAGCCGCTAACAGGACGGCTCACTGCTCAAACCAGACAGTCCCCAGGGCTGGAGGCTTGTGCCTGTCAGCCTATCAGCTGGCACGTTGACAGACAAGGAATCTGGCCAATAAATATCTAATCAGGATGGTACCAATTCTCAAGCTGGCAGTTCAGCATAGTGATTCCAGAGGAGTAGCAGACGGTACTAAGAGCCAGAGGTCTGGCCACACACCTTGGGACTTCAGGGCCATGGGGTATTGTGGAAGGGTGGAGGAGCTGGGAAAACACACACCTGCATTCCTTGTGTAGGAGACAGAGCGTAGCAGTGGAAAATGCTTGCACTTTCTCTGAACACTCAAATACCAGGCTCAGTTCTGCAGTTTAGTGTCTGTATATCCTTGGCCAAATCCTTGGCCAGATCTCTAAGCCTTGGTTTTCTCATCATACGGTGGGTATTACAATAATAATTTAATTCTAGTCGCTAACATTGTGTGCCAGGCACTGTTGCCCATGGGCTCTGTGGGTGTAACACATGTAACCTAATTCTCAGGATTCTTCTGAGGTGACTGGGTAAAGTACCCGATAGGCTAATAAGCACTAGACAAGAATGAGCTTTCTCTTTGCACCCTTATGTCCCATAAAACCCAACTGCTCTGGTGCAGCCATTTGTTTATCCTTTATCCACTTACCAGCTGTGTAGCCTTGGGCAAGTTACTTAACCACTCTGAGCCTCACTTTTTTCCATAAGGTAAAACAAGGAGTAATGACCTCACAGAGTCGTGGTAATGAAATGAGATGAAGACAAAGTACTTAATGCAGTGGGTAGCACATAGTATATTCTCAATGAATAGTAGTTGCTTTAATGATTATTTATAACCCCTCATATGGGTGTTTTTCTCCTTACAAAGCACCTCCACATCTCTTAACTCATTGGATGTATAGTCTGTGACACAGACAAGGCAAGAATTATCACTCCTATTTGAAAAACAAAGATGGGGGCTCAGAATGGTCGAGTGACTTACTCCAGGTCATGTGGTGAATGAGAAGCAGAGATGAAACTTAAACCCAGATCTCCCCCCTGCCCCCGGCCTAGTGCTTTTTTCTTTCTAAGAAGATGCGGAGAGTTGCAGGCAACTGTTGAAGTCAACCCCTTGAACTGTCCCCTTTTGTCCTGAAAAGGAGTTACATCTATGAGGCCAGTGGCGGATGACGGTGGGTGAAAGTCAGAGACCCTGAGTGAGGCCACAATTTTGTGGCTGCTCTACAAATGGAGGGAAAGGCCCAGTGCCAGCAACTAGAGGCCCCGGAGGAAAATTTTTAGTAGGGACATTTATGAGTTAGGGGGAAGAGGAGCATGGCTCTGAGTGAAAACAACTCCTGCTGAAGTCCTCAGACATCACAGGGTCCCACAGAAATTGAATACTAAATCGTAGGTACAAACACTCCAGATATTTTTCTGGAGAGGTCCAATGCTTTTATCAGATTCTCAGAATTATCCCTGACCTGCAGAAGAAAAAGAGCTGTTGTTCTAAGCTAAACATGACTTCCACACCCAAATCACCCTCTTCCAAGTCCTGTTCCCTGGTAGTGGCTCCTATGGACCATGACCATGACCATGACCAAAGGAAATAGCCACCAGCCTCTGTCTGCCCTGCTTGATGTGATTTTTATTTTCTTCTTTTATTCTTATCTGTATTTGTCAAATTTTCTTTAGTGAATAAAGAATACCTTTATAGTCACTCAAAGCAACAAATATATTTTTTTAAGTTTTAAGTACATTATTTAACCCAAGAAACACAAGTTAACATAAGCAAGGTTTACTACTTTGCCTCAACAAATACAATTTAGATGTGCTGTTTCTAATGAAAACCAAAACAGAGCAAATAATTAAGTTAAAAACAACAGCATCAATTTAGTGGTTTACCAATTAGCAATTCACTCCAACATGTATTGAGTAGACACTGAGCTCACAGAACACCATGCTTAGTGCTCCTAGCTTAATTGGCCTCTCTGCAGCATTTGGCATATCTGGTCTCTGTTGTCTCACCACCATTTTCCCTTGGTCTTGGGGAAATGCACTTCTCTGACTCTCTGTGGGTTTCTTGTGCAGATTCTCAAGTAGGTTCCTCTTCCTCTGCTCTCCCCTTAGATATTGGCTCTGTCCACAGGCCCCTTCATTTTATGGCTGCTGTCTCTCTGATGGTTTCATTTGCTTCCATGACTTTGGTTACCATTTCTATCTTAATGATTCCCAAATCTGTAACTCCAGTCCAGATATCTCAAAAGAATTCTAGGCCAATAAAGCCAACCTCCTACTGGACACCTCCTTCTAAAGGTCCCACAGGCACTGAACTTAATATGTCAGAAGATGAACTTATCCCCAAGATCAACCCACCTCCCCATGGTCTTCCTCTTGTGCCTCCTATTAGAGAATCCAAGCAAGAACTGTGGATGTTTGATTTCCTCTTTCCTACTGCCACATGCAGTGATGCTAAACACGCTGGTTCTTCCTCGGTCCTTCAGTAACTGTCAAATACCTTGGTTATTCTTTTAACTTCTCTCACCTGGAAGGTGGCTACAGCCTTGTACAGGTGTTTTGCCTCCATTCTTGCCTGCTTTGACCTATTCTGCATGTAGCAGCCAGAGTGATTTTCCCAAAATGCAAACTAGATCATGTCACTCTCCTGTCTACAACCCTTCAGTGGCTCACCAATGCCCTTCAGGATCAGGTTCAAACATCTGAGAATGTCATACCAGTTCCTCTGTGCCTGACCCCCGCCTCCCTGCCTACTCCTTTAGACTCTACTTACTGCATTGGTTAGGATTGGGGCTCCAGCTGCTATAACAAAAACACAAATATCATAGTGGCTTTAAAACAAGGTAGATTATTTTTCTCTCTCTCTCTTATACAGCAATCCAAGTGTAAGCAGTACAGGACTGATATAGGAACCCAACTCCTTCTATCCCGATGCTCTACCGTCCTCACTATGCAGCTTCCACCTAAGGTGGTCTAAGGTGATTGCTCCTGCTCTCATCATCACTTTCCTTTCCACCCAACAGTGAAGGGCTAAAGGGGCAAGGGAAGAATCCAGAAGAGGTAATACATTCAACCATTTCCCAAGGCTCATACTTTAGTTGCTTGCCCACACTGGACTTCAAGGGTAGCTATGAAATGTAGTGTTTTGCTGAGAAGCTATGTGCTAACTCATACTTGCTTAGACTTAAGTCTTTGTAACCACCCAGAAGCCTTTCTACCCCCACAGGAGGGCGTGTTTCCCCTCCCAAAGAATTTATTATACCCAAGTTTAATTGTTTGATCATTTACCTATTTTCCCATCTAGGCTATGAGATTCTTTAGAGCTAAGACTGTACCTTGCTCACCTTTGTTCCCTTAGTGCCTAGCAAAATGCCTCATGCACAATAGGTTATAAATAAATGTTTATTGGTTGTGTTAATGAAAAAAATAACAAAAATAGGACCCCAAGTTGTATAAACATAGTATAAACTTAACTATGAAAAAAACACAAGCAAACAACAGCAACAAAAAACAACATAAAAAGAATCCCGAATGGAAATATATCAAAATGTTAACAGAGGTTGCTTGTAAGCATTGAGATTATGAATGGCATCTTTCTGCTTCTAACAGTATTATTTTAATTTGGGGGGGGGGGGGAAGCAACAAAAACAAAGTGGGGAAATTTTGTTCCTATTAATTCATATTAAGATCTTGGAAAGTTTCACTTAAGAATTGACCACTACATTGTTTTTGCACTACTGTTCCTTCAAAATCAGCAAGGAGCCAACTGAATGAACCTTTTTTTAGGTTAACATTGAGAGTGATGACTTGGTGCCACCTGGCCATTTTATAGACGGGAAAGCTGAGGTCTAGAGAGAAGGCGGGTCCTCCATGTTTAATTGTTATTGTAACTTTTTGTAGTAAGAACACATAGCATGAGACCTGCCCTCTTTGTTCTGGGCTCTGTATTCTTTCCACTTGGTCTATATGGATGTTTTTATGCCTGTACCTTACTGTTTTAATTACTTTGCAATATATTTGGAAATCAGGAAGTGTGATGCCTCCAGCTTTGCCCTTCTTTCACAGGATTGCCATGACTATTTGGGGTCTTTTGTGGTTTCTATTTCTGAAAACACTGTCATTGAGATTTTGATTGGGATTACATTAGATCGCTTTGCTTAGTATGGACATCGTAACAATACTGAATCTTCAAACTATGAATACGAGATGTCTTTCCATTTATTTGTGTCTGTTGTTTTTTTAAAAATATATCTTTATTGATTTCAGAGAGAGGAAAGGAGAGGGAGAGAGAGAGATAGAAACATCAATGATGAGAGAGTCATTGATCGACTGCAGCCCGCAACCCGGGCATGTGCCCTGACCGGGAATCGAACCCTGATCGCCTGGATCCCAGCTCGATGCTTAATCGCTGAGCCACGCCCGGCCGGGCTATTTGTGTCTTCATTCATGTCTTTCATCAACGTTTTATAGTTTCCAGTGTATAAGTCTTTCACTTCCTTGGTTACATTTATTTTTAAGTATTTTATTCTTTTTGCTGCTGTAGTTAATGGGATTGTTTTCTAAATTTCCTTTTCAGATAATTCGTTGTGAGTGTATAAAAATGAAACTGATTTTTACATGTTGATTTCGCATCCTGCAACTTTATTGAATTCATTTATTAGTTTGAACTGATTAGCTTGTGGCTCTAGATGTGTTAGGCTTGGTTTTATTTTTGAAAGGAATGCCTTTGATTGATATTTTTCATTTTAATTGTTCTCATTTTCAGTCATGATGAACTGTCAGTCCAGAAACAATGCATCCCACTGTGTGCACAGCTCAATTTGGTGCATTGGCCAGCATATTGGACATAAATGATCAAATCAGTCCTAGTGGCCCATTCTAGATGCCACCATATAGCATCCTGAGACAAGGCCATTTGTCTGCAGCTTTTCTAGGAAAAGGACTTTGGCAGAGCCCATCAAAATAAAGGGCAAGGCTGCCAAACATGGGGTTTTTTCTTAACATGCTTGTGGAGGCCATTTTTTTAGTGATTAAAAAATATATATGAGTTTATTCTTCTTTTCATTTACCCCTTTATCCAATGGTTATGTGGGCAGGTAGAGGACACAGAGGGGTGAATCATTTTTTAAAAGACTTTAAAATCAGACAAATTCTAGGGGAACTGGAGACTTGTCTCTCCATCTCTCCCCTGTGGGCCATGCTCTGAGAGATTAGACTCCTTCCTCGGCATAAACACATGAGCACGCCTGGCTTGGCATCTTTACTCACAGCTTCTCCTGTTCCTTGAATTATCTCCCCCAACCCCCATATCCAAAGGTTCTACCTCCTCCAAGAAGCCTTCTTGATCTTCCTGGCTCTCTGGTCTCACCTGGCTTAGAACTCCTAGTTTATGGTTTACATACATGTACTAGTTCTTTTGCATTTCCCACATACACCTTAGGTTGTGATAAAATTTTTCATATGAACCTGCTGTTTCCCCAGATCATGGCTTTCCTGAAGGCAAGGTCTGTCTAATTCATCTCCCCTTCGTCAGTGACTTGCACTCACTAAGCACTCAGGAAATCCTGGTTGAATCGACAAGATCACCCAAGATCCAACCCTTGAGAGCAGCTTTACTCTGGGATTTGAGCCAAGGTTCCTTTCCCAGCTACCCCAAAGCTTTCAGCTTTCATCCATAGATTTTTGAACCAAGATGTCCTTCTAGGCCTTCAGCTTGAGGGAAAGTCGGTAAAAGAGCATGAAACTGGTGAAGAGGAGTCCCAGGTGCTTGTCCAGTTTCATCCATTGCTAATTGAATGAGTCATTTCATATTTTCAAAAAACAGAGTTTTTTCGAATTGCAAAATGGTTGTTGTTGTACTTCACAGGTTGTTGTAAGGATTCAATGTAGTAATATAAGCAAAAAAGCTTGCAGGGAGGCTAAAACACAGAAGGCAACTTTGTGCTTCTATGAATATTACCTTTTCCTTCTTCACTTACAGGCATCACTAGTTTTCTCTTTCCTCTCCATCCATGTCTGACCTACTCACAACATTGCCAGTCACCCTAGCATAAGATGATCTTGCCACAGCAAACAGCAGTCTCCAGGGGTTCCAATTTTATAACTGCAAAATGGAGTTATTCAAAAATAACAGGGTCAGGTGTCTACATAGAGGCTCCAGAAATAGTAATGAAATTCAATGACCCCTCTATTATTATAGAGAGTCAATATATCCTGGAGAGATTCATTTTAGTAGTAGGAATGTCTAGATGGTGCAGATAATAACAATAAAAGGGACATGAAAATGAATTGTTACAAATTGTACTGGGCATCCTGTGTAAAGGTCCGGTGTTTAGCATCCTTTGTTTACAATGCTGCCAGCACACCAGCATCCTACATGTGCTTATGGCTGAGGCCACTTGGAGGAACCTCAGAACATTTCTGCAGCCATGTGTGTGTGTGTGTGTGTGTGTGTGTGTGTGTGTGAATAGGGCTGGTCATCTAAATATAGCACGAATCCTTCAGCTTTCCACTGTTTCATATGTAGAATTTATATAATGTGAATGTTCATCTTATCTCTTGATTCTAGACATGGGGGAGCTCATATACATGAGTCAAAGAGAAATATCCTTGGTGCCAAGATGTCAGGAGGGCCAGATGATGTGGGGCTTTGGGGAGCTCTTGTATAATGCAATATGCCCAAAGACCAGAAGAAGGAAGTATGATTGGGTGAGACCTTAGAAGACAGTAACCTCTGAATTGGGGGCAAAGGTCACAGTGACAGGTTGTTTCTCCTGTCTCTCTTGCAAATACCATTTCTCATGGGATGTGGGTTGTTATGGTGATGGAGGTGGGGTGACACTAAACCAAGAAGGAAATAGGAAATTTTGCTATTGGCCCTGGCTTCTCTGCTCTCCTGCCATGTATCCTTCACCTCTCCATTCCCAACCACAGTCAAGTCAACCTTTACCAGCCATGGACCTTCTACCTTAATGTCACTGCAACACTTTCCCCACATGTTTCTACCCAGTAGTAGCTCACTTTCAGATGCTCCTTCTCTAATTGGTTCCTTTCAGAATAATAACTTCCTAGGATTATCCACAGATTTTATTTTACTTTTTTTTAATTTTTATTTTTTAAAAATATATCTTTATTGATTTCAGAGAGAGGAAAGGAGAGGGAGAGAGAGATAGAAACATCAATGATGAGAGAGTCATTGATGGCTGCAGCCCGCAACCCGGGAATGTGCCCTGACTGGGAATCGAACCCCAATCTCCTGGATCCTAGGTCAACACTCAACCGCTGAGCCACACCCGGCTGGGCTATCCACAGATTTTAGATTTGGTGGCCCAAGACAAGGAAGGCACCTCTGTGCCTGGGACACCACCCTTGCTGAGGTGTCCAAGCATCCAAGTCCTCCTTTCTGAAAAAGAAAACTGGACACAGTGTAAACATATTTTCTATGATATGTTTATAGTGCCCTGTAAGACTCTCTCACGGGATTAGCGCTCAGTCTGACACTTTATATACTTTCTTTGTCACTAAATGAGGAGTTCAGTTGCATTTAGCTAAGGGTTGAATTACGCAGTGTTTACTGAGCTAGAAGACATCTTTGTGAGAAAGAGCTTGGAGATTAAGTTGGCTGTGGGCTGAGCAAGGGTGCACAGTGTGATGTGGCTGCTTAGCAAGTCTACAGACTCGGGCAGCCTTGGTAAATTAGAGGAGCTCAAATGAACGGGAGGGAAACAGGCAGCCCCATGCTCTCCTGTGCTGCTCAGTCATAGCTGGATTACCATTCTCTGGATTACAAACGCCTTCACAGAAGACACATAATTTGAGTCCACAATAGGAAGAAGAGCAGGGTGGATAAAGGATCCGGTATAGAACAGATCTGAAGAAACTGGAAATCTTCAGCTTGTGGAAGAGAGGGCATTTGAGTCTCTGGAAGAGTTGCCTCCAAGTACCTGGAAGGCTGTCATTTGGAGACAAGAACAACCACGTTCTATGTGAAAACTAAAACTAGTGGCTGAAAATAGTTCATTTAGGCCCAATGTTAAGTACATCGTTTCTAACAGAGCTGGCTGTCAGTGGAAGAGGCTGCTTTGTGAAGGGAAGAGCCCTCCACTAGTGGAAGTGTTCAAGCAGAGGTCCAACAACAAACCGTTAAGGCCATGGTCTAAGAGATTCTAAATTTGGGGACTCAAACCTGATGACCTCTGATGGCGTTCTCAAGTGCACAAAGTTTTGATGCCAAAAGGGAGTCCAGAGCCTAATTCCAAAGAGCAGACCTTACCCCACTTCCCTTTCTGTTTCCAGCACACTCATTTTCTCTCCATCAGTGCTAGTAGGAAGCAGGGCTCCATGAGAGCTGGTAAGTGAGACAAGGCTCTGCCCAGCCCTCTCAGCATGATGGGCAATTAGCTGGACTCCAGCCTCCCAGGACTCACAAGCTCTCAACAGGTCGCAATACTCCACCAGTGCTTATTCAGAACCCAGGGAAGGAGGCAGCCACAGGTAGCAGGGGCTTAATTCTGAACCCATGCTAACCAAACATTAACATTTGCATTTAAAATCAGGAGCAGAAAAAAGAGCAATGAAAACTCTACTCAAAGCTGTTTGCAAATGCAAATATACCTGACACTGAAGAGAAAGGGACTCTCTCCAGTGGCCACCCCTCTCTGCTGATCTCTGTGACCAGAGAGAAGAGGGGATTGTATACATATGCAGGAAGAAGGGACTGCAGTGAGTGGGGGAGTGGAGGGTGAGGAGGGACAGATACATAATTTTATTCTATACCATGAAACCTATAATTTCACTCTGACATGAAAATTTGCTCTGGAGCTAATTAGCTTTCTAGTATCATTTGTTGCCATAGAAAAGATAAAAGTTTATGAATTTATGAAGCTACCTGAAAAAGAAAAAAGGACTACAAGTTTGCAAGAGGGTATTAGCTGTTTCAAATCACAGGGGCCCCTTCAGGGGTTAGGCCTATCCTGCGTTTGAACCCTGAAGAGCACCAGAGGCAGGCCTCCTGCTATGTGTGTGTGTACCATTAGCCCTGTGGCCAGCCATGGCCTCTCTGAGTGGCCTTCCAGCATTTGGAAAACCCTGCTGGAAAGGGCCTCCCTTACTGTGCTGGACTCTGTTCTCCATGGTTCACCACCACTGGTCCTAACTGTGCCCTCTGGAGCAACTGAGCACACATTCCCTCCCCCTGCCCAGGACAAGTCCACTGTGACTTGAAATAATTTATGAATCAGGCCATGGGTCCACTTGGCAGTTGGCCAGGTTACCCTATCAAACATCTTCCCTTCACCTCTCTGGACTGTTCCAGTCCCCTTGGCCTTCCCTACCGAGCTCAATGTGATCCAGTTAGGTTTAGAGCCTTCTGGAAGCTTCCAGAACTCTGCCTGGCCTTGGGAAATTTTTCCTTTATTTTCTTAAAAACATAATCATAAGATGTCATCAAGATGACAGAATATGAGGCTCTAACCCTCACAACTCCCACAATAACACTGATTTTAACAAATACTCATAGATGAGAGTACTTTTATTGAAGTCTGGGAGTATAGCTGAGAGGTTCCAGGTGGAGCTAAATGTCCAAGAGTAGATGCACTGAAGAGTGTAAGAGGAGCAGTGTCACTTTACTTCTGCTAACCCTCCCCCAAGATGGGACACAGTGTGATGCCTGCAGCTTTGTTCTCTTGCAGGATGGCTTTTGTTATTCTGGGTCTTCTGCAGCTCATTGGTGACCACTTTCATTAGCTCTGTGAATTCTCCCCTTCCGTAGGGTGTGAGTGAGGAATGTGAGCTCACAGAGGTTTTGTGACCTGCCTCCTGTTCATAGCTGGCAGTTGGTGGCCCTGGGCTTGGAACCCAGACTCTGTTCCATTCTCTCTGCACCACAGTGCACTGACGTACACTTACCTGCTAAATATTTTGTCCTATTGTCCCTAAAATTGTTTTCTTTGCATTAACCAACTTCCAGGAGTAATATGCCTTCCATAAAATACAACCAAAAAGGTTAACAGGTGAGACTAACACAGAGTGGATGCTGAATGCCTGCCTGTAATTAAACTTATTTTTAAGGCCCCTTTCCACAGGCCCCTAAACATGATGAAATTGCTTTCCAAGGCTTTCTACATGCAGATAGATACCAGCTCCCGGCCATATATATCCACCAGGCTCTGGGTACAGACCATCACAGTCTAAGAATCCTAGGGGTGGAAGTCCTTCAAAGGAGGCCATGAGGTCCCAGAGCCCTGCCCAGCTCCCCATCCACACAAAGCCCTTCCTCCTGTTCCATGTCCCCTCAGGGGTCCCTCCCAGCTTTGAGGCTGAATTTATCCAGTGGCTACAACTTTCACACTGACCCCTAGGTTCCTAGATTTGTAATCTCCTGGGCTAGGGCCCACTAATGGTTCCTCTTGGGCCTCCGTGACACATGCTACCTATAATTGAACTCTACTTCTTCCCAGATTTCTTGATACCCCTGATTTGTAGTGACCTCAATCCCAGATAAAAGACATTAAAAATAAAGAATAATATCATCCGTTTATCTGGTCAAGTCCACAGTACATAGAACCTCGTGAGTGAAGTGGGCCCTTAGTGAAAACCATTAATTAAGCGGAATTAAAAAAACAGATCTGTATCAAGTTCCCACCCTCTTTCCAAATACCATTATGAACTAGCGTTCCTTAAAGGACTGCATTCGCTAGTTGTCACAAGTTTATTTGGGGATGTCTCAAAAACAAATTTAAAGAGGAATCAAGCAATACTCCCTGGCACTGAAATTGCTCGACTTCTCATGGGATATAAAAAGCAAATTTACTTTTAAAACATCCTCTCCCCAGTTATGGGCCTGAGGGGGCTCATTGCAACTGTTATTTGGCTACATCTATAAGAGGTCTGTGATATTCAATAATAGCCATCTTAAAGAAAAAGTAGCACCTTTAGAATAGGATCCATGAATATTACTCATAGCGGCTTATGGAATTCAACCCAAAGCAGAGCCAAGGGGCCAAGGCCTGGCAGTGATTCCCAAACAGACAGACCAGGCAGCCTGCTCAGTGGCCTCGGCAGTCCAACCAAGGAGTGGAATGGTACTCAAGGGGGCGAATGAGTAAATGCTTTCCACTATACCCCGAAGGTGGCCATCTGGCTCAAGTGCCCTCCAATTCAGTTTCTTCATTCCCAATAGTGCTCTTAAGAAAAAGTCAGCCTTAATTATTATAATAAGGGGACATCCAGTTTTGACGCTCCCATGTCTTATTTAAGAATACACCTCTCTTTCTGCTTTTATAGGCTCTCTAGCACATAGCTGAGCTTCACCCATATTTTGGTAATAACTTCTGTCTTTCAAATCTTGTGCTGAACTCCTGCTTTCCTCACAAATGATTAAAAGAGTCCCTGTTGTCCAGGCAGCTGCTTCTTTTTACTGCCCCTGCTCTGTTAAACCCTGCCATTCCCATCTGAAATAGACGTGCTATCCTGTTCTCTAGACATGTCCTCCATTCATTTCTCCATGTATCTCCCTCTCAGCTCCTCATGTCCTTTGTGGACTTCAGATTCAGCTGATACATCTGAGCCATTCTTGGTAGCCTGTCTTCAGAAGGAACTCCTTTGTCCTTGCTGTTTCCTTGCTGTGTCTGGTGTTTAGCCTTAATTATTTTGTTTGCTTGTTTTATCTCATATTGTTGTTGGTCTGTTTGTTTTTTCACTTTCCCCAACTCCTCTTGACAAGCATCATCTTGATTTCTCCCATTGGTCACTAAACCCCTTCAGACATATAATGGAAAGGGTGATGAGTGGGAAGGATGGCTTTAGAAAACTTGAATGCAAATGGTACTGCTAACAAGCTGTGTGACCTAAGGAAGATCGCATAGCATCTCTGAGCCTCTATTTGCTGTTTTGTAAAAGTGAATGTATCATCCCAACTAACCAGGGTTGGAGCAAGATGATTATGAAATGATAAAAGGGAAGGAGGTCCACAGATCACAAAGAACTGTCCAGAAGTAAATTGATGTTTACAGCCCCGCTTTCATCTGGACAGCTCTTAGCAGCTGTGGTATTTTCCCACCCACAGGCCTCACTGTTCTCATCACTTCTCTCTATAACCCACTCCAGGGAGGCATGTCTCAGCGACCCCAGTTTCAATTTCACAGAAGGTGCAGCTGGGTCCGCATCCTCTGCAGCTGAAGCTCTTAACTTGCTAGGGGCCTTCCCCACAGATAGTTTCTTAGAATGCCCCAAGTCATGTCTGACCCCCTCTCAGTCCCTGGAGAAAAGCATCTGGTGGTTAACTTAAGCCATCCTCACTGCCTTTCCATTGCACACATGTCTGAAGGCCACAGAACGGTGTTGAAAGAGCACAAGTTTTGAGGTGTGATGGGCGGGGTTTTGAGTTCTGCCCTCAACCCTTACTAGCTGTGTGACCCTGCGCAAGTCTCTTTTTATTATTATAATTTTTCCTTTAATCCTAACCCAAGGATGTGTCCACTGATTTTTAGAGAGAGAGGAAGGGAGGGAGAGAGAGAAAAACACTGATGTGAGAGAGAAACATCATTCAGTTGCCTCCCATACACACCTTGACCCAGGATCGAACCAGCAACATTTGGTGCACAGGACATACTCCAACCCACTGAGCCGCCTGGCCAGGGCCCCTGGACAAGTCTTTTAACTTATGTGTTCTCATCTACAAAATGGAGACAATAATACCTCTCACAGAGACACTAAGTAGGTAATAATCTTGATGATGATGATTACATTATAGGAATGCAGGGAACTTGTTTAAGGAGCATCTAGTTTTACTGCTGCTCTCACTCTGATTGTTAACGCTTCCTAATAACATGTTAACCAACTCCTAAGGCTTCCTGAGGCCACTAAGCCACGCACAGGCTCGAGGAAGGAAACCCCTCACAGTCCCCTAGATGGCCTATGTTTCTCTAGGACATCTTCCAAGATAATCCCATTTCTCATACCATGCTCCATATCTCCAGAAAATGGAAATAATAAAAACATAACTCTTGGATTAATTCCAAACAGAACCGCTCACTTTTCCCCCAAATAAGCGCCTCATATTCTTGTCCAAAACATACCTATCATCCAAGTCTCACTCTCTCTGCTTTCCCCGGTGTTCAGAGTTCTTGGCTGCCCTGAGACCTCCTGGAGGGCAGAGACCCTGCTACCATCTTACTGGGGGAGTTCAGAGTAGGGTTTAAGGGGAAAAGGGGGTAGGGAGAGTGGGAGCAATGACCCATACAAGAAAAAGAAAGATAAGTTACTGGAGTGTTGTTGTTTTTTTAAACTGTGTGGCATTAATTGCTTCACTTTCCTCTTAGAGCCTCTCTTTTCTCCCTGTCAAAAAGAGCAACACCATTTATCTTTTTGCTCCATAGTATTTTATGAGTAATTTGAGCCTATAAAAGTGGGGTCAGCCAACATTTTCTGTAAAGGGCCACATAATAAATATTTTAGGCTAATGGTCATATGGTCTTTGTCATAACCACTCACCTCTGTTACTGTAGCAGGAACATAGCGGAGACAATTTTAAATGAATGAGTATGACTATGGTCCAATAAAGCTTTCTTATGGATACTGAAATTTAATTTTATATTTATATATAAACATATGATTTATATATGTTATATATTATATGTAATAACATATATTTATATACTATGATCACATATAATTATATATAAATTTTTACTTTTATTTTATATAATTTTCATATATCACAAAATATTGTTCTTCTTTTGACTTTTTTCAACCACTTAAAAATGTAAAATGTGAAACCATTCTTTGCCCATGGGCTGTACATAAACAGGCAACAGGCTGGACCTGGCCCACAGCCCTGGTTTGCCAACCACTGTATGAAAGCCCTATCCAGCATGAAATCTCATAGGTCAGCCAAAACAAATAGGTACACAGAACAGGCAATAGTATTGTCTCTAATTTTCAGTTGTGAAAATAAGGGTACAAAGAAGGCAAAGTGACTTGCCCAAGGCCACACAGCCAGGAGAGGTGGAACTGCGATCAGATCAGATATGCCTGACTTTAAACCCCCTCAATGTTTACTTGCAGCTGGCTTCCTCCCTTGTCACCGATCCCAGCCCTGAGCCAAGTCTCTTCTTGCCAGAACCTGTTCTCAGACCTCCACTATCCTGACCCATGATCAGGCCTCCTTCCTTAGCCTGCTCCATACTGCCCACACCAAAGGCCAGAAACTGACATGGCCATATCAGCATTACCAGAAAAAGAGCAAAATGATCTCCTCTTGCTCCTACAGAGAGGCCCATGGTTCTCCAACCACAAAGCCATGCATTTGCAAGATCAAGCACCAATTTTCCATATTCATGGAGATGGCAGATCTGCCTGCTACAAACACTCTGAAAACACTCAATTGCCAGGTATCTCCAGTTAAGAATCTGTCTCATGACGTGTGACCACAATCACATCATTTTTAGTCTGTATTTGGGGAATTTTTTACTCTTGGGGGACAAGACCAGCACCAATGACAAAAGCGCCCCTGTTGAGATCAGGAAACTTTGCTACGACAAGGGCCTGAGGACTCCAGTGGAGAGAGAACACAACCTGGAAAATGATGACCACAGGTTCATGATTTGGTCCTGCCACAAATTACCTGACACCCCTGAGGTTTCGTTTCTCCGCTGAAAATGAGGATAATTAGCTTCAAATGAGAAAATAAATGTAAATGTGCCTTGAAAACTGTTGAATGCTATATAAACACTAGCTAACAATGCTCTTATCAGGCTGTACGTACTATTCCAAACAAACACTCTAACTTAAATTATGACTTTCTCAGCCCTAGTCAAAATGTGATGTTCCTCACCTTCTACAAAAAAATCTCAAGGCAATTTCAGATTTTCTCCCCAAGTCTTACTTTCTTTCCTGCATGGATGGGAAACTAAATTCATTATGAATTCACATGGCACCAGCAGAAACCCAAAGTGTATGTGGTTTGAAGTGACAAACAATAGGATGCTGTTGCAGGAGCTTGTGGGGATGGCAGTACAAGCGATGGAGTGAGCTGCACCTTCATGGGCAGTGCCACCAACAGCTTTCTCATGGCACCAAGGCTGCCGCCCAAACTGAGTCCATAACAAAGCCTTCCCCAGGGTCAGCTCTCAGCCTGGCTGGGCCCCAAAGCACCAGGGATGTCAGATACACATCTCACCCTGCCTTCCTGGGAACTCAGTCACCTGGACAAGAATGCATCCCTTAGGTTCTGACGAGTGCTCTTCAGAGCTTAAAAAGGCCCTGTATTACCTGGTCCAATCTATTTATTTTACTTATAAGGAAACAGGCTCACATAGTAAAGATGACTTGCCCAGAGTTATGCAAGCCCTGGTCTTAATATTAGGAGATGTTGGTAAAAGTTCCTATAGTAAAACCAAGTAGCTATGTGACCTTGATCAAATTATCATTGCTGAAAGATGATTAATTCAGTCGTCAATAAAAACTAGCATTTCAATACCACTTTAGGGTCAACAAACTGTATTCATGATCTAATCCTTACAATAAGCATGAAGACAAGGTAGATATTGAATAAATATGCATTTTGTCTAAGAGGAAAGAGGATCTCAAGGAAACTAAGTGACTTGCGAGATTACACAGCTAAGTGTCACTTTCTAGTTCCAAATATTGTACTTCCTCCACCAATATATACCTCTCAAATCAGTAAAGAAATAGAATTAGAACTTGTTTGCAAGGCACATAGGATATACATGAAAAAGTATGCTTGAACTAAAAACAGTTCGACCATTGGTTCCGAATACTTTGAAAATTAGGACCCATAGAGTTATCTATTGCTGAAGAACAAACCACGTGTAAACCCATCAGCTTATAACAGCAAACATTTGTGTTCTCTTAGAGTTCCAGAGGATTGGGAGCTGCTGAGCTGGGAGCCCAGTTCAGAGTCTCACTAAGTTGCCGTGGAGCTGGCAGCCAGGCCTGCAGTCTCATGGTTTGACTGCTGCTGGAGCTCTCCTCCAAGCTTTCCTGTGGTTGGTGGTCGGCCTCAATTCCTCACTGGCTCTTGGCTGGAAGTCTTCGTTTCTCCCCATGGGGGTCTTTCCATTGGTTGCCTCAGTGTCCCCCTAATATGGCAGCTGGCTTCCCTCAGACTGAGTAACCCAAAAGACAGAGAGAGGGAGTGCACCCAAGATGGAAACAGCAGTCTTTTCACAACCTAATTTTAAGAGGGATGTATCACCCCTTCTGTAGTATTCAGTAGAAACATGTCTGTAAGTCCATCCCACTCTCAAGGGGAGAGGATTACACTCAGACATGAACAGCATGAGATGAGAGGAACAGGAGGGCCAGTTTTCAGGCTATCTACCATAAGACCTCTTTATAATTCCAAAATCTTTTTGACTCCCACAAGATCAAAGTCATAATTTTTATATGATCTGTTTTATTGAGAAAATATTAAATTATATGAAATTTCCCAGATTTGACTATTTGTGACTCACAAAAATGGTAATTTCATATGGCCCAACCTAATTTATAACATCTGGAAGTTCTCAGATATTCACTAACACTTGTTGATGAAGTTGTATATTATTAATCATAATAGCATACGTATTCATTGAGAAAATGTTAATATGTATGGTTGAAGGTATTTATTTAGTCTTCAGATAATGATTGGTGGAAAATGGATTCATGCCTTCCCTCTCTAGAATTAACTATGTAGACCCACAGGGGTACCCAGAGCTTATAGACTCAGTCGTTGCACAAGGTAGATGTGAGTTACAAATAAGTCCAGTAGATGCCAAGGGTCTTTTTATTAGAGCACCACTGCCTTCTTGTAGGTCTTATTATTAGATATAGAATCAGCTCTTTCTATTAAAATGAATAATTCTAATGAATCAGTTCTGATCTGTCAGTTGTTGCACTTGATCAATCAGAGGCCTCTGTCACGCTCGCCAGTGTTGAAGCAGTGAACCTGAAGGAATAGTGTTTTGAGCTTATTTATCATTTTAGCCCCCCAACTTTTAATAGGCTGTACTTGAGGCCATTGGTCTATTGCATCCTTACTGATTTACTGTTATCACTATTACTACTACTCTATAAAAAGCAGTTGATACCAATGGTTCAGTTCAGGGAGCTGCTGTTCCACATGGTTACTGAGAAACTGCTCTATCTGGCTCCTGGAGGTACAGTACTGAGTGAGACAGGCAAGGTCTATGCTCTCGTGGACTTCACAGTCTAATGGTTCTCAAGTCAGGCTTTTTAGAAATAATGAGCCCTTGGGACACTCTCTCCCCTAGACTTACTGAATCAGAAAATGTGGAATTGAGGCCAGAATGTATATTTCCTAATGGTCCATGGGTGACTTTGATGCAGCCAAGTCCATCACCCAGCATTTGGAAACCAAATTTCCTCAACTACTTCACCTGCCATTTACTCCATAACCCACAGCAATGGTCTCCACCTCACCACTTCACAGAAATGGGTCTTGCTAACATTGCCAATGAGCTCCCGATAGCTAAGTCCATGGGTTAGTCCACACTTCATCTTACTTTCTCCCTTTGTGGCATAATACTGCTGTTCTCACTCCACTTTCTTGGAATCCCCCTCCGTTGGCTTTTGACAGTGTTCTCTTTTGGTTCTCCACCTACCTGCCCTCTGATTGCTCCCTCTTGGAGTCCCAATGTTAAGCCTCTTCGTTTCCCACTTGACCAACACTGGTGTTGCCGAGCATTCTGGCTTCAGTGATCCCTCTTCACTTTCCAAAGTGTTCCTGGGTGATTTGCCCCATAACCCTGGATTAAGATGCCTATGCCAGTGACTTGGGACTGTAGGCCAGACCTCATTCCCCAAGACCAGTAGCACTCCTTAGCACACAACACTCGACTGACCGAAAGACATAACCCATTTATTCCAGGAGGATATATTCATTAAGCTGGGGACCACCATCTGGGATTGCTGCTGATTATAATTAAACCCATGAAGTAATTTAATTCAAACTACATGGTGAACTTCTTATTTATTTCTGTGCTCTCACGTAATTGAGGATACTTTATCGAGAATATAACACAAATTAACCAATTGAAAAATGGACTTGTGTCTTGTTTCTCAGGAAAAAAATAGAAAAAAGGTCCATGTTCCTGCCCTAGGAAGTTAGTCAGACTTTTGTTTTAGAGAAGTCACCAAATGAGAGTGGGCTCCTTCAAAGATGAGTGCTAAAGAATATTTTTGTGTTTTAAATTCTGAGCCTGAGAGGGAAGAGGGGATGAAAGCTGTTTATTGAAGGCTGAAGGGAAGGGAAGAACAGGGAAAAAGATGAGGGTGGCATTAATGTGACATTCCTTGCATATGTTTGTACATATGTATACAGTATGTGTGTATACTATACATAATAAATAAATGGAGCTAGTGTATATAAAATGGAGTAATAGTACCTACCCCATGAGATTACTATGAAAAGTGAATTAACTAATGTAAACAAAACACTGAACACATACCTGGTACAGTAATGTTAGCGTCTTCCACTCTCTCCAAAATCTTACTTGCTTAAGCAAATACAAAAAAATTCCACTTAAGTCAAACCCAATTGTTTAGTATAACCTTAGGCCAGAGGGTGGGTAACTGCACTCTTGAAATTGTATGCATAAATGTTGTACAAATATACATATGTCTATTTTTCTGAGGATAGAAACTATAATTTTCATGAGATTATAAAGGAGTCCTTGTCTCTAAAACTGTCCAGAATGCCTGGGGATCCTCTGCTGCCCAACATTTCAAAAACCATTACCATTCTCTCTGGTTCCTAAACACATTTCTTTCCCATCAAGATATGCACCAGTGACAAAGGTGCTCCTTTTAAAGGAAGTTAGTCGAGTCTTCATTCATTCATTCATTCATTCATTCCTGTATGCATGCATTCATTCACTCATGCAATAGGTAATTATTTGTACTTTATCTGGTCCATAAACTTACAAAGAGATTCCAGGGTGCTAATGCTCTATCCAGCTATTCTGTTATGGCCAAGACGGCATTAGCCTTTGTGACTCTAAGATAAGATGGATTCTTCCCAAAAATGGCCAACAAGTTTGGGCCAAGTTGTAAACATTATTTACATCAACCTTAGGCAGTAGCTGAGTCTGTGGTCAGGGTGCCAGCGAATATATGAGAAAGTCAGGCGGCCTTAATCTCCGTAACACGTGGGAGGAAATAAAGACCACCTTGACTGATGGTTGGCTTGATATGCCTGAAGAGGGTTAAGTCTGGCTGCCACAGAAACAGCTGGGGGCCCAAAGTGAAGAGAGCTCGGTGAGGTATGGCCATCAAACCTTAAACTGCTAATCTCCAAGGACCAGAGTGACTTCGTAAGGAATTCAAGAAGAACGCAATTCACTCAACATATAATAAGATCCTGAAATCCTAAGAATGTTTTCCTGAAGCCAGAAAAAGGAAAGAAGTGTACTGGTGCCCACCGTGGGGTGACAAGTCTCAGGCAGACGGCAAGTGCTCCTTTGATAACTCAGTGCTACAAAGGTGTTAGAGGACTGATGACATTTGCAGGTGTTCACACCTACCCAAACTCATCCTCTAAAGGGAGAGCTTAAGAGATAAAAGCAAATGGCTGAGCATATCCATGCATTCACCCAAACTAGTAAAATGGCAAAGTCAAGCCTGGAAATAAATAGAGTTTAATTTCTGGAGTTTAACTTTAAATTCCATCATTGGATTTTTGAAGTGATTCTCTGACCTCCTCCTAGTCCACACTCACTGTTTTTCTTCCTTTAGGGAAAAATAAGTTGTAGTTGCATTTGCAAAATATAAAAAGTGAACTTCCAGACTGACTTCTCAAAGTGCAACGCAAACATGAGGGAAACAAGAAACCCCAAAGTCAGAGGTGAGTGGGAGTGGGAGGCTTTCTGCTCCCCCCATTCTCTGGGGAGTCCAATTCATTCAACACGCTCACATTCTGGTTTCATTTCCATTTTCTATAATAAGAGATGAAGATGTAATATGTCAATGTTGATGTATCAGAGAGATGATGAATTCCAGGCTAAAACACGGCAACATCTGCTTGGAAAGGAGATGGAAGAAATTAAGATGCTTACCATGATTATTTTCCTCCCGAGCAAATTTATAGTATCTTTGGTTTCAAGGGCAGAAATTCCAGGCAGATTAGCTTTTCATCTCCTAGGTAACTCTCTGAACTGCATAGCTATAGAAATGCATTGCTTTAACACTGGGTGTCCTTATTAGGGAAATATCTTAAATTCTGTGCCAACAAAGAAACTCATTGACTACTAAGCAATAGTCATGAAAATATTTATGACATGGTCTACAAACAGGTGCTCCAGACAAGACAAAAGCCGGGATTATTCATCACTTGTACTAACTGGAAGAAAATTATTTACACCAACACAGTACATTTTATGCTTTTAGTAAATATTTTTTCTGGGTTATGTGTCCTCATAATGTAGGAATGAGAAATTTGCTTAAGTACCAGAGGGAATTAGCAAATGTGAACAGAGCGACATAAATATTAAGTTCTAGAACTATAGAATTGCCTATACTACACTTATTCCTTAATTTTTCAACAAAGATGTATCCAGTCCCTACTACATGGCCTGTGTTCAGCACTGGAGATGCAAAGATAAATAATTATGACTCTGCCTAGTTCAAAATTTGCTTTCTTTATTCTTTGTAAACACCTTAGGAAACTGTGCAGTCATAAACATGTCCATTTTATAGATGAGGAAGCTGAGGCTGGGCAAGGTCACACAGCAGGAAATATCAAAGTCAAGACCGGCCCCCGACCTCTAACCTTCTTTCTTCATTTCAGCACTCTGCCCACTCCCTCATACACTGACATGATTGAGATGAGACCCAAAACGGGTCTAGATGGCCCAAAAGCAACCACTCACAGCATCTGAGGACACCAAGGCTAGTTTTTGACCCAGTATTAACATTCCAATGCATTCCATTTTTATTTTCTACCCAGATGTTTAGCACCATGTAGACACAGCTGTGGTCTCAATCAGGACTAAGTGATGCTTTTCAGGAATTACTGAAATGCTCATTGAAAACTGTTCTCCTAATTGTGTTTTGAAATGATCCAATGGAGGGAGGGGTTTGGGCCTTTTTGAAGCAGCTTTCACTTCTCTCAGAATTTCAGCAACAGGAGTTGTAAAATGTTCCCAAAAATATTGCTTGGCATGAAAACCTCTTTCAATGCAAATCAGCCATTGATAAAAGAAAATCAGTTAAGAGAGACAGGAGTTGGAGGTGAAGCTCATTAGCCATTTGGTTGCCAAGGAAGCAAAGCTGCCTGAGAAGCAGGGATTGGGGAGAAATGCCCTTGGGTGGGGGTGGGGGGAAGCAGGGCTAAAGTACATGGGTGATTTGCAGCCAATAAGGAACAAAGAGGATACTTTACACCCATCTTAGGTACTATTGATTTGATTTTTTATATTGGCATAATTAATATGTGACTACTCCAAACTAACCATGACAAGATGGGAACAACACAATAAAATGGAAATGATTTAGGGTTAAAAAACCTAGATTTGAGGATTCCCTCACATGTTAGTTGTATGACCGTGGGCAAGTCATTGAACTTCTCTGAATTTTCATTTCCTTCTCTCTAAAATGAAGATAATAATTCCTCTCTCACAGGATAAATATGATGATGGGTTTAAAAGTGCTTATTAATGATAAACCAAGTTTTCCTTTTCTAGTTACACAAAAATCCAAATCCAAATACTACATTGTTGAACATCTGTCCATGCTCAAATATTATTCTTTGCTAATTCAATGTAACGTTTAGCTGCTCAGCCTTGGTCACACTCACTCTGTGTCTTTCCTAAGAATGAACATTCAGAGTGCCTTCTGTGGGTGCCCCTGAGGCTTCAGTTTTGTGATCACAGACTTGGGAGTGTTTGCTGCATCCCTGATTTGGGAAAGCAAGACCTTCAATTAGTTTTCCAAGGACTCTTATATGCAAAAGGCCACACAGGAACTAATTCAGATGTCAGACAGCCATCTCGAGCTGACCCTTGGTTTCAAATTTCTCCAGCCTGTTTCCTAAACCTGTTTCAGTAAATAGCAACTCCATTCCCCCCCGTGGCCCAGATCAAAAGAATGGGGATCATCTTTGACTCTTCTATTTCATTCACTCCCCATCAATATCCAATCCATGCCCCAGTGCTCTCACTTCTACCTCCAAAATACATTATGCACATCATCACTTCTTACCTCCTCCACCAAGGCCACGAGACTCCAACCCACAAACACCTCTTTTCTGGAATACTGCCAGAGTCTTCCCCAGTCTTCTTTTTCCTGCCCTGACTCCTATACAGTCTATTCTCTCTAGGGCAACCAGAGTCACGCTTTAAAGGTGTAAGTTAGGCCAATCACAAAAACCTTCAGTGGTTTCCTGTCTCATTCAGAATAGAGGCCAAAGTCTTTCCATGGCCTGCAAGTCCCCCCCCCCCCGCCCCCCAGTGAACTGTTCTGGCTTCCCACTACCTCTTAACTTCATTTCCTTTCTTTATTCACTTTACTCCAGCCACTCCAGTGCTCTAACCCAGCAATTACCCTCCTCCGAGAAATCTGTGTTTGTCATTCCCCTGCCTGGATCATTTTTACCCCAGATATTCACATGCTTCCTTTTTTCACTTTATATAAAATTCTGCATAAACATCACTTCCTCAAAGAGGCTTTCCTCACCTCCACTGCTGCTTATTTTTTTCCTTAGCACTGATTTATATTATATTACATATTATACCATATTATTTTATACCATTTATATTATATTATACCACACAATTTATATTATATTATATTATATTATATTATATTATATTATATTATATTATATTATATTATATTATATTATATTATTATATTGTATTGTATTGTATTGTATTGTATTATATTGTATTGTATCATATTATATATTATCCCATACCATATTACCATGCCATACCATATAATATAATATCATATTATATTATATATTGTATTCTTGCTTATTGTCTATCTCCCCACTGAAATATGAGCCTTTGGTCTTTTTAATTTATTGCCAAATCCCCAGCATTTAGATTGAATTGATACACTGTGGATTCTTTAAGAGGCTGTGTGATGCATCCCTGAGCTCATCAGGAAACCAGAGCTGCCCTTCAGTTGGCAGCTCTGGTTATATACCAGTTCAGTCAATGGTATATAATCAAGTGGTTATTGAACCACTTATCAATCAAAAGGTGTTCTACCTGGAGCTGAGGAACACCAAGGAGTGACTAAAGAACATGAGGATTCTGTGGATTCCAGCACAGCCAGGACAGAGGTGCCTTGACCTCCAGCACTCAGCAGGCCTGAAAGCAACCTCCTCAGAGTATCAAAAGGGCCCTGACCTCCGGGGTGCATTCTCCAAGCTCAGTTCTCTTGGATCTGATTTCACCAAAGACTCCATGATAGAATATGGCCATCTATTTGGCATAAGCCCAGGAGAGAGGACCATCCCCTAAGTCAGCGATTTTCAACCTTCTTCATCTCATGGCACATATAAACTAATTACTAAAATTCTGCAGCACACCAAAAAAGATATTTTTTGCTGATCTGACAAAAAAAAAAAAAGGTATAATTTTGATTCATTTACATTGAACAGCTATTGTTGTGTTGGCTGTTGTCATTTTTTTGTTTGATTATCTAAGGAAAAAGAGATCGTGCCCCTGCCCTGGCCCGATCACTCAGTTGCTTAGAGCACCATCCCTATACACCAAGGCTGCAAGTTTCATTCTCCAGTCAGGGCACATACAAGAATCAACGAATGAATGCATAAATAAGTGGAACAACAAATCTCGCTCTCTCTCTCTCTCAAAACAAATTTTAAAAAATTTTTAATTAAAAATAATAATAATTTAAAAAAAAAGAGTTCAGTGCTCCTGACTAAATAGTCAGGTACTGCATGTTTTGAAAAGTCATGCAGCACACTGGTTGACAATCACTGCCCTAAATAAATAAGCAGACCAAAGAGAAACCTCTACTTCCATCTCTTCTTTTGCTGACATATTTTTAATCTATCATTTATTGAGGGCCTACTTCAAGCTACGCCTGGTGCCAAACTATGTGCATGTGGTCCATCATTTATATTATTAAGAAATGAGATATTATCTCTATTTGACAGGTGAGAAAACTAAAGCTCACAGAAGTTAAGTAACTTGCCCAACGTTGTACAGAGAGAAAAACAGAAAAATTTAGATTGGTCCTGAAGGGGCTCAGAACATGCCACCCCCAAACACGCCACTTTGGCACAGTGATTGTTTTGAGCTGAAAGCACTTGAGAAGCAGTAGATGCAGGAAGAGCTCTCTGACCACTTCTTTTCAACCTAAAAACAGGTTATAAAATTTCCCATGAGAAAGGTGACCTCCCTGAACTGGAAAGAGAAGAATGTTCTTATCTCCCGCGAGAGTCGACACCAACATGGATCTGCACAAACCAACCTACTACCACCGTCCTTACAGTCTACTAGTTCCCCCACCTAGTTCTAGTCACTTTCCCACTACCCCTTGAAGTTTGCCTTTTCCTCTGTCTTGCAACTTTCCTACAAATTTACCATTCTTTGTTTTAATAAAATGTATATAAGCTCTTAGTACCAAACTCTTCTCAGGGTCTTCATTCTTCTTAAGGTGGCTCCAATGTACACATCAAAACATTAAATAAAGTTGCATGCTTTTCTCCTGTTCACCTGTCCTGTCAGTTTAATTCTTGGGTCCAGTCACAGAACCTAAGAGGGGAAAGGAAGAGCTTTTCCTCTTCTCTAGAGCCAAACTCTATACTCTATGGAAAAATGCTACCCCCCTAATGCATCTCTCCTGAATCGAATGTCCCTGCAGTATCCCCCAGAGGTAGGCGAGCTGGACCTCTGAGTTAGTTCCTGCAGAGTGGATGATACTGTAGGATTTCTAGAGCTGATAAGCAGGGACATTGAGCCTGGACCGTGATGGCCACGCCAAGGACCTCTGGTGGCTGCTGCCTCTGACACCCAGTAGGCTGTGAGAGGTGTGGCCTCTTTTCAGGCCCTGGGAGCATATCCCAAAAGGAGCCTCCAGCCTATTGACCCAGTCTGAGCTTGTATCATGGGATTTGCCCGCAGAAAGGGTGAATTTCAGCTTGGTGAATGATTGCGAAACTCTTTAGGTTTCAGTTCCCAGGGACTGCCTCTGTCTCTAATTCTCTTGAAATCTCTCAGCTATGAAAGCTGGTGACCAGGAAAGTGTTTTTAAATATTCTTCAAGGGGGCTGTCTTCTTGGAGGTGACACTTTGACCGCAGAGGCTTACCAGGTCCTTCAAAGTTGGGAAAGGACATGGGCCAATGTTTGTCCACACATCTAAGGAAGGAGATGTTTTTAAGCAGGCACCACTGATAGAGATGTTTCTTTTCTGTCTTGTGAGAGGCTGGGTCCTGTCCCTTCTCCCAAATCCTAGTACATTCTGAAGTGAGTGATCTTACCAAATATGGACTAAGTGAAAATCCTCAGCAAGAATTCAGATCTCATACAAATATCAGTTCTCCAATCCCCCAAACTCTCACTATGCTCAATAACCACAGTTCTTTCCAGAGCATGCTGAGAGAGAAAGCTATTTTACTGAAGATTGTTTCTTTGACATTCACGCACCAACAAGGATAGTCTCTTATGGGTTTAATTTGACTTCTTTATGTGCCAAGAGGAAACTTTCTATCTGAAGGGCAGGCATACAGATATCTGAAGAGGTCTTCAGGAGGCACTTTATAATTTCCTTGAATTTCCTCGAATGTTTGGAAAATAATGTGTATTGATTAACTGTCTCTTTCAAAATGCTTAAAGTTCTCCTACCCTTTCATTTTCTAGAGGGAATTAACAATGAAGAAAAAATACATACTGACTCACCCATGTTTTCTAACTAAAAGGAATGTGGGCCCAAATCCCATGAATTGTGATGGAGTCCATGCAGGACAGTGGAAGCCACGAGGCTATTCCTGATATACTTGGAATTGGAGCCATGGACATAAGAGAAGTGGCTGTGATTCCTTAAGACTGTGTCATAATCTGAACCTGGCACTAGGATGGCCAGTGTGACTGTGCAGGAACTTGGTAGTCTAAGATTGAGATTAGGGACTTGTGACCTTCAGCCGCCTAGCACAAAGGGAAGTGGACATTTGACCCATACCACAGACAAAGCAGTCTGTGTCCTTTAACCTGCAAAGCAGGGGACACTCCCAGGCCAATGTTCTAATACAGAATTCTGCTTCCAACCAATGATTTGGCACAAAAACAATACCAAGATTTAAAGCTCTGGCCAATGATGTCACATAATAGAAAAACTAGCGCATCAGAGGGTTGTTTTTTGTAGCTATAGTTCCCCATAGTCAGGGTTTCTGAACCTTCTTTCCTGAAGCCCAGGCCTTACGTGGTCACCCCAGGAGACTGACATTTTGGCATACTGACCACCCATCGGTGGCACATTGATAAGCCACAACACACAGGGTGAAGATTTACTAGTGGAAAGAGCACTGGATTTAGAGACAGAGGACCTGGGCTACATTCCTGGTTGTTCCTTCTAGCTGCATCACTTTGCACAAGTCACCTAATATTCCAAATCCTGTTGCCACATCTATAAAATGCAAGAACTGGAAAATTCAAAGGACGAATTTTATCAAGTACGCATTAAGATCCCCGTGTACAGGTGAGGAAACTGGCCATAGGATTAACAAGGAAAAGAACCAAGTCATATTTTTCAGGTTACATTTCTAGTGTCTGTCTACACCATGATCCCCTGGGACAGCAGCAACCGAGAAGGAAAAGGTGGGATGAGAGTGGCCGTCACAGGTGGGAGAAGCCCAGGTGGGGGTGCAGCAGAGGGCAAAGAACGGTGGTGGAGCTGCTGTTCACCTGCCCCAGGCATGGCCCACGCCCACTCCCACTCCCACCCGGGGATCTGCCCCCACGGCCTCTCAGGTGAGGGAAAGGCGGGGTCCTCTGTCTCTGAGGACCAAGCAAGAGTACCTCACAAGTGCAAAGTCCAGGTGTCCTCTCGAGGGACCTGATGATTCTGAAGCTTTCACTTTTACATTAAATGTCTTTGACATTCAATTAATTAATTCACCCACCATGCAGTAAAAATTTCACATTAAACTTCCTCTACTCGGTCCAGTTTCCAGTACTAGGAGGCAAAAAATAACAGCTCCTGAAACCATTTTCTCTTTTTTTCAAGGCACCCTTTGAGGAAGTCTGAGTTATGACAAAGGAAGTAGAACAGAGCCTTTGTTTTAGTCTACTTTCCAGCTCTCCCAAAACTCTTGGGTCTACTCTCAGTGCCAGTGCCAGCCCCCACTCTTGTCTTCTGACAAGAAGTCTCAGCTGCAGCCTCACTTCCTCTGGGAAGCCTTCCTTCGCTTCCCCCCATGAACCTCTCCAGTGAACCTCTCCACCCTTCCCACCCAAATCACTGGAACCTCCTCTCTGCACATACCACACACTGATACTTGTCATCAGACTGTGGTCCTTATTGGTTAAGTGCATGTCTTTTTGAGATACTTCGAGCAACATGAGGACAGTGACCATCACGGTTTTGTTCACTGCTGAGCCTGTAGAGTCTAGGACTGTCTGGCACATGTGAGTAGGCGCTGGAGAAAGAGGTGTTGGCTGAACCATGCCCTATTCAGTAGTTTCTCCTTCTTCTTTGAGGTTCGAATTACCCACCACTGAGAGCTACTCACCAGTCATGCCCAGTGTGTGACATTTGCTGGGTGCTGGGGAGCCCAACTTGTCTCCACTCTTTAACTGAGCTGGCATTGAGCCAAGAGGCAGCCGCCTTTGTGGCACCCCAGAAACAACACTGTTTGCAGTCAGAACACCCTGCTTTGAACCTCAGTTTCCCCATCTGTAAAACAGGAATACGAACACCTAATGCACCTATCTTCTAAGATCTAACTTCCTAACTCTGACCTATGGGGATCACAAGAAAATCCGAAAACACACACGCATGAATCTTTAGTTAGCTAGAAACAGTCTTGATCTCATAAGACAAAATTGGACTACATTTGAAAAAGTAGAGTGCAGTCAGCTTGATATTTGGCCCTGAATGTGAAAACACTTCAACTAAAGTGGTTTCTCCTAGTCATTAATTCTCTCCTAAAGAAAAATTTACCTAAAAGTCATCTCCCTTAAAGTGGTTTGCAAATGAGATGAGATTAAAATAAGGTTGTTAAGATGAAATCAAGCAATTGTTTTAGATGGTCAGATTTTACTTTCTTGACCTAGAACCTTGAATGTCAAGCTAAAGAGTTCTAACTATTCTAGAAGCTATCAGAGAGATCAGCAAAGGGCTGTGAGCCAGGGTGATGCACTCTCTAGGAAGGCTAACTTGGCAGCCATGAGGATAGATTAGAGAAGAGACTAGAAGACCATTTGAGGAGGTCATGGCAAAAATCCAAGGAAGAGAGCTGAGGCAAAGGCAGGCATGGAGGGGACAAATGGAAGAGAAGACCAAAGACACGGCAGATGTGCAATGGCACTGACTCCTGGCTGGTTTTGGGGAAGCAAAAGGGATAACGCTTGGATTTTAACAGTCAGACAAAAGTGAAAGGAGTAGAAAGAGCAAAGTTAGGCAGGAAGACGAGCTGGGTGTTGGCAACACTGAGCTTGATGTGACCATGGGAACCCCAGCCAGGTGTATGAATCCCGGTCTGCTCATTTCTGGACTTTGTTTTAGTGACAGAAATATAAATTTCTATCTTATACTGATTACTGATATTTTGGGTTTTCTGTTCCTTGAAATCAAACATAAGCCTAGTTAATGCCAATATTGGGGTTGTTCATTGTCCTCACAACTCCAATCTCCTTTGAAGAGATAACTACTTCATCTGCAGAGTATTCATAGTTTTGAAAAAAGCTACTTCTCCTTGTTAGAGTCCCCATATTCAATCAGTCTCCAGAGCTTAGTTTCTTCCTTAAAGATAAGTTTTAGACTTGCCTTCCAGTCTATCATCCCTGACGATGCTTCTGCTTAGGTGAGAACTCACCTGGTAAAGTATCTCTCCTCCCCATCCCACTGACGCAAACACTGCCTATGGCCTGCCATGCACTGCCCTAATTAACAGCCTTATGACCTGCCCCAACAGTTCCTAATGCCCCACCTAATCGTCAAGATCCTCCCAAATCTGGACTCAGATTTTTGGCTGATATGACATTATTTCCCACCTTTTTCCAATATGAATTTTAGTTCTAATCAGGCCAGTCTTCTTTCCAAAATACCATGCCTATTCCCAGCTCCACAATTCACTCCATTGATTCTTTATACATGGAATATCTCCTTACCTTTCACCTGGCTACAGTAGGTATTTAGCCATCTCTACCTTCCAAGGACTTGAGCAAATTAGTAAGTACCAGATAGGAGAAGTAGGACTTGAGCTAAGTCAAAAATCCAGAAGACTGCAAGCAAACTCCCACCTAGAGACCATAGCAACTGGCAAGTAGAGATCTTATTTAATACCTACTCAAGAGCAACCCCCTCTCCATAGTTCAGAGCCATCAATGCTGAATCTTAAGAGATTCTCCAAATGAAGGAAGAGAAATAATGTAAAATCAAAGTGAATCACTAAAAATTCACAGACAAATAGTTAAAACTATGTGATAAAATAGACTCCCTCACACAAATATAATTGGATTAGAATTTAGAGTCTACAACCTTACACTCATTAGGATAGATACTCTCAAAAAACAAGTGTGGGTGAGAATATGGAAAAATTAGAACCTTTGTGCACTGTTGGGAATGTAAAATAGTGCAGCCACTGTGGAAAACAGTATGGCAGTTCCTCGAAAAATTAAAAATAGAACTACCATATGATCCAGCAATTCCTCTTCTGGGTGTATACTCAAAAGAATTAAAAGCAGGGTCTCAAACAGGTTTTGTATACCCATATTCACAGCTGCATTATTCACAGTAGCCAAGAGTGGGAAGTGTCCACTGATGGATGGATGGACAAACAAAATGTAGAATATACATACAATAGAATATTACTTAGTCTTAAAAATGAAGGAAACTCCAACACATGCTACAACATGAACAAAACTTTAGGACATTACAGTAAATGAAATAAGCCAGTCATAAAAAGACAAATACTGTATGGTTCCACTTATGTGAGGTACCTTGAATAGGCAAATTCATAGAGACAGAAAGTAGAATGGTAGTTGTTAGGGGCTGGCAGAGGGGAAATGAGAATTATTTTTTAATGGGTTCAGAGCTTTCGTTTGGGAAGATGGAAAGAGTTCTGGGATCTGATGTATTTTATACTACTAAACTGTAAATTTAAAATGGTTAAGATAGTAGATTTTATGTTGTTTGTATTTTAGCATAATTAGAAATAATTTTTTTTAAATTAGTCTACAGGATTCCATGTTTACTTCTGACAATGCATTTGAATCACCTGGGCAATGATTAAAATAAGACATTGATTCCTCCCTCCACCTTACCCTTCTCCACCCCTGGAGATACTTATTTAATTCATTTGAAATAGGGTCTTGGATGATTCTAATGTATAACCAGGGAATCACTGGTGTAGGAATTAGGAAAAATTGTCAGCGATCTCACACATATTTTATAGACATAGAATCTTAGAAGAAATGTCTGAGAGGAAGGAGAAAGAGCTTGGACTTCTGCTGAATATACCTGAGGTTGAATCCCATCCTACCACTCACTAGCTTTGTGACATCAGACAACATATGCCCCAGTGCCCTGCAAAATACTCAGTGCCCAGCCTGATGCCTGTCCTGGCACACACTAAGCTATCAATAGATATTAAATAAGTAAATAAATAAATAACACATCTCTCTGGGAGTATAATGACTATATTGTCACATATTCTGAAAATTAGCTACTAGAAACAATAAAGGTAGAGTCCCAAGATAGTGCTTGGCACACAGTAGGCATGCTATAAATTATAGATATTACCAATCTTATGGAAGGATCTTCAAAGATTACCTAATCCACTCTTCTCATTTAGCAGGTGAGAACATTGGGAACTAATTAAGAGAAAGGATTCTTTACCCAGTGGGTTTTTTTTATTATTATATAAAAGCCTTTCACTTTCTTCTTGTGTCAGAAGTGTTTTCGTGTAAATGCCTACACTAAGACTTCCAAAAACTCAATGCTGCTGTTCAAACCATCATTTATAACAGGAACTGGGATGTGCAGATAAGCCTGCAAGTGACTCATTCAGCTATGTTAGATGGCAGAATGTAGCTCTTTATAACAGTCTGTGGAACATCAAATCTGAGATGATGACCTTGAGATGCCACAAGTCTGCGTCACTCTATATACTGAAGGCAATTTCCTAGGGTTCCCCAGGGAGAAAATCACTCTTACTGATTTTCAACAGTTTTCTCTAAAATGAGGCTTCAACGTTCCCAAACTGTCAAGACCTCAGTGACCTACCAGCAACCCACAGTGCCCTGTGGCTCTCAGTTATTCACTGACAGGCCCTACAGAGTGTGGCCAGAGGGAGGTGCGCAGACCACCCGTGGGGCCTGTTAAAAATGAAGATGCCAAGAACTGAGACTCCCCAGACTCCCAGTGACTCTTACATCCGCTAAAGTTGAGAACCATCTGGCAGTTCACTCATTCCAGTATTGGACATTTTACTGAGCAGGTACTCCACGCAGGCCCTGGCCTTGGCGTGACAGTTATAAAGTCAAAGAAGACACTGTTCTCATCCTCAGAATCTGCTAGAGGACAGACAAACAGCAGGTGATGTGATGCAGTGTGATCATTCATTTATTTCACTTAATCATTCAACAAATAATTATCAAGAGTCCACCATATTCTAGGCATAGATTCACATACAAAAAGGTTATACAGTGTAGTGGTTTGCATCTTTGCTCCTTTACTCACAAGCTGAATGACCTTGGGCAAGTGACTTAACTTCTATGTGCCTCATCTGCAAAATTGAGGTATAGTGGCCCTTCCCTCACATGGTGACTGTAATGATTCAATGAGCTGATATATGTAAATCCTAGAATAGTCTCTGATACATAGTAAGTCCTGAGTAAGTTCCCACAGGAATCTAAGCATCATGAAAGCAAGGATTTTTTGTCTGTTTTACCCCTAACCCTTAGAGAGATACCTGCCACATAGTAGGGAATCACTGAATATTTGTTGAATGAATAAATGAATTTCTGTGAGAGATTGCCAGTTATATGACAGACTGACTTGAAATTAACTGATTCTTTCCTCCACTTCCAACACATATATAGGGTGTCCCCCCCAAAATGTATACATCCTTTAACAGCTGATAACTCACTTAATTTTTACTCCTCTTCAGGTTTAACTGATTTGAAATAATGGGTGAAGCCAGACTAAGCTTTGAACAAAGAAAATGTTTCCTAAAGTGCCACTAGACTTTTTTATGGGGATACATACAAAATAAAGTTTATGGTACAAAACCGGCAACAGTCGAAGAATTGAGAGCACACAAATACCTAACGAAATGATTCTTGATGTTTGCGATCCATGGCTTCACGTTATCAGCAGGGCCTGGACCAGAACAGTCATCTGTTTGAAAACAGGCATTGACAAAAAAATTATTCATTTCTATAGATTCTTTTATATTTTGAAAATGAACTGTATGCTAATAAACACTTACTTTATAATCATTCAAAGTGTGTATACATTTTTTGGGACACCCTTTATGTTGGGCAATTTATAAATAAATATTTGAAAAATACATATCTGGGCTCAAAAGAAAAATAAATTCCCTGGTCCTAAAAAGTCAAAGAAAAAAAATCATAAGCAGAGATTTAAGCAGAATTTGGTACATTAGATGTCTCAAAAATTGTCAATTCTTTTAATGATGGTGGTGGTGATGCTGATGGTCATGGTGATGGGGATTATGATGATGAAGATGATGGCTAGATAAAGATAACTCTCAAGGAGAATTGCAGGGCACGTTCTTTCTAGTTAAACTCTTTGGGTAGTCATTCCTTCCTCAACTTTTGCCTGTGGCACCCATATATTTACCAAATAGACTGTGACCTCCATGAAGATGGAGCTTCCTAGCTTCTCTTTATCTTAAATGAACTGTTTAGGTTCATTGTATGATCATTGCACTTCAAAAACGAAACTAGGCTAAAAGATTTTCCTGAGGCACTTTCTTCTGGTTTTGGAACATCCATACACATAGTCATAGACTCACAGATTCTAACATTTAGGAGACACATAACATGTCAACCACTTCAAACTCCCACCTAGTGTTCTACTTCACTGCTCACTATAGCCACTAAAGTTACCCACCCAGCCTACTGATCAAACTTTCATGAGTCTGTTAGAAGAGATTAATGTTGAGACTCCTTACAGCCTGCTATATATAACCTCTTATAGCTCTAGCTGCTCGAGATACCAATCTATAAGTGATGATAAAACATTATTGGGACAAATAGGAATACAGTCCCAGCTAACTCAGGTTTCTACACAAGTCCTTTAATAATGATAAAATATAAATGGGACCTGCTAAAACCAATATAGACAGCACATTGGAATAAAAATTTTAAAACTACTCTTAGCTGGCACTAACTAATTTAAGGTGAATGAGTACTTTAGTCCTTTGCATATGCAAAGTGTATAGTGCAACTATGGGATGCACCACCAACTCTGAGACCAGCTAGCTAATATTCTAAAACCAAATAGTACATAGTGTAAAATTGTTCATTGGGAATGAGTGATTCATTTTATTATTCAAATTTTAAACCCTTTAAAATATCTCCTCCAAAGCTATCTTATTTTAAAATATTACAATTCTAGACAATTCTAAATAAATTGAGTAGACATCATAAATCCTTTATTTTTTCATATAAAGAGGTACACCATTTTTATTACTAGAATGTCAGTTTCTCCCAAACTTAGAGGTTCTCCTTTGCAAAGGTAGCTACATGTCTCCGTCTAGCCCTGGTTCTGTCATTACAAACACTTTCCCATCACCACCTGCCTCTGGTCCTCCAAACGCTCCTACTCATGCTTAGACAGCATCTGGAAGCCAAGGTTGCTTCTAGACAATCAGGAATTCCTGGAGGAAAGGTGACTTGGGAGACCTCAATTTCCTTTCCCACTGTCAGAGCAGCATGGTACACTGATTAAGGTCCCAGGGTGAAACTACCTGGGTTTGCTTCCTGGCTCTAGAATAACCATGTGACCACTCAAAAACCATCTGACCTGGGGCAAATTACTTGATTTCTCTGAGTCTGTAACCTCATCTATACAACAGGGATGACAATAATATCTTACCCATAGTGCACCTATGAGCTACAATGAGTAACACGTGGATAGTATGGAGTAGAGTGCTTGGCACATGGGAAGTGCCCAGTACATATTAGCTATTATTATTGTTGTCACTGTGCCCTTTTTAATTCTAGATGACTCTCCTTCCTCTCCACTCTGGCTCAGGTTCATGCCACCTCACCTACAAATTTCTGCCAAGATTTGGGGCTGGGATATGCAGAAGTAGACATTAGGAAAGATTTCATGAACAATAAACATTAAAGTTGGACCATAGAAAATGACTTCCTCCCTATTTGGGTGCTTATCAGAAAATTGAGAAAGGAAGAAATTAAGGAATTGAATGATCTTCAATCAGATTATGCTTTTTTATAGGCCAATCAGGACCCCTCTACTTCCTTCTACATGTTCTCATACTAATATATTTCGTGCTCGCTCTTGTTCTCTGTCTCTCTCTCTTTCTATGTAACATCTTTCCAATCTTTTAACTCTTTATCCTTCAGAGCTTTCCCCCTAATTTTATATATTCTAAATTTTCTCAGCCCAAAGCCAGGCCATGTGCCAGCTGCAGTAGCACCAGGCCTTAGTGGAGCAGAGTGGCATATCCAAATTTTCCCTGTGTTCTCTAGTACTAAGAATATGATTAACTTTGAAGAAACCACACACAAGCGGAGCACTCCTAACCACTCTTTTGCTGCCTGATTTGAATAGAGTTTTGCTCAAATAAAATCTTAAACATAAAAAGTAAATAAATTTAAAAATCACACACAAGACTTTTGTTAGGCAAAAATAAAACAAAATGGCTTACTGGACTCACATTGCTTTTTATTTGAGCCTTTTCTATCAGTGTCACACTTGAATTTTAATTATGCTAAAAGAAGAATTATGGGCTGGCTGTCAATAGCACAGACTGAAAATGACAGGGCTGCTGTAGGTTATGAATGTTGTTCGGTGCACAGAGGCAACCAGCTGAGGGGTTGGGACCTGAGATCTAGCCTCTCACTCACAAAGCCATATACAACATGAATTTACTCAGAAGAGGCATCTTTTCCTATTTTATACAAAGATACTAGATAGACTAGTATTACTTTCATGCAAGGGGAATGATTAAATAAGTAAATATATTGAGAATAATAGGCCCAAGATTTCCCATTGTCTGAGAAAGGAGTTTCAAATATGGAAGGGGCTGTTGGATTCCACATATCAGTGTGAATTTGTGGTTTTCAATATAGGTAGATATTTTACATGGATGTGTGGAGGTGTGTATAAAATATATTTCCTGGCTCTTTCCACCAAGAGGGCCTAGAATCCATGATATACGAGTAGCAGTGATTGTACTAATGCTCATATCTTGGTTTCTAAAATACTAGTCTCCACAGAAAGAATCAGAGCCCTTTGGAAAAAAAGAGGATTCCAGGGCTGGGACAATGAAAGGACAAGATGAGCCAGGAATATCTTGTGGTTCTAAAAAGTAAGAAAGTGCTCAAAGATCTTGAGAGCATGTCAAAAGCTCACAAGGCCAGCTTGAAAGGGCTCCCTCTTACCCGAGTCTGGTCTCCTAAAGACCCATACTCATGCTTGGCCAATCAGAGAAAATCGGAGCAGCAGAATAAGCAATAACAGTCATAGATTGTAACCCATTGAATAAAATTATAATTTATAAATCCATACCAACACAAATGAATAAAATAAAATAATGGGAGAGAAGGTAAGCTGTACTATAAAACAGAATATGAACTAGTAAATGGAGAATGAATGACAAAATTAGAATATTGTCATTTGGTAATCATCACAGTCATAACTGATTCAACAAAAATCATCAGTGGGTGCTAAAAATAAATGGGTGGAAGTCTGATGGAGAACAGGATATTGACATAGACCCAAAGTATCATTCCATAAAATATTTATTAATTAGTAAATACAAAATACATATTCATTAGTACAGAATAGTTATTCATCAGTCTTAGAGTGGATAACCTAGCAGACATAATCTTACCCAGTGACAAAACTTAGCATCACTAATATGGGACAAATCAACATTACCTGCCACCTGATATGATGCACTGAGAAGAACACGTCATCATGTCTATGGTTTTCCCAACAAATATACGTAACCTTAATGCAATCATTGGGAAACATTAGACAAATCAAAATTGGGAGACATTCTACAAAGTAATGGAACTATATTCTTCAAAAATGTCAATGTCATGAAAAGTAAGAGTAAAGAACTATGCCAGAGTACAGTGGCATGGTAATTAAATACAACACATGACCCTGCATTAGAAGGATGTCAGTAAGGCACAGATCTGAATTCTGTGAATATGTCTTACTTCTGTTGAAAAACAGCTTTAAATTCCTTAGTGTTGAGCCAGTCCAGGCCACCTACCCCCAGGCTGGGGCAGAAGCACCCTCTAAAAGAGATCAGGCTCTACACATCAGCCCCAACCTCCTGGCCACCTTCCCCATTGCCTTTGGCTGTCCCAAGACTGGTCTGGCCCTGCCTCACCGCCTGGCCCTTTGAATGGCAGGCCTCCTTGTGCTGTAAATCTGGGCCTGGGCCTGCCTCACATCCTGGAAGCACTCTGTGGACCCTTTCCCTCTTCACTCTACCCCAGGGGGGAGCCCTCATCCAGCCCTCACTGCCAGAACCCCATACCAGGCCCAGGCTCTGGGGACCTGCTTGCCTAGGAGTAGAACTGCATATTCAACTAATAATATGGCCACAGTTCAGCCTCCTGCCTCAGCCCTCAGAAAACCTATATTTTAGCCACCTGAGAATACTTACCAATCCCTCAAAGCACTGGGTTCTTTAACATATGATCATCCTGCTGCCTTAAATACTTCATCCCCTCCTCACACACAACCACCTTTCACCTGCTTCATCTGCCCGTGAAACTCCTCATTCATCAAGGCCCAGCTCAAACGTCATCTTCTCTCCTCCTGCACCCCACTCAGAATTAGCTATGGTTTTGGTGGTTATGCTTCTGCTCTAACACCGATCTCATTTTACTCTGCTAAGGGTATATGTGAGTCTCTGCCTACAGATCAGGAGCCCCAGGAAGATGGGGGACTTGTCCTGTTCAGTGTCATATACCTGAAGACTAGCTCCATGAATTAAAAGCAGGAATTGGGCCATCATTGAATGAACGCAGCTGGTAGGCATGAACAAATTGTCTTCCAGTTATTATACCTTTGAACACCAATGTTTCTTAGTCCTGTCGTTGTCAGCATGAGGGTGCACGTTGAATTCACTGATTCACTCATTTACTGAATCCCTAAGATTGCGACACAATGGGCTAGATGCTGGGCATATGAAGGCAAATAAAATATAGACCCCGACTTCAAGGTCAGATTCTCCCACAGTCAACTGTAAAACAATGTCAAAGTGTATTAATAGGCTGTGCTTAGGGTTAATACATTAAAGAAGCATGTTATTCTTTTAAAACAATATGATGTTCAAATGGCTGTGAAAATGTTATTTAGTGGTTGGTAACACTATAGAAATTTGGAAATGGTTTCCTCACCAGCCATTTAATTCCCTGGGTGTCTTTGACTGACACCAAGATCATCAAGCAAGTATTTAAGTAATACTTATTTAAAACTGAAAATGTGAATGAGTTTCCACCTGAAAGAAATGATGAATCCTTTTCCAAAAAAAGAGATAATTGTTAGCAATTTCAGAAGGTGAACTAGTACAGGATTCATTCTCACATTGTTCTCATCTGTCTGATGAAGATGGAAGGTTTACATAGGCTTGACTAGTCCCCATGGCAACAGCCTTTCTCCTGGGTTACCATAGGAATTGTGAAGGCCTTTATAAACCTCCATTAGCAGAGCCTAGGCCAGCCACAGTCAGAAACATCTGCTGAGGAAGACACTGCAAAGTGTCAGCAAGGGCATCTGGGAATTAATTTACCTTAGAGCAGCTGCGCAGGTCTGTTCAGCCCCCACATCTACACCTATGAACACTAGATAGCACTGGAATCAGTATGATGCCTCGAACACTTCACACAAAAGGGTTTTCAAAATCCAGCCACTAACAGATATGACCAGGTTTCAAAAGATTTTTGAGACACTAAGAAGGAGTCTATTCTGGCGAAGCCTCATATAGAAGAAAGGTAAGTTCATGCCCGCCCCCCCCAGGACAGGGCATTAGAGCCATATTAATAATGAATATAGTGATGGATGGTGGTGATGGTTACGCAACAATGTGAATGCTCTCAATGCCACTGCAACAGACACTTAAAAATTGTTAAGATGATAACTTTTGTGTTGTGTATTTCACAATTAAAAATAAAAAATTAAAAGTTGTAATTATGATACTACCATTATTGAGCACCTACTATATCCCACACATTAACACTAGGAGCCTCAGTTGTTCCAAGTCCATCATCACACAAGCCTGTGCGTACTTATCCCTATGTTGCAGATCATTGTTATCCTCCTTAGAAGATAAGGAAACTGAGACTTATAGAAATAAGTAGCTCCAGGATACACACTAGTAAGTGGAGATAGCAGTTGAGCCCAGGTCTCTCTGACTCTGGAATCTTGGCCCTTAACCACACAACTTCATCATCAATGTCACCTATTCTACAGCAGCTCATTGATATAGTGAAGACACATTCTATTGAACTGATATGTGAAAGCTCTTGTTAAATTCTGTGTAAATGTTTGGTGTTTTCTTTTTTAAGACATAAAGGATAATCTTTTAGGATGCCAATGCATCCTAACCTTTGAATTTATATTTATATTTATATTTATATTTATATTTATATATATGTCTAAACAGATATTTAAACATAAATATAAATTATAATTTAATTTATATTTATATTCTAACCTTTGAATTTTGTTTACAACCCTCATGTATCTTCAGAAAATATGAAGATATTTCTACTTTTAAAAAGTGGCACAGTATAAAAATAACTTGAACTTTCTAATAGCAATCTGTATTAAAAACAAAACCAACCACTAACATCTACAGGAGAGTTTCATATATGGAGAAATCGTTTAGTAAATAAACTGGAGAATTGCAGGCACATTTTATACACCGGAAAGCCATCAGGGCAAAGAAAATGACCATGTGTAATGCTAGAACATGTGGAAGGCATGTGGTAGTAATCTCTTCTTCGGGCTTTGGTCAGGCCATGTGGAAAAAATCTGAAAAAAGAGAACTCTGGGAAGAGAGAATTCTAAAACCCAAGGGAATTTCTTCAGTAGCAAGAAGGAACGCAAAAACAGAAATTCATTCTTAAAAATAAGCCTTTGGACCATGCCACTAGAGAAGAGACATGTCCCCTTTGAGGTTTCTTCTCCATACCAGTCATAGCAGTGAAGAACACTAAGTGGGATCCTTCTACCAAGAGCCAAATATCTGGGTCCCAGCCCCTGAAGCTCTCAATTCTCAGGTAGGTAAATAGGGGAAGAAATTACATTTTTTCTCTTCAAATACTTAGCTATTTTAATAATATTTTGTTTTACAAGTACAATTGGAAGGAAATGGGGAGTTGTTATTTAATGGATATAGAATCTCAGTTTTGAAAGATGAAAAAGATCTGGAGATCTGATACACAACGTGAATGAACTTGACAATACTGGGTGAAGATGGTAAATTTCATTATGTGTTTTATACTACAATTTTTTAAAAAAGTAAAATTGATGACATCTGTCAGCTCAGGCTGCTATAATAAAATACTATGATTGGGTGGCTTAAGCCACAGATATTTATTTCTCACAGTTCTGAAGGTTAGTGAGTCCAAGATCAAGGTGCTGGAAGGTTCTATTCCTTGTGAGATCCCTCTTTCAAGTTTGCAGATGGTCACCTCCTTGCTGTGTCCTCACAAGGCAGAGAGAGTAAACTCTGGTATCTTCCTCTTATTATTTAAGATACTAATCCCATCATGTGGGTCCCACCATCAGGAATTCATCTTAATCTAATAACCTCCTGTTGTCAGCATTCAGAAAGAGAGGGCTCTGGGCACTCTTACCCCCTGAACAGACATAATCCAGAACTCTCTCACTTTGCTCTCATGTTGACTTCTCTTCCAGTCCTACGTCTGCATTCACTCACCCCCTGCTCTCTTGCTCTGCCTTTGTCCATCAAAATTATGATGGACATGATTTTTTTGACCTTGACATTTAATCCTTGTTGAACTTGCCCTCAGGTTAGATCTATTTCTGACTCATTTTGAGCTGCCATCTGGGCCCAGGTCTCTGAATCTTACCCCACTATAAGGTCCCACCCTGGCCCACCTCAAAAGTGGCATGTGTTGGACATAAAACCAAAGGTATTACCAACATATTGGACAAAAAACTTATAAAACAATAAGCTAAATTTTACCAACAATAAATTTAATATTCTGCTCTTTGAGTCACTAAATTAATTGTTTCAATCTAGAGTTCCACATTCGGCTGGATAGTAATTCATATAATATAGATTTCAGGCCTTTATTGACCAATACTGGCAAATCCATTATTAATCAACAGTGTAATAATGTCACTAAGATGACTAATATGTTTAGCTACATCAGAAAGTCAGCAAACTTTTTGTGTGAAGGGATAGATATAAATATTTTAGACTTTGCAGGACATACAGTCTGTTGTAATTATTCAGCTCTCATTGTCTATGAAAAACAGCCAGAGTCACTATGTAAAAACTTTGGTGTGGCTATGTTCCAACAAAACTTTAGTTATACAAACTGGGTCAGTTTGCTGACCCCTGAGCTATAAAAGTTAGAGCCAAGATCACAGAGTTGATATTTTTACTGCATCCTGCAGGCATCAAGCCATAAGCCAATTCTTTTTTTTTTTTTTTTTTTTTCATAAGCCAATTCTTGAGATTCGTTTCTGGGCTCTAAAAGTTTAATTGGTCAGAAACTAGAGAGTAGAGACCTCCCTACTTGTCAATATTGCTTTCTTAATTCATCAATCTTGGGCACGTTTTTTCAGTGTGACAAAAACCTACTTAGAACACTGACATTCCTTTTGAACTTTTCCATCTGGTCCCCAAGGAGAATGTGACCATCCCTATCAAAGTTGTGCTGGAATCAGACCACCCAAGTCTACCACAGTGCTGCCAATCAAAGAAAGGAGGGATATTAGTGTGTGGCATATTGGTCATTAGTAAACTCATGCATGGTAGCTCCTAGGGGCCATCAGTTCTTTTAAAGTGCTGGCCAGGTGATCTTGTAGTAGACTGTACTAGCTTCTTAGCTGCAAAGTTACAGATTTATGTGCAGAAGTCACAAACTGGTGGCCTCTTGACCCTATCTATCTACAGATTTGTTTAATTCAGCCTGCAAAATGTTTCTAAATAGTTATCCCCATTTGAAAATAATAAAATTTAACATAAAAATATTGAAGTTCTACCAATTTGGGGCATGGCTACAGCCAAATGGGGCTGTCCCTTCAAGAGGGAGCCTGCCTTTCCCAGCTCACTAAGGTCTCCAACTGTCCTACTTGACTCTTTTTAGTTGTATTCTGGTCTCATAAACATTCCAATTTACAATCCCTCTACGTAGCCCACTTTTCCCTCTTTTAAAAAGAAAAGCATGACTATGCTTAGCTGATTCCAGTTTTCTGACACCCCCCCATTTTTCACAGCTCCCTCCGAGATAACCAAAAGTGGCTCAGTAATCTCATTTGCAAAGTCTCCCAGTTCCCTACGATACAATGTTCCTGGGCAAGCTTTGTGCTCACTGAGTCTCTCCACCAGTTTGACCTTCGATGATCTTTTTTATGCTCCCGTTTGTTCTACCCTTTCCATTCATAAGGTCATTCTCCTTGGAAGAGCAAACAAAGGCCAAGAGTTTTTGAACAGCTATGAAAGCATTTACCCAAGGCATTTGCTTCTGCCTTTTTTACTCTTTAGCTTGTTCCAAATGGAATTTTGTGTCTTTTATGATATCCTGAGCATTGTTCACAAGTCACAATTTATCCTGAGCTTTCGCTTTTCTGACGTCATTTGCACAAATCTTCAACACCCTTTATATTCCTTCTTTAGGTACTGGTCGGTCCTTTGAAGACCTCAGCTAGCATAGCATGGAGGATTCTTTTAATTTAGAGACCACTCTGTTTCCTCTTCATCAGTTTCGAAACTATGATTGTACATAGTTTCGTAAACAAACTGTCCACATGGGGACCTTCCCAACCCTTGTGAGATGTCTACCACTTCAGAATTTCAAGCTAGCTGAATCTCTTCTCTGGATTTCTTTTTCCCCCATGGCTAACCCAAGTTCTTTCAGGTTTCTCTCCTTTTTTTTTTTCTTTTTAAATTAAGATTAAGTACAGGAAGTGTCTCACCATTTCATCTACCTGCTGAGTGGAAAAACATTATGGGGCAAGGAAGGATTTATTAGAATCTGGGTGGAACCTGAGGTTTGCTTAGGTCTGACACCCTCTGGTTTCTATCTTTGTCCTTTGAATTATGTGGGAGTTGAGGAGCGTCCTGGGAAAAGAACTCAAACAGATATTCATGGCACATCAGAGTAAGTGAGGTAAGAGAACTCGACCAAAAGTAAATTACAAAAGGACTTGCAGCAACCTTCTAAAAATAATTTGCTTCAAAATAAGAGAAGCCTGTGTGACTAGTCAGACCCAGTGATAAAGTCTGCAGGTCTGTGGGAGAGAAATTCCAAATATCAAGATGAGGAGATTTACTTGAACCCACTCTGACCCCTCCATCTAGGCAGATGTGTGTGCCATAGAAAGATGGGAGCAGTGAGTGAACCGAAAGAGCTTTCCACCAAAATTGGTTGTGGGCTCCCCTAAGGGACTGAGATGTGGAGGAGGGAGAGTACCAGCCAGCCAGAGCAGTGGTGGGCATCAAGTTATGGTGTAAAAACAAGCAGGGGACAATCAAGATGCCACACCTATGCACCTTGCTTCCTTACCAAACCTGCAATCTAGATCAGGAATCCATTTCTTCCATCTGGCTGGGTGATCTTCAGGAGGCCCTCATGTTAATAATAGCTTCTTTTCTTTTATACTTTTGCCTTTTTCAAGATTTGATTCACGTGCCAAGCCAAGCATGGTTCAATGGCTGAGCATCAACCTAGGATCCAGAAGATTGGGGTTCAATTCCTGGTCAGGGCACATGCCCGGTTGCGGGCTCAATCCCCAGTCGGGGGTGTGCAGAAGGCAGCCAATCAATGATGACTCTCTCATCATTGATGTTTCTATCTCTCTCTCTCTGCATCTCCCTTCCTCTGTCTGAAATCAATAAAGATATATTTTAAAAAAAGAAGATTTGACTCACAGATCAATGCATTTCTATTCAAGTATTTGTCTTGTGATATGTAGCACTCCCACACCTCTTCTTCTGAAAAACTACTCCTTGCTAAAAAGGTGAACACCTCCATTGCCATATTTAGGAGTGAGGGTCCTCCCATCAAGTCTCTGAGACTACTAAATCTTTATACCATTCTTGCATTAAAATAACAAAATGATTCTATTTCACAATACTAATAGGTCTTTCTAACCCCTTGCTTGGTTTTCCTCTTTCATTCCCTGAGCTTCTTTCGTCAGCCTTATGCTTCTGGATAAGTAGTAACCAGCTCCGCAATTTTATTTGAAATGTCACTAGAAAACACCATGAGCTTGCCAGTCCTCATGTCATAATTGTCAATAATGATGAGAACAGGTACCACTTACTGGGTAGCTACTATGTGCTGTTTACATATACAGTATTATCTCTTATCTTTGCATGGTATATCTTCATCCCCGCTTTATAGAAGAAAAAAACTGAGACTTTGGAACCTGAATAACTTGCTAAATGTTCCAAAGTTATTAAGTGGACAGGCTGGTCTAACAGGATCCACATGAGAGGTGACTGAAGAGTTTAGTGGAGGGAGCATTTTAAGGTATGAGCAGGGTTATAGAAAACCTGCAAGGAGGCGTAAAGCAACCCATGGATAAAAATAGCAGAAAGCTTTTATAATCCTTGGGCATGAAAGGGCAAGAAGGGCCAGTGGTTACTAGGGCCTGGAAAGAAAGCTATAGGAAGGCAGCTGTCAGGAGCGGCCATGGTCAAACATAGCCCAGCAGAGAGAGGGCTGGGAAAATAAATATCTTTACCTCACTCCCCACCTTCTGATTACTGGCCAGTACCTCCCCATTGGCTAAACCCAACAAGAAGCAAGAGAGCAAGGTGGAGAAGGCTGGAATGTGGAACTGGAGGAGAACGGAGAACATCCTGCAGGGCTGAGATTCGAGCCCTGGTTTGCCTAATTCTCTTTTCAAAATGCCATGACACCTTTATCTCAAACTAAGAGCTCATCATTTCAGTTTCTAATATCTTGATCTCTAAACCCAAATTCCATACTCAGGTATGTGTCGTAGGCAGTGAATACTTCCCAAATAGTAACCTTATTTCTTCCTAGTTATTCTTCCAAATAATGGCCTGAGGAAGCAGAGCAGAAAGCTGCACCAGTACCCATCATGCTGCAGGGTCCTGTTCAGCACAGAAGAATCCCTGGAGATATTGACAACATTTACCCACACAAATGACTCACTGAGAGAGGTATATCTTAGCAGACTCTGCGACAGCCCAGACACATGCTTCAAGAAGTCAATCCTCTCCTAATTGGGTGAATGGCCCAACCCACAGTCCCTTCAAATCCCTTGCAACTTGATTTTCTGTTTGGCCTTCACCCTCCTACCTCATCTACCTCTTTCTTAAGGAGAAATACCAAGAGGCATTCACTGTGCTCTTTTACACCCCCCTCAGTCAGGGAAATCTGCTAAAACTCCCAGTGACTGCTGGTTACTGGTTCACTGTATAGCCAACTTGCCCTCATTCATGCAGGGCATTGTCCATGACTTTCCCAAAGATGGGGAAATTGTAACTGTATTCATCAGTTTCCAAGACAAGAATTGAGCCACTTTTCGAACAAGCAGTATCGTTGTTTTAAAAAGTTATATGGCCTGGCCGGGCGTGGCTCAGCGGTTGAGCGTTGACCCAAGATCCAGGCGATCGGGGTTCTATTCCCGGTCAGGGCACATGCCCGGGTTGTGGGCTCGATCCCCAGTCGGGGGCGTGTAGAAGGCAGCCGATCAACAACTCTCTCATCGTTGATGTTTCTATCTCTCTATCCCTCTCCTTTCCTCTCTATGTAATCAATAAAGGTATATTTTTTTAAAAAAGTTATATGAAATAAAACACAATTACATAGGCAGAAAATCCTAAAGCTCCAAAAAAACAAAAACAAAAACAAAAAACAACCCTGCTACAACTAATAAATGAACTCAACAAGGTCACAGGTTACAAGGTAAATATATAAAATCAATTGTATTTTTTACTGACTAATCAATGAAAATTTAAAAATAAAATCAAAGGAACAATACCAATTATAATAAAAAATGAAATACTTAGGAATACATTATCACATATATATGCAAGGCCTTTATACTGAAAACTATAAAATTAAAAATATCTAAGTAAATTAAAAGATATACATATGTTTATGAATTGCAAGTTTCAATATTATTAAAATATCAATTCTCTCCAAATTAACTTACAGATTTAACATCATCCTTATCAAATCCTCAGTGGTGTTTTCTGGTAGAAATTGACACACTGATTCTAAAATGTATATGGAATTACAAATGATCTGGAATATCCAGAATCATTTTGAAATATAAGCACAAAGTTTGAGGATTACCCACTTGACTTCAAGACTTACTATAAAACAGTAGTATTCAAGACAGAGTGATATTGCTGTAATGATAGACAAATGGATCAATGAAACAGATTAGAGAGTTCACACATACATGTTTTCAACACAGCTGCTAAGGCAATTCAATGGGAAAAGGCTAGTCTTCAACCAATGCTGCAGTAATGACTGTATATTTACATGGAGAAAGATGAGCCTCAACCCTTACCTCACATCACACACAAATAGTAACCTGAAATAGGCAGTGCCCTCAGCGGTCCCCCGGATCTGTCTCTTGCTTTCAACAGTGTTTGGATGTAACAGACCCAGGGATGCCCCTTCTTCTAACCTCCGACCACCCTCCAAACTCTTTTCCAGTCACTATCTTTGGAACCATCTTAGCCATCCTCAGCTTCCGAGACCAGCCAACACTGTCTTTGACCCTAACTTCTTACTGAGGAACAACCATGAGCTCCCAAGTTTGTCAGAATTATTCCACTGAGGTGGAATCTGCCATCAACAACCTGGCCAGCCTGCATCTGCAGGCCTCCTATACCTACCTCTCTCTGGGCTTCTATTTCCAAGGCAAGAACGTGGCTCTGGAGGGCATGGGTCACTTCTATAAGTTAGTGGAGGAGAGCCACAAGGGCCCGAGCATCTCTTAAAAAGGAAAACCTGTGCTGTGGCTGTGTTCTCTTCCAGGATGTCCTGAAGCCTTCCCAAGATGAGTGGGATGAAACTCAGGATGCCGTGGAAGCCAACATGGCCTTGCATGAACCCAGTAAATTTTAATCATACTGAAACCTCCCCTCAGCACCATAGGATTCTAGTGATGTCTACAGTTCCTTTGGGTGTAGTCCCAGCCATTGGTCACTATTCTGTTCTTTAATAAGATCATAGAGCTGAGGAAGGCTTTTAAGGTCCTGGTGCAGCTCGGTCTCAGACTCTTAGGTTTGGTTCTTTTCTGGTCCGTAGAGACACAAAATGGTCCTTGACTTATAGAAGATTACCCTCTGGTTAAGGAGGAACTAGAGCAGGTCTCATAATTATTTGAGCTAAGGCCTGTCCTATTGACATACCCAATAACTTCACATATACTCTCCTCACAAGGAACATTACATAAAATGTGTCTTCTATTAGAAGCTGTATTAATGAGGTATTCAGTCAGAAAACAATCAAAGTCCAATAAATTAACTAATTAGCAGAAACTTTACTTGAATTCTAGATTGAAACCCAAAACATAATTACTTAAGCAGTGCACTGTCTTGATCTCCTTTGTATATCATTAAGGATGGTATTTTGGCTACTTTTGAATGTGTTTACTGTTTTCATTTAAACAAAATGACCCCTTCAACCAGCCTCTGGGCCACTCTTCTAGCCAAAAAGGACACTGTACATTTAATAGGCCTCAGAGACAGCACTGAAATGGGTCCTCTGCTGTCCCCAGAGCCTTCTTGGACTCTGCCATCAGACATCCTTCAAAGAAAGGACTTATAAGTACCCTGTTCTTAATGTAAAATTAAAGCCTTTAGCTGAAAAGTTGCAGATTTAATGCATGCTTAGCTTTCCACCCTCTTCCTCCTCACCCAACCCCTACTCTGCCTCACTTGTCTCATTGACATATCCATCTCCACACTGGATCCTAACATCATTTGAAAACAAAAACTGTATCTTTCTTCTTGAGAAGGTCTCCAGCACTGTCTAGTTCAATGCTTTGCACACAATAAATACAAATACACATTTTAAAATAAATTTATGAATACACTAAAGCATCCCTCAAATAGGACCAACAAGGACAGTGGGACCCTTGCTTCCTTGTCTGGGGTTTGTACAACGTGAAATGTGAAATGGTCAACAGAGAAACGGGGTTACAAAAGGCACTGTTGTCAGAAATTGGAAAGTTGCTAATGTGGGCCCAATCTTTCTCAGAGGCACCACTGTGAAATTGGGAATTACACACCATTAAGCCTCACCTCAGTATCAGGACAACAGGTGGAGATTTAAAGAAGGACAGACTAGTACAACACAGATAAGGTGGATATGACACTAGGTCTCAGCATGGCGTTCCCTGGGGAGGCTGAGCCTCTGCAGCCAGGGAGAGTTCTTTGATAAGGAGAGTGAAAGAACAGGCCTTTCAACATGGTTGTACTAGGGTCAGATTTGCTCATGTTTTCAGCCAGTTTGGGTGGGGAGTAGAATACAGATACTCTAGGAAGGAGAGAGAGAGTCTGCATGGGATCTTGCCTGGATTCAAACATCTTCCTAGCAGCAAACAAATGTAATTAACTTGGGTAGCAGGGGCCTGGGAATTCCTACAGTCACTTAATGGAAGAGATACACTCTTGCCAGGTTTTCTTTTTTTTTTTTAAAAAAGGGGGTGTTGTCCTGGGCTAGGTCCAGCTGACAGTTTAACTTTATTTATTTTTTTTAAACATATCTTTATTGATTTCAGAGAGAGGAAAGGAAGGGGGAGAGAGAGAGAGATAGAAACATCAATGATGAGAGAGTCATTGATCGGCTGCCTAGCCCACAACCCAGGCATATGCCCTGACCGGGAATTGAACCCCAATCTCCTGGATCCTAGGTTGATGCTCAACCACTAAGCCATGCCCAGCCAGGCTTGCCAGGTTTTCTATAGAGGGAGTTTCTGTTGGTGAATCTTATATTCCTACTGATTGAATTTTTTTTAAAAAATCAGAGATCCTTTTGAAATAGAGACCAATATTCCAACAAAGTATACCAAAATATTGATCATAGGCAGGGTGCCCAAATGGCTGTTGGCTCTTCCTACCTTGATAGCTTACCAGGATCTGAAACACCTGGATCCAACACTAATTCATGGACTCTCCCAAACACTTCCCCACTGAAGCTTTCTGTTTCTGAAATAGAGTACCGTTGTCCTCCCAGTCACAAAGGTGGGAAACATGGGAGCCGCCATTCACAACTCCCTCTTGGCAATTCTGTCCCTCTTCTTCATCCTTGTTACCTCTGCCCTAGGTCAGACTTCATCAGGTCCCCCTGGACTAAAATGATGGCTTCCTAGTTGGTTCTTCTTCCTCTGAGATTTCCCTTGAAGTCCATTCCATACAGTGCCTCCCAGACCAGTCTTCAAAAAGCATCTGTGACTGTGTCACTCTCCTGCTCAAAACCTTCAAAGGATTCCCATTTTCTACATAAAATCTAAACTTTGCAATCTGGAATTCAAGAGCTGCATAATCTGGACCCAGCATATCTTTCCCGATCTTTCCTTATTCCCCTGCATTTTCACTTTTCTTCAAATTTAACTTCAATTAAAACAATATCTACTATTTATTAAATATAGCCCTTCCCCCATCTCTCTCTCTCTTCCTCAGCCAATCTGTGAGATATTTATTATTATTGATCCCCACATGACATATGAGGAAACTGAAGTCCAAACAGATCAAATGATCTGTCAAAGACCATTCAATTAGTAGGTGGAGGCCACTACCTCCAAAGTCCAGGTTTTTGGCCACTGCATCTCCCCCATATAATTTCCCTGTTCAGGGAGTACTTGCACTGCCCCTTCTCCCCCATGGAGGGGAAATTATTATGTTCCTCCTGCCTGGTGCTCTTAGTTCCTTGAAGTTTTGTACAACCTGTAACTAACTAGGAGTTTACCAGCTTCAATTTTCTATAAAGATTTGACTCATTAGAACAGATCACTTCTAGTGATTACTTGGTCATTTATTTCTAATTCTCATTTATCTGAATTGTGAGTTGCTCTTGCAGAATGGATCTGTTTTTTCCCTCCCTTGCCAAGCAATAGAGAAAAAATTGGACAAGTGGCATGTATTCACTTAAGGTAAATCAGGTTGGCTTGTGAAGTCTCATCTGAATTATCCCTTCTCTATAGCATGCTTTTCATGGAATTGAGAAGTGTGTAAATGTACCAGTTGGAACAGTTGGACAGTCTGAAGACACAAAGGAAAGAAGATGTGATGTTATAAATTCTTTAAGATTCGCTGGAGATTCATGGCCCGCTAATGTTGAAGCTAAATTAGTGCTCTTGTCACAGCTATTAAGTAATGTTAGCCGATTATTTTCCTAAGTCCAATTCTAGTGCTTTACGCACAATGACTAGGTTTTTAAAACAAAGAGATAATTCTCTCACTGCACTTTGCAGACTACATAATCTTATGTAGATTTCTGAATGAATATGAAGCCTCATTAAAATTTTGTACGGGATCCATAATGTTGTGATAGATCTTTTTTTCTACATGTTTCTGCATATCCTATATAATAAAACATTTTCATAGTACTTTGCAGTTTACAAGGAATATTTATGTTATCTCATTTGATCTTCAATTTTCCTTGAAAGATAAATAGAATAATAATAGATAAGGAAACTTGGTTCCAACAGGAAAAGCAACTCATCTATGTCACAAGAATAATGCATGCAAGAGAAAGAATTGAACCCGGTTCTTAATTCCAAATCCAGAGCTTTTTCTATGCACCTTCTAGCTACCTGGCACTGGACTGGGCAAGAGGGCTAGAACAGAGAATGAAACCTCAAGAAGCTTACAATATAGTGGAAAGATAGACCGAGAAGACAGTATAAAGCAATTTGATGGAGGTATACATGGGTTGTCATGGAAGCTCTGCAGACTCATGCATCAATCCAGAGAGGATTTGTGAGCAGAGTTGTTTTTTTTAATTGAATTTATTGGAGTGATATTGGTTGATGAAATTATATAGATATCAGACGTATAATTCTAGAATACATCATCTGTATACTGTATTGTGCGTTCACCACTCCAAGTTAAGTTCTCCTTCTATCACAATGTGTTCCCTCCTCCCCCATTACCCTCTTCTACAAGGTAAGGAGGAGAAGAGAGAAAGTGGTATCAAGGATGCATATCCTCTGAGGCAGGAGAAAAAAGAGGGAATGAATTGTAAGATGCTGAAAGCTGGGAGAGATCAGTTGATATGAGAGGGATCAATTTTCTCAACTGAGTAAAAGACAAGGTCTTCTGGTAGAAATGTTGAGTGTGGGGTATGGAACTGTATATGGAACTCACCAAGAGTGGTAGATATTTAGAGTTGCTGAGAAGGATACTATGATCAATCATGGACTCCAAAGAGGGAAAAGAAGAAATAAAGGTTGGACAAGTTTTCAATTGATGGAGAGAGAGTGGAGGGACCAAGAGCCTAAAGAAAGCAAAGGCATGACTCTACTAGAATGGAGTTGAAGGCTTCAAAGGGAAACTCTTCTAGGAGATGGCCCTGAGTATGTGAGTGAAATTGAGGAAAAGTGACGGTTTCTGGAAATAGGCTCCAGAATCATAAGACTAGGGTATTGGATGGCCTAATTCTTGTCATTGAAATCTCTTACAATGATGATTGCAGGAGCTGAAATGGAGAGAAAGGTCATGAACCAGGTTCCAAGTCTTCAATAAATGAATAACAGTGACTGGGAGGCTAGTAGATGATAGTGCTATAGAAGAGAGAGTGATTTTTATAGCCAAATAAAATGAAACTCAAAATAAATAGCAATTTTTAACTAGGGTGAAAGTGTAACGTCTGTAGACATAAAAGAAGACCTGGGAAAATGTGGACCCCTTTCCCAGGTCCACGGTGCATGGAAAGTGAAAGAATGAGTAGCCTACAGTGGGGAAGTCCACATAGGGTGATCCACATCTCACGAATGAGGCGGCGAGTGGGGACTGGTTCACCAGGGAGCAGGGACCCAGAGGCGCAGTGGACTGGGATGGGGAAGTTAATAGTGAGAAGTGCGTAGAAGACCAACAGGAGAAAAAAAGAGTCAGGAGTGGCCTTGCATGACAAAACAGAGAATTGCTGAGATGAGAGGTCTGGTTAGAAGATACCTGCCCCCCATGAAATGTTCTAACTGTGGCCCATGTGCCTGTGATGCCAGAATGGACCAGGGTCTCAGGCAGTCTGCCTGTTCTCCGAGAGACCATAAGGGCTGCTGGATGTTTGCAAACAGATCTCGAGAGCCTTCCTCTTATCTCCCAATACTCAAAAAGGGTATTCTTAGCTCATCCCAAATTAATTTTTTATCTAAAATACATCTTCCAATTAAAAAAGTCAACTCTCAATCTTTTTAAGTATGCTAAATTAAAATGTGCAAAATGACTATTATCTTCTTCCTTTAAAGAGAAACAGAGAAGACTTTACATCTGCTTTTTTATATTTCAGAGAAAAAAAATGGAGCAAATGATGTGATTGAAGCCAAAGTTGTCTATAAAGTGTGAAAGCACTTCCTTTTCTTTCCTTTCCTTTCCCTGGAGCCAGGGCTAAAACTAGGAGGGAGAGGAAATTAGCATGAAGGTTTTACTTAAATTACAAGATGGGTGAAGACCTTGCCCAAAGATGATATCTCCTTGTCTCCTATGACAGACAATGAATGGCTTTCCACACCAAGGTCGTTCTCTTTGTTATGTAGATAGTTTCCAAGAAGCTCACAGAGTGCTCTATTGGAAGAGTGCACGGTGCTGAGAGCATTCTGACACTGGAGTTTAGAGTCTGCTGGATGCTCCTCACTGCTACCTACACACCTTGTGACTTTCAGTTTGATCTTCTGTTTCCCCATTTTCAAAAGAACCAGAACCTATACCACAGTATATCTATGAAGATTAAATGAGACAACAATGGGAAAATTGCTTTATAAGGTGAAAAGCACAAGATGCATGTTTGCACAACATAGTAGGGTGGCCTAGAATTGATGCTTCTGCATCCACAGTCTAACTCTTGGCCAAAGTAGTAGCAATGGTAAAGGCAGAAGAGTGTTCCTCAGGGCGCAGATACAGTGAGACAGAAACTTTGGGCAGGTCCTGAATGCTTCTTAAACCACACTAGATGGGAACCCTTCTTTTATCTGACTGTAACTGGCCCTCATTCATCTATTTGAAAAATTTTCAGAGTGGGAGTAAGAAAACACACTGTTGTTACAATTTTCTTTACAAGAAACAAAAACACTATTTTTCTTAATTACATTAAAGGCATATATGTACACACACACATATATATAATTTTATATATATAAAATTCATAAGTCATTCCTGATTTGTTTCAGAAATACATACATATATACGTATACATGTATATATACACAAATATAAGTAATCATATATACATGTATATGTGTGTGTGTGTGTGTGTGTGTGTGTGTGTGTGTGAAGAAAAAGTAATATATTCAATTCCTGCTGTACATCCCCAGCTGGTTGCCTATCAGTTCCTTAAATTCAGAGCCAGAAATGGATAAAGAAACCTAGTGGTTTAAAACAATTTATTGTTTTTCACAACTCTGTGGCTTGGCTGGATGGCTCTGCTTGCCTGAGATGACTAGTGTGGTTTCATTCAGCTGGCAGATCTTCTGGGGGCTGGGCTCAGCTGGGCCTGTTGACTAAAGGGCTCTGTTTCCCTGCACAGAACCTTGGGATTTCTCAGGGCATGAAGGTCTCAAGACACTTTTCCAAAAAGAAGCATTGCAAGAGTGTGAAAACAGAGGCCACAAAGCTTCTTAAAACCTACACTCTGAAGCCATACAGTGTCACTTTAGCTGCATTCTACAAGTCAAAGCAAGTTACAGGGCCAGCCCAGGTTCAGGAGAGAGAAAACAGACTCTACCTGCTGAGATGAGCTGCAAGCCTCACTGCAAAAGGCACGCAAGATGGGAGAAGTTATTGTAACCATCTTTGGAAATAATCTGCCACAACTGATTCCTCCCTCCCTCCCTCCCTCCCTCCCTCCCTCCCTCCCTCCCTCCCTCCCTCCCTCCCTCCTTCCCTCCCTCCCTCCTTCCTTCCTTCCTTCCTTCCTTCCTTCCTTCCTTCCTTCCTTCCTTCCTTCCTTCCTTCCTTCCTTCCTTCCTGTTCTTTAATCTTATAATGACTAAGCATCTGCTGTGAGCCAAGCCCTGTTCTAGGTGCTAGGGACATACTCAGCTGAGACAGATAAGACCCCTACCCAGGTGGACCTTAAATCTAGCAGAAGTAAGCAAATAGACGAGTAAGCTCATTTCTTCGAGAGATAAAGAATGCAGTGAATAAAAACCCGAGGTGGGAGATGAGTGGGGCAGCAAGACTGCTCTAGACTAACTGATCAGTGAAGCCTCTTGAAAGAGGTGACATGTGAGCCAAGTGCAAAAGCCCCGAGGCAGGGCCAGATTTGGGCAGGGCAGCAGCAGCATGACTAGGGGAGAATGGAAGGGCATGTGTTTTCCATATCAGCCGCAGACAAAACTGCGCATCAACCTTTCCAGCTAGAGACGTCAGTGTCATCCTCAACTCCTCCTCCTCTCACATCCCCAGATTCTCTGGGGACAAAGTCCAATGAATCCTTCTGAAGCCTCCCAGATGGGTCTCTTCCTTCTTCTCTCCTATCACTCTTCTGGGTATCGCTCACCTACAGCCTGCCTTCATTCTCCTGCCTGCCTCTGCTTTCTTCCCACTTTAATCCTGTCAACAGCTGTCTGAATCGCCTCCTGAAGACACAGTTCAGCTTCAGCTCAGAACCCTCAGTGGCTCCCTGTGGCCATTGGATGAGGTCCGAACCTCTCAGCTTCTCTTGGGAAGCCTCCATAATCCAGCCCCCATCGACTTTTTCAGTCTATCTCCCACTCTGTGTCTAAGGTCTATTGTGAGAAGACCATTCTTTTGAGGTTGAAGTGTTGCTCCTCTCCTGAAACACAAGTCAAATGAGAACTGAAGCCATAATCTGCTGTTAGCCGTGGAGCATGCGTGGGGGAAGCCAATGTCTCTAAAGCCAGCTCTTCGGGATGGCAGAAAAGTGGGTCAGAACAGCATCAGAATGAGGGAGGAGGAGAGACAGGCTAAGAGCCAGGGGTAGAGATCAAGTCTAAGTCTGAACCTGGGGTGAGTAGCTCTTGGGGACAAGTAAAGGACATGAAGAGTCGGGGTGAAGGAAAGATCAAGAGTTATTGACAGGAAGTCAGATGGTAATTTGTAAATAATTCGTAACGCGCTGGAGGCCAGGGCTGGAAATTACCCACCCACTCACACAGAGGGTAAGCAGCCCAGAGAGGCAAAGTGCCTAGCTCAGGGCCACAAAGCGAGTCCCCAGGAGATCCTGCCTGGCCCTCAGCCCCCAGACTCCCAGGCAAAGCTGCTTCATGTCTCTTCCCACTAATCCATCTTCCCACCTCTTCAGGGTGGGATGACTTCATGGAATCAAGCCCAGAAACAGGGAGCCTGATGATGCTTTAGATGCAGCAAAAAGCCAAGGGGAGGAGGGTTTTCTCCAGCGTACACACTTTCCCTGGCCCACAGCGGAGGGACCCAGGTCCAAACGTCTGAGTCAGAGACAGAGGCTTCTTATCTTCGGCTGTGCTGATGTGACACATTGAGAAGCTGACAGGAAAACAACCAAGTCCATTTATTTGACTGCCATGATAAGTGAATTGGATCAGCTATGTAGTCAGGCCAAGGAATTGCTTAGAAAGATGTCACTAGGGTGGCCAAGGGAAAAGATTCAACCCTTGGCAGCCAACCTAGTGGACTCTTAGTGCTAAAAATAGCCCTAGCATCGTAATATTTCCAAAGAGGTTTCATATCCATTATATCAAATTCTCCACCCAACATGTCTATGAGGTAGGTACTATTTTCACTATTTAAGGATGAGGAAATGAGATGCTGAGGGCGCACTCAAGGTCACATGAGCTCATCGGTAGAAGAGCTGGACTTTGGGATTGGGCCTTGTGATTCAAACCCGCATGACTAATATTAGCCTTAAAAAAGAATGAAATTCTGACACTCGCTACAACATGGATGAACCTTGAAGACATTATGCTGAGTGAAGGAAGGCAGTCACAAGAGGACAAATACTATATGATTGCACTTATAGGAGGTACTTAAAGTAGTCAGATTCATAATTGTCTAATGGCTACAAGATTTCAGTTGGGAAGATGAAGAAGTCTTGGAGACAGATAGTGGTTAAAATGATAAAATGCATGTTATTTATACTTTGCCATGATAAAAAAATAAAATTAAAAAATATTTTTAAAATGCAAATGCAGTCATACACATTTTCTGATAATTCTTTTCTAAATCATAGTTTGCCGAGCACTAGAACTGAAAGGAGCCCTTAGTTTATAGAAGAGGAAACAGAGGTCCAGAAAGGGACATGGATGAATATGGGTCAGTTAGAAAGTTGGAACAGAGCATGTCTTTCCAGCTCTCTTAGTGCTTTCGCACCTAAGTTACCTCTGCCTTTTGTCAAATTTCCACGGCTAGTGTCTTAGACAGCTTGGGCTGCCATAACACAATACCACAGGCTGGGTGGCTTAAACCTAAACAATTCTGGAGGCAGGAAGCCCAACACCAGGGTGCCAGCCAATTCAGTTCCTGGTGAGAGCCTTCCTCCTGGCTTGCTAATGGCCACCCCTAGGCTCAGAACTCTATAGGGCAGAGACCATGGCTTTGCCCATTTGCAACCCCAAAGCTCATCCCAGGACCTACAAATAACAACAACAATAATAACAGTGGGAATTTACTGAACACTTGGCATGTGCCCAGCGCTGTTCTAAACACTTTACCTGCACCCAAGAATATTTATTGAGTAAATGTTGAATGGATAAAGCCATCTTTTTTCACTGTCTTTAGAATGTAGCAATAGCCACATGTTTAGCCCTATCTACTACTTAAATGTGCAAATTAAGTCATATTAAATTAGAGAGCCTCTAAAATATCATCAAAAGTAGGTTTATTTTTGTCTTCTGGTATGAATCCAGAGTCCCAATTCATCACCAATCAGTCTGTCTAATGAATGAACATTTACTGCGAATAGATCTATCTATTCTAGATTAAGACTTTGATATAACAAGCTGGAAGATACACAGAGGTTTTCCCAATTTCCTAAGCCCTCTCACGTATACATTTAATTGTCAGAATAGCCTTGTGCAAAAGGAAAGGATGAGCTATTGCTCCCATTTTATGACAGGAAAGCCTAGACTCAGAAAACCTAAAGAGCTTGCCCAAGGTCACTCAAGTAGTGAGGACTGCAGTCTAGATTTCCTGTCTTCTAACTCGGCACTTTCCTACTATGTGTGCTGCCAAGTAGAACATCATATGCCTTTTAGAAAGGGGACCGTCCATGCAGACTGGCAGAGCTCAGCTTCCATACGGATCTGTAGTCTCTGCCAGCTCCTCGAGCCTGGCTTACCCACTCTTTCAAATCACCCAGCTCTCCTGATTACGAGGTTTACAATTTCTCAGTCTGCACAATGAAAGAGAGGCCCTAAGAATTCAAATCACTCCATAAAGTCTACCAAAAAAAAAAAAGAAAGAAAGAAAAAGAAAGAGAGGGAATAATTGCCATTGGGATGGTTTTATATTTGTACTGAGAAAATATATTTTTGCTGAATATAAATTCTGCATGACGTGGGACTCAGAGAAAGACTTTGGCAAGTTTAGGAGATTTCTATTTTGTTTTCTTTCTATCCACTTTTCTAAGCATCTTTTCTATTTCCACAGTGCTTTAAAAAGAATGCAAGAGAACTGAGGAGCTGGGATAAAGAGAGAAAGAAGAATCCTAGAGTTACGGAGCCTGGCTAACCCCTTTTCTGTGAAGATCTGTGTGCTCTTTTGTGCAGTAATGAAGAGGTGGAAAGAAAAGAACTGTCCCCACATTATCCACCACGAGGCCAGCCAAAAGGACCTCTGACTCGAGGAGCAAGTGCACCCCACAGCAGGCTCATCCCCCTCGCTTCCTCGCTGCCAAACAACACTCTCAGAAGATGACTCTGTCCCTGCAGCAATTGTCCATGATTTTTGGGTCAGGAGCTGCCACAGGAAAAGTATCTAATTCCACTTTCACACACTTGTAGTGTCAGTGACTCAAATACAGAAATCTATTTTGGCCACATTTTAACTACTCAAGTTAAAGGCACAGGAAAAGAAGTCCACCTGTTGGAATCAACAAGGAAATCTCCTAAGTCATTTCTAGGCTATCACACAAAACTTGCCTCACCAAACAGCCTGCAGGGTTTGGTGTTTCTAAGTTCAATCCACACTGCACACTCTAGACAGACAGGGCTTTCTAAAGCACAGATTTCTTCCCTTCAAGCCTGTTTTCCAAATTGTCACCAGAGTGATATTTTCTAACACATACACTCATATTCCACAAATACATATCCAGTTGCTATCAGGTGCCAAGCACTTTTCTAGGTATGTAAAGTAATCAAAGAAGACAAGTATCTCTGTTTGTCCAGAGAGAGATGTTATGTTAGTAAACAAATAAACAAGATTGCTTAGAATAACTGATTAGTAGTAGAAAGAAATCAAAATGGGTCTTGGGATAGAAAGTGATGTGGGGGGAGGTACTTTAGGTGGTAAGTCACATCTGAACCAAGATCTTAGAGACAAGAAGGAAATTGTGCCAAGATCTAAGAGAACAGCATTCTAGACAAAGAAAATGGGAGATCCAGAAGGTAGAAATGAGCCCGGCTGTTTGAAGAACACGGCCTTAAGAGAGCAATGTTATTGAGCCCATCTAGACAATATACATGACTGAAACTCTTAAGGCCTCTATGTAAACTTTTAAGATTCTGTGGGTGGGCGCAGAGCACTACTTGTCTTGCGATTTCCCAAGACAAGCCTCGTGTGTCAGTTCCCCTGCTTATCAAAACTGCCTCCTACCAACCTGGATGGTCTGCCTCTTTCCTCAGTTTCTTCTTCTCTCCCATGTAAGGGGCCAGATTCAGATCTTATCTGGGAAACTCCCAAGGTTATTCTAACATTGGCTAACATCCCCTTGTTGCTTCCAACACCCAATCCCTAGCAATCACCTTCTACTCTTTGCTTCTGTAAGTCCAATATTTTAGAATTCCACTTATAAGTGAAATCATACATTGTTTGTCCCTCTGCTTGGCTTATTTCACTTAGCATAATGTCCTCCAGGGTCATCCCTATTGTCCCAAACAGCAAGATTTCTTTCTTTTTTACAGCTGACATATGTAATCACATTTCCTTTATCCAGTCATCTATTGGCAGACACTTGGTTTGTTTCCATATCAGGAATTTCTGAATTTGTATGAAAAGGAGGAAAGATTTAGTAGGGGTAGAAGGATTTTCTTGTGACTTCTGCAACTTCAGCTGCCTCCTCCTTCTCTGGTACTTTGATCCCTTTTAGAAGCTGCCATTGACTGGGATTAAAAATTGGGGGTGGGAATATCTATAGAGTAAGATCCTTGGACGTCCCTTGCAGCCTCCCTCACATTATGGCCCTCTCCTGCCCAGCACTGTGCACGTGCCTGTCTGACCAGCTTCATTTCCCAGGTTCAGGCTATCGATTGCCTTCCAGGCCAGTGAGCAATGTGCTGCAGGGTCCCGAGGAGGGAACATGTGACAGCGCCTCCAGGACTCAGGGAAGGCTTTACGTACAAGGTGATGTTTGAGCTTGTACTTTAAGGATAAAACAAGTTCGCAGAGTGTAGAAAACATGCTGATGGTAGATGGGGGGAAGATGGTGAAGGACTTCAAAGGTAGAGAGAAGAGAACCTATGCAAAGGCACAACTGTGAAAAGCCTTGTTCTGTCTTGGGATGGTGTAGTGGTTGAATGGTACCGCCGGCCTCCCCCTTAAAAAAAAAATGTCCATGTCCTAACACCTGGGACCTGGGACTGTGACCTTATTTGGAAAAGGGGTCTTTGTTGATGTAATTAAGTTAAGGCTCTCAGGATGAGTTCATTCTGGATTAATCTGAATTATTATGACAAGTATCCTCATGATAGAAAAGCAAAGGGAGATTCGAGACAGAAGGAAAAGATACACAAGGAGAAGACCATGTGAAGACGAAGGCAGAGATCAGAGGGATACCGCCACCACCAAGGGACAGTTGGAGCCACCAGAAGCTGGCAGAGGCACCAGAGGATTCTCTTCTGGAGCCTTCAGAGGGGGCATGGCCCTACCAACCTTGATTTCAGACTTCTGGCTTCCAAACTGCAAGAGACAACATCTCTGTTGTTTAAAGCCACCAAGTGTGTGATAACTTGTCACAGCAGCCCTAGGAAACTGATACAGATGGCCATAAGTTCACTGTGGCAGGAACTCAGGATGTTTTGCTGGGTGCACGAGCAGCCCCGCTCTGGTAGCCTTTTTATCAGGTATGGACCTGAGCTATGCTATCCTTTCCTGGGTAGCAGAGAAAGCCACTCACAGCCAGCCTGGCTCCTTTACAAGGAAAGCCAGGCTTGTTAGTCAAATCCAGACACAATAGTTGAGAACATCTAGGTTTTTAAAAGAGGAAAGGCCAAAATATGCTAATGGGAGGAAAAATCCTTCCCTCTACAGGACTTGAAATGGGGTTGACTCATTTTAAAAAACAGAAAGAAAAACCCACTGCTGTCTGGATGGGGCGTTATTTGCATCTTAGGTAACCACGTAAGAAATCAGCCACTGCTCTCAGTGGGAGTAATCTGAACTGGAACCCTGGATTCAGTCACCCCAGTGATGAGAGCCACCCTCACCTTTCACTCTGGGACCTGCTGAAACCTGAGGTGTTGCTCACATTTGCAAGATCAGAGAGCAGTAGAACTGCTTCCTGAGCAAAGGTGTGCAGTGAGGACACCACACTGGAGAACAGAAGAGGAAACTGTGTAGGGGATGGGGCTTGGTAGAGAGAGGAATGCGTTGGCGGAAAGGCAGACAACTTCTTTAGGGGGACCTAAGGCCTTTTCTTGTGTGACGTAAAAGAACAATGATTAAGTACCCGGATTTTGTATCTTGATACTATTATGTCCCTTCCTAGATCTGGGAAAGAACCTCATATAATGACACCATTGTCCAGTAGATGAGTCTGGTGAAGGCTGGCAGGGCAGGGTGGGGGAGGGGGACACAAGAAAGGGATTGGCCTTAGTTGCCTCTATTCTCTGGCACTGGAGGGATGCTGTCCTCTGCAGCAATTCCTATGTAAGAGAAGTCACCACTGACTATGACAGTGGCAAAGAACCCCCCACCACAACTAAGCTAGGAGTAAAACTGAGGTACCTAGGTTTTTCAGCCAGGGATGGGCATGATTAGATTTGCTTTTTATAGAGACCACTCTAAGAGGAGTGTGGAAACGGAGTGCATGGAAAGAAACTGGTAACAGAAGGATCACGTTCCAGAATGTTTAAATAACAGTCCAAGAGAAAGATGAAGACCAGATGAAGGCAGTGGCCGTGTGGGCAGAAGCACTGACTGGAGAGGGGGTTCTAACTTGGGAGACTGAGCTGAGAGCTGTTCTGCTAACCAAGATCTGGACAGAAGACAAGCGGCAGAATTCTCCATCTGATTCCCGAGCCCAGAAAACCGGGGTCCTTGGGGACGAAGAGAAATCCTGGGCATTTCTATGTTTGAGGCTTTGATACTTAAATAAAAAGAAAGAAATACAAAAAAGGGAGCAGACAAACCATGGTATTGCTAAAGTACTTGCTTTTTTAAAATTATGGCTTTTAAAGCACATGTGCAATGCAATGTATGTTTATTTACTCTTCAAAGACAATTATAGAATTTCTCAATTTATTTATTATCCCGCCAGGGCTCCAGTCTCCTAAAGAGACTCAATTGTCAGCTGTAGGATGAGGGTCTTCTTCCAGGCTTGGCTGTACCTCACTGAGACTGCATAACCCCAACGGGAGATGAGGTTACAGACAGGTATGTGGGCTCGTCATCAGTGTGAGGCCTGGCATGCAGTCCTCTGAATAAACACCGAGGTCTGGTTGTGGATGCTCTGAGAGTTGAACCCTGAAAAACTGCCCAAAGAAATAACTAATTCAAAGGTGCTGGCTGGAAAGATCTAGAAGCTAGAGAGACCAGGCTGAGAGTAAAAACTAGAAGCAAAGTGGGTGGAGCCCAGAAGCACTCCAAAGCCCACCAGTGGGCAGCCACACGTGTGGGGACTTGCTCTGAGAGCTGAAGGAGATAGCCTGGAGCTGAATTGCTCTTAGTCCCTCTGGCCAACTGGGCAAGAATAAACACAAGTCCCATGGGAACCCAGAGGTTCCCTCAGGTGGGAATCTGTCTCCTTCCCATAGCACTCTTTAGAGCCCTAAGTCTACTGCAGTGACTTTTCCTGATTAGGATTCTGACCTGTCTTTTCCTATTCTCTTACTCTTCTACCCCTAGCACGTGGCACATGTACTATGGGGAGTCCAGAGCAGTGAGAAAACCACTGGTTTCTGGGTCTCACAGATCTACCTTCAAATTCTTGGGCACAGCACTGCACTCTGAGACTCAGTTTCTCTACCTGTAAAATGAGGGTGATAGTACTAACCTTGGAGGATTCATTGTGAAGAGGAACAGATAACCATGGGGAACGTGCCTTGTGGTCTCAAAGCACCACAGGCACCAGCCCAAAGTGAGGTCATCCATATTGTAATTGACGTGGAAAACTCCTCCTGGCAGGGGGACAAGAATCAGGGGTTGTAGCCACAGCACTATGACTTGCAACCTCAGATTCCATACAGCCGCAGCCCCCTCCCTGTGACTCAGTGCCATGGGATGCTTTTCGCCCTCACTTCCTTTCTCTGCTCCCATAGCTACCTGTCTCACTTCAACTGGCTCTTGTACAGCCTAATTTGGATCAGTTTCTTCCATTGGCCTTGAGCGAAATCTGAGCCCAGGCCCTCAGTGGCCCTTCACCACCACATTTGTCCTGTAAGGGCTCCCACCTGGGCACTGACTGCCAACATGTCTGATCTCTATTGGTTGGAGGAGCAGAATGAGAAGAGGAAACATGATCACACTGACCTTCCAACAAACCTGTCTCCCCAGCCCCATGAACAAGGCTCCCTGGTTGGTCTGCAAAGCCCAGATAACATATAACCTCCTCTAGAAAGCTCCTTGATGTTCTAGATGTTTTGAATTCTGAGTTCCATCTGCCTCCTCTAATGGCCCTGAGTACTTTGGGCCTTACATGATAGTGGTGTGAATTCACATAGATATTTCCCCCCACATACCATGAGCTCCCTACATAGGTCTATGTGTCTCTTTCAGTGCCAGATATGCATTGAATATTTATTGACTCCATAACAATTCCTCTTATTAAGGTTTTCTATTTACCAAAGGTATCTTTCCCCCAAAAAAATCTCAGTGCTTTATAGTAGAGGTTAGAAAACTATGGCCCACCATCTGCTTCTGTAAATAAAGCTATATTCAGACACAGCCATGTCTCCTTGTTTATTCGGTGTCTATCTCTGCTTTTGAGCTACAGAGACAGAGACAGAGCAGACAGTTGCAACAGAGACCTTAAAACCCACAAAGCGTAAAATATTTACCATGTGACTCTACAAAAATGTTGGTCAAGCATATTTTATAGCAAGAAGTTTAAGGTTTTTTCATGAAACACAGGGAGAGTAACCAATATCACAGAGCTGTTGTGAAGATCAAAAAAGACAGTGAGTATAAAATTGTTCTGTAGACAGCATCCACTCTGCCCACCACATGGGGTCGAGTGAAGATGTGAGAAGTGTGAAGGTTCACTTGGGGGACAGTTTGTCCCATCAAAGGTGACACCTGGTAAGCACACAGTGCTGCACAAATTCAGAATTCAAATATCTGACCACAAGGAATCAAATGCCCCCGCCCTCCAGGGTAGACTCTCCCCACCCGTCATTAATTCAGATGGGGCTCTGGCTCTGGGTGAGAATAAAATAGGCTCCTGGATATTCCTGCTCTTCATCTGTGATAAATGCTCTGAGAAGTGAGGAAGTCCTTTAATTAAAGCCATTGGCAGATTTGCATAACTACTGGTTATGGGAGATAAGAATGATTTTTTACTAGATTTGACAGAGCTAATATGCAAACCCCAAAATATTTTCGATCAGCCTCCTAGCTGGTTGTCAACATGGATGGCACACTTCCTAAGGTGGTCCTCCAAGTCTTGAGGAAGTGGCATGTTCTAAGACGCAAGGGAGGTATGGATCAATGGATAGGCAGGCAGGGGCACAACCCTAGGTTTATATGGAAGGAGGAGATGCTTCATTGTGATGGAACTGGAAGAAATGTTTGTCATGAGGGCAGAGCTGGGGCAGGATTTGAAGGCAGTGCTGCTTCTGGCTGCGGGCTGCCCGCGGGCTGGGATGGTGGGGTGGGAGCTAGTCTCCTAGTAGGGACATGAAGCACAGCTGTTTTTGTCAGGCCGAGTTGTGTCATTCTCCTTAATGAGATACAAAATCTTCCCAGAAGGGGGAAGTTGTGTCAGTGGTGAGCAAGTCAGTAATGGGAATAAGCTTGTCCCCAGGCTCCTCGTACCCAGTTCGCCACCCTCTCCCCACCTCCCTGCCTTCACTGCCATCATCGCACTAAACCTGGATGGGAAGGAGACAGGAGGTCATTAACACTTGATTGTGCAGAGGATGAAACGGAGGCCCAGAAACAAAACACTGCACGCGGCCTCCCACCAGTGGCACACACGGGTGGAACCCTGGTCCCAGTTCTGTGGTGTTCTTCTCCACCACGCTTCTGCCTGCGGGAATGGCCTCCTGACTCTCCAATCCTGATGCAAAACTCTGGGCTGGTCCTTGTGGTCTCATTGCCAGCAGTGAGGCTAGACCTGTGCTCAGATCAGACTTTCCATCTGAGATTCCCCCAACCCGGTGCCCCTAAAGCTTGCTCCATGTCACTGACACACAAGTCCTGCCAGGGCTGGGACTAGGGTGAGGAGAGTGAGGCAATAGGACACACAATTTAAGCAGCTGCTCACTCTCAGGCTCATGCAAGTGCCTTGTTGTGAAGGTTAAATGAAATAATAAAGTGCTTAGGAACAGAACCCAGTACACAGGACATACCATAAAATATTAGGTATTTTTATTATCAGTAGTAGCAGTAGTATTGAGAGAATATCTGTTTCTTCCTTTATAAACAGAACATGAAATTAATTTTTGTCAGTGCATAGACTGTGAGTGCTGTAAAGTTATATGAATGTGAGCTATTGTTCCAGATGGCCTTACACTATTTTGGGGGGGCTCAACTGTCCCTAAATAAGGGACAGTTAACTTTTCCTTATTCAATGGCCACAGAGACCCCTACCCTGCCCTGCCCATCTTGCATGCCTAGAAGCTTGGATTCCATGTTGGAGATAACATAGCCACTGAAGGGTTTCAAGCTGGAAGTGATATGGCAAATCTGAGCCTGACAAAGATCCCTCTGGCAGTGTGACCTTGAACCAGAGAGGGCCTGGAACTGAGGCAGGGGGGCCACTTAGAGGCATGTGAACAGTCCTGCCACAAGGCAATGAGTAGTGGTAATGTGGACAAGAAAGGACCAAGCAAGAGAGTGGATGAAGAGGTAAAATCTGTTCATCACTCCTAGAAAAACAACTGTGAATCAGTGATACCATCTTTATCCCCCAAAGCAAACAGATCCTTCATTAGTGCTAGCAATTGAGAGCTGTGTGAGGTTTGGTACTCACTAGCTGCTAAACATGCATATAAAAGGAAGCACACCATATGCTGTGATGAGTGAATGCCAATTGGCCCCACTTAGATATATACTACTTTAATTTTAACACTTTATTTGAACAAAAGTCTACTTCTAATGAAGCTCAGGATTCCAGGGTTTCTTCCTGATGGCCAATTTGACTTAATTTCTTTCCTTGGTGATGAAATGTCTCTTTTTAAAAAGAATGGCTAGGATTTGGATGTCAACTCCATAGAACAAGAAACTTCATGGAGAGATGAAATGAGATGTCTTTGAAGTGCTGAGCTCCCTGTCACTGGAGCATTCAAGAAAAATCTGGATGGCCACTTGATGGAGTTGTTGCAGAGAAGATTCACACATCAGAAAGTGAGTGGGATGAGGGTATTAGACCTGATGACCTTTAAGGTCTAAGAACTATGAAATTCTAAGAGGCTGAATCACGAATGTAGTTCTTGGCCATTCAGGGAAACCCCATAATCACTGCAGAGTCAGAATGAGGATCTAGGATTTTTCAGGCAAATTCAGAAGTTAGCACCACCTTAGGGAAGAAATCTGGACAACTCATCAGCCAAGATGGTCCCCGGGCATAAGAATGGAGATCATGGGAAGAAAAAGTTTGCTTTTGGTATCCTCCTGAAGAGCTTGGCACAAAGGAGAAACTTTTAGGGCTAACAATTAGGAAAACACTTTGATGTTCTCTTTTATATAACTGACCATATGTCTTTTCACTTTGGCCATTAGGAAGCTCAGAACTTGATTTGCACATGAAAATAACAACTGGGCAGATGCTTGTATTACGTTGTCATCAATGCTCTCTCCTACCGCACCTCACCACCATTCTGGCCCCTTATTTTAATGTACACCTTTCCTAGTCCTAATTTTGTTTTCAATCCACAGTGTACCTTCTACTGTTTCCTATAAATTCTGAGAAACAAGGAAGGAAATAAGAAAATAAATAATAAGCCAGTCATTGGCTCCCACTGATAAATTGTAAAGAAACAGCAGGGGGAGCATTAGGCTGGGGGTGGCTTGAGTTGTCAGCATTCCTCTGCCAGGATGGGAGCCTGGGAAGATGTTTCCTGAACTCAATCTCCCCTCTGTAGGACAAGCAGCTGAACAATGGCTGGGATTAAGCTTTGGTTCCCAAGAATTCCTTGCCTCCAATTGTCCTGCCTAGGTTCCCAAGTGCATCTCCAAGTTCTAGCCTCCCCTAGACTTCGAGGTCTCCTGCCTGGAGATAACATCCTAGGCTTTTTATTTATTTTCTTAAACAATGCATGTATATAATATTCATTATGTTCCTTACACTGTTCTGAATACTTCCATATAGTGATTAAGGTAAACTTCATAAAGATTTTATGAGACAGGTATTCTTATTGTGCCCATTTTACAGATAAGAAAACCAAGGCCATTAGTGGTTAAGTAAATCACAGGTAACTGACAGATCCAAATTCAAAACCTAGTCAACCAGGCTCTGACTTCATGCTCCTAACTAGCTGTTCTCTGAAATCTAATCATGACTTTGGCTCAACTCCCTGACCCAATTATAATCCCTAACCTGGATTATTAGCTCTCCTGGATTATTGCCCTCTTGCCATCCAATTAAGCAAAGACTTTTCTGAGTGCCTACTCTGGGTCATGCTCTATGCTGGATTGGGGCCAGGCCTGAATCCAATATGGTCTTACCCATCAGGAGTTGCCTATTTGAGGAAGGAGACAAACATATACCCCTCTCACCAGAATCCAAAGAAAATTTAAATAAATGCTGTGTGGAAGTTCAAACAATGGGATATGTCAATGGGACTTCCACTGTGGAGATGGTGATGGAAGGGAGCAGGGAAGAACATTACAGGCAGAGGAAAAAGCATGAGTAATCCCAGAGGCATGAAAGTACACGGATTGTGTCACAGGTTCTTGGCTCTTGAGTCTTGGCTCTTTCTGCAGTCTTGTCTGTATCATTCAACTGTTATGAATACATATTTGTTGAGTGTCAGCTGTAGCCAGGCATTGTTGTAGGTGCTGAGGATACAGCAATCAAGAAAGTAGCTTTATTCATGACCCTTACAAGGTAATGGAGAGACCCAGTTCACTAACAAATAAAAACGATATGCCCGGGGGTGGTAAGTGTGAGAAAAACAAACAGGCAGAATAATGGGACAGAGGTCAGGAGAGGGTCACTATTACAGGAAGAGTGATCAGAGAAGGCCCCTTTGGTAAGATAACATTTTAGCACAAACCCGAATGGAATAAGGGAGTGAGCTATGATAATATCTGAAATGAGGCAGAAGGAAGAAAAAAATGCAAGTGCCCAGAAAATGAACTATGGTTGTCATTGTAGAAGGATAGCAAAATGAGGCCAGCAGGAGAGGGGAAGGGTGAGAAAATGAGATCTAAGCTACAGTAGGGCCCCGGGCCATGTGGGGTCTTGTTTGCTAGAATGAGGACTTTGGATTCTGCTGTCAGTGCAATAGGAAGCTATTGCAGGCTGTTGCTGAGGCAAGCCATCGCAGCCATAAGCCTTTCTAAGTCTCCTTGGGAAGGTCAAGTTCTGTCCCGCCTCAGGGCCATTACCTGTGCTGCACCTTCTGCTAGGAAGCCCTCCCCCCCCCCCCCCCCCCCCCCCCCCCCGTCTCTTTTCTGAGCAATTTCCTATTCCTCTAAATGTACTCCCTCAGGGAAGATGGTTCTGACCCTCCTAAACAAATTAGATTCCCCTGCTAAACAAACTCAGCTCTCTATACTTCCCTTTTGTGGTATTTAGCAAAACTACAATTACATAATATAAGCCATTACATACTATAACTTTCATTTTTTACTGTTTATCCCACTAGATAGTGAGCTCCATGAGGTGAACTGTGTGTCTTTCCTCTTTACAGGGCCCTGCATCTTCAGTACCCAGTCCAGGGTCTGAGTCTTAAGTGCTCAATAAATAGTGTCCAATGAAAGCAAGGACAAACGAAGGGAAAGAAAGGATGCCTCCAACCCTGGGCTGGGGAAGCAATTTTTGGCTTGTAAACCATTGGAAGGCCACATGAGGGGTGTGGTTCAAGGTACACTGAGGCCAAAACTGATGATGACACAAGAAATTGAAAGGTACTGAGACTGGAGGCAGGAAGAATAGAAAGCAGTTTAAAAAATGGTTTGGGGGACTTCCTGCCCTATGCAAAATTTTCATATAAAACAATTTATGTTATAGATGCGTTCATGAATTTGGGGATTCACAAAGGCCTCAAGGTTTATCCCTTGGGATGTTGCTATGGATGGTGGTAATAATCAGTGATTGCTAGTAGTATGACCAGATGAATGAGCACCAAGTAGGAGAAATCATGCTATACTGGGAGCCAGGAGAACTGGGTTTGTTCACTCACTTATTCACTTATTCATTCATTGTTCATGTAGTACATACTCGCCATTGACCACAAACTAGGGCTTTTGAAGTGCTGAGAAGTGAGATGACTGGACCATGCAGTTGTGTGCAAGTCTGGGGCAGAACTGAACTGCTCAGAAATCACAGAGGAGTGGCTGAGGGCAGTGGTCAAGAGGGATCTTGGGGACTGTGAAAATCCCACTGTGGGACATATGATGAAACTTTCTTCTATATATCCCCTAGGAAATCACCAGAAAATTCTTCCTCATTCCCCAATCCTCTTGCCAACATAGAAAGAAAATCTTAGGTCAGAAAAGGCAGCAGACATAGGAGGACAGCCATAAATCTGGATAACGTTTAACCCACAACCTTATCAGCAAAAAGCACTACCTTCATTTTACAGGTGAGGAAGCCGAGGCTTATACAAGTGAACAAACTTATCCAGCACACATAGCTAAAAAAGGTTGGGCCGTCATTCAAAACACGTCTGCTTAATTCCAAAGCCTATACTTTTAATCCTAATAGACTCTTCCTTCTATAATTCTATACCTGTTTACTGATGATCAGAAGTTGGATAAGTCTGATTATTGCTCTCAGATTGTATTTTAAGTCATATTAATAACAGAAGAAATAGTTGTACATAGAATGGAAGGAAAGGAATTCTCCCAGCCACGGAGTATAAATAGCCTATTGATCTCCCATCTTCAGAAAGGGACCAGAAGTGTAATTTCAGCAGGAGGAATGATTGCATGTGAGGGAGGGGAGCAGCCTCTTTGCACACATGGGCACATGCTGCCGAAAATGAGATTTGAGTTATCACTGCCATAGTCTCGACAAACGCCCACCACGGAATGACATCACTGCCAAAGCCCAATTAGCTCAGAGAAGACCCTGGCACTGGATGATGTTCCTTCAAGATGGCATGAAGTTCCAAATATAAATTGGGTCCACACTGGGCAATGATTCAAGGAATCATATTGGCCAGTTCACAGGACGCTTGGCAACTAGAAATCCTCTATACAGTCTTTTGAAACTCTCACACCTCCTAAAAAGACAGAGGTATAATTACACTCCAGATACCTCAGCAAACATCTAGAAAAAGAAATGCAGAAGCTCTGTAATGATGTCGTTATCATATCATAAATTATACTTATAGAAGATGGAAGAAAAGTTTATCAGTTTGCATCATCTTCTGAGTTACTTTGTCTTTTCAGGAAAACACTTGATAAACATTTAAAATGGCAAAAGTTAATACATGCTTTCATGTACTTTATCTGATCTTACTTACCCTTCCCAGCAACCCGGTAGGATGGATGCAGTTATTGTTGCTATTTTATAGACAAAAACCTACAGTTTAAAGAGGCATATTTTGAGGGCTATTTGAGAGCAGGGGTTTGTGTCACTCTTCTTTGTGCCATCAGCATATTTCCTAAGGCCTGACATATGACAGGGATACTGTGGTGTGAGAAGTAGTCACAACATATCATAGGTATGACCAACTTCCTGAACTCACCAACTACTACACATGTCTGTAGATCCATAGAGTATTCAAAAGACCATGGGCTACATCTCTTGTTACTTTGAAGTACTGGATAAAAACTGAAAAACTAGAGTGTCCTCTTCTTCCAGTTGAAAGGTGTAACTTTGAAAGACAAGCAACTGTAGGAGGCGAACATTTGGCTATATAAGAAGGGTATGAGAGTTAGGTGTTCAGGACTGTGGTTGACAATGGGCTTTTGGAAAGGTACAAGGGAATCCTATCAGAACTACAAGCTTCTTCATCAACCTGGTGAGATATTAATTCATGCAATAGTTATTGAACAGTTAAGCTGTGCCAAACATTCTTCAAAGAGCCGTAGATACAACAGTGAATAACTTGGTCTGTGCTTTCACAGCCTTATAATCACTTGCTTTCAGTTAAAATTTGAAGGAAAAAGAAGGAAGAAAAATGCCAGGAGAATTCTAAACTAGATCATAAAAGATATAAGATATCTTCTTATATAGAAGATACAGGAAATATCCAATAGTGATGAGAATCCAGTAGAAAGGCTATCCTTAGTATCCTTGGATATCTATATATCAATGCCCAGAGTGTGGACATAAACAAAGTCACTCTAAAATGTTAACATTCACTAGAAAGTATGTAGAACTTAATGGGACTCATATATCAGTCCTGGTATCAACTGGCTTTAAACTTCCTCCAATCCTTACCACACTCCAAAGGCCATTAGGATAGTTTCTTTACTCCAACATACTTGTACTCTTCTGTTCAAAATGTTTCAGTGACTCCCATTACCCAGTGCATGCTTTTCAAGGTCCTCTATTATGTATTTTGTGACTTCAATAAATCTTCCAATGCAATCTCCCAAAATCCCTATTCCCAAAAGATTCTTTGCTCCAGTCTACTGTGTTTACATATGACTATTTCAATTTAAATGGATTAAAATAAAATTAAAATTTTAGTTTCTCAGTTGAACTAGCCACATTTAAAATGCTCATGGCCACTGGTAGCTAGTGGCTACCATGTCAAACAGCACAGATACAGAACATTCCATTATCCTAGAAAGTCCTGTCAGATGGCACTGTTCTAGACTAACCACCAGCCTAAATACATTCTTTCATTTCTCACTTCTATGCCTTTAGCCATTCTGGTCCTTTGTCTAAAATGCCATCCCCCATCTCTACCTATTAAAATTCTAGACATCATTAGATTTTCAGTTGAAATGCCACTTCTTCCATGAAGCTTTCCTGAGTAAAAATTAATCAGCTGCCCTCTGTTTCTCTGAGCTCCCTGGAATTATTTTGTCACTACTCTACCTTGTACTAAGGTCCTTTTGTAAGTAACTACTTTCTCCATCAAAGAGAGAGTTATTTTAGGGCTTTGTATCTAGTAAAGTGTCTTACACACATAGTTAAGGACCAAAAAATTTTTGACTTTCTGTTGCATCCTGGTGGAACTGACTTCTAACTAAAACAAAGCAATAGGGGGTAGAAGGACAATGCTCAAAGGAAGGAATGTGTGGTAGACAGAATATTGCCCCCCAAAAGATGTCCACATCCTAATCCCCAAAACCTATGGGTCCATATATTAGGTGACATGCTGATGGGAAACTAAGTTTGTAGTTGGAACTAAGGTTGCTAATTAGCTGACTTTAAGATGGGGAGATTATTTGAATGGTCCAGGAGGGTCTAGGGTACTCATAGGGGTCCTTAAAAGTCGAAGAGGGAGACAGAGATGACAGCGTGAGGACTTGACCAACATTGCTGGCTTTGAAGATAGAAGAAGGAGACCTTGAGCTCGGGAATGCGGGCAGCCTAGGAGCAAGAAAAGGCCAAGGAATTGATTTTTCCTAAAGCCTCTGGAAGGAACGCAGCCCTGTTGACACTTTGATTTTAACCCACTGAGACCCATTTTGGTTTTCTGACCTCCAGAACTTTAAGATAATAAATTTTTACTTGTTTAAACCACTAAATTTGTGGTGATTTGTTACAGCAGCAATAGGAAACTAATACAGAGTGGCAAAAGGTTATTATAAGTAAAGATGCATGGTTTCTGTGTGGATCAAAAACTGACAATATCTGTATCCTCCATCGAGAACTTTACCTCCAAACATTCATCCTAGGAAAATAACCAGAATTCTCATGAAGGTTTACATCAGAGTGTTCATTTACAGCATTATCAGTACCAGTAAAAAGCCCAATAAGAAGGGATCGCTAGTCATTCACACAACACAGTATTATGTGGCCATTAAAAAAAATCTCTTATTTGGAAAATATTTAGTGACATGGGAAAAGCTGATGATCAAGTTTAAAAGCAAAATACAAAATAATATATGATCCAAATTTTATGAAAGTTGAAGAAAATACACCAAAATATTAATGATGGGCTAAAAAATGTTTTTAATGTTAATAATGGTTATCTTTGTGGGATAAAATTAATGGAGATGCTTGGTTTTCTCTTTATAAATTTCTGTATCTTCCAGTTGTTCTATAATGAACAGGAATTACTTTTATAATTAGAAAAATAAGCCATTTGTTTTATAGAAAGCAAGCCCCTCAGGTAACAAGAACCACAAAATTAATCATGCCTTTGACTGCGTAATCTCATTCAAGGAAACATATCCTAAGGAAATAATTCAAAACAAGGACCAAAAAAAAATCTTATAAATAAAAAGGCTTTTATAGCAATGTTACTTATAATATAGTTTAAAATTGGAAACCACTTGAATATCCAGCAAGTTTTAATTGTGATAAAGCAAATTATAATGTATTTGCTTGATAGAATATTGGGAAATCATAAAAATAATTAAATACAAAGATGACCTAGAAATACAGAAACTACAGAATAACATGAAGTAAAAGGCTCAGGCACAAAACACAAAATGATAATAAAAACTCCACTTACATGTGAATAACAATGGGAAGAAGAGAGAAACTATAAATAGTTGCTACATTAAAGAAAACAGGTTCTGAGAGTAATTTGTATGAGGTTGTTTCCATAATAAATACAACTATTTGATAAAGACACACATTAGTCCATGTTAATTGAGAAACCTGAGGTTGAAAGGCTGGTGAAGAGCGTTAGAATCATAACAGAAATAGAAGCGAAATCTGCAATAAAGGATCATTGAGGCCACCCACACAAGGACATGTATTTTTATTTATCTATATAGCAAATATTTATTGAGCCTATTTCCTCATATAGGAATAAAATGTAATAAAAAAAAATACGACAAACACAGAATTCAGAGTTTAAGCTACTCTGGGGAATTAGAAGGATTCCGTTGAGGAGTTCACAGTTTCATAAGCATTGGTAATTTCTTAAACTATTTCTTAAATTGGGTTCTCGGATGTTCTTTTTATGATTCTTCTGATGTATCACAAGTGTTTACTACAGTCCTTGGCACATATTGGCTCACACAAAAATTATTGGTACATTGAAACTTTTTCAGTGGCTTCGGAAATAAAGCTCAAATCCTTTAACATGGCGTATGGAGCTCTTCAACAACTGGTTGGTACCCAGTTTATCAACACCTCTGACTTCCCACCTAATCTACCATCACTCTTGTTCATTACTCTCCAAACACACAGAACTTTTTTGGTGCCTCTGAGATTTTCTCCAGCTGTTTCTTCTTCCTGGAATTTCTTCCTCACCTAAAGAGCCCCTAATGTCAAGGCCAAGTTTACCATAGATGCTTTGCAAAATCTGCTGATCTTTCTAATTACTTTCCCCATATTCCTGTGATGTTTTCCTTATTTAGTGCATTAGAACCTGACTTGCTCTGACCTAGTATAGTCTCTCATATTGCTGTTTTAGTGCTTACGAAGTCCTCTCAGTTCTGTTATACTTTCAATAACACTGTCAGTCTTATTAGCTCACTTAACAGATGCAAGTTTGATACTAAAGGTCAAATGACTTACTACATTCACCATTGATAAATGAAAGAGCAGGACTTGAACACTGGTCTTCAGATTTGTGCAGCCTCTAAAGGGGCAGGCTGCCAGGACAAGAAAGGGCTGAAGAGGCTGGGAGGACAGATACTGAAGTCGCTAACAATACAATCAGCATTTGTAAGATGAGAAAGGGCATTTTCATGAGAATTAAGATAGGCCATGAAGATCAAATTCTGTATAATTAGGATATATGTTATACTTGTTAAATAGAAGGTAGAATGGGCTAAAAGAATGACTACAAAATTTTTTAAAAAGAAAAAAGTCAAATGAATTCAACAAAATGTGCCTTACAATATTCCCAGGAGATTCCAAAATAGCAGACTAATCTCTAAAGTAGTAACCAAGTCTTATTTTTCTCTTTCCAAGTACCTAGAATAATACCTGGCACTTAAGAGGGACTCCAGATATGTTGAATTAATGAATGAATGAAAGGATGTGCTATTAAAAAGCATAACTAGTTTTTAGCTTTCCTACAACTGTTTCTCCTCAGTCACTTGGCCCTTTCAGTTTAGAAGGACTGAATGTCAATTTCTTACGTATCTAGTCATTCAGATCCTGAAGCACTTCTCTATAGCTCTAAACACAAACAAAATATTCATTTGTTTGAACCAGTCAACAAACATTTAGGTAGTAAACTGAATTTAGAATGTTACACAAGAAACACCTGCTCTATCTTTTATCCTATCCTTAACATTTAAGACATGGACAATGCCTGATTTGAAATGCATTTTTAAAAATCCTCATGCCCCAGTCACAGATCCAAAGAACAGAAAATCTACAAAGCAAGAAACCTTGACCTGACATAGAGAAATGGCTCTGATGAAACTAACAAGCATATGAAACAAAAAGACACCACTGAAAAACTCAGAGGCTTTTGAAACCACCCCATAGAACGGCAAATGTCCACTTTACAAGTGGATCGTAGAAAATGTATTTTTGGAAACTTGGTCATTGGACCAATCAGCCTTTAGTGAATTCATTTTTTGCAAACTAATTCTTGGAGAATTGACCTTCAGCCAAGGCTGGATACGAACACGAGGCACTATGTGGCATTTCACAGCCTGGTCATTGACGCAACCCATAGTTCTTAACTGACCATGGTTCTAGGACACACGTCAGGCAAAGAACAGGTCTAGTTTCAGATGAATTGGTTAAGAGGCAGTGTTTGCAATAAGAAAGTATTTAAAGGATGTGCCAAGAGGTGCCTATCCTAGAATGGGCTAAGGGTCTTGCCCCAACTGCCTTCTCTCAGTGCCTCATTATGCGTTATCATCTACCCAGAGAAAGAATATGGACAGAAATCCCACTCAAAGAACTAGGGTTGGATCACCCATACACAGTCCATATGTGCGTCTACTCCAATGGACTCTGCCATCCCCCAGCCCAAACCTCACTTGTTCTTTCTTTCTTTTAATAAATACTCATCAAGTGTCTATACACTGCTCTAGGGGCTGGGAACACAGTAGTGAACAAGACAGGCAAGGTCTGGGTTCCCACCAAGCTTATGTTCTAGAGGGAGGAAACAATAATAAGAAAATATCAGGGACTGAGAAAGTTGAAATCCCCCCAACATCTTTGCTACTGAAGTCAACAAGGTGTTTAGTCTTCATTCCATCTCTCAGTGATATTAGACAAACACGTGCCATTAAACCGCAGACCAAACAGCAGACCTACTCAGATGTTCAGCAGTCCCCAGAAGAATTTGATTATGGGGGCAGGAGCGTGGAGTATTTCTCTAACTATTTGGTCCAATTTCTAAATGGGAACTCACAGTGTTTGATGAATAATGAATGTGAATAATTAATGCATTTGAGAAAGGAAAATTTCTTACCTGTCAGTTACTTATCTTGAAGATTACACATCCATCACTCCTCCCCCGAGGGGCTAGACTCATCTCCATAGAAACTGGGGGCAACCCAGAATGTTAATTATGCCTCAATGACAGATTTCCCCACTCAGAACGTGACTCACCAGAAGACCTTCTAGGGCTAACTTGCTCTGAAAAGTAGAAAACTTAATTTATCTGACATTTTTTAAAGCCCAAAATAAGTATCTTAATGAGCCTAAGAAAGCATCAAAAGACTGACTCTGTGTGCACACATTTTGGGGAAGGATTGCATAGAAGCACGTGCATTCTCTGGGAAAGAGGCTGAATGGAAGAAATGGACACTTGATCTATTAATGACATAAGTACCAGCACCTAGAACAATGATAAGCACATGACAGATGCTCATTGAATATTATTGTTATTGTTGAATGTTGTTGAATGAACTACTAATTCTTTGCTGTAAGGATATAACAATTTTCATTTTTATGGGGACATTGAACACAATGTCTTTTTGATACATCTTATTTAATTTATGCCTTATTACAACCTCAAAAATAATATAGGTACACAATATATGATTCATAATGTTTCAAACTCTGAAAAATCAAAAGTTCGGGTGGAATTCATATGATTACAAAGCCTGATCTGAGCTGAAATGAGCCTCTTCACAGTCTTTATCTTATTTACTTAAATATCAATACATTTTGCTGCAGAAATATTAATGTGTTTGCTTTTGGAGGGCTGCCCAGGTCCCACTGGGTTTGTTTTGCTCTGTATACATTGTATGCAACACATTACTTTTCTAAAATCTGAAAGATTCTGAATTCCAAAACATATCTTGCCCCCAAAATTTTGGTTGCAAAGATCATGGACTCACATTGTCTTCCCAATTCTATAACTGGGATTCTTTGGCTCAGGAAAGTTAAGCAATTTACGTAAGATCACAGAGCTAGTAAATAAATACTTAAACCCAAATCCTCAAGTGCCAAATCTTTGGGGCTTTTTTGCCGCCCCCGCCCCCATGACATTAAAAGTTCAAAAAATCTGAAATTGAGTATTAAGATAATTTTCTGTCCTATTAACATAAAAGAGGTAAACTGATCAGAAACAGTGCCAACTTGGTCATTGCAACAGAAACTGAGAAAGACACGGCATAGGGTCTGGAGCTAGGCGAGGGCTGTCTCACGTCGAGAGACCTCTGCTCCCTGAAGGAATTGACCTCTGAGACCTAATCTCGGTCTCCGGTGCCAGAAGCACACATGAAACTGGAGCTGACCAATGGCTCTGTGCAGACTTCTTTGAATAAGTCAGATGGGACTAACCTGATACTCTAATGCCACATCCATTTTTTTCTAGTCATGAGTTTTTTATTTGAAGGTAAATGATGCACAGATCTCTCTCATGGGGAGAGAGAATAAGGAGACTTAATTAGAAGACTGGTACTTGTATCAGTCAGAATAGTCTAGGTTACGCTGCAGAGACCCACAGCCCACAAGGCTCTGTGGCTTAACACAGCAAAGGTTTGCTTCTTGCTCTTGTGACATGATCATGAGAAGAAATCAGGAGAGAGTCCATTCCTCGTCATCACTCTGGGATCCAGGCTGACCATTTAGTCACTATTTGCCTGGCAGAAGGAAAAAAACAGCAACAGAGCACCCATTATCCCTTTAAGCTTCTCCCCGAGAGTGACACGCTGTCACTTCCACTGGCACAGTTCACTGGTCAAAGTCAGTCATTCAGTCACACCTAATATCAAATGGGCAGAAATACAAAATTCATGACTTTCGAGATTGTCAATAAATTTTCCTACTCCATAAATATTTCCTTGAGCACCTGCTAGGGCTAAGCGGTGCTCTGTGCGCTGAGGATTGAGGGCTATGAAGGAAAATAAAGCAGGGGAAGGGGCGGCGAGGGATAGTTGAGGTGACACGGGAGCCCAGGGAAGGGGCCTCTGAGCAAGACCTAGAAGAACTGAAGGAGGGAGGGGGGGAAGGGACGTTCTGCCTTGGAGTTCCAAACGAGACACGCAGGACCGAAATGCCAGGAGACTCCAAAACGGATCCTGAAATGGAGACAGAGGTAGGACACGCAGCCTGTGTCCGGGCGGAAAGCGCTGGGCCGCTCTGCCTGGAACGCACCTTCCCACTTCCTTTTTCTCACCGAGCAGCGCGGGCAGCAGAGCCCTTCCTTTTTCCCTGCTTAAGCCACAGGCAGAAGTGTTTTGTTTCAGGAAAGGGTCAAACTCAGCAAGTGCTCTGTAAACAAATAAAATCGGCCACCACTTACTGAGCAAAATCTACACTTTGGGGAGTGTCCTAGGTGTTTTAGACACTTTACTTCATCGAATAGGGTTGTTGGGAAGGGGATGAGATCTATAGGGTTAGTATTACCATTTTACAGATGAAAAGGCTGTGAAGAGAGGTGACTGGCCTTCTGGAAAGGCACGCGGATTTTTCACGGGGAAGACAGAGGTTGGCTACCAAGCCTGTGCTCGAAATTACCGTGAAATGTAGTAAATTTTAGACTTTTGGGGGAGGAAGACTTGTGAAAATCCATGTCCATGTGAATTCCTGCTTAGTAATTTAAAGATGGAATTGCCCCTGTAACAGAGAAAGAAACATTTATCCAGGCCTCTCTGCTAAGGCATCTTCTGAAAGGGTGATTAGATCTTCCTATAGGTAAGACAACCCGTGGCTACTTCCTCACACCTTCAAATATTCCACCAAAGGTCACCTTCTCAGTGAAACTTCCCCTAATTGCCTACTTAGGATGGCAAAGCCTCTTCCTCAGCCCTTCCCATCCCCTCTCCTCTGGCTTTGTTTCTCCCCATAGCACTTAAGGCCTTTTCATAAACCATATGATTTTTTGTTCACTGTTTCTTGTCCACCACTAGAAAGTAAGCTCCATGGGTAGAGAAAATTCTTGTCTGATTTTTTAAATCACTTTTATTCCCCCCAGAATGTAGAAAAGTGCCTTATACTCAATTAGTAAAGAATGAATGGTCAGAATGAATGAATGAACGAACAAATGAATGAAAACGTTCAGAGAATGATCTCTGAAAGTTCTTAGTCTGGGTTCATCAATGGGCGTAGGGGCATATGCTAATGCCTTATGGTTACATGAAGCTGTGTAGGGAGAAGAATGTATTTGTGTATATGGTCAGAGTCCCAAAAAAAGCAATAACCCAAAGGTTAAAAACCTTTGTGTGTATATCCACACAGCGGAATATTATTTAGCCATAAAAAATGCAGTATTGATCTATGCTACAACAAATTTGGAAACATTAGACTAAGTGGAAAAAAAAACAGACACAAAAGGCCACTTACTGTAAGACTCCATTTATATAAAATGTCCAGAATAGACAAATCTGCACAGACAGAATGCAGTTGCAGTGGTTGCCAGGGGCTTGAGGGTAAGGGGAGAACAGAATGGGAAGAGATTACTTGATGGGTATGGGGTTGTTTGGGGGTGATGAAGACGTTCTGGAACTAGATAGTGGTAATGGTTGTACAACTTGTAAATATATTAAATGCCATTGAACTGTATACCTTAAAATGGTTAGGATGGTAGATTTTATGCTATGTAAACTTTAGCACATTTAAAAGGAACCACTTTGTGCATAAGGGAAAGAAACAGATGACAAAGACAAGGTAAATCATCTCACGCATCTGCCATAATGGATGGGGGACTGTAAGTCTGAAAAATTGTCAGTTGCAATCAAACATTCTAATAATACATAAAATTGGAGTATACGAGGAATGACAACTTATATTTGTATCAGGTTTTGAGATTTTAAACAAATTTCCAAGCATCTTATTTAATTTAACTCCTAGAAAAAGACTTGTGGGATAGGCAGAGTTGACTTAATTCATGATTATCTCCAGTTTTTAAATGAGTATAGTAAGGTTCAAATAATAACTTTCCCAGGTCACAGAGCTACCGAATGGTAAAATGGTATCTAAGCCCTGGTTTGTTTATGCTTTGGGCAATTCGATTCCTCCAGGTCTTTCAACCTTTCAATGTCTTTCCAGAAATCACAACTTTTCCTGTGATAAGCCCCCCAAGTAAGGTCAGAGGCCAAATTCTTCCATGGCATCTGGAATTGTCTCAGTGTGGTCACACTTGGGACTTCACTGTGTCAGAAGTTCTGACGACATGATACACATCTATGATAAATGAAAGCACTAGAGAAAACAGACTACTACTTATGTAAATTTTGAGAATGAGAATGTTTTAAAATGTGGGGTCAATGGTAAGAAAAAGGTAATCAAAGCTAATGAACCCAACTTCCTCATCTTAGCAATGAGAAAACTCAGGCACAAAGAGAATAGTAGCTTGTCTAAGATGACTCAGAGTTAGTGTCAGAGGTAAGACTGGAATACAAAGCCTTTAAATACTCTGTAAAAACACAGGGTTCCTAGGGAACTAGCCTTCCAACAGAATACCTGGGAAGAGATTGTTTAATTTGTATATTTAGCAGTCCAAGAATAAGTTGACATTTATTAGAAACACAGAAAGGGAAAATTAAGAATTCAGTGGTAATAAATGACCCAAATGCTTAAATTTAGCCTCCAATGAATATTTTTTCCACCTTTTCTCATCTCCACAGGGCTGAAGCACAGTGACATGGTGCTTTTCTATTTTACCCAGAAGAGGTAAATTATCCAGCATTGACCAGTCATGTTTTGTCACATTGTCTGTGGCAGGGTGAATAATGCAGACCCACAGTGTCACTTCCATCCATGAAGACGCAGATGGTCAGCACTGAAGGGCCTTAGAGATCTTCCAGGCTGGGGTTCCCCAGCCACAGTCAGCTGACCTCCTGGGAGAGTGTTGGCACTGCCATGAGCCAGTGTCTCATCCACCTTCCTTCTCAGAGATGGAGCTTATGTTTGGCTCCCCTCCCCCTCCTCATCTTAGGCTCCCTCATTCTGAGGCAGGCTGAGGGTTTGCAATAAACACTCCCAAGATGGAGCATCAGGCATCTCAGGGAAGACTTGGAGGAGAAAACTTGAAAGAGAAGAAAGAACCTGCTAGAGCAAAGTAAATTTAGCAAAGCTCCTCAGTGTTTGCTTTGAGCTGGAAGGAAGATGGTCAGAATCATTTAAACTGAGCCTCGCTCCTTCCTCGGAGAAACTCAGGTCCAGAAAATGGATGTGACTTGTCTGAAGTTACAATTTCAGAAAGTAGCAGAGTCAAGGTTAGAACCCAGATCCTCCAAATTCCAGCTGAGTGCCTTTTCATGGTACTTTTTGTCGGTCTCCATCTTTCTCTTTTAGGCAAAATAACACTGATTCATAACACACGAGGGCCACATCAGGCATTGACCATACTATGTGTTGTTGGACAGGGTGTATTTTGAACTCATGACATGTGAGTGAAGTCATGAAATGTTGTTCTGTGTACCCATATCTCTTTGTAACTAGTACAGGGCCTGTCTCGCGGAAAGCATGCATGCTTTGTTTGATGGAATGGATGCTGTAGATGAGACAGGTGAGACAGGTGGGGTTCTACCATAGTAAGTCCTCCCAAAACATATCATCTTTTCTTCAAGATGAAAGCCTTCCCTCCATGCCCCCTCTGCTTCCCTTTTTCTCCACCTGTTAAAATGTTTTCAAGCTGCAACCCAAAGCGGCCTCCTGTTATCTCTAGCAGAAAGAAAACTGCCAAGACTGGCATCTCGAACGATTGTAAACCTGGATGTCACCCTGATGAATGCTCACTGTGTGATATGGGTGAGTTACTCAATCTCTCTGAGATTCAACTTAACCAATTACAAAAGAGTTCACAATACAGACTTCATTTGATTTTTGTGTGGAAGAAATAACACAAAATCTGTAAAATTCCTTGCACAACACGTGCCCCATGGAGATCCCTCCTTCCTTGGTGTCCCATGACCCTCTGCTTACCCTTAGAATACTTCTATCTTCCCACTAGATCATAAACTTTCTTCAAGGGCATGACTATATCAGAGAAATCTTTGTATTTGCCCCCACTGTGACTCCCATAGCATCTAGAATGATGCCTAGCATAAATGTGGCACACGATTTATTTTTGTAGAATTGAATTGAAGTGTATGTGTATGGTGGTGATGAGGGGAGCTTATAATGTATGAGGGATTTTAGGCAATTTGTCTGAAAAGTTAATGTCCTTATGTTGGTGTCCTACGTATTCATCTCATGCGTGTTTTCCCCCTAAGAGCAGGTAGCCAGGCATTTTCCAATGACACCCTTCCATTACAAATGAGCATCTGAGGAGCTGCCACCCCGTCAGTGGGTGACTGCGCTGTGTTTCTGTGTTGAGTCCTCATGCCTCCGCAAAGAGGAAGTGGATTTTAGGGATGGCAGATGACGGCGTGATGTCACTCATCTCCGTCAGTGCTCATTTCATTTCTTCAATTCCAACAAACAAATAGTAGAAAAGGTTGTTCCTTTATCACAAGAGAGGCCTCTCTTTATTATTTATTAGTAAAAATACGGAAGGTTCTCTCTCTTTGCCCAGCCTGTCACTACAGAGCTTCCCATTTCAGTTCTTATCTCGTGTCCTCACTTTCTAGAAGAAGTAAGTTCCAGTAACTGAAACTTAAGTGGTAAAGTCATAGATCATAATCTAATGGGATAAAAGAACCAAAGTGTTTTTTTAAAAAAAGAATTAGAGTATTGGTATCTATGAACTCCTAATAATAATTAAAATTATCAAATGTTCATAAATTATTTCCAGACAACATTTATTGAGCTCTCGTTATGATCAAGTCACTATGCTTTATGTTCAATTACTTCTTCCACTCCTCAGCCAGCCTTCTATGATGGGTAGTATTAGCAGAGAGGGTAAGCAACCTGTCCAAGATCCTACATACAGCTCACGGGAGGCAGGGCTGGGGTGTGGACCTACGTTTGTCTGACTCAAGAGGATGCATTCCTAATAATTACTCATACAGCATCTGTGCCTGGGATTGAGTTCATGAGTTAGTAACATGAAAGTTAAGGATACACAGACCTCTCCCTCAAGGAGAAGCTAACAATTTGCATATAAATATATACAATAATATACATATATACACAGAGAGAGAGAGAGAGAGAGAGAGAGAGAGAATATATACAATTATAATATAGAGTGATTACTGTTGTATTAACACTATTAAAAAGGACTATGGAAGTTCCCAAGACGCAGAACTGAATTTTAAGTTGAGGTCTGGATAATGAAGAGAACTGAATGTCTGGTTTGTGTCAGAGGTTGTTCCAAATACGTTCACATAGGGAATCTTATATCATTTTCTTTCATTACAAAATATTCCTGTGGGGTAAGTGGGTAATACTCTCTCATTTTACAGATGTGAAAACCAGGTCTCATCTGGTAGTAGCAAACAGCTAACTAACACTATGTATTGGGTGCTATTCTAAGAACTACAGATGTATCAATTCATTTAATCACTACAAAAATAACCATATAGGTGAAAAGCCCATTTTGGAAATGAGGAAACTGAGTCTTAGAGTTTTTAAGTCATTTGGTCAGGATTTTACCATCAGTGAGAGGTGAAGCCAGGTGGAGGGGCCCCTGAGTCCTTGCTCCCAACCATAATGTTACTTTTCCATGGGGTTAAAGTAAGTACCCAAAGTTACCGCCTAAAAATGGGCATAGCCAGGATTTGGCCCATGTCTGCCTTTCTGTAATATTTCTGACAATGCTCTTTTAAAATTTTTATTTTAAAATGTTTTATACCAGGAAAAGAGACTGGAAATATAGATTGGAGCAAAATGCCCTAAATGCCATAGTAAAGAGTGAGCACTCTATTCTACGACAAGAGAAAACCTCAAAGGATTTTGAACAGAAAATAATAAGATCAATATGGTTAAATCCCTCATTGAGAAGGGGGAAAGTCTCACTAGAATGTAAAGAATGAATGAGAAGTTGGTGAGGCAGGAAGTAATGAATCTAATTAGGAGGATGCAGCAAAAGCCCCAAAGGTGAAGGTCTGAGAGAGGACAGGGTTGCAGTTAACAGAGGATGGGGAAGGAAGGATTCGAGAGAGTTTTCAGACATACCATTGGCGAGACTTAGCCAATATGGAGGGAAAGTGACATGTCAAAGAGAAACCCAACATGTGTAGTTTGAATGACTCAGAATTGTGGTGCTCTTAAATGATCTGGGTGATGTAGAGGGATGAGAAAACTTGGGACGTGTTGAGTTTCCGGTGCCTCTGTGAAGCTAACCAGGAGAGAGTCATTTCTGGAAGTAAGAATTAGTTAGTCTCCTGGTCTCTGGCAGAGACTTTCCTAAGTAGCCTTCAGGATTGAAAAACCAATCTGCTCTTTGTAAGCTGTTCTAGCCAATAAAGCAGTAATTAAACCTCTTTTCTGCAGCAACACATGGAGAGGATGCCACTCATGGACAGCATCCCTTAGCCACACCCAAGTTGTCTTAGAACCTTCAAGTTAATGCAGATGGTACACTGGGCACAATTCCCAGAGTACCAGATATCATTCCAAAACACAAAGTTTTTCTTAAGAATTTCTAATGACTTGGGGAAGTGTTTAGGTCAAAATCAGGTTAAGTGGGGAAAAGGTAGAAAATCAAAGTATATACAATGTATGCCAAAAACATAATATACATATATATTACACATAGAAAAAACACTGGAAGGAAATGCATCAAAATGTTAACAGAGGTCCTTCACTAAGCAAATATTTATTGAGCACCTACAATATGCCAGGCATCGTGCTAGGTGTCGTGAGAAAAAATGGACCTATATGATGCCCTCATACAGCTTACAGTTAGGGAACTAAGATAAGCTAAGGACTTAAAGACAACTGTGAGGCAATCTGAATACAGAACCCTCCTAGTCTTTTACAGTTGATGGGGTCCTTGCTTTCCCTCATCACGTTAACGCTGTGTAGGGGTAAAGCGAAATGCTAGAGTGGGGCAGAGCCACTCTCTAGCCACTCACCATGTCTGTCTCACATTCACAATGATACCAATTCTTTTAGTGGCTCACCATTATCAAGTGTTCCTAAAGCATTCAACTTAGTTCTCATAGAAACGATTGTCTTTTGCACTCATCTTTCATTGATTTACATAATATATAACTAAGTTCTATAATTATAATACAACTATAACTGACATTTCCATATTTATGAATAATCACAAGTGATTCTTGGTAAGCATGGACCTACCTGGTGGGGTCACAAGTGGCTGAGCACACTAGAGAATAGGTCACTGGCCACCAGCATTCAGCACACTGTAGGCATTGGTCCATATAATTCACAGCAGTAATCAAGAGAATGCATCTGTCCAATAAGTCATTGAAATGGAAAATGATTAAGAGACTATATATTGTCATATTTCTAGTCACACAGCTTGAGATTGCCCTAACATCAGGTGCCCAATTAAATCATATTGACCTCCCTGTCAGCTGAAATCTTATTTGGATTGTTATATCTACCACTAAGTACTATACTTAGTACTAAGTATACTAAGTACTGTGCTTGTTATGAACAGAGTTGTGTTCCCCCAAAATTCATATGTTGAAGCCCTAACCATCTAGTAGTTCAGAATGAGATTATATTAGAAGATAGGCCCTTTAAAGAAGTAACTGAGTAAAAATGAGGTAAGTATAGTTGGAACCTGATTCAATATGACTGGTGTCTTTATATGAAGAGGAGATTAAGACAGATGGCAAATACACATGAGGACCAAACCAGAAGGTGACTGTCTGCAAGCCAAGAAGAGAGGCCTCAGAAGAAACCAACCCTGTTGGCACCTTGCTCTCAGACTTCCAGCTCCCAGAACTGTGAGAAAATAAATTCTTGTTGCTTAAGCCACCTGGTCTGTGGTATTTTGTTATGGCAGCCATAGCAAACTCATACAGTGCTTATCTCAATGACTGGCACTTAAATATTGATGGAATAAATGAGTGAATGAGGAATGCATTTTGTAGTTCACTTTTTTTGGAATCCTTATGGAAGGATTTTTTATTATTATTTAATAAGCAGAGAAGTGCTCTAGTTATCTGCTGACACTAAGATTTTAAGATAAGAGAGTAGGCCTTCCCTTTCATTGATTTCTACCTCTTGATCCTAGGATTGGGGAAAGGAGTTCCTATAAATTCTAATTTAGGAACATATCAAATGATCAGAGCCTAACTCCCAGCACTATTAGAACAGAGCCAGTCCTCAACTGCTTCTTGAAAGCCTTTAGCTCCCCTGTGCCAGGCAACAGTGTCTCTTGGGGCTTCACTGAGGCCCCTGGTGCACAAAGACAAGGCTAAAATGTGAAAGGGCCAAGAAAATTGGCAGGCAGCCAAGAAAATCTCCCAGGCCTTTGATTGATAGATAGCATCTGAGGTCATGGGAACCAAAGCTAAACTTTCTCCCTCACTTTTCCCTAAGGACAAGAATTAAGGTACTTGAAGAACCTGACACACTACCTGGATGTACTCTTAGCAACATGACCTCAAAACTGGAATGGTAAATTACCTGGATTGTTAGCATTAGCACAGAATGCCAGAGCCCACCTGAGCTTCGAAGGACGTGGCCCAGCCTTCACATTTTGAAAGGAAGGAAAATGAGGCCCTGAAAGAGGAAAGGTCTACCCCTGCTCTTGCCATCATCATTTCTTAATCCTTTACTATAGCAGTCAAAGACAAAGTGGAACACATATTGTTACCTTTTTAAAGAGAATTTCCTCCCTAACATTCCTAGTGAGTGGCCACTAGACTTTGCTCAAACATTTCTAAGAATGGAAACGCACTGTTCCGAGAGGGGGATCTTTGAACAGATTCAGTCATAGGTAATTCCTTTATTGAGTCCACTGCCTCCCTACATCTTCCAACCATTGGTTCTCATTATGTCTTCTGAAGTATCATGAAATCAATCTGACTCCTCTTCTCTAGTGGACTTCAGACATCTGAAGACAAAAAAAGCCTTTTAATAGTATCTCATAGGTCATGGTCTTGAGCTATCTGCTCATCCTTGTCACTATTGCCAAATGCCTTAAATCCTCATAAAGACTAGTCAGTGACACATCAAGAGAAATATAACCTTCTAATAAATGAGCCTTGGTCCCTTGACCTAGAATGAAATTATCTACGAATCACCTCTAAATGGATGAGAAAAGTGAAATGGGAATGCTTAACAATAAAGAGAAAAATGGTCCCTCTTAGAACTAGTCTCCTATCTGAAACCTATGACTTCCCTAAATAACCCCTAGGCCTATTTCAACAAGCTCAGCCTAAAGTCTTTCCTGGCCTCCTCACTGTACAGTAGTCACTGCTCCATCCCACTCCCCACCATCCTCAGCCCAGCCACTTTTGTCCCCAGGCCTCTAAGCGGGTCTTGGACTGGATGTATGGAAACCTCAAGCTCCTTCCAAAGGAAGCAGCCCCAACCAGTTTTCCTGCTTTCTCGTGCTATTTTCTTCCCAATATATATGTATTTTGAAGTGAAACTAATACTGCTACCCTCATCACAGTGGGTTGGAATAAAGACCAGTACCCATGCTGAGCCTCTTACATTAGCAGGTCCCATAGAGACTAACTACCTGTAAGGAGGAGCCTTACTGAGGAGCCTTGGGAGGCTTACTCAGCCAAATCATCTTTGTTGAGAAACATGAGTTAAATAAACAGAGAAGGGCCACCAGTTCTCTTAACCTGCTTGAGACTGGAAGGGAAATATGTACTGAAGAAGTGGAAGCCTGGTGACTGACTGGTTATGAAGGGACATTCCCATATTTTCTTGTAATAAACCTACATGTCTAATATGAAAACTCAAGATTGGAAGGTTTTGAAGTCTGTTTGTTCCTGCTTTTTTTCCCCTCAAAGTTGAAGGGCAAGCTATTTGCATAATGACTTCTCTTTGTTCTCACTGCTTTAGAACCTTTCCTCTGTATTTAGGACATTCTTAACTGGGATTTGACTTTATCTCGTCTGGAAAATGAAACCTCTGTGGACTGGATATTGGGAGGATAGACAAGGATTTAGAATCCTTTGGCATGCAAGGAAGTCTGAAGGATTAGAGGCATCTAAGAAACCAAATGACTTCGCTGGGGCTTTCTTCAAGGGAGAAGACTCCCTCCACAGTCCCATAGCATCAGGGCTTCTTCCCCTTTGCCTTTTTTGCTTTGTTCATGTTGGGATGTGACAAGGAGGAATGAGCTTAGTAAGTGGCAAGAAAAGAATAGGCCCCACCTCATCCAAAACTCCAGAAGCTTCTGCTTTTCCAGAAATAAATGCCTTGTTTTCCATTTCTACACCTAAGACTCACGTGAGATGTATTCAGGTGAGATCAGGTTTAGACAAAAGGACTCATTTAACAAATTAATTCAGCAACTGTTCAGGTTGTTGAAGATATACAATGGAGATGTAGGAATAAATAGAGATACATGGTTCTTGCCTCCATGGAGTTTATAATCAAATGATCCTTGTGGTTCCTTTGATGGGTTTTGCAAATGGAAGTCTTTACAAACTGTAGTGGTTGGGGAGGAAAACAATCAAACATGCCCTAAACATCTTGTTATAAATTAAATGTTTGTGCCCGGCCGGGTGTGGCTCAGCGGTTAAGCGTTGACCTAGGATCCAGGCGATCAGGGTTCGATTCCCGGTCAGGGCACATGCGCGGGTTGCGGGCTGCAGCCGATCAATGACTCTCTCATCATTGATGTTTCTATCTCTCTCTCTCCCTCTCCTTTCCTCTCTCTGAAATCAATAAAGATATATTTTAAAGTGAAAAGTAAAAAAAAAAAAAAAAAAATTAAATGTTTGTGTTGCTCCAAAATTCCTGTATTGAAATTCTAACACCCCATGGGATGCTATTTGGAGATGGGGCCTTTGAGAAGTAATTAGGTCATGAGGGTGGAGGCCTCATGATGGCTTATTGCCCTTATAAGAAAAGACATGAAAGAACTTGCTTCCTCCCTCTGCTCTGCACCATGTGAGCATCCAACAAAAAGAACGGCCATCTGCAAACCAGCAAGCCTGCCCTCAGGAGGAACTGAACTGGCTGACACCTTGATCTGGGACTTCCCAGCCTCTAAAACTGTGTGAAATAAATTTCTGTTGTTTAAGCTGCCCAGTCTACAGTAAGTTTGTTATAATGGCCTGAACAAGACGTAGCTACATGAGGCTAGCTGTAAGCACACACCATTGGGGAGGGAGTGGTGTACAAAAGACATAAAATGTGGGCTCTGTCCACGATGAGCTCAAAAATCTAATTGGGAAAAGAAGATACACATGTGAAACTGTCGGCCAACAGAGTAGTCTATAATAAAGTGCTACATTGAACGGTACAGATGGTTGATAACTAGAAAGTGTACAATAAAATGTTAAGTATATGGTCTTGGCAACAAATTTTAAAGAAGTTTAATTTAAGGAAGAGCACTATAGAATGGAGACATCAGAAAAGGCTTTATCAAGAAAGTGATTTCAGAGTTAAGTCTTAAAGGATGGGCAGGAGGGGCTGGGCATTCTGGGCAGGAGTAAAGACGCAGCGTCAAAAAAAGAACCCGACAGTCACTGGGTAGGGGTAACGGAGGAGAACCAATTAAGTAACCACAAATTGCGAATGTTATAAAACAAAGCCAAACAATTCAGATCACACCTAACAAACAAAATTATAATAGAAATACCATGTCTGCTCCCCAAACACATGCACATTCTAACACATTCTTGGAAAGAGTGCTGTAACGTTGATTTACATCTGACAGTCCAACTAAAAAATGAAAGAGCTGCCAAATCTGCCTATATAAATCCCAGTGATTTCACATGTTTTCATCCTATGAACTGAAGGCAGAAAAAGAGATTTAAGCCTTTGAGACAGCAGACAATAAAACGGTGCCCTAGTGAGGCTTCTCAGAGGAACCACTAGAATCATATTTATCATGTCCAAGACTGACATTAATTCTAATGTGCAGACACTCTTCAGCATTCAGATGCACAATATTAAATAACTTACAGGTGAAGTTAGCAGGTTAGGCAGAGGTGCGTTGAGTTGTAGAGAGGGACCTTATAACCGCAGTATTACACAGATTCATAGGAGCCACGCTAAGCCTCTTTTGTCAACAGCCAGACTCTCCTCCAAAATCTACCTGGTTTGAAATAATTCTCTTTTTCCTTGTGGTATCAAATCTTTGGGCTACAAATGCCTTGAGCAACTGATCAGAACCAAAACTGCTTACTAAATAAGAGATGTCTGGGCCATGCTTTTGGTAATCCTGACTGGACCATGCCAAGGAGGAGTAATCTGTCTCAGTAAGGTTACAAATCCACTCCCGTCAGATGGAAACATCATTGCTGCTGCCTCCTTGCTCCTATAAAGAACGCCTGCCTTCCTGACCTCACTAGAGAGTCCCAAGTATCTGCTAACAAGCTACTTACTGCTCCGATCAAAAGTCCATACTAGAAGTAAGAATCCCGGGCACAGGGCTCTATGCGGCAGAGTCAGAAATCTGCATTGCTAACAAGCATGCCCAGATAGTAGTTCCCTAATTTAGTTGATTACCAGAAGCACCTGGGAGCAGTTTCAAAGTGTGGATTCTCAAAACACACCCCAGACCATTGAAATCATGGATCATTATTATGCAGTTCAGAGCTGTTTACATGGCGATGGAAGTGAGAGATTCCAGTTGGTGTAGGCGTTGCTTCTCTAATTGCTTGCTTCCTTTTATAAGAAAAGAAGAGTTAGGGAGCCCATTGTTTCCATTCTTGCCTTGGACACCAGGAAACTGAAAGCCAACAGTAACTATTCCTGGGGTAGATTTCTAGGTATAATTGTTTCCCTTTCTATTGTTAGGTTCTTTGAATATTCTTTTAAAATATAACTTTGAATTAAGTCACCTAGAAGTAGTCAGAGCATAAATTACAAATTAATGCAATATAAACAATTCCAATCCATGCTTTACCTTAAATTTCAGAAAGTCGCCTTCTCTATTCAGCTTGTAAATGTGGGTGAATGATACCAATGATGGGGCTCGCTCCCATCGACCTGCCTCATTGGACAAATGATAGAAGATGGAGGTTCCAGAACTGCTCTACCTGACAGAGTAGAGGAACCAAGGTCTTGTTCTGTTTCTCCAGAAGCTCAATTGTTCCCTCTCAACCCAGTTATCTGCTAAGGAGAGCCAGCTATAGTGCAGTGAAAAACAAGGCATAAACTTGGGTTCCCAACTCTGTATGGCATTCCACAAGTCACTACCTCTCCAGGCCTAGTTTCCTCATTTGTGAATGGGAGTAACGACCTCCACCTTGCCTGCCTCTTGCGATTATTGTAAAAGGTCTCTGTAAAATGAAATGTTTTAGAAGATGCAAATTACTTGACAAATAATGGAAATAGCTCAGAATAAAATAGCTAAATAAAATATACTCGAATTTGATAACTGACTCTTCATCAAAGAGGGCTTTCTTGTTCCTAGGAAAGGGTGGTAGATTTTAAAAAGAAAGCTAGAGTTCTGATGGGCTCTTCAAACAGATGAAAACTTGCAAGAGGACAGTGGGCAGGGCGAGGCCCTCAGCAGGGAAGGATGGCCTCTGGGTGTCAGGGTGTTCATGTTTACATTGACTTTGCACCAATCAGGTAAATGCTTATAGCACTGTGTTCAATCGTACTGTAGGAGGGCTTCACCGCCTATCTAGTGCGTGCAGGGAAACAGGACGGAGTAATAAGGGGCCTGGAAACCATGTACCACTGAAAATAGTTAAAGAAACTTGGCACATATGTACTGGAGCAGACTCAGGGGGCATGACCCTGTTTTCAAATGTGTATAGAGAAATAGGATTGTCATGTAAAAGAGGGAATAGTTTCTTTTCAGTATGGATGCCCCAAAGTGTGAAAGTTGCTGGAGACAAGATGTCGATTCAGGGAAAGACAAAATTCAGAACGGAGTACATTAATGACTGAAATGGTGACTCCTACAACATCCACTTTCAGATGTTTCAAAGGGAATTCTTGCTCTTGGTGAGAAATTGTAATAGATACTCTTTGTCACATTCCGAGCTAAGAAACTCGAAGTTTCTCATTCTCAGAGACAAACTGAAATCCTTCTGCTAAAGAACCTAAACTTGACTTCAGGTAGTAGAGGTTGGGAGTTATCACTGAGAAAGCCTTGACTTTGGACTCTAAGCCCATCCCCTGCTGACACTGGTGCTTTTCAGCATCTTTTCCTTTCACCGCTTCACTTTGACTGCTAGGCTCCTCAGATTGAAGCTGGATGCAGCACCCTCCCCCACGCCACCTCCCTTGGCGCCACGCCAGAAACCCACTGCTGCCATTTGTGTTTTCATTTAGTAAATAAAGATCAGAAATGGCTGCGGCTTTAATAGATTGAAAACTCCGGTCTGCAAATAAATATCTTGGGGGAATTAGAGGAGATTTGGAGAACAACAGTCAATCTCAATATAATTAAAAATAAGCTCTCACCTGCTACTAATTTCCTTCTTGTTTCTTTGCTAACAGAAGTCTTTGTTTGAACAAAGAGGTAAAAGGCACAGTTAGAAGCTGTTTACACAGTGCAAATGAGAGTGCTAATTGTAGGGAGCCTGCATGTTAATGAGAAAGAGGTTATTTATCAGTGTGAAATTCTGAGTGCAATAAATTGCAGGTGATATTTCAGGAAACTGTTCATTTTCTAATGATTTCTCTTCAACTACAACAGTAGCCCCATATCAGAGTGTAGTATGTTGTAATGAAAGGAGAATTGGTTTGGTCCAGGAGATCTGGTTGCGGTCCACAGCTAGCTGTGTGCCCTGGAAGAAGCTGCTTACCATCTGTCTCTCTAGGTTTCAAGAAGTTAGACATCTCTCAGTTTCCTTCTAGCTCTGATCATCACTGTATAAGAAGTACCAGGAGTGTACCTAGTTCTTCTACTGAGAAATAAGTTTCTCCTTCTTGGGATAGCCTTTGTTGTTCTGAAATCAACTTACAAAAATACATTCTTGGAAAGTGCCTGGCTTCCAAGCTCCCAGGTTTTCCCCTACCCTGGCTGCTAGGGGTTCTGCCCAGCTTTCTGAGGAACTCAGTGAAGATCCCTGGAGGCAAGCCTCCTAGCAACATCACAATATTGCATCCTCCCACCACCCTCTCAGTCCCTCTCAGGGGTTTCTGAAGAGGCTCCAGGCCCCCTGACCTCCCAGTGACTCATTCATTTGCCAAATACTCTTGGAGCACCCACTATGTGCAAGGCACCATGCTAGACAATAGGAACACAGAATTCTGCAAGGTGAACATAGGCCATGCCTGCATGGGACCATCTAATGGGAAAGTCAGAGATGTAACAAATAATTATCCCAAGTAAAATTTCTGTGCTTAAGAGTTGTTGCCTTCCTGCTTCCCCAACCCCCAACAGAACTGGCCCCCCTTTCTTTGTGTCTCGCTCACCCTCCACAGCCCTCCATCCATTGGGCATTGGGTGACGCTTTATTGCACTTGGTCAGTGTCTAGTAGCCAGACTGGTCCCCTGGCTAGACTGAGAGCACAGCCTCTAAAGAATCAGCCCCTCCAATTCTTCACCTCTCACAGGGTAGCAATAGAAATCTACCTCCACATGCCAAGGCATGACCCACTTGGGCAGCCTGCTCCTTGGGGACTGACCCAGTGACTATTTCACCACAAAATCCTTGGTAAAAGGAATTGAAAATCTGTGCTTCTGATAAACAGGCCTCCCCTGCCACACAAATAAGGACATGCCCACTCAGTGGAGTCTCATGATCTTGGACTGGAAACCAGGCCTTCCTCTGAGATTCTGCCCTCCCTCTGCTGTGACATCTTTGGATGGTGGCCCACCTGGTACGCCAAGCATGCACACAGGGGGCAGGAAATTGAGCAGAGCCCAGCCTCCCACCAGGGCTCAGTTCTGGAGGGGACGGGACGGGCAACCACTGCCTTGGTCTAACACACTCTTCCCTGCTTCCACTGCCTCCATGTGCTGGCATCCCTCACTCCCCAGCCCTTTTGCCGCCCCAGTCCATGCTTCAGCTCAAGGTCAGTTCTCCCAGAAAGAAGGCCTTTTTGAAGGCGGTTCTGAAGCGTGGGAGTAGGGTGCCCATGCTCGTCCTCTGACAGAACAGCCGCCATTGCAGACGTCTGTAGCGGAGAAGAGACTGAAAGCTAAGGCTTACGTGCACGGTTCATGTTTTCAGAGGGAGGGAAGGTGAGGAGTAAAATCAGCTCTTCTGCAAGACAAGGAACTGAACTGTCAGTCAGTTTTCTGTGGCAACAAGCAGGGAAATTTCTAGGGGACCACAGAAGTCAGCTAGCTCACACTGCAGCCAGAAGAGCAGGTTTCTGTTGAGGTCCTGCTTCCCTCCCTCCTGGAGGAAGAGAAACATGGACTGCAAATGGTCTCCCCACTAGAAGTCACCGTGAAGGGGCTCAAAGAAACATCTTTCCACATATTTGGCTTGCCGGGGAACCAGACTCAAGAACTCATCTGAGTAGGAAACAAATAAAATTATTCTAAAGAGGCAGGGACTTAAAACCAATGTTAGTAACCTAAAAAGTGTTGAAGAAAGGAGTGAAACTCTCCCACCAGCCCACCAGTGCTTACTAGGATGGGAAAGTTCCTTTTCTAAAAAGTTTTCTTAAAAAGCAACGACTTATACTCCTTGTAACAAATTCAGTGAGCCTCAGGCACTAGGAAGTTGGAAGAACCTTGTTACCAACCGCCTAAACACACACACACACACACACACACACACACACACACACACACACACACACACCTTTCCCAGGAGATAAAGAAGTGTTTCCTATACCATAAATGATTCAGCAAACTTGGGGATGCTCTCTTCCAAAAATAGACCCAAACTCTCAGTTCCGGCATCCTACTGCAGAAAGAGCAAGGGCACTGCAGCCTGCTAGGCTTGCCTGGGAACCGCTTTCAAGTTATGCAGTCAGAAGCAAAATACCTAACTTTGCTGAGCCTCGGTTATTCCATCTGTGAAGTGGGAAAAAGTCTGACTCAGGCAAAGGACTTGGCACAATGCCTGTGAAGTAGTGGTGCCTCATAAAACGTCCTGAGTTTTTCCTCCATGTCTGTATATTTACTTGGGCACAAAGAAGTCAGAAATCTGGAGGATTCTCTACTAGGTGAAGGAAACTAAAAAACATGCGGAGCCATTTCTTCTTCTAATAGAAGGTTATAAATATGGAGCATCTTCTTTCAGCCACCAGAAGCAGGTTAGGGTCCCTCCTAGGTGCCCCTGCAGAGCCTCCATACAGCCCAGTCCCGGCACTTAGCCGCCACTTGAAATATTATGATCACTCACTTACTTGTCTCCATCTCCTGACTGTAAAGCTCAGAACAAGATCAGGGACTGTGTGTATTTTCCTCATAGAGGTTTATTTGGTCAGTGGGGCAGGGTCTAAATACTTGGTGGATTAATCAATCAACATTTTTAAAGTCATCATGATCATCACTATTACTATTATTATGATTTAGAAGAAATATGTAGTGTAAAAATATCATGCAATAAAAATCTGGATAAAAACCCAGAACAACCTCGATAATAAGGTTAGAGGATGGAAGATAGAAATAAAAGATGAGTTTAAAGAGAGTGAAATTTCTTGACTTCAGGAGGGAGGACTCAAAAGATATTATTTCACTCCCTTCTCTAAAATGAGACAAAATAGTTTAGAAAATACATTTTACTACAATTGTAATGATTTATAGAATTTAAAATGGACTATATACTTCCCAAAACAATGGAGAAATTAAAGGAAAGAAACTTATCATAAGCCACTTATAGAAAATGAACCCCTTAAAGGTAAGAAGGAAATATAAAAAAGTTAATGAAACAAGATGATTAAATATATATATAAAACATATGTTTTAACAGAAATGTGTAAATGAATTTCAACACTGTATTCAAAGATTCTCAGATTGGGTCAAATAACAAAATCTTACTATTTGTTGTTTACCAAATATACCTTAAAAAATATCAGCACAAAAATATGAAGACTAGGTAAAGGAATACTATGTAATGCACACAAATGTAAAGCGTGGTTACAGTATCCTATCAGATAGCGCTGTATACCAGTCAAATACAAGAGACCATCATTTTATATTGGTAAAGGTTCAATTCACAATGAAAATATAATCATCATGGACATGTATATGTTAAATAATATTGCATTAACAAATGGAAAGCAAAAATTGTTAGAAATGAAAAAAAAAAAAAAGACAGAAATGTGATTGTATTCAGAAATGTTAACACATAATAATTTACAATGAAAATATAATTGTTATGAACATTTAACACCAAATACTATTACATCAGCAAATGTAAAGCAAAAAAATTATTAAAATACAGAGAGGGAAATGACAGAAATGTAATTGTATCCAGAAATGTTAACACATCTGTCTGTGACAACTAAAATAAATGAAAAGTAAGTCAGCACATAAAGGTGTGATAGTTATTAAAGTTTATTTAATATACAAGTGTATAAAATTATATAATTTGATATTGTACAAATAGAGAATATACTATCTTTTCTAATACCTATAGACTATTTACAGTAATTTATTACATTAGGGATATAGAGAAAACTTCAGAGTCCTAAACCCAAACTTTCACAAGCTGCACCAATATGTCACTGTACTGGTGGAAGGGGACAAGAAATCAGAAAGGTTTTAGGGGGGAACCAGGCCATTTGACGTCACCTCATTCTAATTTAAATGACAGAGATATGACCATCGTTAATATAAATATTTTCCTATATATCTCGATATTTCCAAATTAGAGGGAAGATGATATCTTTTAGCTGATTAGCACAAATTAACATAGAATAGTCATGAATAGTTTGGGGATTTTTCCCCTGTCAGTGTTCAAACAAAAGCCTTGGTAACCAAAGAGAAGGTTAAAAATAGGTGAAATCTCATTTTTCATAATATTAAAGTTAAACTTTTCCTTTAGATAACGTGAACATGATTTGCAATCATTTTTACTCTCATCAAGACTGCAGTTCTAAACTATTTACTCTTATGGAGCAGGGAAGAGTGGAAATCTTTGCCCAGATGCCATATTAGTGAGCGAAAAACACCTGTTTTCTCTCTGTCAGCATTCCTCCCTCACCTAGTATTGGAGCTCTTAGGCATTTTGACAAGGGTATTATTTCACTATGAAACCTTACAAAAGAGGGAGAATATTTTTTAAAAATATGATGAAAACATCCAAGGTCATTATGCTCCTCATTTCTTTGCACTGAATTTATTTCCATTTGGTATTTTGCTGTGCACACAAAAAATTTCAATGTAGAAGAAATTCAGAAGCCCCTTTCTTCCCCAAAGATAAAATCCTTTAAAATTATATCTTTCCCCCAGTGATATGATTTAAAAAACAAAAAAACAAAAAACAGAATCGAATGTTAACAATTCAGTGTAGGAGTATCAAGTATATGAGTTCTTTTTAATAAAACTTATGTATGACAAATGTAACTCCTGTATTTAAGAAGATAAAGTCTAGCCCTGGCCAGTGTGGCTCATTTGATTGAAACACTGTCCCATGCCCTGAAGGGTCATAGGTTTGATTCCCAGTCAGGGCACATACCCAGGTTTCGGGTTCCATCCCTGGTCTGGGGTGCCTACAGGAGGCAACTGATTGATGTTTCTCTCTCACATTGATGTTTTTCTCTCTCTTCCTTCCTCTCTCTCTAAAATCAATAAAAACATATCCTCAGGTGGGGATTAATAAAAGAAGATAAAGTCTAGTCAGTAGAGAATAGTCACCATCTTTTAAAACACTTATCACTACATTCATAGATTGTCTCTCACTAATATCTGTACTTTGGAGGGGGAGAGGCTCAACATATCAGGGTGCATTTGCCCTTCCACACACACAATTCTTAATAGATGCATTTTGAAAGGCCCCATTGACTAAGGCTTGAGCAAGGAAGAGGTGAGGGATTGCCTAGTGAGAGTGACCTGTAAGAACAGGTAGTTAGACATGAGGGTTTCAGAACTTCCCATCTGCAGGAGAACCATGACAGAAGGGAGAATGCTCATTGTTAAGTGGGAAGCAAAGCAGATGGGCTAAGCACCCCAAAAGTTAAATTTGAGTGGGTTGCCAATATGGTGTAAATGGAAAGGCAGATAAATGACTAGGTATCAAAACAGAATAAAATAAGCTAAGGTCAAGAACCAAGTGAGTTAACAACAGCCAGTTTGGGAACTAGTCTGGTAAGCACAGCCAGTCTGCCACGGTGTCTTTATCACTGGGTTGGACTGAAGACATGACTTTTAGAGCAGCATTTTCCAAACGGTACTGTGCACAGATTTACCTGGGAATCTTGTTAAAATGCAGAATCTGATTATTTTGATTCAGTAGATCTAGGGTCAGTAAGTCTAGGGTCAGTAGGTCTAAGGTCAGAAGATTCTGCATTTCTAACAAGCTGGTCTAAGGGCCACATTTTTAGTGGCAAAGAAAGGACAGAATCTTATCATAAGTCAAAATGATTGTGATAGTGACACCTTTTGCTGACATATTTATTCTACATAACCCTAATAGCTTAAAAATAACTTTTTTAAAAAAAATTTACTTTATTGTTGAAAGTATTACAAATGTTCCCCTTTTTTTCCCCCATTGACCCTCTCCACCCCACTCCTGCCCCCGTCCCAGGCCTTTACCGCACTATTGTCTGTGTCCAGGGGTTGCGCATATATGGATATAAATTCTATGGTTAATCTCTTCCCGTCCCACCTCCTCCAACTTTTCAATCCATGTTCTTTAGGAATCGTACACAGGTAAAGAATGGGCCAAGGTTGCACTTGAACAAGTGCCCAAATCTCTGCCAGGCAAGAAATACTCTGTGTCCTCAAGGAGATGACAATCTACAGAAAAAGCACAAGGACGTCTTGGAACTCTTCTCTGTTTCAGGAGTGGCCAAGGGTGTAAGACAGCAATATGAAAGGGGACATAGATAAAGCCTGCCTATATCTTCAAAATGCCATGAGATTCAGCTCTTTAAAGTGGCTTGGCTCTGACTTTCTGCTTAACAGCAACTCAAAGGAGAAAGTAAAACAAGAACAAAAAAATTCCAGGAGCAATGGTAGTCAGGGAGGCTAAGAAAAAATTCCTGAATCCAACACCAACATTAAGCCCAAGTTCATAGCACTGAAAGCTTTTACTGCACGTGTTAAAAGAATAAAACAAGCAAGCAAACAAACAAACAAAGACACAACGATGCTAAGGTTGCCCTGTAATGCGAAAGACTTTAGGAAAGAATATTGGGGGCCTTGTCCCCCTGGTCAAGGAATCATCAAATAATAATGGCTATTTTAATTTAGCATTTCTGTGATCCAGGAACAAGAAGTCCTCTCTAAGCATTATCTTATTTAATCCTCAAACAAACCTGTGCAGTAGATACCACTGTTAACCCCATTTTACAGATGAGGGATCACATTTCAGAGAGACTAAGTAATCTGATGCAGATCACTCAGCTGGTAAAAAATAAAGTAGGATTCCAAACCCAAGTCTGGTTAGAATGTTTTCATAACAAAAAAGATTTTATAAAATTAAAAGAGGAGTTAATTCTAAAGCCAAAGCACCACTTAATTTTAAGTGATCATAACCATAGCTACCCAAGCTACTTTATAAGGTGTTTATGAGGCTCCCATGAAATGATTAGAAATTCAAAAGTGCTTGGACAATATCTGTGGCAAAACAAGAAAGGCAGACAGAAAGACAGGAAGAAGGTGGCAAACAAAGGCACTTTGTAAACTCAGAGGAAGAGTCTAGTTTTTGATGCGATTTATCATTATTAGGTCCCAAGATTGTGGAGCCAAGTCAAGGCTGCAAACATAAATCAATGCTTCTTCCAGCTTCAGGAGATAAAACGATCTCTTTGAATGCTAAACTTCAACTTCTCTTGGCCTTGGTGTCACCCTTGGTAATTTATATAAATAAAGTCTAATTGCGAGGAAGAGTATTTCTCTTTCCCCGTGGAAATACCAATGGAATTCATGGAATTCATTCATTCTCTCTCTCCCTCTCCTTCTCCCCCCCCCCACTTGTGCTCTTCCTCTCTCTCACACACACACACAAACACACACACACAATTACATCGAAAACTTAACTTCCTCTTCTTATGAAAGCAAAAAACTGAGACCCAGAGAATAGTGACAAGCCCAAGGCCTAACTAGACAATAGAGGAGTCAACATTTTAACTATACTACCTCTTCATTGAAAAGAAACTGGAAGCACGGAAATATATTGTTTTATATTCATTCATAATTCAACACGTTTGTCAGAGCTAGAAACTATGCTAGTGCTGGGACGGGGAATGTGATGGTCTATGCCCTCAAGAAGTCAGAGTCCGGGACTTTCTGTGTCTTAGCTACTTGGGGAACACAAAAGTAGTTCAGACTCAGTTCCTACCATCAAGGTGCTACTACCTAATGGGGGAAGCAAACATATAAACAATTAAATTTAAATTGACATAGAGATGTAGGATCCTGAAGAATGGGTGAAATTTTGAAAGGAAAGATCAAGAGAAAAGGGACAGACTGTCGAAGGTATTGCCTACTATTCTAGTGAGCTAGAATTCATCTCGTAAGCAATGAAGAACCACTGAGTTATTGTGCATGGAAATACAATCATGAACATAGGGCCTAGGAACGATGCTTTGGAGAAAGAAGGGAGAGGAGAAAAACCAGTTAGGAAGGAGGTAAATATAGTGTCCAGAAGTGCAGTCCTGGCAGATAGGGCCTCACTGTTCCAGAAAGTGGTGAAGAAATAGGGCCCAGCCCTGGAAATGCTTAGTTGGGAGGCTAATGTGAGGAGAACTCAAAGATCAAGATTTGGGCTTGCTGTTGAGGAAAATAGCAATTCTATCAACACAATAGATTTGAGCAAAAAGGCAGGGGCTTAGTGAAAGACGTGACTGTATAGAGACTCCTGAAAACAGAGAACCAATGAATGGGAGAAATTTTACAAACTTAGTTCAAAGTAGAGCATCCTACCAGCAAAGTATATTTTCTTGGATGGGTAATTTTTCAAGGCACATTCTGAGAAATTTCAGGGGCTGGGGCCTTAGTCATTATACTATAACTGGGTTGTTATTCTGGCGTTATTAATCATTTTCATTATTTATTTTCTCCCCAACATTTAAGAGAGCACACATGTAGCTAGCTATCTCTTCAAAGTAGAATCAAGCTTCCTATTCATTCTTTGGAGGCCTTTAGGACCACTGAGGCCATAATACTTGACTCGTGGCCATCCTTGTTCTGAACTGAACTGCTTTCCTAGAAAAAACAATAAATCCAGAAGAGAGTTCTATTTCTCCTGCTCTTGCTCATTTGCCCATATCCATAGTTCCAAAGCCTACCTTAAAAACTTTAACAAAAGAAATTCCAAGGCTCTCTAGTACAGGACCTAGGCCTTGACTAATGAATGGGGTTCCAGAGCTTGAATTTTGTTGACACAAAATCCCTCTCCCATGACTTAAGCTCATTCCCTCTTCATAAGGCTTCAGCAGAGACAGCTAACCCTAATCCATCTCTTAATGATTAGTCAAACCTAATGCTGTGCTCCAGGGAAGGCCTGGCCTGCTCCTTTCCTTCACATATCTTCACCAGCATTCAACATTTCTGAGCACTTCCTGTGTGTCAGGATCTGTGTCAGAGACTGGGGCAGATACAAATAGAATCAGACATGGTTCCTGTTTGAGTACTTTGGCTTCTAATATAGAAACCATGCAGTAAAATAACCACAGGAACAGGGAGAAAATGCTCAGGGGCATAGGAGAGAGAAGCATAAAGTGCTAAAGGATTTGAAAAGAGAGATTACTTTCAAATGGGAGACACAGAGGCTCCTGAGAGGCTCAAAGGGAAAGATAAGATTGTGGACCTGGGTGAACTTGGAGAGGAGCAAAAATGGCCCAACCCTTGAGCCAAAAGACAGGACGCCAGACTAGACTGGCTGAGGAAGTTTGAGGGCAAAACGGAGCCCTGAAAAGTGGCATATTCCTGGGCTCTGCATGAGGGAGCAAAAACTAGGTTTCTAGTCAACTCCGCATAGATTCTATGCTAACCCATGAGCCTTTTCCTTCCACATTCAGTCAAATGAACCTGGATTCAGAAGGAAGGTACATAAGGGTTTGAATTTTAGTCTCAGAAGAGGAAGTTGTTATCAGGAAAAAAAAAAAAAAAAAGGTTTAACATGATTGATAAGGTAGGACAAGGGTAAGAGACTTGCTCTTACATCAAGAGTGGTTCTGTGGCAGGGATTCTAAGGTTTTATTTACATTGCTACACCAAGAAGGTGTTTGGATGAAATGTCATCTTTCAGAATGAAGTCTTTCTCAGATGTTAGACTACGTAGCAACACACAGGGAGAATGTCAACACAGTCGATCCAACAGGGAAACAAGCAAACCTTAAAAAGTGAATGTCAGGAAATAGTCATTTTCCCCCAGTCCTGCCAGGCTGAGTAATGTGCCTGTAAGTTTTACCCAATAGTATCCTCAACAGGAGAAAATCACAGAACAATGAAATTAGGGAAAGGTCTGGCAACCAGATTAAAGACTCAGAGGCGGAAAAAAGTCCCCAAAATAAATGTGTTGGAAAACCCATCTAGCTAATCATGCCAAGAGCTAAGCCCCACTTGAACTACTGGGGGATGTGTGAACCCTCCTTAATGCCATTTTCAAGAGAGGGCACCTAACAAACACAAGTTTCCCGGGGAGAATCACAATGGTGCAATGGCATTTTTGCTTGGTTGGTTCAAATGCGTTTTCTGGTATGTGCTTTATTTGCCTTCTGCTTCTTTTTGTCAAGATACTGCTGGGCCCTTGTCCACCTCATGCAGCTCTGTAGGTGTAATGGGGGGAAAAAACTAGCACATTTATTTGAGGATGGAATTAAGAATAAAAAGCTAACATCTTGAACTTGGGTAAATTTGACGGTGAAAATTTTAAAACACAGCATAGCTTATTAAGAAATATGGACCAGTGGTTCTTTTCTTTCTTTTTTTGAATTGTTGACACTATTACAGATATCCGTATTTGCCCCCTGCTTGCCCCCCTCCACCCAGCACCCCCCCACACACTGCTGTCTATGTCTATGTGTCATATATATATGTTCTTTGGCTGATCCCTTCACCTTCTCTTATCCAGTCCTCCTCACGCTTCTCCCCTCTGACATCTATTGGTCTGTTTCTGTATCCATGCCTCTGGTTCTATTTCGTTTGTCAGTTTATTTTGTTCATTAGATTCCACATATTAGTGAGATCAATGGTCCTTATAAAAGTAAATCATCATCAGACATGGCTGCTATGAAAACAGAAGTGTGTTTACTTTCAGCAAACAGACAATTTGTGACAAAATAACCCTGTCTGGGAAATAGTGGTGATCCTCATTGAAATCACACAGCTCAATGGGGGTGATCCAGGTTACCCTGCCCCAGTGGCAGCCCAGCGGATTGAGCCAGTAGGACTTTTCTCTGCCCTATTTCCCACTAATTCAAATTCTCTAATGAAGAAGGGTGGCCAAGACAACAGGTATCTTGTTTGGAGGAAGGCACTGAAAAAGGCTATACAAGGCCATACAAGGTTATAAACACTGACATCTGCCTTTCTGTATGGAAACGGAGACAGAAAATAAAGCCTTTTCATCATATGAACTAGCTAAAATGAAAAAGGGAAGAGAAACAGAATAAAGGTAACCAGCTCCTGCAAAAGATCACAACATGTGTTTGTGTTTGAAAATACTAGACAAGAAAGGTATGATCACCAGCAACTAGTATGAGTTTCATGGACGGGAGCTGGGAAGGCATGTTTAAAAGGCTAGCAGGCCCAGCCAATCTGGCACAATTACTGAGCTTGGAAACACTGAGCAAGCATGTGTGGGGCACAGGACAAGGACCCGAACTGCACAGGGTCAGTCCTGGACAACGACACCGTTGGCAGCCTCTGGCAGAAGGTGCTGATCAGGCTCTCCAGTTATCTTATTCCTGAACATTTGGAAGTCAGACAAATTCCACCCTGTGGGTTCTCAGATGAAGCAGAGATAGGGGTGGCTGGGAGGCCTCAAGAGGGACACACTGAACTTCCTTCTAGGATTGGCTATAAATGCTTACATAATCCTTTGGGGGTAATTAGAGCAATATAATCACATTTGAATCCAAGTAAGTAAAGCAGGCCATACAGGTGATATTAATTATCAAGTAAATGTATATTCAAATAAAAACGAAAATAAAATGCTAGCACATACATATCTGTCGCCTGGGCGCGCACACACACGTGGCAATCTGGCATTTTAAATGCCTGTGATGACACATCCACTCTACCCTTTTCCCTAGTAAATTGGTCTATGTAACCACAAAGAGCATAGGTCTCAGCCCAGAAATATAATTGGACAAAGGAGTCTCAGAAAAAGGAAAGGAAGAGTACATCCTGATTCCTTAAACCTTTTATTCATAGACAAACTTAACTACCTCTCACTTTCTGCACCCACCTGTGACTCCAATGAATGTTGTTCCACAGGGGCAAGCGGCCACTGTCCCTCCTGCCCAAGGCCAGCCTACAGCTGCCTTTATTCCCTTCCCCACATTTTGAACAATTAGAGGAACCACTGTAAGCCAATGAGCATGACAAACCTCCAGATCGGAAGAAACTATAAAACTGACTCACATAAAGAAATTTGCTGACTTTCTGGCTCTGAGGAATATAAATCCACTAACCACTTCATCGACAAAGCACAGTAGCATCCCTGGTGGCCCTGCCGTGACTACACTCTGGATGTCTGTCCTGCTGCTGTGGTACTATGAGAAAGAAAGAGGGAGTCCTCAAAGGCCCTGAGCACCCACTGAGATATCCCTGAGAGCTTTACCTGATGTAGCAGTCCTCAACTCTGTAGCAAGTGTCCTTTAGATTAAAAGTACTACTTCTTCCTTGGTTTACGTAATTATTTTGGATTTTTTTTTTAAACTTTATTTTTATTGTTGACACTATTACAGATGTCCCCATTGATATAGACACTGTTGTCTATATCTATGTGTCATGCATGTTATGTTCTTTAGCTAATCCTTTCATCTTCTTTCATCCAGCCTCCCCCTCCCCCTTCCCCTCTGACAGCCTTCAGTCTGTTCCATGTATCCATGCTTCTGTTTCTAATTTGGTCATCAGTTTATTTTGCTCATTAGATTCCACATATAAGTGAGATCATATGGTATTTGTCTTTCTCTGGCTGGCTTACTTCACTTAATATAATACTCTTTAGGTCCATCTATGCTGTCGATAAAGGTAAGTTTTTTTTCTTTTTTATCACCTTATAGTATTCCATTGTGCAAATGTAACACAGCTTTTTTTATCCACTCATATACTGATGGGCACTCAGGCTGTTTTCAGATCTTGGCTCTTGTAAATAATGCTGAGTCAAAAGGCAGTTCCATTTTTAATTTTTTGAGGAAACTCCACGCTGTTTTCCACAGTAGCTGCACCAGTCTAATTCCCACCAACAGTGCACGAGGGTTCCCTTTTCTCCACACCCTCACCAGCACTTGTTTGTTGATTTATTGATGGTAACCATTCTGCCAGGTGTGAGGTGACATCTCATTGTGGTTTTAATGTGCATCTCTCTGATGATTAGTGATGATGAGCATTTTTTCATATGCCTATTGGCCATCTGTATGCCCTCTTTAGAGAAGTATCTATTCAGGACCTTTGCCCATCTCTTAATAGGATTATTGAACCTTGAAAAACAAAGAAGAGAAAAAGTCAACCTAAGTGGTCTTAGGGGACAACAGATTGGTCAAATACTATGACTGGGATTTAGAAACCTCAGCAGCCAAGAAAGAATTAGCAGATGGCAATTGTACCTGTGTCCCCTCTGTGGAACACAAGCATGCATAAGTTCACCAAGAACAAGAGAGAACAAATCTCACCTACTTTTCTGATATAGGACAAGACTACAGATATAAAGTACTGTGTCTCACTTGGTACTATATCTGACCAAGTGTCTCATAACATGCTTATGTATTAGGATGAGAAATATGGGTCGAATGATCATATAGTTGCCCAATAAGTCTTGTTTAATGTACCAAGGACAACAAGGAGGAATATTTCCATTGGTGTAAACAGTTGTTTAACAAGCTTCAACTTAAAACAGCTCTCTCAGACCCTGCAAGTATTAACCTGGTATTAACCTGGAGGAACAGAGATCTATGTTTACAGAATCACTATGTATTGTCTTTCAAGGTTACTATATTAGTATGGAAATACTTGAGCACCTGGCCTGAGAATTTCTGAACACTGTGTCCACTGGCATCTTCTAGGTCCCTCCCACTGGAATCCAATGTTGCTCTTACATTTAGCATTTCTATTCTCTTCAATATTCAGTTAAAATCCCTCCTGTAGATAAGTCTCCTACAAAAAATATTATTTCCTCCTAGTCTTTACAAAAAAATACTCTGAAATATTAGTGTGAACCATTTTTGTAAATCAAAAGCAATTTTATATACGTAGTTCTACATAGGAAACCATATCCAAATATCTTCTGCTAGTAATTCATTGGCAATCATCACAATGGAGGGAAGACTTTAGTTTATAGAAGTCTATAAAGATGATAAAAGAAAGCATTTGACAAACTAGATATTACATTAATGTTTGCTCAGGAAAAGCATTAATTGGACAAAGTTCAATGAGCTCCAAGCGTGCTGTTCTCCTTCTCTTTACAGCTCTGTCCCTGAAGATGAGCATTTGCCTTTCTACTTGACACCACGGAGGTCACTATTTCCATAAACTTAAGAATTTACCCTCCTGGACTCTGATGTTGATGATCTTCTAGGTCCTCAATCTTTTAAGGCTTCCTATAAACAGGCTAAAACAAAGAAATACTCTCTTCCTAGAATTCAACAGCTGGAAATTCCATTTAGGGCAAAATCAAGAACATGAAAAAGTAAACTTAATCATTCCATTTGAAATTATTAATAAAGAAATATTTTACAAAAACTATATATCAAATAATATGATAAATGAAGTTATACATAAAAGATTTAATATCTGTATAAAACTTTGTAATCTGGAAAGAGTATTTTATTTATCTAGCCCATTTTTTAAAATATAACTCCACTTTTCTTTTTCAAATAAAAGTATTTTTATAATTAAAAGATGTATATCTGATGACTAGATTCAAGGTGCTGTTCCATCTCACAAGTCTGTCTTATAATTCATAACAACCTATCAATGAGCTCCCAAAGGAAACACTTGAATGATTCTGGAATGTGCCTTACCATTCAATATATCAAATAAAATTTGCCTTCAACTTTTAAAAAAGAAATTATGACCAGATTGAACAAAATGTAAATATCCCAAATGCTAACCTATTTATAATGTATGACCAATTAGAAAGATGGGAAAAAGGAACTGAGAATATGTTGCCGAAAAGAAAAATGACTAACGGGAGATTTTGATCATTTTTCACTAAGTTTCTGAATTTAATAATTTTCATTGTTTCTGAACATTGGAAACGTATGAAAGCACAATTTAATGGATCTGTAGAAAACTTAGGAGTGAGGAGATGGGAGGAAGGTGAATGGATGTCTACTTTATTTTTAGAGTGTCCAATTTTCATAGTTTTTAAAATAGCAAAGTATCTCATGTGCAGATTATAAAGGCATGAGACTTAAAAACCTTAAACACAGACACCAAAGAGGATTCTCCAACCCTGAATTTTTTCCTACCATCTTTTCTCATCTTTATATCTAAGAACCTATTACTTAAGCAGAGCAGTTTATTATGAAACCAAAAATGAATGTGAAAATACTTGAAGTTATTATATTGTTAACCTCCAACCAAATATTCATTTTAGGCAGATATTATTTCATCTTGCCTAGTTCTGTAAATTCTCTCATAAAAGTCCCTGAGTCTCACCAAAACAGTCAGGACATGATGGAAGAACTACATTTTCGAGTTTGTGACTCATGCAGTTAAAACTTCACTTGCAGTATCAGAGTTTCAGTTTAAGTTCCCTTTGTTATTCCTTCTGAAAATATAGAAAGTTACAAGTTATCCAAATGCTTCAGGTAGAAGACACAGATATTGAATAATATAATCAGCATTAGCTAGGGGTAGAAATAACCATATAAATTATTTATCTGCCTGGTTGAACTGTCCTGCAGTCAACTAAACAGGCCAACAATGAGCAACACACAATGCTAGCTGATTTTGAGAATTTATAAAGCAGGTATGTATCTATTGGTCTGTTTTATACTCACCTAATTTCACAATACAAACACAAAGAAATACAATAAAATTGAAAAACATATTAAAGCCCTAGCTGGTTTGGTTCAGTGGTTAGAGCGTGAGCCTGCAGGCTGAAGGGTCCCTGGTTCGATTCCGGCCAAGGGCATGCACCTCAGTTGCAGGCTCATTCCCCCCCCCCAGTCAGGGCGAGGGTGGGAGGCAACCAATCAGTGTGTCTCTCTCACATTGATGTTTCTCTCTCTCTCTCTCTCTCTCTCTCTCTCCCTTCCCTCCTTTCCACTCTCTGAAGAAATAGAAAAAATATCCTCTGGTGAAGATAATATATATATATATAAATTAAAAATAAAATAACAAGACAAAGTAAAATATAAATAAGAGGTATCGGCCACGAAAAAAAAAAGTAAATAGAACAAGCACAGAGAGGCAAGCTGCTGCCCTCACAGTTACTGGCTGTAGGGTTTGCCCTGACCTTCCAGAATGCCACAGCAAAGAGGGACCATTGTTCTTACTACTCATGGTGTTGAATTGTAGCTATCCCTCTAGGGAAGGAAAACTTTTCTTAATCACGCACCTCTAAAATAAATATTTCTCAATTGGATTGAGGAATGAGGTATAATGCCTTTAACCATGGCGTTAGTTACTGTCTATTTGTTCCTACACCCCAGATTCACCCCCTGCCTTTCCCCTTATTCTATGCCACAAGAGGCTCCCCCCACAGACTCTCTCTCCCAGGATCCTTGCTGATCAGCTTCAGGCTGGGTTGGCTGCAGACTGGAGTTCAGGAGAAGAGAGGGTTTGGAGAATCCCTCCCCTGCTCCTCTCTGCTTTGCCCATGTTTCTGTTAAAGGCTGCATTCCTTCAGGACCACGGCTATGTTGAGTGGCACTTCCCGTGACTCCAGGAGCCCTTTAGTCCAAAATAGTAACAGCTTCCTAATTTGCTAAACTCTGGGTGTCTCAACATTTTTTGTTAGCTCTTTTAACTGTATCCACACTTGTTGTCCTTCAAGACTGAACTTTAAGAAGATGACCGTATCACTGTTCGAGTGGACAGCTGAGCAGTGGTCAGGATTGCCACATCAGTGACCTCACGGGCATATAGACCAGAAGAAGAGCACCATGGCATCTAATCCAATGGTAAGAAGACAATGACAAAAGCACTTGCACAATCCTGGCCCAGTCTTCGTCTACTGGTGTAACTAAGACTTTGAGAATGGAGGGCTCCTCCCTGTCATTTATTATTCTGAAGTAGAGTGTTACCAAGTGTACACTTTAAAAAACAACAACCAGCTAGGCAGTTTAGGATCACAATAAGGTTTAAAAGAAAAGAAACAACTGTGCAACACTAAGACTGTATTCAGAAGTGAGAAAAAACACCCGTGCAAATCATCTCTCACTCATGCAAACAAAGCTGAGTACACCCTGATTTATTTTCCCGTCCGGGGAACTGGCCAGGTTTTTTCTAAAACTCTGGAGGGCCACCTTTGTGCTCATGTTGCCTATGGACATGGCCTGGGAGACAAGCATCCGATTCTGTTTTAGAGGCAGTTCTAATTCTTTTGGGCTGCTGAGGAATCTCAACAGAAAATGTTTTCGTGCATATGAGCACAAGCATATCTGAGTATATGTACATGTGCCTATGTACATACACACATCTGTCTATGTTTGTACATGTGTTTATGCATGTGTGCATATTAATACAATAGATACACCTAAAAACATGGCACAAAAAAATCAAAACAGACTATTCACTCTCAAAATAATGCCTACTGAGTCAGGTAGGTATATGTGTCATGTTTTGTTTTTTAAGTTCGTGCATCAAACTACATAACCTCTTACATTTTCATCCTAAGGTATTTCATAACATCCTATAAAAAATTGCTTCCTTCTGTTCTTCAGTCTTGCAAAATTCTCGGTGACTTTGCTGTTATAGTCTGAAACAATTTAAACCTTTCTCATTGCAGTTATCAAAGAGATCTCTCTACCGACCACACTGAAGGCAGTATGGCATGGTACAAAGCATCCTAAACAGTGAGCCAAAGGATGTGGCTTTAAAGAACTCTACCCATTATGAATTCAGACAGGACCCTTCATACCTCTAATTCTATTTCCTCATTTGTAAAATGGGGCTAATAACCCTTGGCCTGTCTTCCTCACAGAAGTTTAAAACGAATATCTGGGAATGGGCTTTGCAAACGTTGAAGCACTAAACAGAGGAATGGATAGGTATTATTATTGCTACAATTGTTAAAGTACAGCTCACGACCAAGAAGTTCCAGCCATGAGTTCTTTGGTGCAGTGAGACAGGAAGGAAGCCCAGGATTCCAACACACACCTGTCTGGTGACTTCACTCATGAAATTCAGGATGGAAATTTAAAATGCTTCCCTGGAATTACTTTGGCTTCAGAGGAGGTCAAAGTCAAGCAAGATGTAACAGAAATTTTTATTCTAATTTGTTCTGAAATGTGGGTTTTCAATCATCATGATTCCTTAAATTAGAATGGATCTGCAAAAATAGATACATGCAAACATTTTTTCCTAAATTTTTTTTCATATAAAAGTATGCCGCCTGCTATGTACTGTCACACATTAAAATAACATTGGCATAGAAAGGGAGTACAATCCTTTCTCTGGAAATAAGCATATGTTATTAAAATTATGTATCATTTGTAGCCAACTACTAGAAAAGAATCCACATGCAGTGTTTAAGCTTAGGGTTGACTTGAAGTACTGTGACATGGGGCAATGAGCACAGGGCTGTGAAGCAAGAGAATTGATTCTACTTCCAGATGTTCCAGAAATTAACCTGATAACTTGAGTAAAGTGTTGACTTCCATGAGCCCTAATTCTTTCATGTGAAAAATGAATTAACACCACATACCTACTTGCCTGTCTCATAGGGTTCTTATGGGGAATCAAATGAAAGTATCTATAAAAATAGCTCTGTAAACTGTGAAATGGTATAGAGAAATAAAGAATTAAGAAAATGAGCTTATGTGAAAGTACTTATAAGCATTATATAGCTGTTTACCAATTTCTTTTTTTTTTTTTACGTTTTTTAAATCATCACTCAAAGATATTCTTTCCACTGATTTTCAGAGAGACTGGAAGGGAGGGAAGGAGGGGGAGAGAGAAAAACATTGATGTGAGAGAGACACATCGATTGGTTGCCTCCCACACACACACCAACTGGGGTTGAGTATCGAACCTGAAACCCAGGTACATGCCTTTGACCAAAAATCAAACCCATGATCCTCTGGTGTGCAGGCCAATGCTCTAATCACTGAAACTGCCAGGGATGCCAGTTTCTTTTTCATATATGTAACCCATTGAAATATGATGGTAATTCTGTTTTTCATATATAAGCCCTAATAATGAGGTTATAATAACCTGGACCTTAATAAACCAGCTAAGGGAAAGTTAAGCATGCTCTTCATCCATCATTCCTCTGCAGAGTTTTAGAAGACAGCTCACCATTCCCCAAATCATACAAACTTTAAGAGCTCTGACAAAGGTATAAAGAGCAAACTACAGAAATAGCTATTATAAAAAGAATAAGAATATGTACAAGACCTTTGAATGTTAAAAATATTCTATAAACAAAATGTATTTACAGAACAATAATTAAAAATACAATAGCATGGATGAACCTAGAGGGTAATTGTGCTAAGTGAAATAAGTCAGTCAGAGAAAGACAAATACCATACAATTTCACTTATATGTGGAAACCAGAAGAACAATATAAATGAACAAACAAAACAGAAACAGACTCATAGATACAGAGAGCAGACTAATAATGGTTGCCAGCGGGGAGGGAGATTAGAGGACTGGGTGAAAAAGGTGAAGGAATAAAGAAGTACAGATTGGTAGTTACAAAATAGTCATGGGAATGTAAGGTACAGCATAGGAAATATTGTCAATAATATTGTAATAACTTTGTACGGCATGTGGGTACTAAAAATATCGGGGACACTTTGTAAAGTATATGATTGTCTAACCACTCTGCTGCATACCTGAAACTAATACAAAATAATACTGAATATAAACTGTAATTGAAAAGAATTTTTTAAAAGAATACGATAGCAGGTAATACAGAAAATGATGTCCTTGAAAACTCAATGTGTGTGCTGAATGCAGCAAAAAAAAACTCTTAGAGAAAAATGTTACGATGTCATTCAGCTCATTTTTTTTTAAAAAAAAAAAATAAAGAATATCAGCTGAATATTTTAGAGGCTAAAAAAAAACTTACACAAAAATGAGAAAGGGGAAAAATTAAATTAAATAAGCACAATGGAAAATTGAACAGAAGTTTAAGTAAAAAATAAAACCATGATCTAACTTGCTAAAAACAGAAGCCAACAGCAAAAATTTAACCAGGAGTAATGTGCAAATAAATTTAATAGACATCAGAAAAAATACATAATCAACATACAAAATAAAATGTGTGAATATGCGGTTGTGTGAAAATGAATTTTATCTAAAGAATAATTTCTTTTCACAAAATATGATAAGCAAAACATGAAAAACAAATTGGAGACAATATCAAAAAAAGTAGAGGGATTATATGAGTTTATCTTAAATTATCTTAAATGACCAGGGAATAATACCAATGTATCATAAACCATTTTTAATTGATTTAGAGAGGGAGGAAGAGAGAGGGAGAAACATCAATCTGTCGTCTTCCATATGGGCCCTGACTGAGGATCCAACCTGCAACCCAGGTGTGTGCCCTGACCAGGAATTGAACCGGCGACCTTCAACCAACTGAACCGCACTGGCCAGGGCTATCATAAACCATTTTTGAACATTGCAAAAGTGGTAAAACTCTAAGTAAACTATGATCATAGTGCCAAAACCTGATAAAGGTAATACAAAAAAACTACAGGCCAATTTCATTTATTAATATACATACAAAAATGTTAAACAAAATATTAGCAGACAGAATTCAGCCATTTACTAAAAACCAAATACACCATGAACAAGTGTTATTTGTCACAGGAATTTACAAAATATTCTACATAAGAAAAATTATCAAAACAATATACAACATTAATAGTATATTTAAATATATGCCGAATGGGCCTTCAAGAAACATCAGAACTTATTTATAAATTTTAAACAGAAAAATGTAGGCATACAATGATATTTCATTTTAACTATTGTGGAAAGATATTCAATAAAAAGGAGTATCTACTTAAAACCATAACTAGCATTCTATGTAACTGAGGAAAACATTAGAGATGTTCTCATTAACAACAGAAACAACATTTAAATGCCCACTGTCACAGTTTACTAATTAATACTGCACTTCATATTCTTACAAATGCAGTAACACTTTTAAAGAAATAATTTTAGATATTAGAGAAAAAAGAGAAAATGTTAATTTCAGATAGTACCATTGCATACAAAATTTTTAAAAATCAGTTATAAAAGTTGTTAAAAGAGTTCAGCTAAGTAGTGATAAGATAAGCATATAAATGCATATAGTATGCCTTATACAACTTCCATATATTAAAAGTAGTCAGAAATGAAACTATAAACAATTTATTATACCAACACCAAAAACATGAAATAGAGATGTTTTCAAGGAATGCAAAATTTATGTTAAATTATGAACTAAAATTTTGGAAGGGAAAGAATAAATATTATAAAAATGAAAGTCCTTCACAGGTTAATCTATAAATTAAAGAAACTTGAAAGTGAACTTCAACTATTATAAAAATTATTTTAAAATTCATTTGCAATGAAATTCCTTTTTTAAATGGAATCAAATTAGCAATCCCTGATGCAGTTATTTCCAGCAGCCCAGTAAAATTACCAAAAATGAGAAGTCCAAAATTAAAAACTACTCTGAAAACTGAGACCTGCAGAGAACCTGGTTGTCTGAATCTGGGAGGAATTTTCACTCTCTAAAAGACTTATGGAGCTGGGATGAGAAAAACAACTGGTGGCTTCCTTCTGAATCACAACAACAATAATAAAAAGTCCAAACAACATGAAATAAAATATTAAGACACTTGTTTCTCATTCATGATCTATTCCTGTCTCGGAAAACTAGGATCGGAATCAACCATATCATTAAGCATCCATCCCTCTGGATATTATGATATTCCTTTTTTAGACTTTTCTTTGAACCCTCTCTTCTTTTGACATTCATTCAGAAAATGAATGAAAAGAAAAGCAATTTTCAACAGATTCATAAAAACAGAGACCAAAGGAATGGTTACCAGAAAGGAGGGGATGGGGGAATAGGTGGAAAATGAAAAGGGAAGGGGACTGTATAGTCAATAATATTGTGATAAGTTTACACAGTGATAAGTGATTGCTAGAATTTGTGGGATGATCACATTGTAGGGTATAAAAATGTCCAGTCATTATAGTGTACACCTGAAACTAATATAACCAATATAAGATTGTATACTAACTATACATAAATAATTTTTTTTAAAAAAAGGAACAAAAGAAAAAGCAATTGTCTGCAAGTGATCTTCCACAGGAAGCAGAAGACATCATGAGAGATTTTGTGTGATATTTTGCTAAGATGCAAAATTTAGGTTTTCATGAAAGAGAATTAGAGAGCAATAAAAAAAGAGAGAGGAAAAAAGTAGAGCATGACAAAGTATGAAAAAAAAACTTAAATCTCACCAAAGCCATTAAGGAAATTGACATACCTCCTCTAATATTACCCAGCCTAGATGATTGTATAGGTTCATTTTACCAAACTTTCAAGGAATGGATCATCTCTATCTTATACAAGTTTTTTTCAGAAATATAGAAAATGCAATAAAGCAGACCAATTCATTTTCTAAGGTTAATATAATCAAATTTTCAAAACTGGGTAAGATTATAGCAAGAAAATAAAAACATTGGCCCAGTACTTCTACAGATATAAATGCAAAAAATCCTAAGTGAAATATTAACTAACTCAATTCAAAAATACATTTTAAAACTATACATCATGATTATATGGATTTCCCCTAAGAATGCAAAGGAAATCTATCATTGTAATTCAAAATACTAAATAGCTACAAGAGAAAAATCATGAGTATTTTAATGGATTTTTAAAGAAGCAATTGGAAAAGACTGACTTCTGGGATGATAGAGTAAGAACCTCTAAAAATCTGCTCCATAAAGCAACAAGAAAACCAGCAAAAGAAAATGTCAAAATCAACTCTTTCAGAACTCTGGAAATTAACAAAAGACTTGTAACTATCTGAGGGTAATTTATTCAAGAAAAATTGCTGAATCATAATACAAACAGTGAGTTTTGTGGTATTTTACTTTGCCCTATTCCCATTCACCTCTCCCATTTCCATGGTAGCCTTGAAGACCAACAACCTCACAATCATGGTAGCTGTGAAAACCAGCAGCCTTGCAGCCACTGAAGGGAGCTGACATTTTTGGGGCTGCCCAAAAGTTCCAACTCCAGAAAATTGCTGTTATTGGACTTGTCTGTCAGTTTCCTTAGTAACCACTACTTGCAAAGTTTGTCTTCTTAAACCTAACTCAGAACTTGTTCAACGAGAACAGCCTTTTCCCTGAGGCATTTGTCAAAAACAATCAATGACCACCATTTAACATTTTGGCTTCCTGTAGTGTTGACAAGAGTTGGGGCCAACAAGAAGCTGACGTTAAAAAAATAAAAGTAAAATCTGGGGAATGAGATGTCCGTAAGAGGCTTTGAAAAGCTCCAACATGCTTCTGAAAACCAGAAAGCCATGTGCACGTGCCCAGGAATGACCTAAGAAGCCCTAATTTATTACCTCTGAACTTGAGGCTCTGTGCAAACAGGAGGTAAAGGCTAAGGCAAAGTAGTTAGCTGCCTTTCTGAGTGTTGAAGGTATGCCCAACACATAAACAGAGGCTTAAAAAAGTATTGGCAAAGCATTTAAGGAAATATCTTTCCCCAAATTAGCTGATCATTAAGCTAGCTAAGCAGAGGCTTCAGTGGCCACACACAACAGAATACAGACTTCGTAGAATTAGTTCAGGAGAGTCCCTAAACCAACAAACAGCAGCAACAACAAAAAACAATAATTTTTTTTCTCTCTGAAAAGCAATGGAAAAAATATCCTCAAGTGAGAGTTAAATAATAATAATAACCCAGGGAGATGAAGCTATATAGGAAAGAGATTTGTATATGATTGAAATTAAGTTGATATTAATCCAAAATGGATTGCTATAAAATGTTAATCCCCCGAGCAACTGCTAAAAAAATAATAAATAAATATGTAGTAAGATAAATGACAAAGGAATTAGAATGGTGCTCTAGGAAATATTTATTTAACACAAAAGAAGGCGGTAATAGAACAATAAAGGAACAAAAAAGACTTAAATCATATAGAAAAAAATATATAAATAGATTAAACACTCCAATCAAAAGACAGAGATTGGCAGGAAGAATGATTAAAAATGAAAACGTGAGCCCGGCGGGGCATGGCTCAGAGGTTGAGCATTGGCCTAGGATCCAAGAGATCAAGGTTCGATTCCTGGTCAGGGCACATGCCTGGATTGCTGGCTCAATCCCCAGTAGGGGGCATACAGGAGGCAGCCGATCAATGATGACTCTCTCATCATTGATGTTTCTATCTCTTTTCTCCCTTCATCTCTCTAAATCAATAAAGACATACAGTTGTGTGGTTTTTTAAAGTTTGAGTACATGGAGTGCTACACCAGGTTTATGGAGAGATGATTAACTTAGTCAATTCTTTCCACTTAATCTACAAAGTCAATGCAATCACACACAAAATTTCAACTTTTTAAAAACATTCGAATAATTCAAACTTTAGGTGGAGTTATAAAAGTCCTCAGATAGCTTGTAAAACTTTGAAGAAGAAGAAAAAGAAAGAAGTGATTTCCTCTAACCAGATATTACTACAAACTACAAGACTACCATGGTTAAAAGAGTATGGTGAAGGTCAAGTAGGTCAATGGAACCAAATGGAGAACTCAGAAATAAAACTATGTATGTATGAAAGCTTGATATATGATAAAGATCCATTTTAAAACAAGGGAGTAATAATTTTCTATATGGTATTGGAAAGATTGGCTCACTTGAATAGAAATTAAGTTGGATCTCTGCCTTGTACCATATACAAAGGTGAACTCAAGATGAATTAAAGACCTTTCTGTATAAGGCAAAGCTATAAAGCTAATAGAATAAAATATGAGAATACCTTTATGGCCTAGGGACGTGAAAAGCTTTCTTAAATAAGATCCAAAGTGTACAAATCATAAGGTGAATATATGTAGATGGATTTTACTACATCAAAATTTTAAAAATGTCTTACTTAGGGATAAATCTGAAAAAAAATATGAGCAAAACATTGCTAAGAGAAATTAAGGATAACCTAAATAAGTGGAGAGGTTCACCTTGTTCATAGGTTGGAAGACTCAATATTGTTAAGATATTAACTCTTCCTAAATTGATATATAGATTTCACATAATCCCAATAAAAATTCTAGTATGCTTTTTCCCCCTAAATATTGGCAGCCCAATTCTAAAATTCATATAAAAATACAAAAGACCTAGAATAGCCAAAACAAATTTGAAAAGGAGGAAAAAAGTTTGAGGATTAACACGACCTGATTTAAAGGTTAATTATAAAACTCTACAGCAATCAAAACAGTGTGTTGTTGATGAAATGACTGAGAACTAGATTAATGGAACATAATACATGGTAAAGAAATAAACTCATACATAGAAGGACAACTAATTTTTTAAAAATTAGATGTGAAGGCAATTCACTGGAGAAAGAATCACTTTTCAACCAACGGTGCTAAAACAATTATATAGCTGTATATTTTAAATGATCTGCTACCCACACTTTGCACTATATACAAAATTAAATCAAAATTGATCATAAACATAAGTATAAAACCTAAACTTATAAAATTTAGAGAAGAAAAGATTGGAGAAAATATTTGTGACCTTGGGTTAGGTGAAATTTCTTATATAGGACAATAAAAGCACAATCCATATAAGAAAAATTATAACTTAGACTTCATCAAAATTTAAAGCTTTCGCTCTTTAAAAGAACTTGTTGAAAGAATGAAAAGATAAATCACAAACTAGAAAAAATATACTTACAAAGTACTTGTATTTAAAACAGAAATACAAATATATATAAGCACGTAAATACAAGTATATATAGGATTTATAAATACAAGTATTTATACAGATACAATATATGATAAGGGACTTGAACCTAGAATATATAAAGAATACTCAAAATTCACTAATGAGAAAATAAACAACCCAATTTTTAAAATCAGCAAAAGGTTTGAACAAGTAAAGAAGATAGAGTGAGCCAGGCTGGTGTTGCTCAGTGGTTGAGCATTGACTTATGATCCAGGAGATCGAGGTTTGATTTCCAGTCAGGGCACATGCCTAGGTTGCAGGCTCAACCCCCAGTAGGCGACGTGCAGGAGGCAGACAATCAATGACTCTCTCATCATTGATGTCTTTCTCTCTCTCTCTCTCTCTCCCTTCTTCTCTCTAAAGTCAATAAAGACATATTTAAAAAAAAAAAAAAAAAGACAGAGTGAAAATAAGCACATAAAAAGGTGCTCAACATAATTAGTCATTAGAGAACCGCTCATCAAGACCACAATGAGATATCATTCCTTACCTATTGGAATGACTAAAATTAAATAAACTGACCATATCAAGTGTTGATGAGGATGTGGAGGAACTGGAACTCTCATATATCCAGCTGATTCGAATATAAAGTGGCCCAACCACTTTGGAAAACAGTTTGGCAGCTTCTCATTCAACACTATGTGTAGTGTGTGTGTGTGTCTAAAAATCTATATCTATGCTGCATATATTAAAGTTTATTGATTTTTATCACCATATAGTATTCCATGATATCCATCCAGTACATCTCATTTATCCATTCTTTGCAGAAAGAAAGACATGTTTACCTCAACATTCTACCACATACTTATACATCATCCCTTTTTATCTTTGTAGGAATTTATATCTGAAAGTAAGATTGCTGGGCCATCAGACATATGCACACTAAACACTGTTATATTGCTTTCCAGAATGGATGAGAAAGATAAGTTCCAACAGGTAGTGCACAAGAGCTTCCATTTCCCTTCTCTTTGATAACCGCAAAATGGTGATTTTAATTTCATATTTCTTTCTACATTTCTTACTTGGCATGTAAGGGAGATATTTTTTTATCTCTACCTGTTCATTTATTTATTCACTTATTTATTTTATCAGTATGGGCTCATGGATTCCTATTTTGTTTGAGGCATTGTAATCAATCAAAATCATTATTTTAATGCTCAGATTGACCTAGAATGGGAGCCCATTCAAGCTGGTACCTGTGTCCTTTTGATAAGTCCCCATCATTTTTTAATAGACTTTTAAAGAGCCGCTTTAGGTTTATAGAAAAATGTCACAGAAAGTACAGAGGGTTTCCGTAAACCCTTCCCCACTCAGTTTTTCCCTTGAGGTCACTTAATGAATTAAATTCACCCTCAAACCCTCACCATCTAGCACAATGGTTGGCACATTGTAAGTACTCACTATATATCTAAAAATGAAGAAATAATTAATTAATTAATACAGTTTGAGATAAGCTACCAGTCATCAAGTTTTCAGTGATTCTGAATATCCTATTAAACCATGAAGGTATTGGGCACATTCTCAGAAATAGAATTTTTCCAGTCCTTTGTTGCAAAAACGTTGCCTCATATTCTTTATAACTAAACAACAAACTTTGTACTTTATTTTGGAGGTATCTTCCCAGCCTGACAACCCTCCCATAATTCTTCTCTTTACTAGCAGAGAAAAAGAGAATGTTGGAGTCATTTCCTTATTCCCTGAAAATATAGCTCATGCATGTCAGCCCTGATTTCTGCATATCACAAAATCAACTGATCACAGAGCCTTGGAGTACGAATTATAAGAAATTTTTTGCCCTCATCGTTTTATAGATGGAACAACTGAGGCCTGAAAAGGTGACATTATTTCCCCAAGGTCATAAAGCAAATTAGCAGCAGGGCTAACCCAAGTCTGTTGATTCCTAGTCATCTTACCAAATATTCCTACAGTGATAAAAATTAATTCTTCCACCCCACATAAGCTTTGCAACTGATGGTTCATTTACAAATTGTTCCAGAATCATTGTTGATAATGGTTACTAAACACGAATAGGTTTGGATACTAAGTTGTAAAATAACAGACAACCCACACACACATGCCTTTATTGTTACTGAAATAAAACTAAATGACACGGTTGAGCAGTGTCCTACCTAAGCAGTAGGTTCCTTTGGTTCATTTTTGTCGTGTGTATGTGCGTGTTTGAGTCTTTTTCCTCCAATTTCTATTAGCATTACGCAAAAAGGGAAGTTGGAATGTGAAGGCTCTTGTCGCACAGACATGTGACTTGTCTAAATGGCATTAAAATTGTTCAGACACTGAAATGAAAGCAAATGTGTGTGTACCTATCACCCTACGTAAGGAAACCAATGTAGGCAGAGTTGCATGTCACCAAATGCCCCCCATGTGACATACAGAGAAAATTACATAATCCAAATAATCGGCAAAAGCAGCCCACAGTAACGAATGCATCATTTCTGAAGAGGAAGAGAGAGCAGATGGCTCAGCAAGCAATTGTAGAACAGCCAGCTTCCCTCTCCACACCTCCAAAACCGAATTGCCTCCCTGTTTCTCATCTTAGGCCTTGGGGAAATTCAGAGGCTAAACACTCAAGTGCCACATTAGCAGCAGCCATGGCAGGAGTCTTAGGTCATGGTGCCCTGGGCTGGGACCCAAATGACTTAAGTTCACAGCCAGATTCTGCTTCTTACATTCCATGTTACCTTAAACAAGTTATTTCACTTCTTTTAATTTTATCTCCTCATCTATAATAAGGGATTACTACAATTCTATGATGTTAAAGGACATATTGAAATGAAAGTTGCTTCATGAACTACAGAATACTCAGCAAATGCTAGAGTTCTTTAAAAAATAACAGATTAGTTGAAACTAATAGTTAAGAGCCAGTCTGAAACCTAATAGCATATATTGTACACAGTGTTCAGCCCAAGCTGATCACAGCTTCATGGTTCCTTTTCAAGAATGGTCAGTGAATTTTGGCTGTCTCTGTGTTAAAAAGTTACCATGACTTTATTCCTATCGCAAAAGTGGGATAGACCTATTTCATTCATAACTCATTCAATAAACATTTGTTGAGCATCCACTCTAAGCCATGCATTAGCTAAGTGACAAGAGATATAGTAGCTGAGGTTCTTTGGCTGCTAGTATTTTTAAAGATAATTATCTTTTTTTCTTTGTTGCTATTGCTTAAAGGGCAGGCATGGTGGAAAACAAAATAAATATTTAATGACATCAAGAAAGCGATAGACATTTCTGGATGATTTGTAGATTAGTGTAAGAAATAATAATGACTTACACTCATAGCATTTTCTTAAAAAGTGTTTTTATAGATGCTAACTGATCATACAAATCCTATGAAATAGGAATTATTTCCCACTCTTTGAAGCCTGAAAGCAAAGCCCACTATTTTGATTCCAAGTCCAAAACACTCTCCACTATTCCACATCGCCTTTCAATTTAATGCCAAGGGACACCAAGGTGAAAAGAGAACAGTACCCTCTCTCCAGATAAATCATAATTACATTCAATAGTCTAGTGTATTTCAGCGAGGCAGTGTCCCAGGACTCTACAGTCCTCAAACCTGGTAAATGGTAGAAAGGCAGCTAAAACAAGCATTGGGAAAACCATAAAAATGATACTAAGTCATTTCAATAATCTCTTTTGCTATTGTTTTAATCCCCCATAATACATTTATTTGTTTCATCACCGATATTCTGCTAACTACAGAAGAAACTTCCAAACACTGAAACTACGCCAAAATAGAACACCATTAATTGGTGGATCAATAAGTACTCCATTCTGTTTTCATAAGTAGACATTTTGATGGCAATCCTTTGCTTCGATGGCAACCAAAATAAACTAACTGTCTCTTTAATAGATGTATATAGTAAGCGCTGCCGACAATATGCTCTGAAGATGGCATTCAGGCAGATGGTAGAAGTGGAAGAAGGGGTTCGGGAAGAAGGGAAAGAACATTCCTGGAGCAGGTGTTCTATGTGGGCACCATGTTGGGCACTTGACATATTTTAACTCTTCCAAGCTTCATAATAACCCTAAGTTCAATTTTACAAATGAGGAAACAGAGGCTCAGATAAGACCCAGCCTCCTCTCTCTGCCCCACCACCCCACATTATCTCTGAAAATGATCTGATGTGGAGGGGCCAGGGCACAAGTGTGTTATAGAAGAACACCTTGGCTCCCAATACACCTCAGAGAGGCCAGGACTCGAGTGTCATGATGCAGGAATTGGATGTGCTGCCAAGGTCACAGATTGTACACTTGAGATACTTTAGTCTGTGAACAGAGTGGTCTCAGAGAACAGTGAGAGCCAAGGGCAGAGCTTTAAAACCACAAGCTTGGAGGCGAGGGAGGCAGAAGGAGAAATGCAAAGTGTAAAAGAACTAGAAAAGTACAGCCCCATAGAAGTCAAGTATGTGTTAAGAAAGAATCGGTGGTCAGAAGCTATGACAACCAATAAAACTAAAGGCTAAGAAATTATCTCAGGACTTGGGGTAAAATCTTAAAATAAGAATGTCAGTAAAATGGGTGGCATTAACTTTACTTTTTAAATGATTGTAAAACATGATAGTGTATTTTACGATAGAAAATTGGTAAGTACAGGAAATATAAAGAAGTTGGGCCCCAGGGGACAGGGCTATCACTGTAATTCCACCCTGCTATGATTAACTTTTTTTTATATATATTTCAGCATATTTTCTTCTAATCTTCTGTGAACTTTACACAGTTGAAATCATACACAGTTGAAATCATTTTGCATGTCGTTTATTTAATTTAAAATGATGATGAACATTTGCCCAATCCTTTAAAAACTCCTATTACTGCTTAATCTTGCATTCTACAGAACCACGGAGACACCCAGGGTAAGGTCAATGTTTTATTCTTTTTTTTGTATGTTTCCATAGATCACAGCACAGTTATTTGCAGAGAGCAGATATTCAAAAAAATACTTATTGAGTGGAATGTGCGCTCTCATCAATCCTTAACTTGCCAATCCTCTGAAGCCTATGTCTGTGGCTCCTTCTGTGGTACCGTGTCTGCTCTCAGGGTGTGCTATTTTACCTCTTTCAGGTGTGTATGCTACCCTAACTAGACAGCATGTTTTTATGAGAAATAAGTCCATATGGGCAATGCTTCTTATATCCTTTGCTTTCCACCTTAAACAACCATGCCCACCAAGGTGTTCCTTCCCCAGAAGAAAATTTAATCTCATTAAATTAAGATAAATTATAACTATAAAAATTCAAAGAACCAGAATTTATTTTATTTATGTTGGTGATATTTCTCTTAACACCAAGAGAGCATTTATTTTTTTCTAAGTTTCAGTCCCTAATATAAAATCCTCTTTATGGTTTTTCTCCCCTTCTCTTTCCCTTATGGTAGACTGAAACTATACAGGTGTGTGTGTGTGAGAGAGAGAGAGAGACGAGACAGAGACACAGAGACACAGAGACACAGAGAGAGAGACAGAGACACAGAGAGAGAGAATGGGAGAGAGGCTGGAAAATTTTGTAGCCATGAAAAATGTGTAAATAAGAAAGTGGAACACCATCTTTCTTTCCTCGAACTCCTGACAAGTCATCAAGCAGGATAATTCAAACTTGGGCAGAATTAAAAGAAGCAAAGTATCCAGAAGGAGGAAGGAAACATCATGCTCTGCTTTGTGATGGTCAGTAATCCTAGGAATACTGTGTTCAGCTCAAAAGACAAACACTGTAGCCCAGCCAGTGTGGCTAAGTGGTTGAATGTCGACCTAGGATCCAGGAGATCTTGGCTTGATTCCCGGTCAGGGCACATGCCCAGGTTGCGGGCTCAATCCCCAGTTGGAGGCATGCAGGAGGCAGCTGATCAACGACTCTCTCATCATTGATGTTTCTGTCTCTCTCTCTCTCCCTCTCACTTCCTCTCTCTGAAATCAATAAAGACATGTTAAAAAAAAAAAAAAAAAAAGGCAAACACTGTAAAAGAAAATTAGGAGAACAACATCCAAAGTGAAATGCCCAAGAAGGTGATAAGTCTCAAAAACATAAGCAATTATTAAGGGAGCTGGTTTTCATGTAGGAGATGGATTAGGTGACATAGGGCCCTGTAAGTCATAGAAAGTTTTTTACTTTTCTCTGAAAGAGCTGGAAAATGGGTTTTGAGCTGAAGAGTGATTGACGTGGGTTTTTGGAGGGTCATTTTGTTGAGAATAGATTATAAAGTGGTGAGAGTGGAAGTAGGAAGACCAAGGAGGAGGCTATTGCAAAAATCCAGAATCTATGAATCCAAAGAGTAGAGCCTCCATTGTGTGGAAGTCATAGGTGGGCATATGGTATGGGTTGACTCAGAAGGGAGTGAGCTCTCTGCCATCAGAGGTGTATAAGTAGAAAAACACTTGGCAAGAATATTGAAGAGGTGAGCCTCATAACCAAAAAGTCATTTCCAATATTGGGACTCCATGATCCTTGCCTACAATCTACCCATACCCTCAGAGAGCCTAATAACTCCACAACCATGTTCACAATTTATGTTTTATTATAATAGCACAATATACTCACTGTAGAAAGTTAGAAATTAGAGATCTACTTAAGCCAAAGAAAAGAAATAAAAATACAGTTCTAACATCCAGAGATACTCACTGATAGGACCCTGGTATATATCCTTCCATTACATTTTATTAGCACATATATCATTAAATAGATGATAGAAAGCATACGGTTTTTTCCTAACTAAATAAGATTACTATCTTTATGGTATTTTATAATCTTTTAAAATTCAATATATGGTGAATATAGTCCCCTGTCAATTTATATTACCTTCCAAAATTAGAAATCCCCTATAATAGACCCTAAAACAGCTGTGAAGTAATGGGTAAGGTAAATAACATAGAAACTGACAGGATATACATAGTGTTTGGAGATTTAAATGATAAGATTATGTCTTCCTCATGAATGTCTCCACCTAGCTTTAAGATATTTTGAACCATCTCCCATTATAACATTTCACAGTTCTCTTCCAGTTCAGCACCCTTCCCTCCATCATGATAACAAGCTATATCCCATGTCAAGTGACGGGAAAACAATTAGGAGAGAGTGAAGGAACACTCATCATCCTAACTGAGCCTCAGAGGTCTCATCTTACTTTTCCCTTGTTACCTTTGGGCATCTTATGATATTATAGCAGTCGTTCACCCCATGAGCACTTCAGAGTTTCCTAATGACTGTGAGCTTTATTCTTCACCTTAGCACCAAAGGTAACACCTTGGTATTTCCTCAAATACAGCATCAGTAGATTCACTCAACAACAAATATTCACTGAGTTTCTACTATACCAAGCATCGTTTGTTGAGATTTGGGAGAAAGCAGTGAACAAAAGAAGAAAAATCTCTGTTCTGGTAGAGCTTTCATTCTTGTTGGAGAAATCAGATAATAAAAAATAATTAAGCATGTTTGATGGCGATAGCTGCAATGGAGGGAAAGCAAGCATGCAAGACACATAAGTAGCAATACAAAGGAAGGGCATTGTGATTTTAAATAGATTTGTCAGGGAAGTCCTTGACACAAAAGGTGGCTTTAGAACACAGACTGAAGCAGTGGGGGAAGGAACCCTATGGGTAGGAGGGGAAGAAAATTCCAGGCAGTAGCCCAAGGCAGGAAAGTACTTGGGCAAATTCTAGGGACCACATGGAGGTCAATGTGGGTGGACCAGAGTGAGGAGAAAAGTAATAAAAGATGAAGTCAGAAAAGGTAGCCAGAGGCGAGATCACACAGGGCCTTGTATATCCTGGAAAGTCTTGAACTTCTCTCTGAGGGAGATATAAACCCATGGTGAGTGTTGAGCAGGGAAGAGCGACATGACATAACTTGGGTTTGGGGAGGATTACCTAGTTGAGAATAGATCGTAGGGGGCAAGAGTGGAAGCAGGAAGACCAAGTAGGAATCTGGAACAATCCAGGAGAGTGACTTGGAGCAGAGGGCAGCACTGCGGGTGGGAGGGGCACTCAGATTCTGCATAGATTTTGAAGATGCAGCCTCAGGTGACTGTTTTGATATGAGGTATGAGAAAAAGAGGAGAGTCAAGGATGCCACCAAAGTTTTTGTCCCTGGAAACTGAAAGAATTGAGTTATCGTTTACTTAAAAGGGAGCACTGTGGAAAGAGCAGGTGTGCAGTGGTGGTAATTAGAAATTCAGCTTTGGACATTTGAGTTGATTAGCCATCAAAGTGCAGATGTTCTCTAAATAGCTGAACATGTTAGTCTGAGTCCTGGGGAGAGGTCCAGGTTAGAAATTAGGGACTTATCAGGACATAAATGCTATCAAGACTAGAAGATATTACCAAGGTAGTAAATGTAGATAGAAAATAAATAGGTCCAAGAGCTGAACATAGGGGTGTGCCAATATCGAGAGGCAGAGCCCATGTGGCAGAACCAGCAAAGGGGAATAACATCATACAAATGTTAACATGCATAAAGTCTCTATGCAAATGCCAGGAAAGACATAAGTGAAAAGTTCTATGCAAAAAGAAATTACACATTATCAGCTTTGTGACCCTGAGATATACAAGCTAATCGAGGACAATAGCAGTGTCCAATTCTGGAGAATAAATGAAATGTTGACCAGAGCTGAGCTGATCCTTACCTACTTAGCAGTGACTTCAAGACAACTCCATTAATTCCAATTAAAGCCACTTTCAAAGATGTTCAATGACAATATGATTTTAATGATCACATATTACATTATGTGAATATAAAGTTATTTATGTAAAACAATTTCTTCAATTTCTGGACTTCTATGTTTTTACACCTCTTGGCTATTGTAAATAATGCTTCAATGAACATCCTGACAACCGCGTCTTCACAGACATAATTATTTTCTTAGAATACGTTTCTATAAGCATAATTACTAGATTGAAGGTGGTACACATTTTTTTAAAGACTTTTAATTTCCAGATTGACCTCCATAAAGTTTGCACCAAGTCACATTCCCACTAACTGGGAATAAGAGGCCTACAAGTTTGGCGTGATAAAGTGAGCCTGTGAAGTCAACAGCCTTTTTAGCAGAATGTTTGTGGACAGCCTTCATCTGATCTTTCCCTAGCTTCTAATGTCTAGACACCCCCTTGGTTCTTATCCTGGCTTGAGACCTTGGATTTGGGCTTTCAGGGTCTCCTCCCCCCACAACCCTGATTAAATTGCTCCAGGGTCTCATCCAGTCCCCGGCCCTGATTAACATTGCTGACCCAGTCCCCATTCCAGACCGGGTACAACCATATTCCTGTTTTCAATCCAGCACCCTCAGGGCTTTGCCTCATTCAAGCCCTAGGAGCACCACAAAAGCAAATCCGCCCATCGAAGTTCTCTCACCCTGGAAGGGGGAGAGGTTGTTGGAGGCCATCTGTCCCAGAAGCTCATCTTCCAAAGACCGCTTCTGAAAGTTTGTCCACCACTAAAGCCTTTATTCTGGCCCAAGAAGAGACTAGTTTTCCTCACTCTCAGGACCCTGATCAACCTCAGTGACCTGGGACAAGAATGAGAAGAAAGAGTGGAACCTCAGTAATGACCTCACCTGAGATTCACAATGACCTTGCTAAGCACATACTGATACAATCCTATCGTGCGCATTTGAAAATTAAGAAAAGCTTCCAGTTTAGATGAAATGTCTTACTCCCCCTAAAAGAACAGTGCTTATTAAGATCAATGAAAAGAGGGGTGTTTGTTTTAAATCAGTATGACTAATGTGAAAAAACAGCTGGCAAGGAACTCTAGGTGATCACATACACACACGCTACCAGCTGGGAACACGGCAGCGCTATACCTGCCATAATTCAGCTCTTCCCCCTCGTCACTCAGCGTGGCACTGCAGTCTCGGGCTTTGCACCTCAGAGGCCATTAGGAAAGCAGCATGACTCATCATCTTCTGCTTGTGTTATTTTAACTTCGTCATCTGGGGGCAGGTCTTCTGAGGCACTAACAATAGTCTGAGACTAGATTGATTTTCTTCCTTAAATAACTTGTGAATTTTTAAAAAACTGTTGAGTTTTTTTTTTTTGCCATTTCAAATAAAGATGCTTAAAATCTTAGAGTTGGACAGGAACTTACAGTTGGAAGGTCACCTAAAACAATCTCCCACCCTCATCAGACTGTCCTCTATAACATTCCTGGCAATTATCCAGGCTCTCCTTGGGTTCTTCCAGTGATGGGAAGCTCACTACTCATAATGAAGAGCATTTGGTTTTTCAGATAGCTCTCATTTTCAGAGTATTTTCTTTATTGTATTCCTCCATAGTCAATCAGCGGTTTCGCATGTTTCCTTCCAGATTAATCCAGGAATAAATTATTTTCTTATCCACATAATACTTCTTCAACTGAGGCAGACTTTATTTTGTTTTGTCTTCTCATTTACAGGATAAGCATCTGCAGTTTCTCTAAATTTTCCTGTAGAATTCTCAGTGTCCCAGACACTGTCCTTTGAATGGATTTCTCTGTTGGAAAAATAGTGCAAAACTTTCACACGAGGCTGCAGATGTGGCCTGGCCAGGGCAGAGAACGATGGGACTCAGTGGGCACAATGTTCCCATAGGTGAGACTTTATCTTTCTTGGAAGCCATGTCACACTACTGGGCCACCTGAGTTTGCAGTCACAGAAGCTCCTGGAGTCCTTTTCAAATAGTCTACTTTGCTTTCAGGGTATCCCTGGCTCTATAACACAAAGATTTGCTTTTTAACCTAAATCCACTATTTTATATATTGACAGCTACCAAATTTTAGCTTGTAGACTTTGACCCAGCCCTTCAGGTATTAAGATAATTTAACTATACCTACTGTCCCTCCCAAATTCATTCTCCGGGAATGTGAGAAGTGTCTTCAATGGCTTATCTCTGATGACAATTCTGGGTGTCCAAGGATAGAACCAGAGCAGTGGAAACATCAATGACCTTTAGTAAACCAGCTGTTGAACTAGAGCCCAACGGTAAAAGCTTTCTCCTGACTGCCAGGGAGTTGTTTATCTTGATGGCATTCTCAGGACCCCCAACCCCTAGCTGCCCATAGGATTTTTTTACAAGATAGTGCTTTTGCCTGCATCAAGGTACTTCATAAGAAGCAGCCTTTGAAACCCACCATTGCATTCCATGTAAGGATGTCCTGAGAAGATGGTTTCACATGTGACATATGTTCTCTTTACAAGAACCCACAGAAGTTTCTCTCTACTCTCAGTACTGTTTTCCTTTCTGGTAAACACTTTTATTTATGATGTTTCCTCTTTTCTTGGGCTGTTCAAAGGCCCATGGCAAAATGTGTAAACCAGCTCCAGAAAGCGGACAGGGTGTGGAATAAAGGGTCTCATGGCATAAATGTCATGATGCAACCACACTCTTGTGCTTTCATCTTGTTCTCCGTGTTTTACCTTTGCCTTTATCTCCTCACTTTTGGGGGGGGCCTCATCTGATTGAATTTTATGTATTGTTAAAACCGCCAAAAATCTTTTTAGAACAAAGATAGAGATGCAAGAGAGAGAGATAATCCAGGCCACATTTCTCGAAGTATTTTACCCACACGAATATCACGAGACTTCTTTTCATTGCTTTGCTGCATCAAAACATAGCATGTCCACAGGACCTACACTCATTGAGAAGGGAAATGTCCTAGTCCCAGTGAGTTCACGCTAGCGCCTAACAAGTACTGCTTTCTTTTCTAAATGCTTACACATCATAAGCACAGTTGCATTTGTAGAGTTTTTTCCAGGGATTGTTATCAAGCTAGCGACTCTCTAATTTGGGGGGGTGGAGGGTGCATATTTCCTTTAGAAATGTGGAAAATTTGCTTATTCCAAGTTTTCTGGAATCCCTCCTATCCTCCATGTCTTTTCAAAGATCACTGATAAGAGCTGTGAATTCTTAACTGCCAGTTCTCTCAGTATTCTGGGGCAAATAATAAATGCAGTGAACTTTATATTTAAGTCCAAGAAAAATTAGGCATCATTCTTTTGAGAATGAAGTTTCAAGTATGTTGCAAGCTGTTAGAGTGTTTAAATTATAATAATTAGTATTTTGTGCAAATAATTACCCCATTATAAACCTCAAAAGAGAGGAGTAAGAGATAGTAAGAAATAAAAATGCATTTGAGTGCTCGCTATCCACAGGTACCATGCTAGGCCGTTTACATATTATTTCACATTCATAATAATGCTATGATTTTAGTTATTGTCCATTTCACAGATGAGAAAATGAGGTCTCAGAGAGGGTCCGTAGCTGCCCAAGATCACAGAAATTAACTCCAAAGCTGGCTCTTAAACTGACAGCTCATGCCTTTCCCCCTGTATCAGGCATGTGAAACTGGGAGGAGCAACGTAAAAGCGGTTAGCCGGTTATAACCTTTAGCTGATTGGAAAATCACAGCCATGAGATTTGTGCCTTCCTTGGTAATCTTGTTCCTTAGGCACAAAAGTCACACCTGGACCTGAGAAGACCTACATGTAAGAAGAATTCCGCATTCCTAAGAAAAGAAAATATTCTTTCACCAAGGTACTAAGATCTGGCCAAGTGGTTCATAGACTGAGGAAGAAATTCTCTTAGTAAGAGTTAAGCCCACATACCAAAGTATGAGAAAATAAGATAATGTCCTTAGATCAGAGTGAAGAAAAGAAATAAAAATTAATTAGATCAGGCAATGACAGGTTATAACTTAAGTTTAGTTAGGAAAAAGGTATCTAGACTTAGCTGCTTATATTTCTATAAATTTGCTTTAAACTGCAGCGGAAACCACAACAGCAGGGCATATAGGAGAAGCTGATCCAGGAAGCTGGGGTAGGTTCCAGATATTTCTCCTTTCATGATTCTGTCTAATTCTGGTGCCCAACTCAAGGTGAGAAGTTCAGGCCTTGATTTCATACAGTATGCTGTCCCAGCATCTAGGAAAAGCAAAGATCCGATGTCTTCTAAAACCGAGATTAGAGAGTAATTAATGTATAACAGATTATATAACCCTCTGTAGAAGTAGCTCATCTTAAGAAAAAGTTTATAAATGTGTTGCTAAGAAGGATAGTGTGGTTCTCAAGTCTCTGTGGACACAAGAGTATTTCCCAAATTCTTCCAAGACAACTAAAATTCATTTCTAGGAGGACATGACCGCAGTCGGTGCAATGGAGGTAAAGATGGCAGTGATATATCCGATTGTATTTCTACTTACCTTACTCAAGGTTACCACTGATAACTGATAAAAGAGTGAATTGTATGGCAAACATTTATCAATTTTTATTCAGCAGTATGCAAGGAAGAAGGTATTTCCATTATATATGAGCAACATTGATTCCTTACATGGAACCATCTTACAACAACAAGGGCAACCTGGTCAAATAATTCTGCCTTCAACTTTCTGTTCCATCTTATCCCTTCTCTCCTATGGCAACTGTATTCATCACAATGCCTGCACTCAATCAGATCCAAGCCTGGTGCAACTTCAGGAGCCCCATCCCATTGGCTATAGTCCCTATTAGATGTCATTCAGCTCCTAACCCTAGAACCTGGTACCTTTCATTTCCATTTACCTGGTAGAAGCTGCCACTACAAAAGCGACAGCCCTCATATTTTGAGTATCTACCATGTACCATCAGGCACTGAGCTTGGCCAGTTTCATTATTAATCGCAGTTAAACTTCATCACAATCCTATAAGTTCAATTAATACCCTCAATTTAAAGATGAGGAAATGAGGTCAGAGAGCCAGTATGTGGCAGAACTAGACTTGAAGCCCAGATATGTCCAACTCAAAGCCAGTATTCTTTCTAATATGTCACACTGTCCCTCAAACTACGGAGTACCCTCTTTCTCTCCAGTACCCACTCTTTTCTCTGATCTTTTCTGAGGAAAGAAGAGCAGTGAAACCCCAACAATAACATCCATGGCTCACAGCAGTACAATGAAAATGAACCCTAAATGCCATATTATAGAACAAGAAAGAAATCTTGGCAGAGTATAGGTACTCTTAAAAGATGAACTTTTAAGCAAATTTTAAATGAACTAAAGATTAATGACATCCAGGGGACTACCTGGAAAGGGTTTGAATGTGAGAGTAACCAGGGTCAGAACCATGTGAGAATCTGAACATCAGGGTCCCAGATCCATTGTCTGTCTCCTACCTGAGTCAGACTGAGACTCAAAAATTAAAAAATCAGCATCAGAATCAAGGTCTCAGAGGCCCAGCGCATGTGGCATGTGTCCTCTTGAGAGAGGCCCCTGGCTTTCAGAAGTCTAGAAATGTGTATAGAGAAATAAGGCAAAACACAGCAGGTGATGCCAGCTGGAACCTTCTCTGTTTTATCCATGCCTCGCTGGCAGACGGCTCGTTCCCAGGAGGTGGCTGAATCTCACAAGGTTCAGATGCTAGAGGAAACAAATAACTAATTGTGCTGAACCTCAGCCTGGATTCATTCTGGGGTGTGGACAAGCGTTTGTGTCTCCAGAGCTTGCAGTGAAGTGGAAAGCATGTATTAGCCAGCTCGGTGATCTGAATTGAACAGAATAATTGAACTGTTGCCAAATCTGTGGGCGACTAGATGTCCTGTGTGAGCCTGGACAGTCCTGAGGAATTGTGGTAATTGTCAACCATAGCCTATACTTGAAAGGCAAGGCGTGTCCCTCTTCCCCTAGTAACACATTATACATCTCTCCAGACTTAAACTTAAGTTTGATTAAATTCTTGTAGAACCTGTAGAACCTATGTATATGTTCATCTTCTATATTCTTCTCCCTAGATGAGTAACAAGTTTCGCCCCTGCTGTGCAAAAGAATATTTCCCTTTTATTTGCTTTAAAACCACCTATTTGAGGGCATTAAGCTCTGTCCTCCTGTTCTAGTTCAATTTAGAATTAGAACAGTGCACCCCTTTCTATAAGATCTTGTGCTCAGAGTTGGACAGGTGACAGGAAAAGCATGAAAGGATGGTTCCTTTCCTTCAAGTAACTTCCAAACCATAGGGGATGCAGACACAACTTTTTATAATAGAAAGCTATGACCATGGTACAATTAAAATGACATAAGACCACAACTGGTGGTTCATTATATTACAGTAGTGGAGACAACTTTCCACCTTGCAGATGGCGTAAGATTTCAACAGGAAGTGAAAATGGTAGTTTGAATCCTCTGAGATTCTTCTTGAAACGAGGTGTGATGCGAATGCAAAATGAAATAATCATTGTCGTAGTTGCAGGTGTCTAGCAGTTAGTTAGAAATTCAGGGCTGTAAGCACAGACATAGAAGCCAAACGCCTGTGGAGGTAAGCTTACCTGTGGAGGCACAGATGACCTAGCAGGGGAGGAGAGTCGGAAGAGAAAGCTGAGCATGGGGACACCTGAGTCTGAGGCAGAGACCACAGTGGAGCCGGCAGCTCGGGCAGAGCAGTGGTCAGAAGGAACAGAAAGCTATCAGCACGTTGATGGACAAGGGCTTCTGAGAAAAAGATCACATAGGATCAAGGTCGAGAAGAGGGCGTAAGACTTGACATGTAGAAGCCATTTTCAAATTTCAAGAGTCGTTTCAGTGGAGCAATGAGGGTGGGACTCTGATTAAAATGCACCGAGACATGAAAGGGAGGGAAGGAAGTGTTGGGAGTTCTTTTTTTTTTTTTCTTCAGCAAGTGGGGTGAAGGGGAAATGACATCTTGAATAGAAAACTGGGTCAAGAAAAGGATTTTGCTCATAGCAGTGGTTAGGCACTATGTAAATTGGTTGAACCAAGTGATTAGGGTTTACAGTCCAAGAGGGAGTTACCACAGAGAGAGCCAGGACCTTCGAGTTATACAATGCCTAAGTTATTTATGGACACTATGTGTGAGTTACAGGTTTATCATTTTAGCAGGGGTTTGTTTGTTTTATTCTTTAAAAAGAGTTCTTTAATTTACTGAAGAATTCAACAATTTTTCCATTTTACAATTCATTAGTGCTATTTTCAAATTTTAACTTTTCTAAGATTTGAATATATCTTTCAATAGATGTCAAAGACATTTGGCAGTAGCCAAGTAGAGGAGTAATTTGAGGCATGGTTGCTGTTGATACATACATGTGATCTTAGCCATGCATGGAAGGTATTGTTCGTCCAATTGTCACATTGGATGTTATTTGCATTGATAGCTCAACCTAGGGTTAATTTTAGCTTAAAAATGACTTCTGCATTTTCACTTAAAATGTAATTCAAAATATCATACTATGTAGCAGCATTGAAATGAAAATTTTGTACATGCAAGTAATTTTTGGTCTCATACAAGACAACACAATTAAAGGTAGTAGAAAGTGACAAATTTCTCAGACAGATAATAGAACTTCCAAAGCTAGGAATGGGAGTGTGACCAATGCTGGTTGACTTTCTAGAGATGCTGTCATCCAGTTATATGTACACCAATTAAGAAAAAAAATTAACCCAGTAGAAATAGTTTAACCCAGTAGAAAAAGCAAGAGAACCCCTTTCAGCATGCTTTAAACTGTTAATTCTAAAGGTGAATAGTGGTTTTGTTCAGAACAGAAATGAAAAGCAGTGTGTCACCATGATGTTCGACAAAATTGTTGACGACAAGAAGAAACGCAATCATTTCAGACCATGAGTATAAAAAAAAGTGGGGTGAAGGGGAGATGACATCTTGAATTTTAATTTCTCTGGGTATGTATGATGTGACAGCACTCTCAGCCTCACATATCAACCCACATGGATAAAATCTTATCCACCCAGTTTTCCTGATAATGGACAGTGAGAGGACACAGTGCGTTCCCTCCTCACTCTGAAGCATTTCTGTGTCGTGCAGTAAAGCTGACTTGGAATGCCATAGAAAAAGACTTAGGTAGGTTAGACTCAGATTTGTTTTATAGTTAGTATAGAGTCTTCCCAAATTTTTGAGATCATGCTGTCCATAGTCCATGTTTTAATTTTTGTGTTTAAATTATTACATTTTTTCTTTGTCTTTATAGGCATTTTAGTAGGAAAGCTGGGAAAGACTTCACCAGGGGTTTCTAGCAAGGCTACATTTTTAGCTGGAACTCCTATAGCTTCTTAGTGAATAATTAAAACATGCCTGGGGAAGATATAGCAGCTAAATCAGTGCTAGAGACTATTCACTAAAGATGTGAAATCTGATGATCTCAAAGTGAAAAGAGAGAAAATATTTCTCAGGAGCAAAGTAAAATTCCTAATAACTGACTAAGAGTCCTTACAGAAATGATGGCAAAGAATGGTATTCCCAAAATAAAAGGCTTATACTGCCAGCTCAAGTTGCTCTCCACCCAAGCAGAATTAAGAGTACCATTCTGCAGGTTTGAGATTAATGTCACCACATCGAGTCTGAGCTATAATGCAGCAATGATGTTTTGAAAAAAGAACACCATGTGGCGGCCTGGCTAATCTTCTGGATGAGAATCAGTTGGAAGTTGGCAACACGTATTGACATGTCTTGGGCTAACAGGAGTTCTTAACATGACACTGCAGTTTTTAGGGCTATTCAGAATTAGAGATATATGGTCAAATACAGTGTGGAATGTGGGCAACTCTAAAACAGTTGAATACTAAGCACCTAAGTCAAATGAAATTTTTAAAACTTGGGGTAGTTCAAACAAAACCCTAGAGGTAATTGGAGACCACAGTTAGTAGTTGATCTCTATTTGAGTGGGTTATGGAAAAAATGCTGCTAGATGAGAGGCCACTTAAGGTTGAATCTTGTCATAATTTTTAAAAAGAATTTAGGTTAAGCTCTTTATTAAAGGTTAAAAAAAACTTAAATAAAGGAATGGCGAGATGGCTCACTCTGAGAGTTGAAACTGCTTCCACCAAGAATAAAATGTTCCCCCACGAGAAATATGAGCTCTCCATGTCTAATGCCCTAAATAAAGGAGGCCCAATCACCTTTCTGAGGTTAATGTTAATATCCCCAACCTTTCAAGAGTTGAACAGCTCCAAGTTCTTCACCAGCCAAGGGAGCAGAATTTAACAAGGAAGAGCTTGCCTTCACCACGCTGAAGAAGGGCTAATACTTCAGCCTGTTTAAACCTAACTTCCCAAGTAAGAAGCGCCCTAAAGCGAGACAGGAACAGGACTACAGAAAGGGGGTGGGAACCCAGCAGCTGAGACTGGGATGGAATCAGGAGGTAGGTAAAATATTTTTAAAAGCAGAACCTGTGTTCTAGCAACACATGGCAGGGAAACATCTTGTTTGAACTTGTCTGTCCTGTCCATTCGATAGGAGGAGCCCTGCTAATCCTTGGATAAAATTATTTTAGAGCTGAAAGAGAACTTAGAGATTATCTAGTCTATCCCCCTCAGTAGAGGACACTTAGGCCCCAAGAGATTAAAAGACTGCCAGGCTCATGTGGTAAATTAGTTGCAGGGGTAGAGTTATAACCCCAAGCCTCCTGATGCTCTCATGATGTTCTTTGCACTTCAATACCTCTCTCCTCACAGCTCTTCTTGTGGAAAGTCAAGGGGAGGCAGTGCAATACAGTAGAAGAACTACAACAACTGTAACTTCTGAGTTCTAGTCTTCGCTGTCCTAGTTTGAATGACAGAATCCTAGAAGTCAAGACCTCATCTTGGCACCCAGAGCTAGAAACGCCTGTAATATCTATGAGCGACTGGATGGGCAGCCAGGCTCTTGCAAACCCTTCTCAGCGGTAGATATCTCATTGTTTTGGAAGGAGCTGATACTACTCCATGACCTGAAATCTGCTTCTTTGAAACTTCTATTCTGATCTCCAAGAAGGAGCTTTCATCTCCTCTACATGGTAACCCTGCTCATTTAGCTTGGCAAGCATTCACTCGCAGCCCCATGCTTGCTAGATTCTGGAGCTGTAATCTTGAAATTATAAACTTGACAGTGAGGAACACATAATCTACTCAGGAAGATGATCCTTAATCGCTATTAAGTATGATAATGCAGGCTGATAATGCATGCCTACAAGTGCCAAGCACATGCAAACACTTGATAAATATTAGACACTCTTCTTATTAACTATTATATAACTCTTTTATCATCTCGTGTTCAGATGAAATTTCTACCTCCTTCAAGTGTGCAGCATAGAATGTGACCTGTAGATCTGGGGTTCAGCAAACTTTTTCTATGAAGGGCCAGACATTAAATATTTTAGGTTTTACAAGACATACATCTCTGTCACAACTACTCATCTCTGCACTTCCAGCATGAAAGCAGCCTTAGAGAATATGTAAATAAATGCGTGTGGCTGTGTTCCAATAAATCTTGACTTATAAAAACAGAGATTGGGCTGGACTTGACCCACAGGCCATGGCTCACCAACTTCTACACTAGATGTTCCATTATCTTTAGCACCTCCTTTAGTTTGTCAGCGTCCCTTTTGAAATGTGTCACTGACTCTGCTGAGTTTTCCATCTTTCTTGAAACATCTTCCTCAGTCAGCTTCTTCGATATCACTTTCTTATAGCTCCTGTCAAACTTCTCTTTCTTCTGCTCCAGAGATTTCCATTTCTCTGGCCAGGATCAGCTTCATAGAAGTGAGATTAGTGCATTTGCACAAGACTCAGTGTTCAGAAGGATCTCTGCTTGGGGTTTAATGCACTGTAGTCACTGTCTGGAATCCCTAATAATTTTCTCTTTGAATTTCTGTTTTGAAAGTGAAGTCCAGTGGGAGAATGAAATGCCTGCCAGGCTAGAGTCTCAGCTCAAGTTTGTCTTCCTCCTGCTACCTCCCAGAGACAGATTCTCACTGCCCACTGCTATGCCTCCTTGGATCCCAGGTCCTGACTGGCCTCCCCACTCTACCACCACCCTGTGACGGTTGCCACTCTCTGTCCCTGGAAAGGGCTTGAACTTGGTACTGGAGGGATGAGGGTTAGGTACACACTCCATTCCTGTGCCACACCAGCAGCACCATGGCATGTATGGCAGAGGGACACTGACATTGAGTCTTGGCCCACAATCCTCTTGGCCTCCCCCATCCAGGTACTCAGTGTGTATTGTGGCACAGAGGTCTAAGGATCCTTGTGGGCAACACTCTGCCATGATTTGGGGCAGCAGACCATGGAGAGAGGAAATGACTGGCTCAACTTTCCCTAACCCAACTCTGATCAGGGCTTGGTGTGGAAATTCCACTTTGATAGAAGGAAAAACCATGGGGCAGGGCCTGCACTTGCTCAACAAGCATCCCTTTGCCAGGAAGTGCTCTTTCAGCCAGCTGTATAGGAGAGGGAAGGGGAGAGGAGAATCCTCTCTCTTCTTTCTTTCAACCTTCCTGAGTTTGGCTCATGGCACCCTCCAGAAATGAGCCATGAAATATGAAATGTGTTATTTTAGTAATTTCACATACAAGTTAAATGCTCTGATGTTTGCATTTAAAATTGGTATTGCTGAAAGAAGCCAGTCCCAAAAAAACACCTATTGTATTATTCCATTTATATTAAATGTCCAGAATAGATACGACTATAGAGACAGAAAGTAGATTAGTGGTTACCTAGGGCTGGGGAAGGGGGTAACTGAGACTGGTAATGGGTTGGGGGATTTCTTTTAGGGTGATGAAAGTGTTCTAAAATTAGATCGTGGTGATTGTTGCACAACTCTGTACTAAAACCGCTGAACTATGCACTTCAAATGGGTGAATTTACTGTATGCAAATTATACCTCAAAGCTGTTAAAAAACTGGGGTTGCACAATATAAAGATGAATGATAAAATTTATGCCAATAATTTAAAGTTTTAATTATTCTTTATTGAAATGACCTTACATCACAAATAAAAGTCACCATGATGTCAAGAGAGACCACAGAAGAAAAGGAAAAGTTTTATAATATAACTTAAATAGCACTTTTTCCTCTTTTTGAATAATAAGTCCTATGTTTTCATTTACATTGGCTCTGCTTGTAACCTCTTAAATATTGGTGTTTCCCATGGGTTTACCCTAAACTTTTTTCTCACGATCTTCCCTGGCAGTGTCATTCATGATCCAAATTTCAGTTAGTCTGTTCCTTCAGCTCTCCCAAATCTTTATCTCCAGGCCAGACCATTCCAGTTACAAATATCCAAAGGCCCAGTGAGTATCTCCACAGGCACGGAAAACTCAACATATATATGTACACATACCCATAATCTGCACCTTCTCTGAATTTTCTATTTTCGTGAAGGACATTAATATCCACTCAGTTGCTCAAACCAGAAGCTCTGAAATCTTCTTGCTCTATCTCCTCTGATTCTGGGCTTACCCAGACTATTCCAATGGCTTCCTTACACATCTCTTTGTCTTTCATCTCAACCATCTGAAATTCATCCTTTCACTCTTTCCAAATGCAAATCTGACCATGTCACTCAAAATAGGTACATGTCTCACGGTTACTTATGTGACAAAATGAAAATTTATCACGACATATGAAACCTATAGATACAAAAGTATTTTAACTTTCATCTTAATATTTTATAGTAGATAAACACTGGAAATAGGAAAGTGCCCAATGAAAGAGGAGTAGTTAAGTGAGCTGTGGTATATCGACTTGATGAATGAGTTCACTGGAAATGTTAAAGTATTAATTGTAAGATAAATGGTGATATATTCACGTGATACTTTATTATATTAGTCAGTCATTTAAAATAAGATTTTAAAAAATGATTTCCAGTAGTATGGCGGACTAAGTACCAAAACTGACCACCAGTTTAAAAAAAAAAAAACAAAACAAAAACTGAAAGGTAAAGATTTTTGTATCTTCTTAAATTAATTTATGATATGATAAGAAAATAAGATGCCCAATCCAAAGCCAAAGATCCAGAGAAGAAAAGGAAGCCCTGCAGCCGACTTTCACCTTGAGCATATTCACCAAATCCGTTCATTTCAAGTTTATTTTCCCAAACATCCTAAGGGTCGCTCAAGGTGGGAAACCCAATGGGCAGCTTTTTCCACAAGGCTGAGAGCCCAGAGGGCTATGCTTCCAGAGCTAGGACGAACCAGAAGGAAGCTGACTCCCACCTTCAAAGGACCATAAAGAGACGTTCTTGTGGGGACTTTCGTCACGAGTAGAAGTAACAGAATTTAAATCTCCCCTGAGGACAGTTATCAGCCACCAGCATTTACTTGGGTTTGCATCCAAAACTTCCATTAGGTTACATAGGTTTAGAAAAAATAAATTGTTAAAATCTTAACCTGACAATGTAGCTTAAAATGTCCCTGTCACACACCGATACCCCCAAAGCACCTGAGACAAACATGAAAATTCTCTCTGAAAGAAACTACCTTCCTCGCTGCATCTGAGAATTTACCCAAAGTTCCATGGCACAAATCACAATCAAAGTTCACAAAATGCAAAAGAAAGTAAGATGAAAAAACGGATGTCAGAATTAGAAGTGCAAATAACTTAAATACTGGAGTGAACAGGCATAAATTAAGCGCCAAGGACACCTAATATGTCCAGGAAATTACAAATAGATTTGAAAATATGAGCAAACAGCAGTCAAATTTGAAAAAGAGTAAAAATAACATCTAGAAATTAAACATATAATCTTTGAAATTAAAATCTCAGCAGAGGGGTTTAAAAACACACTAGACATGGTGGGGAAAAAATCAATTAATTAAAAGAGATCTGAAGAAATTATTCAGAATGCAACACAGAGAGACAAGCAGAGGGAAAATGTGAAAGAAAGGTTAAAAAACATAGAATGTAAAAGTCTAGCATATATCTATTTGGAGTTCTAGAATAGTTTTATAACCTTTTAAAATAAGTAATCTTACAACCATCAAAGCAATTGAATCAGAGATATAAATTTTCACATCTGGAGAAAACTCCAGGTACAGATGGCCTCAAGCAAGTTCTACCAAACATTTAAGAAAAATATAATTTTAAATGTATGAAAACTCTTCCAGATAAAATAAAAAAACAAGGAAATACAGTGCAATTTATTTTTTTCGTTTTAGAAGTCTAGCATAGCATTGATTCTAAAACCTGGCGAGGACCTATGACAAAGGAAAAGCACAGGCCAATCTCAATCAAGAACACGGCTGCAATTATCCTAAGCAATATACTAACAAGTTAACAATATATAACAATGATTCATGAAACCATATGTTGTTTAGGAATATAGCCAAATATATGATAAAATTATAAAGAAAATCAAGGATGCAATAAACACAAGATTTAAGATGGTGATCATGTGACCTCCAGGAGGTAAAGAGGATGGGATCGAAAAGAGGCAGACAGGGAACTTCAAAGTTATTGATAATGTTCTTTATCTCAAATTGAATGGTAGGCACATGGGTGTTACCTGTTGATTTTTTTTTACAACTTATATGTAACCTATAAATTTTTGTATATAAACATTGGAGGAATATTACCGATGTGAAGATGCATATTTATTGAAGTGATCATTACAAATACTATGTAATAACATAGAAACATGCTTTCAATATGTTATTTAAAAATTAGAATAGGCCCGGCCGGGCATGGCTCAGCGGTTTAGCGTCGACCTAGGATCCAGGCGATCGGGGTTCGATTCCTGGTCAGAGCACATGCCCAGTTGCAGGCTCGATCAATGACTCTCTCATCATTGATGTTTCTATCTCTCTTCCTCTCCTTTCCTCTCTCTGAAATCAATAAAGATTTTTTTTAAAAATAAATAAATAAATAAAAATTAGAATAGAAATTGTATATCAAAAGCTACGATTTCAACTACACACAAATCATGGTTGTGGATGGATGAAAACTGAATATAAACAAGGGAAAAGAAAAGATGCTTGATCTTTTAGTTTAATTTTTCTTCTTTATTTTTATTTCCATTAATGTGGTCATAATTCTGTGCCAATAATAAAATGATACAATTAAAACAGAAAATTGATGCTCTGAATAGGTCTTCCACTAAAGTTATTTGGACCATTATCAGATAACCAAGACACCACCATTCACCTTGTGGCAGCTTATCCCAATTGCAAAGTATCCAAAGAAAAAATCAATCATGATTTTTGCACTTATGAAACTTGCTATATATAGCAACCAAAACATCTTCAGCAGCCTTCTTCATCCATGTTATCTTTGACCATAATCCTGACAGCCACAGAAACGTGGTGCCCAGACAGCTGAGAAAGGACACTGCCACGAAATCTTTCCTGTGGTGATCCCATATGACCTCATTTTGTAAAAGACGGAAGAGAAAGAGTATGACCAACTTACTCCTTGTTACTAGGGGACTAAGAAGATGGAATATGATTTAAGAAAACTGCATCAGTCTCTATTTGATTTGTAATCAAAACCGTCCTTACTATTCTGCATTTAAGTATCATGAGTAATCTAAGGTCATCAGAAACACTTTATCTCAATCAGAAACACGTCATCGAAATCATATTAAGAAACAATCTAAAAGGTTCTCAAAGAGATATAAAAAGAAAACTTGAGGAGCATTAAATTTACAGTCATACCTGTCCAAATATCTAAAGTTTGCAAAAGAATAGAAAATAAAGTACAAATGAGTGATGGTGTTATCATGACTTTAAATCACAACCAAAGTGCTCATACTGTCAAACTTAGAAGAAAAAAATCACTACTGCTATATTGAAGTTAAGAATAAATTAGAGGCATGTAAAAGTCTGGAATAACAATATGCTATAAAAATTACTGATATAAAAATATGCCATTTAACAAATTTGATACTACAGAGACATAAAATTCTACATAGAGTCTGGAAGCAACCATGTGAACATAAGGAGGTAGCTGGGGTAATGCCAGCATGGTTAATTCAGAAAGAAACTCAAATTTATAACTGGTTAGGTTTAATTTCTGTTTTGAAGATAAATTACAATGCCAGAAATCTAAATGCTTGAGAAATTTTTCTACTGATATTTAAAGGCAAAAACTGGACAATATAAAAATATATTTTCAGTAAACATCTTCCCTCCCTTCTTTCCCAAATCTCATGAACACCTCAGTTCACACAGACATAGACACGGTCTTGCACACACATTTGTATACACACGTCCTAAACAAGAGTTTCAGTAATGAACAATTTTAAGTTACCAACTATAATGTAATATATAGATATAGATATAAAACACTGCAATTGTTTAAAAACGAGTTGTATAATTTTGGTGTTCAAATATTTTTTTAAAAGAAATTGATTTAGAAAACGTTGGAAAAGAAGCCCAGGTTGATTGACAGTTTGGAGTTTGTGTTTCCACCATCGGATCATAGCCAAAATGCAAATGCAACTAAGTTCTGAGAGACAGGAATCTGCAGAGTGTCTGAACCTTTCCTCTAGGTACCATCCAGCACAGGCATCCAGGCATCAACGATGACTTCCTAGCTTGTTGCTTCAGGAACCCCTTGGGTTAGGAAATGGAAAATAATCTTTATTCCATGCATCAAACCTAATACATTGGTGGAGTTGTTATTGGAAAGTAGGGTGTTGAGTTTATGTCTGGGATCAATACAGAAAGAACTGCAATGAACTGTTGGCCATGGGCACACAAGGAGAAAATGGTGGCAGAGGTGCCACGTGGGTACCATCTTGGCCCTAATTAAATTCTACAATTACCTACATCATTAGGAGGCAAAATACACACACATATACACATCCTACAAGTGCATTTCTTTATTATATTAATCATTTAAATAAAAGTTGCATAAATCTAAACCCATTTTATATAATCATTCAACAAAGTCATTCAACAGTTCATTTAGAAAACCCACTTTTAAGTATCCAGTTGCAAACCGAGTCACAATTATATGTACCAAACATTGTTGTAGGTACCTGAAATATGGAATAAGAACTGGTTCATGCTCCCAACAAACTCACAAGCTAGACCAAAAGATGTAAAAACATCATCCTACCCAATTCCAGTGGAGGAATGGACCAAGTATTAAGGAGACACAGAGAAGGAGCAACTAACTCTTCCTATGGGAACTCACAGAGTTTTCTCAGAGGAGGTGACATTGCTTTTAGTCTTGAAAGGCAGATAGATAAGCATTTGTCAAGTGAGATTGGCCAAGGCATTCCATTCATCAGTTAATCAACAAACAGGGTGTTTCAGTTGTGCCAGCATCTGTGCAATTTACTGGGAATAGAGATAAATGCCAAGTCGTACTCTCCATAAGCTGTGGTCTGGAGGTTTAGAGGCAGATGAGTAAGATCCAATAAAGAAACAGACGAATGGTAGTAGGAGTTGGAATGGTAATAGGGATTGCAATTCAAAGGGATGTTACAAAAAGTTATTTTACAGAGTGAAGAATACCTTCATAAGTCACCCTCTCGGGAGTTCTGTGTCCACCCAGGATATAAAAAGCTGGTAAGAACTTAATCCAACCCTAACAACAATAAAAGCTGGATAGACTACAAATTACCACTTCGGAACCATCAGAGAGTTGAAGTTGCAAGACAACCAAGTAGCCTAAATTCTAAGGATTGATGGGCCCTTCCAAAGTGAGCCAGGGAAGATGGAGGAAGCCACACTGGGTGCCGTACCAATGGCTAAGAAGAATTCAGCTAGAAATTTTTAACTAATTGCAAAAGATCTAGCTTTTATATGTGTGTGTGTGTGTGTGTTTTTTTAATCTTCACCCAAGGATATTTTTCTCCGTTGCTTTTCAGAGAGAGTGGGAGGGGGAGAGAGAGAGATAGAAACATCGATGTGAGAGACACATCGATTGGTTGCCTCCCGCTTACATGCCAACCAGGGCCCAGGATGGAGCCTGCAATTGAGGTGCATGCCCCTGGCCAGAATCAAACCCAGGACCCTTCAGTCTGTGGGCCGACACTCGAACCACTGAGCCAAACCAGCTAGAGCCAAAAGATCTAGCTTTTGCCTCTCCCAATTCATGGCGGCTACAGTGTAACTATTTGAAATAATAAGCTTGAATAGAAAGGCAGCAGCTTATTTAGGTTCAGAAATGGTAGTTTTCTTCAACCCTGCCAAGCCCTACCTTTCTAGACTCTCTCTATTCCCTCTGTTTCTGCTCTCAAACCAGCTAATTCTTGCCTGAGTTCATCTCACTCTTGAAAGATGTTGCTAAAAGCAGCAAGTGAAGGCCAATACGCTTAAAAGCTCTGGCTCATAACAACCTCCCCTGGAGTACTCACATGAAAATCAAATAAGTGATCTTGTGTTCACTGCACACACACAAAAAGCCACACACACAAAGAGTGGTGAAAGATGTTTACTATAGGACTCCTACACTGATTCATAAACCTCTGAATACTTAAGAATCTTCATCCATTTCTATTTCAAAACCATTACAACACTTAGAAAAGAAAACAGGACTTGAAAGAAAACAGAGTCCCAAAATAGACCTATACACATACAGTCAAATGACTTTTGACAAGGCACCAAAGCAATTCTGTGGAGAAAGGAAAATTTCTTCAACAACTGGATTAGAATAGCTGCATATCCATACCAAAAAGGAGAGAGAGAAAGAGAGAATATCTTCACCCCTCCCTCACATGATACACAAAAAATCAATGTGAGATGGGTCATAGACTTAAATGTAAAGGTAAAACAATAGAGCAGTAAAGTTAGGGGGAAAACTTAGGGGAAAATCTTTACAACCTTACAGTAGGCAAAAACTTTTCAAGAAGTATACAGAGCAAGCATGAACCACAAAAGAAAAAACACTGTTAAGTTGTACTACATCAAACTTTAAAGCATCTGCTCATCTAAAGACACCATCAAGAAAGTAAACAGGCAAGTCACAGACTGGGAAAAAATATTCACAATACACACATCTGACAAATATGTCCAGACCATACAAAGAAATCCTGTAGATCAATAATAAAAAGACAAAGAACTCAATTTTTTAAATGAGCATAGGATCTGAACAGACAGCTCACAAAGACATACAAATGGCCAATAAGCACATGTAAAAGTATTCGACATCACTAGTCATCAGGTTAATGCAAAGTAAAATACAATGAGACACACACACATACACACAGTAATTAAAAAAATACTAACACCACCAAATGTTGGAAAGGATGTGGAACAACTAAAATTTTCATTTGTTCTGGTGGGAGTGTAAAATGGTACAACTACTTTGGAAAAATGTTTAGCAGTTTCTTACATAGGTAAATGTATATCTGACTGACCCAGAAATTCTATTCACAGATATTTCCCCCAAGAGAAATGAAAACGTATGTTTATATAAACATATGTTTATAGAAAGCTTTATATAAGAGCGTTCATAGAAATTTTATTCGTAATAGCCAAAATCTGGAAACAATCCAAATGTGCATCACAGGGAAAGGGAGTTTTTAAAAACTATGGTGCATTCAAGACTGAAATACTAACTACTCAGCAACAAACACGAATGAACTACTGACGCACACAACACAAATGAATCTTGAAAATACTATACTCAATGAAAGAAAAGTAGGACAAAAGAGCACATGTTATATAATCCCACTCTTAAGAAATTCTAGAATAGACAAAACTAAGGTAGGATGATGCAAAGCTGGTCAGTAGCTGAGGGGTAAGTATGGGAACTGATCAGGGGCATGATGGGCAGTTGAAAATATTTTATGTCTTTATATGCAGTTGTCAAACCTGATGAACTTAAAGATCTGAGCATTTCACTGCACAGCAGTCTCAACTGATTCACAGTATCACTTTCTGTGGTTTCAGTTACCCGCAGTCAACCAAGGTCTGAAAATATTAAATGGAAAATTCCAGAAATAAGCAATTCGTAAGTTTGAAACTGTGCCTTTCTGGGGAGCATGATGAAACCTCTCGCCATCCCGATCCATCCCACCAGGCATGTGATTTATTTATCCCTTTGTCCAGCGAATCCACACCGAATAGGCTACTTGCCCATTAGTCACTTCGTAACCACCTGGGTTATCAGATTGACTGTCATGGTGTCGCAGTGCTTGTTTTCAAGTTACTCTTATTTTACTCAATATTGGCCGCAAAGCACAAGAGGAATGACGTCGGCAATTCAGATATGCCAAAGGGAAGCTGTAAAGTGCATCCTTTAACTGAAAAAGTATGTATGTCTAGGAAACAACATAGTGTATGTATTGGGTTCAGTACCCTCCACAGTTTCAGGCATCCACTGGGGATCTCGGAAAGTATCCCCATGGATATAAATATAAGTTGTATTTCATTATATATAAATTATATAACGTATAGAAATTATACCTCAAAATTTTTTTAAAAGAAAAGGTTAATAAATTTTGCTAAAGACTTAGATTTCAGGTAACACCTCCCTAGCTGTAATTTATAAAAGTGTAAATTTTTCCTGAAGTCCAGACTCTACTGACTCCTGACATACCTAGCTCAATTCTCTCTATACTTCTTCCATGAACCTGTGCTTAGGTTGGAGTGTGGTCACCCCTACCCATTTGAAATGTTGGCCCCAGATCCTTGAGGGGAGGGGGGAAGCAGCATTTCAGAATAAACTCTGAAAACAGAATGGGACAAATCCAAGGGGCACTACCAGAAGAACAGGGGTCTTACCACCCTGCTATGGGAAAGTGATCCAGAGCTGACTCACCAGATACAAAACCACATAAGGAGGTTATCAGGAAGTGACTCTTCACAGCCACCCCTCTCCGCTATTCGCATAGATTGAGAGGCGATGAAGATGTCTTGCCTCATGTTTTCCACTAACCATAAACTGAACAAATTACCCAATTCACTGACTGGAACCTTTCCATTTCATCTTTAAAGTACTCAACTTTGAATTTAATCTTGGCTGGATGAAGCCACCTGAGATTTGCTCTCACAAAAGTCTTTCCAAAGAAGAGAACACAATTGACTTTCACTTTAATGCTTTGTCTTGCAAGTGCATTAAGTCATTGGTGCCCACCTCAAATTGGTTTTACATCCAAAAATAACCAGTTTGGCCCAGGATTCCTGACAACAGCTGGCACAATTGAGCATGCTACCATCCTTCAGAACTGAAGTCTTTGGGCATACCTGCAAGTGGACAGAAACCTTTCAGCAGAGAAAGTTGATAACTTCATTTTTAATGTGCTTATTTAATGCTGAGACAAATGTTAATGGATTTTAGAGACATTTGGAATAGGAATGAAAGTTTGGTCACAGGAACACACTGTGACTTCTCAAATACAGAAGCAGATTATTAATATTTTAGAGGAGAAAAGCATCTTGATGATTTTACATCCTTGACCTATTTCTTTACAAATGGATGAGTCTTGTAGAATCTGATCCTGGACAATATTCACTAGCAAAAGCTCCAACCTAAATGTAGTTTCTCTGCCTGTGACCTGTAAATGCAGGGATGGGAGGCCTTGGCCTTAAGCTTTATTTGTATCCATCCTTAAACAAGTATACTATGAAAGCAACCACATTACGGTGACAACACATTGTGGTCTACCCAGTAATCTCTTCCTGGTAGATGTCTATTGTTATTTAATTCAGGGAAGTATATATATGATTGTAACAAAAAAGAACTTTGTTTAGTGGTTAAATTTCTGATTTCCTTGTAATAACACCCTTCCACCTCTGTGACCACTTCTCTTTGCAGGTCCACCCTACCTCGTCAGTTCACCTTACCCAGTGGCACTGTTCTATACAATTCAACTTCTAAACCCTCTATGGTTTTCCTTCATTATCCCCCCACTCACATTTTAGCTAGCATGACTTTATCATTAGTTCCCAGTCTTACCGCTATGATCCTTTTGTCTTTTTAAAATTCCAATTCTACTGCTTACTTTTCACTTGGAAAACCCAGCATGTCCCCTAGCCCTGCATATCAAGCCAGCACCACCACCTCCACCACCCCACACTTTCCATAATATCCCCAATAACGCCACTGGGCTACAAGACTCTCATACCCAAAGCCGTAACTGCTGATTATTTTTTCTCTTTCTTCATCTGCATCCTATCAGTAAAGTCCTGGTAAGGTCTCTTTCATAAAGTTCTCTCTCCACCGCCACCTCCATCATCCAATCCACAGTCTCTCTCCTGGACTGCTGTAGTAAGCTCTCACCAGTTTCCCTGAGTGCCCACCTCCCATCTATTCCCCACATAACAGCAAGCATGTCCATTCAAAACCGCAAGATTGAACACACCACCTCCATGCTACAATATCTCAGTATCTCCTTATTGGCCTTGATATAAAAACAAAGAATCCTTTACTCTCTACTCTTTACTGTGGTCAAGAATATGGTGACAGAAGATTTGACTTTGGATGGTGAGCGCACAATGCAATATACAGATGATACATCATAGAATTGTACACTTGAAACATATAGTTTTATTAACCAATGTCACACCAATAAATTTAATTAAAAAAATAAGGCCACTATCATTAAAAACAACAACAGTGTTATCTGGCCCCTACATTTCCTTGCAGTCTCATGTCAGCACTCTCTACTTTGCTTGCCAGAGATTAACCCTACTGGTCACCTTCCACTTTTTTTAATGCATGCTCCCTGACACCACAGGGCCTTTGCACATGCTGTTCTCCCTTTCCTCACCTCCCTTTGCATAGTTCACTCCTATTCATCCTCAGTTCAAACATCTTTTTTTCCAGAGAAAACATTCCTGATTTCTCTCTACCCAAACTAGATCAGATTCTATCCTATGATACATTCTCATATCATCTTGTGCTTTTCCTTCATAGCATTATCATAGTTTGTAATTAATCTTTATGTGAGTATTTGACAATTGTCTGATTCCCTTCCTGGTCTATAAACTCTAGAATGGGAAGGTTCATGCCTGTTTGAATCCCTAGTAAATCACAGGCATGCAGTATATTGCCTTGCACTTACTAAAAACTCCAAGAACATTTGTAGAATCAATGAAAGAAGGTCATCCATGTTTGTCTTTCTTTTTTTTTTTTTTTTTTACTTCCCATTGCCCACTGTTCAGATCCTTTTTAACCTCATGTTTAGGTGACCAAAATATTATCTGGTCTACCCCAAACCTCTCCCCTTTCGAATTTAATCTGCACATCTCTAGATCAATCATCCCAAAACATTGTTTTCACTGTTATTCTTTTCTAGTTACGAATTATTCAATGCCTATAAGTTAAAATAGGAAATCCTTACTCTAACCTTCCCATCTCTTCATGATCAGACCCTTGCCCATCTTTCCAAGTTTCTATCTCACTTCTCTATGAAACTGTCCAAATGCCCAGGACTGCTATGCAGGTTGCGCATTCAGTAATCGCTGGGGTGCCACTTATATCAGAGTCTATGTGAACGGCACCTCTGGAGTCAGGCAGACACAAATGATGTGGCCAAGCAGAGCAGCCCCATGAACATCTCCTTAAAGGTCTGCTTTCTTACTCCCCACCTTTAATGAAACATTTGCTTTGTCTGGAATGCCCTCTCTTGGTCTCCACCTATCAATTTATAACCCACCTCTGTAGTCCAACCTCCCTTCTGTACCTAGTCACAATGATCTGCATTCCTAAGTTCCTATAACACACCTTATCTGTGCAATTCCCTTGATATATACTATAAGCTAAGTATTGGTCTTTAACTTTTCTTATTAGTGTGGTGTAGTGGAAAGAGCGCTAGAATTGGAGTTAGAGACATGCCTAGGTCTAGGTCAACAACAGCAAGGGCATTTCAGACAACATAAATGGGTGATCTCAGATTAAGTTGCTTACTTTCAAAGCCACAGTTACCTGTCTAAGAAGAGTAACATACCTCACAGGCTGTTGTGAGGGTCCTGGAAGGGTCTCAACCCACAGGCTATTGTGAGGAGAATGATTTGCCTGAAGGTGCTTTGCCAACAATGAAGGGCTTGCTGCTAGCTGGTAACTATTTCCCAGCCAAACCAGAAACTCCTTGCCAGAAAGGGGCAGTGTGTCACACTCCTGTGTGTCCCTCAGAGTTCCTAGTAGAGTGTCTTCCACATGATAAGTGGTCAATAAATATTTGTTGTATAAAGGATAAAGTCAGCCTGGCAGCTGCAGGCAACAGATGACCGTGTCCCACAGCTCTGCTGCTCATGGCTGCCATCCAGTCTGCCATTGCTGTGTTCAGCCCCTCCCTCTCCTGCCACACCCACCGCTCAGCCTGCACACCTCAGCCTCCACCAGCACCAAATTCGCTATGCACAGACATGCATGTAGGGGCCATGTGCTATGGAGTCAGTGGCTTCGGGGTACTTTTCACTTTTTCCACTTTCAGGAGAAAGAATGGGAGCAATGATACTACGCCAGCACTAGAAATTCTGCTGTGACACTTCGGGTACCAAGGGAATTAGTACAGAGAGCTCTTTCAGGAGGCCATTCAATTCTCTGGGAGTTTGATGCCCCAGGGAATGTGAATAGAGTGAAAATCACACCTCAGTCTCATTAACAGAGAACGTAAGGAGTTCTTACATAATCATTTAGGAGTCTCTATCTCCACGAGAAAGCAGAGGTAAGGGGTGGGAATGAGGGAGAAGAGGTTATTTAAATATGGATGCTACAGCTCAAGGGTTGTTAGTCTCATAATTTCTAGATCAAATGAGGAAACCCAGTGCCCAGCAAGCTATAGTTTTGTGCTCATCAAGTCTTACTTTAAATCAGGAGATCCCCGTCGTGGTTGTAGTTGGAAAGTGAAACTAGGTGGCCATTTCTTCTGTTACACCAGGTTACAGCAATGCTCCCATTACCCTGTATTTCACTAGCTTTTGTAATTCCTTGGAAATAAAGCATTTTCCATTTCTGCATAAATAAATAAAAATAAATAAATAAATAAATAAATAAATAAATAAATAAATAATAACAGCCCATTGATAGACCAACTATAATTTCCACTTTAGAGCACATAATAACCCAAAGCCTGACTTCACAGATTATGAAACTGGGGCCTGTAGAGTATAGTAATTTAAAGGCAGAGCTAGGCCAGGCTTGTGTCCTCTCTCTGCATGTAAACAGAAAGTTAAAACATTTCTGCACCCTACGTTTTATTACTACTCTTTGCTTCTGGTTCTGTCTCCAGAGCAACAGGGACTCTAATTCCTTTTCCACATGACAGCCCTTCAAATTTTTCAAGAAAGCTTTATTTCATCTCCTGAGTCTTTTTTCCAAAAGAAGTCATCATCTCTCTCCCAGTCCTTTCAATTTTTCTTCATTTGGCATGAGTCTATACCCTTCAGCACCTTCAGCACTCAATTCCCCTAGATCGGAGACACTTTTTCAAATTAGGGACACCCAGAACTGAATAAAATCCCAGCAGTAAAAAGCACAGTGGGCCATGAGCTTCCCTTGATCTTGACACCTCACTTCTACAATGGTACACAGTGATTGTTTTACCTTTCTAGCAACCATATCACATTATTGAACCTTTGTTATCCATCTCCTACCACAAGAATGTAAGTTCCCTGAAAATGGGCACATTGCTTTGTACAGTCTTATATCCCCAGCACCTAAATCATGTCTGATATATATTAGGCATTTAAAAAATTTATTGAATTATTGAAGTAGACTATATTTTGACTTCCTACACACTAACCACACAAACATACATACACATTCAACAACTGTCATTGATTTCAAAGCCTTGTTAATACTATTTGTTTCATTTTTTTATAGCCTAGGAACCATTGCCTGTGATAACCACAACAGAAGCAAAATAGAAGTTGAGTTATTAAGACTTTTTTCTCTAATCTATTAATGTTGTTCCACTAGTTAAAAAAAAAAAAAAGAAAAAGATAATATGTGGAAGTCAAGAAACAATAGAGCTTTGCGATCCAGAAAGCTTGAGAATTGGCTGTTAGCTCAAATGGCTCTTAGTCAGGTTGCTAAGCAGATAACTCCAAAATATGGAGCACAGTTGCCATTATTAGTATAAATTAAAGTGAAATTTAAAGTTAATAAAAACTTACATAACATAGATTTTTTATATTTAAAACCACAGAATGCCCAATAATTATTCAATCATAAAGAGTGGATAAATTTTTCTTCTTACTCATAGGAAGGCTTTTGTGGTAGGTCGTTGGAATGGACAAAAAGCAATGCAGAAGAATTTTGGATTTGTAGCACAGAGTTGTAAGTGGATCATGGAAATGAAACTGATGTGTTCAAACTTTTCTTTTAATCCTTAACCAAGGATATGTTTTCATCGATTTTAGAGAGGAAGAGGGAGAGAGAGAGAGAGGAAGAAAAATTGATTGGCTGCCTCTTGTATGTGCCTCAACTGGGGATTGAACCCACAACCTGGGTATGTACCCTGACCAGGAATCAAACCCACAACCCTTTGGTGCACAGGATGATGCTCGAACCAACTGAGCCACACTGGCCAGGACTAAACTAAAATTTTTTAAATGTATAAAATTGACCCTGTAGCAGAAGTACTAATGGTATGAGAGGCACAGGTTGGTCTATGAAGGAATGTCACACTTTGCTTAGCTCAAACTATAACCAAAATATCTAGAAAAACGCCCCTTTCCCCACAGCTTAGGACACCTCCCTCTCCTATATTAAGTACTCTATATATTCCCTTATTTTTACAACAATATTAATTAATCAGAAATGTCATAAGAAATCTGTCTTCACTGTGCATGTATTTGCTAAGCGACCTATAAGGAATATTCAAGTTTGTTCACAATTTTTGGAGTGAGTGGTGAGTTCCAAGATTCTTCCTCTGCCAGGCCCCATGGAGCCTCTCCTTCCTCAGCTTTGTGCTCAAGGTTCTGACCCTCTGGGACATGCCCACTCTACCCTGAGGTCTTCTGCCACTCGCTCCAGTGAGGTGCCCCCAGAAGCTGCTCACATCCCATGTCCCTCTGGCATAACTGCCTACCCCCACGGTTTGCTCATTCAAACATTTCCTCAGTAGCTCCCAGCTCTCTGCAGCCAGGCTTGATGGCCATCCCTACCTACCCTCTGCTCTCTCACCTGCCAGGTCTCTTGCTCTGTTTCTTTATTGATCTTAGTGGGGAAATCTCTCTCTACGACAGTCTTCACTGTTCCCAGAGGGATCCATTACTTTTTCCCAAAGGTAATTTCTTCTATTATCTGACCTCCCTCCAACAGCTCCCTCTACAATCGGTTGTAGGGCTTTTCAAAGAGTAGCCTCAGACCCCCTGAATCACGATCCTGGGTCGGGGTCAGAAATTCTCAGTGCATCATATGTCATTTCTAACAAGCTACCTAGAAGATTCTGTTGCAGGTATAAGTTTAAGAACCACTGCATTTCTCCACCACGAGGGACTATCTCTGTGAATCCTTCCAGAGCAACCACTCTTCCTCCTTCTCTTGCAGAAGCCCACCTCTACCCACGGGCAGCACTGAGGGCAGAAAAAGTCAGAGGCCAGGCTACTTTCAGTTTCTAAGAATGGCATTATTTTAGAAAATGAAGAAATGCCAAGCAGGATTACAAAAATTGTGATCTATCCTAAATGTTTACACTCAGTAAATATATATAGTGCAATACAATTGTGCTAGTCACAGATTTACAAAATATAAAGTTGACGGTACCCAACAGTTAATGTGATCTGGTCATAGGACACAAGTTTAAAGTCTTCTGTGATGTCCTCCCCACTCCTACCCCCATTCGATCAGTATGTGTCAGTGGCTGTGTGTTTAACCTCATTTGGAAATAACATTTGATGCTGTTTTTCAATGTGAGGCTTTGGCAACGTGGCCCTCCCGAGACCCAATGTGACTGGCCCTATACATGATCATTTCAAAAGTGGCAAGAACCTCCTTCCTCAGATATATTCCTAGGTTTGTTGTGTATGAAAACAAAACAAAACACAAAGATCACTCTCCTGGAAGGGGGGTAGGCCCAATATGGAAGTGGGCACACTTGGGAGTACTCACTTTCTGAATGTCCCCAAATCCCCCCAAGCTCACTCTTTGGTTCAAGGCAAACCCTGCAGGGGTTACTGACCCAGCCTGGAGAGAAAACTGGCAGGTCAGTGTGCACTTGCCACTCTCTATGATGGATACCTCTCTGCCCTCCCCTTTCTCTTCCCCACCCCAATCCTGCAGTCAAGTCTTGATTAAACCTCCCAGCCAGGTCTCCACTGTATTACAGGAAATTAAAGAAAGATGTGATTGATGCCTGGGCCAGGGTGACCCTACCGGTGGTCCTAGTAACAACTAATGAGAGATACCCAAAGAGGAAGCGAATGGCAGTGTCCCATGACCCCTCACAACACTCAGTGACACCTGGAGGGCTAGGATTTGGCTTCAGAAAGGGAGCTGGCGGGGTTTATTCTAGTTATGTAAATTAAAATTTTTCTTCATGCTCACTTTATTTTAATCAAGAAAATCTGAACCTTTACAATCAGTGGCACTCGCTAGAGAAAAGGAGCTGTATAAGGAAGGGGGCTTAGCTTCTTCCTCTGGGCCTCACTCCCACTTCGCCCTGAAAATCCAGGATTGAAATTTACATTGCCTGGCTGACACTTACTGTTGGGGTCGATCTGGTCATCTATTTTCTCCCCCGGGGAAAATAAAAGTACTTTCCACACCTGAAGGCGTTCTGCTTTCCTACCATTGTACCCAAGTAAAGCAATGTCTCCTTGGTAACTTGTGCCCAGGATAAGAAAAGAGTAAAGCGGGGCAAACGCACCCAGCTGCCCGTCTGGACGGACAGGGCTCTCCAAACGCACTTTTCCCTTTACCCGCGGACGGACGTTCGGGTGCTGCATTCTGTCATAACTCTGCGGATTTATTTAGCTACAATGTTATCATCCCCATTAAGCCACAAGTAAGAGACAATTCTCTGCTTTTATTTATAACCTGAAGGGATTATTTTTGAGTTAAGGCTTTAAGAATTCAGATCTATCAGGAAAGAACAGCTTGTGTAATGAACTTCCTGTTTTCATCATATTTGGACACCGAGCCTCCTTGTTGCCTGTTATTATTACCCAGTTAATATGAACTGCCTGAGGTTTATTTTTAGCTGCGCTGACTCTATTGTAAGGGCTGCATAACTGCTTTCAAAATGGGAAAATGTAATTACGGGATCTAACACTAAGTTGGGGATATTCTTAGGTCCTTTCACAAGGCAATGGCTTAAAAAAATATGAAAATAGACCATTTTAAATGGCTAAAGAAAACACAGTTATTTGATCCAAAATAGCCCATCGATTCTTTTACAAATGAAACACTGACTTCACGGAATAAAGTCTCATTTTTGTTTAAGTCACCTAAACCTATGAATTTATTTCCAAGTTCAGAATAGGGGGAGGAGAGTGGGGAGAAAAACTGGTAGAGAACAGAGGCAGGAAGGGTGTAAGCATCATTTACCAAAAGAGCAAAAGAGTGAAACTAGGCTGAAAGTACCAAAACCCCCAACAGTTTAACAGACGAGGGTTGGGGGATGTGGATCTCAGCGCATCACAAGTCCCGCAGTGTGCACCAAATGCCCCCTCCGTGGCTGTGAAGGGAGCCAGTGTTCAGCAGGCTACATGGGATTGCCCCTTCACATTTGGTGGCCTTTGAGGTTGTCACTTACACTGGTGTTGCCTCGATGCCCACATCCTCTGTGACCCCAGATCCTTGCCCACCCCATTACTCATTCGTTTGACAGAAATGTATTGAGCACTAAAAGTATACTAGACTCCAGGAATGAACTGGTAATTAAATCATCTTTGCTCCAAGTATGACAAGTGCATTGGTAAAGAGAAGTTCGGGGGATTCTACAAGCACAAAAAAGGGGATACCTAACCCAACCTGGACAAAACGGGGAAAGCTTCCTGAAGGGGGTAACATCTTGAACTGAGTCCTGAGGAACAAGCTGGGCTTATCCTGAAAAAAAATGGTATCATAAGCCAAGGGAAAAGCTGGGGCAGAGACCTAGATATGGAAAAGACTGGGGCAAGGTCAGGTAGCCTGACTAAAGTGCAGAGTTAAGGGCACATAAGTAGAATGTAGGCTGTAGTGTTAGTCAGGGGCCCTGTAAACCATAGTAAAGACTTTTAGCTTTATCCCGAGAATGATGGGAACAAGCTACTGTAAGTTCCTAAGAGTGATAGTATTTAATAAATATCCCTGTGGCCCTGGCTGGAGTGGCTCCGTAGTTAGAGCACTGGCCCGCACACCAAAGGGTCTCGGGTCTGATTCCAAGTCAAGGGCATGTACCTGGGTTGCAGGTTTGATCCCCAGCCCCAGTGGGAGCACATTCAGGGGGCAACCAATCCATGTGTTTCTCTCACATCAATGTTTCTCTCTCCCCTCTTTCCTCCCTCTCTTTCAATCTCTCTAAAAATCAATGGAAAAAACATCCTCAGGTTAGGATTAGCAAAATATATATATACACACGGATACATATATCTCACTGTGGCTCTACAGATGTATAAATGGATAAATAGAATGCAGAATGTATGTACACACACACACACACACAATGGAACCTTATTCAGCCTTATAAAGGACAAAAATTTTGACACATGCTACAAATGGATGAACCTTGAGGACATTATGCGGATGTGAAATAAGCCAGTCACGTCCGGTATAAGGCACCTTCATTCTTTGCATTCCTTGAAGCACTGACCAAACACTTATCTTTCTTTCCTAACTCCTGTCCTAACAGTCAGCAATCCTAGTAGCTCTTCCTTCAAAATAGATCCAGAATCCGACCACTTCTTCCCACTTTCTCCACAACAGGCCAATTGGAAATGAGCACGATCTCCTCTCTAGGCTTCCTGCACCCACTTTCCCCACATCTCCTCACCACAGTGTATCCTCCACAAAGCAACCAGATGATGCTTTTAAAGCATGTCAGATCATGTTACTGCTCTGCTTGAAACCCTCCAATTTCCCCATCTCACTTTTAAAAGCTCTTTAAAATGGCCTTCATGATCTGGCTCCCTATTCCCTCTCTGGCCTCCCACCTCTCTGCTCCCACACCCCTTTCCTGCCACATCGGTCGCCTTGCTTTCCTCAGACGCACAGAGCATGCACCTGCTTTGGGGTTCCTGCACAAAATGTTCTCTCTGCATGGAAGCTCTTCCCAGAGAGGCTCACGTAGCTCTCTCCTTCCGATTTCTACTCACATGCCACCTGGTCACACTATTTAAAATAGCAAATTCCACCTCCACATACAGAGCACCTTATCTCTCCCTTACCCACTTGACTTCTCTCCACAGCACCTAACTCCAACTGTCATACCACGTATTTTTGTTTATTATTTACTGTCTCCCCTCTTCCCCACCCCTTCCACTAGAATATAAATTCTGTAAAGGCAGGGAGTCCTGTCTGTTCTGTTTACTGATGAATCCTCAGCACCTAAAAGGTCCCTAGAGCATATTAGACTCACATGATAAATGATGGAAAGAATGAATGAGCAAGTGAATGAGCATGTTCCCAACTAGATACATGGGTGTGAAATCTACAAAAACAATGCTACTCAATTTCCTATACTTTTTCCTAATAGACACCATCATTTTACCCACCAATTTTAACTAATTTCCTCTTAGGATCTAGGCAAAGGTATTGGCTTAATTCAATTATAAACCTTATGTCATAATTTCCTTAGATAGTAGAGCTGTAAGTACTGTAATAAAGTGGATCTCTTCAAGGCTTAAAAAAAGTCTATGAAGAACATGCACATCTAATTTTGAATTTTTATAAATAGTTATAACGATGAGTAATTAATTTTGATATTTATAGAAAATGAAATGCATTTCTTCCTTTATGAAAATCTAGCACTTCAGGAACAACAAATTCTTGGAGAAAAAAATTCCAATGGGATCATTAAAATTGGAAGCACTGTCCCTACCTAACTCATAAAAGGCACAGCAACTACATGGGCACTAAATGCTACCCATGCTCCTTGTTGCGCCTGACTCTGCTCTCCGAGCTCATCACTTCCTCTGATCTGTACCGAATGGCCAGTGGACAAGTGCTAGAGATGAACCATGAGTCTCCTGCTACCTAAGGCACAAAGAGAAACACCCAGTTTCTAACGCGTGTTACAACCAAAGAAAAGTTAATGTCCTAAACCCAGAGGGAATTTATCACCTATTTTGCTAATAATAGATTTTAGGTAACATAAGGCACAACATCCTCGGCAAAGATATTCGCAAGAACATTGTTCCCATGGACTGTTCTGATATTGAATCTCAAAAAGGCTCAAAGCATAATGTTAAATGTTTGACTCAGTGAGAGCGCTTCCATCAGGAGCAGAGGTAATCCAGCCCCGCTATGTTGCTTCCTGATACCACAGCGAATCACAAGAACAGAAACGAGAGCCCCTAGAAGAGGAATGGAGAGAACTCCCATCCATTAAACTGTCTCTCTCCAATACTACGCACCTCGGGTGAGCCTCAGGCAAGTGCACAGTTACAAGTCACTTCAGGACTGAATTCACTGACAAGTGCCTGAAGTGCCAATAGTCTACGACGTTGATTACCCGCGTGCTTTAAACACCAGATGTGCAGGAAGTGAGCTGACATTCTGTTCTCACATTTTTAAGAACCTGACTTGTATTCTTGCCATTCCATCTCAGCACTAAGCTAAGCTGCAGGGGTGCCTGCAGGTGATACCAGTACTTCCCTCAGAACGGAGTCAGAATCCACTCACACACTCAGACAAACACTTTTAAGGACCCTATATTGTAGATGATGATTGAGTCCAAGACCTTTCTTAGGGCAGGTGTAACCAATCAACCTTTTCAACTATTATTTTAATAAAATAAAAACAACAAAACACAACCCTCTCCTTGTGGCCCCCGTTGAACTAATACCTGGCATGCCTGCCAGAACGACTTAGCTGGGGGGAAAATGCTCCTACGGGCCAGAAAGAGTTGACTCCTTGGTTAAGGTTACTTGATATTATCAACGTAAATGTTGGAGACCATCTGCCAAAAGCAGCAGTTTTAGCTCTGATAGAGTTGATGCTGAGCTGCTCTTTCTAACAATAATTAGTCAGCTGCTTTTTTTATAGTATTGTTTATTATAAAACATTACAAAAACATTGACAAAATTCAAAATAAAAGAAAGAAAAAGCCACCCAAAATTCTGCCATCCTACAAACCAAACTGTTCCGTTTTCTTCATGCTCCCTTTCAGTCCCTGTCCATATGCAGACAGAATTTCACAGTGGTAATCACAGCACAGATACAATGTTGTAGTCAGGTTCATGTTAAGGAGAACGTAGGATGCATTTTTCCAGTTTACTCCATCACCATTTCTACTACGAGGAACACTCAGCCCACCATTCCTAGTGGCCTCCCATGGGGTCCTAAGTGGCGAGAAGGGATCGAAAAGAAGAATCAACAGAATTAGGGGAAAAGGTGATTTTAAGTTCCCCGCTTAAAGGATGGGCCCTAGGGTTACACTCATATGGAAAGGATTGCTTGCACCCTTTGTTCCCGTGGCTGGCAACCTTTGTGAAAATCATTACATTTCCGCACCATCGGGCATGTTTTTTGCTATCTTAAGAAAGAGCCCTTGTAGGTATTTCCTCTTTACCTCGTTTGTTTTTAAGTCCTGCTTGGTATTTAGGACATGGGCACATAAAGACTTCTTTTCTCCCATCTGCCATAAGGATTTCTGTAACTTGGAATTTTTTTAAGTGTAGATACTACCTGCTGAATCCACATGAATGTGAAGTGATAAACCCAGCTGTCAAATGTTGGGTAGCTGGGTGCATCTTTCTACATGTTAATTTGTAGTTTTTAGTAACTGACGTTCACACCAGGCTGCACATCAGGTTCGTCTTGGAGAGGAGGAGGGAACTGGTAAAAAATATATAGATCCCAGGCCTCACCTTTGATCTTGTGAAGCAGAACCTCTGAGGCTGGTCTACAGAGTGATGTTTGTAACATCATACATCACAAAACGTCAAAAGGCTCTCTTAATAACAGCTCTGATGATTATTATGGTTTGTGGATTTTTATGCACATAAAAGGAAAAGAACAGTAAGGATTTGGAGAAGGGGTGGAACACGTGGCCTCTAGAAGTTCTGCTGAAATTTCTTTCTTTGAGCTAGGTAGGCCTGGAATGTGAATACCTGCTCCAGTAATCCCAGCAAGCACCCCCAAGTGAGTAGTTTCCTGCCAGTTGGTGAGCCAACCCAGCCTCCATCCATACCCAACCCAAGGGGCTGTGGCCACGAAGGAGGAGGGTGTCTGGTGGTGATAATATTGCATCAGTATTTACCAAAACAATTTTGTTTTTAATTAGAATGATTTGACCCTGGAAAGCTTTCACTTTTAATTCTATGTTCTTATTATTAGAATTTTTATAAGCATGTATTCATGTATTAATTGGCTTTTTAAAAAATTGAAGAGTGGATTTACACTCATATGTGGTCCTTTCAAAGAAATGATCCCACCTGTGTTTCAATCAGTGTCCTGGCACTTAACCAATCAGATCACTCATCCCTCCTCTTCAGAGGAGACAAAGAAGGGCCAGGACAGAAGGACAGACTCTTTTCCTCTCTCTTTTTACCTTAGGCAAAGAAGAAAGGCTGTCCAGAAACAAAAAATAACAAAAGCAAAGGAGGAGAAGTGCTATGTACGTAGCCTGCTGTGTGTGAAAAGTTTGTGATTCACCACCCAACTCCTATTTACCAACCAGGGGCAATTTTGCCTACCAGGGGACATTTAGCAATGTCTGGAGTTATTGTTGATTGTCAGCCAAGAGAAGGGAGTACCACTGGCTTCTAGTGGGTAGAGATGAAGGACACTGCTAAACATCTTACAATGGCACAGGACAGCCCCCCCCCCCAAACAAAGAATTATCCAGCACAAGATGTCAGTAGTGCCCAAGATGAAAGACTTGTTGCAGTGGGAAGTGTTAGGCAGAGAGCAGCCCATAGAAAATAAACCTGAGAGGTTAATTTAAGCCAAATCACAGGAGGCCTTAGACTTTTATGCCAGGAGCTTAGCTTTTGTTCTTTTTTGTTTGTTTTTTTTTTTTACTGTGGATGATGGAGAGCCACTAAAAGGAAATTAACTGATCAAATTTGTATTTTAAATATATCACTCTGAAGGATCAATCAGAGGAGGTCATTACTGGTGGCAGAGAAAGCCCTTAGGATGCTATTGTAAAAGCCCAGAGAGAAGTGTGAGGGCTGGGGCCTGGCGTAGTGCTAGGAGGAATGGAAGGAGAGAACAGGATCAACACACATTTTAGGATGTAAAAGTCAGCAAGTGTTGGAAATTGAATGGATATGGGGAGGACAGGGAGGATACCAGGATAAATTCCAGGTTTCTCTTTCAGATTATCGGATGGATGATAGTTAGATACAGGAAAAGATTTATGGGGGAGAAATAGTGTATCCAGATAAAAGTTTCACAAAAGTCTCAGTTATTCTTTGGAGGAGGTAAAATGAATAACAGAATCCACTCATTCAACAAATATTTTAATAGCCATTATCTGTAGAAAATAGTTTATACCTAGAACTATTTATAAAATAGTTATACCTAGCTCCTATGCAAGCAAGCAACTAGATTGAGACTTTTTAAAGAAGAAATGTGATGTTATTTTGAGGCTGTCTCTGACAGCCTTAATGGTTCTGCAGTTTCAGGAGATGGAAGGCTTCCCTTTTTGAATCTACAGTCAACTACCCTTAGTGTACATCTTGAGGGAAACATACCTGTGGAGTTAATTAAGGTAAATAGGTTGGCAAGGACTTTAGTCAACTACTCAAGCAAGATCAAAATAATTCTGGTAGCAGAGATTTTCTTCAGGAGCACTTTTCAGCTTTAAAAAAACTAGATTTTTTTTTTTTTTTAGAGTTGGGTGAAAATAATGGATTCTGAAGAGACAGCGTGGAAACTGAGATGATTTGTGTAGTAATCGATCCATGCATGTGATTTGAATTTCCTCATACTGAAGTGATAGCAAAGGAGGTAAAGTCCCCAATCTGCATTGTTGGTGTCCCTGCAGTGGAGCCCAAAATATTCCTGCATATTTTATGTAATTTAATTTTTGGAAAGGAGAAGTTGTTTCTAAAAGGACTGTAGCTTAATGAGTCTCTGGATTGCTTGATCTCAGTTATATTTAAGATAATATCTTGATACTATGGCCTGGAATTTCTTTCTGATCTCTTTTATGAAGCAAGGGATGAAAGTACTTGTTCTTGCACAGTCCAGCAACGTAGTAGGATAACCACAACTTGTTAATATTACAAATAATTATTCATGAAGACTTCCAGAATAAAATATGTGCCCTAATTGCTTTGTTATCATAAATTTATTTGTCCATTTCAGTTTAGCCTTATGCCTAAAATCTCACTGATTATGTGTAGGAACAGATGCAAGGATAGTTTTGAAAGTTCAAATTAAGTTTAAGAGGAAAATATTTACTTTCAACCAGTCTGAAACATCCAACTCGAGGTTGCAGATAAGCTCTGAAGAGCTAATTCTTCCATCATCAATAATGCTGCCCCTGGTTGGAAATGGAAGTGGAAGTCCACAGATTTATCCCACAGCCTGCCATTTACCATTATTGGACTATGATTATAAATGAGTTTGACCAGATATTTTCCTCTTTGATTCAGACAGTTATTCCTGGAGAAGTGCCTTAAAAGGAAGAATCTGACAATTGCAGGTTTCTGATGGATGTAGCTCTGGTGGAACCGCTGCCAATCCTGGCATTCAAGTCCCCTGAAATTATGTCAGCTAATGAATACTTAGAAAACATAAAGTTCAGAAGGCTGTCAAATTACTGTACAATTTGAAGTATCAGTACGTGCACGGTAGGAAAAACATATATGTTAAAACCTAGGTTGGGAGCTGGATTAGTTCACAAATTCCATCGTCTATAAAGCTCATTTTCATTCAGTGAGTGCCTCCTATGTGCTGGCCACCGCTTGGGTTTTCACAACAACGTTTCTCCATTCATCCATAAAACAGTCCTTTGAAGCAGTCATTGTCATCTCCCATGTGCAGATGAGGAAGGGCTACAGTCCAAATCATCTTTCTAATAAGTGCTGGAGCCAGGATTTAAACCAGGTCTTCTAATAAATCTACCCTTTTGGCATTACACTCGTCTACCTCCTAAAACTCCAGTTTCAGGAAATTGAGCTCAGCTTGTCAATCTGAGTTCAGTTTTCCATCCGATTCTAGCCCCTTCTATTGAAAACTCACCATCCTTCTGTCTCTTCCCCACAGACAATCAATTGTCAGCTCCTCCTATTTTGAGGGCTCCTGTACTGCCCTCAAAACCCTTGTTATTCAGTGTGGCTGTAAACCAGCATCATTGGCACCATGGGGGATCGTGATATAAACTCAGCATCACGGGCCCCACCCAGACCTATTGAACCAGAGCCTGCATTTTACAAGATCCCCGGCTGATTCCTATGCACATTGAAGTTTAAAAAGCACACCTACAGTCTAAGGGACCGGCCCCTCTCCATCCCTGCCCCCACCATTATCCATCAGGCTCTCAGAGCCTCTGGTCAGGAGTGTTTACCAATCTCCTAATTAGTCTTCCCCACTTTTGGTCTCTCCCCAATCCTTCACCACCCAATTCCTATTCATAAACCACCAACACACTGACTTTTCTAAAGAAAAGATTGAGGCACTCTCCCCTACCCCCTGGCTCAAAAACTTCCAGTTGCCCCTCAGAGCCTATGGAAAATAATTAAGTATGTGCTTTATGCCACATATGCTCCTTACACCAATTCTATGATAATAGCACTATTATCATCTCCACTTTAGAAAGCACTCGGAGACTGAGCAAGGTTAAGGTTAAATTGCCCAAGGTCATGTAGCTAGTCAATGGCAGAACCAGGATTAAGGCTCCAGCAATCTCCTTGCCTGACCTCCAAAGTTCTCCACATTCATATGAAAAAGGAAGGGAGGGCCTTTGTCCAAGCACCCACTTTTTGCAGGAAATTTGCTAGGACTTTCCACTCCATTATACCATTTAAACCTCACAACCACCCTGCAGCAAGGTTTTGATGTCATCATTTCAATTTTTACAGGTGAAAATAGGAATTAGAGAAAGTTGAACCCAAGTTCAGTTAACTCCAAGTCAATATACTTTCCTATTATACCTGTATTGGGCTACAACCCTTTCCACCTAGAATGTGTTCCCTACATCTCTGAATGCCCTAATTTTACTATCTTTTAAAGCCAGTATAAATCCTAAGCACAGATTTTTCCCTTTTCTTCCAATTCGGAAGTATTCTTTCCCTCCTCAGAAATCTTAATAGCTCTTTACCTCCAATTTTCCTTTGGCAGTACTTTGTATTTTCTTTCATGGTTATTTCTGTATAAGTATGCATATGCAAGAACATTTTCAGAATACTGGACTCTACTTCCTTTCAGGAACTGTGATTATTTTCCCTAAAATTTTAGAAGATTAATCTAAGGAGACAAACGAAATTAGAGCCATGATGTTAAGAAAATTTAATACGAATTCATGAATAGGAAAAAATGCAAGTGTGATAATTGATGGTTGAAACAAAAATTACTATCCTGAATAAAGACAGAATTTGAGAAACAGAAAGTTGCCATTTACTCTTTAATTTCTTTCCATAAAGTGAGGCAAAATCTTGTTATACATTGACTTTCATGCAAAATGTTTTCTGGATTTTCCACCAGTTTTTCCATTATTTTCTGTCACTTTCTTGCATCTTTCATTCTATATAATGTTTCCTATCAGCCATTATTTGTTATAAAAAAATTCCTTCAGATGGCTCTATTCTAATAATAGTTCCAAAATTACCTCAATATAATTCCGAACTTTTTTTATTACGTAGCATAGAGCATCCCCACAAGCAGCCCACTTTAAAGGAAATGCAATATGAAGGGAAAGGAAGAGAAGACTTGGCTTAAATATCTTATTGGGATATTTCCTGTAACCTTAATAACCCCTGACAAGTAAGTTTAAAGGTTTACCATCCCATCATTTTTCCAAGGCAGTGTCGCATACTATATCTTCATCCAAAAAGTAAAATTCACATTTTTACCATTATTACTCATTATTACTTTACTTACAGAGTAACAGCTTTAGTCTACAACTAAAGACAAATTTACAACTCAATAAGTATTGTCATATTGACAGCAACAAGAAAATTTTAATTTCCTTGTCACTGATACTGACTCCCACATCTGAATAAAGGTCAGTAGTAATTATTCCAGTAATTCTACTTTCTAATGTACTTCTAAAAGCAGAGATTTAAAGCGTATTTCCAAAGTGTCTTCAGATTCACTTTAAGAGGGGGATGGATACAGTATACAGCTTTTGGCCTAAATCCTTTCTAGATAGAGCACCTCAAGGTGGTTTCCGTGGAATGTCCTGTAAGGCAAACTGTGAGGTATTGTTTCAAGTTGAAGGAAATCCCAACAGCCAAAAGCAAACTTTACACATATTGAGTTTTTTCTATCTTGTTCAAAAGAGTTTTGGAACTAAGTGGAAGTACCATTTATTATACAGGGTGGGGCAAAAGTAGGCTTACAGTTGTTGGTATGGAAAACAGTACAGTAACTAATGAATAATAATATAAGAATAGGCTGTGTTTCATGCACTCACAACTGTAAACCTACTTTTGTCCCACTCTGTACACACAATGCTAAAAACTCAAAAGGGTGTGGAATCTGTACAACTTAACACAGAACACACATTCCACGAGGGGAGGCATCTTAACTTCCTCACTGTAGATTTTCCCACACCTGGCACATACCCACGATATAGTTTTTGCCTAATAAAATGCTTGTTGAATAAATGAATAAACTCCCCTAATTTCACAGATGAGGAAACTGGAGGCCGAAGCAGTCAAATCACCTAGTCAAAGTCACACAGTAGCTGTGAAGTAGTTCTAGCACGAGAACTTCAGTCTACAATTCCTCATTTGGTATAATTTCCACATGAGCAAATGCAGGTGTTGGGGTGGGGAGAGACGTGAATAAGAAGAAAAACTAAAAATAAGCCTGCAGACCATTTTCAAACACCTCACCAGAAGGCAAAAATAAAGTTGTATATAGACTGGGGAGGGAGTATCCCCCCAAAATTGTTTAAATTAAGAACTCTCCCAGGAATAAATGAACAAACAAAAACCCAACCTGTCTAGTTGATGTCCAAAAATAAAAAAGGTTACAGGGCTTAAAAACTTATAGTTTTTAATAATAGAAAATTAGCCCATATAAGGATAAAAAAGAAGCCCCTGAAACATAGCAGGTTAGCTATAAACTGAAAACTAGGCCAAATATAACTTGAGAAATACTTTGAAAAGGACTCCAAAGGCAATAAAACACTTTTTATAACACATTTTTTTAAGAAGTGGGCTAAAAAATCTGAATAACAATTTAATGATCAGGGTCTAAAAGAGGTAGGCTCAGGGAAAAGATCAGATAGCAAATTGGGTAAATGAATCATTTTTCTTGGTCTTCCTGGAGAAAATACTGCTAGAGGAGAGATTCAAGCATCATAAGTGTCTTGAAACATGCAACTCGGGCCTTCTATATCAAATGCTGGCAAATGCCCACGAGCGAGCTGGAAAAGGCAAAGAGGTTTCACTCTGTGTAAAGGACATATTTATGCAATTGGGGGGGGGGGGGATACGCTCAAGCCTATATCACAACAGCACTCCAACCCAGACACAAGACAGAAATTCCAGGAAGGACATTGCCTCAACGTGAGGCTGCAGCCAAAAATTCTGTTAAATATGCTGCTAAACAGCATCAAGTAGAGAAAAACAACCAAAAAGTGTTGCCTTCTTTTATTTAAAACTATGGTTTATCCATGCTGGAAGAAAACATCCATTTCTGACTACTGGTGTTAAGAATAATATAATAGAACTGGACTAGAAAAAGCAACAACAAAAAGAGGGACTAATGGTCAAGGGGATTACGGGACTAATATAAACTATCGAAGCAAAGTTTATGCTCTTGAGAGCTGTACTTAACCTAGGAATTACACAATCCCTCTGAGCTTTCTATTCCAGTGTGTGAATGTGGCTACCATTTTGCTAAGTGCTTACTCATGTCCCAGCGTTTACATTCACTGTCACTTTATATACATTGTCTCACTTAAACTTCAAAATAATATGAGGATGTGGGCATTGCTGTTGTCATTTTACAAACAAACGGACTGAGGTTTAGATAGGATAAGGAAAGTGTTCAATTTAACACACCAAATGAGAGCCTAAAAATGAATCAAGGCTGGTCAGACTTTTAGATCCAGGTTTTTAACCAACATGTTCCCCACCCTTACTCCTACCCATGCATTGGGCTGCTTTGTTGTTTCCTCCCTTTGTGTGTGGCTGAATTGCTTTGCTCCCATCTCACCATGACAGAACAAAAGAAACAGCTATAATTCTAAATACATGCATGATGGACCATGTCTTACTCGGCTTTGTATCTTCAGAGCCTAACCATCGCCCAGAACAAGGTAAATGTCCAGTAGGCGTTTGGCAAATTGAAATGAGTTGAATAAATATAATGCATATTATAGCAATACAGCACATTTCTGACAAGAAACATTGTTTTTTATGTCTGGGCACACAAAGCCTGTACTTTAAATATTGTGATTTAAATAACTGCAATAGACATTTAAGTCTCAATTAGTCATTTCTACAATCAATATGTTGGCTCTGACATAAAGAAATGGCCATTGCAGCAGTAGGAATAGAATAGGATCAGGGACCTGAAAATTCTTGGCGTTAGGTACAGTTTCAGGTTGGAAACAATTAAGACCAACCCTGGCTAATCACTGAGAAAAAGGAATTCATTGAAAGCTACTGGGTGATCCACAGAATCAGCATGAACCCTGTAGAGCTAGGCTTTCAATATAAGCAGAAACCAAGAAAATATTGGTAAGCAGAGCCACACCAAGGCCACATAATGGGAGTAGCCGTGTTGGTGCTTAGCCATCACCACGGACCTTTGGATGGCACAGCGAGACTGCCACCGCCTGCCCCTTAGAAAACTCTGCTAAAACTGCTGACACCACCACCACTGGACACTGGATGTCACGGCCGCCATCACCACAGGAAATTCTAAACTGTCCTTGCTTCTTCAGGTAACTCACCTCAGATGCAAATTCTTGGGCAGAAGACTGTAGAGCTGAAGTTAGCGAGCCTAAACCCAAGCTGCAAGGGAGAAACAATATCTGGCTCTTTTGGCCTCCACTGTGGAGTGGGCCCTGCTTGTCCCCAAGTCTCGCACTAATTCCACAAACATAGAAAGTGAATTTGAATACTAGGTGACCACAATAAAAATATTTATATATGTATTCACTACAAAATTACAATCTGAGAAAACGATCTAGAACTGGATCAGGACTGACCTTCTAGCTAGCAGGGTCTCCAAAATCTAGTGATGGGGACTGACTTTCAAGGTCTAGCAAATGGAGCGCATTCTTGGCAAATGGAGCACGAGCTGCATGGGCACTGGACAGGCACGTTCCCACAGGGTCCCGTGAAGACACACTCCCTACGTCACAGACGGGCCATCGTGGTTGCATCCTTTGCAAAGTCCCTGAAGTTATGACATACCTGTGGCCACCATTTCTTGCCACACCTGTTCAGACATTTGTGGATTACCTCGTCCTAGGCGGCAGCGACGCTCTGATGCCTCCGTAGTAAGAGCAACAGTGCTTACATTTACCCAGTTCTTACCAGGTGCCCAGAGCTGCGCTGAGGGCTTGACATGGTCAGAGTCGTTTTATTTGCACAGTAATCTTAGGAAGTAGGCACTAGGCTTACACCCATTTCAGGGATGAGGCAAATGAGGCAGAGAGGTTACTTAGCTGGCCCAAGGACACAGGCAGATGAGCAGCAGTGTCAAGGCTGGCAGCAGGCAGCCTGGCTGCAGAGCCTGTGCTCCTGGCCGCCTCCCTTTTGAGAGGATTTCCAGCAGGCCCTACTGGCTGCTGGGTTTACCATTTACTTCCTTAATGCGATCACCTGCTACAGAAAATCCGCATTTTACACATCCGGCATCACAGTTTTGTAGCACCTCCAATACTTCCACTTGCATACCTTTCTTGGCCATGATGGCTCAAACCTATTTACCAGAATGAAGCCATGAAAACAGTGTTGGAAAGAGAAGTCCCGGTAGAAAGAGCAAGCAAGCTGGGTGGTGAGTCCCACTCCCCGGCTCCGGCGGACCGAGCTGTTGATGGGTCTCAATGTGTCGCACTTCCTGAGGGACAGTGAGGGGGGTCTGTGTTATCATAATGCTCAGAGCTGGCATGAGTGTATACATATGTGTATTTCTAATATAAAAATATTTACGAAGTCGTCATTACTATTTCAAATCGGCATTGTTTGGGGTGTACCTATAGGTTATTTGTAATTTATTATGTGGTGGTAATATATTTATGTTTAAGCTGGCTGTTTAATGAACTGTATAGAATCTCTTTGTTAATATATAATCAGTTCTCATTAACTAATATATTTGATGTCTTTTTCCATTTCGCTATTTATTTTTTCCATTCTCTTATAATGAAAATTTCCAGAGAAAAGATGAAAGAACTGCCGTGAACATCCATACACCTACCAACTGAATTCTAGAATTAGCATTTTGCTATATCTTCATCATATATAAATCTATGATTCCTTCTACCCACTCATCAATCCATCTTATTTTTAATGCATTTCAAAGTAATTGGCAATATCAGCACAGTTTCCCCAAAATACTTTGGCGAGTTTAATATTTATTTACAGTTCTTTTGAGATAAAATGTATGTACAGTGAAATGCAAAAATCTTAAGTATAATAGTTGATGAGTTTGACACATGCATAGTGGTATAACCTAACCCCTGTGGAGTTACAGAATATTAGCATTAACCCAGAAAGCTTCCTCTCGGTCTTTTCTCGTCATTCTCAGCCCCCACATCCCCAAAGGCAGCCACTGTTCTGATTTTTTTTTATCATAGATTAGTTTTGCTTGTTCCAGAATTTCATGTAAATGGAATCATTAAATATTTACTCTTTTTTATACTTCTTTTGCTCAGTATAGTTTTGAGGGGTTTTTTAAAAGATTTTTATTCATGTTGTTATGTATATAAGTAGTTTGTCATTTTTATTGCTAAGTAATATTAATTGTTTGAAAATGCCATTGTATATTTATCCATTCTCTTATAAATGGACCCTAGATTGTTTCCATTTTTTATTTATTATGACAAAAGCTGTTATGAACATTTAAGTACTGTGTTTTTGTGGACATATTTTTCATTTTTCTTGGGTAAATACCTAGGAGTAGAATTGCTGGGTCTTGAAGAAGTTGTATACTTAACTATGTAAGAAACTTCCAGACTGTTTTCCAAAGTGGTTAAACCATTTTACACACCCACCAGCGATGAATGAGTGTTGTGGTTGCTCCATATCCTCTCCAACATTTGGGGATACCAGACCTTTTAACTTTGTCCATGCTGGTGGGTATTCAATGTTAGCCCATTGTGGTTTTAAATTGCATTTCCCTGATGACTAATGATGCTGAGCACATTTTTCATGTTCTTATTATTGGCCATTTGTATATCTTCCTTTGTGAAGTATCTGTTCAAATCTTTTGCTTATTTTTATTAGGTTGTGTTTCTTTTTATGATGATGATTTTTTTATAAGATCCAAGATAAAAGAACTCTTTCAAGTCCATAAAACAAGATATATGGACTGGACTGCCCTGAGTCACATTTTTAGTAATTATATTAGTATTTAGATTAATAAAAACTTTAATTTCCTATTTAAAAAACTGAAACCCAATTTTTCAACAAATACTTTTTATTTATTTTTTTAAAAAATACATCTTTATTGATTTCAGAGAGAGGAAAGGAGAGGGAGAGAGAGAGATAGAAACATCAATGATGAGAGAGTCATTGATCGGCTGCAGCCCGCAACCCAGGCATGTGCCCTGACCGGGAATCGAACCCTGATTGCCTGGACCCTAGGTCGACGCTTAACCACTGAGCCACGCCTGGCCGGGCTCAACAAATACTTTTTAAAACAAACAAATTAAAAACTCCTTCTTCTCATATTGAACCTGTATATACAGGTATCTATACAGTGGGTATACAAATGTCGAACTCCTGAACAAATGTTAAACTCCCTGACCTTATGAACACATTTCCGTAAAACAATAGGTACCACTGCCCCCCATTCTAAATCAGTGCTTAATGAAAGTCAAGTCATTACCTTAAACTTATACAATGCTGGATGTCAATTATCTCTCAATAAAACTGGAAAAAATAAATCAGTGCTTATAATCTGCTGACAATCTTTTTTTTCTAGATTCTCTGAACTTCAGAGTTCAAACCTCAGATCTTTCCATTCTGTTCTAGATAAGACTTTGGTCTCCTATCTCCTAGAGAATAATCTTGAGTAACCTTAGATGTGAATAAACCCTCCTAACTAATCTTCTAGCTGTTCTTAAGTCATCTCACTTGTTCTACCTGATTTCCTGATCACATTGTTCACATTGAACACTCCATATATGCTCAGCAAAAGTGTTATCAATGCAAGTCATCTAATATCATAAGGAATTAATAAAATAATATCAACAAAATATATGGAACAGGTTATATAGAGGAAGAGTTGAGACAAGTGGACTGCTTGAAACTCTAGGTTGCAAGGTAACAGAAATTCAGCTTGAATTCGATTAGGCAAAAGGGAGGAATGTATTGGTTTGAGTGCTACAAGAAGGGCAGGACTACAGCTGGACCTCAAAGATAAGACACTTCAGTATCAGCAACTTTGGAACCAGAAACCTGAATTCCACCAGAATTTTCTACCTCATTGCTTTTCTCTGCAAGTTTGTTTTATTCTTTGAAACTAGCTGCAGGCATATGATGAGGAAAACAGTTGCCAGCAGCTACCATACTTCATCTCAGCTTTACCACCACAGAAGTATAGACCATGCTTTCACTGGCCCCTAGTTCAAAAATCCAAATGAGTTCTGACCACCCATCAGCCATCAGCTGTGGCCAGGTTGTAACATATTTCCTGTGGTAGGTCCAGGAGACGCTGCCCAGGAGGCAGTTGAAATTGTATGTCCATCATCTGGGACAGAAGTCTGAGCTACAGGAAGATATGTTGAACACACGAGCAGAAAGGTGGCAATTCAAGTCATGCAATTGGACGACATGATCTAGGGGAGCATGCGGAATAAAAAGAGGCGATCTGCGAACAGAAGCCTGGATTGTATCACTTCAGCCTGTTTTTCTAGAGCTTGTTTCTTAATTATAAATGTACTTGTTTATAAAAATTAAAAATATAAGAAAAATGGAACATCAGTTGAAAATTTGGCATACACCATATAAAGGGACAATTTTTTACATGAAAAATACACACACACACACACACACACACACACACACACATACATACATGAAGGTGTGGATGATTCACTTGGAGGGGTGTAATGACATTTGACAGAGCAACCCCCTCAAAGGACCTTGAGTAGAAATATTCTGCTTTCACCTCAAGTGGGAAGTCAGTATAGAAAAAGACAGATGGTATAACCCACACAGATATTTTCCCTGAAAGCCAAGTGCTAATGTAAGTACTTCTTATACTAGTTCTTTGATAGGGAGTGTCCTGAAGGCCGGTTGAATGGCCTATATTTTGCCCAGGTCGTGAAAGGCACCCATGATGTGAGAGATGCAGTGAGTTGAAGCAAAGTCGCAGGGCTGCACACAGCAGCAGCTATGGGACTGAGTGCCACAGAGAGTAGCAAGGTGTGGTATAAGAAGTCTACGGCAGTTAAGAAAGGTGGATTCCAAAACTTCCTGTGGATTCATATCAATGGCTTGACTGACGGACAGAGTTGTTTACATAGTTATAACACTTGGGTATGGACATAAAGCCAACCACCATCTTACTGACATAATATGCTTCTCTGACTTGGCAAATCTCTGAAGGGAAACTGAGTCTTGCTCTTGGGTTCTCAAATACACATTTTCAGAGTTGACCTAGGTACTGCAGGAAGCTTTTAAAAACTATCCAAAGCAGAGACTTATGAGACAGCAAGTCATAGATGTACATCGCGTCCCCCAAGAAGACTATGACTCCTCAGTCCCGTCAGTCATCCAAGATGTTGTTCCACAGTTATCAGAAGATGGACAAGGAGTGAAGATGCCAAATGGCCTCACAATATACTGGGTGGGGCAAAACTACGTTTACAGTTTGTGAGCATGCGAAACATGGAGTATATTCTTATATTATTACTTAATTACAGTATTGTATTATTTTCCATACAAACAACTGTAAACCTACTTTGCCCCACCCTACATTATTCAGGCTCATCAAAATATGCCTGGATGGGTGTGGTTTACTTGCCACTTTTCCAAGGACAACGTTATAACTGTCCTGGCTGTCAGATTTCAGAAGGATTTATGCCCCATGTTCAGGAAGATCAATGATGATGATGATAGCTACCATTTCCTGAGTGCCTATCATGTGCCCGACCCTATGCTAAGAATTGTATGTGTATTAGTTAATTTAATTCTCACAACAGTCCCGTGGTGGATAAACAATGCTTATAGCAACTTCTACCACGTCACATAACTAGAAACCGATAGGGCTGGAGTCAAACCCAGATCTTACTGGTTCCCAATGCTCATGGTCTTTGCTTTATGCTGTGATGCCTCTTCTACTGAGAGCTGGTATGGACTGTATATGATGAACATGCTGAGGTCACAGTTGTCTTGTTAGAAAAGGTAAACACCATTCTTTTTCTTATTAAAGAGAACCAAGATAGCCCCACAGGAGATGCGGAAAACTAATAAATACTTCACCATAAATATTGTCCTCCTTGAAAAGGACTTCAGCCTTGGGTTGAAGAGAAAGAACCACTTTAGTCCTGTGGCAGTAGAAACTCCAGGTCTCAGCATGTGCCATCCTGGTAATGGGCACAGAGGTGGGGGCAAGGGAAGCTTGTCTGTTTTCCCATTCGTGAATTCTTACCTGCACATGGCAGAGTGTTTCAGAATTCCTGGCACAGAGATAGTAAAATGGATGGCACCTAGCCAGGTGCCAAGCAAATATTGGTGGCAGAAATGTGAGGTGAACTAAAAGGTGTCTGGAGCAGACTTCAGGGAAAGTTAAAGTAGCTTGAGCATAGAGTGAACAGTAGACCTAGGCACTCATGACTTATTCCTCAGACACAGTTTAAGGGGGCATATTTTTAGAATGTGGTCCCATAAATAGGGATAGCCACGGACAATGTCCAAGCTTTTGAGTCACATAGGGAGCCTGGCCTGCCATACTAAGGCTTCATCTACAGAGTCGCCCAATACCTGATCATGGAAGCTGGATTCTTTGGTTAGGAATACCTCTGAAATGCAGAACACCTCTTCCTAAACTGAGATCTAAGAGAGAGTAAGGGTGAGAAACCAGCTGTTCCCTCGCAGGGGTCTTGAGTGTGGACTTGGACTGCCAGCAGCAGTGAACACATGCACACACACACTTAGAGATAGGTGTATCGCTAGCATTGCCTCTATCCCAAGGACAAGTTCTACCAATTCAGAAAAGTGTTAAAGGTTTCAGTACCAGTCCAGTGTGAAGGGCTCTCCTGCAGCCTCCTTGGAATTCAATCAAGAAAACCGAATCATTCCATTCCAGCTCCTGGGCAAGACGCCAGGACGATCACTGACCCCCACCTAATGCTGAAGCCCATGGACATCACTGATGGCATTCCCATCTGCTGTCACAGCAGGATAAAAGATAACCAACTATCACAACGTGCTTTGAAAACACAAAATGTCTAATAAAACTTTCATATTTTTCTGAAATCACTTTTTATTTAGTTTCAGTACCAAAAAAAAAAAAAAGTCTCGAGAATTTTCTAGCCAGGAGTAATAATAATATCCTGCCTGTTGCTGTGGTGATTCTGTGTATTCTCTCTGTGGCTACTAAAATTACATGTGAAAATGACATAGAAGAATTATTTGGCCCCTATTGGTCACTACTGAAATTCAATATAAAGTTATTATTTGATCCTGTCCACAAATACAAATAAGAATATTACTTCCCTACTATTTCAAGGAAATTCAACCTTTCTTGGAGCTCTGCTGAAAAACAAGTTCTCAGATATTCAGTCTAATTTTTATGATTATTTCCAGAAACTTAAGGGACTCAGTCTTGAGATCTGAGAATAAATTAAACACTTTTTAAAACATTTTAAATAATTTTCTCATTCCATTGCTAAAAAATGATTACTTCTGAATGTATAAAAACTGCCCAGACTACCTTCCACAACTACAACTTTCACACTGAAAACCTGCCTTACATTACAGAACGGGCATTGTGACAACTAAGTTTCTTTTTTTTGTTTTTTAATTTTTATTTTGTTGATTTTAGGGAGGGAGAGAGAGAGAAAAAAAAGAGAGAGAGAGAGAGGAAGAGAGAGAGAGGGAGAGGGAGAGAAAGAGAGAAAGAAACATCAATCTGTGGCTCTACCCATTCATAGGTTGCTTTCTTGTATGTGCCCTGATGGGAGATCAAACCCGCAACCTTGGCATGTCGGGACAATGCTCTAACCAACTGAGCTACCTGGCCAGGGCCCTAAGTTTCTTTTAGCTAAAAAATTAATTGGCAGTCATTTTGTATAAATCAGACATTTAAATATTTATATGCAAAATCAGAATTGTTTAAAATTTTGAAAAATATGCTTACCTAGCACACACACCCTGTATTTCTTAGAATATTCCTGAATCATTTACTGTGACTCTGACCAGTTATCACATTTGTTCAATATACATTGACACAGATCTTTTGATTGGGTCAATTCTATATTTTTAAGATTTAGTCATATTTCAGATTTAACCAATTCCTTAAATTAACCTTATAATCAATTGTCACGTCGCTTTTCACGCAGAAAGGGGGGCTGGGGCTGGAACTCTGACAGATCCATGAGTAAGTGGCCTGGAATTAAACTACTTGTAAAGCAGTGTGGGTGAAATTCTTTGATTCCTACTACTTGAAATATTTTCATTTTCTTGATTCACCTCTCAGCTTCTCATCCTTATTTCTCTTTATGACCATTCGAAACCCCTCTCACTCACCTCATACTAATTCCCTGTTCCATTCCCTTTAGTGGCCTTTCAAAACTTTCTCTTCCTCTATGTTCCTAAAATCCCCAATCACAAGACTCCCGCTTCTAGCCTGCTACTATTCTGAGAAAATAGAAGCGTGTGAGGTATTTTTCTTTTGACTTCCCTTGTCTTCCCCTCTGAATTCCTCTGTGTTGTACACTGTATTCCCCCTTTCAATCTTTGGCTCCAGGATGAAATGGCTCTCCTTCTGGTAATGTTATCCTCTCCATCTTTACACCGGATCATAAACCCTCCTGTCTCCTTACTTCCTTGCTCTTTCAATTCCCTTCCTTAATTTTTTTTTTAATCTCTCCTGACCAACCATCTCTTCATCTGCCTACTCAAGTGAACCCAGTTTTTAAAAAGAAACAAACAAAAATCTCTCGACCTTGCCCCTTCCCTCAAGTTTCTTCCTCTTACCATCACTTCCACACCCAAATTATTAGAAGAGTAGTCTACACTTGCCTCCTCCATTTCTTCACTAGCCCTTTATATTCCTTCTAAGATCACGGGGACTCTTACATGTCAAATCCAGCTCCATTCTCTCGAGCTTTCACAGTATTTAACACTGTGAGTGACCTTGTGTCTCCTGAAACCCTCTCTTCCCTGGGTCTTGTGACTCTGTACTGTCCTGGTTCTCCTAAGACTGTCCTGGCCATGCGTCCCTTTGTTCTTCCTTCTCCTGCCCTATGACACCCCATATTCCCCATGGTTTTACACTTGGCCTTCTTTATACCACCTCACTCTATCCTTTGAAAGTCCAGTGCTTTGGGACCTGTTGAGATCTCTTATGGATCGTCAGTCCAAAAGTTCTCTTTCGAGCTGCTCCACATGTGTGTCTCTACCTGACAGTAGGGCCTCCATAACAGTAGGGCCTCCTCAGAGGCATAAATACAGAGTTTTATTCAGCCCTGTACTTCAGCCCGCCACGTCCACCGTCCAGGGCCAGGAACATGGTAATAGGAATGCAATAAAAGCTGGGGAAGCTGAACTAAACAGCATTTCCCACAGCACCTGAAACTGAACAGAAACAAAACGAACCAGCTGTCTGGCCCTCCACAGCCCAAAACAACCCAGCCTCCTAACTTCCCTATTTCTCTTACTAATATTTTCAGCTTCTAACTTCCAAGCGTTAAAATCTCAGCTCCAATTCATGTCTTTTTCTTTGTCTCTGTATTTAATAAACTAACATGTGTTATTAATTCTTCCTTTGTTATGTTTTTACACTTGTCTATTCATTTAATTTATTTCTGTCATACCCTCAATTCAAGGCCTTAATTACCTCCTACATATTTTATTTAATAGCTTTCCAAATCAATATCTCCATCTTTCCTACACACTACTTCTAGTTTACTCTTCATTTACTCTAATATCATTAGAAGTGTGAACTACTTCCAGTTCACACTTCTAATGATATTACTTTGCATCTCAAAAGTAGTTCATATTTATCCTTTGCCTAGCAAATTACAAATGTCTTGCCCTAGCATACAAAGTTCTTCATAATATGGCCCCCCAAAATACCTACATGCTAGGAAGGATTCAAGTTACCTCAAGAAAAGAGAATATTCAAAAATACTTATTGATCAACTGATAGCTGTCAGAAAACAAGCACGCTCTGAAACTCAACCATTCTCTCTCTCTATCAGTGTCTCTGCTTCTCTTTTCAGTTTCCCTTCTCTCTATTGCTCTGCTTCCTCCAGTTATTCAGTTTCCATTCCCTCGTAGTTTTCAGCTAGTATACAGCACAATATGACAGCTCCCAGTACCTTCTAAACCCTGGCAACTCTCAACACTTCTTTGCAGTTTCTGTCCCCACCCCCCCACCAATTAGTTCAGTTTCTTGATTTCCCAGTTCCAATTCTAAAGAGTTCAAATGCCCTAGTCTGTCATCTGACGCTAGATCACAGAAATGCCACCACACAACAGCCTATGGGTTGTTTGCATTTGGATCAGATGCCCAATCAGTTGGATCCAATCACATGGGGACTGGGCAGGATCACAGGTTCAGGGAATGGACCCTTGGGAAACAGGGCTGTGGGCAAAAAAAAAAATTCCTTTAGAAGGAATCTCTCAGAAGGACAGACAATGATCAACATCTCTAAGGCATTATCTTTTCCTGCCTTACTCTCCTACATGTACGTGGCAATCTTGTCAAACAGGAATTGCTATCTCAAAAACTCAGTCCACGATTTTATAATTTAATGCCTGTGTTCATGCTGTTCTCTCTGCTTAGAATAATCTCTTCCACCATCTTATTATCTAGAAATCTACCATCCAAAGGACATGAACAGACATAAAAGGAATTCCAAAACAGTCAATGCACAACAAAGAAAAAAAGCTATGAAAAATCATTTGAGCACAAAGAAAAAAAACCCTCAAATTAAGGTGCAATTTTTGTCAATTAAATTAGCAAAAAAATTTAGAATGATTAATGTACCTTATGATGACAGTTTCTTGTCTTCCTATAAAATATAGCTAAAAGGAAAGGCATTTAATTCCTGTCAAAATTCCACAAAGATGTCCAAATATAAATTTTAAAAAAAGGAAGCACACCTAAGATGAAGAATTTTTAAAGTAAATGTACCAGACCAAGTAATGCTGAGAATACAGTAGCAGTTAATCTTGTAAATGGCTGATGGTATTGCAAAATACTAGAATTCGTTTAGAAAGCAGTTTACCAACATGGTTCATTTTGAAATTACAGAAAAACTTAAACAGGAAAACAAAATTACTATCAACTGGGGAAAATAATTTTAACATTTTAGTACATAGCCTTCCACACCCTCTTATCACACATATTTTTCCTTTGCTTTTTTTCTTTTTAAAAAAATAATTGGACCAAACTAGTTATACCATCAACTGGCTTATTAGCATCTTTTCTTATTCATTATTTCATAAAACTTTAGTCTATAAACAGTATTCCAAAATATTACTTTAATGGTTCAAAACATTACTTTTAATAGGCTATCATGTGAATAGGTAATAGTATATTCTTAGCAAAAAAATAGTCCTAATGCTAGACTTCAGATTTTGTCAACTTTTTCATAATTACCAATGGACTGTAATGAACATCCTAGTACATAAATCTTTTGTGCACACCTCTGATATTTTCTTAAAACAAATGCCCAGAAGTATTCTTGATAAGGCAAAGAGTGCAACCATTTAAGAAAACTTTTTAATAAGAGAACTTCTAAATATTGATTTAACTAAAACTCTTATCTGACTATATTAGGATAAGGAAGGGGAAAGGAGGAGGGAAAGAACAGATGATATGCGAGAGCTAAAGCTCCAAATTTATAGCAGAAAGTCATTGGTGCATAAAAAATACAAAAATTTTTAAGTCAGTATCCTCACATTATTCAGAAAAAAGGAAGCAAAACAGCTAATAATGAAGAACAGTGGACAGGAATCAGGTGTAAGAAAATATGACACAGAATACTGCTGTTTCTCCTCACTGTAAGTCTTATTCTGTTTGACTTTTCAACCATGCATTTATATTGGTTTGATAAAAATACAAATTATATTAAAAAGATAAAGCCAGCAATATAACTCAGATATAAAATATAACAGATGCACAAGTTGGCTTAGGAGCCCACAATTCTCATAATTCTTTAAGTAGAAAAAAATCCTCTTGTGTCCATGCCATTGCCTATAAAGACCTTAAAATTTATAATTTTGTGAATTCTTACTGAGAACCCTCTGTAAACAAAGTACATGACTAGGTGCTGTGGGAGATATTAAGAAATTCTCTAACTTTCTATTCTCTCCAGGGAGAAGACAATTGCTGTGAACACTGGAAATAGCCTCTCCACCATGACTCAGCTATGGAATGTTAGAAAAATGCCTATGCCGAAAATCTTCAAGTTTTCTCTAACAATTTTTTAAAAATAGAGAAAATTTAAGATACCAATTCCTCTATGTAGAGTTAAGAGAGAGGAGTAAGTTTTGCTTCAGAAAAGCCCTTCCATTTTTCCAAATACCAGAGAACGTGCTATTGGCAGTCCTCCCCAAATATGTCAGAAAATCGGAGAAATAAAAGGGAAATTAGGATAGCGGGAGTAAATGAAGTGTTAGACCCTTAATTCTCAAGCAAATTCCTCATAGATCTTGCCACGTGTCCTTGGTAAATGTTTAGTTCTCCCATATAGTTCACTTCATTGTAGGTGGACACAGAATTTTCTCATCATAGTGGCACCAGGTCTGAAGTATTTCCCCTCTTTATTTATTTATTTTTTATGTTTTAATTTATCTTTATTGTTGAAAGTATTTCCCCTCTTTATACAACTGATTTGCAGGATTCCTGTCTGGTGAGGAACGAGTCTCCACTGGCAATGGTTGTTAAGTCTCTGCCTGCATCATCTTATCTCCAGCTAGTACACAAAATGGAGCTATTAGGCCCAGACTCCTGCCTCTTGCTCCCTCCTCACAATCTCTTTCTGCCTCTCCCTTCCTCCTCTCCACTCCACAATTCTTTTTTTTTTTTTTTTTTTTAATCCTTACCTGAGGATATTTTTTCCATTGCTTTGCAGAGAGAGTGGAAGGAAAAGAGAGAGAGGAACATCCATGTGGGAGACACATCGATCGGCTGCCTCCTGCACACTCCCCACCCAGACCAGGGCTGGGGATGGAGCCTGCAACCGAGGTACCTGCTCTTGCCTGGAATCGAACCCCGGGCCCTTCAAAGTCCATGGGCCGATGCTCTAACCACTGAGCAAACCAGCTAGGGCCACAGTTCTCCTCTAACCCCTTCCTCTCACTCTCTCCTTCTCCCCTTCTTCAGCCTCATTCCTGAGTTTTTCCTTCGCTGTCTCCTACGGCTTCCCACCCTCACCCTATCCACATCAAAGAGCCGAGGTGAGGGAGGAGAGCCCTTCTGGTTCTTTCTCTCCTTCCCTGCATGGAGAAGAACCATAAATCCTACCTTTACGTAACAGAAGTCTAGTAACAAAGACATCTAACAAAATGCCAGCTAACATTTCAAGTATAATTCAGACTAAACTATTCCTAAGTTTATCAGAATTTCATGAATAATTTTCTCTGCATTTGAGTGACTATCATTTAGCTGTATTTATTTTGATTTTTTCAGTGGTAAACTAAATGTATAATTGTGTTCTCTATTTCTACATTTATTACTCTCCCTTTAAAATGTTGTGTCTAATGGCTATTATGCAATTTCAGCACCCATTTTCATAGTGCTTCCATCCCCAACCTTTACCAAAACCTACCCCTCTCCCAAATAGAGGGTACTGGAATGAGAAAGGTGAACGCTCCCTATCCTCACCTAAGCCTCTGTACTGATAGAGGGTCCCTGTGCCAAAGAGTAAACAATATAATGTTCATCCCTTGGGAGCAGCTACATCCAAATAGCCTATTGAGTGAAGTTCAAGTGCACATAGTACATGAACCCTCAAACTCTGAAAACTGGGGCTTGGAATCCCCCAAAAATCCAGCTTTTGGAATAGACAACCCATTTTCCAGTCAGAATAGAGATATTACAAGAAAAGCCTGGAAGGAGAGGATGAGATTAGTTTATCTGATGAATTCATCAACTAAGAAATGGGAGAGGGCTCCAGAAATAGTTGGCGAAAAAGTAATACATCAAGTATTTAGATATTACAAGCAAGTCTTTACAGATAATCTAAATTTCAAAAAAATATGTTCAAAATTATGCTTAAAGTACGTATAATAAATCCCCAAAATACCACGGAAACAGTCACATAAATTAGGGTGGCGCCCACGGGTCTTGGACTAAGGCAAAACCCCATCATCAATATGTGTTGGTGCACCAAACTACTGAAGAGTGTTTTTTATATATTCATGTCTTTGTCATAGTAATTCTACAAACTGTAGGTAAGTACAAAAGTACCGGAACAACTAGGTCAAAAACTGCTCCCACCCACACTTTCCCGAATTCTTTTGCAGTTTCATTGGCTAATGAACTCATAATTGATGAAAAACCTTATTACAAGCCCACTATATGCTAAGCTTTGTGCCAGGGAATTCAGGGCACTTCTCTGCCCTACATGATAGACAAAATATCAAAATTCTAAATGAAGATGGGATTAGTATTGCCTCAGGCTCCACTGTGCCTTGGCATGGCACTATTACTGATTCTGTCTTTGTTGAAGAATTTGATATTTTGGTCATTATGAATTTTTCACATTAATATTTATTTTTAAATATTCCATTAAAATGTTATTTAATCTTGATTACTGAGTTTTTCAGTGCCCCGTTTAAATTCTGCACCTTAGGTAAATGCCTCACTCTCATCCTAGTCCTGGCCCTGATCAAAGATTACAAACCACACCAAGGGTTGGAATACTTTTGGAAAAGGGCCAGATAGTAAATATTTTAGGTGCTATGAGCCAGGTGGTCTCTGTTGCAACTACTCAACTCTGCCTCTCTAGAGCTAAAACACCATAAATAATATTTAAACAAGTGAATGTGGTTGTGTTCCAATAAAACTTTATTTACAAAAACAGGCTGCAAGCCACCTGTGTCCCACAGACTATATAGTTTGTCAACCCCTAATCTACACTGAATCCTCATTTAGTTGTCAGTGCTAGAGAGTAAAGTAACTCGCATTAATTATCTCCAAATAGCTCAAGCTTCCTCTTTCAAAGCCAATGATTCTAATTTAACCAATTTTGACCAAACTTTTTCTAAAATGAACTAAACACATCACCACTTCCTTGTAAATAAATAAATAAATAAATAATTTTAGAACAGAAAAATTTTTAAAGAAAATTAAAAGCACCCATAATCACACTATCTAACAATAACCACCTACAACTTTGGTGCATTGTCTTCAAGTATTTTTAAACATATTTTAATGAAGATTAGGGTATTGGGCTGGGTAGGCCTGATTATGCTGTGGTAACAAATTAACCTCTAAATCCCAATGGCCTAACTCAATTAAGGCTTATTTCTCACTCATGTTACCTGTCCATCATGTGTCAGCAGGGCCTTTAGTCCATCAGGAATCCAGGCTGATTAGGAAACTCCACCACCTGGTAGCTGTATCTGGAACACGTGGCCCATCAGTCATCTTAGGAGATAAAAGCAACAGCTGGAGGGTCTCACACCAGCTCTTTTATGTTTACAGGCTATTATCTATAACTAGTTACATAATTACAGGAGGTAGAATGGAAATGTCAAGGAGATAAAATGGAATGTTTGTTGACCATTATTAGCCTCCTTGTCACATTAAAAATCACATTATATATATATAATTTTATTCCTGTTTGAGCTTAAAATTATATCATAAGTATTTCCTGACATCATCAAATCGCTTCATAAACATGTAGATATAACCCTTGGTTACTGAGTCACTGTTTCACTATTAGAAATATTGCTATGTGCCAGGGATTTTCCTAAATACTTTATATGCATTTCTCATTGAATTCTTACAACTAGTCTATGAGGAAGGTACAATAGTATGGCCATTTTACAGTTCTGAAAATAGAGGCCTAGTGAGCTTAAGTTCATTTTCCAAGGTCACCCAGCTAGTAAGTGGCAGATCTGGGACTCAAATGCAGGAGTGTCAGACTTTAAAGCCAGTGATCTTAACCAAGGAGTGCAAACTGAAGGCCTACAGTCCAGTGTGAAACACAACACTGCTGCACTGGGCTATTGCCCAGAAAGTGCACCATCACAGGAGCGGCAGAGGATACACCAGACCATGAGGGCCTGGTGTGACCACTGACTTAGGGACAATGGAAACAATGACAGATGAAAAAAGGAACCCAACAGGAGACTGGAAGTTTTTCCAGTTATTTCTCTTTCTTTCTCTGTAAGGATGATGACTGGCCTCTATGAACACATTAAGGTCCCTGGACTCTTAGTCCATTTTGGAGGAAGAGGGGACCCTAAAGATATAATGGGCTACTGCTACTTTGGAAATTTGGAGTTTAGCCATGTTACAATTTTTAAAAATGTAAAAGTAGAAAACATAAGAATCTCCTTTTAAAAACTTAACTATATCTAACCTATACTTAATATATGTTCTCTCTCTACTGAAAGCAAGGATTAACATGTACAGGTTTCTGTTGTAAATAGTCTTTAGTATTTTTCATATACTAGTGTCTTACAGTAACTCTATAAATCATAGGACTATGTATATCGCCTATCTTAAAATTCTTAATGAACTAAAGGATTTATAGTTAAAAAACATTAACAATATAGCCATTTAAATATTATCACTACAATTGTTTTAAGATGGCAAACTAAACAACATATAAAATTTAACCATGCTATCTTAGTCTGTTTGGGCTGCTATAACAAAAATATCATAGACTGGGTGGCTAAAACAACAAACATTTATTTCTCAGTTCTGGAGGCTGTCCAACATAGGGGTGCTGGCAGGTTCAATGATTGGTGGGGGCTGGCTACCTGGTTATAGACAGCCACCTTCTCATGATCCTCACATGGTAGAAAGAGAGCAAAGGAGCTCTCTGGGGTCCCTTTATAAGGGCACTAATCCCATTCATGCAGACTCCATCCTCATGACCTAATTGTCCTCTGAAGGCCCTACCTCCTAATACCATCACATTGGAGGTTATGATTTCGACATGAGTTTTATGGAGACACAAGCATTCAGTCCATAACACAAACCAAGTTTTATTTTTGTAATAAATTCTTTCTCCAAGCTATCATGGAGAATAGAGACACATGAGGAATTTCTAATGGTCAAATTTTATTTAGAAGGTGTATTAGTTTCCTAGGGCTGCCATAACAAATTACTGCCAACTTGGATGGCTTAAAACAACAGAAATTTCTTTGGTCTCAGCTTTGGAGAATAGAAGTCCAAATCAAGGTGCCAGCAGGGCCATGCCCCCTCTGAAAGCTCTAGGGAAGACAATTTGCTTGCATCTCCTTAGAGTATGGTGGTTGCTGGCAACCCTTGGCATTCCATGATTTGTAGATGCTTCACCCCACTCTCTGCCTCATCACATGGCTGTCTCTGTGTCCAAATTTCCTTCTTCTTATAGGGGCACCAGTCATTAGACTAGAGCCCATCCTAACCCAATATGACTTCATCTTAAATTTATTACATCCGCAAAGACCCCATTTCCAAATAAGCTCATATTCACAGATACCTGGGATTAGGATTTTTTTTTAAATTTATTGGAGTGACATTGGTTAATGAGATTATATACGTTTCAAGTATACATTTCTATGATACATGATGCGTATACTGCATTGTGTGCCCACCACTCAAAGTCATATTTCAACATATCTTTTGGGGGGACATAATTCAAAGCACAGCAGATGGCATAAATATGTCTTCAGGTTTTCCTTGGTGCAGGTGAAGAAAGGAAAAATGAATTACTCTCCAACAACTCTAGTGGAAGGCTCTGTGTTGAGTCTTGATAAATTTTTACCAATAGACTTACGTTCAAATTCTCTGTCATTGGGTTGAACACATAGAGGTTTAACTCTTGAATGGGTTTTGGCAAACAGACCAGGTATGTATACCCCATACACAGTATTGTTTATCAGTCCATCAATACAAAGGGTTCTAAGTTCAAACTACCTACAAACAAAATTTGGCAACCACCCCATTTGAAAATAAGAAACTGCTTGTAATTTTGACCATTACTCATTTTTCTCTCTTTTTTCTAAGGATAAGTACTCTGTTATTTGGCATAATACTACCTGTAAATGCTTTTGGAACTTATAATAATCCCTGAACTAAATGGTTATTAACCAATATTAACAGATGATGATGATGATGATAATGATGTTGCTGATAATGATCAGAATAAATCTAAATGGACATTTAAGAGTACATACACTAGCTTTCTGTTTTTATAAGAAGTGAATTTTCAAAAGTAGATAACTGCATTCAAGTATTTATTATTTCTTACATAATAAGTATAGATAGAGATCTGGAGCTTATGTTAAAAATAAAAAATCAACCAAAGCTCAAAATAAATATACTCAGTAGGGAACAATGGTCTTGTAACAATGTAGCCTTTCGAAGAGCACCTTGGAGTGATGAATCATTGTACTTGATGATCTTAAACAAGGTTACATATAATTAGAGAAGCATGGAAGTTAGGGGGCTGGAATTGTTATTTTACACAGAAACAGCACCAGACATCTAATAAACATTCAGAGGTTTGTATTCGTATTATGTAAGAATTACAACCCTAACAGAAAAAAATCTCTAGTCAAACTGTAAAATGATTTTTCACTTCCGCTTCTGAGTCATTTAAACTGTGAATAGCAAGCCAAAAATAAAAGTACACAATCAGGAAGGGAATCAAGCTAATTTTGTATTACAGATATAGACAGATGATAGATCTGAGATCTTAAGTTTATAATCCACATATACTTACAATTTGAAAAAATTTTGCAAGATATTCACAAACATGTGATATTGTATTTAGCTTTTGATCTGTATTATTAAAACTTAAAACTTCTAGAGACAAAATTTGATTTCAAATTATCTAGCAGAGGAATCTTTGAAATTATGTTACTTAATATATACTACTCTTTTCTTCTAAAAATTAAAATCTTGTACAAGATTCCTATCTCCCAAATTTCTACCTTCTTGTCGCTATTACCCTATGCCTGCCTATTAGGCATAACCTTGCCTGATTATGCTTCCTGGTTGTGCCTCGTAAGGTACTCGAATCTTTACTACGTTGAACCCTTAACTCTGCAGTCTAACCCTCAGTTCCCATCCCTACTGCTTCTCTTTCGGCATTTGACACTGTTAAGGCCTGGTCCTCTCAGCTTCAACTGATCCCTCTCACTCTTCCAGCGCTCAGTAAGCAAGCCCTTAATGGGGGGGGGGAGGGGGGGTTCTCCTTTACCAAATCAAATAGAACTGAAGACTGGAACTTATGAAGTGATTCTTCAGCTGCTTCCAGCCCTCTTACTACTTGTTTGCCCTCCCTTCTGGCCATTTCTTTACCAGGACCTAGGAAGCCAATCACAGTTACATCTCAAGGGCTAGAAACCATTCTTCCTGGGTTGTTTGGAACTACTGCTCATCCCCTAGAAACTACTGCTCATTCCCATGCCATTAGGCTGCACAACAGGCTCTGTTTCCTCCATCCTGTCCTGAACCTAGGAGAGAAATCTGTGATATACAGATAAGGCTATAAAAACCTCTCTTCTCCATGAATCCTAGAAAATAGCCAAAGCTCCAGAAAGACGTGCCTATTTCTCCTTAAACCCTTGAACACTCAAATAGCTCTATCTCAAACTACCAATTCTGTCTGATTCCTAACCTCCCTAAAAATCTGCTTGCTTTCCACAGAAACTTTTGGTTGTTTTTCCTATAACTTCACCAAATCTGCAGGTGCTGGCTCCAATAAACTATAATTCCTCCACAGAATCCATGAATCAAGTCTTAGCCAGATTCCCAACCCAGTGGGAATGGTATCCCTGCTTCATTCACTAGAATGAAAGAGGAGGTAGAATGATTTGATCGACTGGTCAAATCCAAAAAAAATTAGTGCACACCACACCAGGAACCTAAGGAAACTCAGAAGTTTTTAAGAAACAGTTACTTAACTTTTGATGTTCTACTCAGTAGCAAGACAATAACTATGTTTCTTTGGATCCCTTGGGTATTACAGAACAAGAATCCAAAGGGAGGCAGAAATCGCTAAGGGTGATCAAATCCCAAGACACACATGATAGTCCTCTAGCCCTCCATGAGCCTGAACCCCCCCCCCCACACACACACACAGGATCTAACAGCCAACAAAACTCAGAGGCAGTATCATTGGGCAAGCTGAACCTCTACCCAGAGACCAGCTACTCAAGTGGACAAGGTAGCTTGACAGATATCTACAGAATAATTACAATTAAAGTACTCTAAAAATGATCTAAAGCAGTTTCATACTGAAAATATATACCCTATAAACACAGTCCTATATGTAGATAGGCATATCATTAACTTGAAAAAATAAAACCCATTAGTGAAATTAAGCAAGACAAATCTTTACCAGTCTTTGCCATGTTCAACCTCACAGCTCTGGCCACCTCCCTCGGTGTGATGAATGGGGCTGATAATGGAAGAATTATATCTACCACCAGACATTACATTCATGAGTTTGAGGCAAGAACAACTTGTCTCACTTGGAAAATCAAATTTGCTGAATTAACAGCCACTAGTCCAGTTGGAAGGATAAGTGTTATTACTTATAGGAACAAATATGACATAATAAGAACTAATGATTCTACAAATAGTACAGAAGCAGGTTTCCTTCTTTAATTCACCTCTCCCTGCTAAGGAAACTGAACATGATATACAATGTTTCTTGTCAACACTGGCGGTGTTGAGCCTGGCCATATGTGGAAAGACTAGTATTTATAAAGGAATTTGAATAAGCTATAGCATCACTTGATAACTACATTCTAAAAACACTGATTTTTGCCCAGCTGGACCTATGATCCAGGAGATCATGGTTCGATTCCCGGTCAGGGCACATGCCTGGGTTGTGGACTCGATCCCCAGTAGGGGATGTGCAGGAGGCAGCTGATCAATGATTCTCTCATCATTGATGTTTCTCTCTCTCTCCGTCTCCCTTCCTCTCTCTGAAATCAATAAAGATATATTTTTAAAAATAAAATAAAAAATAAATAAATAAAAATAAAAACACTAATTTTATACTATCATGGGACAGATATGACATATAAAAGAGATGCCTTAGGTAAATACACAACCAGAAGTTCAGTATCCACATTTCCATACCCAAAAGCACTATGAAGCAAAAAAATCATTTTGATATTCTTAAAGTCAGTAACAGAATTTACACATAAACAGATATTATTATATAGATCACTAATCAGTGCAAAAGAGAACACACAAATTATGTAATCACAAATTTGTATCTGTATCTCTCATAAATAAATTTCAACTGGATAACTGTTACATGCAAAAATTCAGTTTTATATAATGCCTAGAGGAAAATATAAAGAATTATATGTAAAAAGGTACATTGGAAAAAAGTCATGTAAGTCATCTTAAAAGTCATGATTTTTAAAGTAAAAACTCTTTAGAGGAACAACAAGATGGCGGCGTAGGTAACAGCTGCGCCCGCCGCCTCCCGCAACCACATCAAAATTACAACTAAAACACAGAACCACCATCACTCAGAGCCTCCTGAAATCCGGCTGAACAGAAGCCCCACAACCAGGGAGCTGAAGCAGCACCGAGACCGAGACCGGGACGAGGGGCAGAGAGGCGGGCGGATCGGGGCTGAATCACAAAGACGTGCCGCGGGACCACACCCGGTGCCCGGTTTAAACCCGGGAGGGAATCTCGGCGGCGGAGGTTTCCCCAAGGAGTGAGGGGTCCCAGCCCCACAGCAGGCCCCCAGCCCAGGGCTTCAGGCCAGGAAGAGACATCCCCACAATTCTGGGCTGTGAAACCAGCGGGGACTGTCCCTGAGGGTCACAGAGGCTGCGGGAGCCCCAGCAGCTCCTCTAAAGGGCCCGGCACAGACTCACCCGGACGCTCCCTCTGAGCCCCAGCGCCGGGCAGCGGCCTGAAAGGACCCGGGACACTCGGGGAGGAACTAACCTGCCTGAGATCCGGGCGAGAGGTGGAGGGGCGGCTTCCTCCAGGCAGAAGGGCTGGCGGAGGCCATGGCTCCTTTGGCGAGTCCTCCCCGCACACAGCCGGCAGGCAGGCGCCATGTTTGAATCGCCAGCACCTGACTCACCTTTGGCCCCGCCCCGTGATTCCCAGAGGCCCCGCCCCTCCCCACCTGCAGCTCATCCAGGCCCTTTCCAGGGGCTTTTCTATGCAAGTGGCCTCTCAAGCCTCATGCTTACGACTTTCCTAAAATCTCTCAAACAAGCAGCAGCCGCCCCATACAGCTTGATAAGTGGCCCCAGGCCTGGCACTAGAGGCAGCCTGCACTGGCTCATAGCTTGGCCTCTCCTGGGCAACACCAAGCCCAGCACAAGTAGCAGCCAGCTACGGTTTGCTGTGTAGCTCATACTGGGTGGCCCTGGGCAAGGCACTGGCAGAGGCTGACTTTGCACCTCCCTGGAGGCCCCAGAGACAGTGCACCTGGTGATCAGACTCTACCACACTGGATTACAACCCTACCACATCCACGAGTGACACACTCAAGGGGTGCACTTGGTGAACACCAAAGCACCACTGAAGTAAATCCTGCTCCATAGGGGTGTCTCCAGCACAGCAGCTCTCTGGCTGTAGTTGCATCTGGTCCTCACAGCTGATTGGTCTGGGGGTCAGTTCCTCCCAGGGATGCCAACAGCAACCAAGGCTCAACTACAACAGGACAGTGCACACAGCCCACACAGGGGGGCACCTAGAAGGCCCAGCTCAGGTGACTGGGGAGGCTGAGCCACTGGTCCCTACAGGACACCTACTACACAAAGCCACTCTACCAATTCCAGGAGACATAGCAGCTCTACCTACTACATAGAAACAAACACCTGAAAGCAGCCAAAATGCGGAGGCAAAGAAACATGTCACAAAGGAAAGAACAGAAGAAACCTCTAGAAGAGGAACTAAATGAAATAGATCCAAGCAAGCTAACAGACAGAGAGTTCAGAATTTTGGTTATAAGGATTTTTAAGCAGACTGTTAGGGAAATAACTGAGAAAATCGATAACATAATAAAGCACCAATTTGAAATGAAGGCTACAGGAACTGAAATGAAGAATAATTTACAGGGAATCAACAGCAGAGTAGAGGATGCTGAGAATCAAATCAGCAATTTGGAACATGAGGAAACAAAAAACACCCAACCAGAAGAGCAAAAAGAAAAAAGAATCCAGAAATATGAAAACAGTATAAGGAGCCTCTGGGACAACTTCAAGAGGCCCAACATTCGTATTATTGGGGTGACAGAAGAGGCAGAAAGAGACCAAGGAATTGAAAACCTATTTGAAAAAATAATTACAGAAAACATCCCCTACCTGGGGAAAGAAATAGACTTACAAGTGCAGGAAGCACAGAGGGTCCCAAAGAAGAGGAACCCAAAGCGGCCCACAGCAAGACACATCATAATTAAAATGCCAAAGGTTAAAGATAAAGAGAGAATCTTAAAAGCAGCAAGAGAAAAGCACTTAGTTACCTACAAGGGAGCACCCATACGACTGTCAGCTGATTTCTCAACAGAAACTTTGCAGGCCAGAAGGGAGTGGCAAGAAATATTCAAAGTGATGAAAAACATGGAACTACAACCAAGATTGCTCTACCCAACCAAGATTGCTCTACCCAAGATTGCTCTACCCTTCTAATTCTATCATTTAGAATTGAAGGTCAGATAAAGAGCTTCTCAGACAAGGAAAAGCTAAAGGAGTTCATCACCACCAGCCCAGCACTACAGGAAATGTTGAAGGGTCTTCTTTAACAAGAAGCTAATGAACAAAAGAATCTGATGAACTAAATAGATCCAAAGACATTGACACATGTAACAGACGATCATATTTCAGGGGAAAGAGGGAAGGGGGGTGGAGGGTGGGAAGAGATTAACCAAAGAAGTTATATGTGTATAACCCATGGAAACAGTTAATAATGGGGTGAAGGCCTGGGAAGGGGGTAGAAGTGGAGGGGATCAATTGGGGGGGGAAATGGTATAGCTGTAATACTCTCAACAATAAAGATAAATTAAAAAAATTAAAAAATAAAGTAAAAACTCTTTAAAATTTTTTTATTGTGGCAAAATATACATAATCTAAAAGTTACAATTTTACCCATTTTTAAGTGTGCAATGCAGTGGTATTAAATATATTCACAATGTTATGTTCACCAATATTTCCAGAATATTTTCATCATATCAAGCAGACTCTCTACCCAATAAGCAACAATAACTCCCCTCCCTCCTCTCTTCCCAGGCCCTGGTAACCATTATTTTATTTTTTGCTTCTATGAATTTACCTATTCTCTACCTTATATATGTGGAATCATATAATATTTGTCCTTTTGTGTCTGGCTCAAACTTAGCATAATGTTTTCAAGAGTCGTCATGTTGTAGCAGCATATAAGAATTTCAGCATTGTCCACTGAACGTGGATATCACTTTTTATCTAACCATCTGTTGATGGACACCTGGGTTGTTTACCTTTAGTTACTGGCAATAATGCTGCTATGAACACTGGTGTACACATACCTTTTTAAGTTCATTTTTAATCATTTCCAGTATATATCTAGAAGTGGAATTGCTAGGTCATATGGTAATTCTATGTTTAGCTTTCTCAGTCAGGAACCACTAAACTATTGCCCACCATAAGATCTTATTGTTATCTGTTTAATCTCTGCAATATCTAAACATGTCCCTTATTTTATTTGCTTCTTTTCTTATGTTTCAACATATTTTTCCAATTATTTTCTTCTTTTGATTTTTTATTGTGATAAAATATACATAACATAAAATGTATCTTAACCATTTTTAAATATACAGTTTAGTGGTAATAAGTACATTCATATTGTCACACAATCATCACCACAGTCCATCTCCAGAACTCCTCATCCTGAAAAACTGAAACTATGTGCTCATAAAACAGTAACTCCCCATCACCCTCTCTCCATTCCCTGGCAACCATCACTTTAATTTCTTTTCTCTTTTTAATCTCCCCTTATCCCCCATGCTCCAGCCTCCAGTAACCACCCTTCTACTTTGTATGAGATCGGGTTTTTGTACTCTTTGGTTTAGATTCACATATAACTGAAATCACGAACTATTTGTCTTTCTGTGTCTGGCTTATTTCACTTAGCATAATGTCCTCCAGGTTCATTCACATTGTTGCAAGTGACAGGATTTCCTTCTTTCTTAAGGCTGAATAATATTCCATGTACCACATTTTCTTTATCCCTTCATCAGCAGACACACACTTAGGTTGTTTCCATACCTTGGCTATTGTGAATGCTGCTGCAGTGAACACAGGAGTGCAGCTCTCTCTTCCAGATACTGATTTCATTTTCTTTGGTTATATACCCAGAAGCAGGATTGCTGGATCCTATGGTAGTTCTACTTTTAATTTTTTGAGGAACCTCCATACTGTTTTCCATAGTGGTTGTACCAATTTACAATCCCACCAACAGTGGACAAGTGTTCCCTTTTCTCCACATTTTTGCCAATACTTGCTATCTTTCAACTTTTTGAAAACAGCCATCCTAACAGGTGTAAGGTAATATTTCATTGTGATTTTGATTTGTATTTCCCTGATGATTAGTGATGTTGAGCATGTTTTCAGATACTTGTTGGCCATCTGTATGTCTTCTTTGGAAAAATGTCTATTCAAGACTTTATTACATTTTTTTAAATCAGGTTGTTTTTCTTTTGCTACTGAGTTGTAAGAGTTCCTTGTATATTTTAGATATTAACCTCTTATTAGATATATGGTTTGCAAATATTTTCTCCCATTCCATACGTTGGCTTTTCATTTTGTTGATTCCATGTACCCTAAAAGTATAAAATCAAAAATTAAAAGGTAAATACAAATAAAGAAAAATACGTATAGCAAATATGACTGACAAAAAGCAAATATATCAAGAGCATGCACAGCTTCATAAGAAAAACACTAAAATTTTGATAAACAAATTACAAATAGCACGAGTAGATAAGTCACAAAAGGAGAAATGCAGATAGCTAACATATATGGGGTTATTGTTAAATCCCACTTAGGATCAAAAAGTAAAAACTTGAGTAAAAACTTTTTTTGCCTATCCAATTAGCAATAACTTTTTAAAACTGCTCAATTCTATGTAACCCTACCAGAGTTAACAGAAAAGAAAGTAACAGAGGAAGGAAACCTGCTGATCACAAGGCAAAAGTATTTAATGATCCCTCTGGTAAAAGAATAAATGCCTTAGGGAATTAATTACCTTCTCTCATACTCAAGTAGCACTGCTGTCAGAGGTCCTGGTTTGTTCCAACTATAATCCCAGGTAGCCCACACTCTGAGATGTGTTCTAGACTTCAGCTTTCAAATCTGTAAATATTAAGCTCTATCCTTGCTGTGCTAGGCCTAATTTTTAATTACCTACACTCTTTGACCTTAATACCTGATCTTGTACCTCCCAGTCTTTTAGATGGAGTCCCACATCTCTGCTGTCTGTTCTCCTGAACTTGACTCCTTTTCCTGCTAACATGATACATACTAAACCTTATTTTATCAGTAGAAATCAGGGTACCACAAGTTAAAAAATCAAATTAAACCATAGACATAAGTCACATTTATGCAGATCAGATAAACTTTTGATGGGACCTACAGCCCCTTCTCTGTGAGTCATCTCAGTACCACAAAAAGCTGTGACCCGGTATTTCCAGGAGGACCAGTCATGCAGCTCTGCTGTGCAAATGAGTCATAAGAAACCTGGCCAACCATACTCGACATCCTCAAACCACCTCCCATGGAGCTGGTCATTTTCTGTCCACTCACTCTTGTTCTTTTATTTCCCTCAAATTTCTTTCGAGAAGCCATCCTTAACTGAATTAGTATGACAAGAATATCCTACCTGCTGCCCTATGGAAAGGACAAGACTTTCAAAAATCACTGCACTACAAAGTGATTCTACTATATGATTTCTACTTACAAAAGTAAAATAGAATTTATTTTTTTTCTCCACCAGAAAACAGTCCAGATTCTCAACAGTCTCCAGTCTCAGTTTGGTACCATGATTGCCATAAATAAATTTCTTACGCACTAAAGCCAGTTTTGCCCTTTTCCCAGGAGGCTTTTGTAAAGCGCAACATAAATTCAGCTATCTCATATGATGCAACTGTGATTTGGGAAAAGCCAAGGCCATCATCAATACACAGCTCCATCCTCCCACACCAACAGCCCATCTAACTACCGCCAAGTCCCCAAACCCTGAAACTCCCACCCACAAGCTGCCAAACCCTCTGGTTGCCCTGTCACTGGCAGATGCTACAATGCTCTGTCAGTAAAAGGTTTGTGAAAAACTGAAAAGTGTACCAAATCAAACAGAATGCAAAGACATTTTTACTAAATTCAGTATTTCAGGATTCTGGAATAGTTAATGTTTAAGAATTAAGAGGGATTTGGGGACTCAGAGCCCTGTGCTTCTCTGTCTGACCAACTTTTAAATGGCTCTGCCCTGTCTACCCCAAAAGGAATCAGAAAGGCAGTATGTGAAGACTTCGAACTTGTCCCATGAAAAGCATTATGGACATACAACTCTGTAAAAGCAAAATATTTCACTTACAGGAAGGCTCGTATGTGCCACGGTCATAATTTCTATGGTGAAGCAATATGGTGGACACTCACAAGTGGAGTGATATTATCTGCTAAGGGGGGAGCCACATCCTATTGTCATTTACATGCACTGCATTAAAACGTGCCCAAAGATACTGACCTAGTGACACAGTGAGCGGAAACGTTATCATCACAGTTAGGTCACCTACATTGCTTACTAAGGTTTCACCACATCATGTAATATTTATTTCAATCTGGAAAGCAATCTCCATACTCTGAGCCCTTCATCATATAAAGGGTGGGGCAATAGTAGGCTTAAGTTGTGAGTACATGAAACAGGGTTTATTCTTGTATTACTATTTATTAATATTGTATTATTTTCCATATGAACTGATATAAGCCTACTTTTGCACCACCCTGTATATATGGGAAAATGGAGGCCCAGGAAGTTTAAAGACTTACCTGTATCAGAAAGCTCGGCCAGCAAAATGACTAAAATACAGACTTCTTGATTCCTAGCCCTGTGCTCTTTCCACTTCCTTTCTGTTCCCCAGCTTATTGTAAACCCATTGTTCCCAAATACACTTTCCCCCATTCCAAGTTTCACCTCTCTATGCTACTCCTATGTACTCCAAATCCCCAAAACTGCTTCTCTGACTGCTTGAGCTGAACCTCTCTTTTACTCCATGCCTCCTGGCATAGCGCTGTTCTCTCTGAGATCATGCCCCCTGAACCTTGGGCTTCTTGTCCTACCCAGTAACCACCTCCTGTCTCAGATTTCACTACTCAGCCTCAGGACTCTACTCTGATTCCTGAGGCCAGGCCTCCTTCTTACCCTGGGACCTTACGTAATGCAAGAGTATATTAGTTTTCTATTACATCAGTGCTCTATTGTGCTATAACAAGTTACTACAAAGACAGTGTCTTAAAACAACACAAATCTATTATTTTACAGTTCTGTGGGTCAGATATCAACACAGGTCTCACTGGACCAAAATCAAGGTGCATTCCCTTCTGAAAGCTTTGGAGAGAATTCATTTACTTGCCTTTTCCTATTTCTAGAGGCTACCCACATTCACTGACTCATGGCCCCTTCTTCCATCTTCAAAGCCAGCAGCAAAGCATCTCTCTGATCCTGACTCAATCATCATCTCTCTTTCTCTGACTCTCATCTCCTGCCTCCTTCTTCTACTTTTAAGAACCACTGTGATTACACTGGGCCCACCAGAATAAACCAGGATAACTTCCCCCTCTAAGGTCAGCTGACTAGCAACCTGAATCCCAGTTGTGACCTCGATTCCCTTTCCAGTGCAACCTAAGGGCTCCTCAGGTTCTGGGGATGAGAGCAGGCAACTCTGGGGCTGTTCATCTTTCCTCTTCCCTGCAGCACCCCCTTCATCCCTTGACACCCTCCACCTGATCTAGAGGAGAAAGGATTCTAGGCTGACTGAATCCCTATGTGACCATGGGGCATATCTTACCCATGTGCCCATGGTCATTTGGGGATTTTCTCCTCAGAGGTCAGAAGGGACAATTGCCAGGCCACTCCACAGTCCTGTCTGCCCAGAGCTGGGGAGCACTGAGCCTAGAAATGGAGAAGAGAAAAGTGGTACCTAGCATGGAGTCCAAGGATCCAGAAACAACAGTACACACGTGCTATTGCTAAGGCTGGCCTTAGTGCTGCTCGAACACAATATAAACACACAGACCACTGAATGTGTAGTTGAGCCTTCAATAGAAAATTCCTTGGGAACAAACTTCATAGTTAAACTATGAAAAGCAACTGCATTGTCAGGTTATCTACAATTTTGTTTTACAAAAAAAAAAAAAAGCCCCAACTCAGACAATTGTGGAAGACGTCATGGAATCAGCCCAAGAGAATCCTATTAACCACCTTGTAAAGACTTAAATTTAAATTTTTGAAATAACTAAAGATTCACAGAAAGTTACAAAGATATAACAGAGAGTTCCTATGTACCCCTCATCAGTTTGCCCCAATGGTTGTATCTTACATAACTATAATACAATATCAAAACCAAGAAATTGACATTGGCACATGTGTGTATAGTTCTATGCAGTAAGACTGGGCTTGCAGCCCAGAAACTCATGGACACTAAGAACAACTGCTGACCCACAGACCTGTTGTTGCTCTCAGCATGTTTCTCTTGGAGTGGACGCTGGACCAGATGAGAGTTGGTTTTGCCACATTACCGCAGGCTGTTTTGGTCTTCCTGTAGGGGACAGTTGGCCTTGTTTACTTCATAGTGACAGAGAAAAAAGAGAATGGGCAAGTCTCAAGCACTGTTCACTGAAATGTAAATTCATGCAACCACTTTGAAGAGAAATTTGGAAAAAATTTGAAAAGTCAAGAGAAGCACATATACTGTAATCCTACTCCTAAGTATATGCCCAAGATTGTTCGGAGCCTCTTTATTCCTAATAACAAAAAATGTAAATAACCCAAATGCCCAACAAAAGGATAAACAAATTGTAATATTGTCATAAAATGAAATATTACCTAGCAACTTAAAGAAAACTTACTAATAATACACACACATACGAATTAATCTCATAAATATGTTGAACAGAATAACCCAGGCCCAAAAGTTACATGCTGTATGATTTCATTTACAAGAACTTTAAGAACAGGCAAAAACAAATCTAAACTAGGTCAAAATAGTGGTGATCTCTGGTGGGATGGGGCTATTGACTTGAAAGGTGACATGGGAGAACTTTCTGAGAAATATTCTATATTTTGATCTGTGTGGTGGTCATATGGATGTACAGATATGTGAAAGTCATCAAATTGTACACTTGAAATATGTGCATCTTACTGATCTAAATTATACCCCAAAACGTATAAAATAAAAACAAATAATATGTTACCAGTATATAGTATTTTAAAGATAAGCAGAAGGAGTAAATAAATTTATTCACTTCCCACCACTCAGACAGAACTACTATTAACTGCTTTTCATAGCCATATATTTTTAATTTTCAAATCATGCTACTTTTTAAATGTTATTTTCTACTGAACATATTTATTATGTAACTGTTTTTATAAGAGGTAACCTTTAAACTTTTCAGTAGCAGTAACCTTTCCTGAAAAAAATTTTATGTGAACCTTTAACCAATATTGCTCTGGTTAAAGCATATTTAGGAATTCATGCCCTGTCTGCTAGTCCTACTCTATGTCCACCTCTGGAAGCTTCTGAGCCATCTTACAAGTACCCCAGCAGTCTAAAAATCCCTGTCTTGGTTTCATTTGTAATGACTGCACTCTCGTTCATAAATGACCCACAGTTTACTTAACTCTGAAAACAAAAAAAAATCAACACCTGAGCCCTGGCCAGGTGGCTCAGTTGGTTGGAGCATTGTCCCATACACCAAAAAGTTGTGGGTTCAATTCCCGCTCAGGGCACATACCTTGGTTTCAGGTTTGATCCCCAGGTTGGGGTGTGTATGGGAGGCAACCAATTGATGTCTCTCTGTCTCTCTTCTGCCACTTCCTCTCTTTCTAAAAATCAATAAAATAAAAAAAATCAACACTTGAGTATTCACAGCCTCTTCTCTTTTAAACCCACAAAGGCAGAGAATTATCAGGTGGAAAATAAATATAGGAAAGGGAAAATTGGGGAGGAAGAAGATAAAGCGGGATCCAAAAGAGAATATGAAAGAAATTTTAGACAAAGGGGCAATGAAGTGAATTAGAAGCAGCTGCAGAGGATGGGGAAAAATATTGGAAGTTAGATGAATTTGACATTGTGAAGAGCAATTAGAGGAGAAAAGTTCCAAAAGGATTTTTCTAAGATAAGTGAACTAGTGCCCCATCCAATGCTGTTTTTTTTTATGTTTTTCCTGCTGATTTAAAATGAGTTTACAACTTAATTATATGTAATGCTATACACACTTATGGCTGTTCTGTACTTTTGATTCTGTTCCTGTGATCTGCCTATTTCTGAGCCAGTTCTATGCAGAACAAATTATCATAGCTTCATAATTGTCTTAATAAGTTATAAGGCAAGTCACCCTCCATTACATTAAAAATATTTTTCTTGGTACCTTAAACTGTTTGTAATGCCATCTAAACTTTGGAGTCATTCTGGCAAATTCTCAAAACCTGTCATTGGAATTTGGTCAGAATTTACAGGGTAGTTTGGAGGAAATTCACATTTTTATAATTTTAAGTTTTTTCATCCAGAAATATGGTATCTCTCCACTTATTCTTCTTTGTCCTCAGGGAATTCTGTAGTTTTCTCATATATCCTGCATATTTCTTGCTAAATTAATTCCAAGGTCTCTATATTTTTTAATTGCAATTACGAAAGGAATTTTGTTTTCTATTGTATTTTCTAGCTGGTTTGTGTTGGTTCATATATGCATGTGAAACCAACATGCAGATATGTACATGTGTATAGATAAAAAACGTATGTATATATGAGGGGATAGCACATGATATGGTATATATCATATGATGTAGTATATATGTATGTATATTGACAAACACACACTAACCAAAGAGCCTACCAAAAATTCAAATTAGCTCTAAAAGTTTGTCATTTGATTAACTTATATTTTCTAAATATTTTCTAGGTAATGATAATTTTGTCCCTTCCTTTCCAATATTTATACGTAATTACTCTTCCTCTATTTAAAACAATGGCTAGAAACCCCCATAATAATGTTAAATATTTCAGTAATATTTGCCACCTTTAATGGAATGTTTCTAAGGTTCAACGTTAAGAAAGTTTATTCTTGCCCAGCTGGTGTGGCTCAGTTGGTTGTCATCCTGTGCACCAAAAGGTCGCTGGTTGGGTTCCTGGTCAGGGAACATGCCTGGGTTTCAAGCTCAATCCCCAGTAGAGGGTGTGCAGGAGGCAGCCAATCGATGCTTCTCTCTCATCAATGTTTCTATCTTTCCCTCTCCCTTCTCTCTCTAAAAATAAAAACATATTTTTTTAAAAAAGAAAGTATATTCTTAGTTTCTCATAAATAGGCTTTAATATGTTAAGAAAATCTCCTTCTGGTCTCACATTACTAAGAGTTTTATATCAGTAATGGGTAGTAACTTGTATTAAATGCCTTTATGGTATCATGTTTGTTCCTCTTTTCGTCTGTTTAATGTAATAAATTATATTAATAAATTTCATGTTGAATTATCCATAAATCCCAGATATAAGCCCTACATTATATGGTTATGGTATAATATGTTTAACATAGTATAAGAATTATTTTTTAATATCCCTATAGAATCTGTATATCAATTTTCATAGGTGAGATTGATACAGTTGTGTGTATACATTAGTTTTGCCATGTTTAGGTATCACGTCTGATTCAAAAAATATGAATTGAGATTTCTGTATATTTCTTATATCTAAAATATTTAACAACCATTGAACATTTCCAGGAATTACTCATAAAATCATCAAAGTCCATTGTCTTCTGGGTAGAATACATTTTTGACAATCTTTACAATTCCTTGTATGGGTCCTGGTATACACAGATATTCTTTAATTTTAAAATTTTGTTTTTTCCTTGGAAAACCATCTATTTTATCATGACTTTCAGATCCATTAGCTTGAAAAGGAGTATTATCAGGTTCTCTTGTGATGTCTTATGTCCCTCATATCTGTGGTTGCATACCCATTTCCAATCTTACTGTTGTATTGATTTTCCTTTCTTTTTCCTTAGCTGCCCTTAATTCAGTTTTGTTTCTCAACATACTAACTGAATTTATCATTTCACACTTTATGTTTACCAATTTTGTAATTTTTATATTTAACTTTGTTAGTTTCTGTTTCCTACATCCTCAGTTGTATTTGCTGCTCTATTTTTTATTTTTTCAATCATTTAATTCTTCCCTTTTCACATTTAATATTAAAATACTATGTTTAAGGCAATAAATCTGCTTTAAATACTGCTTTGGCCATACCCTTAAGTTTTTAGGACCAGTCCTTATTATTATTAATGCATTCATTTTCTCTTTGCCCCAAAAAATGATTTAGGAAAGTATATTTTAAATTATTAAAGAGTTTAGATTTTTTGCTTTAATCAAGTTCAAATTTTTATGGTATTATAGTTAGAGACTGTGGCCTATACATTTTCTGCTTTTGAAAATTAATTTTTCTATCCTAGCCCACAATATAATCACATTTTATAAATGTTTAATGTGGACATCAGAAAACAATGAATACTGTCTCTGTAGGGCAGAGAATATACATCATTGGTTTTTCTCATCCAAATTTTATATATCATTTTTGTATCCACTTATTCTGTCAATTACTGAGTTGCAGCTATCGTGTTCATCTCAAATCCCCCTTATATTTATAATATTTTTGTTTACATATTTCAGTGCTGCATCCTCCAGATAGAAATATTTCTTATGAATTCTACCTTTTACCAATACAAAATGCATTACTTTATTTAATGTGTCTTATAATGCTTTTGCCTTGAAATCTGTCTAACATTACCACCGATTTGTTTATTTGTTCTTTATTGTAATTTTTGCCCAACAGGTCATTACTATAATGGCATATAGTTAACTGGAGGGTTGGTTTTTATAGAGATAAATATACATACAATGAAATGCCTAACCTTAAGTGTACAATTCAACAAGTTTTGATATATACACCTAGGCAACCACTCCCCCAATCAAGATATCAAACATTTCCATCACCACAGAAAATTACCATATGCCCTCATAGGCAACCACTGCTCTTATTTTTGTCAACATAAATTCTGACCCTTCTAGAATTTTATATAAATAGAATCCTTCAATATTATTTTGTGTCCAGCTTCTTTCACTCAACAAAATATTTTTGAAATTTGCTCTTGTTCCTGCATACATTAGTAGTTCATTTTTTTGTTCTTACAGAATAGTATTCTTTTACATGAATTATACCATAACATATACTTCTTTTGATGGATATTTGGGTTCTTACATGTTTGGGGAGAGTCTGAATAAGATTGCTGTGAACATTCTTATGCACGTCCTTTTGTGGGCATGTTTTTGCTTCTTTTGAATAAATACCCTGAAGTAGAATTTCTGGGCCACAGCACTGGTATATGATTAATTTTACAAGAAACAGCCAAAATTTTTCCAAATGATTACATAATTTTATACTCCCACCAGAAGTTTCTCCACATTCTCACCAACAGTGTTGCCTATCTTTTTCTAATTTCTTAATGAGGTTTGGATATGGAGTAGGCAGTGAACAAGATTTGTGTGTAACAGCAAATTCAAGCCTGGGTTATCACTTTCACTTGAAGTCTTGGAGACAATCTCCAGGTTGTAGGAACACACACACACACATTCTTCATCTTTGGACACACAGTGTTTCTGCATGTTACATTATACTGCATGGGATCCAGGGCCAAAGTCCTGAAGGACCAGGTTCCCTGCTTTGAACATGTCTGGACAGTCTGTTGGTACATCATAATGGCCCAGACTAAACATGAGTCTGGACTGTCAGGCAAAGATAAGGTCCTGAAGTTTAAGCCTCTCTTTCACATTTCTAAAGGTTTTCTAGGAAACCAGTGGGGAGGGGGGTTGTCCAAGTATTGCTGTCTATATAAGTTTGAGTTCTTATGGATATCAAAATTATGAAGGTTATTTTCTCTGGACCATGGGCCTGGATATCTATAATTTTGCAGGTTTTAACACACTAATCAATAAGTAATATCAAATAATTTAAATTAAAAATTCTAAAAAGTTAATTGAGTTAGTGGGAGAAAAGGTATGTAGGAGGGCTAAAGTATCAAGACAATTACTACAGTTTTTAATGGAACTGATGATATAAGCAAGGGGTTCAAAAACTGGAAACTAACAGAATTAAGTCTGCTGCCCACCGCCACCCCCACCTCCCAACGTTGAAGTCTGTAGAAGCCAGTGAATACCACGAAGGTTTTACACCTAGAAAGGGAGCTGAAATAATGAATTTGAGTTGTCCAGATATCTTCTATTTCCACAGATTATTTTCTCTTACCACTTTCTAACAGTAAGGAGTATGTCTCCTATGATTAATTTCCTTTATGAACTTAAATCTGTGGAAACTTTTCCACTGTAAAGTGATGCAATTGTAAAGGAAGATGGAGAAATACCATGAGACAGACCTGCCTCCAACCTGGAGATTTCCAGGTTGAGGTTTCCATTCATCTCCTTCCCCACCAAAACTATACTCAGGGTAATCAAACAAAGCTAGAAATGGTGTGAACTCTAATGTGGAAGTGGAGATGAAGGTGGGGCACGCTTGCTAAGAACAATTTGCTCTTATAAAAAAAATTTTAGGTAAGGCAATATTTTGGCCCTGGATCTCATGCCATTTTTCTGTAATTGAGTATTATTAAGGTATTGAATATACAATGCATCTTGTCTTTTAGTCTTTCAAGAACTATTTATTGAATGCCTACTATATCCTAGACATTGTGCAAGGAAGGGATAAAATGGTGAGTAAGGAAACAGAGGAAAGAAAGCTAAAAGGCTGTCATGAGTGGGAAGAGTAGTAATGTAGAAGAAAAAGTGAACTGCTGATGGGCTCCTTTAGTATCAAAGACTTTGTGCTTCCTTGGGTCCCTGGATCAGAAAAACAAAGTAGTTATTCTGGATCCCTCTGACAGGAATGGCAAAGACAGTGTAGTGAGTGAGAGAGCGAGAAAAAAAGAGAGAGAGAGAGAGAGTGTGTGTGTGTGTTGGTGGGTTCTGGAGAAGATGAGGGAGCATAAGGAGAACACCTCAATTTCTGCCCAGCAGAAGTGGGAGGATGGAATCACTGATGTTCCAGAAGCTAAGAAAGGAAAATGTAAATTATTTTCCTTACGCATGTGGTTTGCACAACATCCTCCAACACAAGACTCCCACTTGGGTCCTAAAGTTGGAAAAATCTAGGGAGCATGAAGAAGAGGGACAGAGCAACAAGACTTGACACAGTATACCAGGTGTCAGCCCTGGCAGACCAACTCCTAAAGGGAGGCCTTTGTAAGACATTCTCCAGGTTCATTAGCCATGTGCATTATGAACATGGATTTAATGTCATTAACCTAAAGTGCAGAGATGTATTTCTCACATAACTCTCTTATGTGAGTTACACTACATGTAGGGTAGCAAAGAATGAGTTTTTCAAGTGGGGGTCATTTGGAGAGTCCCTAAGAATTCCCTGCCCCAAATGGTATTTCTTATGTTGACTGAAATTTATTTTGTTTCACTGCTTCAGAACCCATCTTTACATCTCACTGTAACTACAGAAGCAGTTGTAACATAGTATGGTGATTAAAGATTCTGAAATGAGATTGCTTTGTTCACCCAGGGCTTCACCACTAATTGCTCTGTGACTTTGGGTATGTTTCTCAATAATAGCTCAAATTTACATTTATTGAGCATGTAATCATATAGCAACTATATGGCCAAGCACTTTACATATATTTACAAGAATCATTAATCCTCAATATGAAGTATGAGGTAGATATCATTAACATTTTACAGATGAGGAAACTGAGGCACACATACAACTTCCAGGTGCAATACTAGTAAGTGGAAGAGCTGAAATTCAAACTTAAGCTGACTTCACTACTATACTATAATCCCCCCTCTTAAACCCTCTAGGGCACTATACCTACCTCAGAGAGTAGTTTTAAGGATTAGGTAAGATAATGCTTGTAGACTTGATATGAGTCTACAAGCAAAAAGTGTTCAATACTTATTACTGTTATTTCATATAAATCAATTCTCTAAAAAAAAAAAAAAAAAACTAGAGTGGTACACGGCAACTGCAATTTAATTTTACTGAGCTTCTATTATGTATTAAGCTATGTATTAGGTGCTAAGGTGATATAGTAAAGTATAAGACTTGATTCCTACCCTCAAGAAACTCTTAGAATTCCAGGCTTACTTACACTGCTCCCCTACATAAAAACCTGCAAGAGCTCAACACTGCTTTCAGAAAGCTCACATCCCTAGCTTAGCAAAGCAGGCCCATCACATTCAAACCCTTCTTGCGTCTCTGGCCTCTTGCCTTGCCACTGCCCCCTCCACACTCCAGTATGAGCTACTTACTCTTCAGACATGCAAGACATTTCACATCTCCATGACCTATAACGTGCTGCTCTATTAGCCAGGGAAATTCCCTTCCTTACCTCCGTTTCTCCAACTTCAATATTCAACTCAAATCTTTCCAGAATTCCCCATCCCCTGCTAGATTAGATACTCCTCCGTGCTCCCATGGAATCGTCCAACCACTCATTGTACTGAAACTGTTCCGCTTATCTGCCTCCTCCACTATTCTTTTTTTTAATGTCTTTATTGATTTCAGAAAGAGGAAGGGAAAGGGAGAGAGAGAGAGAGAAACACCAGTGATGAGAGTCATTGATCGGCTGCCTCCTGCACGCCTCCTGCTGGGGATCGAGCCTGCAACCCAGGCATATGCCCTGACCGGGGGATCGAACCTCAACCTCCTGGATCCTAGGTCAATGCTCAGCCGCTGAGCCATGACAGCCAGGCTGCTCCACTATTCTTTAAGCTCTTTGAGGACAGACTGTCATAATGGGCTCTATCCTAGCTCCCAGAACAACATATGAACACTAGACACTCAATGAATGTGTAGAGAATGAATGAACAAATTAATGAAAAAACTGTAACTAGTGCTCTTATGGAATTAGAACAATTTAGTGGCAGAAGGAGTAAAGAATGAAATTGGCTGAGGGGGTCTATAATGCCTCCTTTTGGAATCTGAGTTTACTCTCTATGGGATGGTAGTACTTGAATCAATATATGCAGAGGACCTACCAGTAAGAAAAGATCTGAAGAAAGGCCTTTGAAGGAACTTTTAGGGTATAATAAGTAAACCTCCATGACTAGAATGTAGGGAAGAAACATGGAGGCTAAGAACATATTGTCAATAAAACTGGGAATTGCAGAGAATTCAGACCATGAAATCTATCCTCAAGCAATTTTCAATTTTAAAAAGTCACTGCCACATGTTATCAGCTCCCAATTCTTCTATTTGTATTTCTTTTCATTCATTCATAACTGACCCCTGATGACCACATCAAAAATACAGCTATATTTACAAGGAGAAGTTGTAGCAAAAGATAGAAATGGGGGAAAGAAAATAGTATGAAGAAAAAAATAGGAAGAAACTGCTCTAGATTAAAATATTAAGCAGATAGAAGTATCTCATCTGTATCAGAGCAGGGACCATGTCATCAGCAGTTTGATTATTCTTGTCATTTTTTTACTACACACATTTATGTAACAGAACCATGCTAACTAATTTAGGATGTAGAGACAAGAAATCCCTGGAGGCAACCAATATCATTTTAGAAAGGAAACCCTTGGCCCACATACTTTGCACTGTACCTAATTAGCCACTGGCATTACTTAAGAGTTAGTGAATCTGGTACAGCACTGAAGATAGGCTGCGTTACACAAGAACAAAATGCACAACCACTTTACTCACTGTGCTCCCTGCTTTAAGCACTAACTCAATATTTACTGCACACCTGTTACGGAATAGTCTGTTCTTGACTCAGACAGAAATACCTGGATAAATATGGTGTGATCCAGGCCCTGAGAGAACGCACAGAGTAGGTAGGCCAAATGCGTACATGATAACACAATTCAGACTGAGATGAATGTATGAGAAATGTGGCTGGAAGCAAAAAAAAGAGGCATTTATTCATCTTAATAGAAATGGGGGAAGATTTCAAGGCAGGGTTAGCTGGGACTCCTAGGAAAAGTTTCCATTATGTTTCTTCATTCTTATAACTTCTTTGAATTACAAAGGTGACATATAGTTTGCTCTTCCACCAGCTGGAAACAAGCCTTCGAGGCCCGAGAGAATGGGTAGGGCCACATGATGCAAGGAACCTGAGTCCCTGCATCACCATATAGAGAAAAACTGTCCATCAAACAGAAACATCCACAATGGACCACTACATAAGGGACAAAGTTCTATTATATTAAGCTGCTGAAATGTTGGTGTTTGTTATAACACCTTGCTTTACCCTAACTAATATACCAAGACACCTTTTTTATATAAACCCCAGATCAGATCAAGCGTTCACAGGACACACTTGGGAAATGCTTCCTCAGTATTCCAAGCTTACATATGTCAATGACGTCATGACAGTGTCCTTCAGGAGCATATACCAAATAAGAAAGTAGAAAGTAGCAGTGTGAAAGGCATTTATGAATAAAATAAATGGTAAAATGCAGTTATTCAATACAGTTAGAAACAAGGTGGGAAGAACCATCGAGGTTTAGTAAAAGCTAAATAAGAAAGGCACTGGGAAATATTTATTTGAAGGAATACTTAGTGTATAAGGAATCTCAGCAGTGACTATGCTTTGACTAATATTTACCATTCCTCCACTACCTGCAGTTTCAAATTATAGATTTAAGCAAAACTCCAATTAAAAAAAAAAAAAAAAGGAAAGTATCCTTCATTTCCTGGATTATCAATAGCTGTTTTTCATTTCTTTGTTTTTAAAATCAAGAATGGGTATTGATTTTCCTGGCCAGTGTGGTTCAGTGGTTAGAGCATCAGCCCTCACACCAAAGGGTCTCGGATTCGATTCCTGGTCAAGGGCACATACCTCGGTTGCAGATAGATCCCGGCCCCGAATGGGGTGTGTGCGGAGAAATAACCAAAAGATGTGTCTCTCTCACATCGATGTTTTTCTCCCCCCCCCCTCTCTCCCCCCCTTCCCCCTCTGTCCCTCTTCCACTCTCTCTAAAAAGCAATGGAAAAAATATCCTCCAGTGAGGATTAAAAAGAAAAAAAAATGGGTATTCATTTATCAAATAAATACCTTTGCAGTATCTGTGGAAACGAGTGTAAGACTTTTTTCCTTTGATCTATTAAAGTGATATATTACATTAATACTTCCTAACGCTGAAATAGCCTCGCATTTCTAAAATAAACCATGTTTACTTAGTTATGTTATTTTTATATGCTATTGAATGCAAAGGAATTATCAAAACAAAATAATAGACCGGGAAATTCTTTAAACATGATTTATAAATTTTAAATATCAGTTGAGGAAGTAAAAAGTAGAACAGACCCTTCTGAAAAACAAATTTGTTATCTAGAAAAGCGAATGAGTTATCACACTATCCAGAGCAAAAATAAAAAGAAATGGAATTCTTGAAGGAAAACAGAACTAGAGGGCAGGTCTAGGAGGTCTAATTACAAATAAAAGAAACCCTAGAGTAATCATAATGGAGAAAGCAATAATCAAAACATAATACAAGAAACTTCCCTCAGAAGGAGACTAGTTGTTAGATCAAAAGCATCATTGAGTACCAGGCAGGATAAGTGAAAAAGGCAAACACTTAGACATATTCTGGTGCAATTTCTGAAGTTCAAAAAGAAAAAACATAAACTTCCAAAATGAACAGGTTACTTACAAATGAATGAGCATAAGGCTAGCATAGGACACAAATAAAAACATAGCTCTGAAGTAAGGCCACCTGGGTTCAAATCTTGGCGTGAACCTGACCAAGTTACTTAACTTCTTTGTAGTTCTATAGAATAGGGATGGTGATAGTACTTAGCTTCTAAGGTTGGTTGGAAGCAGTACTGGAGGTGATACATAGGAGAGTCTGGCACACAGAATCACTGCACTTCTGTTAACACTAAAAGCTATCTAAGCAGCAAAACTTTGCAGACTTTTGAGAGGGCAAAAGCCAGAACCCTCCCCAGAGCTTAACATACAGCACTAATGATCTAAAGAGCTGTACAAGGAGCTCCACCCTAACACCTCTAATGGTACCTGAACCTGTGCTAGTGAGAAGTGAACTGATGGGCAGGAGGAATCTCACTGATTAATTTTTATTAATGCAAACAAGGCAAGGACAACAGTTTTTTGGCCTGGAATTCAAGATTATCAGAGACGAGTAAGTTGCCGGCTCTGTTGAAAGTAATAGACTCACAATGGAATGAATGCCTTAGAGTCAGTGAGGACTCTCCTACATTCAGGATCGTCCAAAAAGTGAAACTGTAAGGAACTTGCGACTGCCTGACTCGAGTGTCATAAAAAGTTCTCTCATTCATTCAGCAAATTGTTTGAGCACATTTATGTGTCAGGAACTACACTAGGGATCTGTGAACAAGACACACCCAATCTCTTCCCTCAGGATTTTACATACATGGATCTTGAGTTATATGACCCAAATTAGAATGCCCATGTGATGTAAAAAACTGATCATACTAACTAAAGCCATTAACAAAATGCATCACACACACACCTTTTAGCCCAATTATACAAGAAACAAAAAAAGTCAATTTTTAATATTGTTAATCATGAATAGGCAGGTGTAAATTACTTTGTTAATTTAGCCCCATTTTTTTTCCTTTTTTTTTCCCCCCTCAGACCCCAAATGCTGTAAAATTCTATATAAATATAAATTAATACCTTTATACTTTATCTGCAAATTCAAATGAGATTTGGAGACGTCTCCTTATTCAAGCCCACTTGCTATAACCCTTAACACAAATCAATACTTGCCTAATTTTAGCAATGCCATTATTATATCAATTCTTGGTATCAAAATTTATTTATAGAATTAAGCTATCACGAACGTACACACTGTAGTACCACTTTAGTACTAGTTTCATGAGGGTCTAATTACCACTAACCTTATCTAGTATATCAATTCCCTCAGATATCTTCTAGTAATGTCACACTAATTTAGCAAAGAAACTATCCAATTGGTTTATTGCCCCCATTATATTAACAAGTCAGTTCTAACTGACTTGCCTTAAACAATGTCTGTGAACTCACTTAACAAAATTATAATTCCTTCCCTAGCTGACCTTAAGTATTCCATACTGAATTTTTCTCAGCTAGGAATACTATTAATAACCTCTCCTTCCTATTTCTGGTTTTCCCCAATAGGTGGATCCTGCTCTGTTGCCAGACTTAGTTCTTCTTCCTGAAATCAAGTATATTTATGAATATCACCATAAACTAAAGGTATTAGCTCCACAAACTATGCACAAAGGTTAATTTCATAACTATAATCTCACTTTATCTATGTACAAGTTTATATTTTCCAGAGAAATATTCCAATTTCATTTCACAAGAAAAATCATAAAATATATTCCAAATTATTGAGAGGCTGGTTCCACTGCAAGCTTCAAATTTCTTTCCTTTGGGGAAAGGAAATTTGACATTAAAAATAAATAAATGGCAGGCACTATGATAATGCAGTCTTGTACCAGCATCTAGTTTCTTGCGCTTCAATCATTCTTTTCTATATTAGAGTTGAATAGCATTCAGATCTTCCTGAGATCTGACACCAAGTATCATAAATATTTTATTCTATAAAATTTTGCCTCTTCAGAGATCTTTAAGTAAATTTAAAAGAATTCTTCCTGAACAGGAATTGAAACAGTAAATACTTCAATGGACTTTGAAATTTGTAACGTAATAATCACATGCAATAATTATCATCAACAGTATACATCCTTAAGATTAGATGTCCTTCAAGAATGCATTAGCTGCTCCTATCGAGCCACTGAATCGTGGGTAATATGTTATTGTAATATACTCAGCTTCACTACCTTTCCACAAGTAGCAATTAAATCACTTCTAAGATGCAAATTAAACATTTGGTTCCCAGGACTGCCAGTAAAAATTTCAAATCATACTTAGGAAATCCACAACCATTATTTTATATGAATACAAACAAATACTACTCTACAGCATTATCCATAACTTTAAATATAGCCTTTATCCCCCTACAAATGAGTTTATAAAGGTACCTACTGTGTCATCTCAAACAATAAGAAGCTTAGCAACAACAGTCTCCTAATTTTGATGATCTCTAACTGGCCTACATAAAAGTAAACTGTGAACCTCTTTCAACAAACATAGCCTCTACATTTTCCAGACAATTGATTCCATATGAAAGTGCCAAGATACTACTTATTCTGTGAAATATGTTAATTCTACCGATAACCAAAGCTGGAACTAAAGATCTTCCCTAATTGTTCTAATTCTAGATTATCAGGATTCTTCTTAAGAAGTCATCCACTCCCCAGTCACCCACCTTTGCAATCAACAGTAGAATCTGGCCCCTCGCCACTAGAGGGGGTATTTCTTCTATTGGCTTCTCTTTCCCCTAACTTGGCTTACCAGAATTTCTGGATGAACTAGAAATAAGCCTCAAGATCAACATCCTGACCTTTACTTCCCCTTCATATCATGTGGCCCTTTCTTTTCATTTTGGGCTGTAAATTGCCACAAAAATTTCAACTTCAATCCCTAATTACTGTTATTACTATGCCCTATATCCTACTTCATTGCCTTTTCCAAAAAGACTAACAAGCTACACAGAGCTGATTCTAGAGACTCTGACATTAGTTCACTGGAAAATAATCAGAAAATCCAACCAAGCTTAAGTATTCTTTAAAAAAAAAAAAAAAAAAGGTTTTTACCTTATTTTATTTAAATCATAATACTACGAAAAAATTAGACAAGAATTAGTAACAAATTTCAAAGAAACTCAATGTCTTTAAGTGACTTGCCCAAGATTTTTCAGGTAGCAAATAGTGAAGCCATAATGAAAACTCAAGTGTCTGGACCCCTAGATCATTTCTGGTGCTACTTATTCTGTGCCATGAATAAAAGGCACTAGATAAGAAAATGAACCAAGTACTGACCTACTCTTCCTTTCACCATATCAGTCTAGACCAAATATCTTATTTAACTTAACTCACTATTATTTCTGGTAAATATTATATACAGTACTTAAAACAGCCCCACTGACCACAAAATAAAGTCACAAAGTGAAGGAATATGTAAGAGAGATTTAGAAAAACAGAATCAGAGGGGAGAAAACAGAGAGGAAAATAAATTTATTAAACAATCTTGAGGCCAGGTATAAGATGCAAAATATGCAAGGGCAGGGACTGAGATCAAAGCAAGAAGTCAGAATCAGTACCAGGAAATGAAGGAATGAACGACAAACAGAGCAGTCACACCACCAGATATCTGAACAATTCAAAAGGCTCCACAAAAGGTGGGTGCTGGCTGGTTCCTTGCTGCTCTCTTGAAAAACCCTGGTCTAAGACAGAGCCCTGAGAGAAGACTGAGATTAGCCAGTTAGCATCTGCACCCACTTTATGAAGCTAGAAGACTGGGGAGGGAAGAACCCCTGATTTTATCATAATAAAATCAAATCCATCTGATGTGAGCCTGCTTGGGACAAAGTGGGTATATAACCCAGAATGCTTTTGGCTGCAGATGACAAAATCCCAGATCAGGCTGGCTTACACAACAAGGAACTGTATTATCTCACAGAACTGGAAGTTCGGAAGTAAGGCAGACCAAGTACAATACAATCAGCAGTTCAGTAAGGTCATCAAGTGCTCAGGTTCCTTCTGTGTTCTGTCATCTTCTCGATCAGATTTATCCAAAACTAGTTTCTCCTAAGATGGCTTGGGCAGTTCTAGTCATTTTCAGACACAACATCATCAGGAGAAGAGACCATCTCTTTCTTTTATCTTTTTTTTAGGGACAAGAAACCCTTTCCCAGAAGCACTCCAGCCTTCTTCCAGACTTCCCTTCACATTTCATTGGGCAGAATAGGTTACAGGCCATTATTCCTAAAACCTTCACAGACAAAGGAAATGGAATTAACAAAGACTGCTTAGACTAATCATCTGGGGTGGAATGAACGCTGCAGAGTCAATCACCATGACCAAACCATGGGCAATTTATAATGATGAGTATTACTGTGACACTGTTTTTACTCCATAACAAACCTGTAATTTAATTATGCTGCTTCCATAATCTTAACTATGAGGCATGTGCTCTGCCTGAGATTCAGATAATTACTCTTTGCTCATATCCCATATTTACCATTATAAACTTATTTATCAAATATAAAGCATTTTATAACTTTCTTGTTCAACTCACTATTTTAAAAAAAAACTTTAATGCAACATTTTAGAGCAAGAATGGTAAATATGTTTGTCTTCCACAGCAACTTCAATAGATATAGCTACCTAGAATACCATTTCAATAAAGACCCAAAGCTGAGTTTGGATCGAATGAGAAATAGTGCCCTGACTGATTAGTGATGTCTACCACGGACTTGGGTTTGGGCACAACACATGGCATATATTTGCCAACAGTGATTTAGAGAAAATCTCTTTAAATAATTTCCCTCCAATGATAATGACTTTCTCTTTATTTTTATTTTAGTGAGGACCCAATCTAATTGCTCCTCTCACTTAAGTGTCCCCATCTAATTTACATACATAAACACATAATATACATCAAGCATAAACTCCAAAAATTCTTTTATATATAATGGGAGATTCCACAGGCATTTGGAATGAGACCCTTTTGTAAGTCCATAGAAAGACTTGGCAGAATGGCTTCATTTACAAACTGTCACCCTTAAAAGAAGCAGGAAGGGTCTTTGGGGCCCAGTCTGCATGTGGCCAGGCACAGGGTTGAGGGCAAGAAGGAAAGAGAGAATGGCGATCCACTTCCAATTAAGGTGGACTGGCCCACACTTGCAAGACAAAAGGCAGAAAGGAACCAAAACCTAATCCTGGACAAAGGTGACGAATCAATAATTGGTGAATGTTTAAATAATGGCAGACTATAAGCAGTATACAGTTTATGTGTATAAAATGTATTTGAAAATGTATTGTTGAAAGGTCAACAATAGTTATTCCTGGGTGAGTGAGTTCATGGCTTTTTTTTCTTTTGTCCTTCTATTCCTTATCTACATTTTTTTAGTGTCCTGTACTGCACGTGCACTGCCTTTTTAATGAAGAGAGGAAAAAAATAAAGGAAACATGTTTTTATCTTATCACTCAATGTTTTAGTTGTTTCCATTAACCTCTTACAGCCTTGTCATTAAGATCAAGCTTGTTCAAACAGTCTCCTATTGTTGGGCAGCTAGGTGGTTTTAACTTGTTGGTATCACAAGCAAAAAAGTGCTCTTGTAGTTGAAAATTAATTTGAAATGTAAAAGAAGAAAAATCCTTAGGAAATTAATCAAAAGTGTTTAATTACCCCATAATACACAAAAGTTACCACTACTCAAAAAACAAGTAACTTAGGACATTCATTGTTTTACCAAATCATTGTTTTAACCAATCTGTACAGTTGACTAGTTTGCTTTCAACTAAACTGTATTTGGCCAAAATTGGTTTCAGCCAAAATAACTTCAAGTCAAACTGGTGTTGGACAATCAATATACTACCAGCATCAGGGGAAAGTCTGAAGGCAGAGGTAAGGAATATGATCCCCAAAAAAGGTTTAATAATAAAGATCAAGCAAGATGCCCAAGACAAGTATGACAAAGAAGGATCACCTGGGGCAATGATTCACAGTGGAAGAAAGTCTTTTATCAAGGAGCTGTAAAACTAGCCCAGTCAGCTTCAGAAGAGCTAGTAAGGGTATCAAGTAAATTCCTTTTCATCAGCCTGCTTGGACACTTTCCCCTAGTAGAACAACATTGGGGTTTTCCCTAGATGAAAAAGCTTAATGTCCTGGGGTTCAAATTAAGGATGCATGTTCCCCAAATCATTTACCCACAATCACTTTCCCAAGTAAATGAGGTTCTGGAGTAGCCACTGCATGATGGGGAATCCAAACCACTTCTTTGGCATATTATGGTTCCCGCTCCAAATTACAAAAGGTCATACCCATACTGTCAGACAAAGCAGAAGAGGCAAGTGATATGAATTTGCACAGAGAAAAGTAATATGAATCGGACTGCCTCGGGAGTGAAGGTAGTGGCGTAGCCGCTTAATACGGCTAGAGAGAGCTAGAAGACATCTCTAGTTTGAACAGTCTTCTAAGGAACCTGGTTATAGTCAGGATTTCTTTTTAGCCAGTTATTGCTCAATAAAAAATCCTGGAGAGCTTTCTAGGCAGCCTCTATTCATTCAAATATTACTTGTCTGCCAGGCTGCTTCTGAGGAAAGCAGGGGGACAGCACAGTGGAAGACATCTCTGCCATTAAAGAAGGCATACTATAGAAAGGAAAACAGAGAACTGTATTCATATTCAGGCACGGCAAAGTATGTAAGTGGGGGAGGAGGGCTATAGATTGAACAGTTTTGTTGTTTTTGGTAAGAAGCAAAACAATGGAAAGATGGACTATTCGCTAATGCTGTTGGGGCAACTGAGTAGCCATTTGGAAAAAAATTATGTTGGACCTATTCCTCAACCACACACCAAGAAAAATGGGCCAAAAACTTCACTGTAAAGCCCTGGCAGGGAGGCTCGTTGGTTGGAGCATCTTCTCGTACACCAAAAGATTGCAGGTTCGATTCCTGGTCAGGGTACATACCTAGATTGCAGGTTCGATGCCCGGTCAGGGCGCGCACAGGAGGCATCCAATCAATCGATCAATCAATGGCTCTTAAACATATTAAAAGATATTCAAACTCATTCATAAGAGAAATAGATATTAAAACTACACTACGATAATATTTTCACCTATCAGATTAGAAAAAAATCCAAAAGTTCAATAACACATTTTATGGGTAAGAATATGGGTGATCAGGCATTCTGGTACATTTCTGGATGGGAGTGTAAACTGTTCAATCTCTACGGAGGGCACTTTGGTTGTACCTATATAACTACTATGAGATACACTCTTTGGTCAGCAATTCTACTTTTAGTAATTTACCCTCCAAATATATTTCACAAGTGTGAAATAATCTATGTAACAAAAGTATTTATTGCAACATTACTTGTAATAGCAAGAGACTGAAAATTTCCCAAAAGTCCATCAATATGGGGCTGGTTAAATAAATGTTATAGCCACAAAATGACATGGAGGAGATCTCCAATTATACTGTTACAGTGAAATATATCTTGGATATTTTTCCACTATTACGGAAAGAACTCCACATTGTTAAGTGAAAAAGGCACAATAAAATATATAAGCTTCTATTTGTATTAAAAAAGGAAAGGAAAACAATTTATATTTGTATTAGCTTCAATATGCATTTTAAAACTCTAGAAGGATGGGAATTGAGTAGATAGGGAACAGGGGTGGAAGGGAAACTTTTCATTGCTAAACATTTTGTTGTTTGAGTCATGTGAATGTATTACCTTTTCAAAAATTAAATTTTAGAATGTTTAATACATTAAATGTTTAGAAGGTATCATTCAAGCTCCCAGATAATATTCTACATTTGGGCCCCTTAGTCTTTGGATAATTGATCGTAGACACGTGACTGCACCTGGAGGCCTTGAATAGTGGCATTCAGAAATGGAAAAGAAAGTCAGGGTTACAGTTGGAAATCTCACTACTACACATAAAGAACTCACTGATGAACAGGTTGCATATGCCCAGGGAAGAAACAGTGAAGAAAAGAGGGAAGAACACAATCTTGTGAAAGTGTCATAGCGAAAGTGGCACATCAAAATAAAGAAATAAGCCAGAGATTAATTCTTGGGGAACTCGGGTCAAAGGTGGTACAGTTCCTTAGGATACCTGAATTAGTTCTTAGTTCAAATATAAATGTCACAGAGTGGTGTAACTCAGGGGTGCTACCCTCAACATGGGCAACTAGAAGATTACTGCAAACAACGGGACAGGGAGGTATAGTTAACAGCAACACAAAAATGTACAGCAGGCCTTCTCTGCTCCTTTCTTATGCCTAACCCCTGGGTAAAACCCTCTCAGAAAAGTTAATAAGGCCATGAGGCTAGTTAGGATAAAGAAAATAGAATATTTTGAAAAACGCTTCTTGAAAACTGCTTTCATTCATTTATCAAGTGTTTATAGAGGACCTATTTTGTGAAAAAAACTGTGCTAAGTGCGCAATAACTTTATCCCCCAAAAATAAATATGGCCAAGATAATTTAAATTTAAAAAGACATTTTAAAAGATTTTGGGGTAATATTAGCTTCTCTCAAAAAATTTTGAAATATGAAAAAGTCTAAAAAGTCAATTGACAACTATAAAGTGCTACAAAACTATGGTAAACTTTTATCCAGTTTATTCTATTACTCTTTTAAAAAGTGAAAATAGTAATTTAACATATGAATTTAAAATAAGACAATCATTTTCAGAAATTAAAAATAATAAGATAGTTTATTTCACTTTTACTAAATTAAAATAATATAAATCTTTAAAATATGGCTTTCTATTCTCATCACTACAATTGATAAAACAGGAAAATATAACTGGAAAATGGAACTAATTCAGAACAGATGTTAGGGAGGAATTTTTCCAGTAGTGAACTATAAACATGCGGAATAAATACTGGAAAATGTATTATGGTTTTAAAAAGTCACTTACTAATTACATGATCTAAGCAGGAAACCAAATACCTAAATATGTAGAACAGGCATTTAAAAAAATAGGCCTAAATTAATGGACAAAATGTTTTTACTATCCAAACTTACACAATACATGAACCTGAAATGTGTTAAAACTCAGGTACTTCCCAGTGCCTATACAGTAAGCTCTTATTTATCCATAAAGATGTACCCAATGGCAAACCTAACAAGTCTGCAAACAAAATTTATTCTTTCTGCTTGCTTTGCTAACATTTTTTCAACTTAATAGCTACTTGGTACTTTTCTTTTGACCTGCCTTCTGAATATTTCCCTATCTCCTTTTATTCACCCTCTAAAAGGAGATATAAAGACTTGCAACCCCACCATCACCAGTTCTTCTCTAAGAAAAAAGCAGAAAGGACAGTTCTGCCTTGGCTGCAACATTTAAGAAATGGCTTATTCCTAGCACACAGTGAAGATCAGAAAAGAACTGAAAAGGAACAAACAACAGAATCCATTCCAATGAAAGTTTATTAATTTGTATGAAGTAAATTTGTGACTCATACATATTCAAATGATTGTACAAAAACAAATTTCAAAGCTAAAAATATTAAATGACTTTCAGACTATGCAGGTTTCTGCTTGTTTCCACTTTACGGACAACCAAAGGCTGTCATACTGGCAGTTCGTTAACTCTCTCAGGCCACCAAGATCCCATTCAATGGCTACAGTTAATTATCATGCAGGTCAAAGCAGTTTAATATAATATTACTACTATAAGCACACATGTTAAATACAAAAAAGTTAAAGAGCCTCCTGACTACAGCAATTGAGCAGTGACAGAACAGGCCAGAGTTGAGTCACAATATTTAACAAACCTAGAAAAGCATTTAACTTCACAACCTGAAAGATCCTTAAAGATCATATAGTGAACCCAACACTATCATTTTACAGATGATGATATCAAGGACCCCCAAAAGATTAATTAACTTACCCAACGCAGGGCAGGTTCATAGCAGCAAAGCCAGATCCAGGCCTCTGAGAAGCAATCTAGTGGTCTCAGTAAATTACAGCATCCCACTCTTGGAGAATATGCTGAAGGAACTGAACTTGTGCATGTAAGGCAGTCGTGTTTTTTTTTTTGGGGGGGAGGGTTTTTTAGAGTTAGCTGATGAGAAAGAAGTATGCAGTTATATATGGAAAGAGATATTTACTTCATCTATCAACTGTAGCTAAAATGCAGACCTTATTTCACAGGCATAAATAATATCCTGAATAGATTTAACACACATGAGTAATAACTTTTCTCCCCAAACCACTGTGGCCTTCCAGAGTTAACCAGAGACTGGGGAAAACATGGCTAAGAAGTAAACTATCTTTTAAACTAGAATGCAAGCCTGTTCTGTTATTTACTAATGAATAGAAAAATACTACTTAATGAGATTTTAAAATATTATTAGCACTTATACTACTAAGTAATCTTTACATACTGGGTTTTCACTCTTTTCCAAAATTTTCCATAACATAAAAAGTCTCCCCTGATCCATTATTTTTTCTTTATTAAAGTAAATTTTAATATTCTAAGTCACAAGGGCCTCTCTCTAAAACTTCTAACAAATCATAATTCCAGAACCTCTTTGCCTAGTTTGCTTCAGCATATATAGTCATACAAATCTATTTAAATATACTTTGGAAAAGGTGAGAGATTCAAGAATTTTTATATTTAACTGATTATAAATAGATGTCATGGTTCTCAATTTTCTAAACCTTAAGAAATTTTCCCCAAAGTTTTAGCATTTAACTAGCCTACAACATCCAGTTTATGAGAAGAAATAGCCTAAGAGAAAGTAGAAACAGAGGGAGGGGAAAAAGGGTAGAACGAGAGTCAAACCAAAAGTCTACCAGGAAAAAAAAAATCATAGCAAATCTTCCTACACAGACATTACAGGTACAAGCCAAACTGCAATTTCCTTGTATCACCATGCAGCTGTCTGGACTTGTGGCAGGCACTTGACAAGGTATGTTTGATCACAAGTATCAAAAGTTCAGGTAAAGAAAACAACTAATGTATGATCTCATATACATCCATTCATACAATTTGTTACTTATATTATTAATTCAAATTTAAATGGGGGAATATTTTATGGATATTTTCTATCTACATTAAACTTAGTTGCCACAAAAATCTCAAAGATGTGTGAGGCATGCTTCTGAAGCTTATAGTTTGATAGAGGAATAAGCAATGAACACAAGAGCACAAAAACAAGGCAGTAAAATAAGGACTTTATGAAAGACTAAAGCACAACCTGAGTTAATTTCTTGAGCTAATTTTAGAGGAAGGGTAAAATTTCAATAAGCAGAGAAGGGGAAGAAGGAAATGCCATAAAAAGGAAAACTATGAATAAATGTGGGAGGGTAAAAGGATGTTTGAAGAACAGTGAGGATATCAGTTAGACTAGAACAGAAAAATCCTGTGGAAATTAAGAGGCCACAATGTAGAGGCTTTGGTGTTTTATTGTAGAGACAAGGTCCAACTGCTGAAGACTTTTGAGCCCGGGGGTGTAATAACAAAAGCTCTATTTCAGTAAGATTATTCTGGAAATAATAGAATTAATATAGAAGGGATAGTATGCGGGTAGATCAGATAGAAAACTACTATAATACTCCCACATTCCTGAGCCCATACACTTAAGTATGTAAGTCAACGTAGCTCAAGTTACTAAATTTTATATACATATCTTAAATACAGTATAGAACTTCTACACTGATTCTAGAAACTTGAAGTTACACACAATTTTTTTTTTTACCTTTCCTTCCTATATTCACCTTAGTTAACTTCTGGCTTGAAATTTTTATTTTACCTTTGTTCACCCAATCTTTGCATTAATGACTTGTCATCATTCTTTCATTCTTTACATATTAGCAAAATCAACAAGATTTATGTCATTGCTTAATCAGAAGAGCATTTGAAGCAACTGTTTAAGTCCCACTTTGTTAAAGCAATTGCTTTATATCACACACAATAAATTTCCCCAATTATGCATATTTAATTTTCTAAGAGAAAGAGTCGTTCTTGCAAACAGATTATACCTACAAAACCAAAATAAAATAAAAGTTAACTATCTAGTGAACCTGTAATAGTTACTTCATAGAAAGAGTCTTTAACAGATTGGCTGCCATAAATATTACGAAAGCAGGAACTACTTTCTTTGCTTTGTTTATATAATCAGGCGACACATGAATGTCCGTCTTCTAGAAAAAGAGCAAAACCTGGTAAATTGTCAACATTTCATAGATTAAGATAGTCTTATTCTACTTGATTTCCCAAAGAGAGAGATTTATAAAGTATTAACTTTCATCTAATAAAAAATAGTCATCCGAAAGGTAATTTAGGTCATTGAAATAGTAATACATATGCCTTACAGAATATTATGCCTGACTTTTAGTAAACCAGAGTTTTGTAACGTTATAGAACAACAGACATTAATTTGAAAAAGAGAAGAGAATGATTCATTCCATTTGAGGTTACCTAAAGAATTGCATATGTTTTGGGACCTAGGATTAAGCAGAGGATGGTGTCCCAGTTTGTAACAGAGCCTTGTCTCTGCTTCCAAGACTTTCCATTTGAGTGCAAAAATGTTGCCACTTATCATTGACCACTGGAACCTCTCCAACACAGTCCAGCTTCCTACTCAGAGAAGCAGTATGCCAGCTGACTGGTTCAGGGCAATCGGACAACAGCTCTGAGCCTAATGGTCATCAAGAAACAAAGATGTGACCATACTCTGGAAGGGAAGATGTAAGAAGGTGAGAGACAGGGAAGCACAAAATTAACCAACATAGATGTCCAGAAAGATACACCTACGCAGAGAGAAATGCTTTACCTAGAGATATTCAGCAAGGAAGAGAATTATTTTTAATTCAAGGTAAACAAAGATACAAGTTTAAAATTGAGGGAGCCCAACTGATAGGAACAAACTTGGTTAGTAGTTTTATAACTACCTTGATTGGGCAAGGACCTTTTATAGATGAACATTTAGAAAATGTAGCTTATTAAATAAATTCGTTGAAAGGTGTCCTGTTTCCTAAAAAGTGCACCTAATTTTAGGGTCTCTGCTTTAGTGCGACTCCAATTCGGCATGAGATTTCAAATTGAAGGGGGAATGGGTGGGGTGCAGAACTCTTGAAATTTTTACTGCATGGAAATAAAAGTATTTTTAAACCTTCTTGGGGGTGAAGAGTTAGGCAAGAATACGTGGAAATTGTCAAGTGCTTCTCTACACACCCACCCACCAGATACCATCGCAGCCGACTAAGGGAGTCTCCCTCTTCTTGCCTGACAGCTTCACTTTCTTTGAGGTCTGAAGCTGGTGATCGCACTGGCCCGTCATGGTATTTTCAGTTAACAAAGCAGTTACTCAACAGGGGAAAAAGCCACAAAGGAGCAGAGCAGCTGCTGCTGCACCCGTGATGCAAGTGCAGGATGAGCCCCGGGCCGCCACCGCCGCCTCGGCTCCTCCGTGACGTCCGGGAGGGGTATCCCCGGCTCTCAGGAAGTGGTGGCCGCGGGCGACTCCGCCCCCACGCTGCTCGGGTGGCCAGGCCCCCGGGTGGCGGGGCGGCCGAGCCCGCCGGCCCGCGGGAACCACCCTCCCGAGGACCGCGCTCCCCGCCGGCCGCGCGCCCCGCTCCCTCGCCCGCGCGGCCCCTCAGCGCGGACCCCGCCCGCGCCTCCCCCGCCCCTCGGGTGGCGGCCCGCGCGCCCTCCCCCCCAGCTCGCACCCACTCACCCCGACCCCAGCGCCGAGCCCGGACCCGCGTCGCGGGTCACCAGACGGGGTCGAGCCGAGTCCAAGATGGCTACTCCGCCCCCGCCCCCTCCGCACTCCCGGCGGGGTCAGGGCGCCCCCTCACGCCGCGAGCTCGCGCTCCGGTCCAGGCTAAAAATAGCCAGTGCCGACTATATTTGGTGCGGCCGGATCCCAGCCCCGCAGCGCGCCGCGCCCCTCCGCGCCCCGCCCCGCCCGGCGCGCCCGGCCGCGCCCCGCCCCGCCCCGCCTCGCCCCGCCCCGCCCCGCGCCGCGCTGAATGGAGCAGGGGCGGGGTGACCGAGGGGAACCTACTCCGCTATCTGCCGCGCGCGCCCGCGGCGGGCCGGGCCGGCCGCCGAATTTAGTAACATCGCCTGCGTCAATCACGCGCCTCGCGTGCGTCAGCGCCGCGCGGCTCCGGGCCCTGCCCCCACCCCCGGCCTCTGAATGGATACAATGCAGCAGCGCCCTCCTTCCTCCCGAGGCCGGCCTGGAGCCCGCGGCCCGCAGAGGCCGGCTCGGGCCGCCGGGTCAGCCTGCGGAGCGCCCTCCCACGGTCCCCTCCCCCCACCCTGTCTCAAGTGGGCGTGGAGGCGTAGAAATATCCCTGGGTCAGATATAGAATACTAGTTTTGATTTCAAGTTTCTGGGACTGGCTAGAACCTTCTTCGATTCTGAAACTTGTGCTTTAGACTAAGCGCTCCTACATCGCCACCCCCGTGCTCCTCCCCCCTCACACACTCTAAGATTGTGACCGATCAAAGAAATAAAATGTCACATCTGATTCAAGCGGACACACGGGAACCATGTCTGTCTGTCTGCACTGTTTCACTCAAATATTTTCTCAAAAAATTCAGTTCTTGAAAAGAGGATGCTTCCACTCAGAAGCAACCTTCGACAACCAGGAGCCTTTAACTCTCCTAAATTTTTGTTTGTGTTTTCGGCAAAAAAAATCACACTTAAATTCATCATTTCTAGTAAGAAATTGCTCTCCCTCACACAGTCGCCCAGGCTTTCAGCACACCATTTAATGACAAATGTGTCCCGGGAGACCAGAGTAAATCCCTTAGGGAGGGACTGACTAATAAATCTTGTTGATTGATTTCGTAACGTTTAATTTGGGAGATGAGAGGGGAGGCCCTCTTCAAAAAGTGAAAGTGCGAACTGAGGGTTCAGTTTCTGACGAGGGCGGGGCGGGGGGAACATTTGCAATAGTCAGACCCGCTCAGATGTTCAACAAGTGTGTGTGTGTGTGTGTGTGTGTGTGTGTGTGTGTGTATTTTACACATATTTAAATAGTTTCTGCTGCAGCGCGCGCGGTGGATGGTGGACGGACGTTTAGTTGGGTTACAATGGGTCCAGTTATAAAATGCACATCTTACGTATAAAGAAACAAAACCTTATCTTCCCACAGCCCTCTGCATCCCCGTGTGAAACACACAGCCAGACAACGATGGGAGGACAGGGACTAGCCTAGGCGCAGAGGGCCGGACAGACGTAAACAGTTCTAGAAACGCTGCTGGCAGTAAGCGCGGCTGCACCTCAGGGAGTCTTTGGTCTGGAGCTTGACTCCTGCGCCCGCTGCCAGGTCACTCGGAGCCGCTGGCTGGCGGAGCCTTCCCTTTCGGAAGGCTGTCCTCTCGCTTACCCCCTCGCCTGGCTGCCTGCCTGGGGGCAGCCTCGGAGGCGCGCCAGCAGCACTCCTCCAGCTCCGCTCCACCCGAGCCTGACAGCTGGGCGGTCCCGCCTGACCCGCGGGCGGGGCGCCGCGCTCGCTCGCAGACTCGTGCCCGGGGAGCAGCGCCACTGCAAAGGGGCTGCCAGCGCGGGTCGGAAAGGCCTCGGGGCTGGGGCTGGCTGCGCCTCCTAGTTTCCATTGTGCGCCCGGCGAATGGCCGGGGAACGCGCGCGCGCGCACAAGCACACACACACACGCACACACACACACACCCTCCCTCGCACACGCGGAACCGGCTGGGCCAGGGGAGGGAGGAGGAGGGTGACGTAGCGTCCCATGGCGTCACATTGACGTCTCGCATTCCAGGCACTCTATGGAGAGGCCGCTAGGGTTCCTGTGGCATAAATGACGTGCCGAGAGAGCGAGCGAGCGCGCAGCCGGGAGAGCGGAGTCTCCTGCCTCCCGCCCCCCGCCCCGCCAGCGCCCGCTCCTCCTCCGCTCCCCACACACAGACGCGCTCACACCCGCTCCCTCACTCGCACACACAGCCCCGGCGCAGACGCGCTCCGCACACACACTCCGCTCTCTCCCGCGCGCTCACACCCCTTTCGCCCTGCGCCCTCGCGGGTGCAGCGCCGCGCGGCCGCCGGACGCCCCTCCCGGGCTCCCTTTGCAACGCTGACAGCGGTGGCCGCGGAGGTGGGACCGGAGGCGGCGCCCTTGCACCCCGGTCGCGTCGGAGGCAGGACGCCGGCGGAACCCCTGGCGGCGCCCTCCCATGAGTCGGGGTCGCAGCAGCCCCTCCAGCCGCTCGCCGCCTCTGGGAGCCGCCGGACCGTCCCCCGCAGCCCTTCCGGGAGGCAGCTGTGACTCCCCCGGCGCAGATTTCGGGGCAGCGCTCTAGAAACTCGCTCTGAAGACGGAACCGCCACAGCACTCAAGTACGTATCTGAGATGTGCCCGGCTGAGTGGGGGACTTGCTAAAAAGTTGGCACCTTGGGAAGCGTCGCTCCCTAAATGGACAACTTTGAGTGTGGGGTTCCCCCCCCCCCCGCTCACCTCCTCGCTGCGGCTTTCCCGCGGAGCGGCGGGTGGGCTCGCCTCTGAAACTTTTCCCCAGTAGCGGACCCGCGGGGATCCCGGCAGCTCGTGGGATCCCCCCCCGCCCCCCCAGCCGAAGGGGCGAAAAGCCTCTAACAAAGAGCAGGACCGGGATCTGTGCAGTCGCAGCTCCCGCGACGTAATTCAGGGTATTTCGGCTCTAGTTGTCATGGTAATGATGCTCTCGGCGGCGGCGGCGGCGGCGGCGGGGAGTTTCGGCCCCGGGGACGAACGGCGGTAATTTGCCTGCCTTTTAACTAGGGCTGAAAATCGGGGGCTCCGGCGGGCCCAAGTTAATACACCTAAGAGTGACCCGGAGCCGGCTGACCGGGAGGGAGCGTGGGAGGAAGAGGGCCTGGGCAGCGGCGGCTGGAGTCTGCACGCGCGCCCGGAGGAGCTCAGGAAAGGGCACCGTTGTAGGAATGCGGCTTATTGTATTGAAATGAGCCTGGGGCTCCACTGGGCACGTCTGCCTGGCGTCGCCACTGGCCGGCGCACACTGTCCCCTTCGGAGGTAATCGGGCGTGCTTGCGGACCCCCGCGCTCCGACACGCGTGGGGACGGGGCCCCTCTCCCACGGGCTTGGCTCGGTGTGGGAAAGGCGAGTTTTACTCTTAGCCGACAGAGCTCGCGCTTTTGGAGAAGTTGCTCCGAGTGTTTTACTCTAATAGAAATGAAAGTTCTGGGTGGTGAGGAGACGCTCGTGCCGGCGCAGCCTGCGGACGGCCTTCCAAAGGCACCTCCAGAACCCGGGGCGGTCGTGAGGTGTAAGCACTTGTCCCTTGATTCCAAAGAACATTCTTGAAGATTGCCTTTTTATTTTGCCTCCAGATACTCCAGAGGGATACTGCAGGGAGTTTGGTAATCAGAAATCTCGGGCTGTTTGTTGTCCCAAAGCCTTGGGGTGCCAGGAAAGAGGTACAGGGTGCCTGTTTAGTCATTCCATCGCAAATTCAGTCCTGAATCTTCTTTTCCCACGACAAAGAAATGTTCTCTAGAACTAAATTGGGGGAAGAGAAAGCTGCCCAACGCGGCTCCTGGGCATAATGAATGAAGTCAGAGTATATTCGAGTTATCTTAGCTGAACGAGATGCTCCAATGTGAGCATCAAAGACGCCTCAGGCCGCAGCAGCCTCCGCGCCCGCCCCCGCCCCGCCCCCACCCACTCCCTTCCCTGGGACCTAGCGCTTGAAGGATTTCTCCCCGCGGTTTGTCTCCTCTCGCTCGGTCTTTCTGAGAATCTCTGTCTTTCTTTCCCTTTCTGTCGGTCTCCTCCTCTCCTCTCGCCCCTCCCAACCTCCGCCCCCGCTCCCCAGGGTTGGAAACTCCGCGGAGGAGCCGGGGTCACAATGGTGCGCTTCACGGTTTCCTCCACACGCTTCACCACCGGGAGGGGAACACGGGGGTGTTCCTTTCGTCTGCCCACGAGAAAGAAAGGGGCTTTGACAGAGGTAGTTATTTCTTCCTAATTTACAACCCCGAGGCTCCGTGCTCCGGGCCTGGCGGCCGCGAGCAGGAGCCACCGAACGTGTTTCCAGGCGCGCAGGCTTTGCCTAGGTAACCGGACGTTTGGGAGGGTGTGGGGAGAAAGCCTAGGGGCGCGCGGCTCCGCGGTAGGAAACAGGGTCGTGGCTCTTCCCCGCGAACGCTGGTGCTCCAGGAGAGCCCCCTCCTCGAAGAGACGCGACCCTCACCCAGCAAGTCAGAGGCCAATCCTCCGAGAAAGGCTCCGCTTAAAGGGCCCAGGGGAAGGGCGGGATTGCGGGCACCTACTGGAGTAGGGGGTGGGAGGTTGCCGGAGACCCCCACTGAAGATGCGGGGGGTAGAGGGCTGGAAGCGCAAGCTACGGCCGTGGGAAGATCCGTCCGTGCCTGCGCTAGAGCTCGCTCAAGCTTTCCGTAGGATCCGCTGGGGCTGGGGAAGGGGCTGGGGCTGGGACTGGGGGTGTCAAGGGCATCCGGCCTTTCCTGGCGGTCGAGGGCTTTCCGGACCCGAGGACTCCGGGTACCACTCCTTCTCCAGGGAAACCATGGGTGCCGGGGCTGCAGGAGACGAAAGTTACGCGACCCTCGCAGCCCGCACACCTGCGAGGATTTGGGGTTTTGTTTATTTTGGCTCCACGTTCCCTCCCCTGGAGCTGTGAGTGGGTCCAGACAAAGGGGGCGCTATAGGCCGGAGTTTGCAGCAGTGGAATCCTTCCTCGAGGCCCCTCGGAGCTGCGCTTTCAGCTACTAAGTTTCGCTGAAGCAACGCGCAGAGACGCCCGCCCCGGAGCCGCGCTGGCGCCCGCGGAGTGTGCCCCCTCTGGGCCGCCGGACGGCCCTGAGCCCAGAAGTCGCCCACCCTCGAGGATACCGCCCGCTGTGTGCAGGGGGCTCCCTCCGACCGCCCCTTCAGCGCCGAACGCCTTCCGCCCTGTTGCCTTGCTTCCAGCGCTGGCCTATTTCCACTGTGCCCTTTTGTTTGCTTGACCCCTGGACCCCGAAACTCGCGGCTAATAGACGCAAAGCTCCATTAGCATTTAGAATGAAAAGCTCAGACTTTCTTAATTCCTCGGGGCATTCATGCATTCGTTCCGGACCTTGTGCATTTCCTATGCAACGTGTAAATTTGTGTTTGAGGGGTGGGAGCGGGTGGAATTGGAAAATGACTATTTCCCTCTCGTACACACTCACTGACCCCCCACCCTCCGAATGTGGGCGGAACTCTTTCCTCAAGTGTTTTCCTTTCTTCGGTTTTCCTAACTTCGTGAGTTCGGAACCAATTGTGGCAGCAGAGGGATCGATTTCTGGGCGCCGTCAGGCTTTGCTTTTTTTAGCCTCGGTTCGGGTGCCACAAAAGGACGGTGAGCGCGGCTGATACGGACAACCTTTCCTCGGTACCCCAAGGTGGTGGGATGCTTCCTGTTCCAGGACTCCAGTCACCTTATAATTTTCTTGTAATTAACGTAGCCTTTCTAGAGGCCCCCACCAACTCCCAATACGCCCTGCCCAGGCCCCGCTGACTCAGCGTGGACTTACTGTGACCTTTCTTCTCTCTCCGGGTGCCCGCAGAGCCCACTGCGGAAGAGCGCAGCCCGGCCAGCCCCGGCCCTGAGACTGGACGCTCAGCGGAGTCCAGCAGCACCGCCGCTGCTTCGCCCAGTCCTACGTCTCCTTCTGCTTCACTCTCAGCCTCCGCTGGAGAGACCCACAGCCCCACCATTCAGCGCGCAAGATATCCTCCAGGTAGGTCTGAAGGCGCGACCCCTTATTCCAACCCGCCTGGAGAGGTGGGTGGGGGAACCAAACCACCGGCGCGCAAAGTGGTCTACGTGCCCAGCGCCAAGACAGTGACTGCTGGCCGTGCGTTTGGCAGCACAGGTGGCTTCCTTGCAGGAAGCTCCTCTGGATACCACACCCTGTTGCTACCGAGTGGAGCAGTCAGATTAAATTAAGCATTGCATGTCTCAAAAATATTTTTCCTAAGAAAAATGCAAATACACCATAGATTAGGATATTTTAATACATTTTAACGTCTTCATTTTTGCTCTCCCTTTATATGCAGTTTATGCATTTAAGAGTTATGAGGTCACTTAAGAGCAATATAAAGCATTTTTGTGTGTATAAAACCCAAACCATTTGGATGCAGAAGTGTGGATGATTGAAGCTCTAAGGGAAAGAGAAAAAGCATTTGACCTGAAAACCAAGGAGTAAATTTGAGCTGGCAAAAGTAAGGTTTGCAGGCTTGGCTTGTAATACCTCTTTATGCATTTGTCAAAGGGACACCAGGTGCCAGGTGCCAGGCCTGTGTAGGCACCAAAGATATGCAGATAAATAGAACTCAGTCCCAGCAAGCTCACTGTCTAACTGGGAACCACAACAAGACACAAGAGCAGTAGGTAGGGACTGGCAAGGGAGAATGAGAGGAAAGACTAAAAGAGAAGTCCTAGAGGTGTGAAAGGAGGCGAGTAGATGAAACATCAGGCAGTGTTCTTTCTTTTAAATGATTAGTCTTTCATTTCACCCCAACAACTGGAAAGCAGGAGAAGTAATCCCTTAACTTCAAACTAGTGAGTGTTTTTAAGGCCCTGCTTGAAAAATTAAGGCTCGAACTGGCCTCTCCTCACCACTGCTTCTTCCAACAGGCCCTCATCACCCTTTTTCAAGTCAAGATTTCATCCCATACACCCATGACTCAATCAGATTTGGAAATGTGGGTAAGAGAAAGATGTCAAAGGAAATGTGAAGTACTCACTTTTCTATTAGTCACACCTTTTACACCGTCGACTCCAAAGAGACGTTAAGCACCTGGTTTTCCTCTGGTTCAGAAAAACCAACCACCAGAAATTGCCCATTTTACCATTTATATTTAGCCATAAAGAAAGGGAAATAATTAGATAAGTCATTCACTAGATCTGATCAGTCTCAGGGCATTCTTATCCAGCTCAACCTCTCTGAACAATAGTAAGCACCCTGGATACTTTGGGGGCTCAATATAGTCAAACTGGCAGAGGAACTAAACCTATTAAGAAACTGCTTTCTTTTTTAAGGGGTACTAATTCTCCTGTCATAAAAAATATGTAAACTAACTTGCCTATTATGATAGCTATAAACTGTTGTCATAAAACAGCCACCGATACATTTTATTAGTCAGAATTGGGGAAAAGCATATATATATATATATATATACACCGTACATAGCAGAGAGCAGGTTTGGTGGGTGTTTTGTTGCTGCTGCTGATCTTCTTCTTTGCAGATGGTGCAAACCCCCCAGTCCATTTCCTGGGCCTGCATTCCCCACCTCACCACCTAGCTGGCTGAAGTCACCAGCAGGGGTCCAGTTCATGCAGGCTGCTAGCCCTATCTGGAGGACTGGAGAGGGGTGGGAGAAATCCACCGCAGTATGTGTGGGTAGCCTTAGTTGGCACTTATACAATGTTAGAATGTCACTGTTTCCCTTGGTCAGTAAATCCCATGTAGGACACTTTTTTTTTTTTTTTTTTTTTTTTTACTCATAGGTTTATAAATCAATGTGTGTGACTTGGGAGACCAGTGACCTCTTCCCTCCAAAATAAACCCACAGGGCATTCACTGGCTTTCTTTCTGTCCTTCCAACTAATGGCTGAAGTCACTCCAATTAATTTATAGGGCTCAAAACCACTTTTAAAAACGTCACTGGGCCTATGAGAGAGGACATCAGATTTCCCAGAGCTGGTGAAGGACAGGGCAAGGGAAGGAAGGTGGACACAGAGGCCCCCAGGAGGCCAGGTTCTGGCATCCTGTGGCCCCTTCGACTGTCTGTCAGGGATTCAGCTTTTTTTCCCCAGCAGGAAGCATGGGGTCTTAGATCTGTGCTGCCGGGAGGGAAGGATATCCCTTCCGCTCTAGTGCCTAGACTTGAAGAGCAACGGAGGCAGTGCTGACTTTCTTCTGAGAGACCCTCTCCCCCGCCCCTGCAGATATGCCCTGCGTGCAAGCCCAGTATAGCCCTTCGCCTCCAGGGTCCAGTTATGCAGCGCAGACCTACAGCGCCGAGTACGCCTCGGAGATCATGAACCCGGACTACGCCAAGCTGACCATGGACCTGGGCGGCACCGAGATCACCGCCAGGGCCACCACGTCGCTGCCCAGCTTCAGCACCTTCGTGGAGGGCTACTCGGGCAACTACGAATTCAAGTCCTCCTGCCAGTACCAGATGCAGCCCCCGGGGCCGCGGCCCTTGATCAAGGTGGAGGAGGGCCACGCGCACGGCTATCACCACCACCCCCACCACCACCACCACCCCCACCACCAGCCGCCGCCGCCGTCCATCCCGCCCCCGGCCGGAGCCGAGGACGAGGCGCTGCCCAGCACTTCCATGTACTTCAAGCAGTCGCCGCCGTCCACGCCCACCACGCCCGGCTTCCCCGCGCAGGCCGGGGCGCTGTGGGACGACGCGCTGCCCGCGGCGCAGGGCTGCCTGGCGCCCGGCCCGCTGCTCGACCCGCCCCTGAAGGCGGTGCCCGCCGTGCCCGGCGCGCGTTTCCCGCTCTTCGACTTCAAACCCTCGCCGCCGCACCCGCCCGCGCCCAGCCCCGCCGGCGGCCACCACCTGAGCTACGACCCGACGGCCGGCCCCGCGCTCAGCCTGCCGCTGCGCGCCGCGGGCACCCAGGCGGCCGCGCTCCAGGGCCACCCCTACGGGCTGCCCCTGCCCAAGAGGACAGCCGCGCTGGCCTTCCCGCTCGGCCCCACGGGCTCGCCCGCTGCGTGCAGCCTGCTGGGCGAGAGCCCCAGCCTGCCGTCGCCGCCCATCAGGAGCTCGTCCTCGGGCGAGGGCACGTGCGCCGTGTGCGGGGACAACGCCGCCTGCCAGCACTACGGCGTCCGCACCTGCGAGGGCTGCAAGGGCTTCTTCAAGGTGAGCGCGCCCCTCCCTCCGCGGCCGCCCGCTCCGGGGGAGCCCCTACGCGGGTCCCTCGGGGTGTAAGGGGCGACCGCTGCGCTCGGTCCCTGTAGCCTAGCACCTTCACGCGCGCTTGCTCGGGGCTGCTTGACCTGAAGGCCATGTGCGGGAGGCCGCCCCCGGTGGATGTGAGGCGCGGCGAGCTTCCCGACTTGGCATCACCTTGTGATCCCTTTTCTGGGGAGAGCTTTCAGCACATTCTCAAAGGGATCTGGGACCTCAAAAGTGCAGAAACCTCCTTGCATATCTCGCCTGTCCATCCTGAAGAGAGAGGGTCTGTGGGCCAGACCCTAGCTCATAGGAAGAGGTAGGACGTTGAATCAGACAGACCTGACTGTGCATTCTGGCCACTTAGTAGCTATTTTTCTTAAGTGTCTTGAAGGTAGATCTTGATTATCCTTGTGTCATAGATGAGGAGATGGAGACTCGGAGAGATTATTCAACTGCCCAGGACACACACTCAGGCAGTGAGAGAGAGGCAGGACGCCGGCTCATGTTTGCATGACCCCAAAGTGCACATGGGCTCCACACCTCTGCAGCTGCAGAATAGGCCACTGACTAGATGCAGCTTGGGACAGCTCCCTTCACAGAAGATGGAAGCTGGGGTCTCCCCCATCCACTCTACCTCTGTGCCACACTCAGTGCCAGGTGTGGGAGCACTTCATGATCTCATAGACCCAAAGGGGAATTTTATAGTAGGAGGGTCTTCAGCCTCCCCCATATTTTACCCATGAGGAAGCTGAAGCCTAGAGAGGTGAAGCTTTGTGTAGCCTGTAAACTGATTTATCAGCATGTGGGACAGTTCCAGCTGGTTTCTCCTGACTCTTCAGTTCCATGGCCTTTATACCACTCAGGGGAAGAGGCCATGTTCTCTGGCTGCTCTACCTTTGCTACTGACTCCCAGACTTCTCCCAGAAATTTGTGCCACTCTCCCCACTCCCCTGGCCACTATCTCAGGCATTTGCAAACCCACAAATGTTCTCCCACAATAATCACTCCTAGCCTACAATGCTGGGCAGGGTGGAGGGAAAGGAGAAGCTGGATGCCGACTGGGGAACTAGGATATGGGAGGCCAACAGGATGTATCTGGGAGCAGGCTGGGCTTGGAGAGCACTCAAATAGGAGGCCTTGATCTGTCACCTACCAATTGTAAGACATTGGGCATGACACTTCTTTTTAGGCCTCAGTTTCCCTATCAGGTGAATAAAATTCAGAGAAGAACCGTGAAAATTAAATGAGACAAAACAATTATGAACGCACTTTATAATCTCTAAAGGGCCATAAAAACAATACTTCATTATAAATGAAAACTACCAAGTATTTGTAAAAATTCACATGTTTGTGGATTGGTATATGTACCAACAAGCAACAGTTATTTTTGATCTGGGGATAGAAGTCATGTGATTAATTAAATTCTGCAAGAAAATAAGAAAATGCCTGTGGAAAAACTTTGCAATGCAAGTGCCATACAGAAGGCATGTACAGGATTATGGTATTTTAAATGTAGAACCCTCAGGTTAGCCATTTTTTCGGTCTTAACTACTCAGGCTTTACCAGGGTTACTTTCAAGGAACTGCATTCCTTTCACAGATTGATTTTTACATCATTTCAGTGGAAATGCTGAAGGGCAGTGAAACAGGCAGCCAAAAAGGGGAAAAGAAAGAAAAACAATTAAGAGAAGTGCAAGTAACTTCAAATATAACCATCCCTGAATAATTGAAAGTTGGCCAAAATGCAGGAGTGGTAATACATTCCTTGTCTGGAAATGTCAATTAAGTGTTCCCCAACAGCGTTCCTTTTCTGCAGCAATCCCTTGAAAACAAATCTATATTTGAAAGGGCGGGGGGTAGGATGGGAGAGAACCACCCCACAGATCTGTTAATTAAGGGAAGGGGAGCAGGTTTTACCCAGTGGCTTTCTACCATTAAATTGAATTCTTTAAAAGTGTGACATGAAATGCAGTTAATGATGGAATTCAGTGATTGAACTGTAACGATCTCTCCTTGTCCTTAAACTGTGCAGGCACACATGACTGTAGGAAAGGTTTCAGGTTATTGGAAAAATGTATACCTGAAGCAAAATGCCACCAAGCACTCAAATTGGCATATAACCTTGAGGACAATGGCAATAAATAGAGTTTTAGAAATTACTGCATGTTTGATGAAAGAGAGCTTCATTCAGGAAACACAAGTTTCCTACCCTTAAAAACTGCTGAGAATGTAAATGCTGGCAACTTGGAAGCATGTTTGTGATTTGAGATTGTGCATGTTAAACTAAAATCACCTACTAACACAAGGAAAATGGATCTGACTTTGTTAAGAGTTTTTAAGTTTTATATAAGCTAAGCAAAATGATCTCCTAAAGTGGAATTAAAAGATGATAAGGTGAAAACTGATAGATGGAGGCTGGGGATTGCTGAAAGTAACGATTGAAAATAAGTCTAGAATTTGGGGCAAGAAATAAATCACCAACCCCAAATTATCTGGATTTCCTTTTTTTTTTTTTTTTTAGGCTTATCAAATAAATTTCAACGTTCTGCTCTATTTGGAATTGTATAGATTCGGGTAATTTCTGAATGATTTTACCCTAAGTGGTAAATACATACATCCATTTGCACAAATGTTTTTAATTTTTTAAAAAATCAAACCTCTCTTATATATGGAGCATAAAATTACGCTCAATTATTTCTCCATGTCTCATTTTAAAATTATATGTGAGTCTAAAGAATAGAACATTATTTTATATCCAAGTCCAACTTTTATGAGATATATTTTACAATATGGCTATTTTGATATCTATGTCAATAGTCATTTATGAAATAACCTATGAATGGGAATTTTCATGGAAAATATATGGCTCTCATATTCCTTTCTTTCTCTCATTTTGCTTTTGGTTTTCTTTCTTGGATATGATAGTGGTTTTTAGTGTCCAATTTTAAGATTTTGATTTTAAATATAAAAAATGGCCATTTACCTTTTTAAAGAGAAAATAAACTACACAGGCAGATTAAGTGATTTTTTATTTTTATTTTTTTTGCATTCAAACATTATTTTCTATATGTTTTAACTAAACAGGTCCCGATTTTTGCTTTTTATGATTTCATCTCTATTGGGGAACAAAGCCAGTTATTGTGATATTTGACTTACAAAAGTGATAGCTAACAAAGTACATCCCAGATAATTTTGATTTTATTTTAATAAGGTCAGCAATAATCAGGGGAGTGGAACAAGTAGAAAATTGTTCCCAAAGGAATATTAAAAGTGGAGATAATCTAATTCTCCAAGGTATGATATGTTGACCTGGTAATTTCAGATATGATTTTATCATTCAGACTTGGATGTCTCCTGAGACTTGCTTCAGAACAATCCGAGATGATTTTCATTGTCAGCAGCTAACACTAATAAAATTGTTTTTCCTGCAGGCTAGCGTGTTAGGAAATTAAATTTATCTAATTATACGAATTGCACCATCGCTTTTCACATTGTAATTAAAATACATCTTGTCAGGTTCTACCTCTTTCCAGAAACTATTAGTTGACTATCTCTGTATTGTATTTTCTCAGAGAACGGTGCAGAAAAATGCAAAATATGTTTGCCTGGCAAATAAAAACTGCCCTGTAGACAAGAGACGTCGAAACCGATGTCAGTACTGTCGATTTCAGAAGTGTCTCAGTGTCGGAATGGTTAAAGAAGGTATGGCTATAATGCTTTTTGTACAACTTGCTTATACGTATTATTCTCAGATATCACTGAAAACATGTTAATATTTATGTTGGGATGGTGAATTTTCCTCGTTTCCCTTTCCTGCCAACATTTTGTTTTTATAGTGTATGTTTACATTTAAATATAGCTGAGGACCATTTATTCTAATTTCTCAAAATCAATAGAGAGCTTGTGTACATACATCTTTGTTCTATTTAAGGAGGAGATTTTTAGGGCTAATTCATTACCAAATGTAAGTTATGGGATGGCTTTTATGCTGCTTGTTTCAACTCTCATTAAATCATTGTGTGAATATTATTCCAAACTTACTGCCACTTTTAAATGGTTGGTCTCATTAACGATGGCTCCACTGTAAACTGTTTTGATTCCTATTTGTGATTTATGGCTATTCATGAATATCTTTGAAGACATTTCTTCTCTTTTTCTCTTGGCCTCAGTTGTCCGTACAGATAGTCTGAAGGGGAGGAGAGGTCGGCTGCCTTCAAAACCAAAGAGCCCATTACAGCAGGAACCTTCTCAGCCCTCTCCACCTTCTCCTCCGATCTGTATGATGAATGCCCTTGTCCGAGCTTTAACAGACTCAACACCCAGAGATCTCGATTATTCCAGAGTAAGTTTTGTAATGTCCTGTTTTCATATGAATGATCAGGGTCACTACTCATGATACTAGTAATAAGAGTTGATTGAATGACTTTGTGCCTGCCACTGTGCTGAACAGTTTGCATACCTTTTCCATATTTCTCACTTCATTTAGCAGTTCCAGGGCATCAGTTACCCATACCAAGGCTACATAACACAATCTGTCATTACTCCAGGATATTTGAAATCACTTTTGATGGTCAGTCCAGAGAATTTAGGCTCCAAAAGTGATTTTTTTGCGGGGGCCCCAAATTATCCGATTATTGATCTGTGAGGACTCTTCAGTGATTCTATGACAAACCCTCCCCAGCACTTTGAGTTGTCCCAGCTGGGAACTATCTCCACACTGAAAAATCAATCCAGCTCATTTGCTTGCCTCTGCACCATTCAGTGTGTTAGACTAGAGTCATCATCCTCATCAACAAACATTTATCCAATTTAATTGTTAGCTTTGTCCAAAATAGCAGATTGACCGTGCCAGAGTCTGGGTCACACTGATACTACCTTTGGGGCCTGGCTCAATTTTGTAAAGCGTATTTATTTTAATTGCGTTGTTTTGGAATTAGGTTGAACCTCATAGCTTGGATCCTCCTGCTTTTAGATAGCTTTACACAATTATCAAAAATTGGACCCAAATCAACAAATTAAAAGACTTTTTAAAAAATACAGTGAGTTTTCATTAAAAACTTGGATGAAGGCAGAGAAGGCATGCTGATCACATTTGCAGATGACAGAAAGCTGGGAGGGATCGCTAATATGATGGATGTCAGTATCAACATTCAGAGTGATTTCGACAGGTTGGAACAAGATGGGCTGAAACCATCATGAAGAAAGTTAACGAAAATAAATGTGAAGCTAATCTAAGCATTTATAATTTTAAAACATGCGAGGGTCTTGGCCTGTCAGTAGTTCATGTTAAGAAGATCTTGGGAGTTTATACACTTACCATGAACCAACAGAGGATATGTGTGGTGGAAGAGAGAGATGCTGAATTACTTTAGGCTGCAGAAGTATGGTACCAGAACCAAGTTGAGGGTAGTTCCATGGGCTCTGTCCTGTCAGACCACACTTCAGGATTGAGTCCAGTTCCAACCTGGGGTTTAAGAGGTACATGGACATACTGTTTTTGGAAACTTGTAAAGGATGATTGGATGAAATAACAATATGTAGACAGGAATGAAGAAGGTCACTCTTCTACCCTGTGGCAAAGAGGACTGTTGCTCCCAAGGACAGACCTAGGAGAAGGAGGGGAACCCTTTCAGCTCACTCTGAAGAGAGGGATGAGCTCTCTTAGCTACAAGAGCTGCTATGAAAGTGTGATCATCAACACAAGTAACTAAGGAGAACACGTAACAGGATTTCTCCCTAGCAGAGAGGTTATCTGGGATGATATTAAGTTCCTTCCAACTCTGAGATTTTATGATTCTGGGGTTTACCATATTGTCTCTAAATTCAAGTGATTATATATACCTATACATATAAAAATATGTGTTGTTAAGTAACGTGTTATTTAACAAAATTGAACTTGCTTTGTTCTCTAAAAAAGCATTAACATAAAATGAATGAAGCAAAATTAAATTGTTGAGTGCCTACTACTTAAGCCCCAGCTTTCTGTGATATAATTTATGGTTTCAGTAATTTTTTAAGAATATCATTCAGCCCTGGTCAAGTTGGAATGTTGTCCTGTGCACCAAGAGGTTGCGGTTCAATTCCCAGTCAGGGCATATACCTAGGTTGCAGGTTTTAATGCCTGGTTGGGGCACATACAGGAGGCAACTGAACAATGTTTCCCTCTCACATCGATGTTTCTTTCTCTCTCTGTCTGTCTGTCTCTCTCTCCCTTCCTCTCTCTAAAACATATCCTCGGCTGAGGATTGAAAAAAATGTCATCAATTGAAACTCAATTTTCATAATACCTTCTCCTCCTTAAAGTTTTATATTTTTAAATTTATACAACTGGAGGTGACCTTGAGATCAGATCATCTAATCCAACCCCCATATTTTAAGAGGAGTATACAAAGGCTTCCAGGGGGTTAAGTGACTTGTCTAAGGTCAGTGGCAGAGCATGGCCTAGATCCAAATCTCATCATTCAAGGTATTTGAATACATGTTCCTAGTTCATCACACTGCCACTTCTACTTAATGGCAATTTAACTAGATGTTTTTAAAAGAAGCTTCATTTAATTTTTAAAAATTACAATAATAGCAATATATATCCATTCGTTTTTAAAAGGCAAACCATTTAGAAGTGAAAAATGAAAGTCTCTTAATTTGTTCCTGTCTAATTTCACTCTTCAGCAGTAGCCGATAAGAGCAGTAGTGTGTATCCATAATTTATTACATTTTAAATAAGAATGTGCCCTGTCAGGTTTGAGTCAGACAGTTGATTTGATGGAAACAATTTATAAAAGGTACTAGTTTCCCTCAGTGAATCAGGCAAATAGAGAAATGAGGGAATGTTTGTCAGGCAGGTGTGTTCCAACCTTCTTGCACCAGCATATGTGCCTTTAAGGTAGTAAGTGAGCAGTTTTCCTCATTTGTGGGAGGAGGGGGAAGAGTTGTGTTCCAAGTCCCAGAGGGAACGAGTGTTTTAGAGGCCAGAGAGAGAGCGCTCACTTTGTGAAGCGTTCCTGGCTCTGGGACCTCCTCATTTCCTTTGGGCCAAACTTCTCTCCTTCGAAACTGAGCTCAGATCATTGTATATCGGTGCAGTCAAAACATGTCACATTTGATTGGTTTCTTCTTGAAATGTTGCTATTCTCTGCCCCACAGTTGCTTTTAATTTAGCAATACAAGTATATATAGATACTGGGCTTGGCTTCAGAACCTGCGTAATTACTAATGAGAAAATAAACTTAACATCCTCATTAGTTGGTCATTTCAAGTATTTTTCAGCAAAACTAGGATGTTTTCTGGTAATTGGTGTCACTTAGTGTAGTACCGATGCCAAACACAAGAGATATTGCTCAGATAAAACCAGGCCCCAGCAAATGGTATTTAAGTATGTCACCGAGATAGCTTGAGAAACAACATGGCTAACACATGTTAGGCCTACAAAGTAAACAGCATGAAGACTGCAGAGGGTGGTCTCGTGAGGCTCCTCAGAAGATCCTCTCAAATTGCCACCAGTTTACTAGATGATTTCAGGCCAGTTCCTTCCCCCCGGTGGGCCTGTCTCATCTGAATGGTGAGGAGACTGGACTAAGTGCACTCGCATGGCCCCTTCCAGCCTTCTCACTCCCTGACTCTCTGATTGTTATGCCTGCTATAATTTCACTATGGGGACAGGTCAGCATTTCCAAAGCATGCTGCCCAGACGGCCTCCATCAGAAGGAGCCAGGGTATTTGCTTAAAATGCAGATTTCCCAGCCATGCTCAGGCTGGGAAATCTGTATCAGAACTGAGGAAAGGGACAGGCAGACATCTATATTTTGACAAGCACCTCAGATGATTCATTGGCACACTAAAATTTGAGAACCATTGATATAGTTTAATAGGAACAATTTTACCTTGAATCTCCTATTTCCCAGCTTTTCTTGGGCTGAGCAGGAATGAGCAATGGAGATAAAAATTTTCAAGAAAGCAATTAATTCGCTTAACAAATATGTATTGATGCCCTAGCCAGTTTTGCTCAGTGGTTAGAGTATCGGCCCAAGGACTAAAGGGTCCCGGGTTTGATTCCAGCCAAGCATGTACCTCGGTTGCAGGTTCCCTGTCCCGTCTGGGCATGTGGGGGAGGCAACCAATCGATGTGTGTGTGTGTCTCTCTCTCCCTTCCACTCTCTCTGAAAAAAGCAGTGGAAAAAATATCCTCTGCTGAGGAATAAGTAAATAAATAAATATGTATTGAATGACTCCTGGGTGTCAGGCACTGTTCTAGAGCAATGGACACATTGTTGAGTAAGAAAAGCTCCTACATTCTTGGAGCTTACATGGCATAAACGAAAGAGAAAGTAAACAAATAACTGAGTGATGCCATTGGGGGCGGGGGGTTTGTTTCTGGTTTGTTTTTAAGAGGAGTTAATTAGATAAGAAAGGAATAAATGTGGGGGAAAATATATTCACTGCCAATTTTTAAAGCGTAAGAACCTAAGAATATGTATATATAGCTTGGCTTCTAGAATGATCACATCTAAAATATATAAAGATACAGGGAAAATTAACATTGTAAGGGGAGATAAAATGTTCTTAGGATTTTTTCATGTTTAGCCTGGACTGACAAGTGAGATATGACAGCATCGTATTGCTAATTTTTTTAGAGCTGGTGTTCCCATTCAAATAACTTATTTTAGGACTAGGCTGTGCCTCAGATCTGACCTCTGTAGCCATATTATTGTCATACAAAATGTATAGGCTCATTTCAGTTTAAATAACTTTCATCGTTGTTTGTAGTTCTAGATTCTCATTCCAGATGCTTTGGTGAGATCGCCATTAGCCATTAGTTGTCAGTAAATGTAATACTGCGTCTTTGACTAGTTGTAAAGCGAGATTTTTAATGGATCAATCATCCACACAGGCTAGAATAAAAAGTTAGCATAAACAGGAGAAAAGATTCATTTCTAAAGTCTTTTTTATTTGGTCTATGTTTGATTGGAATGATCAATAAACACATATTTCTAGATTTTCTTTGGTGAACCCTAAGCCTGCCTGGCCCTGAGAGAGTAATGTAGGGGAGCACACAATCAGAGATGGGGGTCTGGTTCTTCAAAGCCAGGTCCAGTATTCCTTGGTGAGATTTTTATAAAGTGGTAGGCCAGTCAGAGAAAGAATCTAAAATGTTTTGTTATGTTTCTTTAAATCTTATGTTCACTAGAGGGGATACTTGGTTTGTCCTTTCCCTCAGCATTAGATGCTAACCCTCTCTTCACCCCCAAGTTACTGGTGGCTCAGGCTGGTCCAGTTTGGTTCTAGAATACGGAAACATGGACAGAATCACTGTAGGTGAGGCCCAGAGGGCCTGGCTGGGGCCTGGCATGCCAGGTCTGCTGGCTTTTCTCCTTGTTGGGCCTCATCAGAGAAAACTGCACACGCAGGGCAGCAGGGACTGCATTTTCCTGTGTGCAGGATGCATGAAATGTGAGCCCAGCAGGGGCAGAGGCCTGCAGGGGACCCAGGGTGAAAGCTAAGTGCTCTCAGGATGGTGAGCAAATATTGGAAGCAGAGGGATTATTGAGTTTTGAGCCATGGTTTCAGGGAAGTCAGTGCAGGAGGGAGCTGTTAGGTCCCATTCCCAGGAAAAAGTTTGCAGCCTTTAGTCTTTTTCTCTCCATTAACACACTGTTTTAAAACAAAACAATGCTGAATCAAGGTCAAATTCTAGGCAATTACATCATACCCAGTGTGATTAGCAACATTTAGAATCATCGCATGCAAGAGCCATCACATTCACAATCCTGGAACGCTCACCAGGATTGCTGATAGTCTGGGCCACAAAACACACTTTAGCAAATTTTAAAAAATAGAAATCATACAATGTCTGCTGTCAAACCACAATGGAATTAAACTAGAAATCAATAACAGAAAAATAACTGAATGCAAGAGTCAGAAGGAATCTTAGGGATCAGCTAGGGCAGTCACTTCCTACTTCAGAGGCGGAAACAGGCACAGAGAAGTTAAGTGACTTGTCTCGGGCTGCACAGCAAGTCAGTGCCAGAGCCGAGAGGAGGACCCCATGTTCTGCTGCCTCTGCTCGATATTACCACTCATTTGGGAGTTCCACATGTAGTGCTGTCAGCTTTCTAAAGGTGGCTCTGCCCTGATTTTTCATCTTGCCCTTGGAGAGCATATGGAATTAGATTCATATCAGAGAGAAAGTAAAAAAGTAAAATAAAATCCCCTTTTTCCACTCTCTTGCAGTCAAGATAGTGTGTGTAAACTGAAAGGAGGTGGTGGGAAGATTCTGACACCAGGATCAGGCTGCCATCCTTGACTCTCCATAGGAAGGACGACTGGTTCTTCTCCCATGGTCCATTATATCACAGAAACATCCAGGGCTTCATAAAATCTGGGCCCTGGCCGGGATGATTGGGAACAGAGGATCCAGGACTCTAAACTGGACCTGATGTTATAGGATCCTAGAAAGTCAAGCTGCAAAGTAGAAATCTTTTCCCATTTTAAATATGGAGGCTGAGGGACAGTGAGAATTTGAAGAGTCATAACCACTATCAGTATCATCACTGTCATCATCTGTGAAACACATTCTATGTGTCAGGCCCTTCACATATATTATCACATTTAAGCATCGCAACAAACTATTGAGGAAGGCATTATCCCCATTTTAAGGAGGCGAAAACTGAAGTCATTTACCCCAGATAACTAAAGTAAGCAGCAGAGAGCTACACTGTTTCACAAATTAGGGGCTTGGACAAATATAGAATTAAAGTAGCTCAGCTCCTCATCTGATGTTTCCTTTGTTACTTCATGATGCCTCTTGGGAAAGCACAAAGAAAAAAAGGCCCAATTAAGACAAGTGCCTCATTTCCTCATACCTAAGTAGTTCTACAATAAGGGCCTGGCTGCGTATCGGCTGACTCTCCTCCGGCCAGGTTAGGGCGTTGTGGAAACCGAGGCACTCCCTTGACTCTTGACTCTTCTTTCATTGAACAATATTCAACGACTATTTATTGAGTCAATCATGTGCCAATCACTGTGTTGCTGACAAAACATGGGACCAAAGGAATACGTACCTGGAGACCTCCAATTAGAGCAAAATAAAATGCTTTTTTAAAACCATACCACGGGCTACCAGCTAGTAACATCAGACATGTGAGCAGCCAGGAGGGTAGGGAAGCAGAAGGCCACGTCCAAGTCTCGGCTGTACCACTGTTGGTTATAGAACTCGGGAAAGTCTCTTAGCCTCTCTGGGCTTCTCCGAGCCTCAGTTTCCTGATTTGTAAAATAAGAATTAAAATCCATACCCCAGGAGGATTAACTGAGAGAAGGGATGCGAAAGAGCAAGCAGCGGTTAGTGTGAAGGGAATGAGTGTGTATTTACATAAGCATTTCTGTAGATCTGGCTGTGCTGTTGGTTGTCCCTTGATTATTACTTTGCTGTATCAATCTTTCTGCCTGAAGTAGGAAAGATTTTCTTCCTGTGATTCAGGCAAGACCCAGAATATCCAAAAACTGGGTAAAGACTTTATTCCTATTTGTATATTTCTCCTCCAGGGACCCTCTAGATCAATCCTGTTCTACAGAATGTTCTGCAGTGATGGAAATGTTCTATACCATGTGTGGCTGTGGAGCTTGAAATATGGCTAGTGTGACAGAGGAACTGAATTTCTATTTTAATTTTCAATAATTTAAGCAGCCACAAGTCCCGAGTCCAATAGCCCACAGCCTCCTGGGCCCTTCCAAGGAGACACCCTCCCCGCTCCTCTTCCTGGTTTGTTTTGTCTCACAGAAATCTGTCTACAGCAAGCAAAAATCATTATCTCCTCCTAGTCATTAATTCTGCCATTTCCAAACTTTGGTGTGCATGAGAATCACCTGGAGATCTTTATAAAACAGTTTCTTAAGCCTACTCTCAGAGTTACTGATTCTGTAGGTCTGGGGCAGGACCCGAGATGTTCTTTTCTTTTTTTAAATATATCTTTATTGATTTCAGAGAGAGGAAAGGAGAGGGAGAGAGAGAGATAGAAACATCAATGATAAGAGAGTCATTGATCAAGCCCTCAACTCGGGCATGTGCCCTGACTGGGAATCAAACCCCAATCACCTGGATCCCAGGTCGACTCTCAACCGCTGAGCCACGCCCGGCTAGGCGAGCAGGACCCGAGATGTTCTTTTCTAGTCCATTCCCTGGTGTTGCTGATGCTACTGGTCCAAGGACCACACTTTGAGAACCATGGGTTAATTAAGCATCTAATTTGGAGACAGCTGTGCTTCAGTGGAATCAGTAGATGCTGGAGGCTCACTTGGACACAAACCCCTGAAGTATTTGGTTCTCAATGCTGGCTTCCCTTTGGAATCACCTGGGGAGCTTTTAACAGTCCCGAGGACCAGTCCTCAGCCCAGACCAGTTAAATTAGAATCTCTGTGGTGATGATCCAAATGTGAGTGTTTTTTAAAGCTCCCCAGATGGTTGCAGTCAGCATCGAAAACCACTGCACTGATGGGACTTCAGCAAAGTTCTTTGCCTGTTAAGTGGTAACAAAATTCACTCTGTATCATGGGGCCATTGTGAAAATGAAATAAGACTGTGAGTGCGAAAGGGTTTATCAACTGTTGGACCTTAAAGTAAGGATTCAGGTATGGACAGCCTCGGAAGGGCCCACCTGCGAATGCTGCGGTCGTCCCGGCTGAGTGGCGATAACGCGGCTCTCTGTGGTTTGCGTTCCAGTACTGCCCCGCGGACCAGGCCGCTGCAGGCACGGACGCCGAGCACGTTCAACAGTTCTACAGCCTCCTGACAGCCTCCATCGACGTATCCAGAAGCTGGGCAGAAAAGATCCCTGGATTTACTGATCTTCCCAAAGAAGATCAGACGTTACTTATAGAATCAGCCTTTTTGGAGCTGTTTGTTCTCAGACTTTCCATCAGGTAACTACTATTATCTAATCTTCCGTCCACTCCTTTCTTTGAAGAAGTTTGAAACCTGCTGTGCTTGTAAATGAGTCATCAGAGAGAAGGCTGCACAGGAAGGAAATGTAAAATATGGTCAGGCTGCGCAGTGGGTAGTGCATTGGGCCAGAAGGCAGGACTGCTGGCTTCCACCCTCTGCTCTAATGTGGACCGGCTCTAAGACCCTGAGCAGGTCACTTGCCTCATCGGAAGTTCCGTTTCCTTCTTTGTAAAATGAGGAGGTTGGATTTGGTGACCTCTGAAGCTCCTCCTAACGCCAACATTCTGTGATTCTACAGAGTCCCATGGTGCATAAGGTATTTCCTGGGAGCAAGTATTTGTTTTGAGCGTTGCATTTACCTCACGGGTTTCTATTTACAAGTCACTGTTCTATTACACCAGACGGGGCTCTAAAGAGTCGCCACAGCTCCTTAACCCCCAATGTTTACTCCAAGAGAATAGCTCCTAGATCAAAAGATTCGGTTCAACCTGTCATACTCAGTGACACTGAACATAAAGTGGGAGTTCTTTTCCAAAGAGCTGGAACCTGGGATCTCAGCTCCTCTCATAATGTCCATGTGTAACATTTTAAATTCAATCTTCCTTGCTTCCTTGCAGTTATGTATTTTTAGGAGATAGTACCAACATTTCACAGAATATTATAGGGGAAAAAAGTCCCCTTCTCCCCCATTCTCTTTCTTACCCCCCTCTTCAGTTTTATACTGTGTTAGGAGAAATTCTTGTTTAAAGTGCAGTTTCCCATGCCTCATTCCCAGCTCTTTTGGTTGGGAGCTGTCTTAGAGGAAGTCCAGAAATCTGCATTTTAACTCATGCTCCAGTGATTCTGATTCCAGTGGTCTGAGGTCCAGGTATTAAACTCTGAGACTGAGCCATTCTGTCCTGTGTACCTCTGTGGAGGGATCTGTGGGAGAGACAGATCTAATTACAACTAGAGTGCCAATAATTAGCATCATTACAACTAATCTTGTGTACGCAGGAGCCTGGCCAGAGATGTGACTATCATTTGTTAGGCAGACAGCAAAGGATTAAGTAAAGGATTAGCTCCATGCGGGCAGGCACTATACATGCTCTGTTCACCAAGTTTTCTCCAGTGTCTGGCTCTAGGAATGGCACATTCTTGACAGAAATACTTGATGAGTGAATGAATGACGCTCTGCGTCCAAGAGGCACAGTTAGAGAGATATTAACTTGTTAGTGCAGTAGGCTGAAAGAGATAAGTATGTGGAAAGAGATTTGAAAATTAAAGGAAGGCTAAGATTAAAGTTAGGACCACATAAAATTCAGAATTAATTACATCGAACACTCCTCTTATGTACCAGGCACTATGCATGGGCTTTCCAATCCAATATTTTATTTAATTCCACAACAATCTTAGGAGGTAGCAAGTAGAACTCCTGTTTATACATAAGGAAAAGGAAACCCAGAGAGAGTAAAGGAGCGCCGAAGGCCCCACGGCTGAGTGGTGATGTCCAACTAGAAGTTCCAGGGCACATTTCATGAGAGAAGTAGAGGATGCTTATGGACATAATATAAACTGTCAGGACAGATTTAGAAATAGCCTTCCACAGTACCATTGTTAAAAGCAGAGAAGGTAATACAAAATAAGGACTCTTGATTTTAGGCCACTTTTTAGTTTGTGATTGACTTCTGGCGCTTGCAGGGACTTGGTGTTTTTAGAGTCTGCGCAATGGAATTATAGTGTGTAGCCTCAGGCCTTATCAGTTTTTGACATTTAAGAAAATGAGGGAACAGTCTCAGTTCACTGCAGAGAGAGGCAATGCACTGAGTTTCACTTCCACAGTTCGTGAGTGCCTGCGTCTCTGTGTCCTGTCCCAGGGTAATCCCGCAACCGAGTCTAGCAGCTTCCCCGGGGTTGGTGCTCACCTAGAAAGTTAGCATAGACAAGTGGTGGTGGTTGTTATCCCAGGAGCACAGTCTTATTAGTCAAGGGTGTTTGGGCAGGTTTCACAGCACCACAATGGATTCTGAACACTGCCCCATGGCCGTCTGGGTGCCTGTGTGTTATGATGCTATCCCATTAGACGGACTGAACAGACCTAGTTAATGTGTTTCTATCCCCCACCCCCAACTTTCTCTTGTAGGTCAAACACTGCTGAAGATAAGTTTGTGTTCTGCAATGGACTTGTCCTGCACCGACTTCAGTGCCTTCGTGGATTTGGGGAGTGGCTCGACTCCATTAAAGACTTTTCCTTAAGTTTGCAGAGCCTGAACCTTGATATCCAAGCCTTAGCATGCCTGTCAGCACTGAGCATGATCACAGGTAAGCACCACCCTGCTGTTACCCAAAGTGACCACCTCCCCCTTTCTCTCCTTTCCTGTGTTAAGGTGGATTCTGGCTTTGGTTGTCACACACACCAGAAAATTAAGAAAATGACTGGCACTTTTCTGAGATCTGTGACGTTAAACCTAGTTTAAACAAGAGACATATATCTGTAATTTATTGTCATGAATCTCCAGGAGAGAGAAGTCCTATTGAGCTATCATTGTCAACAAGCCCAATATGTGAAAATCTAAGTTTCCACAGGCGTTGTGTTGACAGTTGAACTAGCTGCTGTAGGGTTATTTTTACATGGGTTTCAAAGGAAGATTACCTTAACCAGCCTTTTCCTGTGGGGTAGAGGGGCAACTCTTCCCCTCTCCCCAGTCCTTGGCTATTGACCCAAAGTAAAACCAAAGAACTACACATATATAAAACACACATTTATTTATTTATGCACAACTTTGTTTAACAACTTCGATTGGCAGAGAGAACTGAGGAAAATGGATATTTGTAAACAACAAAAATGAATGCCTCAGCTCAATTTTTAAAAGTTAAGAAACAGAAGCATAAAACATATTCAATTTCTATATTATGTCTTTCTATCCCTAGACGTCTCTCTCTTTCCATCTTTTGGGAGATAAAGAGTCCCAAGATGGAATGAGAGAGAGAGAATGAGAGAAGAGAGAACTAGAAAGGCATATCGGGTAAGCGAGGAGATCCCATCTTCCTGTGGCTGCTCCCGAGGCCCCAGGCCCCAGCTCCCTTTGTGCCTTGATACTTTCAGGGTTTCTGGTTTGACCTCCTCTGTTTTAGCCAGACTGGGGCCTGGTGAGGCAGTGACCACAGGTGGCGGCTCCAGGAGAGGCTGGCCAGACCTGGGGCTCACCTCCCATTTTTTTTTTTCATCAGACTGGAGCACAGCCTAGGCTGTGGGACTAAGAATTGAAGTTCAGATTTGATACCCTCTCGACTGTAGAAAACATGTTTTTCAGGCAGATGATGAGTTTCACAGGGGAAACAAATGCATCCTTTGGCACAGACGGGCCCTTCTTTCTGATCATCAGACATATGCATTGTTTCCTTGCACCTTCTTGGGACCTTTCTTTTAGCTAACGTGAGATATGTCTGAGCACCTTAAGGGGCTAGGCTGGTTCACCACTGAACAATTTACATGGAGGCAAAGGAAATTAAATGGCATGTGCTGCAGTAGGAACCAGACACTAGCTTATTCCCTCGGTATTTGGTCCTGACTGAGAAACTCCCTTCTTTTGATGGGAGCTGCCAGGGACTTCCAAGGGAGACATTAATGAAATAAAAATAAGGCAGTCTCTAAGGATATGGATTTGGTTTAAAGGACTTTCAAAGCGCGTATGGGAGACCCAAAGAAAATAAGCACATTTAAGGCACAAGCAGCCAGACTGAGTTCAGAATCTGCACTAGATTCACCCGTGTTCCATCCTGGAGGGATGGTGACAGAGACCCTCAAATTAGACACATGCCTGCCCCTTCCCTTTGGGAACCCCAGGTGGTCCAAAATCAGTCTCAGGGACATGAGGAAACAGGTGGTGGCTTTAGAAAGCAGTATGGTGAATTTCTCCTTGGATGTTTGAGAGAGGCTCAGAGAAGGACAATGATATTAAAGGAATTAAGCGGCACTTAGAATGGGCCAGCTCTTTTATGGTGGACTTCCAGTTCCTGCCCCCCAGTCCTGCCAGCCTGTGCAGAGCACGTTGTTTAAGGTGCTGTGGTTATAACATACATAAGCCCCTCTTCTTTCATTTCTGGGCCTGACAGTACTCTTTTTGTGATTTGCTGGTTGCGAGGGGGTTTGAAATGTGTGTAATCATCAGTAAGTGGCAGAAAAGGCGATGGCTGGGAAACAGCGGGGCACATTGTTGTGGATATTAATTTTCATTTGAATATGGGCTCCCGTGAAATCTTGACTTCTGAGTAAGCTCCGTTGATCATAAAGGATGATTGTGGAATATGAGTTGGGCTATTGGCATCGGAGAACAAACAGCCCAAAATTGTCTGTTCCTAAACCACAGAGAACTCATGAAAGGAAACAGGGTCTTGCTTCCAGGAAAATTAAGAATCTGGACAGTATTGGCCGTTTGCACAAGCATGGCTTAATTTTTTTTCTTTTTTTTTCTTCTTCCCCTACCTCTCTCTATGTGAAAAACTGGGTGGTGAGGTGGGGCAGGAAATGGTTTCTTTCAGATCACTCTGCTTCCCTACAGTAAAAGGGAGTTCCCCACAGTTATGGTTGTTAAATGTTTTTAGGCCCCCAGTTCATCTACACTAACCACTCCTTTTTGCCAGTGCCACGTCCCTGACATAGGAGGGATGGAAATGCTTTGCTTCTGATGAGGTGCTAATGAGGGGATATCTAGTTGCAGTTAATTATGATTAATAAGTAAGAAGCCCCCCAAATAGAAAGTTTGTGTGGAATTGCCAGTTTATAAATATCCATTCATTAAACAACTGTTGAGGGCTGTCTGTATTTCAGACACAGGGTCAGTCTCCAGGGGTGCAAAGATGAGTCATGCATGAATTCTGCTGTCAGAAAGTGTATAGGCTACTAGGAAGTCATATCTGATTATGAGGCAATGAACTCGATATATGGTGGTGAGTGTTCAGGTCCTTAAAAGGGACCGATTCAGTGCAGGGGAAGTCCAGATTACTGCTAACATTTTGGGGGTGTAGAGAGGTGGAGGTGCTGGTCATGAATGGCCTCCCAAGGAGGTGGTATCTAGACGTAGCAAGATACAGAAGGACACTGCAGTCAAGGAAACGGCATAGCAAGGTCATGGCAGTGGAGTGCTTCAGCACATTTTGGGGGAAAACGGGTACAGTGGAATTGCACTGAGCATTTGTTAAATCACATATATAATCTCAATAGCAAGAAGAGAAAGAAGAGTGCAGGCCGTTGTGCTCAATGACTGGTATGTCCTGGAGTGAGCATGTGAGTGAACCCGCTGTGGGTCCTGGTGTCTCCTATGTGGTAGGCGTGGTGCTGGAGATTCAACAGTGAGCAAATACAGTCCATGCCCTCATGGGGCTCACGTTTAAAGGAGGAGGCAGGCAATAGTTACATAAATATCTGATTTCAACCTGTGTATCTTTAAAAGAGAAAAAATAATCTAGACTGGGAGTATAAGGAAAAAACTTCCTTGAAGAAATACTGTATGTGGTCTGTGATTTAAGAATGAGTAGGTTTTACCTAGGTAAACATGGAAAAACATGAGCACAGACCTAAACAGCTCTATCATTATTATTATTTTTTAAAATATATGTTTATTGACTTCAGAGGGAGGAAGGGAGAGGGAGAGAGAGAGACAGAAACAGAAACATCAATGAGAGTCATTGATCGGCTGCCTCCTGCACGCCCCCTGCTGGGGATCGAGCCCACAACCCGGGCACGTGCCTGACTGGGAATCCAACCGGGATCTCCTGGACCCTAGGTCGATGCTCATCCCCTGAGCCAGGCCCCACCGAGCTAAAAAGCTCTATTATTTCACTCAATCAATCTCTCTCCCCCCTCCTCTCTCGCCTCCTCTCTCATTCCTTCCCTCTCCTGTCTTCCCTGCCTCCCTTCCTCGCTCTCAGTGGGGATGGATAGCTAAATGCACAGGAACCCAGCAGTGTCTTTAGATACTCACACCGCACAGGTTAGGAGTGTGATCTCTTGTCTGTTTTGTTCACTGCTCTAACCCCAGTGGCCATAAATAGGTACTCAATAAGTATTTGTTGAAAGAAGTAATTAATCAATTAGTTAATTAGGTGCACAAAGTGTAGGAGGGAGTTCCGGGGAGGCTGAGGTCATCTCAGAATGAGGAGGGACATTCTAACACAATGTTCAAGGCAGCCTGGTATAACAGAAATGTTTCTGGTCTTGGAGTGAATGAAGTTAACCACTTGTTAATTTTGACCACGGGCAAGCCACTTAACTCTCTGAGCCTTACCTTATTTATTAAATAAAGATCATCTTTATCCTGCCTAATTCAAAGGGTTATTGTGAGGGTGTAATAAAATAATCTAGGTAAAAATGTAGTAAAATAATAAAATAATCTAGGCAAAAGTAGGTCTACAGTTGTGAGTACGTGAAACACAGTTTATTCTTCTGTTATTATTTATTATTGCATTCTTTTCCATATAAACAACTGTAAACCTATGTTTGCCCACCCTGTGTTTTTTATTATCAGCTGGAACGGTGAACTCATAGTCCAGCTGGTGCTGGGCATTTTCTGTAGCATCTTGTAGTGGAGATTCTTATCTTAGGTGGGAGTTTGAACTAAATGACTGAAATTCTTTCCGATGTATATACACTATGGTTTTGACACATAAATTCATTACTTAACCATTTCTAGAAGATGTATTTTAAAGTTCTGAATACATAATAAAGCTGAGTTAAAATATGGAAGTATTGGATAAAAATAATGTAGCTCAAAATGCAAGAAATACTGAGAAAATTGTTTTGTTTAATGGTGGGCAAAGATCTTAAACTAAAATCTGTGTGCAACTCTCTAGGAAGGGGGAAAATTCAAATGTCTGATTTCCTCCAGAATTTGTGAACGCTCTGAATAGTCAGCTCTGCAGCCCTGTTTACCAAGCTGCAAGAAGGAAGGGGGTCCCTTAAAATAAAATGTCAGTGATTGGGGTTTTGAGGAATTTGAAATTACTAGGAAGCTCCCAGACACTTAGTGACTCCCTAGTGATTCGAAAACCTTGCTGGCTGCTGGCAGGAGTTTGCATGGAGACTGAATTTTATCTCAGCCCCTTTGAAAAAGTAAAGAAGCCACAAATCCAGTAGCTGTTCAAAACAACAAAGAAGGTGCCTTTGGCTTCTAACAGGAGTGTCTCTGAATTCCTCAAGGAATTCCAGGCCCAGGGTTGATCCAGCTGGCAGGAGGTATCGATCTCCACTTGAATTCACTGAATAAATAATGGTTGCCATAGTTATGGAGCAGTCACCACTGGTTGGAGAGCAGGGAAAACTCCGAGGCACCTTTTGTGAGTTTGGCCATGAGAAAGTCTGGTTACAAGGCTCCATAATCAACCCCCTCCCGAAATCCAGCCAAGAGCATTGCTCAGTTTCTTTATTCTGATAATGAATATGGGATCTTGAATATAATTCAAGGCATGAGGCACCGAGAGGAAGGGAAAGCTTAAATGAATGGATTGATATTTTATTCTGGGAGAAGCATCTCTCCCTGGGTTATGAACCTAATTTGACATATCTCAGTATTAATAGAATGTTCTATCAGCAAGATGATTGTGTGATCATGTTGCAGCTACTAGAGGGCTTCACAAAGGACCAAATCCCCATTTGTTCTATTTTAACATTGTTTATTATACAAAAAAAATCAGCCTGGAAATTTTAAAAGAAAAGAAAGAGTTGAGTTATCTGACAATCTCATCAATATTTTCACTTTTCTGTTCTTTCACCCTTCTCTATATGCAGAAATAATTTTTACATAGCTATAAACACGGCTTAGACACCACTTTATGTTCTGTCCTTTAATGTGACGTTATGTATTTTTTCCATATTACTTCATAGCCTTAGTATTTGTCCTTTCTGATGTCTAAAAAATCTTCCATTACGTGGACATACTATTTTTTACTTAACAGTTCCTCTGTTCTTCCACCCTTTATCTTTTCCCGGCTTTTAAAATAGATAATGCTATCCAAAATGTCTTCATGAATACAGTTTTATTCTTCTGTTGAATCTCTCCTTCAGATAAATTCCCATGAGTGGGATTACTTGGTCAGAGGCAATAAATATTTTGTAGCTCTTGAAATATACTGTCAAATTTGCACTCTGTGTTTTTGGGTTTTTTTTGTTTTGTTTTTTTGCTTTGGGGGGCAAATAAAACTTTTAGACATCACCATTCCAGGCTGGATTACTCTTAAAGTTCACTCTTGAGTGCACATATTGAGTAAAGGTAAACCATAGGGGACAGATCTGCAGCTGGGCTGATTAGCTAGTTCCCTGGGGAAAGCAAAATTATATACTGCAAAGCTTGGGAATCGGGGGACTTTATTGCTCTTTTTTTGACCCTGCCATTTGCCACGTGTCAGGTATTATCTTGGGTGTTGACTGTATTGTGCGTGTAAAACTCTTCAGTTGACAGGACACTTTCATGTAGCATCATCTTAGCTGAGCCTCACAATAACCTATGCAAGTGGGTTTTATCACAATCACACTTTCTCTTTTGATTTACTGTGTAATATTTAAGACACACAGAAAGAAAAGAAGAAGAGAGCATCTACCATTCTGTAATCCCTATTTTTCCTAAGAGGACATTGAGCCTTAGAGAGATTAGGTCACACCGCCAGTAAGTGACAGAACCAAAACTGGAACTCGGCTCTGACTCCAAGTCCAGTGCCCTTTTCTCTGTATTACGTTGCATTGAGATGAGACGTCCGCTTATTACAATCCATTGAGATGCTGTTGGCAATTTTCATGGTTGGACTTGAGTATAATTATAATACCTCAAAGTTGGAAGGGACCTTAGAGGCCATTAAATCCAACCTCCTCCTTTTAAGATGGGCTCTAGCGAGGGGAAAACTCACCCAGGGCTTTTGTAAGACCTCAGTAAGATAAGGTGTGCAAAATAACAACCATCCTGTCATTCATTCAGTATGGCTATGTGCAGGAAACTGTGCTTCCTCTGCATAATTCACCTAAGCTGGTCTTCCCAGAAACCCTGAATTGCGTATGTTATTATCTTCATTTTATAAGGAAACCAGGGCTGAGAGGTTAAGGGACTTGCTCAAGGGCACACAGTGAGTGACAGACTGGGATTCAAACCCTGGTGCTGCTTGATACCAAAGGGCATGAAGTATCTCTAAGAGGGTGGGCACTTTGATTGTAAAATGCCATCCCAACTAGCAGAACGGAACCCAGGCCTCGACTGGGGAGTCAGGTTTCCTAAGATGTAACTGCCTCCTAAACTTGCCCTTTCCTATGCCTCTGCAGAACGACATGGGTTAAAAGAACCAAAGAGAGTGGAGGAGCTATGCAACAAGATCACAAGCAGCTTAAAAGACCACCAGAGTAAGGGACAGGCTCTGGAGCCCACCGAGCCCAAGGTCCTGAGTGCCCTGGTAGAACTGCGGAAGATCTGCACCCTGGGCCTCCAGCGCATCTTCTACCTGAAGCTGGAAGACTTGGTGTCTCCACCGTCCATCATCGACAGGCTCTTCCTGGACACCCTGCCTTTCTGAGTAGGAGCAGCCTGAGCGGGGAGCCGCCTCATCTGCTAGCACCTGCTTGCTAAGCTGCAGATGGGCCTGGACACCTACCATTCCTGTCCTTCCTTAAGAGAGAAAGCAGCTCCTGACAAAAAGAAAGACTTTATTTTTCTGGCACTTTTCCTTACAACCTAAAGCCAGAAAACTTGCAGAGTATTGTGTTGGGGTTGTGTTTTATATTTAGGCTTTGGGCTTGGGGTGGGAGGGGGGTTATATAGTTCATGAGGATTTTCTAAGAAATTGCTAACAAAGCACTTTTGGACGATGCTATCCCAGCAGGGGAAAAAAGGATAATATAACTGTTTTAAAACTGTTTCTGGGGAATACAATTATAGTTGCTTTGTATTTAAAAACAAGAACAGCCAAGGGTTGTTTGCCAGGGTAGGACCTGTCTTGAGATGATTGCTTTAGAATATACTTCCTGTATCAAGGGTACGTATGTGGTGCAAACAAGGCAGAAATTCCCTCGTCTTAACTTCTTTCTTCCTTTATTTTAACAGATGGTGAAAGATGGACAATAACCTATAAATCAGACATAGCAAAATTATAATGGCTGTTCGCTTCCATATACAAGTGCAATTTTTAAAGTGCTGTCTTACTAAGTCTTGTTTCTTAACTCTCCTTTATTTTATACAGAAATAAAAAGGAGGCAGTCAAGTTAGCAAATGACAAGTGCTAATTTCCTAGCAGAGGCTTTGTCCACCTGCCCTACAGAACCCTTCTGAGGTATGGCCCATCCTAGATTCCAGGCCATTCTTAATGGATCCAGATCCCTCCCCTGACTGTCCAGATGTCCTGAAGGGAGCTCAGATTGTAAGAGGGATTGCATACAATTGTTTTGGTTGTGTTCTATCAACCCATCCACAGTTCCCTAAACTTCCTTCAGTTACAGCGACTGACTGACACAGTCATTCGGAAGCCCAGGACTGTTCAGTGACTCTCAAGTGTTTGATCCCTAGATGAGAACATGCACAAATGAGGAACTGGATCATACAGGGTAAACACCAGGGGTAACAAGGTTTTTTAATATGTATACTTTAATTTTTGTTACCAGTTAAAGAGACAATTTTGGAGAGCAAGCAAGTCTTATTTTTTAAATAGTATGAATGTGAGTACTAGAAAGGATTAGTGGGCTGCGTTTCAACATTCCGTGTTCGTACTCCCTTTTGTATGTTTACACTGTTAATGCCATATTACGATGAGATAATTTGTTGCATAGTGTCCTTATTTGTATAAACCTTTGTATGCACGTTATATTGTAATAGCTTTGCCTGTATTTATTGCAAGACCACCAGCTCCTGGAAGCTGAGTTACAGAGTACTTAAATGGGGTGTTCACAGTGACTTGGATACGCCAATTAGAAATTAAATAAGCAAATATATATAAATATAGCAGGTTACATATATATTTATAATGTGTCTTTTTATTAACCATTTGTACAATAAATGTTACTCCCCATGCGGTTATTTTATGGTTCATTTGCAGTGACTTTCAAGGCAGTACTGTTTAGCACTTTGATATTAAAATTTTGCTTATGTTTTGCTAAATTCAAATAATGTTTGAAGATTTTTAGGTCTAAAAGTCTTTATATTATATATTCTGTATCAAGTCAAAATATGTTTGGCCATTTTGCTAAGAAACAAACTGAATGTGAAACCAATGTCACAGTAGCTTTTGTTAGCTCTGAATCATTTTTGCTTTAGTCTTTTTAAAGAAAAAATAACAAAACTATGCTGTTTATATTGTCATTAAATTATACAATCAAACAAATGCCAAATGAATTGCCTAATTGCTGCAAAGAGAAACCCAGATAGCAAACCATATATGTTTTGTTTTCCAAGAGTCATTCTGATATTTGATCATATATTATGTTTGTGTGAACTTTTATGAAAGATTATTTTTATATCAAGATGATAGCATCTGGAATGTTAGGATCTTGGAATGTTAGACTTGGAAGGGGCCTGACTTGTCAGCTAGTCCACCCCGACCCGAAAAGAGGAGAAACCCGGGCCCCAGCAAAGGGTAAAGAGATACCCAAAGTCAAACAGCTAGTACCAGAATCAAGACTAGGACCTAATTCTCCTTTTCATAGTCTTTTTACTCAACTTACTGCATCTATAGGAAAACAGGCTTTTAAAAATAACCAGTAATACTTACATTTTATCTAATGATAACCATGAATATAGTACTTTTGCATTAATTTTTCAGCTTATATGCAAACATGATAAACATTATTAAATACCAGGAAAGCTAACATTTAACATAAGGTAGCTTCAGACCAAATTCAAGTTGAATTTGAATAAATTAGAAGTACTGTGCATACATAACCCTTTTGTGTACCATTAGTATTGGAACAGTCCTTGTTTTTTTTGTCATGTCTGAAAAAAACAACAAAAACACGAAACAGAGCCCCAGAGAAATGCTGTTCCTTTTTATTTTTACACCCATCAGATTTAAGGAAAAGACTTTTTAGCCATGATATCAATTGGTTGGAAGGAATGAAGAAGGTTTTTATAGTTCCAGACACTAGTGCTGAAAATAAAGATTACAGCCAGTGTTCTTTTGTCTTCCATAGTTATTACAACTATGAGCACCTCCCAAGTCACCTATCAATTCAACTCTTTTTTTGTCTTGATGTTGACACACGTTTTTACAGAGTGGATGACCAAACTAGCTCAGAAGAGGACAGCAAGAATTAAAGCAGGTGATTCTTCCCTTGCGGGAAAGCTCTCTCAGTGTGAACATGCCTTCCGTGGGCAGAAATCAGGAATCCACCAGCTGTTAATGGAGAGTGCCTTGCTTTCATTTCAGACAGCAGAGTTTTCCAGAGTTTCTCTGCTCCTCAAACAGCATTGCTCTTTAGTATGTATTAACCTGTGGTTTGAAAGAAACGCTCTTGTACATTAACAATGTAAATTTAAATGATTAAATTAAATTACATTTTATCAATGGCTACTGGTGTGTTGAATGAGCATGCTTCATTTAACAGTATTTTCTTAATCATTTATATAATAGTATTTGCTCTGCACTCTTAAACACATCCCCAAATGGATTTTTTAAAAGGCTTACTAATGCTGAAAAATTAATAGGCACTCCAATTAGAAAAATATTAAACCTCACTGATTGGGAAGGACATTCTAAATTCAATAACCATTTATTGACTACTTCCTGCGGGCAAAGCACTGTTGGGTTCTTTGAGGAGATACAGACACACAGCATATGAAACTAATTTTCTTTCAACTGTACATAACTTCAGTGGAGTTAACAATTTGTTGTCTAAGTGTATTATTTAGGATTCTGAAGGATTTGTTTATATACCAAGATGATGGGATATTGATTGTTTGTGAACCAGAATTTACAAGAATCCAAGTTAGAGTTCTCAAAGACTGATCAGTACTGTGCCTTTTTGCAGAAGCCCTTACTACCACATTACTAGACGCCCCTCTCTGTGGGCAACACAAATGCAACTTTTATTCAACTCTACCCCAAACATCATCTATCGAGTTTGTGCAAACACATTTTCCTGTGTGTGGATGGTTCAAAAAGAGAAATTCGGAGCTCTCATGCTTTACTCCATCGGTTTATGCATAAAGTAGTTTCTGTGACATCTAAGTGCCATGTGTGATCTAAAAGCCAAACCATTCTTCCTGCTTCTCAGCAGTTCCTTCGTTTCCTCAGCAATAAAATAGGATTGGTAAGAAAAAATGAGAGAGATAATGAAGCATCATCTTGCATGTGAATTTAAATACAGGGGCTTGGCCAAAGAAAGAAAGAAAAAGAAAGGGACACTAGGAAACAAAAGTTTGGTTTGAATGGGCAAGGAGGCAGGAAGGTCAGGGCTAACTAAGGGGTACTTGCCTGTAGTTGAATTTTCGTAAGTTAAATACACAAAGATAATACAAGAAGCTAGATGTTGACTTTTTAAAAAAATTGTGGTAAAATACACATAACACCATCGTCACCATTTTTAAGTGTACAGTTCAGTGGTGTCCCAGACATTCACGTGTTCAACCAATCTTCAGAACGCTTCATCTTGCAGAACTGAGACACCTACAGGTGTTGTGCGAACATGTTTCATTTTAGAGTAAACCCGTAGGAGTGGGATCGCTGGGTAGGTTTCACCGTGTAAGAAGCTGCCAGGCCTTTTTACATAGAAATAGAATATTTAGCCAGGCGCACGCCACTCAGGATAAACATATTTCTCAGACTTCCGTGCAGCTAAGGGTGGCCTTGGCAGTCTGCTCTGGTCAATGGGATGTAAGTGACAGTGTCATCTGGGTACTGTGTCGTATACGCCACTCTCTCCTTCCAGATGGCATCTGACGGCAGCCTTCGAGAGACAATATTATTATTGTCTGGCCCCAGAAAGTGTCTCTGTGGGTGGAAATTTCCACTTGGAGGAGATTCAAGAGTAGTATCATGATAGGTGGTATTTTAAGACGGCTCGTGGGCAGGCCTGGTCTTGGAATATATCTGATTTGTATTGTAACCCACGTCAGCTGAGCCGCTGCTCTTCAGGATCTAGAAGGGGTTGTTTTGAACTCCTTATTCTACCAATGGGGAGGCCCAAAGATGACCTCAAGATATCTTCAAATTCTGCCGATTTTTATACTAGCCTTGGCTTTAGGGTGCCGCTTCTGTTTGCTTAGCGCTGTTTATGAACTGTCTTGCTATACTTCTTTTCGGTGTCACCCCTATTTCTGGAAGTACAGCTTGGATCTTTTCCTTAATTTCCACCCCAAAATCATGTATAAGACTTTCCCAGCTTCTAGAAACTCATCTTAATCGATAGCTGGTGTCATTCAGCTCTTCTTGTCCATCCCTCTCTCCACCTTGTACCTGGAACGTGAACGCCACCTTAGACTACGGAGCTAAGGGTGCCTCCTGGGGATGGTAGAAAAATGAGCTGGAAGGAAGCCAGGTCTTTGAGAGTTTTGTGGAGAATGGCCACCCTTTCGGTCTTGGGTTGCTTATATTAAACTTTTCATGAGAAAGAAATAAACTCCTTGTTTAAACGACTGTTATTTTGAGTTTTCCCATTATTCAAAGATGAACTATAACCCCAACTAGGACCCACAAAATGCAAGTAAAATAGCCCATCTGCAGCGTAGGTTTTTTTTAAAAAAAAAGTGTCAGGCATATTATGGATAGTGACTTAGTGTGAATCAGTCATGTTTTGAGCCTACCAAAAAATCCCAAAGGCATCTTAGGTCACAATTATTTGTTCATTTATTAATTCCCTGATTCATTCAACTTTGAACCAGGTCCTGTGTTTCTGCTTCTTCATAACCTCATAGACCGGATGCAGCCTGCCCCCTCATGGTCATAATTCTTTCTATCTTGTGGTTTCTCTCTTATCACCTTCTAATTTCACTTTCATCACTAACCACCTTACTCTGTATTTTCCAATTCCTATTGCTGAGAGAGGAAATTTACTAGGTCTAGCTCAACTTTTCATGCCAGGCCGAATTAGGTCCCTGAACAATCTATGGATTCTTTGCCCTTGGTTTACCTCTGGTCGAATCAGCTGTGGTTGATGAAGAATAGGCATTGACCCTTCAGAAAATATTGTAGCTTGAATAGTTTCAGTCTGAAGGGGCTGTTATTATAGTGGCACTGTGACTATCACGTCTAGTAGAGTGGGAAGCTTGACTTGGTTCATGGGACCAATTGTAGAGGACAGTTTTGGTAGAATCATTCCTTCTCAATCTCTTTAGTGCCTAGCACATGCCTGGTTCCTTGAAACCCTTAGAAAATGCTTGTTGAGTGAATTCAAGTTACATATTCATTGATGGGGGTGGAAGATGGAAAACATCAAATTCCCAAGAAACAGACTATGTCATGATTTCCAAAGTTGTTATCTATGTAGAGCCAAAGTGTCTAGTTTCATATTTTTCTGAACTTTAATGCAAAAAAAAAAAAAGAAGACGACAGAGAAAGAGAGTGAAAATCAGCATAACCTCAAGGAAGGTTTGTTTTTTTCTTTCCTTTAGAAAGCAGCTGTCAGTTTAACTTATCCCAAAATACTGTCAGTGATGAGCATGACTGAAAATGCGTTTTATCTGTAATTAGAGAGATTACATTAAACACTATTATTTGCAGACACACATTGAATTAACCCTAATCTAGGCTAGCAAATAGTAGAGCCTGCCTATTTTTTGCCTCAAAATTTTTAGAAAATTGTGACAGTTGACACACGAGGGACAATGCTGACGAGATTTCTTTCCATCAAATGCCAGACAGTAATTGTAATTGCCTTTAAAAATGTTTTAAGCAGTTTCGTTAGTAAATCAGAAGTTGCCACAAATCATGCTGATAGTTTCTAAACATAGGGTTGTTGACTGTGCATTCCAATATGGGTTTAATGAATTGATTTTCTAAGGAATTTAACTTTGCATCTGTTTTCAGGTATAATTAATTCACTCTGATTAATGTGATTAGCATGGATATCAGTGGATTACACATGATCCCCTTTATTTATTCACTTATTTTTAATCTGCCACACTGTCTATTGGCAAATTATATAAGTGTTTTTGGGGAAACATCTTGCCAGTAGCTTTGATCACATTGGATTTCTACAAAGCAGAATCCTGGCAAGAATTCACTGATTATTCACAGACTGTGAAGCAATGTACTCTTGTTTGAGGGACCTATTAAGGTTTACACAGTCCCTGTCTTTAAAGAGTTTATAATCCAGAGGGGAAGATGAGACATACATTCCAATGAGAGTCACTTGTAAGAAAAAAATGACTGTCCTCAGATTCTTCTTTCTCTGAGTACCTCTTCTCTCCCCTGCTCTCCTTAAAGATGCTCTCCTTACCTAGGGTATGCCAATGGCCTGCTTCCCACTACCCTGGGCAGTCTTTTCATAGCTTCAGCCACCACTCGTGAATCTATATCTCTAACTCAGTTCTTATCCCTGAGCTCCCAACCTGGAGGCTCCAGATGCCTCCAGATAACTTCACCTGCATATGCCACAGGTACTTCCAATTGAACACACCAAACCCAAATCTGTGATCTTCATTCAAGTTGGGCCCTCCTGTCTTCCCAGTCTCTGTAAATAGCTCCTCCGTTCACCCAATCGTCCAAGCCAGCGATTTTTAACTGACGTACCGCAAGAATTTTTAAAACATGCAACACCTGACTAACTAGTCAGGGACACTGACCTCTTTCCCCTTAGGCTGTCAAATTAAAAAATGACAACAGCCAACACAACAATAGTCATCCAGTGTGAATGAATCAACATTATTCCCTTTTTTTGGTCACATTGGCAAAATATTTTTTGGTGTACCACAGAATTTTAGTAATTAGTTTATATGTGCCATGAGATGAAAAAGGCAGAAAATCACTGTCCAAGCTAAATTATTGCTGTGAGTCTCAGAACAGAAAGGTACTCATTTATTCTCCATGGTTCTCAAAATTTAATGTTCATTGGAATCATCTGGAAAGCTATTTAAAACAGTTTTCTAAGACTCATGTCCAGAAATTTTGATCCAGTAGTCTAAAGGGGGTCCATGAATTTGCATTTCTAACAAGCATGTGAGTGGCACCAGTGCCATGGGACCAGGAACCACATTTTGAGGACAACTGCCCTAGAGAATGAAAAGAGCTCAGGCCCATTTCTATGACCCATCAAATTATGACTGTGTGAGTAATCATTGCCAAAGAGTGAAAGCCCAGGGAGCAAATCTCCTCTGCATCAGCCAGAGGCAGTGTAAATTAACAAAACAGCATGTGATTTAAATACTCCATCATCCATCAACTGTGTATGGAGGGCTCGTCTCTGCTAGGCACAGTGCCAGGCACGGAGGCACAATGCTGAGTAAAACCATGACACAATCCATTTCAACAGGTCGACTCAAGCAATTCACTGAAACTTAGATGTCTCATCTGTAAAATGGGGATAAAATGGCACTGTGTTTACTTTATGAGATACCAAATAGAGGACTCTAGTAAGTGCCTTGTTCAGCACCTTGCATATTGATTCTCAATAAGGGTACTTAATAAATAATAATTAGTTCTTTTGCATTAGAATTAGTCACTCTAAAGTGCTTTCAAATATTAGTTGTCACACACAAAATATTAGTTGTCATTATTTTTAGCATTATTTCATAGATTCTGTCAATGAGCCTACCCAGGTAGTTGGCTAGACTTTAACAATATGAGAAGAAACCCCAAACAACTGAAGACATAGTGAGACTTTCATGGGAGAGCCCACAGTTTCTTTCTTTAAGATTTTTGGTGCTTAAATGTTAATAATAGTTTCCAAATTTTCCCCCCAAAAAGACTCTTCCACATTGGCATACTGCTTGATTAATTATAATTTTCCAGATAAATTGGAGTTGGCTCAGAAGCCAAGAGAAACCACAAAATACGATCATTCTTACTGGATTCTAGGATTTCAAGTGTCATCTTGCCTGAAAGGAAGTTTCTTTTTATGGAGATAAAAAGAAAACTCCTCTTTCTTATTAAAGACTAAATGAGGTACAGCCAAACAATGGAATGCTATAGAGCTTTGGGAATGATATTAATTTAAATTTATTGATATAGAAAAACATGGCCAAGACAGCAGCATGTGTCATTTTGATTTCTAAAAAGATTAGAGGCTTGCCCAGCCCGCGGCTTAGTTGGCTGGAGTGCCATCCCTTACACCAAAAAGGTTACAGGATCGCTTCCTGGTCAGGGCACATACCTCGGTTGTAGGTTCCACCCCTGATTAGGGTGGGTATAGAAGGCAACTGATCACTGCCTCTCTCTCACTTTGATGTTTCTCCCTCTCTCTTTCTCACCCCCCATCCTCTCTCTCTAAAAATCAGTAAACATATCCTCAGGTGAGAATTAAAAAATATATATTATAGGCTTATTTATGTGTCTCTACATAGAAAGAAAAGTCTGGAAAGCTATACTCTTACTTCTCTGTGAAATAATTATGATTAACCTCCAAAATTTAGGCTGTATCTTCTAGATTTATTCAATGACTATATGTGGTGTAATAAGTATTTAGAAAAGAGAGAGAGAGAAAATGAGTCCATATGTCCTACAAGGAACAAATAAACCTGTGGAAGCCCTCAGGCAATGTTTCTCAATCTGGATGCATATTAGTATCACTGGGGGAGTTTTAAAAGCATCTCAATAGCCAGGCTGCTCCCAAGACCAATTAAATAAAAATCTCTTGGGCTAGAAGCCAGGCTTCAATCCTGTTTAAAGCTCCCTAGGTGTTTTCAATGTGTAGCCAAGGTTGAGAACCACTCTCTGAGGAGAACTTCTGAATTTCCTTGCACTTGGTATATCATGGGTTCCCACAACCAAGCTAGGCCCCAAGAGAAACATCAGTGTTCCTTGGCTCCCAATATCAGCATGATTTTATTCATATTTCAGAATAATTTAGAAATGGATCAGGGCTAGAAATTACTCTGACCACTGTGTGGATTTAAGGAGAAATGGTGGACACAAGATATGAGTTAGACTACCTGGGTTCTTTGTGATGCCTGCCATCTGATAGCTGGGTGACCCTGGACAGGTTACTCTTCTCTGAGCGTTGGGTTCCTCATAGCTCTTGCCTCTTTGGGTTGTTGTTAGGATTAAACTAACTAAAATCCATGAAAAGAGTTTTGTAAAATGTATAGTACTATATAAGTATTATTATTTTTAGTATTTATAACTAATAGTATAAAGAATGTGCACAGGGAAAGATGATATCTGAGGAAGACACAAGATTTCCTTACTCAATAGGAGACCAAGGCCTCAGGATGGACAGGGAGATCAAAGCTCAAAAAGAATTAAATAGGGGCAAATCCGTGGGCTGATATTAAAAGCAACCTGACAGGTGGGACTAGGTGTGGCTCAGCAGTTGAGCGTCGACCTAGGATCCAGGAGATAGTGATTCGATTCCTAGTCAGGGCACATGCCCGGGTTGCAAGCTCGATCCCCAGTCAGGGGCATGTAGGAGGCAGCTGATCAATGACTATCTCATCATTGGTGTTTCTATCTCTCTCTCTCCCTCTCCCTTCCTCTCTCTGAAATCAATAAAGATATAAAAAAAATTTTTTTAAAGATAAATAAATAAAAGCAACCTGACAGGCCAAACATGAAACACTCCTTTCTCAGAATTCCAGAGAAGAGACTCTGAGAAAGATCTTTCCTTTGCTTTTCTGATGGCTTCCAGGAATTTATACCAAAGTCGTGATGTCCCAGGATAAATAAGTTTTCTTCTCATAATTAAGCCAGAGGTTCTGAGAATGGACAGAGGACAAGGCTGAATTCATTACTGAGATTGCTTGCAACTTAATTTGGGTCCCAAAGAGGTGGTTCCTATGTGTCATCAAAAAAGAAGTTTTGCATCTAGACAAGAGTCTACGTATGTTTCTAGGTTGACTTTTTCTTTTCCTCTGCACTTAATTTATTCTCTGAAAATCATGGACTCTGAAAAGAATTTCAATGCAACACTGTCTGTGGGAGGAGCTCAGCATTAGATGGGGCCATCTGAGATATCATTCAACATGGGTAGTGACTGAAGAAAGTTGAGAGCCCCTTAAGAATAGGGACTGTGACTTTTCATCTTCCTATGAAAAGTCATGTCACATAAAGCTAGACCCCCCCAAAATACATAATGAATCAATGCATTGGAAGTGCCTCCTGCAGGCACAGTTATTAGCTGTGGTAGGAAATTAGTAAATACTTGTGGAATGAATAGCACTGTAACCAGGTCTAACACACTAGAAATGTCTACTGTTGTTCATTTTAGCCCACTATTGGCTGCAATTTCTCACAGTTTATTGTCCCATATTCTCAGGGTTAATATGGGTCTACACTGAAGATAAACCATAGCATTTTTATGGTGCATTCCAGTTGTATTATTTAATTGAATCTTCACAACTTCAGGAAGCTTGACTGTTGTAGCAACCCAGGCAAGAGATCAAGGAAATCTAAACAGCAAGAGAGACAGTGGGAGGGAGAAAAGTGGGAAACTTTCAAACCAGGTTTCTGCTTGGACACCTGGGTGGATGATGATGCTATTCACTGAGATATGCAGGAGGGGTAGTTTGAGGGAAAATATGGCGCCTTGAGTTATGGACCTGCTGAGTTGTAGGTGCCTGTGTATCATCCAGGTGGCAGTGTTGAGTAGGACATTGGATAGGCAGGTGTGGAACTTAGAGAAGACATCTGGAGAGAGAGTCTTGAACGCCATCAGCACACAACAGTAATAGAAATCCAGGAAGAAGGAGTGTCAGTGGGAGAATGGTGAGAACAGTTTCTGGGAGCAGGATGTGACGGAAACCAGCCGCAGAGGATGGAGGGGAAGGTACAAATGGGCACAGCGCCGAAGAGACGGTAGTGTGGGAGGGGACATGAGGGCCAGTGAGAGGTTTTTAAGGATAGGAGAAACATGTTCAAATGCTAACGGGAAAGGATAAGATGAACCTGCTAGGCAGCTCGGTATCTGTCCATGACCGTATCTGGTCTCCACTTTTACTTCTGTCTTTCAAATATAGAACAAGTTTCTCTTTATCAACTCTAACTCAGAGTCGTACAAAATGAAATTCTAGGAAATGCAGTCCTCAGTTTATCCAAGTCTGTGTAGCACAATCCAGCACAGTCCACCCCTTGTCAACTTGGTATCTACGCGCACTTCTTTAGACACATTTAACTTCCAAATAAAAACACCAACATGACCATGCTTTTGTATAACAAAATTCAACTATCCATTCAACTAACATACAAACTTCTCCTAATGAAAGGATACACAAAGTCCACTTCAACCGTTCTGAAGAGCAAAACTTTGCCATCCATCTGGAACTAAACTGAGTCTTCAAAAGGCTATTACATAATTCAATCAGATCAGCTACTTCCAGGTGATGGGAAGACTAGTACTGCACCGCTCATTCTCTGTAAAATGAGTTCTCTGGTTAAAACACACACATAAACACACACACACACACAAATGCACTTCCTCTTCCATGGTGGAAATGGCCCAGTGTATAATCAGCCTGATGCCATGCCTGAAAAGTAGTGTCATATCCCCTGTTAGCAGCTGGGACTCAGCAGTGGAGGTAAACAGACTGGCTTTAATGAGAGGAAGTCCATGTTGACAAGATGACCTGTTCTGTGGACATCAGTCAGCCTCTTTCCTCAGTCACTCCTGTCCTTGCCCAGTCCACTCCTACATAAAGTGGCCATGATTATCTTGTTTGTCTGATTAAGATCTTCTCTAGTAAGACCGCTCCTTGGTGAGCATTAACCTGGGCCACAAATAGTATCATATTCTGTCCTTATTCAGAGGGGTCTATCCTCAAATCTCTTCTCCATATTTCATTTCCTCCAATTCTGCAATCATCTTCCTTCCAAATCTGAGACCAGTCAACCAAACCATTAGCTATTGCTCATAAATTAATGCACATCCATACCTTTGGTCATGTCTCCTTCCGGGCAAATGAACTAACCAGGTGCACTGGCTGGAGTTTGGCCACTGCGAAGATTTCTCTTTCACATTGTCATTCATGGCCACACGAGTGGGAGGGTAATGCTATAGGTATCCAATTTCAGCTTCTGCCAACTTTTTTGGTAGAAATATTTATAAATTTGTCCCACATGATCAGAAAGGTTGCCCCATGAGGCCAAAGGGGCAGATTGAGAGAGGAGACACCAATATAGCCGAAACAGCATTTATGGTCATCTGAATCACTTACTAATGAAATTTACTTGTGTCTTCAGGACCTGCTTGAGCCTCATCTCTTACATATCACTCCCATTTGATGAAGTGCTGCTCTACACACCCAAGATTGTTGGGTCATACGTCACCCACTTTGCGATTGGCATCTCAGGTTTCATGGTAACTGGTGGCCCATAGTCAAGTGTTTCGTCTCTTGTAGGGCCCAAAAACAAGCCAGAAGCTGTTTCTCAAAAGAATACTAATTGGGAAAGGATGACAAATCTGCTTCAAAATCTCAAAAGGTCTTTGCTATTATTCACCTACAAAGGCTTGTTTAATGCTCTATAATGAAGCTTTGTCAAGACACTCTAAGAACCATTAGGTCTTCTGAGTCAGACAACTGCTTCTAGTGGTCTTTACCAATGGGCATTGAGAAAAAAGGATTTGCTGTATCAATAGCTACCGAGGATATGTTGTTTTACTTCAGTAAAAAAACCACATCTGGAACAGTTGGAGAGAAAAGTTATTGGCAAAGTAAAAGAGAGCAAGAACAAGTTGGAACCTCTGCATCTGTCCATCGACACACCTGACTACAATGACCTTCAGAGACTAGTGGCTGCTGCTCTACTTCCACCTCCCATATTGGGGCAAATTCTTTTGACCAACTCTAATTCTGAGTCACAGAGTCAAGGGAATAGTGGGAAACGCAGTTCCCAGCTTACCCAAGCTGACCCAGCACAATCCAGTATGCTGGGTTTTGTGTAGTTTTATTTTCTATTCTTTAACAGGCACATACATATACATTATGTTTATTCTTTTGCATGTATGATTTAGTTCATAATTTAAAAAGAAGATTTTAATACCAATTTAAAAGTTGATGCATAGAAGCTCTTGCAACAGGGAAATTTGTTAAAAAATAAATTTATCTGTGCCTGGGAAAAATTACATTTTATATATACCATACTCTTCCTTCTTCTAAAAAGGAGATTCCTTTTCTGAGTGCCGAGATGAGTCTGAGGATGCAAATTGGAGAGGGAACTATGAGATGGGGGGTGAGGTGACAGTTTGGGATGAGAGGCCCAAGAGGAGTGTGTGTTTGGCGAAAAATCCTGGAGGGAGGAGTAAGATTTTTTTAAAAGAAAGGGAAGTTGCTATCAACATGGAAAACTGGGGAAAGGACAGAGACATTTAAAGGGGATTTTTTATTAAGGTTTACAATGTGATTTTGCAATATAAAATCCCTTCCCCTAATCCCATTAAATTTTCAGTAAAATATCCATTTCTCACCTACAGACCTGTATTGGGAGTATGTGAAAGTGCTGAGTGCAATCTCAATAGTGGGCTTGGAGCAAGAAGCCTGCTCTGTCGTTATATTGGAAAAAAAGCAAGACACTGTGATTAAATTGCTGTGGGCAGTTTCTGCCCTGCTAGAAGACACCCTGAGGCAGATTATCCTTTCTTTCAAGGAAATAAAGCGCTGAACTGACCCTCCAGTTACACAAACATAAAACAAGCTTCCACCCATTGTTCTCGGGAAGCACTGTATTGTAACCTGAATAAAGGTTTTTTAGCCTAAAAAGTTAGGTGACTGTGGTATAATATAGATTGCCCCAGCTAGGTTTTAGAAGCCAGAATTATACGTCTATAGACTTTGTTGTTTCTTTGGGAGAAATGTTTATTTTCTCTGTATAGAATTCAACCTGATTTTCTTTCCCTAGAAGCAGTTGCTTAGTCCTGTGAAAATGTATGTGCCCTACATGCAGAATAGGAAGCTGTGAGGGAGAGAAAGGGCGGAGGGAGGCATATGCAAGATCTTCACCTAGCCTTCGAGTAGTCTTTTAGAAACCTGGGCTCGGTTTGATGCATGCCAGCCGTTTAATGTCCTCCACATGGGACATGTGGTTAAAAGCATGGGCTTAGGAGTTAGACCACCTTCATCTGAATCCCCCTCTACCTTTGCTTTGAGAAAATTATAATGTCTCTGTTCTTCATTTTCCTTATTTTAAAATGGAGGGATGCTAGTTGTTATTCTATAAGGGTGCTGAGAGGATCAAAAGGGATATCTAGAGAGCTTAGCACAAGCTTGGCACATAGTAATATCTCAATAATTTTGAGCCATTGTTATTATCTCGGGGTTAAGGCTGAATAATCTAGAAAATACTGATAATGTGCCATCAATGATACAGTATAAGTGTCTTGTAGAACCAGCAAGAGAGGCCCCACTCCTGTGGGTAGGCTGCAGTCTCTTCAAAAGAAGTAAAATTCCCACTGCACTCATCTCAAGATGTGGATCCCACGGGTGGATGATGGCATGCGATGTGAAAGATAAATAATGTGAGAAATGGGCCATAAATGAGTGAGGCAGAAATATTAACAATGAAGTCCCAGATCTCCTGGGAAAAATGGAGAACCACTCTCTGAAATTAATGGTGGGGCTTCTGAGATGCCAGAAATAAGACCCTCAAAAACATAAGAGATGAAAGCTGCTTAAGCTCTGGTTAAAGGAGAAGTGTCAGAATGACATATATATATATGATATCAGAAGCACATAGTAATTTACTATTATTACTCCTTATAAACTTATGACAGACAGGTATACCACATTCATTTATTATATTAAGTCAGTTTTATTTTTTAATGTTATATCTATTATTTATTACACTAAGTATCCAGTATCTTAATTCACGTTATTTCTGAACTTAGGTCATACTTTCAGGAGTTTGTCAAACTATTTAGTCATCACTACCTGGAACATTTTAGCACCAGGTGGCAGCAAAATCTGAGAGCTGAGATAAAATTCTTGGCAGGAAAGTAAACACCTAATTAAGAATTTATCTCAAACCTCAGGATGGTTAATAAAGAGTAGCAAATGCATTACTTCCCTACTCCCCTTCTTTCTATTAAGGTATCTCCCTCCCTCTCACTTTAGTGAGTGATTACCCCAATTGTGCATACACCCTCCCCCTACGTCCCCTACACTCATATATACTCTTGCAAACAAAGAGGATACCCACCAGCCAGCCAAGTGGATTGTGCTGGAACTTAGCTTCAGAAAGGCAAGAACTAGGATAGCCCAGAAAGCCAACAGAATAAACCAAATTGGAATCTATTAGGAAAATCCAGGATCTAAAGGAACAGAGACCAAGTTCAAACACCAATTCCAGAGGGCCAGAAGCAGAACCAAAGTCAGGTAACTTACTGAGACAAAGAGGAGATGCAAAGCAAGAGCAAGTAAGAAACATCATGGCAACTTACCTTTAGAGGTCAGCGAGGGCAGGTCCTTGCCTGGTCATTGTGAGCTGGCCTAAGGAGACAGAGAAGAAACTAGAGTCATGCTCTCTTCTGAAATGTATCCAGCTGTTGACTACAGCACCTCTGCAAGATTCTCCATTCTCTATGGGCTGGCTAAAGAACAGAGTTCTGGGATCCTTCTCTGATTTTACCCTGTACTCGCTGGGTGATCCAAACTGGCTGTTTCCAAGCTCCCTCAACAGATGAGAGTCAGTGCTAATCTAGACTTGCCAGAAGAGACAGTAGTGATTTGGGATGGCAGTTTCAATGTGCTCTTATTTAAGAAGCACCGCCTTAGTCACTACAGATTTTATCTTCCTAGGGCCTGGTACTTAAACTGTCAAACTGGATAGAGATGCATACTTTCTAAACACAAATACAAAATCATTTTAAAGTCCACTAAACAGTTTTTAGTTGGAAAGTAACTCAAAATTGCCGAGCAATGCTACTTTCAGGTGCCTCCTTAAACATGATATACTTTCAAATAGTATTTTTCAATGATTATATTTTATAAGCATTTTAAAAAAATAGCTGGTAGAGCTTTTAGGCATTTTCAGTCCTTTTTCCTACTTGTTATAAAGACCCACAATTCAGTCCTTGGAACATGTATCAAATTCTCAAATTAGATACCATCATTTGAAGAATCTCTAAGAGGTTTGAAAAGGGATTTATTGTAATCTTTCTTTATTCCTGAAGCTTTCCACACAACTGCATATTTCACTGTATGGCTGTAAAATGAATGTTCACGTCATATGTCTAAAGAAAAACAACAGTCTTTGTTTCATGGAGCATTTCAGAAGATTCACAGCTGTTAACAGGTGGGAGAATTCCAGCTTTTGCTCTTAGGAAGAAAGGGCCTATTGTCGTCAGTAACTGCACTTGAGAAGTAGCTGTGTTTATTTCTGGCCTTGCAAACCAAGAGGTGGACTGTCTTCACAGAGTGGATGTTTGTGGACAACTAGCTACAAGATGAAATCAAAGTACTCCATGCTAAAGAGTTGCTAGGTGCCCAGAGAGACCTCAAAAGTATTCTGGTATGATTTGCATGTTCCAGAGACTGCACCTCTGGAACCTGATTTAGCAGCATGGTCAAAGCAGATCTCTCTCTCTCTCTCTCTCCCTCTCTCAGATGGATATCCACTAACATGTTCCGGTGCATAAACCAGGAAGCTTGTTTATTAATTTATAACTACGGACTTGGATCCTCTGATAAGTATATTCTTTATCTATAGGCAAATCTACATAGAAAGCCTAATTATTATCAAAAGTCTGCTGCACATAAGCATAGACTCAGGACAAGAAGAATTAACATATGAATCTTGTACTTACTAGCATTAGCTTTGAAATATAGCCCAATATACTTGCCTCCATCAGGAACGAGACGGATTGAATCCCTCACGGTTTCTTTATCTGGACTTGATCTAACGGCTTTTCTAGTTCTCACCTTTCATATTCAAGTTCAACTTGATTTCCATTTTCTGCTGGTGCCAATGGAAGCATACTAGGATCTCAAAGGATCAGACAAACCACTACGGTAGAGGACTGTGGCTCAAGACACATGAGAAGGAAGGAAGAGTGGCCTTTATTATGCTGCATGACTTTAAATCTCTAGACCCAGATATATTCTATCCCCTAACATGCAAGAGACACAACACTGCTTATTGCCTTCTGAAACATTCTGAGACATCATAGAGTTGAGAAGAGGTGTATGAACTCTAGAAACAAGCCTTTGTTCTGAATTTCTAAATAGAGAAATGATTTGAGTCTGAAAAAAAACAACAGGAAAAGTAAGTCTAATATAAACCTCTGGGAAAGTTTAGGCAGATTGTTGAGCATAGAGAAGAAGGCAGTGATCCCTAGATAACAACATGAGTTCACTACAAATGCATTAGCCATTCAACCAGTTCATCATTTATATTCTTGGTTGGGTTATCAGCAGATATATTTACTCATTGGTTTATCAGGTTAAGATCAAATCCAAATCATAAAATCAACTAGATGGTATTTGATTTTCTTTCTATGTTCCAAATCAGTTAATATAATATTGCAGCAATTACTTGTTTTTCAGAAGTCTGGGTAAAACTGCAGTGAGTTCATCTTAACCTTGTGCTCACTCCACCTCCTGAAGTCACCTGAAGGCAACTTTGCCTTTATTTGGAGCATCTCTAAATTCCTCTTTTAGAATTCCCTTCTGAAGTTTACTTTCTGTCTTCAGAATAGATTTTTTTTTTTTTTAAATTTTAGAAATAGTCAAGTCTATTAAAAAAAGAAAAAGGATAAACTTTGATCACCTAGTCAACTGAATGAGGGAGTAGGAAATGAGAAGGGCAAAGATTAAGGGTATACATATAAACCAAGGAAACTGATTTACTTGGGAGTCTTAGAAATTGGACCTAAAAGCAATCTCTAAACAGGGATTTTTATTTTATTATTAACCATTGCCATGCAAAATCATGCCATAAACATCATAAGTCTTAAGCAAAAAAATGCAACTGGGGCAAAACATTCAAACACTTTGTCAGTGACACGTTAAAAAAAAAAAAGAAGCCTAATAAAAACATGTGCAGTTTTGCACATGTTAGGTGATTGAGTTCTTAAATGCTATAATAAATATGGAACCTCACTTTGAAAAAGACCTGAAGTTTGCTTGTGGAAGTGGACATCAGAAGGGTTTTAGTCTGTGAGTTACTGTGATGGGCAGGAAGGAAGGTTGCTTTGTGTCGGGGCGGGGTCTCAGGGAGTCATCAGGGTGAGGCCAGCAATGTTTATCAGGCCCAAACAGACCTAGGTTAGGCCATGTGAAGGGAGGGCTATGCACTGTCTGGGCGTGGGAGGAAAAAATGGCCCTGTCTTAGAGCCACACAACCCAGTCTGCCCTAAATTCTGCCCGGACCTCCTGGAGAGCTCGAGCTGGGCAGGGCGGACTGCTACCAAGTGGGGACAAACAGGGCTTTTTTAATGGAGGAAAATGTCCTTAATACTTTCTAAGTTTTAAAGATTTTCTTGCTTTCAGATGTTTAAGAATGCAAGTTTAAAATGATAAGGGAGATGGAATATAGGAAGACATGCAGACTTTTCTATATCTCCCTTTCTTCTGATCTAGCAATGTAATCCGAGCATTACCAATATCTTGTAGTAACAGAACAGGTTTCACTCCATTTCAAACACATTTTTATGTATGATTTTTTAAAAATTGGGATAACAGACTTTATCTTCTAATGTTCTGATAGGCTATGAATCTTAGCTCCTTTATTTAAACTTAAATAGAATTTTAAAAACACATAAGAACAAAGATTTAGGTAGTTTTAGGTTTGTATCTTAAATTCTTTTGAAAACAAAATTCAAACTTTAACACTAAATGCAAAAATATTCAGTTACCAATAGGTCCATTTTATATTTGTGTAATATTATACATGACTTTAACCAAATTTTAAAAGTTAGAAGATCAGCAATAGTACCAGAAAGAAATGCATGAAATGGTACTTTTCTAATATGTCTCATCCATGCAAGTTTCCCCAGGGGACATTTCAAATATTCTTCACCAGCAGTCAATTGAATAAGAAATAAAAAAATAAGAAATGATCTTTATTTATAATTTAACCTTATTCCAGAAGGACTAAAGATGACTTACAAAACTACATATAATTCAACAAGATATTTTATTTTTTAAATATGTTTTTACTGATTTCAGAGAGAAGAAGGAAGAGGGAGGGAGAGAGAGATAGAAACATCAATGATGAGAGACAGTCATTGATCAGCTGCCTCCTGCATGCCCCCCACTGGGGATTAAGCCTGCAACCAGGGCATGTGCCCTGACTGGGAATCAAACCATGATCTCCTGGTTCATGGGTTGATGCTCAGCCACTGAACCACGTTGGCCAGACATCAACAAGATATTTTAAAAGCAAGGGAAGGATAAAAAAGAAAATGAATGTGGAAAAGTAAGCCAGGGCTAAAGAGAGTGTTCACATTCATGCTTTGATGTCCTGTGTACTTGTTAAATTTGACTTAGGCATTCTAACAGCCATTGCAAAGAAGGACACAATCAGTTCCGTGATTCATAAAGTTTTAGAAAATAAAGTCTATTTATTGGGGGGCAACATTCTAGGTTCTGAAGTCTGAGGATGGAAAAGCTCAATCGCCTGCTAGCCTAAAATATTTCCTGGTGGTAAACCAAGCTGGTTGACAGTGGAATTATGTATTTGTCAGGAGTACTGGAAAATGCAACTCAGAACATTTCACTCCTCTGCTCTAAAAGGTTCAGCATCTCTCCACTGGCTATAAATTAAACTTCTTGGTCTGATATTTGAGAGGCCATCCCCCAAACCAAATCAAGATGAACGCCCCGAAGGCAGACGACATTTTTTTATTCAATACCAGAGTAGGTGTCAACTAATGCTCAAAGGTGTTATATAGAGGGATTCTGAATCAGCTAGGAAAGTTCATGGAAACCTCTCCAGCCCTCATCTCTCTACCTGTAAGGCCTTCTCCTGACATCTCTACCTGTTGAATGGTGGCCAGGATCTTCAAAGTTAATAATACTATCTTCATCACTGATAAGAGCGACAATAACATCATTTTGCATTTTCGTAGTGCTCTATTGTTGACACAAATATGTTAATCTATTCTCAAAACCAGCTTGCTTTGTGGTCCAAGTAGGGATCATGATTGTGCTCTTCAATGAGGAAGTCTTGTAGAAGGTACCTCCTTATGAAGTGGTAGATATCACTTCCTCCTGATGTCCAGAGCAGGGTGTGGTCTCTTCCTCTTCTTCAAACCCTTATGACGTTTGGTTTATACATTTCTTATGACACTTACTAATAACTCCATACATTTTATATAGTGTGTCATAGTTTACAAAACACTTTCTCATGCTAAATTCCCATTTCTTTTTCTTTCTCACAACAATGTCTTTTAGAGAAAAAAAGTAATCTTCTCCTTACCTTGAGAACCCTGCTGCTCTCTCTACACTAAAAATATAAAAAGTAAAAGCTGTTCAGTAGCTACACCACCCGCACCTATTACCACAGTCATTTTATCACCCTCCAAGAACAACAGAAACTTAGCATTTTTTTAGGTCCCTACTCTCTGCCCGGTGCTGGGATAATTTTTTTTTTTTTTTAATATATCTTTATTGATTTAAGAGACAGGAAAGGAGAAGGAGAGAGAGAGACAGAAACATCAACGATGAGAGAGTCATTGATCAAGCCTGCAACCCGGGCATGTGCCCTGACCGGGAATCGAACCCCGATCTCCTGGATCCTAGGTCGACGCTCAACCGCTGAGCCACGCTTGGCCGGGCTGGGATAATTTTTTATAGATAATACTATTTCAATTTAGCTCTTCTTTGCTCTTAGAGTGTTAAATTCTATTCTCCCTCAAAAAAAAAAAAGGCCAGCCAAATTCTAGAAATAAATATGTACTTTCCTTCTCTGTGGATACTTTGACTAATGAGGAAGAAGGGCAGTGATGCTCAGAAGGAACTGCCACCCTTTCTGAAACTCTGCTGCAGTGACTGATTTAGGGACCAATTCTGGCTGGAGTTCAGCAAGATGGTGCAACCCATCGGGTGGATCAAGAATGTGTTGATGAGAGCTGTCAGTTGGGGAAATTTCTGATGAAGACATCACCGGGGAGGAAAAGATGCTAATACAGGTAGGGCTGGGGAACAGAACCAAGATGAGGGCCACTACCAGGAATCCCCTGGGTCTAAGGACAGGAACATCCCTGTGCCGAGATGTGGCATTACACAATCCCAGGGGACACTCTTCACATGGAATGCAATGTGCACGGTGCTGTTGGAGTTGTGCGGCATGGGGTCCTCCCCTTGGTGTCTGGCTCTGTCCCTCCATTCCACTGACTGAGTGCTGTAGGCGATGTCCATGTGGGAGACCCTCAAGAGTACTAGGAACTCTCAGGCTTTCATAACTCATTTGAAGATTTAGTGCTTGGTGTTTTTATTTCAGTTCGTTTTATTACTTCCTGTAACTTCCTGTTAAAGATGTCTGTGTGGGTGTGAGGCACAATGGGATTCTCTAGATATATCGAGTGGGAACATGAGGTCCAGTACCATGTCCAATGTATGATGCCTCCCACAGCATGAATCAGACTCTGTGGCAAAGATTGACCCAGAAAGAGGTCAGCTTCACCCAGACTCTGTGGCCTCCACTCTATTAGCTATGTTTTCCTGAGGAAAGCATCACTTTTTGAGAAAAGTGAATTAGAAGTTATTCTAACTTATATCTGGGGCCTGGCAACTATCTCCCACCTGCCCTTTAGGGACTGTGGTTCTCGAAACTGACTGCACTTTAGAATTATCTAGAGAACTTAAAAAAAAATATGTTGAGGCATGATTTCTATTTTCAGAACAATTAAACCATGATCTCTGAAGTTGGGGCCCAAGTAACTATTTTTTAAAAGGCCCCCAAGTGGCTCTGTTGTGCCATCAGGGCTGCGAATCTATGCCTCAGGTGGTTTTCTTTCCTTCCTCTGATCTCACCCTCAGTGACAAACTGAGCTTCAGAAGGTTTTCCCAGCTGGGTGAACTCAATTGTGAAATGAGCCAATGAGATCGCAAAGTTGACGAGACATGTCATTTAAAACAAACAGTTATCAAGGGTCACATTCCAGCTCATGTACTGGGAACACAATAAATAACACAAGGTGCCTACCCTCAGTGTTTCTGCTCTTGTTGGAAAGACAGGTATGTGAAGACTGTACTGCTGAGCAAAATTAAACTGAGGTACTGTGGGAGTGCGGGCTGGGGATATAAGGAAAGGTTTGGGGGCAGAACGGGATTTGAGGTGGATCTTTAGGAGTCAGGCATTGATCAAATGGGAAGAAGGCAAAAAGTATTCCAAAGAGAGGAATAGCTTGAGCAAAGGCATAGGAGCAAGGAAGTGGATGGGACACTAGGAAATTATAGGAACCTAGTGGATCTTCAGAAAATGGTGAGCTATGAGACTGGACATTTAAATGAAAACTTGGAGGGCATCAGAAGCCTCCACAAGGAATCGATAGGACCTGTGTGAGTCTGAATAATGTGTGTCTTCGATGAACAGGGCTGCAACAAAGGTTTAAAACTAAATAGTGCCGTGACCAGATCTGAAACAAATGGGAACACAATCAACACGAACTTTGGTAAATACATCTGAGGTAGTTTACTCATCCTGACCTTGGGTAACCAACCTTCTCTCTGATTATCCACTCCCACTACTTTGGGAACTTGAACTCACACCTGTTGCATTCTTTGTGCCTTTTACATAAGTTCTCTCTGTTCAGAATGCTCTTTCCTCCCTTTTTTGACAACTTCTACGTATGGAAGTCACCTTCTCTGTGCTTTTTTCTATAGAACTTTTACAGGGATAGCTAATCATATTGCTTGCTGGTTGTACTGTATTTATTGAGATGTGTGTCTTTCCCACCAGACTGTGAGCCCCTAGAGGACAGGAATGGCATTATTTTTTAACTTTGAATCACCAGGACTCAGCACAGCGACTGGCATGTTGGCCTTGTAGACTTACTGACTGAATGAATGGGAAAGCACTTGCCAGATGTTGGAAAGATTCAGACTTAGCAATTATGTCCTTTAACGTTTGAGTACAAAGATTCAGAAAAATTTTTACATATTTGAAACCATTTGCTCAGGCTTCAAACATTTCTATTCTGAAGTGTTCACTTATAAAAGCAAAGTTACAGTTGCTGAGTCTATCAATTTATTTCCATATAGCAAGCAATATTTGTTTCTTTAGTAGTAACCTGCAAACAAAATATTAAAGTTAATGTGTTTTTGGCTAGTGGAAATATAAGGAGTCCCTGCAATCCGCTAAGGCCTACAGAAAGAGGGAAAAATCCCCTAGGGGGTGTGACAATGGGATTTGAGAGCTTGCTGGGCTGAGAACAGGGAGGGTGGGGCTCTGTGAATTTTGTTGATTTCCAACTCCTGAAATGTATTTCACTAGTTGGGGGATTAAAAGGTTTACTGGTGAGAGTGTCAATTGTCAAAAGGATTGAGAGTAGATTCTATAATCCTATGAAAGAGTGCTCCGGCAGCTTCTCCAACAGGAATCTAGAAATATTTGGTATCTTGGAAATAATTTTTGCCCTGTTGTTTTACTCTTAGTTCTATAACAATCTCGCTGCTTTAGAAAGAGTGGCAACTTTCATGAACTTTATTTTTGCACTGTTGCTCTCACATCCTATTTGCAAAGCACTGTAATTCTTTGATAAGTCCAAGAAAAGTAATTGATTTTCAGTTTGTCCAGCTTTATTGTTCTCTTAGTCTGTTCCAAGAACTGTGCTAGGTTCTAAGTAAATCATAATATAGGGTGGGGCAAAAGTAGGTTTATATTTGTGAGTACTCAAAACACAGAGTTTATTCTTGTATTATTATATATTATTGCATTATTTTCCATACAAACAACTGTAAACCTATTTTGTCCCACCCTGTATATACCTTTCCTCAAGAAATAGCATCATTCAGGTATAATGGACATACAAGAAATTCAGATATACTTCAAGTGTATAATTTGGTAAGTTTTGGTAACTAATACCACAATCAAGATAATGAAAGCATTCATCACCCCAAAGTTTCCTCATGCCCCTTGGTAATCCTCTGCCCCCACACCATTTAGTTATATATATATATTTTAAATATATTTTTATTGGTTTTAGAGAGAGGGAGAGAGAGAGAGAGAGAGAAACATCAATGATGAAAGAGTCATTGATTGGCTGCCTCCTGCCTGCCCCCTGTTGGGGATTGAGCCTGCAACCCGGGCATGTGCCCAGACCCGGAATATGAACCAAGGTCTCCTGCATCATAGGTCAATGCTCAACCGCTGAGCCACGCCAGCCGGGCATAGTTATTACTCTTAATTCTTCAAATAGGTCCTGTAATTCCCTATAAACACAAACTTGATTCAGCTGTTTTTGAAAGTGACCTTTTCTCTCACATTCTTAATTGGCAATTGTTGTTTAGGAAAGTTGTTTCTCTAGAAACTTTATTGAACTTGTTTCAATTCATTCCTTTGGGTTTGCCAAGTAAGCAATCATGATACCTGAAAATGTGTGTGTGTGTATATATATATAATTTACTTCCTGGTTCAGTTAGGACCTCAGGAAAATATTTGTTGGCTAGTTGCAGCAGTCCTGCTCCTAACAACTTCAGTGCCCAGAGCAAGAGTACAAAAGAAGTCCATACACCATATGTTTAAATATTTAGTTTACAAATCAAGCTAACAAACTGTTACAGTAAAAAGTTCTATCCTGTTACAACACACCTAACTTACAGCAAACATACATATAATAAACTAGAAGGCTTGGTTCAAATATAGAATCCTTGAGTGCCATGCCTTTATTGTACATGAGATAGCTTTTTCAGAGCTTAACTTGCATTACCTTTACTTCAAAAGATCTTGTTTTCTGACCTTTGCTCAGAAAACATTTTCCCATGATATTGCCTAACATTTTAATTTTTCTCCTTAGCATTAAAATTTTATAAACATCTCACTCCTAGAGTAAAACAAACAACATTTTATTATGCCCACAAAGAAAATCCAAATTGCTTAGATTTTTAAACTTATTTTAGAAATTGCCTGTCAAGGCTTTCTCACAGGCCCTCAGTGTCTGTGGTGCACAATTTCTGCCTCTGCACCCACTGCGCTGGAGGACCCTAAGAACTGAGTTTCCTGAGCCTTGACCATCCCTCTGACTTCTGAGGACAGTATCATCAGTGCATAGATTCCAGCTAAGCAAGTCATACGAACACCCACAAACATATTAAGAAGCCTGGGCATGGCGCTGAGGCCATGCCGCGTGGCCTGCACAGGCTCGGGGCCAGCCGCCGGCTCGGCTCGGGCGCCGCTGGCAGCGGTTCGCAGGAAGAGCTCGGAAGGAAAGAGCGAGCCAGGCGGAGCCCGCGCTCTGTCCTTCGCTGGGTGCACCGGCCCGAGCCACTCAGCACGCTTTGCGGAGCCCCGGCGTCCTACGCTGCAAAGCTGGAATGATCACAGCCTGTCTGGGCTTCCATTTCTGCGCCTGTTACAGGTAACACTCGTGCCCTCTTCGCCTCACAGTTTTGGGGGGCGGTGGAGGGGGCGAGAGGGAGAAAGCACAGCTTTTCTGAGATTCAATTTCTAAGAACACACGGCGAGCCCGCCAATAAAATTCCTGGAAGAACAGAGGAAAAGGAACAAAAAATCTTGCAAAGTGCAGAGGGCTATACAAATGTGAAGCGTCTCATACTTAAAACACAACAAACTGACCTGAAAAGTGTTTACCCGCCTCTTTCCTCCGGGCCCCATTGTCGCAGCCCCGCGGCATGAAACAAGACCCGTTTTTAAAAAGCCCCGCCCGCGTGGGTTCCCACCTGCGCCCGGCCGCGCCCGGAGAGGCCAGACGGGAGGGGGCGTGGCCTAGCCGAGGGCCCGCCGGCCGCCCCGCCCCCGCGCCGCGCCTGCGCCGTGCGCGCCGACCGCCCCGGAGCGCCCGGCGGGAGGTAAGGGGCTCGCGGGAGGCCGCCTCAGAGGCGTCGGCCCCGGTCCTCTCGGGGGCCTCGGCGCGCGGGACAGGCGCCCCCGGAGAGCGGGGCTTCAAGTCGGAATGGCGAGAGCCCTAGGGACTCCGCCCGGCACCAAGAAGTGTCGGTTTCGTTTCTGGAAGCGCTGTTCGAAACGGGTGTCGGGAGGCGGCCGACGGGACGAGCACGATGGCCTCCCGGGGTCGCGGGGTCTGCCCTTCCCGTGGCGGCGGTGGGCCCCAGGCCCTCGGGGGCCCCAGGCCGGCCCGCGCGCCCGTTCTCCCGTGTGGGCGTGCGGTGTGTGTGTCCCAGGTGCGCGGGGGGCACCGCGAGGGGCGCCGCGAGGCCGGGGAGTGAGGGGAGGCCGGGAGCGCGGGGCCGGCCGCCCGTCAGCCGGGCCGGAGGTGGGTCCGGACAGCCCCGCGTCTGACGCGCTCCTTTTCTAAATTCGGAATCCGAAGCCGGGAGAGGGGGCCATCTGGTAGGACCAAAGGCCTTGATTTTACTTCCCGAATCCAGTCCCCCGTCCCGGGCCAGAAACACCGGGCGGCGTGCCCGAGAAAATTTGGTGCCACCAATGCGGGGGTCGTCACCCTGGGGGGGGGGCGGTGTTCCAGAGATTTTGGCTGATTACTGAGAAATGGGGTTTTTCGGTTTTTAATAATCTCCGAAGTAATTTAGTTAACCCACCAGGACTTTTTTCTCCGGGAAGCATGAGTGTTACGGCCCTCAGCCCACGACGGTAGTGTAGTGGGCACTGAATGGTCAAGTTTGCGGAGCCTGGGGACCCTCCCCCGTGTTAGTGCGGTGAAGAGGATTGCAGGGTTTTACTTCTAAATGTTTGCCCTGCTTATGTAAAACGTCAATTTAAGATTTTATTTTTAAATAATTTTAAAAATACAGGAAAGCTACAAAAGTAGTAACAGAGTCCTCTACAGCTTCCTTTAATGTTAACACCTAATATAACTGGTACAGTGATCAAAAGTAAGAAGTTAACATAGGCCCAGTACTATACTAGTTTTCTTGAGAGGTCATCATTTTTTTTACACTCGTGACCCTTCTCTGTTCCAGGAGCCAATCTAAGATCCCACATTGCATTTGGTTGGCATGGCTCCTTGGTCTCCTCCAGTCTGTGACCATTCAGTCTTTTTCTGTCTTTTGTGATCTTGATGCTTTAGAAGAATCCTGGTCAGTTATTTTGTAGAGTGCCCCTCAGTTGGGTTTTGACTGAATTTTTCTCATGATTTGTTTGATTAAAGCTGTGCATTTTGTTGATACCACGTGCCCTTCTCAGTTAATCATTCGAGGGGGTGCATGATAGGACAGACACACTGCATTTGATAATGCTTTTGATTGCTTAGTTAAGGTGGTGTCTGCTGGGATTCTATAACGTAAAGTTACTGTGTTTCCCTTTGTAAACAATTCACATCCTGGGAGATAACTTGTAAATTATGCAAACATGCTGTTTCTCCTCAAACTTTCACTCTCTGACTTTTGCAGCCTTTGGTGGATCTTGCCTTTGGTAATTAGTACTGTGATGTTATGATGGTGACTTTCTGTTTCCTTCACTTCTTCATTTATTAATTTAAGTTTTTCTGTAAGGAAAAGCTACCCCCTTTTCCCATTTATGTATTGTTATTTATTTGTATCAGTATGGACTCATTTATTTTTCTGTTGGTTATTATCCTACACTTTTGCTGTTTATTTTAGGCTCAAATTGTTCCAGCTTTGGCCATTGGGAGTTTTTTCAGTTTCTTGTGCCCTTTTGACAAACCTCTATCCTTTTTTGAGAACTTCCTTACTTTCTGGCACCATAAGATGCTCCCTGCCCCAGCCCTGGAATCAACCACTTCTCCAAGGACCCCTGGTTTCTTTTTTTTGGAGAGTGTTATTTAAACACCAAGATTTAGGCAGTAGGTATGATCATTGCTGCTGGGGTGTCATTACTTCTAGTACCTGGCATACACACACATATATAAAAGCTATACATATATTCCTATAGTATATACTTTGCATAGTAGAAGGAAACACAATAGGCAGTGTGATAAACTGGGAAACATTAGACAAATAGTTGATAATTTGAGTCTATTATATGTTAAATATAGTAAAAAGATACCTTGCAGTAAAACATACATTTCACAGGCGCTGGCAATTCATGAAAGAAGAAATGCAAATGGCCAATAAATCAATCCCATTAGTAATTTAAGACCTGAAAAATAAAACAATAATGAAGGCCATTTCTGTCACCATCAAATGTCTAAGAAGAATGATAATACCAAATATTGGCGTATGGGTAAATTAACATTTTGATGTGTTGCTAGTGGGAATGTAAATAGGCACAACCTTTTTTGGGACATTTGATATCAAAAGTCCTAAAAAATCTGTATACCTACTCATTCTATTTCCAGGTATTTAATTTAAAGAAATAATTGTAGATGGTATTTTGGTTTATGTGTAAGGAGGTAATTACACTGTGGCGTAGCTTATAATGGTGGAAAATTAGAAACAACCTAAATAGCCAACAATAGATGATTAGTTAAATTATGGAACATCTATGCAGAGTAATACTATGTGCTATAAAAAGATGCATTGTAGCCCTAGCTAGTGTGGCTTGGTTGGAGTATCATACCATACACTGAAGGGTGGTGGGTTCAATTCCCAATCAGGGCACATACCCAGGTTTTGGATTTGATCCCCTGGTCAGGGTGAATGCAGGAGGCAACCAATCCATGTTTCCCTCTCACATTGATGTCTCTCTCTGTCCCTCCCTCGCTCTTCCTCCATCTTTCTCTCCCTCCCTCCCTCCCTCCCTCTCTAAAATCAATTTTTTTTAAAAAACATATCCTCTGGCGAGGATTTAAAAAAAGATGCATTGTAGAAAAATAATAATTTAAATGGAAACATTTTTATTATATGTAATCAGTTTATTCAAAATCATTTTCTTTGTTCATTTCATTCATTTATTCACCCAGTAACAGTATACTTTATTATATTGATTGATCTTTGCCATTCCACTTTGTTGAGTTTATTTTCTTTATTGTTAAAGTATGCAGTTTAGTAGTTCTTTTAATGATGGGCTTGGGAATAAATTCAGTGTTTGTATATCTGATAATTGTTATTTTGCCTTCTCTTCTAAATAATAATTTCCTTGGGTATATACCAATTCCCTGAGCACTTTGAAGATATTCCTGTCTTTTGATATCTTGCTTTGATGAAAACTTTGCTACTTTTATTCGTTTATTTTATCTGTCTTTTATTTTTGGTTTGCTTTTTAAGATTTTTCTCTTTGTCCTTGATGTTCTGCTATTTCCCTTCTATGTGTTCAGGTAAATTTGTTTTTTTCTATTTATTATACTTAAGGCTTATGTGCATTTTCAATTTGAGGTCCTACATCCTAATTCTCAGCTTGTTCTTTTTGAATAATGAGTGCCTTTTCACCACTTTATTCTTTCCTTATGGGACTATTTGTTATTGAGCTTCTTGTTTTATCCCTTAGATCTCTAATTTTAATTTTATATTTTGTACTCTTTATTCCTCTGTGTTCTGATTGATATCTCCCAAACGATAATTCTCTCTTCAGCTACAGGGTGTACTATTTAACCCATCTTTTGAGGTTTTTGAGTAAAATTTTTTAAGTAGACTTTTTAGGTTTATTTTTAGATTGGCCTATTACTGTTTCATAAAATTATCTAATTTTAAAAGATTCTATTCCTTCCTTTATATCTTTGAATATTTTTAAATGTACCTAATTTAATTTTCTTTTTAGATTGCTTCATTATCTCTAGTCTGTTAGTGAATTTTTCTGTTTTGTTGGGTCTGAGGACTAACTATTTTGGCAGTTAACTTCTCCATGTGTCTCCAGTTCCCACTCACTACTGTAGGACTCATTTTTGGTGTCTAGAGATTTTCCTTTTTTTGTTTTTGAGCTCAGATCAAACATAAAATCCAAATTAGAAGTAAATAAGATAGCCTGTATACCAACACTTCAAAATTTTCAACTGTAAAAGAGAAACAGAACATTATTTAGAATAATAGCTCAGTGTTTCTGAAGTGATAGATCTCTCTGATAGTCTCATGAAAGCAAGGGACTCTGTCCTTTAAAAGAACTCAAAATACATACACAAATTTTCATAAAGAATTAGTGATTCCACAGAATCTTTTTTGTGAACCTCTGTCTTTATGGATCCTGTCTAAGACATGATAACCCAATGGGATTAATATGGTCAATTATTATTATTTTTAATATGGAAGAGGTTGTGGCTAGTGAGATGGCATGGAACCGTGGTGCAAAACAGTGGTTTTTAAGCTTGGTTAAAATCTAGTAAACTCAAGTTTATGAAATAGACAAGTGAATTTTCTCCAATTGGAGCAAGTATGGGGTCCCGGAGCCTGCTCACTTGCCAGTCCCTACTCTCTCCTACCCTGCCTCAAAGGCATATCCTCGGACTTTCTGGAACACTTACAGAAAACTCCTGGTGAATTAGAAAGAGCATTTGAATGTATGCTAAGGAATCCTGGGTTCTTACTCTAGCTGTGTCACTAATTTTTTGTATTGGTTGTAAACAATGCTAACTGCTTTGTAAGAAAGGGAAGAGGCAATTTAAATTGCCTCATGGATGAGAAGAGTTGCATACTATGTTATATATAATACTTTACATAGTTACATATATATATCATTTATATATATACTTTAAATATATTTATCATTACATAGATACATTATTATGACATTAGAAATTAAGTTTGATACAAGCAGAAATATTAAGAATGAAATTTTTTCTTCCAATTTTACCATTTGACACCTTTTTAAAAAAAGTTATTCAGTGTCCAAGATACATTGGGCCATGAAAACTTGGGCAGTATACTCCTAGTTCTTAAAAAAGGTATTTACATGTGCACGTGCACACACACTCATATATGTATATATGTGTGTGTATAGATATATATATATACATATATATCTATATCAAAATGGGAGTAGGAGTAGGGGATGGGAGAAAAAAATGGAAAGAGTAGTTAACTATGATGGGTGAGCAGGTGATTGTTGATTTTATTTTATTCTTTTTTATATTTTTCTAAGCATTCTAAAGGGAATATAGCATTAGTATATTGAGGGTATGTAACATTACTTTTGAACAGAGAAATACATTTTAAAATAAAAGGTTTCTTTAAAAGTCACTGAAATTCAGCATTAACATGAATATGTATTTAGAATAAATTATAAAATTACCTAATAGTTGGCTTATAAAAATAATAGGAACTCACTTAAAAACATTCTTAAATAAATATTTCCCTTTTAGGTTGTTCTATATGAGTAGAGAAGACAGTTGTTGCAAGTAGAAGTGACATAACATTTTTTAGGATGTCTGAAGATGAAGAAAAAGTGAAATTACGCCGTCTTGAACCAGCTATCCAAAAATTCATTAAAATAGTAATCCCAACGGACCTGGAGAGGTTAAGAAAGCACCAGATAAATATTGAGAAGGTAAGTTTTTCCATTTTCTACCACAAAAAAATGGTTACATATTCTGATTTCTATTTATTGTACATTTTAGCTAAATTCAGAATATTAAATAAGCTTTGCTAAAATATCTAGCTTCTGTTGATTTAACAACAGTATTTATTCTTTAATCTGGTTTTTGTTGTTGTTGTTGTTTTGCAAATACACCTCTCATATTATTCCTTTTTTAGGAAGGGATATAAGAATGGGATCTGCATCTTTTTAGTTGTACATACTGATGTGTTAAGCAGTTAATAATTGAAGTGAACTGAAATATGAAAACTGCAAACTTTGGCTAAGGGACGGGCCTACCTTAATTTCATTTACCCCATGGCAAGTTTTTTGAATCTTGAGTGTGTATCAGTAACTCCTAATCTCTTCAGGTGCATGTAGAATAAAGGGGCAAATCATTATGTGATATGAGGGAATTTCCCAAGTTCACTGCTTTGAGGAAAGCCCAAAATTCAGAAATATTGCCTAGAGGTCAGTTTAGGAGATAGGTAGAAGGAAGAACTAGTCTCTGGGACTATGGTGGATGGAGATTGCTTAGAACCTGGACTGGCTGTGGTCTGGTGGAATGATTGTGGCATTTATGGGAACATCAGATTTATTGAGCACTGAGCATTGATTTTGATAGGTTATATTGCCTTCTGTGCTGTGGGATAGGTCAGTGGTATTTGCTCTTTCAAAAGAACCTCCCCCAGTATAAATTTTAAGCTGAGTGGCCCTCCATTGATTTGGTGGTGGGGAGGGTGTGGGCATATAAGTGGTCATTAAAGCCTTTCTTTATAAACAGTATCTATCTCCCTCAACTGACTACCTTATACAATTTATAAGAGTGTAAACTTTCTCTTCCATAGATACCACCTGTCTTCCTAGTATTTAACTATTTTTTAAAAGTATAAAAAATAAGTGTCAAGAATATTATGATGAAAATTTCTGTACAAATATGAAGGTATATAATGGGGTGAAGGCCTGGTAGGGGCAGAGGCTGGGTGGAGGGGAACAAAGGGGAGGAAAATGCGGGACATCTGTAATAGTGTCAACAAGAAAAAGACCCCGAAAAACAAGTGTGAAGGTATCTAAAATTCAAGATTAATATTTTGTCATCCCTTAATTTCTTTATCCATAAGCAATAAGTACTATGACTTTTTTAAAAAATCTTCAAGGATATGTTTATTGATTTGAGAGAGAGAGAGAGACATCTGTGTGAGAGAGAAACATCGATTGGTTACCTCCAGTATGTGCCTCAACTGGGGATCAAACCCACAATGTAGGTATGTGACCTGAGAGAGAACTGAACTCATAAGCTTTTTGGTGCACGGGATGACACTGCAACCAGCTGAGTCACCCAGCCAGGGCAGTACTATGACTTTTAAGGATGGGGGAGTTGTCCAGGAAGCTGGTTATTCTGGTCAGGAGCAGAAACAAATTAAAGGGTTCCATGCTTTGATAAATGAGGAAGGCTCATTCTTTTAGTACTATAACAGTATAGAAATAGAGTTGTTTACTTTTGATTAATCATATCAGGTGGGAGGTTTAATAAGGTGCGTTTCAAATTCATGAGCTCATTCTGAACTGCTTGGTTATAAAGATGAGTAGAATGTGGTAGAATTGATTATGAAAGGCAGAAGTAAGTAGACTATGGTCTACTGAGACCACTTTTTATTGTCCTTTTTACATTTGAGGTTTGGCATGTTTTAGATTTCCTTTTTCTTCTATTTATTCCATATGAAAGTGCCTACTGTCATTAGCCTCAGAACTTAACCACATGTACCGTCCAGACATCAGTAGAAAAGAACCCTGAGAGAAAGGTGGGTTGGGATAGGAATGGGTCTATTACTGACTTGATTAATTGTACCAGACTTCATAAGAAAATTATTCTAGAGTTATATTGATCTTTCTTTGCCAGAACAGTTTTTCTTTAACTTTTTGTAAAATTTTTACTTACTGTGAAAATGTTAGACAGTATCAGAATAATTATAACTTACAATGTAGGTGATGTCTGAGCTAAGCAGTTAAACTCATACTGATCTATGTTTTATAACATATTCTGGATCATTCTGCTGTCTCTAGGATTTTTAATTTAGTTATGAAAGTGATTTTGTATCTATGTAAGATTGAATAGCATATTTTGATAGATAGTTTATGGCAATGTAAAAATGTTTAAAAGCAGCAGTGTTCACTGTGGACAAAAGAGTTAAGAACTAATTTTGGACTTCAGGTGTCTAAAGGTGCCTCACTTTCAAAAAGGCATATTCTTCCTGGGGGAAGAGTGTAGAAAGATAAAATATTTATTATGCTAGCCATCAGTCATCCAATATGAATTTAAAAGAAGAAAGTCAGACTGAAGGGAAATTGAAGGTAAGCCTTAATGGAGTGATTCTGCAATATCCAAAAACAATGAGAGTAGTGTGCTGTGGACACCTGGGACTATATTCCATAGGTCCTTCAGCATTACATTTTATTATACGCGATGGCCTTGATTAGAATGTAGTTCTGAAATTTGTATTAGCATTCACCTTTTTTAGCTAATGTAAGATAGATTTAAGCATAGTTAATGGGAACAACAAGATAGTAAGCATGGAACATAATTTTTTTTGTTTCATATTTTAGGGGGTTGAGGGAAAACTTATTGTGTAGCATGTACTGTATTAATTAGTATGTGGTTAGAGTGCAAGTGGCAGAAATAAGACAGAAGAGGTTTTTGTTTTGGTTTTTATTTTTATTTTTTTATTATTATTATTTTTATTAATCCTCACCCAAGGATAATTTTTCCATTGATTCTAGAGAAAGTGGAAGAGAGGGCTTAGGAAGAGAGAGAGAGGAGAGAGAAACATCGATGTGAGAGAGCCACATCAATTGTTTGCCTCCCACATGCATCCCAACTCAGGTGGGGAACAGGAACCTGCAACCTTGGTACATGCCCTTGACCAGAAATTGAACCCAAGACCCTTCAGTGCGTGGGCCAATGCTTTAACCACTGAGCTACACTGGCCAGGGCAATTTTTAATCTCATAGTTATGGTGAGAGTCTAGGGCTACAGTGGCAGCTCAAAAGTCATTAAAGACCTGGGCTCTTTTTAACTTGCTGTTTGATCCTCAACTTATTTTTTTTTTTTTTAGAGCGAGAGGAAGAGGAAGAGAGAGAGAGAGAAGGGAGGGAAGGGGAGACAGAGAGAAACATTGATGTAAGAGAAAAACACCAATTGGTTGCCTCCTGCACGCACCCCAACCACGGATTGGACTTGCAACCTGGGTATGTGCCCTGACCAGGAATCAAACCCCCCAACCTTTGGTGTACTGGAGGACACTCTAACCAACGGAGCCACACCGGTCGGGACAATTTGTTCCTATCTTGCATGTGAAATAACAGCTCCAGCTCCAGCTCTCACATTCTAGCTAAGATGAAATAACCAGAACCATATTTTTTCTGGTTTTTTTTTTCTCTCTCTCAATAGTCTCTCTCTCAGTTTTCTCTCTCTCTCTGCCCCCCCACTTCCACGCTCTAAAAATCAATGGAAAAAATATCCTTGGGTGAGAACTAACAACAACAACAACAAAAATTCTCATTCTTCATATTGTAAACTCTTTGGAGATTAAAAAAAAGACAAAGTTCATAGTCTCTTTCAATAAAATAAATAGTACCTAGTGATTTTTGTTTGTTTTACCATTTGCCAGGATATGTAATATTTTTGAAACCTTCATACTTGTATGGTCTTTGGATAGTTAATTGCCATTACTAAGTCAATAACATTTTTAGCTAATATGTTTAAGTTTGGGTAGGTGTCTAGGGTTTTTTGTGGTAACTAGAAATAGTCATTTTAATGATTAAAAAAAAAAAAAAGTACCTTTCCCCTCTCTTTTGTGTAGTATCAGAGATGCAGAATGTGGGACAAGTTGCACGAAGAGCATATCAACGCGGGACGTACAGTTCAGGTAAGGCTGTTTTTAGTAAATCAACATGAACAAGACAGACTTAAAATTTTACTAAAATGAATACCCTTGTAGCTGAATTCTTTTATGCACATATATAATTATTTCCTTAAGGATTTATTTTTACCAGGAATTACTGAATGAAATGTTATAAATATTTTTAGGATTTTAGTTCATATTACCAAAATTTCCTTCAGAAATGATATATCAGTGTACATTCTCACAGTCATGGCATTTTCCAAAAAACCTTATCAACATTAATATTACCCATTTCTTGAGTTTTTGCTAATTAGTAGATTAAAATAATGTTGCATTTTTTTTGGTGTTAATCTGTAATTTTCCTTTTACTGCTTTGAAGTGTGAAAGGTTTTTTCGTATACTTCTTGGATGGTAGTATTTCTTTTGTAAATTGCCTGTTCATGACCCTTGCACATATCATACTATGTTGTTGTCTTTTGTAAGAGTTTCTTATAATTTGAAGATAATGCTCTTCTCTCTGTAATACTGTTGAATTAATGTAGTGTTATAATTATTATTTGCTAGTTATTGGCTTTTTAATAAATAAATTTTGCCCAGCCAGCATGGCTCAGTGGTTGAGCATCGACCTATGAACCAGGTGGTCACAGTTCAATTCCCAGCCAGGGCACATGCCCGGGTTTCGGGCTCTATTCCCAATAAGGAACGTGCAGGAGGCAGCTGATCAGTGATTTTCATTTTCATCATTGATGTTTCAATCTCTCTCTCCCTCTCTCTTCCTCTCTCTGAAACCAATAAAAACATATTTTAAAAATAAAACAAATTTTAATTATTTTAAATTAATTTTTTTAAATAATATATTTACATAGTTAAAAGACAAATAAAATTAAAAGGCTTATAAAACCCTACCCCTATCCATCTCCAAGTCCTACTTGGAAGAAACCACTTTTTTTTTCTTTTTTCTTTCTTTCTTTTTTATTAAATTTATTGGGGTGAGCATGGTTAATATGAACATATATGTTTCAGGTGTGGGTTTCTATGTTACAAGATCTGTATATTGCTCTGTGTGCCCATCACTCAAAGTCATATGTTCTGTCACCATATATTAAGATCCCTTTCACTTCCCCACCCTTTTCCCTCTGGCATCCACCACACTGCTGTTTGTGTCCATGAGAGAAATTAAAACTTTGGGTCATTTTTCCTGGTTTTTAACTCTTTATTTCTAAATACCGTGTGTAGATTGGTATTTCTTAATCAGGTTTAGGCATGATCGCTTCACTTCTTGCCGAAATAGGTGGAGACCTAGCTTTTCACCTTGCTCTTTACTTCCCTCCCCCTTACATAATTACATGTAACTTTTGGTTAAATTAGTTATTAGTATCTCATTATTTGATTATGAAGATATAGTTTCTTGCTAAGCCAAATTAGCAAAATATAGTACATACTCTTTTTTAAGTTAATAATTGCCTCATTTTTTAAATTGCCTAACTTTCTGTATATTTGTAGTTTTTTCTAAATGCTGCAGCACATCTCTGCCATATGCTATCAGTAATATTTTTCATATGCTTAAGTACATCATTTCTGTTCTTTAGCCTGAAGACTGTCTTCTGAAGCCCTTCTTCCCCCAGTTTCAATCTGGACTCACTTTCTAGGCTCGCTGGAACTTCCTGAGCTGCTCCTCTATGTTGGGTCCCTGTTTTCCTTAATATCATGTCTTCCTCATTTTTGGTTTACCCCAGTGTTTTGTTGGAGTACATCTTTCAGTAGCTCTGTAAATAAGGGAACCTTGGTGGTAAAATTTTAAGTTATTATATGAGTGAAAAATATCTTCTTCTCTCATGTGTGATTGCTAATTTCAATAGATATATAATTCTCTTTTAATTATGAAGGTGTAGGCTTTCTAGTTTAGTGTTGCTTTTTAAAATGTTTGTATCATACTGCAAGGCTATAGTAATCAAAATAGCATGGTGCTGGCACAAAAACAGATATATAGATCAATGGAACAGAATAGAGAGCCCAGAAATAAGCCCACACCTATATAGTCAATTAATATTTGACAAAGGCAGCCAGAACATAAAATGGGATTAAGACAGCCTATTCAATAAATGGTATTGGGAAACTTGGACAGATACATGCAAAAAAAAAAAAAAAAAATTAAGCTAGACAACATTCTTACACCATATAAAAAAATAAACTCAAAATAGATTAAAGACTTAAATGTAAGACTTAAAACCAGGAAACTCCTAGAAGCAAAATAGGCAGTAAAATCTCTGACATTTCTTCCTAGCAATATTTTTTCTGATATATCTCCTAAGGCAGAGGAAACAAAAGAAAAAAACAAATGGGACTACATCAAACTGAAAAGTTTTTGCACAACAAAGGAAACCATCAACAAAACAAAAAGGCAACCTGCTGAATGGGAGAGAATATTTGGCAATGATACATCTGATAAGCGATTAATGTCTAAAATTTATAAAGAACTCATACAGGTCAGCACCAAAAACCAAACAGTGATTAAAAAATGGGCAGAGGACCTGAATAGACACTTCTCCAAAGAGGATCTACAGATGGCCAGTAGACATATGAAAAGATCCTCAACATCACTAATCAGAGAAATGCAAATTAAAACCACAATGACATATCTCTACCTGTCAGAATGGCCATCATCAGTAAATCAGAAAACAAGTGCTGGCAAGGATGTGGAGAAAAGGGAACCCTTGTGCACTGTTGGTGGGAATGCAGATTGGTGCAGCCACTATGAAAAACAGTATAGAAGGTCCTCAAAAAATTAAAAATGGAACTGCCTTATGACCCAGTGATTTCACTACTGGGAATAAACCCAAAACACTAATTTGAAAGAATATATGCACTGCTGTATTCACTGCAGCATTATTTACAATAGCCAAGATATGGAAGCAACCTAGGTACCCATCAATAGACAAGTGGATAAAAATGAAGTGGTACATACATACAATGGAGTATTACTCGACCATAAAAAAGAATGAAATCTTAACCATTTGTGATAGTATGGATGGACCCAGAGGGTATTATGCTAAGAGAAATAAGTCAGAGAAAGACAAATACTGTATGATTTCACTTAATGTGGAATCTAAAAACCAAATAAATGAACAAACAAAATTGAAACTGACCTATATAGAGAGAAAGGGGGTTGGGGGAGTTAGAAGAAAGTAAAGTGGGGGATAAATGGTGATGGAAGGAGGCTTGACTTGGGTTGGTGAACACACAAACAATATACAGATAATGTATTATAGAATTGTGCATCTGAAACATAATTTTATTAACCAATGTCACCCCAGTAAATTCAACTTAAAAAAGAAAAAAAACCCAGACATATATACATACAGAAAACATACTGATAGTTGCCAGGAGAGAGGGTGATTGGGGGACTGGGTGAAAAAGGTGAAGGAATTAAGAAGTATAAATTAGCAGTTACAAAATAGTTACAGGGATGTAAAGTACAGCATAGGGAATATAGTGAATAATATTGAAACAGCTATGTATGGTGTCAGGTGATTACTGAAAGCACTTTGTAAAGTATATGATTATCTTAACTAATATGCTATATACCTAAAACTAATACAAGATAATGTTGAATGTAAACTGTAATTGAAAAATAATTTTTTTTAAAATGCTGATATCATCTGATTTCCCAGTCTTTGTTTAGGACCTTTTTTTTTTTTTTCCCCAATCTGTTTATCCCTGGTATTTTGAAGTATGATGATTATGTGCTTTTTGTGTTCGACCTTAAGAACTCATGTTGTTTAGTTCTGGGAATTTTTCTTAAGTTATTTATTTCATAGTTTATTCCTCTGTGTTTTCTCTTTGTTCTTTTTTTCCCTTTTTTAATCTTTTATTGCAAGAGTCAGCAAACTGGCTCACAGGCCAAATCTGGCCTGCTATCTGCCCCATTTGTGTACACATTGTCTTTGGCTGCTTTCACACTCCAGAAGCAGAGTTGAGTGGTTGCAACAGAGACCATATGGCCTGCAAAGCCTAAACTATTTACTGTCTGGCCCTTTGCTGCAAGTTTGCTGATTCCTGTTCTATTGGATGTTAGGACTCTTGGATTGCTTGTTTAATTTTCTCTTCTACTTTCTGGGAGACTTCCTCAGCTTTATCTTCAATTCTTTCTACAGAATTCTTTATTTCTATTATTGTATTTAATTTCCAAGAGCTTTTTCTTGTTTTCTTTTTTTCATAGCATTTTGTCTTTGAATATAATAACTTATGCACTTCTGAGACACTAAACAGCCAATTGCTTGTCTGCTGGTAGATTTTACTTAAAGGTTCTTTGGCAGGCTGGTATTTTCCTTGGAGGAACCTCCAAATATCAGTATCTAGAGGCTGTTTTAGTTTAGTTTTCTAAAGAAGAATCCTCATAATCCCCATAGGGCAAGTAAGTACTATTTTTCAGTTATAGAAGCAGGTTAGGTGAAGGCTGCTGGGCTTTCATTGTTCAGTGCAGGCTTTCACATAACTCCCCTCTTTTAGCCCTATACCTGGTGTTTCTAAATCTAGAGTCTTTTTCTCCGAAGAATGAATCTCTTGTCCTCTTGCATTTCAGAAAGGTTACTGTAGCTTCAGTATAGTGACTAGATTGGGATAGAATTAGGTGAATGCAAGAGGTCATTTAGGAGGGGTTACAGAGATGGTGGAGGTGGAGAAAAACAGATTGATTTGAGGTGTAGATAGAAATTTGACTTCTCTGTATATATCTGTATTTTACTGCTTACTAACTAGTTTATAGGCCTAAAGATCAGGGACTGTGTCCTCCTTATTTGTATATCCCACACTACCTGGTGCTCTGCAAGATTCAGTGTTTATTGAATGGTCTTAAGCATTAATAATCTCATTAATGTCAATGAGATTATTATGACTTGTATTTCTTACCATCTTTACTGTTTAAATGTTATTAAAAATCACTTACAAATTTTCTTGAGATAATTATTATTGTCAAAGTTTTTGTTTACTGATTTTAAATATATATATTTACATTATTGATCTCCATCTGGCACAAAAGATTTACATGTGTCATTAAAATAGTGTGACTGAAACTGTTGTTAGATGTGGATATTTGCTTAGTTTTTATTCATATCTTCCCTGAATTTTATATATAGATTAGTTCTTTGCTAGTTTGTGTAAAACTTGTTTTTGGACAATTTAATGAACATTTATGATAGATTTTCTAGATTTATCATTATTAAATTTATAGAGTAAGAGCTATCTTTACACTTTCATTATAGTGTCTCCATTGGAAAGGAATTATAAATTTAAATGTAGTCTAATTTATCAATCTTTTCTCATGGTTCACACTTTCTGTGTCTTGTTCAAGGAATGTTCTCTATCCTAAGATCAAGAAGATATTTTCCATTGAATGTTTTAAATTTTTTGCTTTTAATATTTAAATATTTAATCCATCTGGGATTGATGGTATGAGGTAGATATAAATAAAATTTCATTTTATTTCATTTGGAAAACCAGTTGTCTCTTACTATTAACTGATTTCTGCAGTGCTAATTCCATATATGCATGAGTCTATCTCTGATATTTCTGTTCCCTTCCACTGGTCAATTTATCTATTTCTCCTTCAAGTTCCACATTATCTTAAGATAGTCTTATGATAAAGTTTGATATCTTATAGGATAATACTTCCATCTTACTCTTCCTTTTCAGGAGTGTTTTGGCTATACTTTGCTCTTTAGTTTTCCATATAAAATTTCCAATCTGCTTTTCAAAGTCTATATACAATCTTATTGGAAATTTGGAAGTTGCATTGAATTTATTCATCTATTTAGAGAAAGCTGACATTTACAATGTCTAGTTTTTCTACCTAAGAGTATGGGATATTCTTGTACTTATTTCTGTCATCTTTAATATTTGTGTTTCTTTATAGTTTATATTGAACAGGTTGTGGTAGATTGTAGTTTTAAAAAACATATGCAAAATGTCTTCCATCCTACATGGTCTTCTACAGTATGACTTCCCTATTCCTCCACCAACAGGTGGAATCTAATTCCCGTCCCTCTGAAACTTGGCTGAGGCAGAAGTAATGTCGCTTGACTTTTGAGGCTAGGTCAGACAGACCAGATAGCTTCCACAGGTTCTCTCAGGATGCTTGCTCTGGGGGAACTTAGCCATCATGTGAAATGTCCAAGTATCCTGAGACCCACCCCCCCATGTGGGAGATAGACACAGCTGAGCTCTTAGGAATTATCAGCCTCAAGTGCCAGCCACATGAGTGAGCCATCTTGGACATCCATTGCAGCTGAGCCTTCAGATGACTATAAACTTCAGTCAACATCTGACTCAACTACATGAGAGACCCCAAGTGAGAACTGCTCAGCTGAGGACTTCTTAAATTTTTGGTCTGCAAAATCACTAGCAAAATCAAAATGTGGTTTTAGGCCCTTAAGTTTTGGAGGAATTTGTTATGTAGCAACAGATGACTAGAATACATACAGGGTTTATACTTGTTTTGTTTATCTATTTCAATTTAGTTCATTATAATCTATTCTTAAGTACTTTACAATTTTAGGGTGTGTGTTGTGTATTTGGGAGAGATATTAAATGTTTTTCTTTTAAATTATGCTTTCCATCTTTTGCTATATAGAAATATAATTAATTTCGTGTATAGAGTTTATGGCCATTTATCTTTAAACTCTTGTTATTTCTAATTGGTCTAAATCACTTTGGACTTTTTATTTATAGTTTTTTTCTTCTCTTGTAATATCACCCATTGTTTTCCTGATTTCTTTCTTCTTTTGATTCCTTGTATGTGGCTCACTGGTTATTGGAAGAAACAATTGGTTAATTATAAACAAACTTGTTCAAATTTACCTTTTAAAAAAAAGACCTTATAAATGATAATTGCTCCCTCCGAAAAAGAATTCTTAATACCAGTTGTACATGTTTTTTTTGAAAGTAAAATCTCATTCTACTGCATTCCAGGATGGTTGTAAGGATTGTTGATCATGTGTGCAAAGTGCCTATACAGCTTCTGTCATACAGTAGGTATTTAGTAAATGAGAGGAATTAGTAATAAGCTCAATTTAAAACTCTCACTTTTAGCTGCTAGCTCAAGCTTAAAAAAAGTTGGCTTTTTGTTGTTTAATATAAAACACATGTGATTACACTTTCCCCCATTTTGGTTGATTTGTTATACAAAAGTATAAAATGTGTATTTTAAAAAGCTTAGTCTTCCCTACACCCCACCCCAAATACTTAACATATAGTAATAATGCTAGCTGATAATAGAGGATTATGAAAAATATATCACATTTTTTGCTTTGAGGGAACTTAGCTGGATAGGAATTCATGAAAAGTTAAACATTTAAATCATAGTTTAAAGCTTTAGTAAAAAAGTTAATATAAGTTAGTACATGATTGTCTAATATATTATAGAGACCAGAAGTGATAGAGTGCCAGCTATCTGAATGCTGGATAAAGGTGGTATTATCCTCATTTTTCAGATAAAAGAAGGTTGAAAAACAGATAAATTTAGTGTTTGTCTAAAGCAGCCATTTTCAAATGGTATGCTGCAAGAATTTTTAAAACATGTAATACCTGGCCCTGACTGGGTAGTTCAGTTGGTTATGCTTCATCCCTATACACCAAAGTTGTCAGCTTGAACCCCAGTCAGGGCACAAACAAGAATCAACCAATGAATTTATAAATAAGTGGAACAACAAATCTTTCTCTCTGTCTCTTTCTCTTTCTCTCTCTCTCTCTTTCTCTCTCTCTCCCTCTACCCCCCCTCCCTACCTCCCTCCCTCCTTCCTTCCCTTTCGCCTCCTCTCAAAAAAAACATGTAATACCTGACTAGTCAGGAGCAACCGACCTCTTTCCCCTTAGATTGTCAAATAAAAAACTGACAACATCCAATACAATAGCAGCCATCCGGTGTAAAGGAATCAAAATTATACCTTTTTTTGTATGTGTCAGATCAGCAAAAAATACATTTTTTGGTGTGTCACCGAATTTTAGTAATTAGTTTGTGTGCCATGAGATGAAAAGGTTGAAAATCACTTGTCTAAAGGACAAGGGTGTAATAAATGATAGTTCAGGAATCCAATCTGGAATTACTTTTAATATTAACTCAGGTGGATAGAAAATGGAGTACTACACTTAATACTTATATAAGTAGGTCCTCATTAGATATCTGTTGAGTAAATGAATGGAGGCCTTTTTCTCCTTTGATTTTTTACTCCTTTTGGTTATCCAGTTATTTTTTTAAGCTATACACACACACACACACACACACACACATATAATTTTCAAAACTAAATAAAAAGTTATAAATTTCTTACTACTGTAATAATTCATCAAACAACATTAACCTGGCTTTTACAGAAACTTGATCAGCCTAGTTTCCCATAGCAGTGGTGACGCAAAACTTGAGAACACAGATTTCTGTCCACCTTCAAAAATCTGATTCAGTTGATTTCTGACCACATTTAGAATGATACTGCTGTGCAGAGAGGTCTATCACTGTTTCAAAGGTTGCATGATTGCAAAAAACTAAGATCAGCCATGGAACTTGTAGAAGTAAATGCGACATTCATGATTTTACTAGGAGAAATATAGAATACTTGAGCTATCTACCTTTTAATTAAAAAATTTTTTTAAAGGGAAAAGCAATAGAAAAGAGAGAGAATGAGGAGGAAAGAGGGAGAAGTGAGGATAGTAGACAGAAGTTAGGAGAAAAGAAAGGATTAGATAGAAGCAAGGCCAGGTAGAGAATGGAAGAGAAAAGAAAAGAGTAAGTTCCAAAATGAATGCAAGAAGGTAACTTGTTTTAGGTTATTATAAGCTTCAGAAAAATTTAAACTTCAATTGTGTCTAAATATTCTGAGCTGATTAATTAGGACTTAGGATCCTTGATGTTTACTCTGACTATAGAACCTTAGGGAGGAAATAAAATCTAAGGCACCATCAGTGATAAAATATATCGTTATTTTGAGTACGTCTAAGAAAGAAAAAGTGGTGCCAGTTAAGAATGACACAGTGCTTTTTACCGTCTATTTTAAGATAAGTTCCAATTTCAGAGAGGTTATAATGTGGAAAAGATACTGTCTTAAAATTGATGAAATAATAGTATTTAGAAAGCTTCTACTCTTCTACTTCACTTTTGTCTTTTCCCAATCTATTCTTTCTATTTAGTATGTTCTGTTTTCCCAATAGTATCCTTTAGGGACAGCTCAGATCTTACCTCCTTCATGAAGCCTGTGAAATACAGTAAGATGTTTCATGTGCCCTTTGAGCATGTTTCTTACGCCCCTTTCAATTTTGAATATTTCTCCTTAATAGAGAATCAAAAACAAAATAGGAGTTAAGTAGTTCTGTTTTCTCTATATCATCTGTTAACGTTATACCATCTGCACCAAGCAGTAGGCCTAAACCTTCTTTCCTGTTCCTCTTGCTCTACATGTATTTTTTAAATCCTTTTTATTGTTCTTAACATTTTTTCACCAGCCTCCGCTCATTCTGGGCTCTTACTTTACTTACATGATTCTCCTCATTTCACACCACTCTTTTGTATTCATCTATTTCACATGCCTTTCTTTTTATTCCTTTTTTTTTTTTTAAAGTCTCTTAAAATTCTAAACTTATCATAGCACGCTTACACAACTACATTGGATTCTTAAGATGCCACTTTTCTTATCAGATTAACTTTTTTTTCATAGTGTCAGAATTTCGCTTTTTAGAAACTATCTCTCTCAGAAAAGATTCTGTTGCAATATAATTTCTGCCATAGCATCATACAACTATTTTCTCTCAACTTGATTCACTTCCCTAAAGTATCACTATTTCCAGTATTCCTTTTTTTTTTTTTTAAATATATCTTTATTGATTTCAGAGAGAGGAAAGGAGAGGGAGAGAGAGAGATAGAAACATCAGTGATGATCGAACCTGCAACGCAGGCATGTGCCTTGACCGGGAATCGAACCCCGATCGCCTGGATCCTCGGTCGACGCTCAACCGCTGAGCCACGCCCAGCCGGGCCAGTATTCCTTTTTGTAACTATTATGAATTCCAAGATAGCATGATAGCTTTCTCTCATGGGTTTCATTCCCACTTCACTAGTCTATGCTTTTATTTCAGGACCAATTCCAAGAAAGTCATTCCTTTCATTACTTTTTGTTGTTGTTAATCCTCACCTGAGGATATTTTTTCCATTGGTTTTTAGAGAGAGTGGAATGGAGGGGAGGGAGGGGAGAGAGCAGAGGGAGGGAGGGAGGCAGGCAGGCAGTTGGGGTGGGGGGGAGAGAGAAAGAGAGAGAAATATCAATGTGAGAGAGACACATCAATTGTTTGCCTCCTGCATGCCCCCCACTGGGGATCGAGCCTGCAACCCAGGCATGTGCCTTGACCAGGAATTGAACCACTATCTCCTGGATCATAGGTCGATGCTCAACCACTGACGCACGCCGACTGGGCATGGAGATCTATAATTTTTAAAATCATTATACTGGGATCATTCTTAAAGATTAATTCTATTTAATTGTCAAAGAATAGTAGTTTTATGTTTTTCAAAGTATAGACCGTTGAAAAGGTGGAAAGCTCCCCATTTAATGAAGTTAGCACACCTTAAACCTGTAAAGTAAGTTTAAACCCAGTAAAGATAGTATACACTCTTCACTTATGCACACATACATATACATTTGCTAAAATTCCAAATAAAATATTAGCAAATTGAGTTTAACAATGTATTAAAAGATTACACACACACACACACACACACAGAAATATAAAGTAAAAAACAATGAGATAACGTGTAGTACTGGCAGTATGTGGGGAAATGGGTACTCATATTTTAGTATGAATTGTTACAAACATTTGGGAAAAAGCTGTAATAGCTATTGAAATAAATATGCACATTATCCCTTGACTACTCAGTACTCTCAGTTTTGGGAATCATTTCTACAAAATATATATTAATAATATTTACTCTAATACTAATATATACTGTTATAGTATATTAGGATTTCTAATAAAGAATATTTGTTTCATAGTTTGTAATAACTAAAAACTGGACACAAAATGAATGAACATTGATCACTGGAGGAGTGTTTGAATAAATTATATTTTATCCATATTATGGAATACAGTACAACCATTGACCAGGAGGTATATATGTGATGATACTGTTAAGTTGGGATGTGAAATGACAAATTATAGATTATACATTTTTTGTAAAAAGAAAAAAAAAGGCTACGTATATTAGTGTTGGCATGAGCGAAGCGAAATGTGAGTTAAGAGAGGTAGTGGGATTGGTGAAGTGGGGAAATCATTAAATTTTTCTTCATTATATGTTTCTCCAGTGTTTGATATAAAGGAAAAATACTAAATAAATTCAAAGTACGAGGATGTGAGTTTCTAAAGAAGCTGGTTTTGGCCAGAGACATGAAACATAGAAAAGTGTTATGCATACCTTCTTTTGTAATCATTTTCATTCTTAACCATTATCACAAATTACCTCTGAAAATAAAGATATTTTATACTAAGATATATGGTGGCTTTAATGATTTTTTTTTTAATAGCAACTCCGCTCCAATATCCGAGAAATGGAGAAACTTTGTTTGAAAGTCCAGAAAGATGACCTAAGACTTCTGAAGAAAATGATAGATCCTGTTAAAGAAGAAGCAGCAGCAGCAGCGGCAGAATTTCTCCAACTCCGTCAGGAATCTGTAGAAGAACTTGAGAAACAATTTAATGATGAAGAAACTATATTACAGCCTTCTTTGACCAGATCTGTGACTGTTGGTGGTAATGTACTAGTCTTATTCTTGATCAATATGATACAGTTAATTAAAGTTCACCTTCTTGTATAGATATTGCAGATATTGTATGTCTTCAGGGATTGCCTTCTATTCCAGTATACTGAATTCTTGGACTCTGAGTGTGCCTGGAAATGCATATCCTAGAAATTTTGAAGAGTAAAAATTTTGAGGCTATGCTATATAAAGTGGGACTTCAGGGCTTTAAGTACCTATATGTCTATATATTAAAAATAAATTTTACTGTATTTTCTAAGGAGAATGTCATCCTTGTCTACAGGGTACTCTTCCCTCATCTCCAACTGCAAGGGTGGCCTAGTCATCGTGTTTCTTTCTTAGGCATTCTGATTTTCACAGGGGATGTTAGAGCTATCACCCAGCTCAGTTTTCTGAATTTAACTGACAGCATAAAAAAAAATCTGTATTGGAGGTTATGCCATCAACTTTTATGAAGTGACACTCTAAGAAACAGCCCAGTGAAACTTCTCATTATATCTCTACTAAGGATGTAATTGATAATTGTTGATTGTATTATAGTAATGTCTATATAAGGAAGTCTGAAAAAAATTCGTAGTTTAATGCATAGTAGTACTTCAATGCAAATGGTCTTTTTTTTTCCTTCAATTTTATGGGTATTGAATGGCAACACTGCTAAGGTTTTTCTACTAGAAAGCTTAAATCCAAAATCTTTAACTACCAAAAGCCAAATTTTTAAACAATCCTGGCTTTATTTTATAATTATTGCCCTTTTATGTTTTAGAGTTTCTTTTTAATTTTTAATTTATGCCATCTTGTTACATTTTATATTTGCTGTAAGCTGCCCTAAATCTTTATGGAAAAGGTGGGGTATACATAAATTACAAATTAACATAGAATCTGAGAGATTCTACACCTGCCCAGTTTCCCTCTTTTCCTTTACTTAGGAGGCTCCTAATTATTTTTAGCCTGATATTTTCAGTGCTGATGATCCAATAATTTTTAGAGAAATAGAAACATTTAGGCCATCATCCTGAACTTCTGGGTAATCTTGCTTTTATTGTATTCTTAGTACCTAGCACATAGTAAGTATATAGCACATAGTACATAGTGCTTGGCACATAGTGGACCATTAATAAATGTTTTTAAATATGAGTAAATCTTTTTAGAGACAGTTTTGTAATTTCAGATCTGCTATAATCATGTCACCCTGTGTATAACCAGTACCTAAAGTGTTGTTTTGGGAAGAAGGAAATGTTAGCACTGAACCCTTAGTTGAAGAGTTTTTGGAAAGAATGCTTTTTGATAGTTGGTAGTTACTATTTAATTATCATATATATATATGATATATATTATTATATAATAAATATATAATATATATGATATGTATAATTATATAATAAATATATATAAATATATAATTACATATATCATATATAATTATCACCACCATATTGATGGGGCTGTATGCTGTTCATATCATTTAGTACAAACTGATATTTTACGTGCATATGTAGAGAAACTGGGCTTTATCATTCCATGTGATTAAGGGCGATCTTATCCACCCAGATATTTTGACAGTTGTGATGGCAGTAATAACAGTGAAGATATGCTGGTTTTTCTGGAAAGCATTGCTGGCATCAATCTTTTTTGCTATTTAGCTTTGAATTGTCCATCACTGGCAAACAAATTCACTTCTGAGAGTTTACTTACAACATGATACTATTCTAATACTTCTTTTCATTTTTATTTTGTTATTGCATTATTTGTGTTTCTAATAGTAGGACTGTTTGGGCTCAAAAAACTTGGGTTTATATATCATCAGAGGATTGGGTGATTATTAGAAAAGGCAGTTTACCCAGTTTGCTGGCAATTAACTTTCTGCAGAGGAAGCTGACTAGTATTAAAAAAAATGTTGGCAAAATTTGAGAAGCATGTATACAGAGGAAATGAAAAAGATTGGAGCAGAGCCAGAAGATGAGAGAGAAGAAATAACAGGTGAAGTTTATTTTCCAACTCTGTCGATTCTCAAACTTCTCAGTTCATAGAACACCAAATTGGTCTAAAACCTAATAACTTGAACACTGGGAGAAACTAAAAAATCTGTGCCACCAATTCTGGTTTAAGACAGTCATTCCATTTATAAAATCAAATTCCAAAGTTATACCTAAAACAATGTTAGAATTTCAAATTCTGAATGGTCTGCTTGTCACATTGCGCTTTGACTTTGCATCCATTTCCAAAATTAAGCAGTTCAAATTAACTGCTTCACCAAGTGCCTGAGTTTTACACCAGATATGAGAGTTTCTTCAAGGTTGCTTTAAATCCAGAAATATTATTTAAAAAATAATTGAGAGGATGGGAGGAGAAGAATATGAAAAGAAAGTACTAATTTGCATAAAATTTTAGTAGTGGGGTAGGAATTGGATTTGCTTCACATGCGGTCTTCTTTTAGCTATAGAATCTTTCTGTCATTCTACACGTTTTTATCCAACATTCTCTGGATTTCTTTATTTTTGCTTTAGATACTCATAGTAGTGACAGCCTATACAGGAAAAAAAAGTGTTTGATTTGCATAGAAGTTAAGTGCCTTAAAATACTTTTTCCTTTAAAAAGCCAATCTGATTCTAAATAAACTGGTTGGAAACATCAGCAGAGATTCAGGAGCAATGTTGTCACATTTCCATGAGTGAGATCAAAATACAAAAATAGTTTTTCATTTACAGATAGAAATAAGAAGTAGAATAGGGTGTTTTATGTTCTCTGGAGAATTTTTGCTGTTTCTTTTGTCCAGCTTCTGCGAGTTCCTAAAGCAAATCTTTCTGCCAGTCTTGCTCGATTTGAGAAACTCCCTTCTGTCTCACTTGTGTGTCTAGTTTCATTTTTAGCATATTTCTTCCCACCACGAGAAGTGATGAGCCTACAGATTTGAATCGTATTTAGAAAGGTGTACCAACTCATGCAGAGTACATCATTGCTTCTCTCCATCTTTGTCTTTCTTACTCCGCATTCAGCACACAACTTCACCAGCACTATAGGAACAGAATCTTATTACATTTTAAATATTCACAAAAGAAATGAATCCAATCTTAAAACTTCTGGGAACTTCAGACCACCATGTTCAATTTGATGAAATATTAGATTTTATCACAGGTATATACATGTACTGAACTGTTTTGTAAAACCTGTAAATGGTTTTTGTATATTATTCAGAAGATGTGGTTTCAATTGGTTTTAATTTTCTTAAAAATCCTCCTTTGCAGGTAAGTTAAGCCATGACTTAGAAGTCATTTTATTTTGATAGATAGGTTTATGTAGGTGATCATTAAATTAATTTCAATATTTTTAAGCTGTCAGAACATGAGAAAATCAGGAAATGTTTTTGAATTAATTTAGATTCATAATGATACTTTTTCTAATATAGTAAAGTTTAGTGGGAAAAATGTTTTTTAAACCAGAACATTATTACATTGAAATCCCAAATTAATACAGAGCAAATACACTTAAAAGTTATTACTTTTTGAAGTAACATTTAGCCTGCTTTTCAGAATGCATGATAAATGCTACAAATCTTTGAACTCATTTTACTCTTTCCTTTAATTTTTTCATCCCCAAAGACTTTCAAATATAGAATAAAAAGTACTATAAAGAAGAAGGAAAAAAAAAAAGATGAACTGGATGCTGCAACAGCTGCTCTCTTGGGTGTAGGTGTTGTTCCTTCACGGAATCCATGCCTGAATCTGCGGTATACAATTTTGAGGTGCCTCCTGTGACCAGTTCTGGTGCTTCTTGTTCTGCTTGGCAGGGTAGCCGCGCTTGTCATAGGTGAACTACTGAAGGTGGTAGTTCTTCAAGCTACAGCGGCGGTGCAGCGTGTGTGTCTTGTTGTGGCACTTACCTACCGATGACATTCTCTTTGTCCTCTCACTTCTGCTGCTGAGACCAAAGAACTATTGGAAATTTTTTATATATTATGTTGTAATTCTTAGTAGAATCACTGCCCTTCATAAAGTATGGAGAAAGAAAGAAGGGGCGAGGGGCATTGTGAGGAGGAGAAAAGGAGTGAATGAATGGATGTTTAGACATATATAGAGAAGGGAAAAGTCTTATGTCTGTGTTATTAAGCTTAATTCTCACTTCAACGAAATATATCTTAATGTTTGAGTTTATAATCAATCATAAGATTCTAAAACTGGAGTTTGAAAAACAGTGATGAGCCCTGCCGGGCGTGGCTTAGCAGTTGAGCGTCGACCTAGGATCCAGGCGATCAGGGTTTGATTCCCAGTCAGGGCACATGCCTGGGTTGTGGGCTCGATCAATGACTTTCTCATCATTGATGTTTCTATCTCTCTCTCTCCCTCTCCTTTCCTCTCTCTGAAATTAATAAAGATATATTTAAAAAAGAAAAGAAAAAAAACAGTGATGAGTGATATATTCTGACATTTGCAGTTGTTTCCATGTAGATAGAACTAGCTGAGATTATTATGCCATAAAACAATAGCAATTTTTACTTATGTGGACAGAATAAAAGTTCTTTTGCCTTTTTTCCTGCAGCTATAATATGTCTCAGTGTTTTGCTTCCTCATGTCTATAGCAATTTGTAAAAGTTCAAAGTCAGTGGATGACCACTGAGGTACAGATTTTTAATACAAGCTGGACTAAATGAATTATGGAAGTTGTAGAAATTAAAGGGTTTCCTTTCTTAATTATTAGTCATGCCTTGAATTGATTAGTGATGTTCAGCCTTGTAAGTTTACAGCAGGATTTTCCATGGAAGAGAACAGATTTCTTTGTTCTAAGACTTCATTTGAACTAAGATGCATACGCAGTTTGGTTTCAAATGAGATGTAAATGACTTAAACATTTTTTATTTTTTACTGAGGGAAATCTTTAATGTTTGCCTAAAATGTCAAACATTTCCCATCCCTTCATTTTTAGATCAAGAATTATATATGATAATTTCTCCTCATTTTGCTATATATCCTGGCATAATTTACTTGAATTCTCTCTAATAGTACAAAGATTATGCCTTACAAATATTTAGAGTGGGTGTTGTGTTTATGATTTATGTTTTACATTTTGTATGTTAATAACAAAGTTATCATTATTCATCATGCTTCTAAAGAAGTTGGAGTTCTTCTTATAATAGGAATATTAAGTGGAAGAAAGATCTTAGAGTGCTTCATTTATCTCGATTGAGGTTAAAATGAAAGTATCTTTATGCGATGTTAGGACATGGGGTAAATAACTCTGAAGCATTTGTAAAGATCATAGAGAGCTTTTAAAATATTGGATCTTGCAATAATGTTGTAATGTAAAACTTACTCTGTATCATGTTTTTGCTCTTCCTGTAAGATAAGGAAATGTATTCAGATAAGTTAAGATTCAAAATTAAAAGAACACGATCAATTCTGATAAGCTTACAAATTACTTTTTAGTCGACTGACTATGCCCTTCCTAAACAATTTAAACAGATTTTTTTTCCTCCAGAGGTAAAACATTCATAAATTATGAAAGTGAACTAGTAACGCAGTTTTATAAAATACCATTTCTATAGGCTAGGATGGAAAGAGAAATTGAGAGAGAAGTTGGACTTAGTGTTAAAATGACTTACTTTTTGGATTAGATCAGGTGTCACATGTCACTGTCATTTCCCTGCTCACAACCCTTCAGTAGCTCTCCACCATCTACCAGGTAAAGTCCAAAGTCTTTAACTGGACTATAAGACCCCTTCTAACCATCTATAATGTCTTATACTTGTAACTTTATGGCTTTTACTTTATGCTTTGGCAAGACCAAACTGCTGATTTTATGTTAAGCTATATTTCTTTCTTTTTGGCCTTTTCATGATGGTTTCTCTACCTAGATTTGTATTATCTTCTTTGCCTAGTAAGATCATCTTTTTTAGGAAGCTGTCCCATAAGCTGCACACCACACCAAACTGGGTCAGATGCCACCCCAGCGTGGAATGTCCACAAAGCACTATGTGTATCTATATTTACTTAGATATTAATGAATTTTCTTACTGTTTTAGGATTATCTCTTTGTATCTCTAACTCTTCTAAATATGTTCCTTGAGAGCAAGTACTTTGTATTACTTTTTCATCCCTGGTACCCAGCACAATACATAATGGGTGCTCAGAAAATATGGAAGTGACAGGCATTGTTTTAAGCTTGAAGTAAGGGGGACGAAAGGAAAGTAGACTTTCAGATCTCTTCTTTACATTTTCACTGCTACTGTCCTAGAGCAGATCATCATCATTTTGCACCCAACATACTGAAAAGCCTTCCAACTGGTGTTTCACTCTCTAATTTTTTTTTACTTTTCAACTCCATCCTTAATCTATTCTTCACACCATAGCTATGGTTGGTTCCCTTTCTAAATCTGGAATCTGATACGGTACCCTCCAGCTTCCCAATAGTCTCCTATTCCTTTTAATAGTTCCAGGTTGGTCTTATGAGGAAGACAAAATTCTTTAACATAGTTCACAATGCCATGAGTAATATCACCCTCAGATTTCCAACCTCAACCTTTGCTTTTCTCTTGTCATAGAGTATGCTTCAGCTATACTGAACTCCTTTCAGTTCCCAAACCTATGCACATACTATTCTCCTTGACCTGATACTCTCTGATTCTCCCTTTACTCTTGCCCCAGTTCAGTGATATAATTTCTGCTCATCCTCAGGCTTTAGCTTCAGAACCTTCTTGGACCACCCTCTCCTCCACAAATCTAGTTAACTATCTCTCTTCTGTGCTCACATAGCATTCCATACTTACCATATCACAGTTCTTATCAGACTATACTGAGCTTGCCTGTTAACACATCTGTATCACACATTATATGGTAAGCTCCATTAATAATAGTAGCAGCAGCAATGGCAGTAGTAGTAACTGTTAACCACTTACACTTGATATATAAGCCAGGCACAGTACAGAGAATCATCTTATTTTATAAATGAGGAAAATAAGTCAGAGAGATGAAATACCTTCCCAAGTCAAAGAGCTAGTAAATAGCCAGACCAGGATTCTTACCCAGGTCTTTCTGATGAGGCCCATACTCTTAACCACTGTACTATGTTGACTCCTTGGAACTGTTTTTATGGTTTACCATTGTGTCCCCAGCATCTTAGCACACTGATTGGAATGTAATAGGCATTGTATAAATATAAGTTTAATGAATGAAATTGATACCAGTACAAGGAAATAAGAAAGACTTAAAGGTCAAGTTTGGGAGCGTAAATTAATTCATCATCATAACAGTGTTTAATGAGGAAAGCCTTAATGGGTTGATGACTTTTTAAAACTCAGAAAAGGATTAGAAGTATTGGAGGTATGGGCCAGAAAAATGATTTTGAAGAGAAGAGGGGTGACAATATGTACAAAAATGTACATATGGTATTAGGTGTTAGTTTTTTGTGTGTTTTTTTTAAAAATATGGGGTTTTATTTTATTTTTTAAAAATATATCTATTGATTTCAGAGAGAGGAAAGGAGAGGGAGAAAGAGAGATAGAAACATCAATGATGAGAGAGTCATTGATAGAGCCCACAACCTGGACATGTGCCCTGACCGGGAATCGAACCCCGATCGCCTGGATCCTAGGTCGACGCTCAACCGCTGAGCCACGCCCGGCCGGGCGAGGTGTTAGTTTTGATGACAAATTTGTTACCCAAAATGACTGATTTTCGTTGTTAAAAACACGTCACTTTCGTATTTTTAACAGCTTGAGAATCTGATATTACTAAAATAGCCAAAGAAAAAGGATACTGATTTAGCAGTGGTAGCTATTAAACCTGGGTATCTCTTCATGGAACACTGACCAAATAGAATAGTTTTCCTTTGGTACTTCTACATCTAGTCTTAGTTATTAAGAGTGTGTGGAGAGTATTTGTAGCCATTTTTTTAAGGTAACTTTGTAGAATAATTAAAGAAAAAATATTTGTTAACCTGGGAACAATCTGCCTATAGATAAACCTGTTTTTATAGAATGATCGATTTACTTTCAGCCTGAATTTAATTAGTAAGCATTTTCCATGACAGTTGTTTTATGGAGTAGATTCATGCTATCACCATTTTAACAAAGCAAATAAACTCTAAACATGAGGCTATGTTCATCCAGGAGCATTGCACACTACTGAAACTGAAGCTGATCCTCAGAGTATGACTCAGATATATGCATTGCCTGAAATTCCTCGAGATCAAAATGCTGCAGAATCATGGGAAACCTTAGAAGCGGTATGTTAATTTTTTTTTTCCTTTTGGTAACTGTGAGGCATAAAAGTAACTAACTTCCTCTTTCTCTCTCTTTTTAAGGACTTAATTGAACTTAGCCAACTGGTCACAGAATTCTCTCTCCTAGTGAATGTAAGTATATAACTGTTTTTGGCTCAGAGATGTTAGATTAATAGCTAAAAGGTTTTTATCAATCACTAAACTTTTGATTAGAATTTTAATAGAAGTTATAATTTTTAAGACTGCTATTGGGTCATGGATAGAAGTCTAACTGTTCTCAAATTCCAGATCAGTTCAATAAACATTTTATTAATCACTTGTTATATAAAAAGTACTGTTTTAGATCCTTGGCACTGGGGGTCTGATAAGATTGGATATAGAAATAAATGAAGCCTGATCTCTGCTTTCAAGGATTTACAGTGGGTAGAGATAAGCTTGGACCCCCAAAACTGAAATTTCAAGCATGATTGTTAAATGCAAAAATAAGGTATGGCGAGAAGTATTATAAGCTCCAAGAAGAAGCATTTAATTCCAAGGGAGGGAGGCAGGGGTTGTGAGGTGGAAGCATTAACGATAACTGCACAAGATAGGTAGCATTTGCTTGAGCCCTGAAAACTGAGTAAAGTGCCCACAGATAGGGTGAGGCGGTACATTTGAAAACAGCTGAACCAAAACATGGAATACAGTACATTTCAGGAATGACAAGTATTCCAGTATAATCAAAGCATAAGGTACCATGGACAAGCAAAGCAAGGAGGGTTAGGATAAGATTCAGATGGCATTGAAGGCCATCCCAAAGAATTTCAACTTTACTTTGTAGGAGCCAATATAAATTTTTGAGCAGGTTAGAGTGGTGTGATCCATCCAGTCTGTGCTTCAGAAAGATCACTGTTGGCAGTGTGACTAATAGCCTGGGAGAGAGGCAGATTATAGGCAGGATGACTAGTTAGGAATCGATTGCAAGAGTTTCACCAACAGCAATGGCATTACAAGTATAGTAGTTCCCCCTTATCTGCAGTTTTACTTTCCACAATTTCACTTTCTATGGTTTTAGCTACTGTGGTCAACCGTGGTGTGAAAATATTAAATGGAAAATTCCAGAAATAATTCATAAGATTTAAATTGCACATAGTTCTGAATAGCATGATGAAACCTGGCACCGTCTGCTCTGTCTAGCCCAGGACATGAATCATCCCTTTGTCCATAGTATCCATACTGTATATGCTCCCTGCCTTTAGTCACATAACAGCCATCTTTGGTTTATCAGATAGACTGTCGTGGTATTGCAGTGTTTATGTTCAAGTAAGCCTTGTTTTACTTAATAATGGCCCCAAAGTGCAAGAGTAGTGATACTGGCAATTTGGATATGCCAAAGGAAAGCTGTAAAGTGTGTGTACGTATAGGAAAAAACACAGTATATATATAGGGATCAGTACTATCTGAAGTTTTAGGTATCCACTGGGGATCTTGCAACGTATTTCCCATGAATAAGGGAGGACTATTGGGTAAAGCTAAAGGACAACTGAGAAGTATTTCTGGGGTGGAAGTTGGAAAAAGATGGAAAAGTCAAAGATAAGAAACATTAAGGCTTTGTTATGCATAATCAGGTAGCTGGTGATAGTGTTAACATAGATTAGGGAACATAAAGTAAATTTGGTGGAAAAGATAGAACAAATTTTCTGTTACTATTTTTCTAAATTATTTTTTCTTCCCAGGAATTATGGGAAGGTTGGATGTATGAGTTTTGTGTGTGTGTATGTATGTAAGTACATGCAAGAGCAAACCTATTTCTGCTTATGCTTCTGGCTAGATTTAGTTCTTTGTTCTTGATCAAACTATGATGTGGGGGTTATACATTTTTTACTTATGGTTCCCCTGACACCTGGCTTTAAATTATAAAGGTTCTAGATTACACAATCTCAGAATTGTAAGGAAAGGATTTAAGAGGTCATCTAACTAATCTAATTCTTCTACTCTTGCCCCAACTTCTCAATTGGATGTTTTTTTGTCTCCTTTTGAACTATTTCAATGCAGGGATGCTTCATATTTCATCCATCCCATGTGAAGGCTCTAACTCTTAGAAGTTCTTCCTCATGTAAACTCTGCCCTCTAATAATTTCCCTCTGGTACTTTTGCTCTCTGGAGCCATATGCTGAACAAGTTTTCTCTCCCATATAAAAGCTTTTCAACCTTTTGAGACTAGACCAACTTCTCTTTCCTCACTCTACCCCACCTCACCATATTTTCTTCTCTTAAAAAGGCTTGATTCTCTAATGTATTCCTAGAATATTATTTCTAGACTTTTCAGTACTAGACCCTTGCTCTGCTTGTTTTCTAGTTTGTGGATTTTTCTCTTGAAATGTAATGCTTAAAATTGAATACAGTAAATTGTTTAAAGCATTTTCCTTTTTTTATGCCTCTAAGTCAGAAGAAGCAAAATGTTTGAAGTTTCTGAATTAGATACCTGTACAATCTATAAATATACTTGTATATAAAAGAGAATGATACAAGAACCCAAAAATATTTGTTGTTTTTACAATCAAGATTTATTTAATTGTAATGCATAATCTCTGATCTAATGCAGCTTGTAAAATCTGTGCATGTCTGGTTATACAAATACATACATTTGTCAAAAGTCATTGATATGTACACATGAAATGTGTGAGATATAGCGTATGTAAATTATACTTCAATAAAATTGATTTTAAAATCAAACTAAACATGTAAAAAGTTTTCATTCGAGACAAACACAGTTCCCTTCTAATGCAATAGGCACATGAAAGGAAAATTAACAGTTTGTGGCCGTTTAACAGTTACATATACTATTAGGTTATGTAAGCAGTTCCTAACCCCTAATCTAAGGAAGGTTCGTGCAGGAAGGATTTGGCTATAGCCATAGCTCTATACAAATGTCCTATTTATAATAATCTGTGTAAGGACAGATTGTTATTAGGCAATAGCTCAAAGGAGAACCCCTGATTACTATTTCCAGAGTGACTGAGTTCTCATGACCACATGGTCAAAGATTCACAGAAGCTCCATTTAGGCACCAAATGACTTGGGAACATAACCAGAGTGACCACATCCTCTCATTATCATCACATGGACATGATAGTATCTAGGCAAGTTAACCATTTATTTATGGAGCACTTTCTATGTGCATAGCACTGAGCTAAGCGTAATGAAGAATAGAGAATAGTATAAAAAAGAACCTATAGTATAGTCATGGTAGTTGCATAATATTGTGGATGTACTTAATGCCGCTGAATTATATACTTAAAAATGGTTAAAATTGTAAATTTTGTGATATGTCAATTTTTAACCACAATTTAAAAAAGAACCTACAAAGCCATTGAGAGATCCAGGTGTGATCCAGTAGATGTTAATAAATTAATATGTACTAGGCACCATCTTCATTTTTCTTCAACCTTTATTGCTCAAGTGCCCTCTTTCCTGTAACTGTGAGACCTACCCTGTTTCTAGTCAAGGGGAATTTAAAGGCTGCTGGGCCAGTTGCTCAATAGCAGGTCACCCTAGCAGCAGGTCCAGTTTTGTCTCTACATTTTGCCTTATTCCCTATGGATTTTTAAATCCAGTTTTACTCAGGATGCATAAAAGCTGGGTTGTAGTGGATTAGATCAGATTCCTCCATTTATTATCTATGTGACCTTCGGGATGTTATTTGACGACAATAAGCTTTGTAAAATTGATGGGAGGACTAAATGAAATGATGTCTATTACTTCTTATCCCCTTCCCTCCTACTGCCCCAACTGCATTCCTGCTTTCGCTCCTCCATTATTTGATTCAGTTAAGCTCCTTGCTTAGGATTCTGCTTTTGCTACCAACATTACCTTTAGATATTTTAGCACCATAGTTCCTACAGTTCTTTTCCTATTGCTAAATCCCCTGATATCAGCATCCTACTTACCTACTTCACTTATTGTCTACTCTAGGTGAATATAATCCTGTATTCTGCCAGTATATCATAGCATTTGTATGTTTGTTTCTGGGCTTTTCTGTGTATGTGATTGCATATGATTCAGGATAAAGATTACATACCTTCAGAGTTCAGAACCAGGATAGCTCAATGTTATCTGGATGGGTCAAGATGTAAGAGTAAAGCTGGCCTTGAAAGCTGGCTGCAATTTGGAGTTAGTAATAAAGAAAAATATCTGGAGTTTTGGCATTTGCTTCTTAAAGAAATCTGTAGCTTTTCAAGCACAATAATAAAACTACACAACTATTAGCAAGACTAGTCAAGGAAGAGCATTTTTATTGATGTAAATGGATTTGGAGATGAACTTGTTGAATGTATTACTATTATTTGAAGATGCTGGGCCTGTAACTGTCCACAACAGCATTCCAGAGAAAAACAGTTCACCCTGGCTGGTGCGGCTCAGTTGGTTGGGTGTCATAGGTGCACCAAAAGGTTGCCGGTTCGATTTCCAGTCATAGCATGTGCCCGAGTTACAGGCTCAATCCCCAGTAGGGGGCATGCAGGAGGCAGTTGATCAAGGCTTCTCTCTCTCTCTCTCTCCCCCTCTCCCTCCCTCTGTCTCTCAAAATCAATTAAAAAATCTAAAGAAAGAAAGAAAAACAATTCTTCATTAGTTTTGAAGTTTGACTTCAAATGCACAAATTGCATTCTTCTTGACAAATATTAACTTAATAAATCAAATTTTCTTCACTCCTAATTATGATTCACTTATTTTTTTAGGCAGATATGGGACCTAATTCAATGTTTCTTAAAATGAAATTCATAGACGTATTTAGTCTTTTGAAAAATTTTTTCCTTTAAAATGGGAAAAATCCATGCATTACTCTAGTTTGAGAAACACTACAGTGACCCTCATAAGTGATTTAATTCATTGTTAAAGGGATGCTGAGAACATATATGAACCACCAAAGTATATAATGTCAGGAAGAGTGTTTGAAGATGTCAAATGTGGGCAGCACAGGCATATGAAAGCAGACATAAGCAAATCAGAAGCAAGAAGGGGAGGATGGTAGACAGAGCTGAGGAGGCTTCTGAGCCACCGTTGTTGTACTGAGATAAGGTTGTGCATGTGTGGTTTGGCCCAACATAAAGAGCCAAGGACATAGTGGACAAGTGGTGACCAGATTTGGCTCTGAATGGAGTCTGGCTGGTCATGCTGTGGAACAGTGATTGACAACTCTGACACCAGCTGCCTAACTCTAATTGTTCTGTCATTGAGTCCTCCTTACTCAAGATGCTGAATCTGAAGATACGGGCAAAGTTTGGGATTCAAACCAAGTAAAATAGGGGAAGAAGGCAGATCTGTACAACGGAGGGAAGACTATTGATCCCAGGATAGGGGCTGATCTACAGTCTGCCTCATTTCCATGCCCATATTTAAGCAAGCTTCCTTAAGTCAGTGAATAAGTGCTTAGAGGTGTGGGCTACTCCCCAGGGTGATACAGGCCTCATTAAGTACTGGTGATTGCAGTGATGGGGAGCATTACAGTTCAGATAATCAGTAATCCCAGGCCTTGTTTTGTCTTGTAGTCCTTACTCCAATTATTCCAAAGTATTTTTGTGAAAAAAATATTAAAACAAAATTATTTTAGAATTTTACGTTATTTAAAAAAAAAAGTCATAGGACGTCAGTATCCAACCTTTTAGGAAGGAGCATTAAAAGAGATTTCCCTGCGGTCTTGAGATCACATTTGGAGTATTAGAAATAATAATCCTGGTAGGCTCTGCCATCTTGATGGAATTCTTTTGGGGCTGAGAGAAAAGAGACATGTTGGCTATTTTCCCTTTACCTCTCAACTCATCAAGATATGGAAGTTGATGATAGAGCTTTAAACCTGTGATTTATCTTCTAGCATAGACTTTCAAGCAAGAATGGAAAGTGTTGGGGATGACCCAAAGGAAACAAAGATAGGGTGTCAGTAATCCAGACAAGTGCTGGTCCTTATGCTTTTATGGGTTGGGCGGGCGAGGGGAAGGTAACATTAAAGAAGTTTTATTGTCTGAGGAAAAGAAACACTGAATGAATTAATGCTAGGAGAAATCTAATATTTTATTGCTCTAGAATTTTCAAGCATCATATCTCATTTTATCCTGACCTCAACTCTAGGAGATATAAGTATCATTATCCTCACTTTTTTTTTTTTTAAATATATCTTTATTGATTTCAGAGAGAGGAAAGGAGAGGGAGAGAGAGAGAGAGAAACATCAATGATGAGAGAGTCATTGATCGAGCCCACAACCCGGGCATGTGCCCTGACTGGGAATCGAACCCCGATCGCCTGGATCCTAGGTCGACGCTCAACTGCTGAGCCACGCCCGGCTGGGCCTATCCTCACTTAAGAGATGAGAACACTGACAGGAGCTCTTGAGTAATTTGTCCATGGGCACATGGTGATAGTTGTAGGATTTGAACACAGGACGACTGACCAAAGGTTGTGCCCTTAATCCTATCATGTATGTACACTAGTGGTTTTTAAAGTGTGAGAATCATGGACTCATCATGCAGCATCAGCATCACCTGGGAACCATTAGAAATGCAAATTCTCAGCCTACTAAATCAAGTTCTGTGGGCATGACCCAGCAATCTGCGTTTTGAGAAGTACTCCAGGTGATTTTGGTGCACACAAGTGTGAGAACCACTATTGTATTTGTCTCTGACCAAGATGTTAGAAGAGAAACTGTTAAAGGACTTTTTAGGGATTGTGTTAGAAATGTCAAGATGGTGGTGGAGAATATAAGAATGAAGGGATACTATGAAAGGTCTAACAGTGGAAAAGATCCATCCTTGTATGAAAAGGGAAGGAGCCAGTAATGCTGATAGGAAGCAAATGGGGGGTGGGGGATTAGTTGTGTTTGGGTTTCATGTTCTCAAGTGAAATGATTACAGTTAGAAGAGTGTTATATCTGCTTCAGGATAAGCGAAGAAGTCAGTTATATAAGGGCAATCAATTACTTCAGGATTAAAGTTGAATTATTTCACAGTTTTTGTAGAAGTTGGCATTTAGCTGGGATCAAAAAGGGATTCTCTTCTTTTTCCTGTGAATTAAAAAACACACACACCTAAATAGCCTACATATCGATGTGATGGTGGTTACATGGGTTTGTACATTTGTTAAAACTCATACTACACCCTTCAAATGAGTGCATATGTTTAAGTTCTGCATAAATGAAATTGATTTAAAAATGGGAATGTGTTCTTGTGGCAAGTAATGAGTTCCTGTCACTGGAAGTATATGTATGAGCAGAGGTTCAGTAACCGCTTGTCAGAAACGTAGTGGGGCTTCACACATCTGAGGGGACTCTCGCACTCTGACCTAAACATTCCTTCTACCCAGAGATTCCATGAGTCACAATTTCTATTGTGTTAGTACAGGTTTAATCGTTTTATGTAGAATAATTTATTAATATATTTGATCAGAAGCATTTTAACTCATCATGATTTTAAAATGTATTACATTGTACAGGTGTAAACAGGACAGTAAATTCACTCTCTGCTCCTTACTACATATCAGAAGTAAAAAGATTTCATGGCAGATCAAACTATATTGTATTCTTATTTCTAAAACATAATAATTTGTATTTATTGGGTCAGAGATGTTTTACTCCTAAGTCAAATTTGCCTGTTTTAAACTGAATCTTCAAAGAGATAAGTTAGGGAGGTTTTTTGTTTGATTTTGTTTTTTTCCCATCAAACCCAACATGACATGTAAATGCTTATTTGGATTTCTTTTCTCCTGGAAAACAGATTCATTTGGAGAATGTTTGTACGCTTGAATGAATTTTAGTGTGAGCTGCTTTTTCCTGTAAAGGTGCCACCCTTTTATTACCTAATAATTAAGTCACCCTCTTTTTTTCATTGAAGTGAATTTGTACTTTGGAAATAGTTTATCAGATGCTATTAATGAATCACTATTAAGACTGCAAGGCTACAGTACACAGGCCCCTGATTACAGGAATTAAAATAGTGTGTATTGGCTCTCTGCTGTTCCCCAGCAGGAATGCTCACTCATAATTCCTTTGCATCTAGTCTCAGCAGGAGAAGATTGACAGCATTGAAGACCATGTCAACAGTGCTGCTGTGAATGTTGAAGAGGGAACCAGAAACTTGGGGAAGGTAAGATTCTGCTCCTGCTGGCAAATCAATGTTACTCTGGCTCCCAGGAATTTGTAGTATTAACCCAATTGATCTGCTCTCTTTAATCTTGAGGGAACCAGCAATTAAGGAAATAAGGAAGAAATGACACATAGGTAGGGTAAGAAATCAATGGCTGTAGTAATGTTCTACTCTAAAATTCATTCTGTTGGGAGAGAAATTTTTTCAGAGAGAATAATCTGCAGCCCCACTATAAGGCATTTGGTGTTAGAAGGGAATATTTGCAGAGGTTCAGGGAGAGGAGTAGAGAGGCTTGCCAGAATCCAGTAGGGGCAAAAATCTAAGGACTTGACAGCATTGGAGTGGGCCCAATCTATTTTCCATAGAATATTGCTTTTAACCCCAGGTACAGAGCATGGAATAATCTCTGTGCAACATAAAAGCCTTGAGGGTATCTGTGGCTGCTGAAACTGTTTAAATAAGCCTGCTAGGTAGTTAGTGGTTTGATTGTTTTGCAGGTAAAATCAATATGTAGCAGTCCACTCTTTGTAGCCCATTTCTCTAAATTCTGAGATCTGGAGTGATTGTAGTACCTGTGGAATACTTTCTCTGCCCCCTCCCCCCAGTACAATCTCTAAGGTTAATTATGTACCAAGAGTTAAAGAGGCATTGCCAGGAGTAATGAGAGGAAAATGCACATCACCACAGGCAGATATTCTCAACTCAATTTCTAAATTGAATTTTTTTTTTTTACAGGCTGCAAAATACAAGCTGGCAGTTCTGCCTGTGGCAGGTGCACTCCTCGGAGGAGCAGTGGGGGGCCCTATTGGCCTCCTTGCAGGCTTCAAAGTGGCAGGAATTGCAGCTGCACTTGGTGGTGGGGTGTTGGGCTTCACAGGTGGAAAATTGATACAAAGAAGGAAACAGAAAATGACGGAGAAGCTCATTTCCAGCTGTCCAGATCTTCACAGCCAAACTAACAAAAAATGCAGTTAAAAAACCAAACTTCGGTATTATTGGCACCAACATATCTATCCTAATGGACCTTTGCTGCTATTGGACACTCAGCTTTTGGAACATGATTATATCAAGATAGTGGCTGTAGATGCTGAAGTGGGATTGGACTGTGATAAGTGGATATGTTTTTTTGTTTGCTGGGATGTTAATGGAGTTGAGGGGCCTGAACTAAAGGGTGTATAATGCTTGTCAGGTAAAGTTTAAAGGATGCCAGGGAGCAGATTTTCTTCCTGGAAATGTGAAAACTGAACCCATAATTTTGATAAGGACATGAGATGTGTGGACATGTTGGGTTATGGAAGAATAGTTTCTTTGATAACCCTGATTTGGAGACCCTAAGGCTAAGCATATTATAATTACGCTTTTTGTCTTCTAAATGTAGGAGATTGTTTAGGTCTGTTAGCAAAGAAAAGAATGGGAGTTCAGGAGCCTTTCTTATCAAATAGAGAAATCCAGATCTGGCAATGGCACAAGTGAAGTACCTGGTGGAGTCCATTCGGTGAACCTATTGCAGTTTGGTTCAACTATATTTTCTGATGAAGGAAACTAATAGTGAAAGAAAGGCCTAACTTCTCTCTCTCAAACATCTTAATTTGTGACACTAGCTCCTTAACTCTTCCCTCTGTCTCTTTAAATAAAGACAAAATCTCAAATGGTAGGAGACAGTATTATTAAGGCAGCGCTAAGCTTGCTTTGTCAGCTTGTCTCTTCACCTGAAAGAAAGATCTGGTGCCCTCTGCCTTCCTTCCCTTGTACTTTTCAAAAGTTCTTTGACTTGTGGGGTGAATTCTACCCATGTATAATGAGGGCTTTTCTCATAATCTGCTTTTTTAAAATTATCTCCCATCTCTATTCATCCTTTCCTATAATCTCTAGGTAAGATAGGGAGGGAGAAAGGGAGATCTCTAAATATTTCCAACTTTGTTAGGAGTTTGAGCTAAAAAGTAAGCAGGCAGGGAATATGCCAGATCATTTCCTGGGGCATCTTCCAATCTCAAGGGGCTGATGTACCCGCCACACAGGGAGGGAGTTTCTAACTCTAGGTCTTTTCAGCCAGCCCTTGGTGAAGCTAAGAACTAGCTTTCTACCTCACATCTCTTACTACCATTCTTTTTCCCAGGCTTTGCTGTCTGCTGTGCTTTCCGTCCCTCTTCACAGCTGCCATTCTGCTTGCCTTTTCTCACATTCAAGGCGATGGTGGACAAAGCCTGGTGCCAACACTCAGCCCTGAAGGAGGATTTGTGGTGCTAATCCCAACACTTGACAGCAAGCATGGCCCAGCCCAATCCAGTGTCTATATCAAACAACAAAAAGGTTTTAAATTTAGAAAGAAAGAACGTAAGATTACAGGCAGCCTCATCCTGCACCTCCACTCATTTGAAATAGGAAAAGCCACCTTTTGCCTTACTCCGCACTCTTCTCTGAGGACAGAGGGATGGGAACCAACACCACAGAAGATGTGAGCTTTCTCTGCTCAGAAGCCAGAGTCATCAGGGAGTTGAATGGTTTATCACTTCTCTCTTGCTGAGCTTACTCTTAATAACTTTTATTGATTGCTACTTTTTATTTCTGTGTCTAATCTAAAGAGACCTTTCTCCTTCATACTTTTTGACTCTTACCAATAAATTCCAAAGAGAAAGCACCATATCTTATTGTCATTAAATAACTAGAAAATGTCAAATACTGTATTGCTACCTGTTGACTTGTATTTTTAATATAATGTCAAGAAGGAAGAACTTTGAATAAGTATCAGATTCTGATCCAGTATTTGATATTGAGACCTGTAACATTGGGATCATTATTTTTGAACTCCACCTTTTTTATTTTCTGATCATTGTTGTCCCTTTAACACAGGGTGTTCAAACCAAAGTGAGGATCAGAATTACCTGTGGTGCATATTTAAAACAAGATTCCTAACCTTCAGTCCCACAGGTGATTCTGATAATGGTCAATCTGGCCTAGTCAGCTAAGATTATACATTTAAGATACAGTTACATCACGCTTCAACTATATCATTGAAATCAGTAATTTTTAGTATTCTACTCTTCAACATTGCCCAATCTTCAACACTGCATAGTATTCCCACTCTTCCAACCCAAAATTGTTTATGCTTTTAAGCCCACAATCTTAACACAACTAGGGACTCATTATACTGTCAGGCTGGTTTTATACCAGGACCTGAAGGAGAGAGGAGGCCCATAATTGATGCTCATGTTTTGTTTTGGGCTCTCATTTTTACTGAGCCAGTGTGAGACACCATTGTATGTGCTCATAAAGGCCTTTGATTTTTACTACTCGTCAGGATTGGAATATTTCTGTAGCAGTCTTCATGATTAGGCAATGTACAATCCTTTTAAGTTTTATTTAAAATTATTCAGAAATAGTATCTAATTTTCATAATAGAACCTAATAGCCAACTTTTTTTAGAAATTTCTAGAAGTGTTTAATCAACTATAAATTATATATCTGTGAACTCTAGTGTTAGAAGTATATATTAGTCAATATGACACACAAACTAATCTTAAAATTGAATTTAATACCCAACAGTATCAGATCAAATTCATCTTCTCTATGATGCATGTCTTATTTTTACTGCAACAAAAGGTAAGGAACACTTTAAGCACTTTGATTAAGTTCTTCAAATTTATAGAGGTTTATTTGGGTAAAGGCAGCACTCCTAAAGACCTTTTGATAAAATAATCTGATAATTTCTCTGCAGAGCAGAGACTGAAATTTTTTGGTTGTAACCCACCATAAAAAATGCACTTCTATCAAAACTCAGCATATGTATAATGGAACAATTCTTACCATTATGTGCAGCATACTGATGTTTTTTATTGTTTCAGTTTTTAAACTATGCTGGTTGCAACATACTCAAGTGATTTTATAATCTACCAATTGGTTGAAACCCTTAGTTTGAAAAAAACAAAACAAAACAAAAAACACCACACTTAAAGGGGAACTGATAGTCATTGAATATCTTGTTTGCCAAGCACTTCACTAGGCATTTTACAGGTAGGAAAACTGAGTCTCAGAGAAGTTAAATAATTTGCAGAGGATTCTTCAACTACAAATGGGTGAAGCCAGGATGTTAACTAGGTCTACCGAACTACAAAAACTGTTAATCTCATACTATGCTACTTCAGTATATAAAATTGAGGTGGGCCCTTCATTCTGCTTCAGCCAAACACCCATATATTCTGTAAGGCAGGATTACTTTAAAATTACATGTGCCATTCATTTGCATTTTTTTAAAAAAATTCTTTCCTCAAAGTTTTTAACATTGGCCAACACAGAAGTACACAATGCTGAGTTTGGTCTTAAGACTATAAAATTAAAAGTGTTTCAAGCCTACCCACAGATCCTACAAATTTCCTTACATTTGTGGGTTATAACCATCACTTGAGCAGTGATTTTTATATTTAATTTAAAAAATAATGTGTGTTTTTTTAAGAAAAATCTACTATAACTCGTAGAATCAAATAATGATTATGCTTTAAAATGGTACCCTTAGGAGCCATGCACTCTCTGTCGTGACGCTGGTATTAGGACAGTTTTGAAACTTTTCTTTTGGAATTGCCTCCAAAGACATTTTGCAAATCACACATAAAAACCATCTCAGCGTTTGTTAGTCACAGACTATGCTCCCTTGACCTTATGACTTCTCCTCTCTTCCTTCCTCAGTTTTGCTTTTCTTCTGCCGGCTTAGCTCTCCTATCCACCTGTGCTGGAGCCAGTAACATAAGGATGCCCAGAAAGGGGGGATGCTGGCCAGAGTCGCTGGAGCAAGAACTTACTTTTAGGTTATAGTGAAGCTGAGTGCTGTAAAGGGGGAATGCTGCAATCCTAAATCTTCCTCTGTGGGCTGTCTGCCCGCCCGTAAGTGCCGTAAGTAGTTTACACAGGAGTAAGAACTGAATACTGGTATTATCAATTACAAGGGGTTGAGGGAACCTGAAAAATAAATGGATAATGCACAACATTTTTCTCCAGTGGAAGTGCAGAAACCAAACTACCCCATACTTTTTAAAATTGACAGGTCTTTCCCCTTTGCCCTTCCTTGCTGCCATGTGAAATCTTTGAGAGGAAGGATGAAGAAAAGCCTGGGAATAGGTTCTCCTTGGAAACGGCATATTCTCTCGTAATAAAGTACAGTGTGGCTGTGGCTCTTAAGTCCTTGTGAATGTCAGACAATGTTCTTAAATAGTTAGAGGCCTAATAAAAGGTAGGGATGCTTCCCTGCTAGCCTTAGGTAATGTAAACAGTTCAGGTTCTGTTTGTGCTTTTATTAATATTTTATTTTGTTTCTAGCAGGTGGTTCTCACTATATTCATTAATTTGATCCCAATTACAGAGAGACTTCTTGGGTATTATAAACAATGGTAAAAGATCCATATGTTATCACCCACATCACTGCCCTCAAAGAAATCATTTACTGTAGGTAACAAGGAATACATCTGTGTAATATTAACAAAAATAAATCGAAAGCGTAAAAGGTGCCAAAGGCAAATGATTTGCCCAAGATCAAAGCTAGTTATCACAAAAGCTAGAATTAGAATCATGGTCTAAGAAAAAATTTTCAAAGTAATTTAACTGAGTTTTTGTTATGCCATATCAAGTTGCCTGCTGGAGCTTGTGGTCTTTCAAACCAGTTTTAACGTTTCAAATCAGGCAATAGCTGTAGCAGAAGGAAAATTGGATGGAGAATCCGGAAGTCAGAGTTCTACTTTTGGCTTTGTCTCCTGTAGTAAGCGCTTTCTCAGGGGTGGCTGCCTTCTATTCTAGCCAGGGATTCCCCGATGGTAAATTTTAGTGGTTACCAGCTCAGTGCCTCCGTTCTTTATATCTAGGCTCTCACTGGGTCCTGTCAATTCTGCTTTGAATGTTGGTTATATCACCTCTAAATATATTGATGGCCAGCACTCTAATAAAAGGCTGTTACCTTCTTCATCTTTTCTCACTTTAAGCCATTCCTTACATCAGTGCCACAAGAATGAGAACCAGGTCTGGCTTTCATTTTTCTACTGAAATATTTTCAGCGGCTTCTACTGAATACCTGACAGAGTTCAAATCCCTTAGGTTGGCATTCATAGCCTTCCATATTCTGCCCCCAGCTTTCTCTCTCAGACTCACTACTCATCATGTGATAATGCCACTGACAGCCAGATATTCCACAAGAATGATTTTAATGTTTCTCTGTGGTAACGGTACAAACTGGTAACATACTATGTTTACATTTTCCCAGACTAAAATAACTTCTGTAAATGATATTCTACAAAAAAAGTCAGCTGAGATTTGTTTAAGGTCTTGAACAAGCCTAAAAGTTGGTTCCTAAGGAAAAGAAATCTTTTGTTCCCCCCAAAAGAAATTATGTTCAATTTCTTAACTTCCAAAACAATGTCAGTCTTGTCATCTGTGCATCTGATAGCCAAAGCATGCGCATTTTTCTTCAGCAGCAGATACCCCAGCCTTGAATGGACCATTGTCCAGCTGCTGTGAGAAACTAGTCTAATAAATATTTGACAAAAACAATCAAGAGTACATGTTATTCATACATTTCTCAAGTACTTGAGATTTTCTGTATTAAGGCTAATCTCTCAAAAGATGTTTACCTGGGTTCCATTAATTAAGCCCCCTAAATATATTTTCCATTTTGTTGTTAAAACCTTGGTGTTAGCAAGGGTCAGCACAAGAAAAGGCCCAGTGGTGAGAATTTCTGCAGATTCTGTAAAGCTTACTGAATTTATTTTGTTGTTGAGGTGCTTGTAAGGAAACATGCAATAAATTCACTCATTCAACAAATATTCAACTGAATGCCTTTTGTGTATTGAATGCCAGGGCCACACATAGAAAAATATTAAACATATAGAAATCTACCCTCCTAAACCATTTGGGCTAATGACTTCAGATGCCTAAAAGCAAGTAAATCACAATAAAACGTGTTAAGTACCCTAAAAGAGGAATGAACAAAGTAATGAGAGCACATGGAACAGAGTGACTAGCTCTGCCTGGAAAGTAGTGGAAGGCCTTGTGACATGTGGCGTTTGAGCAGGACCCTAGAGAAGACTGTGCCGGACTGAACACAGGTGTGGACTTCCAAGTGGCAGAAGAATTGCATGTGCAAAGGGTTCAAAACACGAAGGAGCATAGTGTGCTTAGAGAAAACCTGCGGATTCAATGTTGTGAGTGATGAAGCTGGTCAGGGTAGTTTGTTTTTAACTTAATTCTTTGGTTAAAGGAATTAATGTATTGCTTTGTATCAGATAAAACTAGAACCCTCTTGAGTCCATTTTGCTCTCATTGCCAGAGACATTAGTAATAACCTCACATTTGCCTGGATTCCTGGAATATCTGGCATATTTGCTTCCCTTTCCCACATGTAAGAAATGATTTGTGCTTTCTTGCCTCTCTGCTGTGAGATCCCCTGCTTAATATTTAATTCCTGCTTTCTTCCTGTCCTGCTATTTATTCCATAAACATTATTAACCCACTGAGAAAATAGTCATGAAAGTTCCCAGTGTCCAAGACCTTCATAGTCCACTTTTCCACCTCTTCATAAATATGTTGACCACTGCATCTCTGTGGCTCCCATTTTCACTTGCTGGTAATTCTGCAATGTTTTACAACTTCATAGGTGTAAAGTTCTGTCATTTGTGGTGGTGGTGTCTCCCCAACTGGATTGTGTCAGGGACCATATCATCTAATTCTTGGAGTATTTCATGGTAGGAAGTACAGTGATGAGGAGAGAAACTACACTCCCGTTAGTGACTCCCACGTGAGGCCATGGTATGTGTGCTGCTGTGTTTCAGGGATATGATTGAAATGGGAAAAAGCTTTCTAAGAGGTTTCAAGCCTTTGCTCAGTACTCACTTTTGTATATTAATGTAGGAGTGAATGATGCAACAGAAGAAATTGGGAAAACATCTCTAGGACTTGGAAGTCATGAACTGAAAATTTCAGAATTTGGAGGTAAAGGTATTTCTCTTTTTCCAACCATAAGTCATGTCTTGGAAGAGGGGGTATAGGAACTGCATCACTGAAGAAATAAATGATGTACCTCCTATCTTACCATAAGATTGGTACAGTCAGAATAATAGGGATCCAAGAAGGATTTGTAATCCGAGTATAGGAACAGTAGCAGCAGGAATTTAATTGCTCTGTTAGGCAAGCAGAGATTGGCAAAGGCAGAGCTGAAGGATTGACAGGGTCTGAACCAAGGTCTCGAATACTCAGGTTCATGTACTTATTCCACTAAACAGCCTCTCAGTGACTTGCTAGGAATGAAAAGGAATAAAGTGTTCAGCACTTATTAATTCTCCATAGACATTAGTTCCCTATCTTTCCTCTCTAGGTTTTATTGTTCATAACAGATTGCTGCCTCTTTTCTGGGTCAAGAGGGGGTCAATAACTCAGGACTTCCTTGGCCTTCCCTTGTTGCTCCCCCCCCCCATTGATACCTTGCCTATCTTACAAGTGGTCGTGAAGATTAAAAGAATGTATGTCAAGTGCCTAGAATGGAGCCTGTATAAATGTTAGTTGCTGCTGTTATTGTGTCATGTACCTACAAGAAGGGTGTTAGGGAGACACCTAAGATGAGTAAATACTTGATAAAAAAATATCAAGAATTCTTAAAATGACTCTTTTAAAAGGCTCAGTTATTAAGGTATAATGATGACGTACCTGGTAGAAAAGAAATCTTCTTAATCCCTATTAAAAATATTCAAACATGAAAATGTGTAAGATCTGGTTAGGAGTAGGATGATCATACATTCCAGTTTGTCTGGAAAAGTTTTTATTTATATCTGATGTCCTGGTGATGATATTACTAATGGTTCCTTTCACTCTTCTTTATTATTGATTTAAGAGAAAGAGACGACAGAAAGTGAGAGACACGTTTGACTATCGTATGTGCCCTGACCAGGGATCAAACCCACAACCTTGGTGTATTGGGACGATGCTCTAACCAGCTGAACTACCCAGCCAGGGCCCTTTTCACTTGTAAATGTCCTGGTCTGGATGAAAAAATTGTACAGTCCCCTAGTTAGGAGGAGAATGAAAATAGGTGTGGAGTTACAAAAAACCAAAAAGCATCTGTGTTTCAAAAGAAGTTATCATTTGTAGGCTCAGATTAAAACACATTCTAGGGTTAGTGGGAACTTACTGGTGTGATTATAAAGTACCACCAGAAATCTCTAAGGAACCAGAAAACAGAAAAGATGCCAGAACACTGAGCTTGGACAAAACTCTAAAATTTAAGGGGTGAAGTTGGAGTCCAGAAGCCACAGACCAGGGAATTTACCTTCTAAGCCTAGAAAATTTCTGAAATGGATTCTTAATGTTTTAAATCAGAAAGCCATGCTTATTATGAAGACATGGATGATTGTGAATTATGAGGAATTGGTAAGTTAGAATAGATGCCCTGTTCTACTTCCCCCACTGTATGCACAGCCCAGAATGCTCTGCTCTATTCCCCCTCCTGGGAAGTGGTTAGAGCAAGAAAACAATCATAGTATCAGCCTTCCAAGATTGAGCTCATCCTACCTAGGCAAGTTTACACCTGGCATCGAAAGGGAGATACATCTTCTTCCTTGGCACCAATCCCATTAAGTAAAACACATGAGAAACAGCACAGATAGGCAAGCATGTGATCTTTTACCTGAATGGCCCAGAGTTGGGAGAGAACAGGGCAGCAATACCTAACAATACTTTGTTGTAACAGTACTTACTAGTAAAGAATTGTGACAGCTTCTGTTACTGTAATTCTCCTGGGGGGAGAGAAGGAACCTGATGGGTTTAAAAATATATAGACAGCTCTCTGTTCCTCGCCAAGAAACCACTTCCTGTAGGAAGGCTCCCCTAATTCCCAAGGCTGCACACACCCCTCCATCCCACTGAGGTTAACTCACAGCACAGCACCTGCAATGTTCTGTTAGAATCACCTTTTTACCCATCTATTTTAACTTTGAGCCCTGGGATGATAGGGGAGTCTTGTTCACTGTTGTATCCTTAGCCTGGCCACAGTAGATAATTAATGCTTGCTGAATGGTAAATGTTTTATAAACCATACAATGTATTTTGTCAACTCACTATAGTCTGTCCTTCCCCAAGGCTGAGTGACTAAGCTAGGGGTCAGGTCTACTTCACAGAAAACGTGGTGCTCATGTGAGTTTCCAGCCCCTCTGCAGGACTCTGCATGGCTCAAGAGGGCACTGAAGTGCCATTCTCATAGTATACAATTTTAATCTATTCCAGGTTAAAACTGAGGACCCCTAGCCAATTTAAGATATGGAATTAAAGGTGACTAGACAGCAGGTAACAGTGAATCACAGATAAGGTAGTAGAGTCCATTTTGGGTACGGTGATGCTTTCTTGTCCTTTATTCATTTGTTCATATATTATGTAATTTGGCTTTTTCCCCTATCGGATTTATTGATCACTTACAGCGTTCTAGGTTGCTGAGAATATGTATAGGGGGCCCCCAAAAATTTGAATAATTGTAAAGGCAGTGTTTATTAAAATACATTTCATTTGCAAAATTGAACTATTAGCTATTAAAGTGTGTATACATTTAGGGGGGGGGGGGCCATAGTTTGGCTTCCAGGGCATTTGCATGGTGACAAGGAAAAGGGATACATGTACTTCCAACTTTGTATTAGACTGGGTACTCTAAAACACATAAAGGGCTACGGAACCACAGGTGGTGATCACTGTCCTAGGCATTGAAGGATGGATAGAAGGAATTTACTAGGTAAGGTAGGGGAGGGGAGAGGAAAGGGGGCATTTTAGAAAAGCAATTTGTAAGCTGCAGTTTTCCTCTCCTAGTGACACAAAAACCTATTGCCTAATGGCAAGCTAGCCCTTCCCCAGTGTGTTCTGCAAGAGGGAGCTGTGACATTTCAACTAAAGGCAGGTTTGAGTTATTAGCACATGGATTCATGTAGCTTCCCATCCTGATTCAATTTATCTGAAAAACGAAACTGGAAGAGCTTGTGACTCCGGTTTATCTGTATTCTACGTAAAATGTTCCCAGTATGGTATTTATGACAAATTGAATTAGTAAAATCTCAAATATAGAAATATTTTATAAATATAGTTTTATTACTTGGAAGTACATACAAAAATTCAAACACAGCTTAAAAAAAAACAGTTGCCAAGCAAAGGTCTTATCCAACCTGTTTTAGTGAACACATAAAAGTTATAATGAGCGTAAAACAATTTAGGTCCTGAAACACCTTATTGTCCTCAAGGTCTTTAAATATTGGACTTAAAAACTGATTTTTGTTTTATTCTTTACAGCTATTGAAATATTTTCCCTAAATATAAACTACTAACATCTCAGTTTGGTTCATGAGATTTTCATTTAGAAAAATAGGTAAAACCATTTACTATATTATTTTGAAAACTGAAATACTCTATGTCCATTTCTAACCTTCTGTCGCCTTAGGTCCTCCATGGTTTCTCAAAAGTTCCCAGTAGTTGCTAACAGAGAAAGCACCTGCAACTTCCAGCAGCTCTCTGGAATACTGAAGTTTGGGCCTAAGAGCCCTGAAATTATTTAAGATTTTTTTGTTTTGTTTTGTCATTTTATTTGTGGCCAGCCAGACTATTATCTCCTTGAGAAAAAACAAAAATTCACTTAATTCTGCTTTTCCTGATTGTTAATCCATGACATTGCTTTATCCATTCTTTTTGCTGCTTTTTTCCCCCATGCCTTCTTGGCAACTTCAGTATTTTCTGCAAATTTAAGTTCATCCTGAGCTTTAATATATCAAAGTCATACATTTCACTCTCATTTTGGCCTTTATGATGCCAGTTTTTCCTTCTTTCGTACATGATTTTTGACAACTTGACTTCATCAGAGAGCTCTCTTTGAGATGCTTTAGATAGATGCCCAATCTCTAAATGTTCAGAATTTCATCCTTTTATGGCCCCCTCACTACTGGACCAATTTTTGAAAAACTGGAAAGGGGCCAGCTTCTAGTTCTGGTTTTACACTCAGCTGTGTTCTTCAGTAGTCTTTCATTCCCTTTTCACAGCTGAGGAGCCTGCGACTCAATGTAGACTGGATAAAATGAGAAGACTTCCACCAGTAATACTCCGATTCATGGTTCAGACAGGAAGAAGTCTAAATTGTGAGTTCTAGGTTTCTGAAGTTGTCTTTATACATCCAGCTGGTGACAAGTCTCTATGGAGCCTACATCTTTGCCACCTCTCGTATCTGTTCCTCTCCATCTCTGCTGTCACTGTCTTAGTTCTGGTCATTGTGTCTCCTCTGCTGGACTCATTTTAATATACCTAGACCTGCTGCCATAGTATTCTTTCTCAGAATTAAATATGAACATACTTCTCTGCTTAAAATCTGTTGATGGATCTCTGTTGCCTATAAGGTACAGTACAAGGCCCTGCAGAATCAGCTAGCATTTCCCTAGCCACAGGCCTCCTCCCACCCACCACATACTAGCTCTGTGACAAGAATTTACTTTCAATAATGCATTTTGCTATTTCACACTTAAGCTTGTTAATGAGTTTTTATAAAATTGTCACAAATTCCTGATGGGTACTGAGTCTTCCAGGGATACAAAAAGTTCCCAAGGTCATTTTGCATCCCATTCATTCAATAAACATTTTGATGATGACTGCTAGTGTCTAGAAATACTGGATATTGGAGATACGGACATAAAACTCAATATCCTTGCCCTCAGTGGCTTGTCTAGAAAAGACAGTGGTAGTGGCACTAAGTCCAAATATGTGTGAATGGTAAATAATGAGCCTCTCAAATCCACTCACTTTTTTAACAGCCACTTGATTATCTTAGATCACATTGAACATGTGCTCCTTGAGGCCTTTCTACATTAAACGCTCTCAAGCCAGGGCTCTGAAACCTAATATTTGAGTGTTATCTTTTATTATTTTTAAAAGACAATTATAAGATTAGAAATTATTCCAGTTAATTGTATGTGCTACTTGTGGTTTTGTGTACTAGCTTGTTGAATATTTGTGAATTTTCATTCTGACCACCTCAGATTTGGTTCATCCTCTAACTTGAAGACTACAAATCTAACTTCAGAGTTATTAATTAAATGCAATGAAGGTCCAACCATTAGGAAGCTCTGTCCTGCTTTTCTGGTTAATCTGGTAAAATATACTAAACATGCCCCTTATCACTTTATTAGTAACATTTATTATTTCGAACAAAATGATAAGTCATGCATAACTAAGACTTCTAGGCTGATTTTTTAAAATAACAATCATTAAATATCCATTATAAATATTCACTTTATTTTGAAAGAATTGGAAGATGTTACATATATTACATACTACATATAATGGCACATGTCAGCCTTTTAAGCTTAAAAAGAATCTTTCCCCAAACTGGGATTGACTTAGACTCCAAATATAAAATGACTCTTGGCCTATAGCACCAACCCAGGCCCAGAGGAAAGCCAGTTTTTAACCTGTCTGTCCTCTGGCATTGGGCTTCCTGATATGACTGAGGGTCCTCTCCCTCTGGTTTTGTTCCCTGGCAGTACTGAGGCCTGGCACAGGGATCCAACTGACTGTACACTGCAGGCCTGGAAATCAGAGAATCTAGAGGGGGTAGGGTCCTCTGACAATTTCACAATGGGAAAAAGCTAAAAACATATGTACCTATTGTCTTTGATCTATACAAGTAATAACAAGACTACAAGATAGGAGGTTAGAATTCTTATTGAAGTTCAATTTTTGTGCTGGTTTTTCTCTTTGGAAATCAAAGTGTCATGATAGGAGCAGCCTTAAAAGTGATATAGTTCAATACTGATAACCTGCTCCACTAGTATTTTCCTTTCCAAGATTTAGGTATAATTCAAAGTTTTAAATATCATCCATATGCCACTTTGTTAGACAAACACATAGAAATTTAATAACACCTTTCATTTTCTTTTTCCTAATGCACAAGGAGAATTCCTGCCAAATGTTCTGGCTTATGGCTCTCCTCCTCTTCAAGTTATACATTAAGAATCCAAGATATACCCCTGTGGAATTTTCATAAGCAGTATCCAACCAATTAGTAAAACACAGTACACAGTGTGAAAATTTTAATTTATTCCCCTCCCAAGTATCCAGAGTATGTGCTCCCTTAGCTTTGAGAAATGTGATAATGAAAATACCAACAGAACTGATCATATGTAAAGAGCAAAAAAGCACGAAGTACACAGGAAACATCCCTAAGTCCTCTGTGACCTAGTAGTGCAAGTTAATGGTATGTTTCTGGCAATGTCACCTTTCACTTAATTTATAAAAATTTTACAGGACAGATTTAAAGCAGATAGGCCTCAGATTCTTGTTGTCTTTTTATTTTTTAACCCTAAAAGATTTTTTTAAAAGAGGCTATATTAAGTGACAATGCATTCTGAGTCGGGGGAGAAAAAAATTAAAAACCCAAAACTTCTTTCAGTTTATTCAAAATAAAAATACACATAGAATTATGAAAATATAGGTTTACTATTTCCACCACGTAAGTTGATGCTGCTGTTTGAAAGGCTTTCAAATTGTTTTTCAAGTTTTTAAAGCTCATCTCGATCTCTCAATAAAGTATACCTATATTCGCTGGGTGCTAGTTTCTGGAAGGAGCTCTCAGGGGGACTACTTGCTACATCTTGGCCATCCTATAAGAGAAAGAATAAAACATTCTTATATCAATATATTTTATGGAGTTATAATATTTCAATAACATTAAATGAGTGGTAGTTGCCCTATAATTATTTGCTTAATAATCAATAAAAGATAGCTACTGTATGCCAAAGACGAGTTAAGTTTGAAATCTTCCTTTCCCCATTTCATATGCCTTTACTCAGATTCTCCAGGGCAGGGCTGCCACAGAGCCACTGAGAATGGATCTGTTGACAGTTCCTGTGGTAAAAGGAAACAAAATACCTGACACCTGGGCACTTTCCTAGAACATTCTATAGAGCCGGCACAACTCTTGACTAGGGCCTGAACCCCTTCTTCTTACAAATGACTGCTAAGAGAATTAAAGGCACCTATTCTGTAGCCAGAATTACAATTACCTTGATGCCAGAAATGATCAAAACTGAATTTACATAAGGAGGAAAACAAACATTTCAGTACTGCAAGAAATTAATTTCTGCATTATTTTACTTGGGCACAAACAGCAGATAAAAATACACAGTAGAACTATAAGAGTGACTTCCAAGAATTTCTAAGAAAAGGTAGTACAGTCTATACTTTATTTCCACACTGTAAGCTCTTCAAGAGCAAACATGATTGTCATTCTTTTAATAACCCTTATAGTTAGCATAGGCACATAGTACATATATTACATCCTATATCTATTGGCACATTCCCATTATAATGGCAAACAATGTGCCCACAAATTTCCCATATGACTTTGTCACGATCCACTTCCCCAATATATTCTTAATTTATTTTTTGTTGAGATATATGTTTGGTTTAATTTAGCTGAAATTATATTACTATAAACAAACATGTATTTGGTGCCATTAGTACACAAAGATGAATAAATAAAATACAAGGAATTCAACTGTCTAGTAGAGAAGTTGAAACAAATTAGGATAATACAATAATGATAAACTATATATTTTCTTAATCTGATGAAAATAATCACTTTTGGGTTATTGCCAACAATCTGCCTGCTTCTATAGTTGCTTAATTATCAAAGAAAAATCTGACCTCAGATTTCAAGGAAAAAAGCATGTCATCAGGTTCTTAAAAGGAACTCCTGACGCTCAACTTATTGTGACTCAAAGTAAAGAGAAATTCACTTAGTCTTTATTTTTCTTTTATATGTGGTTCTTTGGGCAAAAAAGAGGGTTGAAATTTTGGCCATATGAAATAGAGTTTGATATATATCATCTTCCTTCTTGGTATAGTGAGGGATATAAATCAATAATCAAAATGCAAATTTAGGGATGTTTAACAAAGCAGGAATATAAAAATAGTAAAATTCTCAGGTTAAAAAAATACATGTCTGTATATGTATGAATATATCTCAAATACAAAATGTCAAGCATTCTAAATCTCATATGGAATGGAAAGCTGCATTAAACCTTAAGTTTTGAGCATTATGAATACTGTATTGGTGAGGGGGCTCTTAGGATGGTTTAGCAAGAAGACCAAATCACTCTTTTCTTCATAGTGAGGTCAGTCTTCCAGCCACAAAGGACAGCCCGAACAACTGATGGAACCCACTGATTTCACTGGCCTATCTGCTTCCATCTCCTGTCTCCTATTTGAAGCCAACTGTCTTTATCCCTTTCATAGCCATATTCCACAGAAGGCATACTCAGACCAAAAAATTATATTGTAACAGTCTTGCAACTTTTCTGAGGGTCAAAATCTTTAAAAATTAATTTTAAGAGGAACATAGTTTGCATATTATGTTGAAAAAGAGCTCCCAGTGAAAAATAAGAGTGCTACCTGTCCTTGGGCTGTGTCAGTTGGGTCAGGACCATGATGGAATTCTCTGTGAAGTTTTCCAGAATGTAAGTCAAGTACAAACTGCTTGAGTCTTCCAGGAGTTCTAAAACCAAAGTCAAATAAAAATTTAGCTTAAGCTGTTAAAATGGACTTACCTCTATTTTACCAATCTAACATAATTTTTTAAAAATTTTCCTTATAATGCCACCATCCTACCATAACTATTACAGGCCAAGTACATGTCAAACATTTTTATACAGTTGTAACCTTATCTAGACAATCAGTTTTGTGCTCTAATTCCTGAACTTGTTACACAGAAAATTTTCTATGCTTATCATTTTCATAGATGCATCAGTCTTGTCAAGCTGCTGTCATAAAACTTACAACGTAACTGTCCCTTATTGTTGGGCATTTATATATTTTCCTGAATTAATGTAACTAAAAACACTTAAGTTCTACAAAATCACACTGAAAATAACAGGGCTCAAGTCAAAAACAGTATTACCCACTTAAAACTATGTAGCTTTATCACCAGAGTCCTACAAAAAGCCTAGAACAAAAATATTAGCACTGTTTAGCCTCCACCAGCATTTAAGCCTGTGTCAGCCAGATGATCCTTGGTGGCCTTAACCTGGCAGGTCCTTGAGGGCATTCATGGTCAGTAGAACCAGTTTTATCAAATAATCTAAGGTAGGGTGTAGCTTTTTCACGTGTTTTTCTTAAACATGGGGGTATTTCTTAACTTTTTTAACCACAGGGGCAGCTTCACTGGATAGCTTAACACTGTGAAAGGCAAAAGCACTTCTCAAGGCCATGAAACTGGTGGGGTTTTTTTGTGGGTTTTTTTAGGTCGTCACACACCACTAAGGCATTCTCTTCAATGGTGGATATGCTTTTTCTTTGATGGCTTCAAAACATTCTGAGGGGGAAAAACATGAACCAATACAACTCATTGTATATGACATCATTCCCCTAACTACCAATCAGGGTATACACAAATTTGCAGTACAGAGACATGCTTTGTAGCAAAACTGACCATTATAAAGCCTATGGTAAAATTGGTTTCATTATACGTCGTTTTTGCTTTAAGTTACAGTTCCCAAGAACCTACTGATGACTTTAAGTTACAACTTACATATCAGCCCTTTTTTTGGTAATTATTTCCTTGAGTTGTAGCCAATAAGGTAGAAGCATTGAATTAAAGAACTTTTGACAAAGCGTGGGCAAATTATACATACAAAACATCAGCCAGTTTTTGCTGCTACTTGTCTATCTGTTTATTCTTTGAAATCCTGACAGCACCTTTGTCTTTTTTATTAAAATTTGCTTTGCCAATTTGATAAGTAAAAGACACCTGCATTTTAATTTCCATTTTTTCAGAAATTAAGCATTTTTCCATTGTTGGTTTTAATTTATGTTTCTTCTCACATGAATTGTCTTCTACTGAGACTGTGATATTTAAAAAATTCATTATATATATATTTAAATAGAAACCCTTTGTTTTTCATATCTGTTAAAAGAATTAAAATACTGGTGGACAAACACTTAATTCCTTTAGTAGAACTGACTGATTTTTTAAATCATTTTTTGGTAGCAAAGAATAGCTGGCTGGTGTTGTTATTACCAGTTTCTTTTTCTTTTTATCCTTTCCTGAGGCCCTGAAAGTGCTGTTTCTTCCCTTCAATAACTCCCACAGAGATGTACTAACCAATAACTTCATTGTACACCCATTTTGGCTCCCCACTAGCTCCAATGCAACAGAGAACAGCAGGTGCCAAATGCACAGTTTACAAATACAAATGACTGTCAGGTAGCTGTATTGACAGAATGCCTCTGAAAGGTTCTCTGGTGCTGAAGCAACTGCACATGCACCAGAGACAAACACTGAGAGGAGATCGATTTAAACTTAATCTGACATCATCTACTGTCACCCACAGCAAAGTACTAAAATATAACCATTCAATGCAAAGAATTGCAAATGATTTACAATGTTTAAGATAAAGCTCCTGTTTGTTATTTTATAAGGTCCAAAGATGATCACAACCAATACAGTGTGAATTGCTTCTGCTAGTCAAGAAATGCTTTATAATTAAATCTTAAAAGTAACAAATTCTTAGAGAACACTCAAAATAGATTTTTTCCTAATTTGAGTTTTTTCGCCTTGTCAACAGATGAGAAGAAAGAATTGTGAGCAAAAGACAAAGACAAGGGAGATAGGATGTATCTGAATTGATGTGGTAGAGAAACAGGCTACAAAAGAGCTCTTATCTAGCTTGTGGGCAGAAACTATCCATTATTAAGTAACAATCAGTGAATCAACAATATATTGTCAGGAAAAACAGACAACATAGTTATCTGCTGAAAAGGAAAATAAACGGACCCTTGCCATAATAAATTCAATTGTTTTTTTCACACTTTAGGGTAAATTTTTCTAATTAGAACACCTAGGTGTTTCCCATCCTCCAAACACTTTTTCATTTGTTTACAATCTTTATTTTTAGGTGATGCAAAATTTACACACAGTTAAGTGTATCATTAAACGAGCTTAGAGAACTGCGTGCAAGGTATTTTTACCATTTAAAAATATTTACATACAGTAGAAATCATTTTTTTAGGTTTATAGTTCTATGAGTTTTAACATATGCATATAAGTGTCTTGTTACCACCTCCACAAACAGGACACAGAATAATTCCTGCACCCATTTTTTAGTCAGACCCTCCTCTTCTCCCTAACTCCTGCCAACCACTGATCTGTTCCCTGTAGCTCTCTGGCTTGTGGATTTATGGGTGATTTTTAATTTACACTCTGGTACTTTATTAACTTTCAGAACTATCTACAAAGAACATAAATTTCTTATAATCAGAGAGATAAAAGAGCAAATGATATGCAACACACAGACACACAGTAGACCTAATTTTTGCCTGGTTCCTGATTAAGGGGAAAATATTAGTCTTTCACCACTAAATATGGCATTAGCTATAGGTTCTTTATAAATATCCTTTATCAGATTGAGGAAATTTCCATATATTCCTAGTTCCCAGTTTGCTAAGCATTTTTGTCATGAACGGACGTTAAATTATGTCAAATGCTTCTGCATGGATTACAGCAATCAGCAGTTTTTCTTGCTTATTCATTAATATGCTGAATTACATGGGCTGATTTTTGAATGTTGAACCAGCCTTGCATGCTTAGGATAAAGTCCACTTAGTTGTGATATATTATTCTTGTATTATATATTTCTGGATTCAGTTTCCTAATGCTGTGTACCACTTTTAACTTATACAATAATGTAGTACAAACTCATTTAATGTATTACAGTGTAAAAAAAAGGTTTTGCCATTTAAGTTACTTAATCTCTTCAAGCTTCAGCTTTCTAATATGTAAAATGAGAACTGCTTTATTTAACTTAATTGTAGTTTTTACATAGATTTTTATTTGAATCCAAATATATTATTGCAGAACCATAGCTAGCCTTATAATAGCACTTACCAAGTATCAGATACTGTTCTAAGAGCTATAGATACAAACATTCATTTAATGCTCACAACAACCCTATGAAACAGACACTATTATTATTCCTATTTTACAGATGAGGGACTGAAGCTTGGTGTCTTTTGCTGGAAGGACCAAATAAGGTAAAATATACTGGGATGATTTGTAAAATACATAGTACTTATAAGTAGGTAATCAATGTCAATTGTATGTAAGTACATTACTTGAGAATAAAAACGGTGTTTAAGGACTCAGGCCACTCACTGTATTGCCTAGTGGCTGAGAGGAAAGACATACTCAGAAAACCAAAACTACAGAGATGAATCGGAGAGGTGGGGAACAACAGGGCAAACAGATAGTGGGTAAACATTAGGATACATTCCAGATGTGCAGATATATATATTCAAAGTAGTCAAACACTTAAACTTATAATAAGCAGATCAAACTAAAAGCAAATCAGAACATTTACTGAACATCTGATGCTGTCACAAAGCCATTGATATAGGGAGAGAAATAAAAACTAATTAAATAAAATTTGCCTTTTAAGGAACTTTCTCAGTATAACAATTTTTTTCCACTGAAGAAAAGTCTTATTTGGGTAAAAAAATAAAGGCCCCCCTAGGTAATGATGAACAAAACCAGATTCTCAGAGTTACAAGGGACCTTAATGATGATCTGATTAAAAATTCTTTTCTACCTTTCCCTCCCAGTTCTTTATCATTCCATCCAATTCCTGGTTTGCTCCCCTAAGGTCAAGGAGGCAGGCTAATGAGGGAGACGCCCGCCTCCTACTTCCTGTTCTGCCCGGCCCCTTTCTTCTCCTCAGTCAGCTGCCGCCAACTTTCCAAAACTACGTACTTTCAGGAATTATGATCATAGTTTTCAGTGATTTAAAGATTTGGGATAAATTACTATTTAAGAACTCTTGGGCAAAGGTACAGATGGGAGGGTGTTCACTGGCCACAATCTTTTAGGATGTAAGTTTCTCTTCAAAGTCCTTCAACAGTCTGAAACCACACCCAGTCATTTACTCTCTTCTCTCAGGGCTGTGGAGCATTTCCTAGACCTGTGCCTAGGTGCTCTTAGGTTCTGCAATTACCCTCCGTTCTTTCCCTATCTCCACAGAGAATCTGTTCCCTTACATGGCAAGAAACCAATCTGTGACTTAGTTTCGGGTACTCGTAAGTACTGTCTCTTCAAACACCTTTCACATTCATACTTATACTGCTTTTTATATGTACTGAAATGTAACTTTTGGGGGATCAAGTGTTATGAGCTCAGGACTCTAGGGTTCAATATACTCTGACATACATCCTAAACCTGCTAGTAATTAGTTATATGGCCTTATTGGTTATGTTACCTCCCTCAGCCTCAGTTTCCCCAGAAAGGAAGAGGCAGAAAGCATACTGGTAGTACACCGTCCCCGCCAATGCCTACCTCTGGAATGGGAAGAGACTGCACCATAAACCTGCTTTCTCTCTTCTTACCACAACCTTACTTCCTCCATATGACCCCAGAAATGCTGAGGTCCTAAGTAAAAGTAATAGTAATTATAGTAATATATGGAAACTGCTTATCATTTAAGCCTTAATTGCCATGCAGCACAATAACAATTATGCAAGCCATAAAATGTGTCAGATTCACTTTGCTGCATGTGTTATTTGATTTTTAACACTAACGTCTATTCACATAGGCTCAGTTTGTAGTTCATACAGCATATGCCTCCTTACAGTTAAAAAATATTAGTGGGAACAGTGCCTAGAAGGGGAAATCAGGCACCTAAAGGGGAAATTAAAGAAGTAATTTGTTTCAAAGAGCTTCAAATGTAGTCACTTCTCTTATCTCCCTCCTTGCTGATAGGACTAATGACTTGCAGGATGGGAGAGGAACATTTCCCATTTCCAGATTTCTCTGGAGACTCTTCCTGGCTCAGTTTCTTTTTGTACCAAGGCATAGGTACAGTGCTGCCAGCCGATGGATGGGGAGGGGGCTGGGTCATGTGGTAAAGAATACAACCATTTTGTAGTATGGCTTCTCTGACAGACACCAAAATGGAATCAGAAGTGCTAAAGTGTTTTAAATCTGATTTCAGAACTGGAGGAGAAAACTTAAGATGGCCACGATGGAATTCCTCACAGGTTTCCCTGGATGTACAACAACATTCCTGGGAATAAAAACCAAAGTTCAGCATATTCAGGGTGGGGCAAAAGAAGGTCTATAGTTGTTCATATGGAAAATAATACAATAATTAATAAATAATAATACAAGAATAAACTCTGTGTTTCAAATACTCACAAATGTAAACGTACTTTCACCCCACCCTGTAATTTGGTTACTGATCAGTAAACTTTAATGCTGCCAGAATTATTTAGGTAATTCACTCACTCAAGCATCATCTACTGGTTATCATCAACTCTCCTGGATTACTGAACAGTCTCCTAGATTCTACATTAACCCTCTAATCTATTCTCGTTTGCATCCTGAATTATCTTTAAAAAACAATCCCCTCACTAAAGCTCTCCATTGGCTCTTCATAGTCTTCAAGACAATGTCAGACTTCTGTAACCAGGCTGTCATGAGCGAGCCTTTCATTACTTCCCTTGACCTCGTCTCTCCTCCTCTCATCCACGCACATTCAGCCAACAGACTTGGTATTTGTTTCTGCCAATGTGCCCTTTCTCTAAGCCCTGATTCCTTCTCGCCTTCATGTTAAACTTCTACAGAACTGTAGGACTTACCTTAGGCATTCACATCTCCAGAAATCTTGGATCAGGCACCTCTCTGCTGAACTCTCTAAGAGCATTTATCACATCAGAAAACAACTGCCTGTTACCCTACTTCCTTTCTCTCCTTGGTTGAGAGTTCTTTGAGGGCAGGGATCTAGTCTTAGTAAACTAAAAGACTGGTTTATGTTACACAGTGACTGCCATATAGAAGATGTGGGTAAATATTTAATGAGTTAATAGGCTAAATGGTATTGTTTTAAGTGTAGGTAAAGTTAAAACAATGTTTGTTAGTACTTTGGCTTAGAACACATTAATTTTCACAGCAATCTCATTGGGTAGGCTGTACCATCAATAATATTTTAAATGTAAAGGAACAAGACAGAGAAGTTAAGTGACTTGCCCAAGGTAGGACTCAATTCTGGGTATCCTATATGTTAGGACTAAGAATCTTCTATCAAACAACCATATCTCTACTGAAATATTTAGAAGTGAGCAAGATAATCCATTCCGCAATATGACTTCAAATCATCCTCTAAATGTGCAATTTAATCTTTGGACATAAAAAGGGTAAATGAATTTTTAAAAGAAAATATCTAATTTGAATTAATACCACAGTCTTGCTTAAATTTTTCATATATGAAGAAAAATCTCCACTTTTACCACTGTATTTAAATCTCAGAAATTAATAGAAATATCTGTGGTAGTTATAAGGTTTATGTTTGTTAATTCAACGAATAGCTGAGAATAGTCAGAAAGCTTATCTGTTCTTTCAAAGGTTCATAGCTTTATGCCCTTAGAAATGCCTAGTCATAGCAATCCTCTGGGTCTTAACTGCTACTAATATGCTTGCTAGACAGTCACACATAAGCAGCAATATTACCAATTTCCTGTAACCTGACCTAGGATTATATTCTACTTGCCTTGATGTGCTGACAAAGACCAAACTCAATTCAGAACTAATTTCTCAAAGCCCAAAAATTTTCTTTCAGAGATTAATTTCTAAGCATTAGATCACCTAATGCTGGCTTTCCAATAGGGATGTATCATAATTCTCATGGTCAATTATACCACACTTTGGAATGAAAAAAATATACACCTTTTCCATCTAAATAATGAAGTATTACTGTTCCATTATAAGATTATTTGAAATATCCAAACAATTGTTTTCAGTTCATTTTTGAGACATATATTAGTAATTTTAAAAAAAACAAAAAGGAATACTTACAATATATCCTTGAAGTTTTCGAACACATACATATGCCGAAAGCTGTCAATAGCTATTACAGGGCAATCAGCTGGGGTTTTCTGTATGTGCAGGAGAGGATGTCTAAATTTGTCACAGTCCGCATGTAAGAAGTTTATTGCACCTTTAAAAGAAAAAGAAGTGGGAGAGGTAGATCAGAATTTTCTTGATCGTAGTCTCATAAGACTGCAAGTTCATAAAAAGTGACATACTAAAAAAACCCCAAATCTTTTAGAGTAACATAGATCACAAAAACTAAAACCAAAATATTACAACACTGAAAAGAAAGTATAATTTTCTTGGGAATTATATGAACTCAAGCTAAATTCAAATGCTGTAGTGAATTTTTCATTTTTCTTACACTGGTACTTCTCTGTTCTACAGATTACCCAGGTCTTGGGAGCAAGTTCCAGAAACTGACATATAAACTATTTTCCGGGGACCATCTTCATTTCATCAAGGATGCCCTTCCAGTCCCTACTGGTTGATTTTTCAATTTAATTCAACCCCCAAAACATACAATGCCTTCAGTTTATTATGTCTGACTTTCTTCTCTAACGACAAAGGGAAAGTTGGTAATACCCCCAATTTTTTTTTTGATGCCTTGGAGAAGTCCAGAGAACTCTTCTTCATTTAGAAATAAATGTTAATCAGATTCTGTAAGTCCTCTAAGCAATATGTGGGACTGTCTATTAGAAAGGGACCAGGCAAGTATCAATGTGCTAGAAGAAAGTGCCTAAAACTGACAATATTCACCTATGACCCCACTTTTCAAGCTAATTGATTTTAGGAAGCTAAAACAGCCATGGTTTAAAAAAAAAAGCCACTGCTTCATATTCTGTCTCTACTAATGCCTCCCACACCCATGTTTACATGCACATTCTGAGGCTGTAATGGGGGAAGGGAATGGGAGAGACAGAGAAAGGATGGAAATAAACACCTTAAGCTGTCTACCTTTTTCACTTATTAATTGTCGGGCCACTTCATTCTGGAATATTTCTAAACTTTCTGTATCTTCTTTCATGTGGAAGAGTATTAGAAAAGGCAGTCCTTCTTCTGTCAATTCCTGTATAGAGAAATAGTCCATGAGAATAATCAGGTCTCTCTTTGTAGCTGTTTTCTAGGTAGAAACAATTTTGAATCCAACCCATGTAACATGCAACAGCTGCAACGTCCCAGGGGAAAAATAAGGTCCAATGGTATAAACAAATGTTGCTGAATAAATACTAATTGGGAAAGAAGACTCAGCAGTCACCTTTTAGAAAACTTAAGAGCTAGGAAGTTAAAAGTAAAAACAAATATATTTATTAGACTAAACAAAAGTACAGATGAACTAACAGCTATTAGGAGAAAAGTAATAAGCAAATTAGTAGTTTGAAAAAATCTATTTGCTAAACTAATTTACATACATTAACATAGTAGTTGGTAGTTTATGCTGCTTGGGCTTCTAAGTTTCCCCTGTCCACATCAACACAGTTTCTACCCAGTAGGCATTCAGAGTCAGGGGAGGGACATTAGGACAATCAGGTTCAGAGGTTTCCCCACTGTTTAAAATGACTGAGGGGTAACTGGAACTCTTATTTTATTGTTTGTTTTCCAGTCTATACCTTTAAACTCTATTTTTTAAACTATTTCTGCAAGAATTGCTAAAGCAGGTGAATAATTATGACAAGTTACTAAATCTTTCTGAGCTTCTGAGGACTAAATGAGCTAACACAATATAATTGAGCCAAGCATGCCTGAAGCCTAGAGAACTGAGAAAAGTAGCAGGGATGTTCATTTGATAAATAAGCTAAGAAAGAACACAAGCAAGCAAGCTTGACTGGAACACAACCACACCTGTTTATATACTGTCTGAGGCTGCTGTTGTTCTGACAGAGACTGTATGAACTGCAAGGCCTAAAATACTTGATTCCTTTAGAGAACTGCCAACTTCTAACTAGATGGTGATTAGATGGGTGTGTTTACTACGTGATAATGCTTTCTAAAACTGCATTCTTAGAGCGTGGGTTTTGAACACAGAGTGAAACGAAAAGAAAGATGTATTTTGAACATGGTAATGAACAGAGAGGTGTCATAGACAGCCCTTTTCTTGCTCCTCAACCTCTGAATTTTGTGTTTTGTTTTTGTGGGAGCTGTAAGTTTGCTTTATTTCAGGCACATGGGATCACTGAGGTCTGTTACATGATAACTGATAACTATTATCTCATGACTTCATTCTTTTAGGATAGACAGGAATCAGAAAAACTATTTTATGGCAAAGGATTATTCACACTGTACAACGGATTGTAACTAAAATCTGCAGAGCATTGCTTCTAAAGGACACCCCCTAAACAAGGCTCTTCCACCAAGGGTGGTTATCTGAAACCCCTGAGGCATTTTCAAAATCATTTTCAAAACTGTAATGAACCACCGACACTGCAGGAAATGCCACAGAGGGGTCCTGGGACAACATGGGTGAGAACCACTGGCCTGTATTACAGAAATTGCTATGATGTAGTTATGTTCAGCTGTATGATTCCTACTACAGATAAGTATGTAGTGAAACAGTAAGATGAACGGTCAAAGTTTGCTTGTTCAGAAATCTGAATTAAAAATGACGACCCACATTAGAAAGTCCATACCTCTCCATTTTCGAATGTTATTTCTCGGACAAGAGGAACGCATTTATCTTGAATCCAATTGTAAATCCCATCAAAATTTGTCATGGATCCCAAATATACCATATCTGGAGCAGAAGGCTGTTACAAAAACAGAGAAAAACACTGTATTAAACAAATCTAACCTGTGCTACCAAAAATGCATTCTTAAAGCATTATATATGAGCCCAGAAAATCTACAGGGGATACAAAAGCAGCAAAAAACATGGAACTTCTGAGAAAGAGGGCTATAAATGGTAAGGAGCTGATAATTTTGTGATTATCAGGGACCTGACTATCCAACCTGTGGTACATAAGCCTTCTGCTTTTCCTTGGATTTGGGTCAGTTAACTGTTTATCAGTATCTCACCAATGGCAGGCAGGCATTGTAAAAAAGAATTATCCCAAAAATGAAGTTAGCTAGTCCTTAGATTTGAAGATATTAGAAGAAAATTTGAAGACTTTCAGTGAAAAAGCCTTGAAAAGTACAAGATACTATATAAATCTAAGGCATGGCTATCTCTAACATTAATTATCTACAGTATCTACTTCCACATAGACTCAAAATCAATACTTATGAAGTACCTAAAATGATGACAAACAGCTAACATTAACTGAGTAAACTTGCTATGTCCAACCACTGTTGTAAGTACCTTATATGTTGACTCATTTAATCCTTGAAACATCCCCTAAAGCAGGACCATTATCATGGCTATTTTTACTAATGAACAAACTGAAGCACAGAGAAGCTAAGAAAATTTCCCAGAGTTATAAACCTAGGAAAGTGACAGATTTGACATTAACACTCAGTCTCCTTCAGAGCCCATGCTCTTAACAACCAGACTACACTGTGACACACTATACTAGATTCCTATAATGTAGAGAAGGTCATACTATGTAAGCCAGAAAATACAGGCAAATTCTTATCTGAATTCAGAACAGGAAATGAGCTTCCTAAGCAAAAATCTCATTCATATGACTTCATAAAAATTAAAAACTTTAGTGTGTCAAAGAACTGCAAACAGCATTAAAATGAACATTATGAAATGGGAAAATATAGACTGTTTTTGTGTGTGAAAAATTGCAATGTCAACCAATTCGTGTACTTAATTTAGATTCCAAGGTGGCGGCGGACTGAGTGGAAGCTACACTGACACTCTTCCAGGACTAATCTGGATTTACAACTAAAACATAGAAAAAACACCCTGAAAACCAACTGAAGACAAGCTGGGGAGCACCCTCATAACCAAGGAGGAAAAGTGGAGACCACATAGAAACTGGTAGGAAGTGTGGACGAGAGGGCTGGATGGGCTCCCACAGGCAGCAGCTGAAGGTCCAGAGGGAGATCTCAGCTGAGGGGGGTTCCCACTGAGGACTCTGGGGCATAAACCCCAGGCTGAGCTTCCCAGCCCAGAGCACCAGAACTGAGAAGGGTGCCCACATAACATCTGGCTGTGAAAAGCAACTGGGTTTCTGTCTGCCAGGGAGAAATGGCTGGAAATGCAGGCACCCTCTTAAAGGGCCAATGCACGACGTTTCCTGTGCGGTCACTCACCTTGGGCTCCGGCAGAGGGGGAGGGGGAGTGGAGTGGACTGGAGCTGTGTGGGGAGAGTCTGGGAAGAGTCATTCCCCCAGACTGTGGGGGACATCTTTCTTGGGAGGCAAACTTTCGGCTTTTGCTGAGGGGGAAAGCAACTGCCCTACCCTGATGGAAAGCCTCTCGCCCTGCCCAGAGGAGTTTCTACAGCCTGAGGCTTGTTAAGAGACTGATAACAAAGAGCCTCCCCACCCTGTGGAGCTTCTACGGCCTGAGGCTCATTAGAAGGATCAAATTAACAAGTCTGCAGATTGAGGCAGACCTCAGGGTGCTTTGAGTTTTTGCCTGATCTGTTTGGGACCAAAAGCAGACTTTGGTGTGCATCTCGGTTCTGTCCAAATGCATCCAACCCCAGCAGCGGAGACCTCAAGCCTGGGGTTGTTGATAGCCCCAAATAGGGTACTCAGGGCCAGTCACAAACTGCGCCTGACATTGGCCTGTACCAGAGACCTGCCAAAAAGACTGAGAATCCTAGCAGATCTACCTAACATTTAGCCAAAATGGGGAGACCAAAAAACAAGCCCTAAATGAAAGAACAAGAGAAGTCTCCAGAAAAAGAGCCAAATGAAACAGAGATAAGCAACCTCTCAGATACAGAGTTTAGAATACTGATTGTAAGGATGCCCAACAGCATGAAAAAAGATTTGGAAACTATGAAAAATGACCAGTCAGAAATGAAGAATGACATAGCAGAAATAAAGACTACATTAGAAGAAATAAACAGCAGATTAGAAGAAGCTGAGGATAGGATCAGTGAATTAGAAGACAGAGTAGAAAAAATGACTCAATCAGAGACCCAAAAACAAAAAACAATGAAAAAACAGGACAGTCTAAGGGAGCTGTGGGACAGCATAAAACATAACAATATTCGGCCCGGCCGGGTGTGGGTCAGTGGTTGAGCGTCAACCTAGGATCCAGGCGATCAGGGTTCGATTCCCGGTCAGGGCACATGCCCGGGTTGTGGGCTTGATCAATGACTCTCTCATCATTGATGTTTCTGTCTCTCTCTCCCTCTCCTTTCCTCTCTCTGAAATCAATAAACAAAACAAAACAATATTCGTATTATAGGAGTGCCAGAGGAGGTCGAAAGTAAGCAGGGGTTAGAGAACCTATTTGATGAAATAATGGCAGAAAACCTCCCTAACCTGGTCAAGGAAAAAGGCACACAGGTTCTGGAGACACAGAGAGTTCCAAGCAAGAAGAGTCCAAAGAGGACGACGCTCAGACACATCATAATTAAAATGTCAAAGATCCAAGACAATGAGAGAATCTTAAAGGAAGCTAGAGAAAAGCAAACTGTTACCTACAAAGGAGCCCCGATAAGGCTGTCATCTGACTTCTCATCGGAAACTCTACAGGCCAGAAGGGAATGGCATGAAGTATTCAAGATAATGCAAAAGAAGGATCTGAAACCAAGAATACTCTATCCAGCAAGATTATCAATCAAGCTGGATGGTGAAATAAAGAGCTTCCAAGTCAAAAGGTTAAAAGACTCTATCACTACAAAACCAGCATTACAGGAAATGTTAAAGGGACTGCTATAATTAGACGTAGAAATAAAGAGAATGAGAAACAGCTATAAAGAAACAAAATGTCAGTAGATAAGTATCTTGTAATAATAATAACCTTAAATGTAAATGGATTAAATGCCCCAATGAAAAGATATAGGGTGGCTGAATGGATAAGAAAACATGACCCAACTATATGCTGTCTATAAGAGACCCACCTCAAAACAAAAGACTCATACAGGATGAGAGTAAAGGGATAGAAAAAAATTTTCCATGCAAATGGAAGTGAAAAAAAAGCTGGGGTAGCAATACTCCATATCAGACAAAATAGACTTCAAAATGAAGACCATAACGAGAGACAAGAAAGGTCATTACATAATACTAAAGGGATCAATCCAGCAAGAGGATATAACCCTGATAAACACATATGCACCCAATATAGAAGCACCTAAATTTATAAAAAAAATTCTAGAGGACTTTAAGGGAGAGATCGACAGCAATACAGTCACTCGGGGACTTTAACACCCCACTGACTTTACTGGATAGGTCTTCCAGACAGAAAATCAACAAGGAAACAGCAACCCTAAATGACACACTAGATCAGATGGATTTAATCGACATTTACAGAACATTCTACCCCAAAGTTGCAGAATATACATTCTTCTCAAGTGCACACAGGACATTCTCAAAGACAGACCACATGTTAGGACACAAAACAAGTCTCTATAAGTTCAAGAAGAGTGAAATCGTATCAAGCATCATCTCGGATCACGATGGCATGAAACTAGAAATCAACTACAATAAAAACACTAAAAGATATTTAAACACATAGAAACTGAAAAGCATGTTTTTAAACAATGAATGAGTTACCAAAGAGATCAAGAAAGAAATAAAAAACTTCCTGGAAACAAATGAAAATGAACACACAACAACTCCAAATCTATGAGACACAATGAAAGCAGTCCTGAGAGGGAAGTTTATAGCACTACAAGCCTACCTCAAAAAACAAGAAAAACTTCTAATAGACTCTTTAACCCGACAACTCAAAAACTTAGAAAGGGAAGAACAAGAAACGCCTAGAGTAAGTAGAAGGAAAGAAATAATAAAGATCAGAGCAGAAATAAATGACATGGAGACTAAAAAAACAATACAAAAGAAAAATGAAACCAAGAGCTGGTTCTTTGAAAAGATAAACAAGATTGATGCACCTTTAGCCGGACTAATCAAGAACAAAGAGAGAGGATCCAAATAAACAAAATCAGAGACGAAAGAGGTGAAATAACAACTGACCCAACAGAAACACAAAGGATTGTAAGAAAATACTATGAACAACTATATGCCACCAAACTGGACAACCTGGATGAAATCGATGAATACCTAGAAAAATACAACCTTTCAAAACTCAATCAGGAAGAGTCAGAAAGTTCAAATAGGCTGATAACCGCTGATGAAGTAGTAATCAAAGGGCTCCCAGCACACAAAAGCCCTGGCCCACATGGCTTCACAGGAGAGTTTTACAAACATTCAAAGAAGAATTAACACCTATACTCTGCAAACTATTTCAAAAAATCCAAGAGGAAGGAACACTTCCAAACTCTTTTTGCAAGGCCAACATTAGCCTAATTCCAAAACCGGATAAAGATACCACAAAGAAAGAGAATTACAGGCCAATATCCCTGATGAACACAGACGCTAAAATCCTCAACAAAATATTAGCAAATCGGATCCAGCAATATATTAAAAAGATCATACACCATGACCAAGTGGGATTTATTCCAGGATGCAAGGCTGGCACAATATTTGCAAATCAATAAATGTGATACATCACATAAACAAATTGAAAGATAAAAATCACATGATCTTATCAATAGATGCAGAAAAAGCATTCGATAAAATCCAACATCCATTTTTGATAAAAACTCTCAGCAAAGTGGGAATAGAGGGATCATACCTCAACATAATAAGCGCCATATATAACAAACCTACAGCCAACATCATACTCAATGGGCAAAACTAAAACCATTTCCCCTAAGAACAGGAACAAGACAGGGGTGTCCACTTCCACCACTCTTATTCAACATAGTACTGGAAGTCCTAGCCACAGCCATCAGACAGGAAGAAAACATAAAAGGCACCCAAATGGGAAAGGAGGAAACAAAACTGTCATTATTTGCAGATGACATTATATTGTACATAGAGAATCCTAAAGACTCCACCAGAAAACCTACTAGATTTAATAAATGAATTCAGCAAGGTAGCAGGATATAAAATTAACACCCAGAAATTGATGGCATTTTTATACACCAATAATGAACTCTCAGAAACAGAAACTAAAAAAAACAATCCCATTTACCATTGCAACTAAAAAAATAAGATACCTAAGAATAAACTTAACCAAAGATGTAAAAGACCTTTACTCAGAAAGCTACAGGACACTGAAAAAAGAAATAGAGGAAGGTATAAACAAATGAAAAAATATACCATGTTCATGGATTGGAAAAATTAACATCATTAAAATGTCCATATTACCCAAAGCAATCTATAAATTCAATGCAATCCCTATTAAAATACCAACAGAGTAGTTCACAGATCTAGAAAAAACACTTCGAAAATTTATCTGGAACCAAAAAACACCCTGAATAGCCACCACGGCAATCTTGAGAAAGAAGAACAAAGTTGGAGGGATCACAATACCAGATATCAAGTTATACTACAAAGTCACTGTAATCAAAATAGCCTGGTACTGGCACAAGAACAGACATATTGATCAGTGGAACAGAACAGAGAACCCAGAAATTGACCCATGCCATTATGGTCAATTAATATTTGACAAAGGAGGCAACAACATACAATGGAGTAAAGACAGTCTTTTCAAGAAATGATTTTGGAAAAATTGGACAGATACATGCAAAAAAATGAAACTGGACCCAACTTACACCATACACAAAAATAAATTCAAAGTGGATAAAAGACTTAAATGTAAGGCATGAAACCATAAAAATCCTAGAGGAAAACATAGGCAGTAAAATCTCAGACATCTCTCATAACAAAATGTTTGCTGATACATCTCCTAGGGAAAGAGAAACTAAGGAGAAAATAAACAAATGGGACTGCATCAAAATGAAAAGCTGCACGGCAAAAGAAACCATCAACAAAATGAAAAGGGAGCCCACTGTATGGGAGAACATATTTGCCAATGACACATCTGATAAAGGGTTAATATCCAAAATATATAAGGAACTTATACAACTTAATAAAAGGAAGACAAAGAATCCAATTAAAAAATGGGCAATGGACCTAAATAGACCCTTCTCCAAAGAGGACATACTGATGGCTAAGACACAAATGAGAAAATGCTCAACATCGCTAATCATCAGAGAGATGCAAATTAAAACCACAGTGAGGTGTCACTTCACACCTGTCAGAATGGCTCCATCAACAAGTCGTCAAACTATAAGTGCTGGCGAGGGTGTGGAGAAAAGGGCACCCTAGTACGCTGCCGGTGGGAATGCAGACTGGTGCAGCCACTATGGAAAGCAGTTTGGAGTTTCCTCACAAGATTAAAAATTGACCTGCCATTTGACCCATTGATCCCACTTCTAGGAATATATCCTAAGGAAACTGAAACACCAATCACAAAGAACTTATGCACCCCTACGTTCATAGCAGCGCAATTCACTATAGCTAAGATTTGGAAACAGCCCAAGTGCCCGTCAGTAGATGAGTGGATAAAAAAGCTGTGGGACATTTACACCATGGAATACTATGTAGCTGTAAAAAAGAAGGATCTCGTACCCTTTGGGACAGTACAGATGGACCTGGAGAAAATTATGCTAAGTGAAATAAGCCAGGCAGAGAAAGACAAACATCACATGATCTCACTTACATGTGGAATCTAAAGAACTTAATAAACAGATGAACAGAATAGATTCAATGACATGGAAGCATGGATCAGACTGACGAATGTCAGAGGGATTGGAGGAGGGCAGGTGGATGGAGGGGGAGAGAGTAACCAAAGAATTTATATGCATATAAGCACAACCCAAGGTTATGGATAATGGTGGGGAGAGGAACTGGGGAGGGAGATGGGACGGGGTGGAACGGGTCACTGGGGAGAAAAGGGGACATCTATAATATTTTAAACAAAAATAAAATTTAAAAAAAAAAGCTGTGGCACATTTACACCATGGAGTACTATGCAGCTGTGGCCTTTGGCACAGCATGGAGGGAACGAGAGAGTACTATGCTTAGTGAAATGAGCCAGTCGGAGAAGGACAAGTACCAAATGATCTCGCTTATATGTGGAATATGAAACTGATGAACAAAGTGGATCCAGTAACATAGAAGGTGGGAAGGGGGTGTGGGTGGGGAGAGATTAATCAGGGAACTTGTATGTTTATGGGCATGGCCCATGGACGTGGACATTGGTGTGGGGAGGGCCTGGGGGTGGGATGATGTGGGGTGGAGGGGATCAGTAGGGTTAAAAGGGGGACATCTGTAATGGTCCCAACAATAAAGATAAAGTAAAAAATAATAATAATAAAATAAAATAAAACAAAATCATATACACTAAAAAACAGCAACTTACCCCTGGTGGTTTGTATATTATGCTGTCTCCACTGTATCTTTCTGGTTTTGAAACATCCCTACAGGAAGAGAGAAGTAGTACTAACATGTTTTAAGAAAAATAATAGCAGTAATATACATGAATGAAGCAGAATTAGCAGCTGTTTTGCAATGTATGAATTATCTATTTGAAATATATACTTGTTCATCATCTTTCCTACTGATAACACTATGCAATACCAACGAAAGCATATATTTTTAAAACTTATTGAACAAAAATTTAATACAAGGCAGGTTTTTGAAGGGAAATTTTAGTTACCTGCTTTTGTGTCTCGGTATAAGTTTGGATTGGCAGTTTTAGCACTAAAAAGCCATTTTTAAACCCAGACTGTTACCACTAACTGGGGATGAAGATCACTGGTGTGGTCACATAGACCAATCAAAAACCACATTATTTGCTTGTAAGTCAGACTTATCCATGAATTCTCTACTTTTTCCTTTAACATCTCAGCCAAACTGACACACTCTCAACTAAGATACTTACCCAAGTGCTGAAAAGAAGGCACAATCATCGTGCAAAATATTCGCTACTCTTTGAAAAACTCTATAGTGTTCTGAATCCTTTTGCTCAAAATATCCAATAATATTTCTTTTGCTGCGCTGTAAAATAATGTAAGTATTTTACAAACATATGTAGTTCTATGAACATGTTATTTCACTTACCCAACTTGTTTAATTATCTCCAAATGAAGTATGACTATAAATACACATTTGGCTTTTAACATCTTTCCAAAAATATTAAAGATTACACTGGTTTGAAAACAATTTTAACTACAGTCTAATGTAATTATGAACATTTCCTTCTAACATTTTATGTTAAAATTTCAGTAAATAGATAACTATTTAATCAGACATTCTTTTCCTAAACAAGGTGACTAATTCTAAAATATCTAAAACTTGATACAATTGACTGAAGGTAGAGACTCCTCCATGGGTCTCTCACACTGTCACACATGCAGATCTACATGAACTGCAAAAGCCTGACTACTCTTTACCAGACCATTTCTCAGGGCTGTGTTTCAGCTAGCAACAGTGTATAAGGTAACATCTCCCTCCGGGACAGAGAGCAGGCTTACTACTAGCACCGACACGACACGGGAGTTCCCAGAGCCCAGAGTTCTCCTGTAACACAACCCACTGCACATGCAGACATCCAACTGGGCCCTCTGCGTCACCTCCGTAAGACTTGGGGGTCAAAGAAACAAATGCAAACATGCTCACACTGGTGGCTGTAATGTGAATAAAGAATTGTCACTGACCCATAAGCCTTATGTCTCTTGACAGCATCCATGAAACTACAACTGGTTCATGTATTAGCTTGTAAGGAGGGTAAAAATAAAATCTCAAACCTGACAATGAAAATCTAAAGCCCAAAAGCAATTGTATATGTTTTTTGAAACACTACTTAGTGTACAAAGAAAAGGATTTGCTAAGTTTATTATTAAGTGGGGCTATTTTAGAGGACACTAAAACACATAGCAAAGAGCTGATATAGGAGTAATCAGAGCAGACACCCGGAGGGTCTCCACTAAGAAAAACAAGGAAACTTTGGTGTAAGCCTACCATTAACATTTATTTCTTCGTAATTCAGGCTACCCTTTGACCTCAATTAATTCAAATTAGTGCAACTTTACTGTATGCTATACATTTTACCCAAAGGTTCAGTAAAACATTAGCATTTTTCCCCCTGAGAAATAACTAAAGAAAAATTCAACTTGATAAGTATGTATATGCCAAATCCATTGCAATGAACTATAAGAATATGTTACAGATTCCTTGATTGCATAAAAATTTGTTTACATTAATTAAACAGGCAATGTTCATTTGATCCAGCAAAAGTTAACAACTTACATCAAGAGTGGTGATTTCTACTAAATCATGAAGTTCTTGAACAGGGTCACTTTTCTGTTGCCTGATGTAATCTGCAAGTGCTTTCACTGACCGCTGACCCCTGTATTCTCTCTTCATCATCATCCCATTACGAAACAATTTGAGGGTCGGGTATTTGCTTATCCTATATCTCTGAGCTATATCAGCTAAAAGAATGAAGAAAAAAATTAACTTCACCCTCGTACTTGATCTGGGTAAGCCCATTAGCCAAACAGTCCAAAATCTTACAGTTACTTAGTGAGAACATTTTGGTTCAATAATTCTTTTTCAGTGTCAGAGAAAAAAAGAAATGAAAGTTTGTGCTGGTTAAGAGGCAAGCTCTGGACATATATTACCGGGTTTAAATCCCAAATTTGCTATTTACTGGCTGTGTGAACTTGTAACTCGAATCAACTATCTATGCCTTAGTTTCTCACGTTAAGGATAATAATTTCTACCACATAGGATTGGTTTAAGGACTAAATGAGACAATACAAATGCATGACACAGTAAACTCTAAATTAATGTTAGTAAACATTACTATAGATATATTCCAGAAAGGAATTAGAATGTGCAAAACTCTAATTTTGAAAATATTCACATCACTCTATACTATGAGGTTCTCTCACGGCATTTAATAAAGAAAATAAAATTAAAATCACTTTCAAGGGCTATAAACTAATATTATATTCTTTGCTAGAAGAATAGTTTATAATCCCAAATATGCAAATTTTGTGTAAACTAATACAAAAAAACCAAAACTCAGCCGTATACACTAAAAAATAATAATAATCCTGTTATGGCCTATGGGTATAATCTCAGGCAGTGAAGATTCTTTTTTTAAACCATTAAAATGTGTGTTTATTGTCTCAAAATAAGAACCTAAATCAAAATGTATGCTGATCTCATTTTTAGGATTCACATTTACCAAGATGCCTTATGTCATGTGTGAAAATGATAAAAGATGTACTGTATTTCTAGATAAAGGTGACCCGAGAGAGTACTGAAGTGGTTCTAAAACAGGTGAAATTGATTTTTTTACTTTCTTTTTTTAAATATATTTTTATTGATTTCAGAGAGAGAAGAAGAGAGGGAGAGAGAGAGAGAAACATCAATGATGAGGGAGTCATGATGGGCTGCTTCCCACATGCCCCCCACTGGGATTGAGCCTGCAACCAGGCCATGTGCCCTGACCAGGAATCAAACCTTGATCTCCTGGATCATAGGTCGATGCTCAACTGCTGAGCGGGATGAAATTGCTTTTAACTGAGAAAAAATGAAGGCAGAATTCTAAAGTGGTGGCATAAAAAACCATGAGAGCAATCTAACCCTGCCTCCATTTCTAGTAATGAAACAGAAACACAACACAACAAAGGGAATGGCAAAAAGCCTCTGCTGACCACCTTAATTTTCTAGATTTGATGGTAGAAACAATCTATACTAGGGGGAGACTAGTAAGGAAGCTACTACAATGGTCCTGGCAGAAATAACAAGAAGTCTGTCTACAAACTTAAACACTGCAACAGTTAGGTTGCCTTAAAATTCTACTTATGGATAGAAAAAGGTTAAATAACACTTGAAAACGATGGGGGAGCAGAAGCTTGCTTAACCTCCAACAACATCACGCAGCAGGTATGCTGCACAAGGAAGTGGCTGTTAATTATTAAAAAGTGAAAACCTTAAAATTACATTGATCGATAATTTCAGACATAAAGGAGACTTTTTACAAGCTTTGGTCTAAAGTGATTTTTAAGACAATGACAATGTGACATTTTGACAATATAACAGAGAATGACTTAAGGGGTATAATAATTTTTTTATTAACTGGATGGATCAAATGTTAAAATGGATGTCAAAGGAATTAAAATTTCGGAAGGTTAATAGCTCACTGTTTGGAAAATTAGCGTGTATTTTTGCTGTAACGGTCCCTCACTTCTCCTGGATGGGTCCTGCCTGCCTGCCTGCCGCAGTGAGGCCCGCCCAGCAGGGTTCGCAGTGGGGAAACTGCCTCAGGCTCTTGCCTCAGCAGTGGCCACCATGCTGTGACTGTCCACGGCAGGCAGTACAGAGGCACACGGTTTCAACAGATAGGTCTCACTGTTCTCATGGCTCCAGGATGAACACTGCTGCCTCTGTACCTTTCTTCATTCCCAAACTATGCCTTCCCCTCAATGCGGAAAAAACAAAAAAACAGGAAAACAAAATAAAACTCTAAACGAAAATATTACAGCGAAAGAGCCCACTAGGTGCACTCAGGACTCAGGTTAAGTCTGCACATCCAAGTTCTGTTTTCTGCACATGAATTCCTTACTGCATATTTTCTTATTCTTTTTAAAACTTGTTTTATTTAAATATACTTGATATACAACATTGTGTAAGTTTAAGGTGTACAATATGTGGGCTTGATACATTTATATATTGCAGTATTGCAATATGCTTGTCACTGTAGCATCAGTTAGCGTCTCTCTCACTTCAAATGATTGACATTTCTTTTTTTGTGGTGGGAATAATTAAGATCCAGTCTCTTAGCAAGTTTGATGTTTTTAATATAATATTGTTGTCTATAATTATTTACTCTTCTTAATGCCTCATTTATGCATAGCTCTCATGAAGCTTCTAAATTTACAATGTGGAAGGTTAAAGTTAGCACTGGAAAGAAGATAGGTTAAGTAAGAGTAACTCTGGTGTTTGGGAGCAAGTGCTTGCCTAATTCAAGGCCAATTACAAAGTACTTTCCTAAAAATGCCAGGAGTTCTGCGCTGACCTGCATCATTTATGAATGTCTCTTGCCATACAGCCTATAGCCACTGGGGGTCAGCAGAGAACCCAGTCCCACCAGGGGCAGATGATGGGACTTGCTACACCTAAGGCAGCATGACCACCACTACTAGAGAGAGTGATGAATTCTCCCAAACTCCCCAAATGAGAAGCCTGCAGAAAATGAGACAAAGTGAGATCATGATCCACAGCTGAAGCAAGGGTAAGTTTTAATTATGTGTATGTGAAGAAATTTTGGAAAACAGACAATTACAAAGAAGAAAACAAGAAGCATTTGTAACCCAACCACCACTGGGGAAAACCACTAATGTTTTGGTTTTATTTTGCTAACTTTGAATAAAAGCTGCTTAACTAGCAGTGACATTTCAGTTGAGAAAAAAATAAACTGAGGTTAGTCAAATAGTAAAATGCCAGCATTAATACTTGCAGAATGGGTATCAGCAGCTTGGAAAAAAATCCTAGAAAGAGTAGAGTAACATTCTTTGATCGAGAGCATTACCAACACTCTTAATGGCACAGAAGTTGATATTGTGTGGAAAAACACAAAAACAATAACTCAGAATTGGAAAGTGATGTACAAGAGTCAGATTGAAATGTGAAATTGTTTCAGGATTTTACTTGAACAAATTTATTTCCCTTTTTAGGTATATACAATAATACGAAAAAAACACTCTGTATCTAAGTAAGTCTAAAATAGTTCTTACAATAGATATAAAAATTCTAAGTGATGAGAAAGCAATGTGTTATGGTTCAATTTTTCTGGTTTTTTCCCCAGTTATAGATATAAGTGTGACTTACAGTCAATGACAATTTAGACCTGACAAAATATTGCAGAAAATACTTTATTGTACTGTTAGGAGATAATGAAATAACCTACTTAAAGTACTTAATGTAGTATGTACAAAACTAACAGCTCATAAATGCTGGCTACTGTTTATTACACACCTATCCACCCATTTATTCAACAATTACTATGTGCTAGGCACCATTCCAGTGTGAGGGATAGGGGGTAAAAAAGATAAGGTCCTTGCTCTTAGAGAATTTACACTTTATCATTATGATTGTCATTAACGTTACGGCTACTGCTGCTACTACTACTAATTGTTTCCAGAGGCTAGACACTTGAATGAAATTCTTAAAACTTAATACATGTGCAGAAAAGATGTAGCAGATTGGGTTCCCTATGTGCAGCGTAAGAGAAGCCCTCTACAGTAAGTCAGTAATAAATAAATCCTCACCAGAGATTAGAGATTCCTTTTATGGGCCCTCCAGATGGGAGAAGCTAATAGGGCAACTGTCAGATCTGTGACAAACATGAACCCAGCACCCGAGTCCTCTGCAGGATGCGGGAGGCGACCTGCTCGGCTGCGGTCGCAGGACATGAATGCCCTCTGGCAGTGGGAAGAGGCTGCTCCTCAGCATGGCTTCCTTTTCCTTTTCTGTCTGTTTCCTCCTACGTCTCCCTCCATTCCCTAAGTTATACAATCAGTGGAGGGTGGAGGGCCTAAGAAAGTGAACTAAATTTTACCACTACGTGGGGGTTATTCAAGCTACAAGCTTTACACTGGGATTTCAAAAAATATACCTAAGCTTACATTGTTGGAAGCTTCCTGATGACACTCCAGCATCAGTCAGTTCAAAATTCTCTTTCCACAGTTCCCAACGTTTTGGGGTAGGGTGGGGGTGGGGCATGGAGTAGGGAATCAAAGCTGCTACATCCAGCTCATACACAGAAACAAAAGGGCTGACTAGATAAAATTAGCCTGTTATATCTACTCTTGCCTTCTTTTCTATTCCAGTTCCAAGTTCTCAGCCCATTTACCCGAACCTTTCAACAAAGAAAGTCCTTGGAAAGGCGTATAAAGAAGTGAGGTCGAGGTAAGATAGAAAGCACTCCAATGAGTGCTGCATGATTCAAGAGAGGGAGATAGAAGGAAATGCAGGCAGCAAACCAAAGAAGAGTCTCCTGTCATTATGTACTGAGATGGGCTTTCCTGATCAAGTAGTAAACTGACACGGGACTTCAGAAGAATTACCAGCGTGTTCTATCTGGGGAATGAGTCCCTACATTGCCACCCACAAGAACTACTTTGAAAATATTCACTTGAAATGTTTTATGAAAATTAGAGCCATTACATTTTTATATATCATAATTTCATGATCAACAGAATGGCCTCAATTGCCATACAGGAGGTTTTTACTGAAAAACTGACAGAGATAACTCCAGTCAGTTTCCAAAAGCCATAGAGTGGCTCTAAGTATTCCCCCCCAAAATGTCAGTAAGTCTATTCAAGAAAATTCTTTTAAAATCCAATGACTGTTGAAGGCCTTTTATCACAGTGAAAATGAACAGGAATTCCAGTGCATAGTATGACAGTGCACCTGTATAGTACATACCTGAAGCTTCTTCCACACACACAGTCTCAAAAACTAAAGCAACAAGGCCATCCTTCTGACTCTTTTCTTAACCAAAGACAAATTACAAGTTCAGTGACTTTTTATACAGAGTTGTACCTGAATGTTCACAGCAGCTTTATTTGTAATAGCCTGAAACTGGAAACAACCCAAATGTCTGTCAATAGGTGAGCAGTTAAACAAATTGCGGTACGTAACCATACAATGGAATGCCACTCAATGAATAAAAATGAATGACACACACCGACAATCTCAAAATAACCATGCTGAGTAAAAACAAACAAACAAAAAACCCCACACACGCGCACGAAGAACACATAATGTATGATTCCACTTACATGAAATCCTAGAAAACGCAAACTAATCTATAGAAACAGAAAGCAGTTCCATGGTCCCCTGAGGATTGATGGAGGGAGACAGGGACCACGACGGAGCACAGAAAAATTTGGGGGATGACAGACATGTTGATTATCTTGATTGTGGTGATGGTTTTATGGGTTGTATACATGTGTCAAAACATTACATTGCATAATTTAAACTTGTACAATCTCTTAAAAAAAAAAAAAATCCTACCAAAGAACAATCTGCCTAACAGGAATTCCTCTCCAGATCACAGGATTCTTAAGGTGCCGCTAGTGCAAAATCTCTATAATCCAACTGGCACATAAGGGGTAACCCAAAGTACTGTCTAATAATCTCTAAAATGTGAGTAAATCATCAATAAGGATTTCATAACTTTTAAAAAGTGAAAAATTACACAGAAGGGAATAAATATTTAGAGAAAATAGCCAATATCTAAGATAGGATTTTCATTAGTAAAAAACTAATCTTGTAGATCTCTTTGGTGGATCAAAAAGATCTGAACTATGGCTGTTTATTCCCATTAAAAGAGAACTTGATTACTAGCAATGATGTCAGATTTATCTGAAAAGTATGTTATCTTTTTAAAAGCTAGAATAAATGATATTTAGGGTATAGCAATAGTTAATTTTGCTTCCCAACGACTATAAGCTTGAGAGCATAATTTCAGATTTTATTATCCAGATTCAGAGTTGTCTGCACTATAATGTCTAATTAAATATATAAAAACAGAAAGATCTGAAATGAGAACTCACATCAAAAACATCATGTTCTCTGTCAGTGAAAGGTGGGAGGAAAGATCGAGAAAGCAGAGTGGAAATGTAGTCCGTTTGCATTTACAACCTTTCATTGCTGCTTTCATCCTATCTAGTTATGACTTTCAGCAGACAAATGTGGGGTATGGCTTGTAAGATTTTGAAATGCTTTGCTGTTAGCTATTTCTACCTAGCACAGGACTTTACCAGTAAATCCCCAAAATGTTTGTTGAAGTGAACAGAAAAGCAGCAAATACAGCAGGTCCTTGAGTGGCGTCATTTTGTTTAACGCTGTTTTGCTATATCAACTAGACTATGGTAAAAGTGGTTTTGTTATACATCCTTTCACTTAAAGTTGCTGAACCTATTAACGACATTAAGTGAAAACATACTGTAGGTCTGTGAAGGCATTTGTCCGACGTGGATTCTAAATCTGGCTTGATTAGACTTTAAGTGATACGACGTTGGTTAAGACGCCTTATTTCCATTTTCTCATCAGTAAAATGAGGTTAGTGCGCACACGTACGAATTCTGTCAAGTGTAAAGGATGAAAATCTGCAGAATGGGGGAGTTCTAGATTCTGTCCAGTTACCAACAGTCCCCATGCAACAAGCTTTTAATGAGCAGTCTCTGTCTCCCAGAAACTGTCAGATGCTTGAGATTCAGAGATTAATGAGTAGTTTGGTCTCCACTTAAAGGGGATTAAAACAAAACCACTGAAAACAGAAAAGAAAAAAGTTCCTGCCTTTGAAGAATTGCCATTGCAGCTGGTGAGACGACTAAGACACAATGAACCAGCAATGCAATTAGTTTGGTACCATGAGAGAAGAAAGTTCAAGTGTGACGGGGAACTGAGGAGAAACCACTACTGCAAGCGAACTAGCTCAAGTGGAAGACCTCTGTCATGAAGACAGAAACCCAAGAGGATTTGAGAGAATGCTCCACTAGGACAGGAAAAATCCAAGAGGTGGGATTTTAAGTGCGTCTAACCTAGGCTTCAATAATTATAAATAGTAACTATAGCTACTTACGCCTGAAAGGTAGTCTAAGCCAATCTATATAGAATCTTTTAAATAACAGAAACACATAAAAAAAATCTGAGATTATTTTATTTGGCATGACTACAAATGGTATTTTTGCATGATTCTAAAACTAACAGAAATCCATTATTTCCCCTAAAACTGTATTTCAATTTTATTTTATTTTGGTATTAGCTTTGGTAGAAAACATTGCTAGTTATGATTTACTACCTATATGCTTGCCCTACTATATTTTAATGAAAAAATAAATAAATAAATAATTTAAACCCTTCACACAGGGAAAATGGAAAGTACTGTTATAAGTACAAAAGAATTAAATAATAATGTTTTGAGCAAGGTCACTAGTATTTTTTGATTTGTTTTCCACTTGAAGCAGAGCATTTTTGAAAAAGAAAAGGTGTGTGTGTATGCATGTAGAAATGGGCATGGGGCGTTTCATCCAGACTTCCTACTGAAGTACTTACAGTGCTGGTCACAATCGACTCTGGCAAACACTACTTGATTTTCACTTGGATATTCTTCCTTAATGACATTGGAAGCTTCCTCAAAAATTGGATGCAACATCTGGCTGAAACGACACCTATGCAGAGAAGGGTACCAATTAAAACTGAAAAGCAGACTCAATAAAATCTTATTTCAGTTATTACCCATTGATATTTAGCATGTATACAATGAACAGCTTTCAGACAATCACAGTTAATTTAGGGATGAATCCTGATGTCATTCACTGGAGATGAAGACAATTCTGAATTCAAAGACTGTACAAATAATTAAAATATTTTGGAGTTTTTTTTCACCTTAGGAAAATGGCCAATATTATGGAAAACATACAGCTAAGGTTCTCTCATAAAGGCCACGAAACAAGCCTGAAATAAGCCCTCTAAGATGTATCTACTTGATTCGCAACTACTAAGACCCAGGCATTTATAAAAGCTTTCTCTAAATAATGAACGTATTTTTAGACTACTGTTCAAAATCTTTAAAATGATAAATTTATTGCAAATATTAGACCAATTCACCTGACTAGTTCCATCAGATTTCATAGGCTAACAGCAGACTAAATAAATAAGTCGTATGAAAAGGATATATAGTATATAATGAACTGCTTCCCCTCAAAGTTTACCCATGGTTAAAATGGGCTTTTGTATCTATAAACTACTAAATACACTAAGTCCAGGAGAAAAAGTCTTAAATTCCTAAACAAGACTTCTGGTCGATGTTTCCTTTGTCATTTGGTGTGTTTTATTTTTACTTTTAAAAAGGGGCACAAGCCCCACAATATTCCAGAAACTCGACACTTCTAATTCTGACTGTCCCTTAGTCAGGCCAACCACTTCACAAATACATGCTGTGGGTCACTAAAGAGACCTGATGAGAAAGAAAAAAGAATCAGAATCAGCACACAACCAGCTGGGTTAGAATGGTCATTCTCATATGAAAAGGGTATTGAGAATTTGTTAATAAAAAAACAAACTATAATTGCTACTATTGCTTACAGAGCCCTTTCTACCGAGAAATTTACTTAAATGAAGCCTATGAACCCTTTAATCCATATGTGATTAGGTCATACATATTAACTAGAATTCAACAAAAATATTATAAAGCCTGTGAAAGGATGCAAACTTCACACTTCCTCCCTATTGCTTTTTATATATATCTCTTCTAGCCCACTCACCTGACTTCCTAAGGAGATGTCCTAGAATATATCAAGGAGACACAATCTGTATCTTCAATCTCTTGCTTTCAAGTGGCTCTTTCCTCTTTTAGCATTCTTAAATCTCTCCCAGCTGGGATAGGTGGGTGGGGTCTGTGGACATCAGGGACCGTGTCTTATTTGACTACATATTCTAATAAGCATTTCAACAGATGTCTGTTACATGAATAAACTGACAGAATGGAGGAACTAGAGAGGCTAGGACCACAGGTTTGTAGGTTCTTACAGTTTGCTAAAATAGGGTGCTGGAGGGTAGGGAAGATAAGGGGTAGGTATTAATAGTTTCTTTTTTTTTTAAAGTTTTTATTGATTTTAGAGAAAGAGGAAGACAGAGGGGGAGAGAGAGAGAGAAACACTGATCAGCTGCTTCCTGCATGCCCCCCGCCAGGAAATCAAGCCACAACCGGGGCCTGTGCCCTGACTGGGAATCGAACTGATGACCTTTTGGTGCATGGGATGACCTTCAACCAACGGAGCCACACTGGCCAGGGTGATTAATAGTTTCTTAAATAAGTAGGATATGATCTAGTAAAGAATCAGTAGAAGGCTCCTGGCTTACAGGCAAGGTAAAGACATACATTAAGAACTCCTCCTTTCTGGATTGTCCAGTATGCTAGTAGTAAGCGTTTAAGCCCAGGTTCTTGTTTAAAGTAGGGTCTGTTTTAATACCAAAATGTAGAAGGGAAGATGAAATAAAAGTTCAGTTACAATATTACTGAACCTTCATGCACATGTTCCCATATATATACACATATATATACACACACACATATATATATGTAAAGTTACATTTATAAAAGTAACATAACAAAAGCAATAGATCTATTAAAAGGACCTTAAGAGTCATCTGAATCCAACCTAATGCTTGAATCAACCCTTTACAAATCAACCAAATGGGTAAAAGTCTTTTCTCAAGGACAAATTGGGGGCACTTAATAATATGACCTAGTGAACAAAAATAATAAGCTTTGGAGTCAGACATACCTGAGTTTATATCCCAGTTCCACCACTTACTAGCCGTATGACCTTTCTGAGCCTCAATTTCCTCAACCTAAAATGGAAATTATAATACCTACCCGCAGGGTAGTTCTGAGCATTAAAAAGAATGTATATAAAGAGCCTGACATATAACAGCACTACTCAGTACCTCCTATGGTTTATTCCCTTCTAAGGTGCATCAGTATTTTTAGGCAGCTCTGTTACAGAATTCTTCCTCAAACAGTCACATTCATATCTTCCAGAGGGAACTCAGAACTGGCTTTTGAGACTACACCGTGTTTGCCTATGTCCTGCAGCCAATTCCCTAAGTTTTTTAAGCTGAATGAAATAGTACTAATTCGTGGACAACTCAAGGGATTTGGGGGATGTTTTTTCAAATAACTGCAATTAGCCCACACTTAACAATTCAGTTTTTGCAACAAAGTCAGTGGCACGCTCTGATTCTCTTTCTTACAACACATAAAATCCCTTAAGAGAACTGTGCTCTAGTTTTAACTCTGCCACAATCTAGTCAAGTAACCTTGGGAAAATATTCCTCTGGATCTCAATTTTCTTCTTAAAGGATTGGACTAGATGAGCGTCTACCTAATTTACCTTGAAAATGCTACCTTTATTGTATTTTATAAATGGCATTTTCTCTGTGTATCGTAAACATTTGTTCATTAAATACCTATACATCATTCATTCAGTAAATATTAATTATAAACTTATCTGCCAAGTACTATGCAAAGTGCTTGGGGATTAATGTTGAAAAAAGACAGATGTGATAACTTCACAAAGCTAACAATGTAGGGAGCTACCAACTACACTATAGCACAGGAGTGTCCTGGTTGGGTAAACACAGGGTGTTTCAGGGAGAGATAAAAAGGGTTCCTAACCTGACTAGAGAGGAGAAAGGATGACCTGGAGAAAGTGAAATCTAATCTAAGGCTTGAAAGATGATTAAAATTTAAGTAGGTACATAAGTAGGTAAGAGTGAGCCATTCAGGCAGAGGAAACACCATGACTAATGATGCTAAAGTCCACAGAATATTACAGAAGTGGAAAGACATTCGACATAACCAGAACAGAATATGGAAGTGGGAAAAGGCAAGAGGTAGAGCTGTAGAGGTAGGAGGGGACCAGGTCATCAGTAAGAAGAGACTTACCTAAAGTCTACCTAAAGAAAACCATTTAGGGGTGTAAGATGGGGGTAAACTGATCCAATGTGCACTTTAGGAAAGACCACCTTACTTTGTAGAGAACAGAATGGTGACACAGAAGACTAGAGGCAGAGAAAATCAATTAGGAGGCTATCCCAGGAATCTAAAATGTGGGACTACGGCCTGAAACAGGGTAGTGCTGACTAGTGGGTGGTAAACCTATGAGAGCCAAATAAGATACAGATTGTTTAGGAATAAGGATTATATGCGTGTTTCAAACTTCTCTCTAGCTGAAACTCCCTCCTTCCTGTCCCATCTACTACCTATTATGCCCTTGTTCTAAATGCTGGGAATACTATGTAAGACACTGGCTCTACCTACCCTCAAGGTTTGTTTGCTAGGATGCGAACAAAGATAAAAGACAGAACTATGCAATAAGAAAAAGAAAATGTTAAACAGGGTACTACGGGAACACAGAAGACAGAATCTGATTCAGACAGGGAGGGAGGCTTCCTAGTAGTAGTAATAGATGATAAATGTTTTAAAATGTCAACATTATTTTTCCTTCTAAACCTGCCACACCGACACCCTCACCTCCAAATACTGCCCTACTTCCTCAATCAGGAAAAATACAGAATTGCAGTAAGTACTCATATGGGGGGGGGGGGGGGAGGGATTGAGTCTTTATGTTACGTCTTTTATTCTAAAATGTGGGATAATGGAATCAGGTATATATCTCTCTTAAAACACAAATGCTCACCAAATTAAGCTCCTTCATCTATAAATAAACCTTAATTGATTTTGTACTGGAATATTGTCTCACAAAAGAAAAAGGCTTCCCCACTCACCCCTTTCTAGCAAAGAAAAATTCACCTTTAGCAAGTTAAACCACAGAAATAAGATTACTTACCAGTCAGCATAAAAATTTACTAAAGCAACATCAGCATTTCCTGAAATTAAAAAACAAAACCAAACAACCTAAGTTATTTGTGTCTACATAATTTTGACATAAAGATGTGGTTTTCATCATGGTCTGTTTCCACTGCAAGGGCCCACTAAACATACACAACGACCATTAAGTTACCTTTCACTCAGAAACCACACACGCAGGCAGAGACAATTTACACTATTTGTAGGAGTCCCTGTTCCTTCTCTCTGTCCTCCAGCTTTAAACCTTCACAGAGTGAGTATAAAACAGAAGGGAATCAGGCCCAGATCAGGCAAGTAAGCTAATAAACAGCCTACTCTCATAAAAAATTAAGTGGAATGATCTGGATTTTAACAATCCATTTCTGACCTTCCATATTTACAAATAACTGAATTAGCTCTGTAAGTAAAATCCTATTTCACAGAACAGCCCTCTCTACCTGGTTGCAACAAGTAATCTACTACTAATAGTGCTGGGTAAAATAAAGTCTTTGTTTCCTAGACACGTAACAGTTATTCTGTTGCAAAAATAACTTGGTATCATTTGCGTATCTGGATATGAAGACATAGGAAAGATATATCCCTTCCTTTCTCCTAAACCTAATACAAACAGAAACTCCTCAAGTACTCACAAAAATAAAGCACACAGATATTCTAGAATTTGGAAGAATAAATGAGTGAGAGTATGTGAGTTTCAATTCCCTTTTGCTTATTTACTCTAAAGCAATGGTTCACAAACTGTGGTCCCGGGTCAAGAAGCTACAGCAATGCATAGGAACTTGTACAGAAATGCAAATTGTTAGATGGAGTCTAGCAGTTTCTATCAGAAACTGGGGGCCAGGCCTGCAGTATAGTCCTCCAGGTGATTCTGATATATGCTAAAGTTCATAGAATCATTGCTCTAAAGAGATCCCATAAGGTGAGGGGAGACTTTTAGCATTTAAAACCACTTTCAAGGACATAAAACAGTGATGATGCTCAATGAATAAACCCCTTTACCTCTACTATTCTGGTTTTGTTCTGCTCAAATCAGTGTGTTGAAATGGAGTGCTTAAAAAATCTTTTATGCACATTGTAGATTTTCTTAAATCTCCTAAATTGTGATTTTTCTGTCAACCACGTCTCCACCTTCCCTCTACTTTTAAGAACAAGCAATGTTTTCCCCAAAGTTCATCGTATCCACAAATACACAGTCAGCAAACAAAGCATTCAGTAAAACACTTATAGAACTTAATTGGACCAATGACAATAAAAGAGATCAGAGTAGGTGACTTAGTTAAAAGATAAAAAAGACAAAAAATTCTAGCTGTGTCCTAAAGTCATTAACATTTAGTACTAAGGAGGCTTTAGCAAAATACTTTAAGAATTGTTAGGAGTGGTAATTATGACTAGGCAAAGAAATAAAACAGGACCTAAACTTTACTTGTAACACACTTAAAGAAATTTTACTAAAAATTAAAACCAACAGTGCTTTTGTTATCAGTAAACCATGGAATTAATCAGAATGCCAACTCCTCAATCGTTCTAGACAGTTTATATATACAAAAATAAAGTAAAATCTCAATTAACTCTTTATAGAGAAGTATACTTTAAAAATATCAAAGTACTTACTTAAAATGTCATCTATATTCTCTGTATCAAGACTTGTTATTTCAGTTGTTACAGGAGTAAAAACCCAAGTTATCTGGAAATTTCAAAAAGGTGAAATTAATAAATGTTTCCACAAAAGGCAAATAATACAAAAAGTCTAAGAAGAAAATTTATGAATAAAGTTGGTTCCATTTGTTAGTTACAAAATCATCCATCAATTGGTTTTAATCTTAATCCTTCACTAGATAATGAAACCGGAGAAGTACAACTTCTCGAGCCTGGAAACTGGTGAAATAAGGCTTCCCAATACTTCCAAATATATAAAAGATTACTTCTAAATAATTAAGTAAATTAAGAATTTACTCACTCTTTTAAATATTGTCAACAACTTTATAGCACCACAAGGAAAACACTGCCAGATGATTATCAGTTTTGAAAGAACATAAAATCAAAGCTAAGTTAGCTGATTCTATCCTACCTTGATTCTAAGACAAAACAAAATGAAGAGAATTCAAAAGCCCTTCTTACCTCATCTTCACTTACTGGTGGTAACAATACGTTAAGTGAGAGGCTATTAAAAAGAGAGTAAGAATGTTCTGCTTCTACTTTAGCATCTCTGAAACACAGAGTTCAAACTTATCAAAGAAAATCTCAGCTTGCTATCCACAAAACAAAGAAAAAATACAATGTTAAACTAAACTAGCATTGTTCAATTATTTTAAAAAGAATTATTTAGTGTATTTTATCTTTAGGTTCCATCCTTAATACACTATGTGTTTTGATGCCTAGGCAGTTTTTTGTTCAAACCAGAGTTTGTATATGGAAATTCATTCACTGAACCATTGCTCTTTACTGAATGACAACTAGTGTCAGGCCCTAACCAAGGTTCTAAAGACTACTGCTTTGCCCACCCATTTCATGGACACTTCAGTACTCACAACAGTTACAACTCAAAAACTTTATAATTCACTTGTAATTCAATTTCTAAGTGGTATAATGAGACGTGTTGATGTGCGTATGTAAATAAGCCCAGCTAATTATTTGAAATATTTCTATAAACTTACTTGTTTCTTAGAAAAAGCCTAGGAATAACACTAGTCTTATTTTCAAATTACCACAATAGTGTAACCAATAGCTAACTAGTATTTCTGCTAGCAACCAATAAATTATACTATCCTAAAAGCAAGCTAGATAATTTTAAATCCCTAAATATTTGGCCCATATAAACTAATTTCATTATTTTCAACACCTCAAAAACTGTAAAGATCAGACTTCCCTCACTAGTCATTATTCAATTCACAGGTCCTTCCCTCATCAGTGTATGGCCAGCTCTAGATAACTGTAACCTTTAAGATAACCTGAGGCATATTAAAAAAAATGTTTAATCCTCACTCGAGGATATTTTTTCCACTGCTTTTCAGAGAGAGTGGAAGGAAGGGGGAGAGAGACAATGGGAGAAAGAAGAAAAAACATCATTGTGAGACACATCGACTGGTTGCCTACCGAACATACCCTGACAGGCCAGGATCGAGCCTGCAGCAGAGGTACGTGTCCTTGACCTGAATCGAACCAGAGACCCTTCGGTCCGTGGGCCAATGCTCTAACCACTGAGGCAAACTGGCGAGGGCCAATGTTAAACTTGTTAAGAGTTTATTTGAGCAAATATCAATCCAAATCAGGCAGCATCCAATCTAGCAGAAAAAAAAGAACTCCAGGGAGCTGGACAAAATGAAAGACTTTTATAGGAAGCAGGGGATGGGAACAAGGAAATGATACTAGGCAAAAAAGTGAGCTGGTTATTGCAACGTTACCTTCCTTTAGGGATGGCAGGAGTCTATCAGGCAGATTACCTAATTAGTGCTGATCAGGCAATTCCTGACTGACTGGTGTAAGATTCCATTTCCGAGAGTCAAAACATAATTCAGTTTGGTGACGTAAGGCTTGGCATAAGTGACTCCATTTGGGGCCTGTTGTCTTGTTTTTAACAAATCCAGTTACATTGGTCAGCAAGATTGTGGACTGAAAAATAATTCAAGAGGATGCAAAAATATCATAAAGCAACAAAGTTGGTCATTACCAAAGTCAGCAGTCATTTGCAGAGTGTCTGCTAGGTACTGAGGGCAGGAATGCATCAGGCAAGGTATAGGTATGCCCTGCGTCCAGGAGCTCTCCAACCAGCAGTGGTGTAATGAGGGGAGGGGAGAAAAATGTGGCAAAGACAGAAGAGTGATCATAGCTGTGCAATCCAAGGAAGCTCACTTTTGAATAGTTATTGCCTATCAAAATACATGTTTACAGACAACTATATTCTAAATTTAATTGCTTTTACATGCTAGGAAATAACAAAAATGAGGCAACCAAGGATCAATTTGGCTGTATTAAACGGATAACAATTACTTAAGAATCATTGTGCTAATAAACATGCAACTCCTAAGACTATTCAGCTAACTATTGTGGTTAAGAGGGCCCAAAGCAAGAAAACTGTCTCAGCCCCAGTAATCTCTTCTCAGTCACTGTAGGGTGTGAAGGAGGCGTTTATCATTAACATTTCTATTAATATGCAGTATTAAGGGAAAGACAGGCTGTTTATTTGAATTATTAGCAAGCTCCACTAGTCTGACAAATTGCTTCTTTTCATGTCAGCCCTGGGCAGAAACAAGATTCTCCTAGGGAAACATTTTTATGTGTCAAATGCTATAGCGCTTAAGCAAAATAAAGACAAGTAGCTCTGAACCAGGAAGGGATGAGGGTAGTCATTAATTTAATTTTTAAATTTAGACTTGAAGTCAGATTTTAAATTTATTTTTTTTAAGGAAACAATGAAAACCTACAAAGAAATTCTGAATGGAAGATGTTAGTAATCATGGAGAATACAGTCTCTAATGATGGAATATTTAAACATGTAAATATATAAACGTGAACATGAAGTATTTTACAAATTAGTTCATTAGCTCATTTCCTTGCCAAAAAAAAGAGAGGCATCTCCAATCATCTATAATTCCTTAGGTATTCCTTCCATGTGCATTTATTGTACCAAATATTAAACATTCCAGTCTAAAAATGTGTCTAATGATATGATCTTATATAAAAGGCCCATCAGTGAAATGGTAAATATTGTACTAAATTCATTTAAAAAAATAAAGTGACAGGCTAGTTTTATTTTTTCTATTTTTATTTTTTAAATATATCTTTATTGATTTCAGAGAGAGAAAAGGAGAGGGAGAGAGAGAGATAGAAACATCAATGATGAGAGAGTTATTGATCGGCTGCCTCCTGCATGCCCCAGACCGGGGATCGAGCCCGACTGGGCATGTGCCCTGACCGGGAATCGAACCCTGATCTCCTGGATCCTAGGTCGATGCTCAACTGCTGAGCCATGCCCGGCCAGGCGACAGACTAGTTTTAAATAGGAGCTTCTTCCAGCAGGTAGATAATACTTCCTTCCATTACATGGATTTTAAACACTGAGGTATCTTTGTGTTTCCTTCCCTTAAATTTCCTTAAAAAGCTTTCCTTCCCTTAAATTTCCCTGTACCTTCCATGACCTCCTAACTGGCTGGTGGTACCAGTACACTGGGTGTATTTCCATAGCATTTTTTTTTTTAAATGGTCCAGTTTTTTATTTTTTATTTTTATTTATTTACTTATTTTAAATATATCTTTATTGATTTCAGAGAAAGGAAAGAGAGATAGAAACATCAATGATGAGAGAGTCATTGATCAAGCCCGCACCCGGGCATGTGCCCTGACCGGGAGTCGAACCCTGACCGCCTGGATCCCAGGTCGACGCTCAACCGCTGAGCAACGCCCGGCCGGGCTCCATAGCATTTTTGAAGCCACCTAACAGCCAGCTGCTTTTCCCCAGACATGCCCACAGTTTTTCTGCTTCTCTCTGTCTATATGGTTCCCTCTACCTGGAGCATCCTCTCCTCCACTATTGCATAATCAACCCTTAAGTCACAGATTCCCTCTTCCATGAAGCTGTGTGTGTTTTTCCTGGTAGAAAATGCCTTTTCTTTCTCAAAAGCCTGGTCTACTCCACAGGGATAGAAAAAGGGAAAGTGTAGGCTAGGGAAATAGAAGTTACTGTAAAATTAAAATTCTCTCTAATCATCAAGTTGAAACAAGATACAATGAAAATTTGATTACATGATAAGAGAGAGTATTTTAGAAATAAATTTTGAAAAGTTTTTTTTTTTTATTAAGCAATCTCCCTCAATGTTAGATCAAACTCTGTTACAGTATAAACATATATACATGCTACAACACTAACACATACGAAGTGCTCTGGCACTCTCTACTAGGCCCCAGTGCTATTCCTTTCGAAAAAATATTAACCAAGTAAGTCATTAGCTCAACAGGATCTTCTTCAGAAGTATTAACAAACATCAATAACACATACTGGAAGTGAATTATTAAAGCTTCTCTGTTCATAATTTTATAAATAAATTTTCCTAGTACATTAAGACCATTCAAGTTTTACCATTCGAATATACCCTTTCAATCGATGATACTCCCTTTCAATCCAACCTGTCCACAGAGGCCAGACTAATCTTTTAGAATGCTGATTTGCATATATTAATTCCTCTGCCCAGTAAAAACCTTCAAGCGTTTTTCATTGTCTACAATATAAAAACCTAACTCCTCAGCCTGGCATTTAGGACCACTTACAAACTAGCTTTCCTAAGTCACATCCTACTGCTCCCATTTGCAATCAATACTACAAACAACATAAACTATAGTTAGAGTAACCAATCTAGTTGGCCATATACTCTAGCTTGAGACAAATCCAGTTTATGCCTGTTGCCTTGGAATATTATTAATAATAACACCACCCCCTTTCAAAAGGGTCCCAGTTTGGGCAATAAATTATATGGCCACCCTATCTGCAGCAGTTCCTTAGCAATTGAGAGGAACTTTGACAAGCTCTTCACAAATCCTAAATTATTAATAAATATATATTGCCCTCCCATATAATATACAGTAAAATGAAAAGTGGAATAAGAGTAAATAGAGAATAAATAGGAGCTAAGATATAATGCTACACCAATCACTAGCCTCACTCACTGACTTGAAACAAAAGTATAAAACCAGTTACTCAGAAAAATTACATGACCCTTCAAGCGTAACTCGCAAATGGCCCAAATCCTGTAAGTTACAAATCCAAGCATGCAAGGGATCTATAGTACCTGCAATTCCTAAAATGTGTGTTCTTACTCTCTTGCCTCCATACATGGCTGGTGCAGTTTCCTCAGCTTGGAACAACCAGGAAAGCCTATTTCATTTCCAAGATTTAAAAAGCTACCTCTTCTATAAAGGCTTTCCTGATGGTCCCAGACAATAGTGATTCAGTCTCTCTCCTCTGAACCCTTAGCGCACTTTCTGTAGGGTGTCAATATTACTTTTCACACCGGTTATTTGTGCTACCTTACCTCCTATAGGCAAGTGAGCACCCTGAAAGTAGAGACTGTACCTTACTCAATTCTGTATCCCAGAGACCACTTACTACTACAGTATCCTATCTGTATACAGTAAGCACTTGAATACATGCTAAGTAAATGAATGGGTAGATTATGTCAATACACTAAGAACTGGGGGGGCTTGGAGATGAGAAAATGAGGGAAAGATGTTCAGAAATGGGAATAGCCAACAAACATTTTTAACATGTTTGAAGACAATAAGGTTATCAAGTAGGTATGAAGTTTATACTAAAACGTGTAGTGGCAAAAAGCACAGCGCCAGGTGATGATTCACAAACTCAGGTTTAGAGGGGATCTCAGAAGTGATTTTCCTGCCCACTGCAGAAACCCCTTTACCTTCTCTTAAGAGCTGTCACAAACCCCTAGTAATGCCTTCGGGTTCCCTGAGCTGTTTTCTGGCATGACTTCCAGATACTTCAGCACACAGAACACCCACATTTCTGAAGAGCTATGTTACAGTAGTGGATAAAATTCCAATACTTTTTGTACTGTCCTATTTGAAGATTTTAATTCAGTCATGAAAATAAGTGACTTTTGGGATCAGAAGCTAATCAAGTATCAGGCAGAAGAAGTCATTAAATATTATTTCTGTTAGCAAGATTTATAGTCACAAAAGCATTTGGTAGGTATTGCTTTAAATGTTTTATTAGAAAATCTTATGAAATCAGTTTAGAAAGCAAGGAAGAATATTTCCAGTGAGTGAGTTTGTTTGTTTTAAAGCTCAATACCTTAAAATCTTGCTCTTCAAACAGTGGTCCCTGAGGCAGCAGCTTTGGCATCAACTGACAGCTTGTGAAAAATGCAGGATATCAGGCCCCACCCCAGACCTACTGAATCAGAATCTCCATTTTGATAGGATCCCCAAGTGATTCCTACGCACATTCAAGTTTAAGAAGCACTGCTTTAGAGAACAAAGCTTTTGACTCTATAAACAAACATGTAGTAAATTCATTTTAAATGTTGTACAATGTTTTTGGTCCTCAAATATAAACACAAAAACAGGTAAAACTCATTTGTGAAAATTCTGTATTGACATGCAAATTAGTGAGATTTTTTGAAAAATGCAGAATCTGTAACAGAATTTTCTAATCTGTGTAATTAGAAATTTACAGATATTAATTTTTAAAAGTATACTGCCTTTTGCTTAAATAGATATTTCTGCATCAAAATTGTCATAAAATAGAAGCTTCAATAGAGAATGTTCCTTCCATGTGGCATTACTGTTCTCATTTGGCATTACCTCTGCTGAGCATTTTGCAGTGACAGCTTAGTGTACTTTTGTGGCATCTTTCACTTGCCTGCTTTTTGTTGGGAGCTTATCGAAGTCCTTTACAAGCTATGTCTCTCCTGTAGCAAGAAATAAGCAATGTACCAGGTACCAGTTCCCTTCCATTTCTAATCCAGATTGACAAAGCAACCTCCCACCCGACGTCCCAATGCCATGGGATCCAGACTGTTTCTTCTCCCTGGGGCCACTTCTCTTACCCTCAGTTTTGTACTAAGCTGGTAGGCAGCAGAAGCCTAGAGGTTTGCAGTTGGCTGCAAGGAGCTAAGAGATATGAAAGGTCCCAGGAGAAAAGAAGCTGAGGCTGACAGGCACTGTAAGAGCCTTGAAGCTGAGTATCAATCAAGGCACATCTCACTGTTAGTATTCCCAGAAGCATTACAATGAACTAGAAGTTCAAAGACAGGGGAAAAATAGGACTAAGTATAGAATAACACTGGGAAGCTCCTTTAACCCTTACATTGCTCACTGATAACAACCAACCTTCCTACAATATCAGTGCAACCTATTAGGACAAGTTAGAACCAATCTGCTTTTATAAAGAAACATTAGAACAATTACAACATTCTTCATTAAATAACTTAAAATATGGTGGGCACAGACATGTTTAGAAAAACAGATTCTATGCAAAAAAAAAAAAAAAAATCAAATATAAGTAATATAATCACTAAACTCAAATTCTGCCAGTAAAAACCACCATAGAAAATAAAAGGAAAAAAGTGTTGCAATTCATACTTTCCCCTGCGTATTAGTTATTTGATAGGGCATGGGTTTCGATTAAAAACTACAGTCATCTGTGTTTTGTCCTTCACTATACTCTAAAAATGTGGTGAACTAATTTACTTGGAATAGACAATGTACTTCTCTGACCTTCAGAGAATGCTCTTGTTACTCAGAAGCTTTTCAGAACCAGGAATGAGCTTCTCAGCGTGTGGAAAGGATTTTTGTTTTAAATTCACTACATACTGTTCCTCTAAAACCCAAGCTTCTAGCAATGGTGGTACTAACAAAGGATGGGAAGTGGGAGAAAATTCAAGATGAGCACTGTTCATTTCTTTTTCTACACACACTCTGGAACCCGGGGGTGGGGTGGGGGTGGAGTTTATGTGTGTGCAATATTGTTCCTTTCATTACTGTCTCCCAATTAATACCTTGCACTGGATCTTGTAAGTAACAGTCCAGAACAAATACTTGCAAATCAAAGCCAAAGGGAAAAAGAGGACTGCTCTTTGCGCTACACTGTAATTCGTGCCCAGGATGCCTGATGGCAAAGCCCCATTAAGAAAGCCTACATACATGTTGGTGCATACATTTTTCGTTTGTTACTCACTTAGCAAATATTTTACTGAGTCATCGATTATGTGCTAGGCACTGTACTAGGCACCGGGGATAGGAGTGTGAATAATAATACATAAATGTTTACATTACACCCATCAAAGTCATCAAACAAGAAAAATACTTGGCCTGCCTGAGGACAAACTAGCAAGTAAAAAAGTGACAAATCAATTCACAGCCAAAGTAAGAGAGTGAATACAAAAAATATACCACTGGTTTCTAATTTAAAAGGGAGAAAAAAGCAAGTCTCAATCAACTGAAGTTTACACCCTCTATTGCTACAGGATGGGCATAACTTTCCTATTTATCAGTACGTGAAATGAATGCAGCAGTTCCAACGAACATTTTGTTTTTAGTAACTCAAAACAATAAAGTTTTCAGATAAAGAATCTATGTAGGCTAGACAATCTCCTAAATGGAACTCAGGAGTCAAATAAATGATCAAATGTGAGGCCACAAAAGTATATTTTATAATTTCAAATTTTGTTTTCAACATCATAAGCTGTAAAGAGAGCACTGAAATATAGGACCATAAACTATAAAGATTACTCACCTATAAATTATCAGTATTAATATTTAACTCATGAATATCCTAGTCAATCCCTCAGTTCCTATCAACCTCTCTGGCCTCTACTTTATTAGGTCAAAACAGTAGTTATTTAGAGTTACAAAACTGAAGGGGCCCTAGTTTATCTAATTATGTAGTATTTCCCTCACACATCATACAGGACTCTTCTTGACAGCATCCCTGGCAGAATGGCCATTTAGCTTCCAATTGAACACTTGCTATGATAGAAAACTTACAGGAAAAACCAATCCACTGTAAAAGCAGTGCCCTTGGAAAGTTTTACCTTACCAGGCTGGGCATCTGCTCTCCTTTCCATCCTACACATTCATTACAATCCCATCATGTACAAGAACAGACCCACAGCTTGTGGCAGTACCTGGCTGAGGACCTGTGGGGATGGAAGCACTGAGCCAGGGAAAGCCTGACTGTCACAGCTCAAAGGCACATTCTGTCCTCGTGACCATGCATGAAAAATTAGCACACAAGATATATGATGCAAGCACTGTAAGGATTACAGAAAGTAAACTAGAAAAATTTGGGGAGAAGGCAGGAAAAAGGCAAAGAGCACTGTATGGGTTAGATGATCAGAGCAGCTTCTGTGGATGAAGCGAGGGCGGAGCCAAGCCGGGCCATGGAAGTTCACACGGCGCAGTGCCGGAAGACGGAGCTGGAAGGTTAAGTTGGAGCCCCATTGTTAATGAAAAAACCAAAGTGTTAGAAAAGTGAGTATAAAACCCTTGAAAGCCAGACAGAGGGGTTGATATCTACTGTAGCAGAAAATAACAAGGGAGGCTTCTCATTAAGGGAGGAGCACAGTGATTTCAAGACTTAAGAAAGATGAGTGCTCCGTACTTTATGACAAAGACTGGAGAGAGCGCAGTGGCAGCAAAGAAGGAAACCTGGGGTCTGAACTGGGCTGCAGGAGATTTGGGGAAACTTTCAAAAGGAAGCCAAGCAGGTCATGACAAAACGCTAAAGGGCTAAAAGTTCAACAAACCGAAGTTACAAACCTAGGTGCCTGGTAGAACTGAAAGGGGAGTAAAACTATTTTGGAGAAAGAATTTCTTTGCAGTCACTGATCTAATGCAATTTCACTATTTATATGCCTTGCCCAGTCAATAAGAAAACAGCGGGCAGAGAGTAGGTGCTTTCTACCATCTAGCATGAAAAATTTCGAAATTGTATTTGACTACTTCTCATATACCCAGGATAAAAGCACCAAGAAAGTAACTGAGCCCAAGGCACTGACCAAAGCACTACCAGACTCCCACGCTACTCCAGTCTTTAGAGAGTAACAGTTAAAGCTGTGAGTTAAAATGGCTGGATGACAAAATGGGACAGCGAGAGAAAACAGAAGCTCTTAGTACATTAGAGAATATCCACATTTACCTCCTTACTGTCTTCTGGCTCTTAAACATAGGCCTTTTCCCTCTCCCAAACCAACGAGGAACAGAGAAAGAAACAGAAACAGAGAGAATGAACTACTGGAGCATTAAAGAAGCAGAAAGAACAGCATTTCAAGAAGAAATGGGGTAGGTAACTATGAAATGCTACAAAGGTTATGAGAAGAAGACTTACAACAGCGAAGTATAATTCACAATTAAAAGCTACTATTACCTGGGGAACACATCACAATCATTTTTAAAAAGTCCAATCATGCTGGTAGCCTCCAATAAGGCAAATACCAGCTTCTTTAATTAGAAACGTTCAATCTACAAACTTAAAAGTGTCCACGCATGCAAATCAAACAAACCACATAGTCTCTGACTGCCAACAAGAGATGAAATTAGCCTTCCCATATATGATGTGTCCCTCTGGACTTATGAACTATAGCATTAGCAAATATTATTTCAGAACTTAAAATGCTTCTTTATATTTCTGAATGATTTCCAGAAAAAGAAGAAGAAAAAAAAGGTTATACTCATATACCCATTTGGTTTGTGTGAATAGTATTGGCTTTAATTACCATTAAAATTTTAATTGATATGAATTACCCCAGTCCTGACAACGGGTTAATAGATTTTGATAATACTAGTGTCCTCTATTTCTCTTAGAAGAAACTGTGCCCTGAGGACACCCTTGTTTCCTCCTGAAACTAAAAACCATTTAAACAACCTGAATAAAAGTGCACTTTAAGCCATTAAGAAAATATCTTGTATTCACATCTTTACAATATTCAGGGATATTTCTTAACTAAGTACAGTAAGCCCTCACTTAACATTGTGGATAGGTTCTGTGACTTTAAGGAAAACTACATATAACACAACCAATTTTCCATAAGCTAATTGATACAAACAAGAGTTAAGATCCTACAGCATCTCATCAACCTTATAACAAAACAACATTGAACAAAATTACATTATTCAAAATAAGTGAGACTCTTCAAAAATCATGTCATGTGGGAATATAGACAAACTCTGATAATTTCATAATATCACAATCCATTATGCATTAGAAGTAACAGCTATAGATGATCAAGGGAAATTAGTACTACAGTACAAAGCAGTATTCCCCAAATAAAGTAAGCTAAAAGAGACCACTAAGGCATCAAACACCACAGCCTTACATACAACTAACTACTTCAGTCATTTCTAGACAGGTGGTTTCTCTTGCCTCATAAGTCAAATGAGAAAGAGAAGGCTGAAAATATGATTATTTTGCTACAGGATATTAGATACTTTTCAGATTTAAAAGGTATTTCTTGAGGGCTCATCTTACTATATACCTTAAACCACTCTTTTGTTCAAGTGTATATCAAGGGGCCCGGCCGGGCGTGGCTCAGCGGTTGAGCGTCAACCTAGGATCCTAGGCTATCGGGGTTCGATTCCCGGTCAGGGCACATGCCCGGGTTGCGGGCTGCAGTCGATCAATGACTCTCTCATCATTGATGCTTCTATCTCTCTCTCTCTCTCCCTCTCCTTTCCTCTCTCTGAAATCAATAACGATTTTTTTTTTTTAAAGTGTATATCAAGGAAGCCTTTATTAGTTAGCGTTGTAGACTGGAAAACATAATTTACCCTCCTTTTTCAACCAAGTACCCATCTTCCCAATGGGAAGGATTTGTAAATGCATTCATAAGATTAGAAAAGCAAGACTGTATAATGGCCTTTTCTTGACCCAAGTTGAAATACCCATCATGAACTATCTTTTTTTTAAAATTGTAACTATATTATTGATTTATTTTATTATTATTTTTTTAAAGAGAGGAAGGGAGAGGGGGAGATAGAGAGAAACATCGATGTGAGAGTGGAACATTGGCTGCCTCCTGCTCACACCCCACCTTAGATTGAGTCCACAACCTGGGCATGTGCCCTGACCAGGAATCGAACCAGCAACCCTTCAGTGCATGGGATGATGCCCAGCCAACTGAGCCACACAGGCCAGGGCCATCATGAACTACCTTCTATGCCAATATGGTTTTACCAAATACTTTCAGCACAGTACCTAAATTTAAAAAGATTTGCCATAGCCACAGTTCTCATCAAATCTATAAACAGATTTAGTTTAATGGCCAAAACTTACTAAAGAAGTAGATATTATACATATTACGTGTAAATAACTTTACACTCCACTAGAAGCAATATGTAAGGGATAACTATGGTATATGTAAGTTAGGCTTATAGGGACAAATGAAACCACATAACCAGCGATTTGAATCTTCTACACTTACGGAAACAGGGTTTTCATTTTTGCATCTTTTCAGTGACCAAAAATCTGCTGTGATAATCTTTTCTTCCCTTACTAAATTCAACTAAAGATTATATATTTCTAAAATGCTGTCATTTTTCAAACCTCATCAATTACAACAAAGATATATTTTTTGAATGATCTTGATTGTACAAAGTAACAGAAGTGATGCTTTTCTATGTGGAGCAAATGATACCTTTTAAACAGTAGAGCACAAAGCATGTTTCACCACTTTCATTTACACCACTTACAGGAATTTATTTGCTTTGTATTAAAATCAAACATGCATATCAAGTTAGTTATTTCTATCAATCAAGTTACTTTTGTCACTATTTTAATAAGGCTATGTCATAACTTACAGGGAAAAGAGACAAGTTAATAAGCATTTTAAGAAACCACTAATATTTACAATCAGACTTTTAAAATAAAAATCCTCACCCATTTACTCATTTCAGAAGGTCAAAAAGATAGTGAAAGCACAGAAAGATGGTCAGCACAAGCACTATCCTCCACCAACGTACTTTCTCTAATTCATAATGATGGCTTCATCCGTCGGACAAGGTTTCCTTCTCTATTCATTTCCTTACAAAAAAACCCAACAGGTCCTATATGCTAGGTGGTGCAAAGTACTTAATATATACCTTAACCTTGCAACCTTGCAGAATTATCCCCACTTTTAAAATAGAAAATTTGAGGGTCAGAAAGATAAGGAAATTTGCTTAGTATCACACAGCTACAAAGAAGTAGAGCCAGGAATGAACTAGGCTTTTCCAGCTTTAAAGTCTCTCTACCTTCTAGTATTGTCAGGAATCCTAGAAATACAGACTCAAGAACTATTTCATGATGCACCAACTCTCCCTGAAAGGAATGTACACTGCATACCTAGGCTTCCAGAGAAAAAATCCAAGTACAAACATGTCTGAAGCATGCAACAATATTCCAATGTAACAACTTATATTTACTGTTTACAAACACATATCATCTTTTATATCATCGTAGCAACTCTGAAGCTGAAGTAGGAATTATATCATCCCTACTTTATAAGTAAGGAAAATGAAACTTTGTGATATCTGACATATAGGAAGTACAAATATTTGTTAAATGGTAAGACTCAAATAGGCTGACTTCTCCAAACAAGTGGCTAAACAAGGTTCATCATTACATAATAAGTGTAAGTACAAAACTAAGTACAATTATAAAACAGAGCTAGGCAGATAAGATAACTTACTCACTTAATAGTCACGTTGTTAGGCTGCTGTTAGGACAGTACAATTATCAGCATTAGAACACCACTGGGGCTGGAAGCCAGTCATACCAGTTTATTACTTCAGTGCACACAATTTTTATACCACTAGTGGACAATTTGAAAATTACAAAAAAGGGAAATGATTCATTTACTCATTGTCCCAAAAATAAACAACATTTCTTGAGCACCTAATAAGTGGCAGAGACCAGAAAAGTTTAAGTGCCTACGATATGCCATGGACACATTTACAAAGAGTCTCATTTTGTCTTCCCAGAACTCTGCAGAAGAGGTCTTTATCCCCATTTGACAGGTGAGAAAATGGAAGCTCAGAAAGGTTAAGTGGTCAAGTGAGGTGTCAATTCCAAGTTATGAGTACAAGCACATGTATACATGTGGGCATCTTTTCCTTCTATAATCCAGATCACCAGTGGTGTACCACTCTATACCAAGGTCAAACAAGAGCACAAGCCCAACCCTACCTTGTTCAAAATGCACATGTTACTGTTAAAAGTCCTTTCAAATATATGCAGGGAAAAAAAAAGGAAGGACATACAGTTGACCCTTGAAAAACCCAGGTTTGAACTGCATGGGGTACAAATACATATAATCCTGTAAATGTATTTTTCTTATGATTTTTATTAACATTTTCCTCTAGCTTAAAGTAAGAATACAGTATATATAGAAATAACATACAAAATATGTGTTAATCAACTGTTTATGTTATTGGTAAGGCTTGTTGGTCAACAGTAGGCTATTAGTAGTAAAGTACATAGATCTTCACCTATGTACTTGGGGTCAGCAATCCTCATCCCCACATTGCTCAAGGGTCAACTCTACATTAAAATGTTATCAGTGGTTGGGGTATGCACTTTTCTCTTCATTATGCTTTTTTTGTACCATGAAAGTATACTGCTTTGAGGGATCAAAAAATATATCAGGAAATCTTTTGTATTAACATTTTAAGTTATTACAACTATAGGTGTGACCCACCATCTCACACATAGAAAATATTTTTAATTTTGCATACTGGGGTTACTCCGGGTAAATAGTCAAAGCTATTCCCAGCAGAGGCATCTGGGCAAAGGACTAAGGGGATCAATAATAACAACAGCAACCCTGTTAGGAAATTTTTACCTTACTGGGTGAGATCAGCAATTTCTTAAAAATAAAATAAAGCACAGAATAGGACCAAAAAAAATCAGGAAACAATGTACATAGTAAGAATAAGTGTAATTTTGCAAAAATGGGTTTTAGCTACATGTCTTAAATATGCTGCACAGCATGACCCCCACACTGCTCCTTGAATATGGCTGGGACAGACCCACATTAGGGCTAGTGCCCCTACCTGGAAGGCTCTTCGCCCAAGAAATCCAAATAACTAACTCCCTCACCTATGCCAAGGCTCACCTTCTCTGTGATGCTTTCAAACTATGACTCCCCTATGCATTCCTGATCCTCCAGACCCTAGCTTTACCTTTTTCCCCCCATACACTTAACAAAATTATTATTGAGGACTTAACCTGTATAAGATATTGTACTAGAGACTAAGATCTAGGAATAAGAAACTACGATACATTTATACAACTTTTTATTCCACAAAATCATAGAAACATGCAAATAACCCCTCCTATAATTCAGATATAATACCTATATCATTCCTCCGAAGTTAACAGGCAAGATAACAAAAGTGAAAAACAACAGATCCAAGATTTGAGACCAAAACTCTGACTCCTAAACTAAGTATTCTTCTGAAAGTTTTTTTTTTAGTTGATATACTTTCAAGTTATCACTAAGGGAAGAATACTTCACATACTTCTGGAAGATATTCCTAGGAACAGAGTACAGACACGATTAAATAATAAGTAAACTGGGCTATTACTGAAACAAATAAGTGAAACATGCTTTAAAACGTAGCACAGTTTGTGTCGTTATTTGCAGATGACAGGATACTGTATATAGAGAAACCTAAAGATTCCTCCAAAAAACTACTAGAACTGATAAATAAATTCAGTAAAGAAGCAGGATACAAAATAAATTTTCAGAAGTTGGTTGCATTTTATATACCAATAATAAACTATCAGAAAGAGAACCTAAGAAAACAATCCCATTTACAATTGCATAAAAACAAAGAAACAAAAAACTACCTAGGAATAAATTTAACCAAGGAGGTAAAAGACCCGTACTGGGATTTTTAAAAGATACTGAAGAAAGAAATCCAAAAAGATAGGGGGAGAGAGTAACCAAAGAATTTATATGCATATATGCACGACCCAGGGACATGGATTGTGGTGGGGAGAGGGACTGAGGAGGAGGAGGGAACGGGGGGAACGGGTCATTGGGGAGAAAAAGGGACATCTGTAATACTTTAAACAAAAATAAAAATTAAAAAAATAAATAAAAAAATAAATAAATAAATTGACAAAGACAAAAAAAAAAAAAAAGATACTAGTAAATGGAAGCATATACCACGCTCATGTATAGGAAGAATCAACATAATTAAGTGTCCATACAACCCAACGTGATAGATTCAACACAATTCCTCTCAAAATACCAATGGCATTTTTCACAGAACTAGAACAAATACTCCAAAAATTTGTATGAAACATAAAAAACCCCAAATAGTGACAGCAATCTTGAAAAGGAAGAACAAAGTGGGATGTATCACACTACCTGATATCAAACTATACTACAAGGCTACAGTAAGCAAAAGAGCATGATTCTAGCATAAAAACAGACACACAGATCAGTAGAACAGAATAGAGAGCCCAGAAATAAATGTCTATATGGTCAATTAATCTATGAAAAAGAAAGCAAGAACATACAATGGAGTAAAGACAGTCTATTCAATACATGGTGCTGGGGAAATTGGACAGATACATGCAAAAAATATGGAATGACCACCTTCTTATACCATGTACAAGAATAAACTCAAAATGGATTAAAGATTTAAATGTAAGACCTGAAACCATAAAACTCCTAGAAGAAAACATAGGCAGTAAAATCTCTAATGTATTTCCTTGGGCAATAAATATTTCTTCTGACATATCTCCTTGGGCAAGGGAAACAAAAGAAAAAATAAACAAATGGGACTACATCAAATTAAAAAGTTTCTGCACAGCAAGGGAAACCATCAACAAAATGAAAAAAATCTACTGAATGGAAGAAGATATTCATCAATGACACATCCAATAAGGGATTAATATCCAAAATTTATAAAGAACTCAGACAACTCAACACCAGAAAAACAACCCAATTAAAAAGTGGGCAGATGACCTGACTATAGACACCTCTCCGAAGAGGACATACAGGTGGCTAGTAGATGTATGAAAAGTTGCTCAACATCACTAATCATCGGAGAAATGCAAATCAAAACCACAATGAAATACTACCTCACACCTATCAGAAAAGTTATCATTAATAAACCAAAAAACAAGTGCTAGCGAGGGTGTGGAGAAAAGGGAACCCTAATGCACTGTTGATGGGAATGCAGATTAATGCAGCCACTATGGATAACAGTATGGAGGGTCTTCAAAAAATTAAAAATGGAACTGTCTTATGACCAGAAATTCCACTTCTGGGTATATATTCAAAGAGCCCCAAAACACTAATTCGAAAGAATATACGTACCCCGATGCTGACTGCAGGGTTATTTATAATAGCCAAGATATGGAAGCAAGCTAAGTGTCCATCACTGGACAAGCAGATAAAAATGTAGCGGTACATATATATATACAATGAAATATTACTTGGCCATAAAAAAGAATGAAATCTCACCATTGTGACAGCATGGACAGACCTAGAGGGTATTAAGTTAAGTAAAATAAATCAGTAACAGAAAGACAAATGCCATATATAACTTATATGTGGAAACTAAAAAACACAATAAACAAACAAACAAAACAGAAAGACTTATAGATACAGAGAACAAATTGATGGAGGACAGAGGGAAGGCGTGTTAGGGTCCAGGTTAAAAAATGGTGATGGGAGCCCGGCCGGGTGTGGCTCAGCGGTTGAGCATCAACCTAGGATCCAGGCAATCGGGGTTCAATTCCCGGTCAGGGCACATGCCTGGGTTGCAGGCTCGATCCCCAGATCAATGACTCTCTCATCATTGATGTTTCTATCTCTCTCTCTCCCTCTCCTTTCCTCTCTCTGAAATCAATAAAGATATACTTTAAAAAAAAAAAAAAAAAGGGTGATGGAATTACAAAGTACCAATTGGTATTTACAAAACAGGCATGGGGACCTAAGGTAAAGCACAGGGAACATAGTTAACAATACTGTAATAACTATCTAAGGTGCCAGGTGAGCACTTGAATTATTGGAGGGAACCTGAATGTCTATCTGCTAACTGTACACTTGTAACTAATACAAAAGTGTTAAATGCAAACTGCAATAAAAAAATAAAATTTAAAATTCTATGGGGGGAAAAATGTAGCATGGTTTTTAGAGCTCTAAAGAAAAATTAAGGTCTCTGAAACTGTTCATTCGAAGATTAAGCAAAGAACCACATATTCTGCAATACTGTGATACTTTTGTTAATTGTTAAGCAGATCACAAGACTCTAAGACAATTAATATCCATTCTTATAGTAAAAACTGGTACTATCTAGAAAGCTTGAGGAAGGAGTCGATTTAAGTAGATGTTTTCTAAGAAATTACTTTTACTACAAAAATAAAAAAAGTAGCTCTTCTTTATTCTTTCTTAGCTCTTTCAGAATGTGGAGTCATTGCAAAAGTGTGAGCTTGTCACCAGCTAGCAGAGATTTTACTGCAGTTGGGCCAGAACCACAGTAATAAAAGTCAAAGGAGTTGAGACTGCCTAAATTTCTTCTCTCAGAATAAGTCCAAATCACACTTCACTTGAAACTGTTCTTTCCACAGAGATAGAGTTCACTGCTGTGTCAGTAACTTTTTAAAAGTTGAGTTTTCCAAAACTTCAAATACAACAGAAGAGCAAAATAGCAGGCATGTAACTATGAGCGTATCTTGTCCAAAGGACCACAAAATTTTAACTGTTTACGACTTACTCACGAACTCTATTTCTTCATATTTTAGAGTTGGCTCAAGTTTCTTAGCAGACTGCTTTAAATATTAAACATTAGTCTGTCTTCATGAGGTCACATAACTTCTAGCCATTTTAAAGTAGGCAGTAAGAGATGCACATTCATTTATGGGTTTATCAAATTAGAAGATTAGCTCCTGGCGAGGGTATCCTTCTGATACCTAAGACAAACAAAATATACTGACAGGCCATCTTTTTACAGGTAATTTCCCAACTAAAATGTAGATATGTTCTTATTCAATAAAATTTCCTCTAAAGCAGCAGTTTTCAAACTTTTCCATTTCCTGGAACATATAAACTAATTACTAAAATTCTACAGCACACCAAAAAATATATATTTTTTGCCAATCCGACCAAAAAATGGGTATAATTTTGATTCATTCACACCAGGTGGCTGTTGTCCTTTTTTTATTTGACAATCTAAAGGGAAAAGAAGTCAGTGCCCCTGACTAAATAGTCAGGTACTGAATGTTTTAAAAATTATTGTGGCATGCTCTGGCCGGGTGGCTCAGTTGGTTGGAGTGTCACCCTGTACACCAAAAGGTTACAGGTTCAACTCCCAGTCAAGGTACATACCCAGGTTGCGGGTTTGACTCCCAGGTCAGGGAAAGTACAAGAGGCAACTGATCAGTGTTTCTCTCTCACATCAATGTTTTTCTCTATCTCAGAAAAAAAAAACAAAAAAACCAATGGAAAATATTCTCAGGTGAGGATTAAAAAAAAAAAAAATACTTGCAGCACCCCAGTTGAAAAATCACTGCTCTAAAGTACCATTTCGTAAGATGTCGCCCTCAAAAGAGATTTTACCATAGAGACAAATTGCTGGCTCTCAAATCCCAAAGCCTCAGTCATATTCCATTCGAATGTCCTAGACTCCCAAAACAGTCTATTCAATCTCACTCAATTTTTAGCTGAAAACCTAAGGTCTCAAAAAGGAAAGTGACTCACCCTTTCAGAAAAATCAATAGTAACACTCAAACTTATTTTACAACTGTAACTAGTAATCTCCAGTGCTTCCCTAAATTGGTTATCAGGCAACCAAAGCCAAATCTGCGTTCACTGATAAGATTACAGACATCTTCCAGGCCCTTGGGCAGACAAGACAGAGGTTCGAGTTTCGCAGCCCTACTGGAGGCACTTCCTTCATCTTCACCTCCACCTGTCTTGCTTCCTGAGGCAAAGACGACAAGCTCTAGACCAGCACGATCCAACCGCACTTTCTGCAATGACAGAAATGTTCCATAGTCTGTGTTGTTCAACACAGGAGCCACTGGCCACATGTACAATGTAGTTACTATAACTGAGGAGCGGAATTTTAGACTTTATTTTAATAAATTTAAATTTACAGCACAACTTTAGACAACTATAAGTTCAGTCATTATAACTAAATGGTTTTTATATCCCTTCCACCTACTGAACTGAGCAAGACACTGATGGTAGAGTCCCACAAAAATAAAAAGGGCCCCAATCCCTTTTACCAGGGTCAAAAATCCTTCTGATTCCTAAAGACCCTTTTCTAAAAATCTCTTAAATCCAATTACCAAAGGTCCCATTACTAGACTCTGATAATCTTAAGGAAAAAAATGAATAAAGAACTGGGACTCTGCTATTCACCCAACAGTTTTCCTAAGCTCAAATACTACTAGGATATTTTTCTGAGATGATTTCTTCTTTTTTTTCCATTGCTTTTATCTATTACTTAATAATGTTCATGTCTACAAACTCAGGTGACTAAAAATTAGATGCGTTAAAATATAATGCTCAAGGTTCTATATAATGAGAAAAATCACAGGGCTGGAAAAATCATAGCACTTTTGACCACAATACCACCAAGGGAATCAACGCAGTTAGAATTTGAATGCAATCTTCTAAAGGACAGAACCAAGACCTGAGATCTATGGAATTACACAAGAGACTTCTGCAAAGTGGCATTTCCCCCTCCCCTCTTGAATGGAGTAATCGGCAAGCTGTGAGAATCCACTAAAGACCATGATATTTATTTGGGCTAAGGTAATGAGCTGTCCTCATGGAAATTGGCTAAAGGGTTTGCTAGCTTCTTTAGGGCCAATTCTGACATCTGGCCATGTCAGCAAGACTTCTTGAAAAAACAAAACCAAAAAAAAAAAAAAGGTATTCATGTTAAAGACTTAAGTTATTGAAACTTTTTTATTCATTCCATTCAGGACTGAAAGTTAACCCCTCAATTTAACCTTTCAAGGCCCTACTCTCACCATTTTTCAAGACTTCTCTAAGTCTCCCATTGAAAAGTAAGCAATGCCTCTTTCAAACATCTACAGTTGTCCTTCTCTTTAACGGGTACATATGGATCAGCTGGGTATGCTGTTTAAGTGCAGATTCTGACTCAGCGGGCCTGAGGTGAGGTCGCTAGAAGCAGCTCCCAGGTGATCCAGATGCCTAGGCACACAACCACACTTCTACAAATACACTATGGCATCTATCATTTTCCTTTGGGAATTCTAATTATTTACATACACATCTCTCCCCTACCAAATTATCAGTTTCTTGGAAGCATGACACGAATCTTAGTATCTTTTTCTCTTTCATAGCAAATAGCAAACAGGCATTCAAACGAACAGGAGGAAAGTAAAGAATAACATCAATGAAATAAAGTTCCTGCAGCCTGGGTCACAGATAGCTCCTCTCTATGGAATGAAAGGTAGGCTAAAGGTCAATAAGTGCTGTGAAAAGTCCAACTGTTTTTAGTCACTTACTTGGTTAGATGAAAGGGAGTGCAGCAATTGTCAATATCAGGAGCGCTGTGACCAAAGCACACTATTCTTTACACTGGATAACAGGGTGAGGGGGCACAGACCTGCAACTTACTGAAAAGCTAGCAGGTTTTTTTGAGGAAATACCCAGTCAAATGATAAGTCTATTAATTATGGGAGTTAGAGAAATATCCTTTTTTAAAAACAAGATAGACTACACAAAGAATCACTGACTCATCAAATCCAATGTGCTTACAAAAAATTTAGTTAGGTGATTTATCCTAGGTTACAGTGTTAAGCATATGGAATACTTGGAACTTATGCATAGATGCCCTGACCTCTAGTTCAGTATTCTTTGCACTATGCTACCTTTTGAACTGACACTAAATGAATGGACAAAGTAATAACACTTTCCATTGTTCTCAAATTGTATCTTGTGAATTATTCTGAATTATTATTCTATTCTGAATTACTGGAGGAAGTAAACATTTATTTTTTTAAAAAGGGACAAATAACGTGAACACTTACATTAGATACACACAGAGAAATATAAATGGTTAATATAAAAAAATATTCAACTTTGGTTGTAATCAAATAAATGTAAATTTTAAATCAGATACTGTTTTTGGTCTACTAAATTGGCACATGTTACAAAACATGTAACATCTGATTGATTAGAGAGTGAGGAAGTAAAAATACTCATACACTGGTGGTAGGAGTACACATTGGTGCAGCTTTTTGGTAGAGCAATTTGGTACAATGTATCAGAAATCCCAAATAACAGACATACCTTAGGATCCAAGAAATAGAATTCTAGAAAAGTTATGTGAGGATATATTTGGAGATTTGCAGTAAATATCATTATATGTGTATCTTTTGTACATTTTTTATAATTTTGTATTTATGCCCAGGGGGAAAAATTATCACAATGAGCTTTTTAGGCACAGAGTGATATTCCAAAATGCCTTTGAGATCAGGGAAAACTACTTGCCTGTAGAACTTTAGGATTATATCTTTCAGCTGTTATCTTATGAACAGCACTAAGTCTGGATAGATCTGGCTCTTTAGGGATGAGATACAGTTTGCCTGAAAAAAAATTACTGTAGTAAGAGAAGATATGTCTTTTTTAGGATAGGCCATTTAAGGGAAAAAAATGATGACCTCAGCTAGGTAGAAACTGAAATATTCAATGGCTGCACATGGGAGGGAATAAACGAGCCAGAGAGGGGAAGTGAGGCACGAGGAAGAAAATACACTGGGGAAGATAAAGGACATATTTTCAGACAGGTAAGATACTGGGTAAGCAAGTTCCATCACTAAGACAGAATTTCCAGTTAGATAAACAACTCAAGTTATGATCTGACAGATGTTTTATAAATATTTGCTAACTGGTGTGTATTTGCTAAAACTACTCTGGTAAACACTGTGTTCAAACTGAATCTAGCTTGTCTTGCAGTTCTGGTTTATAAGCCTTTTGTTGAGCTTTATTTTCCAGCCCATTAATCTTTATAGGTATTCTCTAAAATGATTTCTAAGTTTCTACTCCTCTACATTTACTTAGGTAAATATGCAAAATGTTAACTAGAATTTAGAATTATCAGAAAATTACCGGAATTTAGAATTTCCTTCATTTTTATCTTTAACTGGATTTGTAGGTTTTCTATAAAAAGCATGAGTTACTTCAAAATAAATTTTCTTTAAAAAAAAATCTTTATTGATTTTAGAAAGAGGGAGGGAGAGAGAGAGACAGAAACATCAGTGATGAGAGAGTCATTGATTGGCTGCCTCCTGCACGCCCTCCAGTGGGGATCAAGCCCACAACCCGGGCATGTGCCCTGACAGGGAATCGAACCCAAACCTCCTAAATCAACTATTGAGCCACGCAGGCCTGGCTCTTTCTCCTTCTGAAACTTAGCTCTGCAATCAAACATACCATTTCAAAAAAAGTGCATCTGATGCATTTTCTTATTCAGTGTCAATTTTTCTTTCCGCTGTTTTAAGATCCCCCCCCTTTGTTTTTATTTTTTTTGGTAAGCTAAAAATAATTTCTGGCAGACACTCATATTTCAGACCATTTTATGGATAATGAAAATAATATGATCTAGTGTCCTTAAAGAGAGAGTAATCTCTAATAACAATGAGTATTGTTCTAGTACTTATAGAAGGAAAAGAGAACCACAGTGTATAATGAAATTACCAAAAATCAATTCCATAGAGATTATCTTCCTATATACAGAAGTCATTCATTGCTGTATAAGTGGCAATATAAACTTTATCAAATAATATTACCATGTTTATATGTAATTTTTAGTTCTCAAAAATACTTTGACATCCCCCTTTAGTTTTTTTAATAGTGCTTTCCCTCTGAAAAGGTTCAAGTATTGTATATGGTTTTCAAATATGACTTGTAAATCACAGAGGAAAGTGAGAAAGAAGAAGGGAAGAGGGAGAGAGAGAGGGAGTGAGGGAGAAAGAGAGAAACTACTTTAAATACAAATATTAAAAACAATGTACTATGGTGAAATAAGCACTTAAAGTAAGTCAAGAGACCTGATTGCAAGTCCCAGTTCTGCTGGTAACCAGCTATATGATTTCCTCGGAGTCACTTAATCAACCTTTTTTAAATTGTAAAGTGATTCTGACTTAACGTCCATCTTAAATTTGGCTTTTTTTAAAAAATCTACAATTAAAATTTTATCAAATATTGTATAACAGTTCAATTAAAAGTATGCCATGTCTTCCCCATGGAGTTAGTCCCCCCCTTTCGTCTCAGTTTGACCTGCAGCCTGGATCACTCAGGCTGCACACTCAAGATGTACTTTGGAGGAAAGAGCACGGAGGAAAGACTCCTTTATAAGTGGGATGGAGCTGAGCACGGTGAGCGTGTTCAGGAATAAGTGCATGTGTATGCAAAAACGCGATCATTCTCGAATCAGGAGCACGGAAGAAGAGCCCTGCCTAAATTTCGGGGAGAGGGCTGCAGCAGAGACCCAGCGAGGCTGGGCTGAGGGCGTGCAGTAACAGCCTCCACCTTTCCCCCCAGCCGACGCCGGAGCAGCCCCAGTTCCGGGTTCCCAGCCAATCACGTCAGGCCACAACAGAGGGCTCGGCCGGCCGGGGCACCCGGTCGGGCTCCGGAGCGGGGCTCGCACGACCCCGCACCTGCCGGCCTCACACCCGCCCAGAGGCGGCGACGAGAAGGGACAGATAGGTCTATCAGGGCCAGGCGCCCAGACCGAAACCACCTCCGTGCCCCGGGGGCTGGGGCGCGCCCCGCGGCGACCCTCCCACGTCTCCCGGCCCCGGGGCCAATGCCCCGGTTCACAGGTCCCGAGCTCCCACCGCGTCTGTCAGGCCTCGGGGGCCCGGGGCCTGGAAAGTGGACAGACGGATGCCGAGAGTGAAGGCAGCGGGGGAGGGCGTACTCCTTCCCACCAGAGAAAAAGATAAGCAAGCAGGGGCAGGGGCCGCGGGGCTCCCCATCGGCGACGGCGGGAGGCCGTCCCCGCGTCGGTCGAAGGGTCTGTCATTCCTTCCCTCACTCACCAGGAGCAGCAGGGAGCATCTCAGGTCGGGTAAGGATAGGAAGACGGCAGGATTCATGGTAACGCTGGGATCCGCGGCAGAGACGGGCGCTGGCCGCTGGGACTGGGTAGGGTTGGGTGAGGTTAGGAAAGGGCTGGGCTCCGGGAGCCGGCGGCAGCGCAGGATTCTCCCGGCAGCGACACCCGTCCTCTCGACCCGGAGCTCCAGCCGCGAACACCCGGGGCAACTTCCAGAGAGGCCTCTCAACCCTCACTTCCGGGTCCTGCCCACCTCGGAGCAGGTCGGGAAATGTAGTTCCGCACCACTTTCCCTGACCACGTCATCGGGCATCCAGAACTCCTTTCCCGTCAGGCTCTCAGCCCAGGTCCCCCGGTTCTCTGCGCGCGAGGCCCTGTGGGATAAAAGGGGCGGAGAGCGGGTGTACCCCTGTGGTTTCGGGGGGATAGGAACTACAATTCCCGGAAGGCTGTGCGGCCCAGAGCCGGGGGCCTGGGGGGGGGGCTTATTAGTTTCCGAGCGGTGGGGAATCTGCCCCAGCCGGGTGTAGGTTACTGTCCGGGCGGGAGGGGCGGCCCGGTGGGGGTCGTGCCTCCTGGAGCCGCCCCGGGACGTGAGTCCTGGAGGAGGCGCGGGTGAGTAGTAGGGTGCTGGCTGGGGGCGCTCCAGTCGCTCTGCCTCGGCCGCTGCCTGCGCCTCCCGGCCTCCCGGCCGGGAGCGGCCTGAGCCTCCATCCCCGGCCTCCCCGCCTGCCGCCTCTTCTCGCTGCGCTAGTGCCTGCGTTAGCGTCGGAGCTGCTTCTCCGAGCCTCCGTCGAATAAGAAAATGACTTATCCCCGATTGTCTCCGTGGGCTCGTGTAAGGTGTAGCTTGGGGCAGGTTGGGAAAGCACGCTGGCACCGAAAAGCCCCAGTGCGAGAGTGATGGCTGCTGAGGCGTGACCGCTCCTCACAGGACAGCCCGGAACCCACGAGCGGAGCAGCGGAGGCCTCGCCCGGCCGCAGCTCCCCCGCCTCCGCCACAGGCGCGGGCCCGCGGCAGGCGGCGCGCCGCGGGGGCCGGGAGGCGTCCGCCTCGTGCAGTTGCCCCTGCGCCTCGCCTCGCCTCGCCTCGCCTCGCCTCGCGCGGCCCTGTCTGCGGGATTTCGCCGCGACGCGGCGGCGGCCGAGCGCTGCGCAGCAGCCCGCCCGCGGGCCTCAGAACCCCCTGCCTGCAGCACCGCTAGACACTGGCTTGTTTATAATTAATAGTGATGATGATACCTTTGCCTTTTATAGCATTTTATAGTTAAAGTGCTTTTGATTTTCATCTATAAATATTATTACAAAAAACAATAGCGCTAAAAAAAATACATTTGAGGGGAAAAAAAAAAAAAAGGCCCTAGACAATCACTTCTCGGGGTGACAGAATTCCACACTGGCAGCATCAAGACTTTAGTTAAGTTTCCGGTCGGCCAGTGCAGTGCTCTTCCCTCTGTGCCACCCATCGACCTCTCTGACAGAGGAGATGGAAATGGGGAATTGACAAAAGAGCGGATACTCATGTGTGAACTCATGACTCCAAGAAATTTAACTTGGATCCTGCTCACCCTCTGGATTTAGCACCCAGACTGTAACTTCACTTAGCAAACATTCACTCAACACCAGCTTTATATCTGTTGGTGAAATATTTAAAGACATGTATAAATGAGATTGGTTTTTAGTGTATTTTCAATGAGTATGAAGAATTTGGGGTTTGTGTGTTTGTGATTCTGATGGGCCTAGAACTCTGATCTAAAATGACATGTATTAGAGTTCAGAACAGTACCTAGCACATAGTTAGTAATTAACTAGTTGAATAAATCGACATGATCTACCTTTTCCATTTTTATATTTTACAGAAAGTCTGAGAGCTGAGGTAGCCAAAGGACATGCTGCTTATTACCAATGGAACAGGGCCTAGAGTCCCAGTGCGATTATTCCTCTCTTGTGTTTCTACCTCCACCCGTTTTGTAGCTTCTCTCAAGTCACTTTAATATAATCCTGCGTAGGACAGTGGTTTTTCTGACATGACAGACATGCTCAGACATGACAGAAGTGTCTCACAACACCCATGTAAAATAAAGATATGAAGAGTTGACCTTTACCAAAAGTAAGAAAACACTTTCACTCGAAGGCAGAATTTGAACCAAAAGTCCTTGTCATTGACAACACAAGTACTAGCTCATCAGTAGTGATAAATCTATCTTACAAAACTCCCAGATTCTGGGGAGTCACAGAGACTGGAGTGATTACGCTTCTTGGTAAAATCAGAAGAGGGCCTTGCCTATCCTTACGGCAGCTATTAACTGTAGCTGATTAACAGCTGCTCTCTTTAAATAGCTATGTATACTCCAGTTTGCCATGATCCCCATGACTCCCTGTGTTTCTTAGACTTTTTACCCCCCTGCTCCTTATAGGCATTCAGCTTTGATAGAACATTTTATGTTTAGGAAGGAAGTTTAAGTTCACTGGTCCCTCTTCCCTTTCCAACTAACCCTTTTCCCTTCCCATCAGGTGCTTGAATTCTTGCTGCATTTCTGACATCATCCAGCCTCTGCTTAAACGCTCATGATAGAAAACTCACTGTTTTCCTATGCATATAATGCATTTCTAGACAGTTCTAGCAACCATATCAGACTACCAGTCAGAACAAAATTGTTCTTAATGAAATATGGTTAACTCTAATGATGTGGTGTGCCAAGTAAGATCCTAAGGTCAGGATCTTAAGCGAGATGTATTTCCCTGGTGAACACAAGGAAACAACAAATAAAAATCCCGCCTTTATCTGCATGAAAGAAAGAACTAGGTACTTATTCTCTTAGCACATAAATCTAGTTAACTGTGACCTAACAATTAAGTTCACATCATATCTATTTTGTGGTCATTGCCTTTATTCCCAATACCAATTCTAATGTTTAATATTATGTGGAATCCAATTACTTGTATTATCTTAGAAATCAATGTGGTTTGGGGGCCCTGTGCCTAAATGTTAAATATGGAGTCTCCCCCCATTTTTTCCCTCAGCCCCTGTGAAGGGTCTTAGGAGAATCTAACCCCTTCATTTTAAAGATGAGCAACTTGTACAAAGGATCACCTAATTTGCCGCATTCTAAAACTAGGGCTGCAGGTTTTTTGAAGCCTAGTCACGTATTCTACTAAACCATATTTATAATATACCCACTTACAACTGATGAGATAGCTTTCAGAAATGTTCCCTGTGTGTGCTCATGGCTTAAATCGTTTCAGGTTGCTTCAGTTGCTGAGAAGACTATGAACAAGTCAGAGAACTTGTTCTTTACCGGTTCGTCATTAGCATCCCAAGTTCATGCTGCTGCTATTAATGGAGATAAAGGCACTCTACACAGGCTCATCATAGGTAAGCAGTCCTGTAAATACAGACACTTTAAAAATAACTGTCCTAAGTAAGTTTGTTAATCTTAGTTTTAATTTGCACTGTACTTACATGTTTTAATGGAAATACACCATTATTTACATTTTGTTCCAGGAGTGGAACAAGAAATAAAGTCCTGAAACTTAAAAATATGGATTAGAATTAGGTTAAAAGTACTTGAGAAATATCCATGTATTTGGCATTGAATCTGGATATGGACGCTAAGGTGCTAAGATAATTCATCTTGGTAGTAACAGAGATCTACAGTGAGATAATAAATTATCTTTCTTTAATATATACCGAAAGTACTAACATTTACAAATAATTTAAATTATAATGATTTAAAACTGATTCAGTGGTCTCCCTATCATTGATTCGATTGATTGGCATTGATTCGGTGTCCTACCTAGCATAGGTATAGAGATAGGTTCAACATGGAATTTCTAGAAAGGGAACAAAGTGAATAGGAGAGAGACAATATTCAAAGACAAAATGGGTAAGAATTTTTCAAAGTCATAAAACCCACAGATTCACCTGTTCATAAGTCATTAGACCTAAAGAAAATAAAGAAAATAAAAATGTATATTACTTGTGATCATTGTACACACCAGTGTCTGGTGACACCATGATTAACAGCTTGGACTTTTAAAATAAAATCCACACCACTTGAAGTTTCATACCCATTCTTTCAGAATTTATTTTCATCCTACCTTTCCAGTTTTTCCGGGAACTTTTACTCATGCACCCTAACTTCTGGCAAGGCCTTCTATTCCCCAGTATGCCATGAATTTTGTCTTACTTTTCCCTATACATCTGTTCCCTCTCCTCTTTTCTACCTTCTCCCCGCTTACCTTCATCTCTGCTAAATAAGCTCCTCCTACTTATCTTTAAAGACAAAATTCTTTTACCACATACTGTGAAGATTTCTCTTCTCTATTAGGGATGTTATCACCTGATACCTCAGCCTCACCTTCCTACATTCACAGTTGATCCCTGGAACTTGACATCTTGACTGCCTCTGAATCATTCATTCAAACATTCCTCATTCAACTGAAACTTTTACTTCCGGCTCACTTATACTGAGAACAATACTTTTTCAATGTCGCTGAGACTTCCACAATCTATTCTCTTTTCCAGTTTCTACTCTTAGTCTCCTTCTGTCATTACATTCCCCTGTATTTGGCCCTGATTTAATGGTCTATTATTAAAATCCTTTGCTTGGAAAAATGATCTTTTCTCTTCACCTTCCTTTGCACCTGGCTGTTGCAATCCCAGCTCTGGATGGACCTAATCCATGTACCTCTGCCAACCTCTGAACAATTTAACCTGTCTGGGAGATTAGTGGCACCCTAAATTCACAATTATTCACTTCAAGTAGTCACTCAACACTTTCTGCTCATAATACCACATTTCTCCATAATAAGGCTTTCCTACCTTCTCACTCTGCCAAACCTCTGACTGCCAGTTCTCCCTTCCTCCAAGCTTACCTAGTGCTTTATGCTTCCTACAGAAAACGAAGACCTTAAGTAGGAACTCTCTCATCTTTCAGCAAGATATTTACATATCACCCTTCCTCTGCACCCATCTTCTCTCTTTCTGCTAAAAGAGAGCAAATATCCCTTTCTATCAAACGGCAGCTCTTCCACACATGCTCTGTATTCTGTCCCTTCCTGTCTTCTCAGGGACCTTGCTCCATTTTTAAAAACGCACATTACTACATCTTCAACCTTTTCTTCTACTGTAATTCTTCCCATCAACATTTAAACATGTTCTGTTGTCTCCATTATTTAGAAGTCCCTTCCTGGTTCTTCCATTCTCCTCTAGGTATTGCCAGGTCTCTCTACTTTCCTTCATAACTGTATCAGTGCACAGACTAAACTGCTGTAACAGCGACTTAGATAAGATACAAGTATATTTCATTCTCATAATAGTACAAAGATAATCGGGCAGTCTAGGGTGGATAGACATTTCTGCTTCATACAGTCATTCAGGTATGCTGTTAGGGCGTGGCCCTGCCATTCTCAACATGTGGCTTCCACCTCTGGTCAAAGGCAGATACATTGTAGTCATAGCCCAGGCAGCAGGAAAGCAATTTGTCATGCAGGAGGTAGACTGCACTTAGACACAGAGCCACACCTAGGACAGAAGAGGCTGGAAAAATAAAGTCTCTACCTGATGGTGTCATGCCCCTCTAAAACTCAGGGTGCTCAGTTCATGAAAATAAAAATCAGAGAGTGGATATAGATGCAACTATCATGCCCTCTGGAAACCAAACTTCTTGAGCTGCCTGTAACCATTGTCCCCACCGCTTTATCTCTTTATTAAAGGAAAACAAAACATACTTTCTTATTTTGAAATATACATGTAGAGCCTGGCCGGGCGTGGCTCAGCGGTTGAGCGTCAACCTAGGATCCAGGCGATTGGGGTTCGATTCCTGGTCAGGGCACATGCCCGGGTTGTGGGCTCGGTCCCCAGTCAGGGGCGTGCAGGAGGCAGCCTGTCAGTGACTCTCTCATCATTGATGTTTCTGTCTCTCTCTCTCCCTCTCCTTTCCTCTCTCTGAAATCAATAAAGATATATTTTAAAAAAAAAAAAAGATGTTGTCAATTATAAGATGTACCATTTAAAAAAAAAAAAAGAAATATACATATAGAGCAGTACTTAAGACTTGCATGTACAGTTTCACAGGTAAATGTAAAGCAAACATCCATGTAACCGCTCAAGAAACAGAACACTGGTCCCCCAGAAGCCCCTAATACATCCTTCCTTCCCCCTTGGAGTAATTTGTTATCTTAACTTTTATGGTAATAATCACATTGTAGTTTTACCACCTAGATATAGGTCTTAAGCACTATAGTTTCATTCTGCTTTTTTTGCTAAACATTCTGTGTTTACTTTTACTGAAAATTGTGTATATACTTCTGTAATTTTTCTGCTCAAAAACTCTTTAATTGCTTCCCATTGTATTTGGAATAAAACTTAAAAGTGAAGTGATACCTCTTCCTCTCTCTAACCTCACCTTTCATCACTCTCATACTAGAAGAACTTGCTTTCTTTCTGTTTCTCAATCCTGTCAGGCCCTTTTCCATCTCAGGACTTTTGCCTGACATACTGGTCTCCCATTCTCTGTCTGACTAACTCTTAGTCATCTTTCAGATCTCAGCATTCAAATTGCTCCTTCAAAGAGGCCTGCTCTGGCCATCCAATCTCAGTGAGTTTGTTCATTGTGTTCTATAGTTTCCTTTCATAGACCTTGTCTCAGATTGTAACTGTATATTTATATGTATAACTACATCTCTCTTTATAAGCTAGTGGCCTCCATGAGTATTAACATTGTTTGTTTAATTCATCACTACATCCACAAAGCTTGGCACAGTACTTGGTACATGGTAGGCACAATAGAAATATTTGTTAAAGGAATTAATAAATATTACAATCATTTTCTTATATACCTTACCTTCTCAGAAGTCTGTAATCATCTTGAAGCTCGGGATTAAATATGCATTGAGTTTAATTGAATTGAACTGAGAGGCAGGTTAGGACTAAATTCCAATGGGAAAAAAAAATAAGTCAGAATTCCTAAGAGAAAATATCTTATAAAATGAATTTTTTATTATTTTAATGAAAAGTATAGTTTTGAAAGGAAACAGAACATGTAGTATGTTGCAGATTAAAAATACACAGGCTCAGTTATACAAATTAACTAATGTGTTACATAATAAAACTTGAAATATTTCTTTTATATCCCCAGAGAAAAATCCTTAAAACAAACAAACAAACAAAAAAATGATATGAAAGCAGTATAAAGCCGATAGATTTATTTATAAATTGGTTCCCTATGTTTTTTCTATCATCTTGTCTCATTACTGACTTTGAGCTGTAACACTGCTCATCTTTAAGAATTCTGCCATTATATCTTCTATGCAAAAATGGTAATACCTTTGCTCTGTGTTATTTCCTAACATTTGTATATTCCTACTAAATTAATAACTGTTTCATCTTTAATTTCAATTTACCTTATATATTCTTTTATGTAGCACATTTCTTTTCTCTAAACTAGTAACATAGTACTACAGATGAATTATGTTTTTCTTTCATCTTTGCTCACCAACTGTTCAGTGAATTCATTCACTTTAGCATTTTCTATTTTCCCTTCTCTGTTTCCATGGAGAAGTATGTCAGTGATGTGTTTGCCTCCATGGAAACAGATGAGCATCTCTTTCTACATACACAGCTAATTAAATCAAACACTTTCTGTGCTGCCCAGTATCCCGGAGGAGGATTGAAGAGGCTTTCCCTGAGTGAGACATCATTTTAGTAGCAATTTTTGGTGTTTAACCTAATGCAATGGATCAATGTTTTAACTTAACTCATTACATCCTAGATTCAGATGAATTAGAGCTCTGTCCTGGGCCCTAAAAGCATAAACATACATAGCAAAATCCTTATATGCTATGGTTATCATTTATAGATATGTAGCTTTCTCTCATAACATCAAACTCAAATAATTTGAATAAATACCAGAGATATACTTGATAATGGAATTTCTTAGATCCATTTTAATACTATACGATGTAATGTAGTACAAAGGACATGAATTCTCAAGTCAGATAAACCTGAGTTTTGAGTTCTGGCTTTGTCATTTATTAGCTGTATTATGTTAGCTAAACCGCTTAATGTTTTTGAGCTGAAGTCTCCTTATCTGTAAACTATAGATTATAATAACCTGCTTCTGTGAGAATTAAATGGGATAATAACTGTAAAACATACAGGATGTTTATAGTTAATATTACTCTATTGTATATTTGAAAGTTTCTAAGAGATTGTATCTTAAAAGTTCTCATGACAAGGAAAAAAATTGTAACTGTGTGGTGATGCAACAAAGAATAATACTGTTTTCTTTGTGAAAACCAAACTAAATCATTTGTAAATATGGACAGTGTGTCAAGATTGATATTGTCGTTGTTAATAGTGTTTGGGGTGGTTGACAGTGGTTAAGTGACCAGGAAGCACCATTCTGATTCTACCACAATGTTTCCCCCTGTCCATGTTCTGAGCAAGTATGAGTTTCTCTGAATCATTTTCTCTCTGTTTATGACATCTCCCAACACAGTAGTTAGGTATGGCAAGGAGCCTCATAAGTGGTAGAGTAGTGGCATTATTTCAGGATATTTCTTCCTTTACCTCAACCATGACCTTAAATGTTAGCACTCACTAAATGTTTTATAAATGCCTTCTTAATACATATGCGTATATCAGTGTACTTACATGTATATGCATCCATACTAGTAATAGTAATAAAATTAGCCAACATTTACAAAAGTATGTCATATATGCCAGGCACTGTATTAAGTGTTAGCAACTCATTAACTCATTTAATAGTGAAGCACTACAAGGAATTTTGGGTTCCGTTACTATCTCCATTTTATATGTGAAGATACTGAGACATAGAGAGATTAAGTACCTTCTCTAACAAGCAGCAGAACTAAGATTGAAGCCTGGAAGTCTAATTCCAAAATGCATGCTTTTAAATACTATACTGTGGCCCTATTCCTGCAGACACATGCACATTCATATGTATGAATGCAGAAGAAAGAGAGAGACAAGAAAGAAAACCAATTAGGTCTACACCTGATCAATGAACTTCGTGGTTATCTAGACTGGATTTTTCTTACTTTTTTTTCTTGCACCACAGGCCCTTTTGGCAATCTGGTAAAGCTCATTGCCCTTCTCAGAACTGTTTTTAAGAGCTTAAATATATAAGAATCCAAAGAAAATCAGTTATATTGAAATATAGTTTATCAAAGTATTTTTACATTATCACATAGAAATATACCTATAATCACTTTTTATTAACACATTAAATAGCATGGTCTAGTGGCAAATCTAACAACTATGACAACTTCACAATAGCAATAAGTGTAAATGATATATTAAGATACCACAACAATTATAATGAGGTAATGTATAAAAATATTTTTTAAGATTTCGAGTGTCCTCAAAATATAGGTTATTCTCATTTTATATGTGAGCACACTGAGATTTAGAAGTTAAGAGATTTAGTTGCAGGGCTATTAACCATAAAGTTGAGAGCCAAACCCAATCTTTTGATTATGAATCCAAGCTTCTTTCCACTGTTCCTACGTTGCCTTGATAACAATAAGAAGATATTTTTTAAATGCCTTCTCAAGACTGAGAGTACAAAAGAGGTGACACAGGAAGTAGAAGAAAGCACATGAAGTGCATCTCTGATGCCACAGTGGTAACATTTCAGACCAAGCAAATGAGATGTCAGTAGAGAATGCTGGTTCTGCTTTTGTTGGAGTATATGGCACCATCACTAGTGTGTGGACTGGCACAACTGTCATTACAAGTGACAGGCATTTGCTCTGACTGCTAGAGCTGGAGCTCTGGTGTCTGCACGTAAGAGCCCATTAACCATACAGATTCCTGTGCTCCAACCAGCCCTAAAATAGCTGAGTGCGACAGAGCAGTGGCTTTGCAGTCATGGTTCCAGCTCAGCTTTCTGAGCAGTGTTCCGGCCCAGCACCTGCAGAATGCCAGCCCCAGTTAAGCAGGCACCCATTGGCCATGGATTAGAGGCTGTCTCTACAGTCGTCAGAATAATGAAAACAACACAGCACACTAGCCAGCTGCTTTCTTTATTAGCGTCCCGGACAGGAACTCAGATGTAAGTGCCTGTCATCTAGTGCATGTCAGTTTACACCACAAGCCCTATGTTTGTACAGCCTGTCACAGTTACCAAACACTTCCACACAATAAGTCATTTCACTCAAACATCAAAATAAACTGTTGTGTAGGCTGGGCAGGTATTGGCTGAATCTTATAATTGAGGAAACTAAGGAAGGTGGGAGGGTAGGCAGGTAAAGGCACAGGCCTCTCAGTTAGCCAGGAAGCTCAGAACCTGACGGGACCCTTGCTACTTAGAAGCTAGCCAGGACGCCACCGTCCTCTAAAGCAACTCAGAACAGGACCAAAGTGAGACTGAATGCTCCTTTTCTAATCACGAATAAGGGTTACATGCCTTCTGTTTCCCCAGATACACAAATTTTGCCTTACAGGCACTACTTACTGAATAGGTGACATAACCCAATTAAACCTCTGGTGGGAAGCATAAAGAACCAGTTATGCAAAACAAAGTATGCCAAGGATTGAAGAGAGGGCTGAAACTTCCCTGTTTTCACAGCAGACTTGGGAAGAGCATAGTAACTGGCCTAAAGTTCTATGTCCTGGTAGAAAGTTACCTATTAACCCCATGGTGCTGATCTCCCTTTGGCCCTGAGAAGCTTAATCAGTTAGGACTATCCCAGTAGGTGACGATTGCCTCCATTTCTCAACATTGGTACATGTGACCACAGTTCCTGAATCCACTCCCTTACTAAAGCCTCCGAGGAGGAGTCTCACTCTAGGGCAGTGAGAGCGTGAATTGCCACCTTTTGGCTAACGCTAGGTAGTACTGTCTGCTTAACACTAACAAGGAAGATGCTGGTAGAGTCGTTTAATTGTGAAAGACAACTGGAGACTAGCCTTAGTCCCACATATTGTTAGTGTCATTTTGACTCCAGAAGGGCTCAAACAATAAAAGGAACAAGCTCTACCTACAATACATTTTAGTTTTATAAATGAGTTTGGGTTTAAATGAGTCCTTGTCTGTACACACAATGATAGAATCTCTGGAATCTTCCAGATTAGATGTTGGAGGGCCTTCTGGACAAAATAGTACCTCAGACAGTTTTACCGTAACTCAGAAGACTTGTGCACAGCGGCTTCTGTTATCACATAGGTTGGATCAAATGCAGAAAACTTGCCTCTATCTGAAAACCAAGATTTTTTTTTTTTAAATCCTTACTTAAGGATATTTTTTCCATTGCTTTTCAGAGAGAGTGGAGGGGGAGAGAGAGAGAAACATCAATGTGAGAGAGACACATTGATTGGTTGCCTCCTGCTCGCCCACCGACCAGGGCCAGGGATGGAGCCTGCAATTGAGGCACATGCCCTTGGCCGGGATCAAACCCAGGACCCTTCAGTCCGCAGGCCGATGCTCTAACCACTGAGAAAACCGGCTAGGGCTGATAGCAAAGATTCTGAAAAAGAACACCTGCTTCCCCCGAAGGCAATCTGAATATATTTGTAAGGCTCTTTTAAATTTCCAGAGCCATGACCTTTCTTGCTTTATTACCAGTGTACATGGAAACATGGATTAGCAAAGTGAATTATCTGAAATCTATAAAGTACTTCTGGGTCCCAGTATGTCCAAGATTTAAATATATATTGAAATATTTAGAACTAAAACAGGCACAAAACAACTCAGACAGAACTGCAACACTTTCTTTTTCTTCATCTACCGTTTATATTTCCACAAAGGCAATATTTCGTTTGGTCAGTTTTCTTCCCCCATGAGCAGAGTTCAAAACACTTTACTCTTATTTTTTTTGCCAATCCTCACCCGAGGATTTTTTCTACTAATTTTCAGAGAGAGTGGAAGGGAGATGGGAGGGAGAAAGAGAGAGACACACATGGATTGGTTGCCTGCCACATGCGCCCAGACGGAGGCTGGGCATCAAACCTGCAGCCCAGGTATCTGTCCTTGACCAGGCATCAAACCTGTGACCCTTCGATGTGCAGGCTGATGCTCTCACCACTGAACAACTTCAGGGCCAAAACACTTCCAAAGTGACTGGCTTTTCTCCACACCCTCGCCAACACTTGTTTCTTGAGTTGTTGGCGGCAGCCATTCTGACAGGTGTGAGGTGACACCTCACTGTGGTTCTGATTGCATCTCAGATGATTAGTGATGCTGAGCAACTTCTCATGTCTCTTGGCCATCCGTATGTCCTCTTTGGAGGAGCGTCTGGCCAGGTCTTCCGCACACTTTATAATTGGGTTGTTTGCTTTTCTGGTGTTAGGTTGTCTGCATTCTTTATCAATTTTGGATGTTAACCCCTTATCGGATGTGTCATTGACGAGTATCTTTTCCCATCCAGTATGTTGTCTTTTTATTCTGTTGATGGTTTCCCTTAATGTACAAAAGCTTTGTGTAAAGTATGTGATTTTGTAAAGTACCTCTGTGTTGTATATCTGAAGCTAATGCAGAATAACATTGAGTATAAACTGTAACTGAAAAATAAAAATAATAAAGGTAAAATTTCTTAGTTGCCTTGTCTGGGGGGAAAAAGTAACTGGCTTCCCTTACTCTCAACCCTTATGAGCTTGCTCTCAGCTAGTCTGTGAACACCTGGTCATTATCTGTGATGAAAGGAGCAAAATTTTTTCACTTCATGTGCGTGGTAGGAACCATGGTATCTTTTGTTATTGTTCTTGTCAGGTAAAGCTTATTAAGTGTAATTCAGTGAATATTGTAAACTTCTCCCTTGTATTGTACAATGATTAAATTTTAACAAATATATAGGCATGTAATCACCACCATCATCAAGATAAAGAACAGTTCCATCGCACCTCCAAATTCTCATGTGTCCCTTTATAATCAGTACCTCCCCACATCTCAGTCCCTGGAAACCCACCACTTCTCTGTTTTCTGTCCCTGTAGTTTTACATATTCCAGAATGCTGTGTAAGTGAATCAAACAATATGTATCCTTTGAGACTGTTTTTTACTTACTGCATTTGAGATTTTTTTCCATGTTGTTGAGTGGATCAGTAGTAGTTTGTTTTTCTTGTTGAGCAGTATCCCATTGTGTGGATGTACTACAGTTTCCTTTATTGTTCTTCATTTCAGGGACAATTGAGATGCTTCTAGTTTTTAGCAACTATAAATGGAGCGTCCATAAATATACACTTACAGGTTTTTATGTGAACATGTTTTCATGCTTCTATTTCCCCTGAGTGAACACCTAGAAGAGAGATTTTTGGGTCACGTGGTAACCAAATAATAACTAACTTAATAAGAACTTGACCGTTTTCCATAGATTTTTCTAGTTTGATTCCGGTTAGTTTCATACATGAGCTGCCCAGAAGTTGTCCACAACGTCATGTACCTATTTAAAGAATTGCTTTCTTCAGCTTCCTCCTCTCCACAGTACTCCCCACCCTCTAGTTGGGAAGGGGTAAGATACCACTTCATTGCCATCCTTTGCTTAATTTGGGGCACAGTGGTTCATAGGGCTCCTCCCCACTGCAGTACTCAGCAGGAAGGAAAGGAGTGGCCAGTTTCTTTTGTTCTACAGTATGTGCTTTGAGTAGAGCAGGTACAGTCAGAAGAGTTCATTCCTGCAGGGCTACCCGCTTCCCAGTCTTTTGACTGGAAAGAGTAGGCATCGTGAGGAATTTTCTCTGTGCCCATTAGTGTTTCTGCTGGGCTACTCTGGCAGCCAAACTGGCTATGTATAGGAGGCTCACACCCAAAAAAGACTCATGGACACCGACAACCGTATGGCGATTGCTAGAGGGAAGGGGAGGTAGAAGAGGGTGTAGGGGGGTAAATGGTGACAGGAGGAGAGTTGAGTTGGGGTGGTGAACACACAATACAATATACAGATAATGCATTGTAGAATTGTATACCTAAAACCTATATAATTTTATTAACCAATGTCACCCCAATAAGTTCAATAAAAAATAAAAATAAATAAAGATTAAAAAACAACAACAAAAACCTTCAGGGAACGCACCATCAGGTGGTTCCCAGAGTTTCACAGTTCTCTAACCAGTCTCTCTGCTTTTCTCCACCTTTCATGAATTTTCCTGGGGCGTTTAGTTGTAAATAGCAGGAGGATCAGGGTAAATGCACTTGCTTCATATTGTCTGAAACGGAAAACCAACCACAATTCATCTTTGTATCTCTCAAAAACATACCACATTGCCTGGTGTATGGTCTGCACTAAGTATTTGTTGACAAAAGAAGGGAGGGAGTGAGGGAGGAAAATAAGTAGCTTCATATCTCAAAATGTTAATTTAGCATAACATAGTAGTTAAGAATATGACCTTTACAGAGTCAACAGTCATTCTGAATTTTAGCTCCACCACCTACTTTCAGTGTAATGTAAACAAGTTACTTTACTTCTCTGGGTCTCAGTTTCCTATAATATGGGGATAGTAATATCTATCTCATAGGGTCAGTAAAAATGAGATAATGTATTTAATGCATTTAGCACAGTGCTTGATAAACGCTTAGTAAATGTGGTTCCTAGTCCAATTAGTAATAACAACAATGATGAAATATCACTGTTTCTTTTATTCGTAGGAAATGCGGCCCTGAAAGACAAAGAAGATCAGTTTGGGAGAACACCCCTCATGTACTGTGTGTTGGCTGACAGACTGGACTGTGCAGATACTCTCCTGAAGGCAGGAGCAGACGTTAATAAAACTGACCACAGCCGAAGAACAGCCCTCCATCTTGCAGCTCAGAAGGTGAGACATAAAGTCACTTTGAAGTATAAACCTTTTGTGTGGTAGTTGTTACTTGGTTCATGGAACTGTGCAATGGACAGATGATAAAGAAATCACAAGTATATGACTCTTAGTTTCATATGTTTTCTCCACAAATAGTCTTAAAACTGCAGATAGTAAAGCACAGATAACCATCCGTGTGGCTACTTTCACTCATCTAAGTTCCTCGGACAGTAGAGTTCATTTTATGATCTAAGGTTCAGTCAGGGGAAAGGAATCAAAATTATATGTACAATATGATTAAACTATATTAGAAATCAATTTATTCATGGGAAAAAGCAAAGGAAAAACACCCCCACTAAGATGTTAATAATGGTTGGGTTTTAATATTGGGAACATTAGGAGTTTTTGTACTTTGCACTGTTTAAAATTTCTTTTCCTTAATGAGTATTACTTTTACAATAAAAATCTGTAGTCTCTCTTAAAATGAGTGGTATTTAGGGGGCATAAAAGAAATTTATTTTCTGGATATATTTTCAACTTTTAAAAAAATCTAAAACTATATTGCCGTTTCAATGACTTCAGGTTTTTAAAGGCATTGTCAAGAACTCAGATTTTTAGATTTAAACATATCAAAAAATAAAATGGGAAGTTTCAAATTTTTTTAAAGAATTATTTACCCGAAAACTATTTTCCCACCATAAAATTTTGGCCTATAAAATGTATTTCTAGCGCCTGGTATTTTTTGTTGTTGTTGTTATCTTAGACTTATGTATTTTTTTGTGTAAAAAGCAATGAAAATTAGTTAGATCCAACAGAAACTATTAGAGTTATTTCCCATTTAAAAATATGAACCAGATATAGCATATTAATTGAGGGGTTAGAAAAATACCTTTTCATTAGTTGAATATGTAAAAAGAGACTGACATTAAGATATACTACTGATTATGCTAGTTATATGTTAGGTCTGTCAGGTTATTTTCAAAGTTACTGCTCTTGAATTTGCTTTTCATTATAGTAATTTTTTTTAAATCTCATTTTCAATCTCACTTTTAACTACTGCTTGGGTACTTATAACCTTTCACCTAGGCTTGTCAGCTGTTAAAATTATTCATCCATTTAATTTGTTTTCATAAAGTAAACATTTCAGATTGGGAATAGCCCCAGTATTAAGAATTTGATAGATTTTTTTTTTTAATCCTCACACTAGTATATTTTCTCCATTTTTCAGAGAGAGTGGAAGGGAGACAGAGAGGGAAAGAAACATGGATGTGAGAGAGACACATCCATTGATTGGTTTCCTCCCACACATGCCCCGACTGGGGCTGGGAATCGAGCCTGCAACCGATGTACGTGCCCTTGGTCGGAATCGAACCCGGGACCCTTAGTTCACGGGCTGACTCTCTAACCACTGAGCCAAACTGGCTAGGGCTGATAGATTTTTATTTATTTATTGTGATTCATTTAGGTTTAAAACTCAACTTCAAAAATGTAGGTTGTAGGAACCTAACTTAATATCAGTGGATCATGTGGGAAAATGAAGATTGACGCTGATGATCCAACAGGAAGACATTTTTGAGGTGTAATATGAGAAAAGTTCAGAGAAAGGGAGTGCACAGCCAGGCATGCTGGCTTAGCTCTAAGTCTCTTCACAGATGCAGGGCCTTGGGTTTTTTTTTTCGCTTTTGTTTCTCCTTTATTTTTCTGTGTGATTTTTTTAATGTCAAGGAATAAATAGAACTGTGGTTTACATGTCACAATTTACATAGCTGACTTCATAAATAACAAGTTTCATGTTTTTCCAGCTATCTCATAATTATGCATTTCCCCATCTCTGTGTTATAGTTTGTTTTTCCATGTTTGCCAAAAGAAGTAATATATCTTTAGGCTGTACTAGCATTAGTAGAATTTTCAGAATAAGGGTGGTAATAATTATTTAGAACTCTGTCTCTCCAGATCAAACCTGAGTATTGTGTTTGATTTTGTGTTTCATACAAAAACACCGTTATTAAGAAATTAAAGTTTGTATAGATCAAGCAGGAACAAGATGGTGAAGGGCCTAGAAAGAATTTTCAAAGAATAGTTGTAGATGAGATATGTTCCAGGTCTGTAGCACACCTTGCCTCTGAGCAGACACTAGCACAAATTCTCTTTAGAGAAAACATCTTCACCTTAAACTTCTAGGATTCCTTCATATTAAAATAGATCCAACGTGATCTCACAGTGAAACACATGAGGAAGCAATCTACCATGAATGAGAACAAAAACATTAAGCAGATTTATTACATCAAAAACGTTGGCTATTGCCATCATTAAAAACACAATATAAAATAACCATTGATGGTTGTTTTGAAAAAAGATATAGAGATATAAAAGAAGAAATCAGAAAAATGAGCAATCAATAAGAAACTTCCATAACTAGACTTAAGTTCTGACCATGACCACTTATTTTAGAATAACCCATCTGCCAAAAGCATCTCTAAAAACTGAACAAAATACATAAAGTAGATTGTTTGAAGGCACTGAGGACAATCAACATAGGCAGGATCCAAGGAACTGCGATGATGCAGAGAAAGGAATCATGAAATTTGTTCCACATGCAGCCTGCCTGTTTCCTTTAAGGCATTTTCCAAATTGGAATGTGAAGAATACAACCCTAGTAGGAGCTGTAATCTTAGTAGGCTGAGAAACCCAGATCGAGTTTGGAGTTAGCAGTGGCTGGAACTTTAAGGGCAAATCCTGGAGAGAAGGGAACTGTGGAAAAGGAACCCAAAAATCTAGGTACAAATCCCTCACAAATCATTAGCAGGTTTCTAAACTGTGCTTTTATAGGGTGAGGTTCTCAAAACCCAGCAGTAAACAACAGCTGGGACACTGAAGAGCTAAGCAGAGATTGTTTTAAAATGTTTCTATATTTTCTTTCCTATTCAAGTCTTTTATTATATAACAAATAGATTTTTGTGTAGGGATCCATCCATTCTCATTTTAAAACATATGAATAACTAATTTTCTCAGGACAACCTAGCTCACTAATTTTCAGTCATTTAGTATCTGATGTGGGCCCATGCCAGGCTTTTGTACTATATACTTCCTATGCTTTTTTTTTTTTAAATTATATTTTTTAAATGAAGGGTCCTAACTGCTAGGGAGCCAGTTAGGAAGATGAGAGTGGAGGTACATAGAAAGCTATGTAGAGAGAAGTTGGATCCAGGAGATACATTTGTGGAAGTAGATCTGTTCATTCAGTAAATAGTTACCAGTGTCTACTATGTAGTCATGACTATACGCCTAGAGAGATTATTAAAAAATGAGTCACATATGTCTTCTATAACAAATATTGTCAGTACCAATCCCTATTAAACTTCATTTCCCTTTGGTTAATAGCACTTCTCTGATATATCGGATATCAAATATTCTTTTCAAGTATTGCCTATCCTTTTAATTCTGTTAACTGTGAACTCAGAAGTGGGCCCTCTGTGCAATCATCAGTGTTCCTGTATATGTGCATGCACTGTGTTAAAACTGTTACTGTATAACAGGCACTGTGCTGGGCCTTGGAATACAAAGGTGAAAGGCATGATTCCTGCTCTTAAGTTGTTTACGAAAATCGTGGGTAAGATATTAAGTGATAATTAAGGCTGGCCTATCTATTTTGCAATACCTAAGTGTTTTATAAGATAAACAGTCATTGTTGTTATTATTGACCTGTAAATAGTCATTGTTATTATTATTGACCTGAAGGGCAGCCATTCTCGTATGTTATTTGTTATGTTTTTGCTTTTTTGTGATATTGAACCATATTATGTTATCTTTCTCGAGGCTGGTTAATAGGGAAAACTCATGTTCCCATGGTGTTTTGTTCTTGTCTCTACCAGAGCCCCATTATCTTGTACTGTAATTATTGCTTACTCGTCTCTCCCCCACTAGATTAGAGCTCCAGGCAAGAATCTTGTTTTATTTATTTTTGAATCCCCCAGAATCTAACTCAGTGTCTGACATGTCTTGGTTGAATGAATGAATATATATTGTGTTACTTATATAGAAAGTCATTATTAATATAAATGCTGGACATTTTGTTTATTAGAAACATTTATCCACTTTCAAAATACATATACGGGAAAAACTTATTGAACTGTGGTGATTGGCTTCGTTATTTTGACACATATTCACTTCTCTGGAAACAAATTGCTATTAGTCCAAGCAGCTAAGGAAATGGTACCCATGAGAATAAAATTAATCTCAATATACTGAACATCTGTACCTAATTTGTTTTTCATTTAGCACCCTCAGTTTAATCCAAGAAAGCAATCAGTCATACCTTTTCTGGGTTTCTCACAAGAAATATCTAATTGTTAAAAAATGTTTTGCTCCAGGGAAGCTACTCTTTCTCTGACTTCCACAGATACATTTATTTGTTAATAAGGATAAAAAAGCTTTAGCAGTCTTACTAAATGTTCATAGTTATGCATTTTTAATCTTCCAGGAGGTTATTAATATGGCTTCAAAAAGATTAAGAGTACCCACTTTGAAAAATTATATCATGTTAAACACAAAAATTAAAGAAACTTCAGGTTATGGTTGTGTTGTTGTTGTTGTTGTTTTCTTTTTAAAATCAAAGAGAATTCTTTATTCACCAATGAAAACTGAATATTAATTTTCAGTTTTCAAAATATATTGTTTCCTTGTTAATGATTTACAAAAAGTAAAGGAGAAGAGTAGAATACCTCTGAAACTTTTCAGGAAAACTTAATACAGTATTAGGTTTCCTTATTTTACACACACTCACACTTACCACATATATACCAAACAATCCACTGCCTGGGGCCCTTCAAGTCTATCCCTGTATTCCCCCTCAGTATATATACGCCTACCATAAGCACTTATCTACCACTATTTTTTTAAAATATGTTTTTATCGATTTTTTAGAGAGACAGGAAGGCAGAGGGATAGAGAAATAGAAACATCCATATCAGAAAAACATTGATCACCTGCCTCCTGCACGCCCCCTACTGGGAATCGAGCCCAAAACCAGGGCATGTGCCCTGACTCAGAATTGAACCAGTGACCTCTTAGTTCATGGGCCCAGCAGTCACTGAGCCACACTGTCTGGGCTTACCTACCACTATTAATCATAGATTTCACTTATCTATATTTCACCCCCACTAATGCTATATAAGGGAAGAAGTCATATCTTATTTGATTTTATAGTTCCGGTCTTAACACAGCTCTTGCCATTTAATGCTCAGTTAATGTTTCTTTAATGAATACATGAATGAAAGGATGAATCAATCAATCAATAAATGTGAACATCAGATACATTTATCACAAATGGTATGGTCTTAAAAATGTTGAAGTTTGAATTAATAGTTATATCTCTTTCTTTTCATTGTCAACCCCATCCTCTTATAATTTTGTAAGTAGGATTTTTACAAGACTCTACGAGCTTAATTTCTCAATAAATATCACTTTTGTATGACTCAATTTCTTCATCTATAAAATAGGATAATTCTTTTCCCTATCTGCCGTATAGAAAAGATGAGTACTTAGATATAATGCTTTCTGCTTGGTGGAGAAATATGCTAAGAGTGGAAGTTATCAATATTACTGCTACTAATCATACTGCAACTGGTGTAAACATCAGATTGCTCTTTAGGAATCAATAGATGCCAGAGATAGAAGGTTCCTTCAGTATCTTCTAGTCTAGTTCATCGTTGGGTGAGGAGATTGAGTCAGTTCTCCTTTCAGTTCTCTTATTAATTATTCATCATTCCTTTTGCATATGCCTGAATGTACTTTGTTCTGATTTTTGAATTAATTATTTTAAGCTTATAGATAAGAATAGAAAAAAACACAAGAAACACTAAGGTACGTAATTCCCAGAAGAGATAAAACTGAATTTTAAAATTTTCTGCTTCTGATTTTTTAAAATGAAATAAAATTAACCTCCAAAATCCCATTCCCCTCTTTTTCTACCTCTTCAGCATATCTTAATTTTTGTGGCTTCAATTCCCATGTATATCTTTCAACATACACACCCATAAAAATATTATTTTACATTCTTAAAACCTTTATGTAAATGGTAATATACTATGTGTCACTCCCTAACTTGCTTTTTTGACTTAACATCATGTTTTTGAGATTTATTCATGTTGAATCATGTAGTCCTAATTCACAAAAAATTATATCCAAATGCCTAAAAGACACATGAAAAGGTCTTCAACATCATTATTAATTAGGGAAATACAAACTAAAGCCACAATAAAATACCACTATACAGCCATTTGAATGTTTAAAATGAAAAAGTCTGACAGTACCAGTTGGTGGCGAAGATATGGAACAACTGGAACTCTCAAATATTTTTGGTGAGAATGTAAATTGGTGCATCCATTCTGGAAAACTGAATATATCTATGAAGGCAAAACACACACACACACACACAATATCACTCAACTCATACCCTAACCCTGGTAATACCTAAAAGAATAAGTGTTTCTTTTCACCAAAAGACACATGTGAGAATGTACATAACTTTATTTATAATAGCAAACATTTTTAATAGCACAGAAAACCCAATACCTATCAACAGTAAAATGGGTAAATAAAGTGTGATGTATGCATTCCTACAATGGAATAATACACAATAAAAAAGGATGAACTACTGATACATTCAACCACAAGGATGAATTTCCTGGACATCGCGTTAAGTGAAAGAAGTCAGACACATATGCTATTTAGATGAATTTCAGAAACAGGCAAAACTATATGGTGATTCAGATCAAATCCGTGGTTACTCGGGGATAGGCACTGACTGAGAGGGGGCATGAGGAAGTGTTCAGGGCTGCTGGAAATGTTCTATATCTTGATCTGCAGGTTGGTTACATAAAAATTTCTCAATCTGTATACTTGAGAATTATGTGCTATATTGTATGTATGTTATACCTCAATAAAAAAATTATTATAAAGAATGGTAAGATGGCCAAAACTTGGTGACCATGATTTGTAGGTAGGATAAGAGAGAATTGAATCAAGAATGGTTTCTAGTCTAGGCTTTTAAGCACTCGGGTCATGCTTCCCCAGCCTTTGCCTCAGGAGCTGTATGAAAGCATGTGTCTGTGCTCTAACCCAGTGGTTCTCAAACTTGAGCATGGGTCAAAATCACCTAGAGGTGTTCAGTGGGTGCTTCCAGGCTTTCCTGTGGCTGTGTTCACTCAGTGCATTTAAAAACAATTTAATAAGTATACATTGTACCACAAACTGTGTAGCCAGGGATATCTGAAGAGTAAGCACATGAGATTTTAGCTGTTGTGTGCTTCTAAAAGAAAGCACCAGAAGACATTTGCAATGCCATTACTTAGTAACATAGGAAAGTCTGAGTGGATAAACTGCTTATGTTCAGCAATCTCATTGGTCTCTCAGGAAATCTCTGGACTGAGATGGGTGATGTCAGGTAGACAGCCCTTGCAATTTAGCTCTTTGACTTCAACCCTAGCTAGGCTGCCTTTTCCAGGTAGGCTGAGTCCTAGTCTAAAGAATCTTTGTTTCATTACATTCCAACTTTGGAGGTCTCCAAACTAGCATCAGGTTTGTTCCCTTCTGAGTATTTAGAAACTATCTCTAAAGCTATCCTCTGTTTTTCCAGTTTAGGAACCCATTTCAAATACATAGGCTCTTACATTCAAATGAGTGTTCCAACCAAAATCGGAGTTGGTCTGTTTCTAAACAAATCTTAGCATTGAAATAAAAGCCCGTCTGTCCTTTAATACTTTGATCATACTTAACGTACTTCTACTTGCGTGGATGACATTTATAGTCACAAGGAACAACATATCAACAAATCTTGATTGAAATCACTACTTTGAATTTTTCTAATGTAGCTCAAGTAAGGAAAAAATCTATTTACTTTCATAGTCACTTCATGGCAGTTAGAATAGTTGAATTTTCTATTATTTATATAAGTAAACTGAGGTCAGGCTTGAGTTCTTGAAGGCCACTTTGTCACCTGTAGAGTCAGAAGTCACCTTGCTTTTTTCATTCCCAGCTCAGAGAGCCTGATGAGGCGTCACTGAAGGAGAACTTACATGCTCTTCTGAGGCTCACTTTCTCAGACTTCTGGTTCTCTGTCCTGGAGTCTTTCCCAAATCCAAATCCAGTTTCCTGGTCAGAATCCCAAACAAGTACCTAAGGATTTCTTTCTCATGGCCGGATTCAGAATTTGAGCTGAGAGCTTCTCCTTTAGGTTCAGTGTTTTTTCTTTCTGTTATAATGCCTCTCAACCACAGTAGAGCAGTCTCACAGGTTGCATTTTAAAATCTGTGTGTCTTGCAGAATTTTGTTTTTAACATGATCATATTTCTTACAACCATATTCATTTTCTAATCATCTTTATCTCTTCACTGACCCCCACTTTTACCAAGTCATGAAAACACAAGCATCTGCTTTCTGTGAATAGGTTAGAGATCCCCATAAGCCCAGATTCCCATGGAAACCAATCAAAAGCTAAAAGGAAAAGAGTATATATTGAATTTCTCTGAGACCTACAGCTTGTTTTTCATTAGAGTCATGCTGATTTCTTTTAAACTCTGGGCACTGGCCAGTGAATATTTTCACAGCTAATAAAAAGGGATTTCAGATCCATTCACTTTCATTTAAACTTTTAAAAATTAATTTTGTCTATAACATTGTGGGGGAGGAACAAAATTTTCTCTACCCTTCTAGGTTCTTCTGCCTGATCTAGGAATTAAATCTATGTGAGACAGGTTAACAAGAGAAAATAACCAAATTTGATTACATATGTATGGGAAACCCACATTCATGAGAGAGTCAGAGATCCCACATACATGCAAGGTTCAGAGACAGAAAGTTAAAATGAGGTATACCTGGCATTCTGAGCTAAGGATGAGGTAAGGCACCGTGAGGCCACAGAGGGGAGGAAGGTCATTTGCAGGATTAGAGCAGATGTTCAGTAATTAGAAGTTTGCCCTGACATGTAGATAAATCATAAAATGTTATTTCTGGTAATAACTCTTATTATAGGCAAGGCCCCAAATTTAAATTCTTTAAGGAAAAGGTAAAAATTTCTCATGAGCTCACAGGGTCTTCATTGCCTTTAGCTCACAATAATTCACATACCGAAGTGGCACATGTTGGGGAGGCCTGCTCTGAACCCCTTCAACATCAGTGCCAAAGAAAAGTTGAGCATTCATTTGCTAATTACCATCTTATGGCATAACACCATATTTTTTCATGTAATTTCCTCTTTTTTTTCCTTTCTATTCATGTTTTACTATTGTAAAGAGAGGAAGAGGGAATCAGGGGGCCTACTAATCCTACAGTGTAAATTTTGTCAGGCCCTGGGCACATTTTCCTCATGACCCATCATAGGGCCCTTTATACCTCCTCTGACTGCTAAGCTTTTACAAAGCCCAAATAATCACCTACTGATATGGTAACAGGAATATAACCGAAGTGCCAAAGCAAGGAAGGTCAGGAATGCCAGGGAAGAGGCAACTGGGGAGAACGGGTTGTAAACCTGAATAAGGAATGAAAATCGCCCTCACTGGGATGTCTGCATTTGAAGCAAGACTTGAAGGAGGTGAGGAAGTTAGTCACGCAAATGGTTGAGGGAAGAACTTTCTCTTTCCTGGCAGAAGGAACAGTCAGAATGGACACCTTAAAGTGGGAGCAATGCTGCCTGGAAGGTTTGGGGAGCTGCAAGGAGGCTCACGTGGTTATACGGAGTGAGCAAGGAGAGAGCACTTGGTGATGAGCACATGAAAGAAAAGGTCACCAGATCCTGCAGCGCCCTGTGGCCATTGTCAGGGACAGGCTTTTACTCTGAATGTGATGAGGACGCATTGGAAGGTTCTAAGCAAAGGAGTGACGTGATCTGATGTATATCTTAGTAAAATAATTGTTCTGGCCAAGTGAAGGAACTTCCTCCAGTTTAACTCTGTCTATTCCTCCTTCTTATAATAGCTTTCAAGTCTCCCTCCCATCCTAATCCCTTTTACGTGTATCACATAGTTGCCTAAATTCCCCTGAAATAAGACACCTGGAGTAGAATACAGTGTTGGTCTGATGACCATTAACATTTTGGCACCAATTACAATTGATTTATGTTTAGGGTTTTTCAAATAAAATCCCTAAAATCTGCTTTGTATTTAATACTGCTTAAACTAATCCTGTATTCATATAGCTGTGGTTATAGTTTGTGAATATCTCTGTGTTTAACTCTCTTCCATTAGTTCTTTACTCAAAAGTCACTTTTAGTGAAGCCTTCCTGGCTATCCTATTGAATACCCCCTAACTTCACACATTTTATTATCTCTATTTCTTTTTCCATAGCACATAACACTATCTAAAATACTACATTTTTTTATACTAAATACTTATTTACTTTATTTAGTGTCTTTTACCCCATTACACTGTAAACTCCATGAATTCAGGGATTTTTTGTCTGATTTTTTCACTGCTTTCTCCCCATTGCCTAGAACAGTGTCTTGTACATGATTGAGGGTCAAACAACATTCATTAAATGAATGAGTATACCTCTAACGTTATAGCTCTGTTAATTTCCCAGGTAGTCCAGTATTTCTTTCATTCGGCATGTATTCTTGACTAAAAAGAAGTGATGATATTCCAGTTGTCTACTATTAGATGTTTTTTAGAAGGAAGAATAGCTCTGCTTTGCTATCGCTCTTTTTTGTATACAACCCTCCGCCCTCAGCCCAACAACTCGTGTGTATTCTTCAGAGAATACTTCCTCTCTTGAGACTGTATATTTCCTTTTCTTTTTTTCCTCCTGGTTAAAGAGCCACAGACTGTCCACTGGAAAGTAAGTCAGTGCAGCCTAGTGGAGAGCATCCGCCTGAGCATTTGCATCTCCAGAATGTTTGTATTGACAAATGGCAGTCAGTTATTGACATTTATGTCCCTTGGTGATACTTCAATTGGCTTATCTTTGCTGGTCAAATGCCTTAATTGTTCTGGCCTTTAATTCAGTCAAAGTTGGAGCTAGATCAGAGGGGAAAGCGAAGGAGCAAGTCTCACAGAACATCAAACTTGAGCTAGGAGGCTGCTGGCAGCGATCAGCTTGTCATAATGTTATGATTTGTTCATTTTTATACCATTTATTAGCCTTTACTTGTTGTGCCATTTGGCCTCCAAGGCAGATAAAGTGCTGTCTAATTTGGTAGGTTTGCTTCTGTCAGAGCAGCCCCGACAGGGAAGGTGTTAGCTGCAGTGACAAATAATCAATAGCTGTCGTTGTCATGAGGAACGTGAGCAGTTGGGCCTTTCATCTGGAGGATTAGAGGTCTAATTGGATTGAGAATAGGGAGGGTGGGCTGTTGGGTAACCCTGTCAGCCTTGTGAAGCTGTCAAATGCCGGCCTTATTCATGGTGAAGGGAATGAGGAACCATGTGCTTTCAGAACTGAGGAGGGAGGCAAGCGAAAGCCCTTTATACAAAGGGAAGATCCTGAAGTCCACTCAGCTAGAATATGCTCCCTGTTTTATTTAGTTAGATATCCCTTTGGATGATAAACCTGTACAACCTTAAATGATATCTTCGAGCCTGAATGTGCAAGACACATACATCATACACACAATACAAACCCAGTGTTCTGTAAACCATCAGTTGGGCAGATGTGGTTGATAGTGGTATTCAAAGCTTTTATGTACAAATTGACTTTATTTTAAAACAATTAGAAATATGTCTTGCTTATAGAACAATTTCAAGTACAGTACACAAACTTTTTCCTCCTGAGCCATTTGAGAGTGAATTGCTGACCTGTTGCCTCACTACTCCCAAATTTCTAGAAACAAGGACATTCCTCAACCTTACCACAATATGACCATCAAAATCAAGTAATTAACATTGATGCACAACTACTATCTAATCCTCAGGCTACATTATTATCCCAATAATATCCTAAAGGATTAAGTTCAAAATCACACATCACATTTAGTTTTCAAGTTTCTTTAGTCTCTTTCAACCTGGAAAATTTTCTAATCTCTCCTCAACTTTAATGGCGTTGACATATTTGAAGATTACAGGCTAGATAAAAGTCCCTTGATTTGGGTTTGTTAGATATGTTCTCATAATTAGATTTATGTTATTCCTTTTGGCAGAGATAAAGAAGTGATGCTGTGTCCTTCTCATTGAGTCCTATCAGGTGTCACAGAATTTCGATTTTTCCCATTCCTGGAGATGTTCACTTGCTCACTTAAGAGAGTGTTTGCTTTTCTCTGCTGTAGAGGTACTTTCATCTGTGTAATTAATAAATATTTTGTGGGAGGTACTTTGAAACTCTGTAAATATCGTATTGTCTACTTTATCTGATATTAATGTAGCCACCCCAACTTTCTTATGATTATTATTTAAAGCATAAGCTTTTCCATCATATTACTTTCAACTTATCTGTGTCTTTATATTTAAAGTACACCTCTTGTAGACAGCATGAGGTTGAGTGTTGCACTTTTTCCCCCCACCTAGTCTGACAATATCTGCATTTTAGTTGGAATGTTAGTCCATTTCTATTTAATGAATTATTGATATGGTTGCATTTCAGTCTTCCATTTTATTTTATTTTCTGCTTGAGCTGCCCCTTTTTGTTCTTCTCAACCTGTTTTCCTGCTTTTTTTTGGATTAATGAAATATTTTTTAATTTAAAAATTTTTAGCTATACCTATGTATTATTTTTAAGAGGTTGCTATAGGGCTGAAAATATGCATTTTTTACTTACCACATTGGAATATTGTACTATTTCTCATAAAACATAAGTTAAATATGTCATTCCATTGTCTTCTGTCCTCCATTGTTTCTGATACACTATCATTCCTCTCCTTCCCATGTGTGTAATGGTTGGTCATTTGTTTGTTTTTCTAGTTTCTTTCAATATTTTCTTTTTTAGCTTTGGTTTTTATCAGTAAAACCAAAAGTAAAAGTCCATGCAATGATTGTTACATTTCAGACATTGTACTTTTCAGTTCTAGAATTTTAGTTGGTTCTTTTTATAGTTTTGTTCTCTTTGCTGAGATTTCCTCATCTGTGTAGTCATTATGACCATCTTTTCTCCTACAGCTGCTCTAAAGTTCTGTGCACTAACATCTGAATCATCTTGAAGTCTATTTATATTATTTTTTCTCTTAATACTGAGTCCTATTTTTCTGATTCTTTCCATGTGTGGTAAGTTTTTATTGTATACTCAGAATTTTGGATGATACATTGTAGGGACTTTTTATTCTCTTATCCTCTAAAGAGTGTTGATTTTTTTGTTTGTTTGTTTTATCTGGCAGTTAAAAATGGCTACTCACACTGAACCTGTTGAGTGTTTCAAAGTCTTTAGTTGAATCTCTTAGACCTGTCCATAGTCCAAAAAAAAACTATACTTTTAATGCCTGGCTCTTCTGGGATTCCAGTGAAAAGCCTGAGCTGTGAACCAAGCCCTCTAACTAGGTGGGACTCAAACTCCAAATTCTATCTCCTTTGTGTTGGGTAATAGCTGAAGTCTCTGCCAGCTTTTTCACCTTCCATTTGTTGGTTTCTGCAGAACCCATGCCTTTGCAGTCCAGGGGTCAGCCAAGGATTTATGAGGAATCTCTACGCATTTGAGGTTGCCCTCTTTTGGGCTCATTTTTCCGTCCTTTATTCCATCATTCTAACCCAGTCTACTATAATCTATTTTCTAACTAAATGAAGTGGTCTATTACTCTTTCTGATTCGAGTCATTTTCCTCTTCAAACCATTCTCATGCGACAGCCAGACTTCATTCACTCATTTACCCATTTACTCATTTGTCAAATAGTTGATGATTACTCACCCAAAAGACGATACTGTCAAGCAGCCAAGCTGTTATAGCTGTTAGGTTGGCTTGCCACGTAGATTCAGCTGGTAAAGAGAACACAAGACCAAATTTTTTAGATAGTATATTACTCACAGTACAGCAAACATCATGAGCTTTGTGTTTGCATTGGTTTTCCTTTCCCCCAAATCCTGAGGGGGAGATGGGGAAGCAGGTTCAGGTAAGTGCGGCACAGGCAGTGAGTCTGAGTCACACCTGAGGAAACCTGAGTTTAGAAAACCCTCAATCTTACATTAGGGCTTTGAGCAACCAGGCCCAACCTTTGTCCCCAAGTGAGACATTATTTTTATTATTCTGGTCAGTAAACAAGTCTATCTCCTGACCTGAAGGGAAATACTATCTCTAGCTTTCAAGGCCCCTTACTATGCAGATATCCTTAAAAAGATGGTCAAGTTACTAGACATGTAGAAACACTGTGGAGAATGTGTTCCAAGAAGTACAAGGACCAAAGTACAAAGCTTTGGTGAAGCTTTGAGAATGATTTCAGAGATTACAGAAATGTGTCCCTCTGTCCAAGTCCCTTTATCTTTCTCCTTCCTATCTGTAAAGGAAATCTCAACTGCATGCTAATTTTATCAGGTTAAATTTTTACACAGATTTTAAATCCCACAACAAGATAGAGGGCTGAAAGTCAGAATTACCATGGAAGTCTTGGACTTAACTAAACTGGAAAGGTGTGGTCTACAAAAGTATTACCTGTTTATAATTAGCCCTTTATTAATACTTTGAGCAACTAACCAAAGGAATTGAGTTAGTTTTTATCAGAAGAGGGAGAGACTAGAGATATACACCATAATTCTAGCTGCAAGGACCTTATACTAAAAATAGGAGAATGGGCCTATCCTTGAAGAGCAATCTTATAAGACAGTGTTGTGTGTAAGTGCTTCTTAGCTGGGAGCAATCATCAAGGGAAGCTTTCATGGAGCATTTCAGTTTCCATTCTTCCTCCCAGATGTTGACAAGCAGTGATTACATCAGCTTTTTTATTCTGACTTACTGGCGCAGCCACAAATATGCACTGAATAGCCACAGTGGTGGCTTTGCATTGTTCAGGAAGTCATTCCTCAAAGCCTAGCTAGCTAGAGTTGTTCCAATTATGTTATAGGCACATAATTCCCTGTGTTAAAGTCCTTCCTGCCTAAAATACCTGAGATAGCTACTGTTTTTTGTACTGAACCTGACTAATACAGGATAGAATTGAAATTTCAGGTGGGCCTTAATGGAATGGTCAGACTCAGACAAAGAATGGGAATGGGAGTAGAATTTCAGGCAGAGGAGGGATAGAGTGAGCAAAGACTGAAAGGCAGAAATGGCCATGGCAATTTTTAGAAACATTGAGGAAGTTGATTACAAAGGAGAACGAGAGATGGATTAGGGTTTTCTGTCCTACAAATTTATTTCTTTCCTATCTAATTCTAATTATTTTCATTTCCCTTTTACTATTTCACACTTTGTTTCTTTCTCTCTCTTCCCTGTTCTTTGTTTCCCCATATCGCTTGTCTATAGCTTAACCCTTCCGGTAGAATCTATAGACATTGCTTCCTCATTTTGGTGGCCTTCAGAATCAAAGAAGTTGCTACATGTCCCAGGTTTTGTCCTTTCCATTGAATATTCCACTCTTATTTCAGCAGAGTTATTCTTGAACTGGCTCTATTACTGAGCAGACTCATTCATAAATTTAGTCTCCTTGGACTAACTCGATTTATTGTGGGCTACCAGAAATCCACCTCAGATGTGCATGACTGCTCTTGGAAGCTCTGAGCTTTACGGCCCTGTTTGCTGCCACCTGTTTCCAACCAGAGCAATATCTTATCTGTTGGCAGAGGAGGGTTAAGGATGTGAGTGGGAGTTTGAGCGTGAAAGTAATGTGATGGGATTGAGCAGAGTGAAGGCAAGGCATGTTGGAGGTAATAAGAGAAGTACTTCACCATGGCAGTAGGCAAATTAAATCTCCTAAGGTACAAAACTTAAAGTCCAATAAATATTTGATGTTTAGCACCTATAGCTTTTGGTGAGCCATTGTGAAATACCCACTCGTTACTTTTGATAGTGTCATTTGAAAGGAGGCCTGATTGGTAAGAATCTCTGCCTCAGGTATCTGGGGGATTTTTGTAATTTTTTTGTAATTTTGTTTTCCTGCCACATTTTCTGGCATTTAGTCTCAATGTTTTATATTACTCATTATATCCTGTAGTTGGACTTGTTTTTATCTGTAGTCTCAAGTAACTTTCTCCTTGGCTTTGTGAGAAATTTTTTTTTAAGCAGTTTCCCAAATTTATTCCATCCAAGAAAAATAAGATTAGGCATTAAGCAGCTCTGTGTTTCTTATAAAAAACACACACACAATACAAATTATAAAAAGCTTACAAGGACCTTAAAAGTTATTCTGTGCAGTGTTTTCCAAAGCTTCTTTCCTAGAACAATATTCTCATGATATGTTGCATGAAAAATGGGTCTTGTGGTCAAGTATGTTTGGGAAATACTGCATGCTCCTTCTTGGAAATTTGCAGTGCATATTAGCAACCTAAAGGCTCTGAGAGGTCATGCAGTAAAGAAACCTGTTTATTTTCTTTACCTAGGATGCCTCATAATCATTTCATCTCAATACCTTTTTTTAGCATGAGCTAATAGCATCTTAAGGAAATGGTGGTTTATAAAACCCTTTGCTAAATACTAGTTTATTACTTAATTGGATTCCTTTATTTCACTGTTGAGGAAACTAGGCCCAGAAAGTTGTTCTATTCATCACATCTAAAAGCAACGCCTTACATTACACAAAGTAGCTTAGATGCTCAATAATGATATGCTTATGTTTAGATAGCAAGTTAGAGCCAATACCAAAACTTAACACTTATATCTACAGCATTTAATGATAATACAGTTAAACTGGTGATAAATAAAAACAGATTTTATTATTGCTATAAAAAGGGTTGCATGTTAGCAAAAAGCTTGTAGTTTGCTGATATTGTAAATAGTTTTAGACTACTGCTCTCTATCTTTTTGGTCTTATAACAACGTCAAATGTTGGTCCCTAGAAAGTGATTAGAGTGCTACTCTGAGTTTTGCAAAACCTGTCCAGGTCTAAAGCCATCTGAAATGGGAGTTTTCTGAAGCTTTTCCTTTTCCCATGATTCTCACAACATTCTTCAATTTATTCTACCCTAGAAAGTAATAGATCTTCCTTAAAGAAATGCCCATCCCAAGGCGATCACAAGAAACAGATTTTCCCGCATCTGATCAGGTTTCTTCCTTTGTTTTGCTAAAAAAAATTTTTTTAGCATGCTTCATATTTTATCCCCAAAATGTCTTTTTTCCCCACAAACTATTATACTATACATAAGAAACACTTGGGATTTTTACTTTCCTGGACTCCATTTTGGCATCATAGTTTTTGGTCATTACTATACTTAGCTTAGTCATATTTATTTCACTATCACCAAAGAAGATATCTTAGAATTAAATTCTTGAATTATACTTGACCTTTCTGGTTGGCAGTCATTTAAATTAGATAGTACCTCCCATCGTCTTAAAATACCTACCATCTGTTAGGGATGCTACCATTGCCGAGAAGGAAACTGACAATAGGAAAGGGATGTGGGATGGAGAAAAAACCCTGAATCTATTCTTTCCTCATAAAAAAATCTGTGCATAGTTTTTATTGCTGAAAATAAACATGAATCATGATTGGTGTAAGAGGGGCTCACAATAGTATCAGAAGTTTTTATGGGCATTCTGCTGGTTACTTGATACAACCCCGTATCTTGTGCTGTGTTTTCTCAACTGCCTTTGTAAACACCGTGGCCTTAATAGATCATTTTGAAAGAAGCCACCATCCTGCTGAATACGTTGGTAGCCTCCTTTCAGGTTTCTGACATATCCTTAATCTGATGCTCAGCCTTGTCATTTGGATCAATAGTAAACCAGATAAGATGTCTTCTGCTTGTAAGGCTATGGCTATAAAAGGTATTTGAAAAATAAATTCACTTTTTATGTCCATGCCACAAACCTGGGGAGTACTAATTTGTCATTTGTCTCTCCATCTGTCTGTAAACAGTCAGTTAAATTGGTTATTGATGAGAGTAAGGTGAATTATACTTGAAACAAGAGTGACATAGAAATAAACTTCATAATAAATTTCTTAGATTCCTACAAAAAGGTAGCCTCTCTTTTTTCAAAAAAGGTGGCATATCAACTTTATTCTCTGTTTTAGAATGAGCAATTAGTTTTATATTGTTTTCTATTCTAAGTAATAATAATTATAATTATAAGTTATACTTTATAAACTTTTGTATATTATTAATCTTCATAAACTCTATAGCATAACTATTTAATAATTCATAATGCATTTGTTATTCATTCAAAACATGTCTATTTAGTGACTGATATATATAAGGTACTGTGCTAGGTACTACAGATTCTGTATCCAAAAAAATGTTGGTGAGAATAGAAGAGGTTCAAATTGTAGCATTTTAGTGTTAGAAGGAATCCCAGAATATCATCTTCAAACTTATCATTTTACAGGACCTAAATTGCAGCCAGTTTGTGATCATTGTCAACCAGCTATTTAGTGGCATTATTTTTTTTTCTGTTATATGATATAAACTGATAATCTTCAAAAAGTTTTTTTGAATTCGTGTTTCCTCATCTATGACGTGACAATAATTCTGGCTTTCATAACAACAACACTTTGAATATTAATTAAGGTGTAATTATGGAGCATTTCACAGTGTAAATGCAACCTGAAGATAAGAGTCGGGAAGAGAGTGTAACCCAGTGTAAACCGTGGTCACCTCAGTTAGCTTTGTGAGATGCAGGCTGGCCACCGTTTTCTTTTTTATGTTTCTCTTTTTGTTTGAAATTTCTTTAATAAATGTGTTACTACTTTTATGTAAAAATCAGGGTTATTTTCTCCTGCTTTCTCTTACCTTGGTGTTTGGCATGATTTCAGATTTACAGAAAGGTTGTAAGAACAGCGCAAAGCATTCTCATGCACCCTCTTCCCAAACCCCGACGTGCGCGCACTGCCCCCACATGCTTCATCCTGTCCGAATGTGTGAGTGTGTCGACATCGGCTTTGAAACCACATGGGCTCAGTTACAGACCTGATACTGCTTTGCCCCAAATCTTTAGTGCATAGTTCCTGAAAACAAGGACAGTCTCTTGTATAACTACAGTTCAATGATCAGAATCAGGCAATTACCATAAACGCTATAATCCATGAACCTAATTCAGATTTTGCCAATTTCCCAGTAATGTCATCTATGTAAAAGAAAATCCAGCCCTGGCCAGTGGGCTCCATTGGCTGAGCATTGTCCACGTACCATAAGGTTGCTGGTCCAATCCCCGGTCAGGGCACATACCCGGGTTGAGGGCTTGGTCCCTGGTCCCTGGTTGGGGTGCGTACAGGATGCAGCCAGTCAATGTGTGTGTCTCTTTCTTCCTCTCCCTTCCTCTCTCTCTAAAAAAATCAGTAAAAACTTCTTTTTTTTAAATCCAGGATCAGGCATTGCATTCAATTGTTGTATCTTTTTAGTCTTCATTGATCTGTACCAGTTCCTCAGTCATGTGTGTGTGAGACGTTGATGTTTTCTAAGCGTACAGGCCAATTATGTTATCTTTCGTTTTGGATTTATCTGCTGTTTCTTCATACTTAGTTCAGGTTATGCACTTTTGGTAAGATTACCACAGAAGCCTTGTTGTGTTCTTCTTAGTCATTACATCAGAAAGCACATGGAGATGCTCACTTTGAGCACTTGGTACTGCACTGTAACATTACTATTTTTTCTTTGGGATTAATAAGTATTTTGTGAATAGCTCATTTGAAACCATGGAAATATCCTGTTACTCCTCAAACTTTTACCCATCAGTGTTAGGATCCTTTGACCACTCCCACATGAATCAGTTATTATTATGATGGTTTGCAAATGGTAAAAGTTATTTTTTAAATCACTGCTTATTCCAGATCTAAAATTAGATGTGTAGTTTGGTGGGAACAATAAAAAAAGCTAAGAAAGAATGGAAGAGATTGCACCAAAATGCTAACAGATTGTTAGGTTTAGGGTAATGGAATTATCGATGATCTTTCTTCTTACTTTACTTTCCCAATTTTCAATTATTTTCCAAATATTTGAATACATATCAAATGTATAGTTCATAATTTTTGAGTGGCTTTCTAAAATATATGTTTGTTTATCCCCAGTTGGTCCACAAAGAGCTTGCGGTAGACACTAAAATGTTGATTTAACGATTGTGATGTGCTTCCTGAGCCCATTCTGTTTCACTTTGAACACCTGTTAGAGTAGAATTAAATCATGACTAACAGAACACCTCCCCTGGGACAGGTTACGAAATGGCACAACTAAAATAGCCTCTGATTGGCACATCTTCCTTCCCCACTTCAACCACCAAACTTGGCATTATTTTTACCAACTCAGTTCCTCTCTCTTCGATTCAAAGAGAAGGGAACTAGAGTGGTGGCGGGAAGATGAGAAGTAGTACAGAGTTCAGGGGCTGATTTGCAGATGGAGGTGGGTTATGATATGGTTTTTACAAGATGGCTAGATCTGAGACTAGAAGACAGGTTTGACTCAAGTATTACCACTGTGAGGGCCTTGGCTATCATTTTGAAAATAGGTAATAGTTATTAAGTCATATTTCTAGTTAGTGCTCAGCATTTAGTTAAAACCTTTAATGCATAGTCTGAAAGAGGTTCATTAAGAATTTCTGAGTTTAATTGAATTTATTGTACATTTATCTGTACATTTATCTTTTCCACTATCTAAGAAATCCCATCCATAGTGTGGAACTGAAGTAGAAAAGGCAACAGATGGATTTAATCAGTTGTTCAAAACAGTTCCCCCAAAGGCACATATCTTAGCCAAGTAGATGAATTGATTTTTTTTTAACTGCATGTTAGTATCAATAAAACTGAGGTACATTATTGGAAAACTAAAGATGGGCCTACCACAACACTTGGGGTGCTTCAAAGGAGCCAGGAGGTAAACAAGATTTGTTGCATTTCGCTTCTAAATTTAATATTAAAACATGATTTTTACAATAACTACTTGCAGTATAACTCAGAAGGCTGATCAGGATCAGTGAGGAGAACGGGCCACGCAGATTACAGTGAACATTAAACAATGAAAACAATTAAGAGTGAATTCTTTCTTATTTTTTAGTATCTAAAACAAACATGGTCAAATTAAAAAATGTCTTGTTTACAAAGGCTACTTTTCTGATGAGAGAAGAACCATAATGGTATCAAAAGAAACCGATACTTACCGAGCCCATTCTGTGAGCCAGGCACTGGAGGTGAACTTCTTATGCTGGGAAAATGAATGTTTGTATCAGGAAAAAGGAAATAGACTTAAATGCTGTTACCCTGTGGTTAAAAAAAGTAAAAATTATTAGAAATTAAGTTATTCTTGAGGCAGCTAGAATAAAAACATTCAGTTTTGAGGTAGCTATAAAGAGTGGGTCTTCCACTTCTTAGAATCATAGTCAAGGGACATGAAGCTGGACGAGCTTTAGATCATAATCCAGCCTTGTTTTCCATAGGAGGAAACAGGCTACGGGGAATTCAGGCTACAGGGTGGTCTGGCTGAGACCTCTCTGGTGACTCTGCCTTATTTAAACCCTTCAGTACTGCTTCAGAAACCTCAAGGAGGAAATCTAAACTCCTTTCACGATCATCTACTCCTTGCTTACCTTTTGGCTTCAGCTTCATGTGCCCCCCTTTCTACTCTATCCTCAGGCAGACTGACCAGTTAAAGCTTTTATTCTAGTCGCCTCTTCCTTCCCCCCATCCTCCGCCCACAGTGCCCCTGCACATTCAGCTCCTTCCCACTGAAGCTGGCTTAATTGTATGTACACTTTAAGGAGCAGCCCAGGCACTGCTTTCTCCAAGAAGCCTTTATTGGCCCCTCGAGTCGGGGTTAGGTACCCCATCTTCAGAGTTCTGATCACTGTTATCACTGCCTGTCCTTACACAGGACCGATCTCATTCATTGTATTACAATAGTGAATATTATTTGCAAATGGCTTTGCTATCTATTACGGCCAAAGTGAGGGGTAGTCTGGGAATTATCACACAGTGTAATAAGCGAATACAGGAGACTCGATACACAACTGCGCTAATGTTGGCTTTAGAGTTCCTATGTAGGAGGAGCTTATGTGGGGACAAATTGATTGGAAGGGGTGGGAATAAGACCCAAAGCTACCTTTGTTCAGCACTTTACATAAAATTCAGAAAATATCTGTTGTCCATGTCAAAGAAATGGGGAAGCAGAACAAGATGGAGACATGGAGGGGTGCTAAAGTATTGGTGATCCCATATCAAGATCCAGTCCAGTTCACCTGCCATCTCCTTCATGGATTTTTTCCTGATCTAACCTCTCCCCCTCACCACAAAAGTACATCCTCTATCCTGCCTGTCGCTAGGGTCTGTTTTTGTATTTTTTGCACTCCTCTCCCCCCGTTGCTTGTACTATTATGTTATATTGTATATGAGTGTGTACATTTGTATTTTAATTATTTTTGTAAAGTTGCCAAAACCCTTAGCATATTGTCTGATTCAGAGTAATTACATAGTAAATAGTGGTGACGGTTGAGTAAATGATTGAATTAGGTCCATACTTCTCAATCTTGATACCATTTTTGAATCACTTGCAGAGCATTAAGGATATATTAATTCCAAAGTGTCAGAAATTCTGATTTCATTCATCTGGGATGGAACACACATTCCTTTTTTGGTGGTTTGTTGTTGTTACTGTTTTTTTAAGCTCTTCAAGGTTGCGAACTGGGACATTAGGTTCTTTGTATAAACACTGATTCTCAAAGTGTGAACTCCTGAGCCCAGCAGCACCAGCATGTCCCAGAAACTTGTTTGCAATGTAAATCATTGGACTCTACAACTGGTGAATGACAACTCTGAGGGAAGGCCTCTGCAATCTGTGTTTTCAAGCCCTCCAGATAATCCTGAAGCATGCTGGAGTTTGAGAACTACTGATTTAAGATCAAAGAAATGTTTTCCTATAAATGAAACATCAACTGTGAGAAACAAAATGCATTTTATAATTATCCCAAAAGGTTGTGACAATTTAAAGGGCCATTCTAAATAAATGAGGGCACCACACAAGCACTTTTTGAAATATTTACTTTTTGTGTGAAATGCAAAATAAAATAAACTATATTAGGCAAAAAAAAGTTCGTGAAAAGTCTGGCATTGGGTAAGGAAGCTTCAGAGTCCAGGACACCTTTCCATAGTTTCTTAGAGAAAAGCCTGTCCACCCCTTTTAGGACCATAACATTTTCTCTCTCTATTGTGTTGTTTGACTCTGCGCCACCGGATAGCTCCGTCTATTCCTATGGAAACCAAGTTAGTGGATAGAGCCAAGGCTTGGAGGAGGCAAGGCACTGGGGAGAAATATTAGAAGAGTTCAGCCACAGAGCAACTAACGATGTTGCCTTTTCTTCAGTTGAATCCTCTTTGAGAGCCAGAGTCTGTTTTAAGCCAGAGAGATGTTCTTGGCTGATGGATTGTCTGGCTGCTCTGCCAGATGGATGAACATCTTAAACTTGGAAAATAACAAATAAAGCTCCTCTTCTGCCTTGAAGTGCCATTCTTAGCCTTTCCTTGGGGAATTGTAAAATAACTTTTTAAAAGTTTTTAACGATTTGCTTAAGATGGCAGGTTAGTAATGTGATTACCGTCATAGTTGTTGAGTAATTGGAAATTCTATCTATGAACACAGTGTTTAGGGTTGACAATCAGAAACTTAAGGAAAGAGGGAGAATGTCTGTGACTGGGAAAAGCAGAGCAGATTCCATTTCATTTCCATAGCTCAGTGAATTCAGTGTTATCCAAAAACTTGTTTTTTGTAACTACTTGCTTTCCTATGAAGATTTATGTTAAAACAAAGTCCAAGAAACCAGAGTACAACCAGGCCCCTAAACGAATTCAGAAAAGAAAATGATCCAAGTAGATAAGAATAGTGTGGAAAGGCCCGCTCCTTTCCAGTCCATTCATACTCTGTATTTGACGTGGCAATGATACCTCATGGTCTAGGTAAAAGGACAAGAATACTAGGTTGCATTGTACTGAGCTATTTGTGTGGATATTTAAATTATGTTTATATTTCAGTTAGGATGTGGAGGTTCATTTTTCCAGTCTTACATACTTTCATTTATGCCAGAAATTGCTATCTTTGGATAAAGAGTTGAAACAACTATTAATATAGATAATTCATAACCCTGTATCTTGAATCTAGCCATCCCTTCCAGTCTTCAGATCCATATATATGCTTTTTTTCACTAGACATCTTCATATATATTTTCCTCACGTGCCTCAAACTCCACATGTTAAAAAAACAGAACTCATAAATCTTTATCCCGCATCCCTTTTTCCTTCCATCGTTACAGTTGTTGGCACCATTTTCCATCTGGTGCTTGTTCAGGAGTCTAATATATTTCACTAACCTGTCTCCTTATTTTCATTCAGCTCTCAACATTTCTATTCTGGATTGCTATAGTAACCCCCTAACTAGTCTCCCAGCCTAACGATTTGTTCCACTTAAACCAGTGCTTCACATAGCCTCCAGATAGTTTCAGAAAACACAAATCCACTCCTGTCATTTCATCCTTAAACTCTTCATTGGCTCCCCATTACACACAGAATAAATTTTAGACTCTTTACCATGCTGTTTTAGACTCTCCATTTTCTAGCCCCTCTAGTCATATTTTTCACTTGCTCTTACACTCACTGCATTTTATATTACAATGGTATAGAATTATTTTCAGGGTCTGTGATTTGACTTTACCCAACAACATATGAAGTTAGTCTGTCTCTGTTTATTGTCTGATGCCAACAATAAACTTGAGGTTCTAAAGTCAGAGACTACTTACAGCAGTAGTCTCTGTTTTTTACTACCTCTTTACTCTGCGTTTTACTACTTTTAGCAAAAAGCAAAAACCTGTATGTTTGCATTGGTTTCCCTTGCCCCCAAGAACATGAGGGAGTTGCAGAAGGCCCAGATGGATGCTGCACACACAGTGGGTTTTCATCACAGCTAAGGAACATTGAACTTCAGGAACCTACTGCATTTATAGTAAGCAGTAAGTCCAGCGGGAAACATGACCTCAGCCCTCCAGCTGATTGCTACAAACACAATCCTGAGGAGTTGCATAGGTAGAGAGTGGCCAAGACTTTGCATTCTTTTTTTTTATTTTACATACGTCTTTATTGATTTTAGAGAGAAGAAGGGAGAGAGAGAGAGAGAGAGAAAGAGAGAAAGAGAGAGAGAGAAATATCAATGTTGAGAGAGTCATTGATCCACTGCCTCCTGCACACCCAACACTGGGGATTGAGCCCGAAACCCAGGCACATGCCCTGACCGGGAATCGAACCTTGATCTCCTGGATCATAGGTCGATGCTCAACCTCTGAGCTACACTGGTCGGGCTAGACTTTGCATTCTTGGCATAAGAACATGCAGAGATGATCAGGACCCTGGTAAATTGCCTTTTCCAACAACCCATCCCTTAGTCCTATGTGTTCTTGACATGAGCATGCCATTCCGTCAGCTGCTGTGATTAATCTGACCAACAGAGGCTGGGAACACATCTGTTTAGTATGTCTCGGAGACCATTTGATTAATAGGATTCCAAGCAGCTGGCTGAGAACAACCTACATTGTCGACTTCACCTATGCCCCTTAGTATCCTGGACTAAGTCGTCTGTGAATAAGCACCAGGGGAGGCAGTATGTCATCCTTCATACAACCAGGCTGTACTCTGAAGCTAGTCTGCTATCTGTTACGACTCATGCAAGGGAGTTTGACTGGCTTGCTGATCTTTGTTGTCATTGCCAATAATTACAGAAGACACTAGATGGACTAAAAAGCAAACCAAACCCAGTGAAGGAATATTTCATGGCCCCCTCTCCATATACAAACGTATAACCTGAAGAGGCACAAGTCACGTGTTTAGCAACCTGATTCTAGTCGGTCTTATCAGAAAATAGACCCTTACTGAGGGCATCTACCTGAGTGACCCAGACTGTTCAATTTGCAGCTACAGTTTGTTTCTACAGTTTTTCCCCCCAAACAGGGGTATCTTTAATCTACCATCTATAGTCTTTCAAGTGACAGACCAGATGACTGGAACATTGGCAGCATCCCAAGAGGTAGGAAAAGCTAGCCCTGTCCTTAGGAGTAGTGTTTAAGGAAAGGACGATGGCTTTCATTTCAGGCACCAGTCTGACCTGCCTTGACCATAGGCTTTCTTCCAGAGTTGGACTACCTCCCAGGTGAGGTTTGACTGCCTCCCAATGGACACCACCAGGTTTTCACTTAGCCAGATCATCAGATAACCTGGCCAAGGATTTCAGCAGATTGTCCATGCATCAAGGGCACCATTAAGCCAGCAGCTCTGCTTTGGACAGTGGCCACCTGTACACCCGCGCTTTGTCCTCATGGCCAGATGGGTCAGGCTGCTGCAGGGATCAGGTACATAGTACAGTTGGCTCTGTGCTAGGCTTTGCATTCATTTTCACTTTTGAGCAACTGCTTGATCATGTCTCAGCCAAGTGAACATCTAATGTTTTTTGTCCACTCAAAATTCTGTATTGGAGAGCAAGGTACTCATTGCTCTAATCATTTATTCCTGCTTTGGAGATTCCTTGGCTCAGCAGCCACCACCATATTGCCTTTCAGCTTACTGCCCCAATGTCATTGCTAGCATCCCTTCCTTTGCCTGCCCAAGACACCAATCCACCATTCAGCCTGCTTGTTTTAATCTGTCTCCTCACCATTCAGGCTCATTAACTGATAGGACAGGGAGCTGCCTTACCCCCCTAGCCTTGCCCACCACTTGGGCATGATCTCAGGGAGGCTTCTCATCCCTGAACCTGACCTGCAGGGCCCATGTCCTTACTCTTTGGAAAACTGTGTCTCTGTCAGCATCCCATCCTCATTACCTGTACTGTCAGGTCTTGGATATAATTGTACCCTACTTTTTTTCTTTTGTATGTACTAATTTATTACAAGGTAATAAGTTGGCCATGGGTACTGGTAGAAGATACAAGACTACCATCAGAGACAAGATCAAAGCTTTCTTACTCATGGCACAGCAAGTAGCCGAGCACTTTCATGTCTGCATCAGTTTCCCTTGTCCCAGGAAGCACGAGAGCAATACAGAGGAGCCAGAATGACACTGAGCACCAGGGTGGGTTTACATGGCATCTGAGGAATGCTGAATCTGGGGACTCTCTCCAGGCTTTAGTAAATAGTAAGCAAGCCTGCTCTTGTCTTATGTCCAGGAGAGTGACATTACCTCATTCCTCAAGATTGCTCGCTGGAGAAATGAGGTAGTGTCACCCTCCTGGACATGAGACAGAGGTAAAAAGGAATCAAGACTTTGTGTTCTTGGTATGCGATGTAAGGGAATACCAGAAACCTGGGGGTGGTGAGTCTTTTAACAAATTAATGTGGTAAATGCCTCGAGAGTTTATAAATATGTAATTATATAGATATCATTAGAGTTAATAATAAGATTCTTCTATTGTTTCCACTTCAGTTCTAAATAATGCATCTTTTGGTACCTAATATGGTTAGGATTGAGAATGAAATATGGTGGAATGCCTGCCTTATATTCATATGTGCTATTATGTGCTATTGTATATATAGTTATAATATCTCCAGGGCAAGTTATACACAAATCTATAAATGAGCAAAACATGTGCACATTTGCATGTATAGTGCACATTTGTCTTCGCCCCGACTACAGTGAGGGTGGGTGTATGTGCGAGGACACAGAGAACTCGAAGGTACTAATCAGGAGACATGGTGCTCCGGCGGGAAAGGGCTGCTCTAGGCAGAGCTGCCAAGTCTTGAGCACGGGAGTCTGTTAAAGCAGTTGTTTCAGCTGAGGAGGAGCAAATAGCAAAGGCTCCTAGGAGCCAGGTATGGGAACTGGGAGCCATTTGGGGAAGAAATGTAGCAGGGGACCCAGAATGTTTTGACGATCAGCTACCAGTTGTCTAGAAGCTAATGATTAAGGCACTTGCCTGGAACAGACAGTAGTTCTGAAGATTATAATTTTAGATACTGCTGGTTCAGAAAAGACATTCCCTTTTTTCCCACCCAGTGAGTGAAAGTGGTCATATTCACACTAAAGCCAAGAAAATACTTAGAATTTGGGGGTATTCGTTTGCCTTATCTGAGGTTATAGCTTTAGAGGAAGCTGTTTTGTCTAGAGAAGTGGCAGGAGCAGGACAAAGATCAAGAGTCAGGACCGGGAAGCTCCTACGAGCTCAGTGACGATGACTCTGATACCCCCATGTCATTAGGCACAGGGCTGCAAAAGATCGCTGTAAGTACAGAGTCTTATAATGGACCGGGAGCTGGGTGTCGGCAGCTCTAAGGGTAAGCAAAGAGGGAAAAGGAAAAGAGAAATAACAGCAAACAATCTCCTCCTTAAAATGAGCCTGCAACAAAAACTCCAAAATATATGAAGAAATCTGATGCCAAGGCAGATCACTATTCAGACCATGAATTCAGTCCTAGTGGAAGAGCACAAACAAAGCAAAAGGACAGGCCACACAGAGGGAGAGCATATTTGCAAAGCAAACCAAGAATTAGTATCAAGAATATGGAAATAACTCCTACGGATCAGTAAGAAAGACAAACAGCCAAGACGGAAAGTTAGTAAACAAAACAAAAAGGCTCTTCACAGAAGGAAGAAACAGCCAACATATATGTAAAACCCATGCCACCTCCATCAGAGGACTGAGGATTAAGTCCATGGTGAAACACCATTGTATGCCCATGTCGCTGGCAAACATTAGCAAGTCTGACAAAACCACGTGTGGCAGAATGTGGAGTAATAAGAATTCTCACACATCACGGGTGGAAATGTGAACTGGAGCAGCTACTTCAGAGAGCAGTTTCAACCCAGAAGCTTCAGAAAGTCGTACACACTTACCAGAAGATGGGTACAAGACCATTTATTACAATATTGTGTGTAATAGTGAAAAATGAGAAGCATGCTAAGTACTCCTCTAGAGGAAATACAGGCAGTGTGTTATTTTCATGTGACAATACTTCTGCCGTGAAAATGTGTGAGCCAAGGCAAGGCGAGTGATTCACACAGGACCATTCGTATGAAGACTGGAAACACGTAGAGCAGTACAATGTATATTATGGGTACATATATTTGAGATAAAGGCATTAAAACATTGGTTGAAACGATAAACACAACTGTAGGAGAGTAGTGTCTGGAGAGAGAGAGAAGGTAACAGGATTGGGGAAGAGCAAAACAGGAACATTAACCGTATCTGCTATGTGGTATGTTTTTAAAAATGAAAACTCTAAAGTGAAATATCAAGTTACTTCATTCAAAATATCTATATCATTGTTATTGAGATTTAATGACTACGATTTTTCCTTAAAAAGGAGCTCATCTTAGAGAACTGGGCAGACAGAGCGCCGTGCAGGGTTAAAGGTGGCATCCGGGTTGCTTTCTTTCCCAGACCCATTTCAAGCTTTGTTCTCCAGGTCAGAGGACTTTTCACCCTCTTAGGTGTTATGCTCCTTCTCATGCATTTGGGGGGAACCAAATGTTATAATCATTTACATTACAAACTAAAGAAGCTCTTGGTGTTAATAATTATGGGAAAATAAGATGAAGATTATAACCTAACAAAACAACACAAAACACTCCACGTTTCAGAGACTTGCGGAAAGTTTTTCACATTTCAGTGTATATGACCTGGTCAAAGCCGAGTTAACATCCTTTTAGTGACTAGGTCAGGACTCTTCTGTAACTTCCGCGCTCTCACTTCTGTCTTAACCATGAGTTTTCTTAAGAATATACATTCTTTTGATCTGTTATCTCCTTCACTTTTACACTGTTTTCTACCCGGTCAAAAATTATAAAAGCAGGTCCTAAAACACTCTATACCTCAGGATCAGGAGCTTCTGTATGGTCCTAGGAAATGATACTAAATGATTAACTTCCAAACCCTCCCCAAAGCATTTGTGTTATTAGAATAAACCTGAAAACTTAACAAGTCCCAATTTCAAGCAATAGCGAGGAAATGTTTAGACCTTTGGTTTTACAGGAAGCAAAGGAGCCAGTAACATGGGTCCCCAGAATCATACAACCTTCGGAGAGTTATAAAATCAGCCTGCTGCGTTGGACTAATGTCTTTCCCTTTTCCACTGACACTTGAAATTCTCCTGATTTTGGCTCTAAGAGTTGTCCATCCCCTATGCTCATCCTTATAATTAAGTTTGCATACATTGGGCATTTAATAAATGCCTGTTCATATAGCCAAGGAAGTTGGCCTTGGTCCAGCTGGATTATATTGTTTCTAGTCCTACTATTCTGATGTGTCTCAGGCCTTTCAGATAGGAGAAGCTGGCCTCATCACATAGCTGGCCCCTCTCATGGCACCAGCTAAATTCCTGTTGGGCATGCCCTTATTGGTCCTGTAGCATCATTAGGTAGACTATAGACATCTTTTTCAATGGAAAAATTATCAGAGAAACCATTATTTATATAACATTCCAACTATTTTTACTCTTACCTCACCCTAGCCTTGGTTTCCTCCTTAAGCACTAGCTGAACTATGTACGCCATGTACAGTCAGGTCTCCGTGTCTACGTGCCCTCTGTCATGGGCCGCTCTTGGTTTCACTCAGCCATCTATGTTTGGTTGCCTCCTCTACACTGGAAAACTGTTCATAATAAAACTAGCAAACATTTACTGAGCATTTGCTTTGTGCACTGTTCTAAGTACTTGATAGATATTATCTTTATCATTTCGTATGCATAATAATCATAGGCACTGTTATTATTCCTATTTTACAGATGGGGAAGTAGAAGCACAGGAAGATCTTTACTTAATCTGTAAATTTTCCATGATACTTCTGTGAGGAGCTAAGATGAAATCTGTGAAAGATCTTTGTATAATAAGTGGAGTTAAGTGCAAACATTTTACTGTTGCTTGATCAGAACAAGGCTGTTGAATGAATAAATCAGTTATTACTGAGATACGCCCTGTAGGTAGAATCCCCGGAGTAATGTAGTGAAATGTAAATATGCAAGGCACTGTGTCTGTAACTCAGTAGTCACCCCCACAATATATTCTAGCTTCCTTTTCCTTCCCTTTTCCTCTAAATTTCAGAATCAAAATGATTGTCTGATTGAATATCTTTAAAAGGTCATGATGAATTATTCTGTAATATTTGAAATGCTATGCTCAGAAAGGTCAACCTTTATTTTTTGGTGTGAAGTACCACATAGATTTGTTTTTCCTGGGCACTTTTTCTTTTTTTCAAAGAAAAGATGGCAAGAGATTTAGAGCAGGGTGCCCTCTTGAGGAAATTTTAGCACCTTTCTTTTCAAAAGTTGACACTGGGTGAAATGAGAAGTTCTGATGAATGATGTCCACTATGAAGGAGGCTCAGATACGTGAATCATTACTGAGTAACAAAATACAAGGTACCTGAGGATTAAGATTCTTAACTGTTATGATCTAATGTAGCAACTGTCAGAATTTTTAAATAACAAGACTGCTAGAAGGTATTTTATTACCTCTAATTCAGTCAGTCCTTCAAGTAATGTTTACTAAATACCTATTTTGTTCCAGGAGCTGTGCCAAGCACAATGGTCACTATAACATGGTCTCTGTAGCTTGAGGCTTGTGAGGGAGATCACAGTGAAGGGAAACAAACAAATATACATGTCATTATAAACTGAGAAGAGTAACAGGCATGATATGAAAAGGCGCTAGAACAAAGAAGAAAATAAGGGTGGTCTACTTAGGGTGGTCAAGGACAAGCCTCTCTGCAGAAATAACTGAGCTGAGTCAGTTTGCTTTTCAGTTCATTCCAAGTGTGCTATAGACAGTCTTATGGACCCCTTTTCCTAGCTTCGTTCTTTCTTATCTCAGCCCCAGTTCTTGAGCTGGGTTGGATCCCGTCTCGCCCCTGTGGACAAGCAGGCAACTATCATTCATCTTTCTGCACCTCATTGTTGCTCTGACTGGCCCCCTTTGCCTTAGAGCCTCACAGGCTTCACCAAGGGGGCAGGGGTAAGCTTAATTCGCAAAGGTCTGCCTTGCTTATACTGATAGCCCCTCATAGTAGAACATCAATGCATTATAATCCTAAATGGCCAAATTTCGAATAAGGTTAAGGATGGAGAGGATCTCCGAAGATGAAAAGGACAGGTAACCCTGCCCACTATGCTTTAACTTTAAATAGGGAGAGATACTTAGACATGAAGTAGGCAGAGAACTTAATCCTGCCGTACAGTTTGGTCCTGTTGACTTTGTGGTACTAAGCATCTTAGGAAAGACCTCAAAAGAACTAGTTTTTGCTGGTTTTGTTTTGTTTCAAGGCTCTCATATTACATAGACATACTATACTATACAGTAGTCCCCTTTACTTGTGGGGAATACATTCGAAGACCCTGGGTGGATGCCTGAAACTGAGGATAGCACCGAACCCTCTTTGCATTATGTTTTTTCCTATTCATACATACCTATGATAAAGTTTAACATATAAATTAGGCACAGTAAGAGAATAACAACAGTAACTAATAATAAAATAAAACAGTTATAACAGCGTACTATAAAAAAATTATGTGAAAGTGGTCTCTCTGTCTCTGATAACTGATATGGCTACTAAGTGACTAACAGGTGGGTGGGTTATACATGGTGTGGATACACTAGACAAAGGGATGACTCTCGTCCCAGGCAGGACAAAGCTGGATGACACAAGATTTCAGCAGACTACTCAGAACTATACATAATTTGAAAGTCATGAACTGTTTATTTCTGTAGTTTTGCATTTAATATTTTTGGGCTGCAGTTGACCACTGGTAACAGAAACCACGGAAAGTAAAACTGCGGATAAGGGGGCTACTATTCTATAATGATTGACCAGGATCCTGCCAGTGTGTTGCTCTAGCCCTTGTAGTTGTTTCTTCTTCCAGATGAGTTGATTCTACCAGATTGGAGGGTTTAGCTGATGTGGAGAGTATTGCCTGCAAATGGATGGCCTATAGTGACGTCTGGGTTGGTGTTTAGGTGACATATGAGTCAGGGACCAAAAGTTTGAAGAAGGTACTTCTACTTTAGTTGTACCTGTAAATACCTGTCTTTATGACCTCCTTATTAACCAGATGACTGTGAACAAAACATTTAACCTATCTGAATCTCACTACCCTCACCTGTAAATTGAGGTTTAAAAATCTCTGCTTAGCCCGGCCTGCATGGCTCAGTGGTTGAGCGTCAACCTATGAACCAAGAGGTCATGGTTCGATTCCCTGTCGGGGCACATGCCCGCATTGTGGGCTCGATCCCCAGTTGGGGATGAGCAGGGGGCAGCCAATCAATGACTCTCTCATCATTGATGTTTCTGTCTCTCTCTCCCTCTCCCTTCCTTTCTCTGAAGTCAATAAAAAATAAATCTGCTTATTTCACAAAGTTATCATATTTTAAATATAAATAATATGTGCTCTGTTGGTCAGAATATGCCGAAACTAATATACTTATTGCTGCTACTAGATAGCAATTTGGAGAATACACCAAAAACTAAAATGCACAAACTCCTTTGACCCAGTAAATTGGTTTCCGATCATTTATTCTTAAGAAAAAAGAAAAAAAAAAACTATGTGAAAAGAAATGTACATTGTAGCAGTTTCTATAAAGAAAATATTGGAAATGATATTAGAATGGTTAAATAAAATATGTTGCTTTTTACACAATGAAATATTGACGAGCAACTATGTAAACTATATATGCATATGGAAAGGGATTGGAAGGAAACATAAAAAAATAAAACAATTGATAGAGTGGTAGAATTACAAGTATTTTTCCTTTTTTAATTATTCTGAATATTAATACTGTAGCAGAATAATTAAAATACTTGAAACACTTTAAAATTAAAAAAAGAAAAAAAGGCCCCAAACTGAATTTCTTCTTACCACCTCTTGTTTTTTATTTAGGGAAATTATCGTTTCATGAAACTCTTACTCACACGCAGAGCAAATTGGATGCAGAAGGATCTGGAAGAGATGACTCCTTTGCACTTGACCACCCGGCACAAGAACCCCAAGTGTTTAGCACTTCTGCTGAAGTTTATGGCACCAGGAGAAGTGGATACACAGGATAAAAACAAGGTAATGGACCACCAAAATCAAAGACACGTAAGAGCAGAAAGCAAATGCTCTGTTTTATAGTATGAAACCTCATGGACAAAGGCCTCAATTCCACTCATGCACATGGTAGAACAATTCTGAGTCCCTACATGCTGCCCTAGTAAAGTATTTCACTTAAAGTCTGTTGTTTATCCTCCTGGCAACCATGTGTAGGGGGTAGTATCATCCCCTTTTTACAGATGGGGAACCAGAAGCTCAAGAAGGTTAAAATTCTGCCCGCTATCCAAGTGGCAGGACTAGAATTCAAACAGAAACCCATTATTTAACAGCTAGTTGTGCCCAGCTGCTGTGGCTCAGTGGTTGAACATCAACCCATGAACCAAGAGGTTGCTGGTTCAATTCCTAGTCAGGGAACATGCCCGGGTTACGGCTCGATCCCCAGTAGGGAGTGTGTGGGAGGCAGTCAATCGATGTTTCTCCGTCATAGATGTTTCTACCTATCCCTCTCCCTACCTCTCTCTCTAAAAATCAATAAAAATTAAAAAACACACAGCTAGTTGTGATAGTGATCATGGTGGTTAGATTTGTGGTGGCCGATGCCTGGGACAGTGTACTAAGTGCATAGTTGTTGACTGGCCTGCGCTTTGGCATCAGATTTCTTGGATTTCGGTCTAGAAGTTGCGGTTACTTGTTACCTGTGTCCTTAGGCAAATTACTCCTCAGCCTCAATTTTCTCTTTTGTGCAAAGGGGAAAATAGGGTGTTGAAAAGAAAATGAGATCATACATATAACATGTTTAGCACAATGCCCGGTGCAGGGTATGCTTTCAGTAAGTGTTAGCTATGAAATGTTACTCTTCATTTTGGCTCTAACATCCTCTCTGGCATTTATTGCTAGGATCCACTGTCTTCCCTGCTCTTGAATTTTAACATAGTGTATACATTGGTCATTGTTTTCATCAACTGGTTATTGCCCTGATCATTTTTTACAGGGGGAAAAAAGTGGTCTTTAGTTAGACAAGTGCAGTAATCCTCTTTATTTTCACAAGGCATTTGATTATAAAGTCTTGCTCACTCTAACACTCCCATGTAATAAAACTCTTATGATTAAACCCACAATGTTTATGTTCCATAATCCTTTTACTCATAGTGTTCTTCATGTAGTTTTCAGATTTTGTTTAGTGGTAACTCACATAACCTAGAGTTCTGTAATCAACTTTATTATACAGCCTACTATAAACTAATATTATTCCTAACTCAGCATTTCCACAGTGCTAATATTTTGCTGAAAAAAGCACTTTGATAAATCCACAAAAACCATTAATCACTTAAGAAGCTACAAATGTCTTTGGGCTTTATTATGTCTTCCCCAAATATTCTACAAACTTTTTACTGTCTTCCAGTGTCTCTATGTTTTTCTGACCACTTACTACCTTTATGTCCTTGAGCAGATTACTTGTCCTCCTTGTGCTCAGTTTCCTCATTAGTCACATGCAAATTCCAGGGTACTTTCTTCCAGAATTGTCATGATGACCACACAAGATAAAATATATAAAACTCTTACAAAAGTGCCTATTACACAGTAAAAGCCTGGGGGAAATTTACCCTGCTGTTATTGTTACTGTTGTTATTCTGAGAATCTCAATTTTGCAGCAAACAGCTCTGCATTGGAGTGCCTACTACAACAACCCTGAGCACGTGAAGCTGCTCATCAAGCATGATTCCAACATTGGGATTCCCGATGTCGAAGGCAAGATCCCACTTCACTGGGCAGCCAACCACAAAGATCCGAGCGCCGTTCATACAGTGCGATGCATTTTGGTGAGTACAGCAGTGCTGCTAGACCTGAGTAGCCTTTCCCAAAAATACAAATCAAAACACCAGTGAAATGCTTTTTATACCTATAAGGGGGAAATGTAGTAAGCTTGATAATACCAAATGGTTAATTTGTGCCAGCATTTGGGAAATAAAAACTTTTACACCTTGTCATGGGTGTGTTCATTGGTACAACCATCTGAGAACAGCGTATCCTTCAACCCAGTAATTCTCCTTCTAGGTTTTTAGTCTACAGAAAAATCTCACATATGTGCTACTAAGGAAGCACGTTCATTGCAGCATTCTTGTTAATTGTGGGAAAATGTGAGTGACCTAAGTACCTCTCAGTAGGAGAATGGGTAACTACCTTGTGGTTTAACAAATGAACTAGTATCAGCATAGATACCCCAAAGTATACTATTGAAAGAAAAAATTGCCAAAGGATATATGGAGTATATTGCATAAGTGTGAATATTAAGGGCATACATTCACAATTTCTGTAATTTATAGATGTATACATAGGGAGCAAAAGAACAAAGCATACAGCTTTAACTCAATCCATAACAGATACAAAAGCACAAAATATTGATACCTATGTCAATAAATTAAAATTTAAAGATATAGACTGCTTTTTTCTGAATTTTATCACTTTATTATGCTAGAGAGAACATAGAGGTTTAGAAAACTGCTCAGTTAATACTTATGTCAAATGTGTTTTATTGAGGATTCTATGTGTCTGATGTCTCTGGTTCCTTAAAAATAGGATGCTGCTCCAACGGAGTCTTTACTGAACTGGCAAGACTATGAGGGTCGGACACCTCTTCACTTTGCCGTCGCTGATGGGAATGTGACCGTGGTTGATGTCTTAACCTCGTATGAAAGCTGCAATATAACATCATATGATAACCTATTTCGAACCCCACTTCACTGGGCAGCTTTACTAGGTAAGTTGAATGTGAATTAAAAGATCGACAGGAGGAGGAACCGCCTGAGTACAGGCAGCTTTCTGTGCCTTCTCTTTCCCTAACTCTCATCTTCTATTTAATTGTTTTAATTTTTAATTATGTGGCACTAACTTTACACTTAAATCCCTCTGTTCATGCTTAAATTTTAGTAATATAAATGTGTTCTCTGTCATATATTAGTTTTAATTTTAACACCATGTCTTCTAATTTTTATCATAAAAGTAACGCACATTTATTGACAAATATAAACGTAAAATAATCCTCTTTTCACATTCAGTGCCTCTATTTTGGGGGGGGAGGGCTTTAATTTTATGTGTGTGCTAATGCAATCATATTTGATCTTTTTCTTTATATTTTCCTGATATGCCTTTTACTTAAGCTTTTTGGGGATCACTTTTTTAGATGAGAGAGTGCATATGTGTGTGTGATTTGGGGGGCAATCTGGGAGTCTTTCTCTTTTAGTGCAGGAGTTGTACCCATTAAGAGTCATTTTTATAATATGTATTATTTGTTATTTTTTTCTGCTATTCTGTTCTTTGAGTATTATTGGTGTTTTGGGTTTTGTTATTTTAAAAGTTTGCTTTTGTGTTTCTGTTTCCTTTGTTTTCTGCTTTTAGGTGTGTGGATTAGGTTTGCTGTTATTTGGTTTTGAATTGCCTAATGTTTCAGGAGGTTATTTAGGTTTTATTAGTGGTTACGTTTAAATTGATCCCAAACTTTTTAAAGTCTGAGTCAAAGTCAAGAGCAAAACTGCATCTGTTGAATCCCACCTATTTAAAACGAGGAGTTAGCACACTTTTATTTATCACTCTTTCAGCATTTGTTAATATAACTGAGGTTTTCCCCCAATTATTATTGTGGCCTTAATTTTTAAATTACACATGTCTCTTCTGAAAATGAATTTTTACATGTGCATTCAATTTTATAATCTGATTTATTATTGTTATTTAGCGATCATTTCAATGTGCAGTTGCATCCCTTTTTCCCTTTTTTCTGCATTCTGGGAAGACTTCACAGATTTGTCTCCACATCACTAAATTGACTTTTTGTTCCGTCAGTTCTGCTTTTTTCTGCCTCTTAGAGATTGTATTTGATTTCCTTCTTTTATCCGTATTTCCTTTTATCTCTATTTCCTTTTTTAATTCCTTCCATCACCTTTTTATTTCAGCCCATTTTCCACTTAAGATACTCTGTGTCGTTTCATTGAGGCCATCTCTTAGCACTTAGTTGAAAATGCTGAGCAGTTTCCTGAAATTTTCCTCTGGATCCTTCTCTAGATCACTTTCTGAGGGGTGCTCTTCATCTTTCTGATGGTGTTTTGCCCTCCAAACAAGATAAGATGTGTTTCAGTTGGCCACGTGGCATAGGTTGCCTTTGATCCTGCTGTGTCTGTGTCCTGGAGAAGTCTGCCTCAGACCATACTGGAGAGCAGGTCCACGAGCACAGCGCTCACCAGAGCCCTTCTTCCTGCCTGGCTTTCCTGCAGCACGCCCTTTCTCTGCTGATGTGGCATCTTCTTCATTGCCGCTTCTTCAATATGCTGAAGCGAGAGAATTTATGAAATTCAGGTTTAAAAATACACTGCCACCAGGTTTGTTCATTCTCTGATCCTTTCTACAGTTCTTCACTTGTGGAGACCACATCCTGCAGAATGCACTCCAGAATTCCTCCGCCACCACCTCCTCATTCCTGCCCACTTGCTTTCTGGGATTTGAAATCATTGCTTAGATGTTTAAAGACTGGGGGAGGGAGGTTAGAAGGGATGGATACGAGGCCTCTGAGATCACAGGAGATTGTGTTACGGTTTGCCCTCCTGGACAGAAGAGAACAGCCGTGCAGTTTAGATTGGTTGTGCAGTGGGACCTGGAGACTAGACGGCTGCATGGGGCTGGCTTTCAGTGCACCTTCCACCTTTCCTATGGGCAGTTTTATAAGCCGAAGCCAGGGAATGCAATAAGCTGATACTGAATATTCTTTTCCTCAATCTGGCAATAGTAATTAATGTCATTTCCTCCCTGATTGAAGATTTAGGTTTTTAATGTTGTAGTTTTTGCCTTTGTTCTACAATATCATAGTATTTTAATGAGAAGTTAGAAGAGACTGCACCGAGGGCCACTACTCAGAAACCATCTTGAATATTGTATTATGTGCCAGTGATTTCTCTTACCCCTTTCCTTTAAATAGATTATAAATTAATTAATGTTCTTTGTATGTGATCGCTACCTTGTTGTGTCTGCTTCCAGGCCATGCACAGATTGTTCATCTCCTTTTAGAAAGAAATAAGTCTGGAACCATCCCATCCGACAGCCAAGGAGCAACACCCTTGCACTATGCAGCTCAGAGTAACTTTGCTGTAAGTAAAACGTGACAGTTATCTTTTTTCTTAATTAAATTTTAATTTTGAAATGGTTGTACATTCATAGGCAGTTCTAAAAAATGAAACAGCGAGATCCCATGTTCCCTTCACCCCATCTACCTCAATGGTAACATCGTGCAAAAATATAATACCATCTCATAAATAGGAAATTGGCACTGATACAGTCCACTGGCCTTATTCAAATTTCACCACTTTCCATATGCTTTTTTGTGTTTGTACAGCAGTTATTGTTCATACTGTTAACTCTGAAATGCAAGTGATAGTCTGGGTTTTTATAAAATTGTTACTCAAATGAAGTTTTATGCAGTTTTTATTTTAACTCTTCAGGGTAATATTTGCTTAACCTTAAGTGTACTTCATCTTTTTGTTACTTTTATAACACTAAGGACAACTTAGTGTTCAGCAATCTACAATTGTCCTGAAGGCAGTATGGCTTTGGAACTAGGCAAACCTTGGCTGCACTTCTGACTGTGCTACTTGCTAGTCATGTGACCTTGCACAAGTTTCTTAACCTTTTGAGTCTTAGTTTCTTCATACGTAAAATGATGATCATTGTGCCTTTTCTTTCAGGATTGTTGTAAGGATTAGAGAAAGTTATGACAAGTGCCTTCTGTAGCCTTGGCATTGAGCAGGTACTCAAGAAATAGAATGCATTCTTATTATTACTAGTGCTAATTATGTACATTATATATCTGAGAAAGCAATCATATGAATTATTGATATTTCCAAAGATATTGAATAATACTAACAGTTCTTCACTTACCACCCTTTATAATTTACAAAGCACTTTCTCCTCCATTATTTCAATCCAGTCAGAACATGGTAGTGTCTAGGCTGCTTCAGCTTCCTGAGCATGAGGGGCAACCAAGAACCAGAGACTCATCCAAAGAGGCACACATTAAAGCAGTCACAGTTGATTTTGATGCCTTCTACATGGTATGCATAGTGAAACCCTTGGTTTTATTAAATTATAAGAATGCTATCATCAGCATAGTATAATTCTATCTTCCTGACCTTCCCAGCTGCACCATTGAATACTCAGATTGCTAAAATATCTTATTTCCACCCTTCTTACTCTCTGGTATTCACAAGAATTATAGCTATAGTCCTTTCTTCCTGACATTCATAAACATTTATTTATCACCTAGAGTTTTGGCAAACCATTATCTTCTTTTATCTTCCAAGAGCTCAGAAAAATACAAAGTAGATTTTGAGGAGGATCTCTTTCTTATTACAAATAGATAAGATAATCAGTTAGCCCAGTCTAGTCAATCTACGAAAATCAGAACACACTCCATGTTTCAACATAGGACTGTGAGATGGAACATGCTATGAGATAGGTCACATTATCTCTGTTTACAGATGAAGAAACCAAGGTTCCAAGAGATTAAATGACTTTCCCAGATCCTGAACCCAAGTCTTAGACTCTAAATTTAACATATGTACAGATACCAGTAATTAAGTAACTATACTAATGGGACTAAGAAAGAATGGTAGAACATTGACTAAATGGATGTTCAGTCAAAGAAATACTTGTTTTAGATAATCTGCCAATCCTAGAGATGATTTTTTAATAATTATGCAAAATTCTAAGTTCAATTTCAAGTCCCTTGATTTTCTTGGACTTTATTAATTTATAAGACAATTCACTTCTCTTTTTGAAAAACAGCAACAGTAACAAAAAAAAGACACCCTACAGTTATTTCCTTTGATTCAAAAGTAGGGAAAAATACTTTGCTTCTTAGTGGAAGTCACATATAACAGTGGCTTTGTTACCCAAAAAATACTACTCTCTTGTCTCAAATTTTTAAATGAAGTTTTCTTACAGGAAACAGTTAAAGTCTTTTTAAAACATCCTTCAGTAAAAGATGATTCAGACCTCGAAGGAAGAACATCCTTTATGTGGGCTGCTGGGAAAGGCAGTGATGATGTCCTTAGGACCATGTTGAGTTTAAAATCTGACATTGATATCAACATGGCAGACAAGTATGGAGGTACAGGTAAGAACTGGTAGACATAATTGATTTGCTTTCATTCATGCTCCCAAATGTAGATGATGCTATAAAACTTGTACAATAGTTTGAAACCGGACACAGTGGATCTGGGCTGCCTTCACTACTTGAGCCAAATTAAGCAGAGACAAGGTTGAATCATATATGAGCATTTATTCCAATAATGCCCGTAGTATGGAGAGAGCAGTTGGTCACCCTGAAAACTCTGCTCTCCCACCTCCTACTAGCTGGCTGATTATATAGGGATAAGAAAGAAAGCTGCATGCAAGGGGGAAGAAGGGGGGAAGGAAAATGGCTTCAGGGTCCATGGTCTGTGTGTCTCCTTCCAGGGTCTTGAAGTCTGATAACAAGGTAGTTAATTTTCAATGGTATTAAAACCCAGTTCCACTAGTTCCTGGGACTGAGAATGGTCAGCATTCCTGAGGCAAACTCCCGGACGGGGTCAGGGTCCAGGCATAGCAACAAAATCAATTTGTCTCCTGTCCTTTTGTCTGTTCTCAAAATGTATTTTCTTTTCTGAGTAATGGACCATCGGGCCCCAAGGGTCTCTTATCTTTTTTACAGTCCTGTTTTTCTTCTTGCAGCACATACTCCAATTTCCCAGAGTCTGTAGGAAAATCTCTTATCTATAGTTAGGAAGGTAAATGATCATTAAACAACTATAGTCTTATTATTGGGTGCCCTTCCCCCATCAGTACCTTAAAATCATTGTTCCTAATCTAATATTGTTTGACTTTCATCTGTACATTTTTAGTTTACGTTGCCAGGATATCACTCAAAGGCCTTATTTCCTCCAAGTATTATGGCTAAAATTGGCCTATTTTCTACCAGGTGAATGGTGGCATTTGGTTTATAACCCTGGTTGTTCCTTAGATATAATTATGGGAACTCTTCTGATTATCTTAGTGTAAAAAAGCATAAACCTGTACTTTAAAACTATGCATATTTAGTAGTTATTAATTACATTTTCAAAAATTTAGAGTTATTTTAAGGAATGTACACATCTAAGTATATTCTTATCCATATTTTCACACAGATAAGAATATCCTCACCAGTCTCATTTAATTTGCTCTTTTCTCAGATTTGAATAGCATTACCTCATCCTGCTATTTTAGAGATAACCTCCCATGACTCTAGAAGCTTCAAAGCTGCAAGTCAGCTTTGCATCAAAAGCTCTTACTAGTTGCTTCTTTCAGTCTCTTTCTCTAATTAAGAGAGTCCTTTAACTATGTGCTGGTTAACAAACACATTTTTTAGCATTCACTGTCAGCTGGAGGTCTCCTTGTGTACTGTATTTTAATTGCAAGTCAGAAAGAAAAATCACACAACAGCATAATAACACTGAATAGAATAAATAGTCAGCCTCAAGCTTCTCAATATTATGTTTTCTTATTTGTAGAAACATGCCAGAGCCATTTGCATCTATGTGTTGTCCTGGATAAGATCTTTTTTTGCCACCAAAACCATTGGTCCAGCTCTAGGGGAAGAGTGGAGAGGGAAGTCGCTGCACCTAATAATCTCTCTCCCTACACCTGTACCACCACACCTTCTAAATTATTTTTTAAAGAGTTTTTAGGTAATATCAAAAAAGTTTTGCCTTTTTTTAATCCTCACCCAAGGATTTACTTATTTTTTTATTTTTATTTTTATTTTTGTAGAAAGACAGGAAGGGGGAGAGAGACAGAAAGAACAACATGAGAGAGACATCGATCAATTGCCTTCTGTACACAGAGGAGCTGGCAGAACTGGCTTTTTCTACCTGCTGTGCTACAGCTCCTTGCCTTCCTTAAACATAGTCATTCCTGTCCTGTACTGGCCTTTCCCTTTGCCCAAGCTACTCCCTCTCCAGATTGCCACATTTCTCTCTTTTATAATTCAGGTCTCAACTTAAATGTCAGCTCCTTAGCAACACTTTCCCTAACCACCAATCAGAAGTACTCCTTTTTATTACTTATTACTTCAATTATACCATTCATCACTATCTAATACTTTCTTGTTTATGTATTTGGGGTTGGATTTTTTGGGTTTTTTTGCTTCCCTTATTAGAATGTAACCTTATCTGTTTTATTCCCTGCTGAATTCCCATCATTACACTAATACCCAGCCCATAGTAGGTTCTCAACAAATCCCCAGGAATCTGCAATTTTATAGGCATCCTACGTTCTGATTCATGGGTCACACTTTATGAAAGAAACATTGTTCCTAGGCACTATAGAGCCATAATACTTAGAAAGAATTGGTCCAGGCCTCTAGTCATCCACGCAAATTCAGCAGAATTTAAAGAGTGAATTTAAATAGAATTTAAAGAGTAACCTAAAGAGTGGTGGCATGAGACAAGCACTGGAGTGGAGCAGCATAGGCAAGGGTCAGCCCAACAGGAAGCTCACATATAGTCCCAGTTAGTCCTTCAAACCACATTCCATCTCAGTGTTCTCTCCAATGCTGAAACAAATTGCTGTTTCATAAATTGGGCCCTGAGGAAATTGCTGACTTGCCTTTGGATCCATGTTGCATGAAAAATGCACTCAGTGCAGTAAGATGTGCAAACTCTCAGTAGCACGTGTAACCCACTGAAGGAACGATTGATGTCTCCTGTCACACATCCCTCGAGCACATGCTTATTTAGTGTGTTGGTGGCAGAATTGCCGGCATCATTTAAATTACTTGTCATTTTTTTGTTTTTGTTCTCTTGCTCTCTCAGAAAGAGGAAAAATAGTAAACTAGTAACTGAGGAGAGGGGGACATTTCAGACCAACAAGATGGAAAGGAAGAAAACCGTGAGATAAGAAAGGTAGAAGGAAAGGGGGACGTGTGAGTAGTACACAGGAATAGAAAGGAAGATAGAAATCTACAGAAGTGAAAAGTAGAGAATCCTTAAGCTCAGATTGCATTTAGCCAAAACGATGGGGAAATCAAGAGGAAATATACATAGTTAGAATAATAAAGAGGTGAAGTTGTTATTAAAGAGTTTATCACCTTCTCTTGCTCCCTTTTCAGCCTTACATGCTGCTGCCCTTTCTGGCCACGTCAGCACCGTGAAGTTATTATTGGAAAATAATGCTCAAGTAGATGCTACTGATGTCATGAAACATACTCCACTTTTCCGAGCCTGTGAGATGGGACACAAAGACGTGATTCAGACACTTATTAAAGGTTGGTTATGAAGAGTGCTCCTAATAAGTTACTCTCAAAAGGTAGGAATTCTTGCATTCGCCATTTGAAATGTACAGCCTTATGTGGCAGAGCCACCTGGGTCGAAGGATGGAAGGAAGAGCCCCCCACCCCACCTGGCTTCTGGAAATGCAAGGGCCTAGCTCCACCTGTTGGTAGTTGTGGGAGTTTGGCAGTCACTTCCCCTGCCTTATCCTGTTTTATTTTCTGTAAAAGGGAAATGATGCCTACCCTTACCAATGTACAGGCTTGTTGTAAAAATCTGAAGTAGATAACACACGTGGGAGCATAATGCTAAGCGTGGAGCATTTAAGGGACTGTTACATATTTTTTAAAAGTTTGATACATGCTCTGTATATTAGTCATTTTCATTATATTCTTGCTTTTCAGGTGGAGCAAGGGTAGATCTAGTTGACCAAGATGGACATTCTCTTCTACATTGGGCAGCGCTGGGAGGAAATGCTGATGTTTGCCAGATATTGATAGAAAATAAGATCAATCCAAATGTGCAGGATTATGCAGGAAGAACCCCTTTGCAGTGCGCTGCTTATGGGGGGTATATCAACTGCATGGCTGTGCTCATGGAGAACAACGCAGACCCTAACATTCAAGACAAAGAGGTAGATGTCCTGCGTCTTTTCTATATTGCCTGCTCCGGGTAGAGTATTTTTTCTTTGTTCACTGAAATTAAGTAAAATGACAGTTTGCCAAATGAAGAGATTCCCTTATTGTAATTAAGTAATTTGGGGAGAAACTTGTTTATTTTTTGAGCTAGCATAAATAGCTGTGTGTCCAAAAGTACCTGTTGCAAATGTACTTGATTTTTGCTCATGCTCATAGGGGAGAACAGCTTTGCACTGGTCCTGTAACAACGGGTACCTTGATGCCATTAAACTGCTGCTAGACTTCGCCGCTTTTCCTAATCAGATGGAAAACAACGAAGAGCGGTGAGTAAGCTAATGATAAAAAGAATGCATTGATGCTCATATCACATCCTTTCTGCCAGATAAAAAAATCTCAAATTTAGGTACTGGTTCAGCCCGGCCAGCATGGCTCAGTGGTTGAGCATCGACCTATGATCCAGGAGATGGCAGTTTGATCCCCGGTCAGGGCTCATACTTGGGTTTCAGGCTCGATCCCCAGTAGGGGGTGTGCAGGAGGCAGCCGATCAATGACTCTCTCATCATTGATGTTTCTATCTGTCTCTCTCTTTCCCTCTCCCTTCCCCTTTCTGAAATCAATAAAGATATATATTTTTTAAAAATAGATACTGGTTCAGAAATAATAAGTATAGTCATAAGGAACCAGAAAAAAAAATAGCAAAAGTTCCATGCAGTGTCTACTTAGAACCTTAGGACTTTAAAGCTCTTCAGAATGTTAGATATCACCTAGGGTCAGCTCACATTTTACGATGAGGAAACTTCCATGCCGTCCGGCTGGTGGCTAGGATAAAGTCAGGGGGTCCTGATTGACCAGGACCAGGAATCTAGTTAGGCCAGTGGCACATGTAAAATAGTCAAGAAGTTCCTCTTGATGAAGGGGATATTATCACTTACTTAGTGGACCAAAGTGCTACCATGTAGCATGAAAAAGTGAGAAGCTAAGCTGAAAGTTCAGGATTTTAGTCTCAGTACAGATTTCCTTAGTAATATGAGATCCACAGAGTTAGGCTGGGGTTGCTCCCCAAGGACCCAGGCCTGATAAAAAGCACCAGACACAGCGTGACATCTAAGCAGAAGAGACTCTTGATGGTGTTGGATCTAGGAAGGGTCTAGTAGTTTGTAGGTAAAGACTAAGTTTGTAATCAGACTCCCATACCTGTACTTGCCCCAGCCCAGGTCTGTGCTCTAGATTTCATTGTTTCTGGAGGCTCTAACTAAGGTGGCCCCTGCTATGACACCATCCCCACCCTCTTAGCCACCACCACCAGGTCTTTCTTCTGTCATGGAAACTTTGAAGAGAAGGAAGGACTTTCTCTAGGGCAGCTATCTCAGCAGAAACGTGCTCCTCCTGCCTGGGGCCCCCCCTTCATCTTCTCCGCCCCTTTCAGAACCATTGTCTTCCAACTCAGTCTTCTAAAGCCTGTCTTACCTGCCTCTGAAGCCTTCCTTCCCTCAGACTGTCTTCACTGCCTCCATTTCGTCATGCTCGCCATTCATGCCTTTGCAGCCTGGCTTCCATCTCCACGCCTGCTGAAATCTGTGTCTGAGTGGTCGCTGACCGGTTCCTGATTGAAAGTCATAGTTGTGCCCTCTGTCCACGCTCCCTGGCCTTTCTGCACCCTGGCTCTGCTGCCTCGTCTTTACCGAGGCTCTGTCTTCTCTAAGCTGCTGCGCAGTTTATTGTCCTGACTCTCCTCCTCTAATCACACCTGCCCCTTCTTCATTGCTTTTGGCTCCTCTTCTGTTTTTTGTTCTTTAAATATAAACATTCTTCAAGGACTGGATCTCTTCTCTCAGCCTGTCTCCTCTGGCGATCTGACCTACCACTGACACTTCAGCAGTCCCCTGGGTCCTGGTGAGATCTAAAACTACATCTCAGACTCAGGAGCTCTCCTTGCTTCACACTGTCATCTCTTCATTGCCAGCATCATTGTCTAAATGAAGCTTTCTTTGCCTCTTTCTGGGACTAGCACAATGTCTCCTTGCCGCTTTCCCCCTTGTGATCTTTTCTCATTCAATTCACCCGCTTCCAAAGCAGCTTTGCTAAATCATGTTTCTCATGGAATTGTTAATCATGTCACTCTTCTGTTCAAATGCCGTCTCATCTAAGGAGATTGTTCTGGTCCCACAGGCACATGTCCCAAACTTGGTTCTCCCCTACACTGTATTTTTACAGCACTTGACACATTTCACCTTGTATTGTTATTTTACATAACCTGTCTTCCCTATTAGCAGAGAACTCCTGCAGATCATGGTCATCTCTGCATTGCTTATAGTGCTTTTCATGAAGTGGATACTCAGTAAATAACTGCTGTGTTTTCAGGTCTTTGTTTCAAGCTCTTAGTAAGCATCACCCTGCCTTCCTACCTGCATTAGAAACTTCTGGAATTCTTAGAGCACATGCAGAATCAGATAAAGCAGACTCGTATGTCTTACTTCAGGAACAATTATTTAAGAACTCATGCTCTCTATTATAGTCATATGACAACTGCAAAGCAAAAAAGATTTGAAGATTTAGGGGGTTGAACATTTGAGGAAGCTGGAAAGCCAAGTGGAATTTTCAAGGCTGAGGTTTTGACATTAAAGCAGATGTGTGAGAAAGCTAAAGATTTCTCCCTTTGAAATCCTAGAAACAAAAGGAAAAGTTTAAGAATCCTAGGAATTAGTGATGATTTATTTCTATAAACATTTATTCTATTACAGTGTTTATTTACCACATGACTATTATTTTTTAGGAAACTGTAAAAAAAAATTTTTTGCAAGTCAATTCCCATTTATATGTGAAGCACTGAATTTCAGACTTAAGTAAGCTATGAATTAAGGTGCTTACTGCCTCCTGGAGAAAACATATGTTAATTACAGACCAAAAGACCAAAGGAAAAACCCACCTAACTGTCCTTCCCAATCTATAGATGAAAAGAGACAGTGGCAATATTCCAGGCCCCTTTAATGTTTCATCAGCAATGCACCTTGATGTACAAATGTCAGAACTTGGCACTGCCTTTTATGTTTATTGACATTCCGGTTTAGGCATTCTGCTCGTCCCATCAGACCATTCCCACTTGGCAGATCCAATTGTATCTTGTCTCTTGTCTTTATCTACATTGTTTCTTGACTGGTTACCATCAATGTAGGGCTAATTTTTACTTCTCATGCATTGACACTAACCCCTTGATGTGCACTGCATAGACATAATTTTTGCCAGCTCCTGCTGGCTTTCAGTCAATAACTATCTGACAGCCACACTCTGACATCGATAGGAATATTCACAGCACTTGAATGTTTCTAAATTGAATTGGGGGTAAAGAAAGATTCAATAGTAATAATCACAATATGTTCACTTGCTTGAATTCAATCTTAAAACCTTGCTAGATATTTGGATTCTGTTTTTTATCAAAAATTGACTGAGAATGCTAAGTAAACCAGTTGTAAAAAGAAAAGACATTTTTTAGAAAATTGGGGGGAATTTGAATATGGAGTGGGCATTGGATCTTCCCAAGGAATTCCTGTTAATTTTGTTAATACAGTCATAACATAACATTGTGGTTATGCTTTATTATTTACAGATGAACACTGAAATGCAGGAAGATGAAATGATAGGAGTTCTTGGATTTGCTTTAAAATACTTTAGCAAAAGTAAAAAGGAAGGGCTTGGATGAAGCAAATGTGGCAAAGATCTTGCTAATAGTTACACTGGGACGATGAGTGTGTAAAGCGTTATGGTGTTATACTCTCTACTTTTTATGTTTGAAATTTCTCCTAATGAAAGTACAATTTTTTCATAATAAAAATATTAAAAACATTTGAAATGCAATTTCCATCCACAAACAGCCTGAGAGAGTAAGTTCTTCTTCCCGCCTCCCTTTCACCTGTTACAGATGAGAAGACAGGAGCTCAGAGAAGTGAAGAGAATGCCCCGGTCCTGCAGGTCTGCTGACTCCCAGTTCAGCCTTCTTTAGGATGTATTATGCTACCTGTTACTTCCTTTTGTCATATTTGAAAGTAAAGGCTTAGCTTGGGCCTTACTTTCATAAACCAGATTTTGATAACCCTCTTTATGTACTATATGAAAGACACTACATTTTAATTCTAGAAGAAGTGATCAAGCTTACTAAATATAGGTTATTTGAATGTTGATTTTAGAAGTTTCATTCTATGAGACTTATACTCAATAATGGATAGATGTGCTGTAGAAAGATTATTGAACAGGGAGTCATTTGCTCTTAGTTCCAGTCTGGATTCTGCAGATAACTAGTTACATAGCCTTAAGTGAGTTGCTTAATTTTTCTGGATCTGGTTATACACTAAATGTCCTCTAAAATTTAATTAAATGCTACTATTGTGTGATGATCTTTTCCATTGAATATGTAGTTAAATTTTTGGAAGTTCTGAATTTACAAAATGCTACCTACTTATAAAAAATGTTTAAAGTTTATATAGGCACCTCTACGCATGGCCTTCTGGTCCCTGAATAGTACTGGCAGGTTGAGCTGTCTTTAAATGGGGGTTCCTTAATTTTAGCATTTGGGGCTTCCTTCTGAATTCAGAGTTTCTTTACTGAAGTAGCCAACCACCCTTTGCTTACACTGACAGCCTTGTCCTGTTAGGTGAATTTTGGAGAGAGATCATTTTTTTCTATAATCATTGGATGATCTTCTGTGTCTAATGATGCATCCATATAATCATCATTTATTCCACCTCAGAAATCAGCTGATTATTTCCTCCTAACATCTCTTCTTGCACTGAATTAATAACAGTCACTCAGAGAAGAATCGTATCAGTGGCAGCCATTAGGTGGCTATAAATACTAGTTTGGTTCCAATGGAAGTAAGATTTATGATAAGTGACTATAGCATCACAAATCATACTGTGATGTATGTCCTATAATAATAACAGTAATAGCCGACACATATAAACTCCTTCCTTTGAGCCAGGCACAATGCCAATCTTTACCTTTATGTCATTTTCTCCTGAGCCAGTTGAAATTTAAACATATAACTACATGACAATCATATCCATCTTTTCTAAATAATATATTTATCAAAAAGGTGCTATCTGTCCACTGTACAAAATTTAAAAGGCATAAAAGGGCATTGAGTGAAAACTGAATGTCCCTCCTGCCCTTGCCTCTGAGACAGCCAGTCTCCCCCTCAGAGGCATCACCGTCACCAGTTTCCTGGGAAACTTCTGGAGATGTTTCATACAGGTGAACATATAGGGGTATAGTCTTTTTTGTAAAATGGAGCATGCCATAGTACTCCTCTGTTTCTTACTTTTTTCTTTTTTCTTTTTCATGTAGTAAGACATCCTGGAGATTGTCTATTCATATACTTATTTATTTATATTCTGCAGTAAAGGCTGCGTTGTACTCATGGCTTTGTTGCATGGACGGCCCGTGCTTTATTTAACCAGCCCTCTGTGGGTGGATACTGAGGTCGTTTCCATTCCTTTACTATTTCAAGCTGTGCTTCTATGAGTGTCCTCGTACATAAAGCATTTCACAAATGAGAGCAACCTGTAGGATAAATGCCTGTAAGTGAAATGGCCATGTTGAAAGGCAGAGGCGTAAATAATTTGCATAGATATGCCAGATTGTTCTCCCTAAAGATTAAGCTAGTATGTGAGACAAGAGAGGCTGTCTCTCTGCATCCTTGCCAACACAGTATGTTCTTAAACTTTCTGATCTTTGCTAATCTAATTATTAAAGTACTCTCTCATATGAGTCTTAATTTATATTTCTTTTTTTGTAATTTTTTAAAAATTATTTTTAATATATATTTTTTTATTTCAGAGAGAGGAAGGGAGAGGGAGAGATAGAAACATCAATGATGAGAGTCATTGATCAGCTGCCTCCTGCACGCCCCCTACTGGGGATCAAGCTGTAACCCGGGCATGTGCCCTGACCAGGAATGGAAACTCGATCTCCTGCATTATATAGGTCGATGCTCAACCACTGAGCCATGCCAGCCGGGCAATTTGTATTTCTTTTAAATGCATGAGATTGGACATACGTTTAGGAGCCATTAGTACATCCTGTTTGGGAACCCTTTAACCTTTGTGTTTGGTGTTTTTGCCCTGCAAAGTTTTTATTTTTATGTAGTTGAATTTATCATAAGTTTTCTGAGTTTTGTATCTTAAAAAAACAACTTCCCATTAAACGTTTTTAAAAAGCTTCCATGATTTCTTCTAGTACATTCATGATTTCTTTTATATATGTATATATTTAGATCTTCGCTTCATTCAGAATTTATTTTAGAGTAAAATATGTTAAAACATTTTTTTCCCCAGATGGCTACCCACTTGTTGCAGCATTATTTAATAATTCATCCTTTCTCCAGATAAAGGGCCATCCTCGTCATATACTAAATCTCTCCATTTGGAGGTATATTTTTTATTTCATAAGCATTAACTCTCAGTAATCATGGGCTCAAATTATGAAGCTCACAGAATATTATTTGCAGTACTTTTTCAGATAGGAGCAAGGAATATGGGAAAGGGGAAAAGTGATCATGTTCTCACAGCCCCCAATTTGTGAGCAAAACTCAGGAACTGACATGGTCAGCAGCACAGAGCACTTGACCCAGCTTCACCCTCACTTTGTGCACCTCGGAGAAAAGGCGCGCCCTGGAGTACAGGAAATAGTGTTGCCCGAGGAAAGTTCCACGTCTTGGCATGCCGCTTCCTTTTCTTGCACATACTGCCAGTGTAACTGTGCCTTGAACTACATTCCAACGCTTTGAAACCTCTTCCTGCCCCAGGTACACTCCCCTTGATTATGCTCTGCTCGGCGAGCGCCACGAAGTGATCCAGTTCATGTTGGAGCACGGCGCCCTGTCCATTGCAGCTATCCAGGACATCGCCGCCTTCAAAATCCAAGCTGTCTACAAAGGCTACAAGGTCAGGAAAGCTTTCCGGGACCGGAAGAACCTCCTCATGAAGCATGAGCAGTTGAGAAAAGATGCTGCTGCCAAGTAAGTCCTGGCTGTTAGAGATGGGTCCTCACAGCGCAGAATCAGGGTTGAGGGGGCGGGGTGGGGGGAGTGGCCAGAGAGGGAATCAGGAGAGAATCTGAAATAACTTTGATCGCTGTACCCATGTCACCTTCCCCTTCTGCTCAGCAGTCCTTCAGAGGACTGAGGCTGAAGTGAAGGGTGAAGGCCTAACCTCCACCTGGTGACTGTTCCTCGGTTACCCAGGGACAGACTACTGCCACAGCCACCCACGGGAAGGAGTTGGAGGGTGGCAGTGCTACCCACAGTGAGCTGCAAAGAGAAAACTGGTCTTCTCGCCTCTCCCGCCTTCCCAAGAGAAACTTCCATAGTGTCTATCCTATTTCCACTACACTAGTCTAGTTTTTATTTGATTAAAGCCACCAAGTTATATAACTTGCTTTCCCCAACCTGTTCCTTAACAAATTTATACTAAATGATGTAACTTACTCAAGAAACATTGATTGAATTCTTACTGTACATACAAAACTCTTGGCTGGAGCCTACAGAGAAAATAGTAAATAAAAGGAAAATACTTGCTTCGAGGATCCCACACTTTTTTGAATAATGATACAAAATGTGCAAAATAGTCCTATGTGCGTATTACACATTGTGATTATTTTACCGTAGATGACTGATTGTAGATTATGCTTCGATTTGCCTTTTCTTTGATACCTGTGTTGGGTATTTTAAATAGCAGGAGGGTATCACTTTAGCAGGTATAGAGACCAAAACTTCTGATGATAAAGGTGCAGACCACAGGCCGACTCCTGAGGGATAACTTCTGGGCTGTATCTTGAATGTGTCCAAATCTTGCATCATTCCAACTCTTAATTCCTTCCATATCTTGCCCACAAGGGGGAGGCATAAGTGTAATAAATAGCAATTAAAAATAATAATAAAAGGCAAGATAAGCCATGTTAGCAAGAAGTTAAATACCACCGTGAACTGGAACACAACCCAGAAGAGCAGCCTTCGCTAGACAAAATTGATAGAAGCATTGTTTTCTGTGCCTCTGAAGCTGCCAGAGCAGGTGGCGCCCTCGGAAACATTGTTTTGAATTGCTCTCTACGTGAGGTTCTCTCTTCTTCACTTTTCCCGAAGACCCCAGTATTAGCGCAAAGCCTCCACATGCCTCTTCTTATCAAAGTTCTCTGCATGTGAGCGACAACTGTAAGTAGCTAATACATGTAACAAATTATCCTGAGTTGCAAGTAAATATTCTTTGCAAGGGATGGAATTTTGTGTTTCCTTCCAGTGGTGTTTCTGTAAACTCCAGTTTAATGTGTGAGAATCAATTTTCAGAATTTGAAGTCATATCTGAGTATGAGGTGCGACTCTACAAAGGCAACGGGACTGACTTTGTCTGTCCCCCCAAAGGAGCATATTAATCCAAACACAATTCACTTTGTTTTTGGAGAGAGGGGACCTTGGGGTCCTCCTTCCCCCTAAGCTCCCTTACCAGCGGAATGGAAGGGTTGTGGTAGAGGGGAATGAAGACCTGGGTCCAAATCCCGCCTCTGATGCTACCTTGCGATGAGTTGACCACAGCATTTCTCTCTCTGGGCCTCAGCTTCTTCATCTGTGTAACATGACAGGTCAGGCCAGTGGATGTCTAGGCACTCTCCAGTCTGAGGAAACCCCCCACATCTTCATCGTTGGTGACCTCAGCCTCCCTGTCCTTTGCCTCTGGTGCTGCCCAGAGGCCGGTTTCCTGGGGCCAAGAGTTTGGATTCAGTGTAGAGTTGGGCACTGAGAACACATTTGGCAAAAGATCATCTATACAGAGCGAAGTGTTTCAAGTAGTGACGCTTAAATAAAGTACATAATAGTTTATGATATTTTTCCCCTAACGTGGCCTTTTGTAACTCCCAGCCCAGAGGGCTTGAACCACAGGAGATTTAGGGAATGTCTAGTTCTCCCCTCCCCACCTTTCACCCTTTTACTTAGTATCTAATTAGTCTCACTGCTGTGGAAGGTAGGTCCTCTTTGTCCTTAATTCTTAGTTTCTGAAGCTCATTTTTTGAAACCCTTTTAAATGAGAACTGCGCTTACTGTTTTTAATATTTGAAATTGCCCAAACTGAAAAATTATGATCTCCTTTACTTTTCTTTCCTTTACCGAGTGCCATTATTGGAAGTAAACAAGTTTTTTACACTTTAAGCATCACCTCCTACAGTCATTGTAGCGTAGATCTCCAAGAGAAATTTGTAAGCGGAAGAGAAACTGATTTATTTTATTTTTCAAGAGTGATTTCTTAAAATCTGAGTCAGTGTTTAATGTTGTGTTTCGTTTTGTTTTAAGGAACAGACACCAGAATGTTAAATTCAGTCTGTGCTGCAGCTGCCTCGTTGACGTAGGTGGCCCAGGCACACCACGGCGCCGCCGTGTACCTTTCTCAGGTGTCCTGGCAGAAATCGCCTGCTTTAAAGGAAGGATGTGAAAGGAACTTTTTAAATTTAGATTGATTTCTAATTTACTGATAGAGAAATTGGGAGAGAAGTTTTAGTCATATTTTCCAAGACATGTTTGTTAGAAAATACTGTGGAAGGAATACCCGTAATCCACCTGAGAGCACTCTGTAACCCACGCTGCACCACCTGTGTTGGCACGGTGGGCGTGACCATAACTCCCCGCCAGGGCACAGGCTGAATGCGCACTCAATTAAGACGTGTTTATGTTGATCACCCTCCTTCCCTGAGGCGTCCATTTAGCCAGGTTTTTATTTCCCTCTCGAATCACAGATCTCCTCTAACTCTCCAACTCTTCCTCCTCACATCTTCTTAATTACACCGTCTCCACACGGAGGCCAGCCCTGCAGGCTAGCGCCTTAGACCTCCACTCCTGCTATACTTTCTTTTATTGAAAATGTATCTGCTTTTAAGACTTAAATTACTTCATCTCTGTAGATAACCCCTTAATCTGTCTCACATCTTGACCTGGAGCCCTGATCCCAGCTCATCGGCTGCCTGCTGGGCACCCGCCCTGCTTCCTTCCGTTGCTGCCGCGTTTCAGATCACTGGGCCCTTCCGTTTGATGTCCTGTCGTCTCGTCCCTGCAGACTCGCTGTGTGAAGCCTGCGGCTCACCACCACGGCCTCTCCTCTCCCTCCTGATGTCCCGCTAGCGCTGCCGCCACTGATTCTGTCAAGCCCTGCTTTGAAATGTACTGTTACGTTCTTCCCCTTTCATTCTCTGTGCCGTCATCTGTACAGGCTGTTATTCCTGAATACCAGCCCTGATGCTGGGAAAGACCCTCCAGCGTTCACTTCCGCTCACATCTCCAAGTCGTGTCTCTCCAGCACTCCCACCCTCCCCCTTGAGGTCTCAGCCATCCTGAACTTGCCTCACCTCCTCTCTTACCACTTTCTTTACTCACCACACTGTCTGGGAGACCTGAGCTTCCTTCTGGCCAGTATATGAGAGTGAGTGTGCCTCTCAGAGTTAATAATCAAATCCAGCTTGGGTCCTCCCGTTCAAACTCTTGTGATGCTCAAGTCTCTTCTACAGGAGGTAGCTCTGTGTCCTCAGAAAGTCAAATGACACAGACTTCGTACGTCTCCCACAGTCCATCCCATTGGTAGGCAGTTCTATGTGGCAGAAGTTCTTTTCTACCATTTGGTTCTGAGCTAAAGAGAAAAGACTAAATCCTGTCCATAAACCACCTTTCAGATGGTTAAAGAGAGTGGTCTGGCACGCACGCTCCGCACCCAGGCCTCCTGTCTGCCTCCTGGCAGCTCCTCTTGCAGCCTGCTGCCTGAACATCATTTTCTCAGTGCCTTTCTTCAGGGTTGACCCATAGGTCTGACTCTTCTGCTCATACTGTGGTCTGACCCAGGGGAAATCACTTCCACGACTCTCCTTTATGCCATCCCACTGCCCTGAGCCTCAGGTTCCCATCAGTAAAATGAAAGGATTTCTTAATCTACGACAGGCTTTGGGGTTCCATGAATGCCTGAAAACTGCACGCAGCATTTCGTGCTTCATGAGCATATGTGAATTTTGAGGGAAAGGATCTATACATTTTTATTACAGTCTCAAAGAGGGTCCATGAGTCACAGAGAGCTTTTTAAAAATTGGACTAAATGATATCAGGTCCCTTCCAGCTCTAACATTCTATAAGTCAGAGGTTCTAAAACATATGACATTTCTCATTCCCTTGAGAGGAAGTCAGAGACCAAATATTACTAAGCCTATTATTCAGCAACAATGAAGAGGTAGAGTCTGACAGATCCCCTACACACAGTGTGATGCCAGCTGAAAAGGTTAGCACTGAACCTTTTCTGTCCTGTGAGGTAATCAGCTTCCTCTCACTGGAAATGTTCCAGCAGAAATTGAGTTATCACCTCTCCAGGATAATACATAAGGAATTTTTTAAATTATATAAAGAGCTGGTCTCTAAGGTCTCTTCTGAGTCAGGTTCTGGGCGAGGTAGGCTGCCTGCCTTTGCTCATGTTCTTCCCTGTGCTGAAACAACCTCTCCCTCCCCTCCCTCCTCGTTTTCACGTTCTATGGAGCCTTTCCCCTCTTCCAGTTTGATTAGTCCCACATCCTTCCATAGCTGTGTGGATCCCTCTGTTATAGCACTCACCGCATCCCAGACTCACTCCCTGCAGAAGTGCATGGGTATGATTCCCACTAGATTGTCAGTGCCTTGAGAGAGGGACTGTTATGTATCCTCACATCTCCAAGGCCTAGAGTGCTTGATACATAGTAAGCAGTTAATAATAAATGTTCAATAACTGCCCAGCCTGGGTCTAAGACCTTACGCAAGTCAGTCATCATTCTAGGCCTCCGTTTCCCCTCTGTCAAGTGGAAGAGCTAGGCCCAGTGCCCTCTCGGGGCTCCCTCGGTTCTCGGCCAGTGACTCTCTGTAAGTGTACTCCCTCACTTGTTTGCCTCACTCAGGCAGCAAACACATTTATGCACCGTTTATCCTCACAATGCACGCTAGCGCTTATATATTTATGCATTTGGTTTTCCAGCTCCCTCCATATTTACCGTGAGGAGATTGCCATTGACAGGTTTATGATTTTAAAAAGGAACATAAGAGCAAAGGGGTTTACCACTGCATATACTTGAACATTGGACCCCACTATGTCGCTTCACAGAGAGTTGTACTTGCCCAGTTTTGACAGGAAGAAATTAGTTCTAACAGATCTACATTCCATGAATATTCAAGTGTCCACTGCCATGAGTATAGGACCTAAGCAAGGTTTCAGAGATGTGATTAAAGTGGCTTCATGGAGCAGGGATTAGTGTGGTTTCAACAAGGAACATTTTCTAAAAATATCTTTATGCCCAGCCCTGTAGCTCTTAGACTGCGTGGCACTCAGGCCTCACCCAGATTTCTTCCCTTCTAACACATCCAGCCATAGGGAAGCTTATCTTAATAGCTTTACCTTTACATAAAAGTATCTCTTCTCGGCCTTTTGGCTAAGGTCAAGTATAGTACCTTTACGTAAAAGTAATAATGATTCCTTTTCTTTATATGCTGCTTTACATCGTACAAAGCTCTTATACATTAACTCACTGAGTCCGCACAATAACCAATAAAGTAGACAGGGCAACACTCCTTAATCTCATTTCATAGATGGGAAAATAACAGACAGAGGTTAACTTGCCTGAAGTCACACAGCTAGTAAGGGAGAGAGATGACACGAATCTCGGTTCTACCCCGAGCCAGCTTCCTACCATTATTTGGTTTAGGGAAGTCATCCTACCAGCCATGCTCATGCTAGAGGCTGTCTCCAGATACTAGCACCTATGTCAGAGCATGGAACAGCTCTGACTTCTTTTTTCTGCCTTACCCCAATAGGAGTAACTGCTGGTTGCAGAACCAGGCCCCGAAGTCACCTTTTCTTCTAACCAGTGCTTATTCACTTGTGCCAGTGTTGTTTCCAGTGATTAAGAGGGCGGTGCCAAGTCACCACCATCAATTCTGAAATGCAGTTCAATAAAAATCTTCCTGTTACTCACAGAGAGCGTAGCAGAGCGCACAATACCCTCTTCAATCCTTAAGAAAGTTAAGAAAATTGGTTGGCCCCAAGCCTACACCAGGACTATAAACAAGAATGGCATTAGGGCAAAGCCGGGTCAAATCGGACCCACAAGACACACTAACTAGATCTCCCATATCTGTGGGAACCATTTTAATCACATCTCTCAGATTTCTCTTAGTTCCTTTACTCATGGAAACTTGAATACTGTACTCATTGAATGAGAAAAAGCCTGCCTATTTTCTGCAGTGTCTGATATAATTTCTTCTGTCAAACTGGGCAAATGCAGCACTCTGTGGGAACCATATAGTGGGGAAGGAAAAAATGTCAACTTCTGGGACTCAAACTCTCTAGGCCCAGAGGCAGGTCTCTATCATGTTGTGTGGTTGCCTCCAGTGCTGAGACCGTGAAGCCACTGGACATTCAAGTCATTTAAGTTAGGGCCCTTGATCTGGCCTCTGCACATCAAGCAGTCTTTGATTCCTTGTTGGCTATTTTTTTTTTTTTTTGGCAATTCTGATCTGGGCTACTAATTTGTGGAACTCCCCATCCTTGGGTCTTAGGTCTGTCTGGTTTGGGGTATGGGGGCCCTGGGGTGCATCTCTGCTCCAGTAGCCCTTCAGAGGTTTGCAGCAGCAACGTGTTCTTTAAATCTTTTCTTCCCTGATGAAACAGCCCCAGTCCCTTCAGCCCATCACCGGGGGACCCTCTTCACCTGTATCCCACAGGACCCAAAGTAGACGCCGTCAAAGCTCATCCCCAGTTGACTTGCTCACCTTGTTATATTGTCAGCCTCTGGGGAGCTACAGAAATTGCTCTAGAAAAGACAGTACAAACCAGACTAGTTGGAAGCCCATCAAAAGCTGTTGTCTGGCCTTTTCCCTTAATAGAAAAAAAGAGAGGAAAAAAGGGACTATTTTATACATTATGATTCTGCCATGTTAATAAACTGCCTGCTTACATGTTACTTGCTGTGTCATGGACAAGATCCTTTCCTTCCTCTTTACATTTTCATATAAACCAGAATAACATTGGTTCTTTTTCTGGTGTTTGTTTCTAAACTTTACAAAAATACGTCAAGTTTATAGCACAGCCTACTGCGAAGATTAAAGATCTTTGGTATTCTATAATAAATTATTTGGAAGAAAAAGCACTTACATTTCAGGACAATTATTGAGCCTAAGAGTTTAGGACTAATAGCCACACTGGAAGCTAATTTGAAATGCTGTTAATGGTTACTTTAGTGTGACGTTACTAGTTTCTTCATGTGACCCAATTCGTTTTTTAGATGATGGAAGAAGATTGAGTGAAATTTTGAAAAACAATTTAAAAAAATTAAAAATAAAAGCCAATTTTGTCACTGAGATGAATTTTACCAGGAGAAGTAAAGCAGCTGAGTTCTCTCTCAGCTCTGTGTATGGCTTATGATGTAGCCTGGGGTAAGGCACTTACCTCTCTGCCTCAGTTTCCTTATCTACCAAATAAGAGTGTCACCCTCAGTAATCCGAGGTTCCTTCAAACTCTTAAACTATGAGCAATGGTTCTGGACCTTTTCCTCCCAGATAGACACACACATGTGGGATCATGTTCCACTCTCAGGAGCTGTCTCGTGTGTGTGTGTGTGTGTGTGTGTGTGTGTGTGTGTTGTAGGTTATGCATAATTCCCAGTTTTCATCCCAATGATTCGCACTTTTACATCAAGAACCACAGCTCTGGAGAACTGTACAACTGTGGGCTATGTGCCACCTGGAAGATTATTTTAAATTTAAAATGCATCAATTTTTAAAAAAATTCATATACTTATATTCATAAGCTGGGGGGTCCAGTTATATATTCTGATAATTATCTTTTCTCCCAAATCTGCTTATGTAGTTCTGCCAAAATGAAAAAACAACCTCCTACAAACCTCCCCCTTAAGAAGTCTCTTGAAAGTAGAGCCCCTTGCTTTCTGGATGTCCTGGTCACTCTAAAAGCTGGACCCCTGCTGTCCTGCAGCTGCCTGCAGTGACAGGGTCTGTCCAGGGCTGATCGTGCAGCAACTTCTTGGAATTGAAAAGGAAAGCTGTTTGGTTTCCTAAAAGAGAGAAATGACTGCTCATATAACAAAGTCTAATTGATCACCTCAAAGCCCCTCTTAATGGCAATGAGACCCAGGTAGATGCCAAGCCAGGCAACCAGGCACCTGAAGGACCCACGCTCCCTTAGAGCAGTTCTCTTCGTCAGTGCGTGGAGAAAGAGCAGCACTCTGCCTGTCAGGAGCAAGGCTGTTAGACCAGTTAGCAGCACTTCACCCACCCAGGTGCTCCCACCTTCTGTAAGCAGCCACCTCCCAGACACGTGGCACTGATCTGGCACCTGCTGGCGTCCACGTGAGTCTCAGGCCCTCATGATGATGGCCTGCTCGCCTGCTCGCCTGTCTGCTGCAGCGCAGTGCGCTCAAGTGTCTGCAGCTGGCAGAGCATGTAACAGCCAGAGCCACATAGACATCAGAGCTGCACAGGTGTGCACGGCCCATCTGGCCACCTTCTCCGGGAAGGACTCGGTGTGAAACTGTTAGATAAGCAAGCTTCGACCCCAGATCCGGGGCTTCACGGGCAGACAGACCAGAAGGGCAAGTTAGGTTGACAAGGCTTAATGTCAAAGACCCAGATAGCTGTTACCTGGGTCTCCCCTGTCCCTTGAGATCTGACTAAGCTTGGCTTCAAATTCCAGTCTGTGGAAATCTGAATTCTAGGACTTCTGGGGATTTAGAGTCTCTACCTCAACTCTTCTATCTCTGGTCTCTTAGCTCAGGTTGCTTATGAAAAAGCATGTGAGCAAGGCAGACCTTACAAAGAATTGGTGCCACTGAGGAGAATCACATTTCCTGTTTCACAGTGGTCTAGTTAACAGACCATACGAGACTTTCCTGTTCTCGTAGCCTTATGCTCAAGGCGTGGTCAGAGGACCAGCAGCATCTGCAGAGCCTGGGTGCCTGTTGGAAATGCAGAAGCTTGCCCCCCACTCCAGGCTTGCTAATCAGAATCTAGATTTTGGCAGGATATCAAGAGATTCAGTTCATTACAGTGTGAGGAGCACAGACCTAGTCATTTTCTGTCACCTCAGCACAGGTGGAGTCTCTGTGCCTAGGCCCTCACTCTGTGAGCACCAGCCTTTTGTCTTCTCTCTTCCCCCTCCCTCCTCTGTCTCTCATTCTCTCATGTCCTCCCTCCCTGTCAGGAGCTACAACCAATTCTTCATGTCATGACAGAGCCTCAGAGCCAGTCACCACGTAGGACCTGATGATCTCTTTCACCAGCCCTCAGCCCTGACCCCAGCCTTAATCAAGTATTTGTCTAAACAAGGTCCCCTTCTGAGAGGGACTCTGACACCAAGCTACTTCAATAAAAGAAATCTCTCCATCTCATTACAAAAGATGTCCCAGATTTTATAGAGATATCTGGTTTCCAAACAGACCGCTAAATCAGTTCAGGATTACAAGCTCTCATGTGAGTGTTAGACCTGGGGGAACTGAGTCTTCAATGGGAAGTGACGCACTCAAGGTCATTTTGTGGTTATTGGCAGAGGCAGGACCAGAGAAGGTCGTATACTTGCCAGGGCAGGCTTCTCTGCACAACACCTCTTATCACTCTGCTTTTAACTGACCCTTAAGTGGCTACCAGATTCTCTTCCTGAGCAGTATCGGAGTCACCTGGGCAGCAAATATAGCAAGCACTGTTCAAAGAGCAGAAGAGGTGATACAGGCCCAGTTTGCCCCAATGACTTGCCTTTGCCCAAGCTGCTCCCTCGGGCTGAAATCCTCATTTATTCCCACCCGTCTGCCTGACCATCTTTGAGAGTGAACAGCTGGGACCTTCTTCTGGATTCCTCCAGACAAAATGAAGTACTGCTTCCTCTGTGCAAATGCACTGTGTAGCGTTTCTTCCATCGTATGTTGTCTCTGTTTTCCCAGCTCCTCCCCTCTGTGTAGAAGGCTCCTCGAGGGAGGCTGAGCTCCGCACTCATTACTGCACCATCGGTGCCCTGCACTGGACAGGCTCAGGGAATGCTAGTTTCCTTCCTCCTTTCTTTCCCTTGGAAATCCCTACAAATTACTGGTATCAGTCAAGTCCTGTTCTTAACTCAGGCCCTTTATCTTCAAGCATCTCGCCCCTTTTTGGACCTGGGCTGCCTCAGACCACCTGCCTCACACTGCTGCTCATCTCAGACTGGTCTCCCCTGGCCAGCCCTTCTATTCTCTTGCTAGCCAAAGGTTCCAGTTTGGCCACCAGCTACTAGTACATGACTCTTTTTTTGGATGCTATTTTATTTCTTTCATTATGATTATTTATCGAGGTCACATTTGGTCAGTAACATAAGTTTCAGTTGTATTATAATTTGATACCTATATACTCTGTTGCATGCTCACCACCAAAAGTTTAGTTTCCTTCCTTTACCATATATTGACCCCCTTTATCAGAGAAGAAAACAGATATTTAAAAGTGAACATATGTAAAAGCCACTAAGCTTCTGGACATTGGTCCTGGAGGTGATTCTGTGAATTTGACTCCAGAGACTTTTTGAGAATCATCCTACTGTCTAGACCTCGTCTGAAAAACAGTAGGTTTGACTCATTAGCTAGAGCTTGTTAGGAGGGTTGCAACTCACAAGTGGGTTATAATCAGTTATGAGATGCTTTGAAATTTTTTCATATAATCATTAAGGTCTGCCAGTGGTCATTTTAATAGAGAAAATTAAAGGTTATCCTATGACTGTCATTCCATTGTGTTCTGATGTGCTTCCTGGAACAGGAGAAAAGGCTTGGGACACACACCTAGGGATTGCTCCCCGGTTGTCTGTCCTGTGTGTCTCAACAGGCTAACCTAGAAGGTTCTTTCCGCTCCATCGTCTTATGAGCGATAAATCTTGGAGAAAAGACTGCTCTCAAAAATGTGAATTTCCAGGTCCCTCCTGTGATACGGCAGGTCCTCTTAGAATTTAAACCTCACTCAGGAACGCTTAAGTGGGTAACACTCTTCATTTTTCTCTCTTCCTCCTTGGCTTTACTTCAGGAAGCGAGAGGAAGAAAACAAGCGGAGAGAGGCCGAGCAGCAGAAGGGAAGGCTGAGTCCAGATTCCTGCAGGCCCCACGGCCCTCCCTGTCTGCCCAGCACCCAGGCTGAGCCCCGCAGGCAGAGTGGGGACCCCCACCAGCCTCCCACCAGCAACGTGGCCCAGAGCCCCGAGCAGAGAACCTGTGGAGGGTCTCCAGGCAGAGCCCCCCAGAAGGAGCAGCGTCTTTCCTCAGACGTACAGGGAACAGAGCCCAGAAAGCCAGACGGTAGGTGTATTGCCTTTGTTGTCCGGTGCCAACCTGTGGACTGTGGGCCCTTTTATTGGTGTATTTGGACCATTCACATTTAAGGTAATTATGTCAGCCATTTTATTGTTTATTTTCTATTTATTTCCTCTGCTTCTCATTCCTGTTTCTTTCTCCCTTCTTGAGGTTACTCAGACACCCTTTAGGATTCCATCTTGATTGATTTATAGTGCCTTTTAGTAGATCTCTATAGTTCCTGTAGTGGTTGCTCTGAGTATCACAATATACATAAGTGATTTACATAGTCTACTGGTATCAACATCCCACCACTGAGTGAAATGTGGGAACCACTTCCATTTAGGAACTTTTACCTTCCCCACCTTTAAATATCTTTGCTCGGTATCAGTTTTATAATTTTTGTTTCAATCATCAGATATAATTTATAAAACTCATGAGGAAAAGGAGAGTCTGTTCTATGTATCCATATTTTATTCTGTTTTGTCTTTCTTCCTGGTGCTCCAAATTCCTTTTCATTTCCTTTCTGTTTGAAGAACTTTTCTTTAGCCAATTTAAAGGTAGATCTGCTAGCAACAGAGCCTTTGTCTGAGAATGTTTTCATTTCATTTCTGAAGAACTGCGAAAGCAGATACAGACTTCATGGTTGGCACTTCCTTTAGCGCTTGACAATGACTGTGCCTCTTCCTTCTGCCTTCCCTGGTTTCAGATGAGAAACTCTGCCATTCAGATTGGTGTTACTCAGGAATGTTCTGGTAACACGCCGTTTCTCTCTGGCTGCTTTTGAGATTTTCCCTTTATCTTAGTTTTTAGGACTTTCCTGTGCTGTGTCTCGGCACGGATTGTTGGAGCTGTCCTGTTTGTGCTTGTGCTGGGCTCAGTAATTTTCTAGGAGGACTCAAAGATTTGGCACGTAGTTGTGCTCATGGCTGTGACATAGCATAACCAGAGGATACTAAGCAAAATCAGCTAAGGGAAAAGGTGTGATGCTCTGTGTTATGTTCATTCCTTTATTCATTCAGCCACCATTTACTGAACTCCCATGATGTGGCCACCATACTGAATTTCCTCAAGTTCTTTCTTAGCTTGGGGCCTTTGCATGTAACATATAAAGGTTGTGTCCTATGTCTAAAAGCTGTACCTTTTCAGATTCATATTTAACTTTACATTAAAATTATTTTTTAGTAAATTTCAATTTGAACTGAAATTCTGTTCTCTATCCATATGGATAAAAAGTGCCAAGTATTCTGCAACTGAATGACACAGTTCACTGTTCTCCAGACTTCAATAGCAATTTCTCTGCTCCTCCAGTCTTCACTAAGTCCCTTCATTGCCTTTTCAGCTTCTGCTCACTAGCCAGTCCCAAAGTCAGTGCCATGGGTTTCAGGTTTCTCTTAGACCAGCATCTCTCATTTTAGGCATCCGTTTCTGTGTTGGTTATCTCTTGTGACATTATAAACCACACTTACCACTCTGATTTTCAGTTTTCTCTTGTTTTTGGCTCCTGGAGATTACCTTTATTTTCTTGAAGGCACTATGGTGCTTTTAAAAGGATGTTTACTCTTATTTTAATCAGCATTTCTAGGTACTTGTAGTGGGAAGGCTTTCGGGTTATCAGCCTACCCTTGCTAAAAATAGAAGTTTTTTTCTAAACACAATCACCACTATCATTGTAATGCTATGGGACAGGTCTGAATATTTTATGTACATAAATGGGCTGACTTGCCCTACTATTCAAGTTTTGAACCATAAATATTCTTTCCCCTTTTCTTTCTTTCCCCAAGAAACATCCAGAGAACCTTCTAAAGGCCGATCTGCCTGTGTCCACTTCAGCCCCGCTGAAGGCAGTGATGGAAACAGGTGTCCAGGAGTCCCCTCTGCTGAGAAGCCCAGAGGTGAGACGGTTGGCGAGCAGCGGTGTGACAAGGGGAAAGGCTTCTCGAAGCAGCCCTCCTATGTCAGGGTGGCTGGGCCTGAGGAGAAAGGAGAGGACCCGGGCTGGGCAGCTGCAAGCCTCCCCCAGCAGGACGGCCACCGGAAGCCCAGCAGGCGGCATGACGCAGCCCCCAAGGCCAAGGGTGTCTCCCAGAAAAGGCGCGTTCAGGAGCTCAGAGGAGGAAGGTGCTCCCCAGCTGGGTCTAGCCGGCCTGGCAGTGCCAAAGGGGAGGCAGGCCATGCCGGGCAGAATCCTCTCCACCATCGGACACCGAGAAACAAGGTGACACAGGACAAGCTCGAAGGAGAGAACTACTCAGATCTGCCACAGAGGACAGAGGTGTTGAGGCCAGGAGTCAGGAAGCTGGGGACATCGACCCTGGCTGAGGATGGTCAGACACCCAAGGGGACTGACCCAGCTCCTGGGCCTCTCTCTGGGCAGAGCGTGAATATCGACCTTCTCCCTGTAGAGCTGCGGCTGCAGATAATCCAGAGAGAGAGAAGCAGGAAAGAGCTATTTCGCAAAAAGAACCAGGCGGCCGCAGTCATCCAGCGGGCCTGGAGGAGGTGAGGACACGGGCAGCCACGGCACCTCTGGTCGTGTGGTTGTCCCCATGCCCCCAGCATGACACCCGTGCTCTCCGGTGTTTTCTAGTGCACTCCGTGTGCTGGCGGGACAAGGCCAATTTAATTGAGCCTTCCTGTGAAATTCACACGTGTAGATCCTAGTAATTTACTGGGTAAGTTATTCTGAAGGTGTTTTTGCCAAGAAAGATAGGAAGCACCCAAGATTACTTGGTGTAAAGAAAAGAGCCCTCAGGTGAAGCTCTAACAGGTTCTCTGACCTTGGGCAGATCACTTGGCCTCCCTGACCCTCAGTTTGCTCATCTGGAACATGGGATTTAACAATGGCTACACCTGTCCTGTATATATAACAGGCTGTGGAATGAGGTAATGTGCTTCATAAATTCTAGAGCCCTGCACACATAGGTATTTCATTTTTCTTCTTTTTATGTCTTTACTATCAGGAATTGTCATACCCCCAAATACCTAAACCAGGGCCTGGCTATAGTGGATTGAGTGACTGAAGTTTATTACAAAAACCTGTGCAAGCATTGCTCAAGCTCAGAATGTGGAGTGGGTGCTGGGAGCAGGGGTGGGAGCTTCCTGAAATGCTGGGCCAGATACCTCCAGAGGGTCCTTTGCTGCAGGTTTTTACATATCCCGTGCTCTCCACACTGAGGCCCCACTCGGGCCTAAAGCCAGATCGGGCCTTCCAGTGCTGGCCGGTGCCCAGGGGAGGGCTGGAGCCGTCTCGACAGGTGGGAGTCATGTGGCCTCCATCTCCAGAGAGGAAGGTTGATGGGGAAACAAAGCAAGCAAATCGCTGCGAGCACAGGTGTGCCACATATCAACACGCCTGTCAGGAGATAAAAGGGCCAGTGAGCGCCTATGGCTGGCGGAGGGGGCAGGGAGTGAGAGGGGACGGTTCTCCTGAGGTGCAGGCAGGGAGAGGCCTCAGTGTCTATTGTGCCAGACAGCCTAACTCAGAGCCCTGCTTGCACAGCCTTTGCTAGTGTGGCCTTAACCTCTGTTCAAGCTCTTGGCCGTTTACCAGGTCAGCTTATACCTTTGCTCTCCTGGCCACACCAGGAAGCCGTCATGATACGGATGAGCATTTGGTCTCAGAGAGGAAAATGACTTGTTCCAGGGGTGCAGATCCAGCACCTGAAGCTGTGTCTGACTCAAGTCCAAGGGCCTTTCCCTTATTTCTCAGTAAAGGTCATGTGTGCTGTGGTCGAGATAATACAGGTTGCCCTGGCTGGTGTTGCTTAGTGGTTAGAGCATCAGCCCATGCACCAAAGGGTCTCAGGTTCGATTTCCCGTTAAGGGCACATACCTGGGTTGCAGGTTCACTCCCTGCCCTGGTGGGGCACGTGCGGGAGGCAACCAGTTGATGTGTCCTCACATCTCTCTCTGTCTCCCCTTTCCCCCTCTCTTCCACTCTTTCTGAAAAGCAAAGGAAAAAAATATCCTCAGGAGAGGGTTAACAAAAAATAAATTTTTAAAAAATGTATACATGGAGGCGGGGCAGGGAGGAGAAGAGGGCTGCCTGGCTGGTGCACACACTTGCCAAGGTGATGTCATTACAAGGGGATGTTATTTCTGTTGTTAATTCTAGTGGTTAGCATTTATTGGGCACTGATGCCAGATGCTGTGCTAAGGAGTTTTACACGTAGTATCAACTCACTTAATCCTCACAGTAACGCTGAGAGGCAGATACAGTCCTCTGCCCCGTCCACAGATGACAGCACAGCAAGGTTACCAACTCGCCAAGTTTCAGGGCTCTAAGTGCCTGCACCGGCTCTGCCTGGACAGCCGGCCTCTGAAGCCGCAGGAGGGAGTGGGCCTTGCTCCCCTCCGTGGGGAGTTCTGCCAGGGCCTGCACTGGCCGCTGTCCCAGAGGAACGCTTTATTAGGTATTTCAGCTGAAGCCTGGGACCTAAACAAGCCAAGTTTTACCACGTCAGGCCCACAGCTGCTCCCCCGCTGATACGACTCCCGTCAGAGGGGCCTCTGACTCCTTTGAAGAGTCGGGAGCTGACGGGTACTGTCAGTAAGTGTCCATAGCAGCAAATGAGCTTTCAGTCATTGCCGCAGGAACAGTGGGCTCATAGTCTGTGCCCACCTGGGGAGGTAGTCACCCAGCCCCCTCTGCTGAGACCTGGGGCATCAGCTCCCACAGGGCTCCTGGGAAGCTGCACGTTGGAAGTCCGTGTGTCTGGTGACAGTAAAAATACTTTTACTGATTCTGTTATAGCGTATACTTCTTCCATATTAAGGACAGGAGCCCAAAGTGCTGTCCTGGGACAGTATGTGTGGTGACACCTGACCTACGGAGCACGGTGGGTGTGCTAGGAACAGGGCTGGCACAGAAGGGCTGTCCATGTGGGCGGCTGTTACAGGAGATGTGTGGAGGAGGGCGAAAGGCAGGGGTGCCAGGATGGGGTGCACAGGTTGAACCTCGGGGCCCGGAGGAAATGAAGCTTAGTCTAAAAAATGTGTTTTATTGCCAGTCAAGCCTTGACTGTTTCAAAGATTGAAACCAAATACTGGACAAGCTAAACCGGGCTGGAAAGTTGCTGTGTAAAACACTTCCTTTTCACCTCAATGCGTGTAAGCCACCTTCCTGTCGGCTCTTCTCTGTGCGGAGCTCTTGTCCAGCAGGAATAAGTGGACCATGAGAGCCCCGAGTCCAGGCTGAAAGGACGAGTGGGCATGTTAGGTTTCTTAACCACCGGGAGTCAAGTTCTCCTTGGGAATGGGGGACCACTGGGGCCATCAGACTCTCAGCCTCCACCCCAGAGGAGATCAGGTGGAAGCTGTGCCCACTGACAGCGGAGCTGCTGCAGCTTCAGCCAACACCTGGGCTTCCCAGCCAGTCCTCCGCCCGGAGAGCAGAGGGCGTGGGAGACGCTTGGCATCTCGGGGAGAAGGAACTGAACTAGGGGGCGGTACTGCCCCTAACTCTAGCTTTTCTATACTTGGCTTTTTGGAAGTGGGGTACATCTAGTAGAGGGATGGCACGGTTTCGCTCCAGGTAAAGAAAGGAAGTCTTGTGGTTCGACTGAAATCGGCCTTTCAGGGCAGGAGGGGGGGGCGCACCGGGTGCCGCAAGGAGCTTTTAGCAGACTTGGGAAGGTTATTTCCGCTTGGTGTGCCGTAAAGTCGGGCATGGGGCCCGCTGCCCTCGCAGCCCCCCGGGGGCTCACCAGGAGTAGTCGGTCAGCTGCAGAGAAGGAAGACTGATGCAGCTTCCCTGCAAGCTCCAAGGCAGCTGTGCTCAGTATGAAGTTTGGGAGTGCACGTGGGATGAACACCGTCAAATAACACTAGACAAATAGAGCCATCCCCTGCGTGTCCCTGGCCTCTCCCACCCCAGGCTCCACCCTCCAGCAGAATGATCTTAGTAAAGAGTAAAATACAGCTCTTACCTGTGCCACCATTCTTAAGAACCAGTCCCCACCAAGAGCAGAGTACAGACCAAAGCCTTAGCCGTATTTGGCTGGCAGACCAGACAGCACTGAGTTTGAATGTTGGTCTCTGCTGACTAGCCGTGGGCCTTCCACGAGTTACTCAGCCTCTCCACCTCGCCCCAGTTTTATTGAGACAACTGACATACAGCACTGTGTAAGTTTAAGGTGCACAGCATAATGATTCAGCTCACACATATTGTGAAATGATCACCACAATGTTAGTTACATCCATCATCTCACAGACTTTTTTAAATGGAAGGTTTTATTTCCCTGTGATGAGAACTCTTAGCATTTGCCCTCTTAACTTTCATACGTACCATACAGCAGCGTTAATTACAGCTTCCATGTTATACATTACGTCCCCAGGACGTATTTATCTTATAACTGGAAGTCTGTACATCTTGACCACCTCCACCCAGTCTCCCCTCCCTCCACCCCTGCCTCTGATAGCCACAAACCTGATCTCTTTCTCTGAGTCTCATATTTTGGTGTGTTGTGTGTTTTGTTTTTTTTAACATTTCACATGTAAATGAGATAATACAGTATTTGTCTTTCTCTGTCAGCTTTCTTTCACTTAGCATAATACCCTTAAGTTTCATCCATGTTGTTGCAGGGTTTCCTTCTATTTTATAGCTGAATAATATTCCATGGTCTATATCACAACTTCTGTCTCCATTCGTGTGTCGGTGGACACTGGTTATTTCCACCACCTGGCTATTGTAATGCTGCTGTGAGCTCGAGGGTGTAGATGTCTCTTCAACATACTGTTTTAATTTCTTCAGTTATATACCCAGGTGTGGTAATGCTGGATCATATGGTAGTTCTACTCACACCTCGTTTCTAGGTCTCCCATCTCAAACAATTCGGTTCTCAGAAAAAATGTCTGTTGTTGAGCCAAACTTTGGCTTTTGACCTAACAACCCTTTCATGCTGATACCTCATCATGACAAAAAGCATCTCTCAGACAGCAAAGGAGAGAATGCTTTTGTTGCTGGTAAAATCAACAATTAGCACAATTTTAAAACATAAAGCGGCCACCAAGAGTGCTAACGTTGCTAAGGGTGTGAAAGAAACAGTTTTCACAGGCAATTGAAGTAGGAAAACTGTTGTTGATTTGGATAAACAAAAGCACTTAGCCAGTGACAGCATTTCAGACAGGGATTTATGAACAAGTGAAGATGCTGCATGCTGACCTGCAAGACAGCCCTGGAACAAGTGCTGAAAGTGATTCGTTTAAGGCTAGTAGGGAGTAGTTTCATAAATTTAGGAAAATAAGTGTTTATTTGTAGATTAAACAGTACATTAATTTTTGTGAGTGGTGTAAGATAGGGATGTAGTTTCATTCTTTTACATGTGAGTATCCAACTTTCCCAGCACCATTTGTTGAAGAAACTCTTTTTCCATTGAGTATTCTTGACTCCCTTGTCAAATATTAGTTGACCGTACATGAATGGATTTGTTTCTGGGATCTCAATTGTGTTCCATTGGTCTGTGTGTTTTTATACCAGTACCATACTGTTTTGATTACGACAACTTTAAATATTGCTTGAAATTGGGAAGTGACGCCTCCCACTTTGCTGTTCTTTCTCAGGATTATTTTGGCTATCCAGGGTCTTTTGTGGTTCATACAAATTTTAGAATTGTTTGTTCTACTTCTGTAAAAAAATTTTTTTTTTAAATGCCATTGGAATCTTGATAGGTACTGCATTGAATTTATGGCTTTGGGTAGTGTGACATTTTAACAGTATTAATTCTTCCAATCCATGAACACAGGATAGACACTTTTCCATTAATTTGTGTGTTCTTCAATTTCCTTCATCAATGTCTTAGAGACTTTTCACCTTGGTTACATTTACTCTTAAGCATTCTATTGTTTTTTATACTATTGTGAATGGGATCCTTTTATTTTTTTTCAGATGTGTTATTAGTGTATAGAAACACCACTGATTTTTGTATGTTAGTTTTGTCTCCTGCAAATTTACTGAATTTGTTGATTAGGTCTAACAGTTCTTTGGTGGCATCTTAGGATTTTCTATATATAAAAAATCCTGTCGCCTGCAAAGTTTTATACCTCTCTTTCCAATTTTGATGCATTTTACTATAACCAGAGAATTCTACATTACCTTATGTTTTTATGATGTTAATTAGCATCCTTTTACTTCCACTTAAAAGACCTCCCTTTAACACTCTGTAAGGCAGGTCTCGTGGTGATGAACTCTTTGAGCTGTTGTTTGTTTAGGGAAGTCTTTACCTCTCCTTAATTTCTGAAGGACAGCTTTGCCAGGTATAGAGTTTTTGGTTGGCAGATGTGTGTTTTTCAATACTTCAAACATACCATCTCATTCTGATTTCTGAAAAGTTTCTGTTGAGAAATCTGCCATTAGTCTTATGTCAGTTCCCTTGTATGTAACTTCTCTCTTTTCTTTTGCTGCTTTCAAAATTATTTGACTTTTGACAATTTAATCATAATGTCCTATTCAGGTCCAACCTATTTGAGGTTCTTTGGGCCTCATGAATCTGGACGTCCATCTGTCTTCCCAGGTTTGGGAAGTTTGCAGTCATTATTGCTTTAAATATACTTTCTGTCCCTTTCTTTCTTCTTCTGGAATTCCCATATGTAGATATTATTTCTTTTAAATGTGTCCCGTAAGTCCTGCAGGCTTCCTTTTACTCGTTTTTTATTTCTCTAACTGGGTAATTTGAAATGTCCTGTCCACTAGGTCACTGCGTGGTCAAGTCTGCTTTTGAATTCAGTTTCAATTCAATTCTCTCTTGAATTCTTCAGTCGTATTTTGTTTGGTGCTTTTTTTTGGTGGTTTCTATTTCTTTGTTGAACTTCTTCCTATTTTGTTCATGCATTGTCTTCCTAATTTTGTTGTCTATGTGTTCTTGCAGTTCACTAAACTTCTTTAAGATATTATTCTGTATTTTTTGTCTGACAGTTCATAGAGCTCTATTTCTTTAAGGTCAGGTATCAGAGATACTTGTTTCTTTTGGTGATGTCATGTTTACCTGATTTTTCATGATTCTTGTTTACTTAAGTTGCTATCTGCACATTTGAGTAAGCAGTTTCCTTTCACAGATTTGCTTTGACAGAGACAGTTCACCAATCAGCTCAGTTGGGTTTCTGGATGTGTCTGCTCATTAAGCTCCTGGGCAGCTGAGGCTTCTGTCTCTTTTTGGACGGGGCCACTGCCAAAGTTCTGGGAGAGGGGTGCAGTTGCTAAGAACAGTTGGATAGGACTACTGGCTTGGTTTCCTGCCCAAGCAAGGCTGTAGGATGAGCTCTGTGGTTGCATGGGTTGTCTGATCAGGCTTAATAGTCAGTTGGGACTGGGTACTATACTTAGCAATAGGCAGGGCTGTGAATTAGCTTTCCCGCCCTGGCAGGGAAGCAGGACAGGCCCCCCAGCTCAGTGACTGGGTACTCTAATCGGGCAAGACTGCACGGAATTCTCCGGCCAAACAGCCACTGATTTTGCTCTGCAGACAGAGAAAGCCATGGGCTGTGCTCTTTGTTCAAGTACCACTGTAAGAAGGACTGTTGGGTGGGCTATGCAGGTTCCTCTGTGCTCTGATTAGGTTCCCTGGTAGGACAGGCTGTATTCAGCAATGGCTGGGGATATAAATTACTTTCCCTGCCCAGGCAATGGGAGTACTGATCTCTAGGGGCAGCAAGGCTCTTTGATTGTGATCTTGATTCAAGCTGACCCCAAGTTCCCTGCCTGAATGGTGCTATTGGCCTTGTTCTGCAGATGATCAGCTGTCTGTCATACTCTCTGCCTGAGTGTCGCTGGGTTACGCAGCTTCCAGGTGGTCTGGCCAGCATCTCTGGTTAGGGAGGGGCCAGGAGCTGTAATCAGCAGTGAGTTGAGCTATAACTGCCTGAGTGAGGTCAGACTAGGCCCCAGGGTCAAGATTCTTCATTTAAGGACCTAAATCAGGTAGACTTGCATGCTCCTGAGTTCCCTGGTCAGCCTGTGTCACCATCTTGGCTCTGCATATGAGCAAACCACTGGTTGGGACTACTGCTTGGATGCTGCAGGTGGGAACTCAGTCTGCAAAGATCCATGTGCTGGTTGTTGCAAGTTCCTCCCCTCTTCTGTGTCACAGTCAGATTCCCTTGTACTCCTCACAGGGCGAGAAGCAACCCACAATGTTGGGGCGCTGGATGTCCGCTCTGGGTTCTCTTTTCCTAATGGAGGAGCTGTAGGCTCAATGTAGACCTCAGTGTGGTGTTACGCTGGCCCGAGGGAGGGGCAATGCTGTCATCATGTAGCACTCCTCTTACCCTTTTTATATGGTCTGTCTTGGTCTCTGGTACAGGGGGGACAAGCCTCTAGATCCTAGAAATCCCATATTCTAGGATCTTCTCAGTGGTGTCTTGTCCATGAACAGTTATTAGTTGTTCTTTTGATGAGGGAGAGTGAAGTTGGGAATGACCTATGTCACCATCTGGGTGATGTCACCTCAACTCAGCCTTTATCAGACTCATAACATCTGCCTCACAGATTTAGTTTCAGGCTTAATCATAGGGAAAGTGCCTGGTATACAACAGGTCCTGAACAAATGTTGGCTTCTTCCAGTGTAGCCCAGCCTTCCAACCTCCTTCCCTCACTAAATAGACAATGCTTCTCACACATCTCTTACTGACTTGCCTGCGCAAATGCCCATACCTCTCTGCGCATGCCCATCCTGCTGCCTAGAACGCCCTTTTCTGATTGGCTAAGTTTCTACTCATCCTTTAAAACCCAGCACGAAGATCAGCCTTATAGTCTTAACAAACCACTACAAACGATCAGTTCCACATCTGTCTATGCTATCGAGCTCCTCGCTCTCTGTACTTTTAATACTGTATTTGTTTACACATCGGCCTGTCCTGTCTGAGGGCAAAGACTCATCTTACTGATCCCTTATTCAGGAACCGTTCGATGGAAAAAGCCAGAATCCAACATACTGCTACTGAAATTAGAATGGGAGCTTGAAGGAATCTCCCCAGTTCAACAAATACTCTTCCTATAGCTTCTAGGAACCTTAAGAAAATTTAGTTTTCTCAGTACTGTGATTTAAAGCCTCTCCCTTCTCTGATCTCGCCAGCTACCAGCTCAGGAAGCATCTGTCCTACCTTCTGCGTATGAAGCAGCATGGAGCCAGAGATATGGACAGGTGGCACAGAGAGTGCATGGCATTGCTCCTCCGGGTCTGGAGGAAGGAACTGGTACTAAACCCCCCAAAGACCACTGCAGTAAGCAGGACCGCCAAGAATCCATCCAAGAGCAGCTCGGGCACAAAGTCCTCCAGGCACTCAGTGCTCAAGCAAATCTACGGTAACTGTCTTTCTAGGCACTCTGTAGTTTACAAGCACCCCCAGGGTTACATCAGAATCTGAAATGGGATTTCATTGCATTGGGCAAACCTCCTTTCAGGTAGGAACTTTAATATACTTCAGTCACCAACAGAATCTCAGCACCATGTTTAGTGCCTCCCTTCCAGAAATTCCAGATCATAATTGGTTTGAGATGAGGCATTCTGGCATCTCGACCCAGAGAGCCTTCTAGCCAAGAGATTTTCTGCTGGGCTTCATAACTGAAAGGCTTACCACTGCAGCCTCTCCAGGCCACTACTTGGGTCTTCCCCTGACTTGACCAATTTGGAGGACTCGAAGCACAGGCCATCACTGGAACTGTAGGTCACTTTGCTGAGATAGTACAGGGTTGCCTATCTGTGGGAATGACCCAAACCCAAGCATTACAGGAAGTACTTGTTTAGCAGATGAACTGCTGCAAATTAAAACAAACTGAGCAGAGAACAGGTTCCCCAACAGAAAAAAAATTGAACCAAAGCACCTTTAACAGATCTGTGGCCCAGGCAGCAAAATTCCAGAACTCACCCCTTGGCCTATATGGTATTTCCACACCACATCCAATTAGGCCGACACTTGCAAGCTCAAGCCTTCACTCAAGGAATTCAGAACTTGGTCAGGCCACTGCTGTCATTGGTGAGATAGATGACCATTGTTGGTTGATTTCAGGTTGTTCTCAAGAAGGGAAAGTGCATCATCCCACAAGATCTTCAAAAGCCCATTCTGTGCTGCATCTCAACTCAGGTAAGGCAGCCACTGGCAAAGTATGTTGGGAAGACAGTGTGGGGAAACACATTTCCTTTTTTATTTCATCCCCAAAGACAGAGAACTCACTCCCAGGGGTTTCCAATGGCCACTTGATTTCAGGTAGACAGGTGTTTTTCATGCCCCTTTCATGGAATTATTACTGCAGTCAACATCTGTCTCCATAAGAGGCAAGTTATTTTTATGCCCAAAGCTTTGTTAAAATCACCTCCAGTGGAACAATAAATGGTAGCTGCTATTGCTCACCTCAGCTTATTCACATAAAGGAAGGGGAAGTGGAAGTACTGTTTTTCTTCAAAGTCATACCTTGGGAGTTCTTGTTCCATTTTGGTTCCACATTAAGCCCACCTCCTTCCTAAAGATGGGAAGAGATCCTCAACCACAAATCCTGGCTTTCGCCTTTTAGGGCCTCACAAGGAAGACACTAATATTTAATAGCATATCCAGCGCAGGCTCAACTGTGCACACTTTTGCTTATACAGGAGCAGCTCAGGGAACTTTCTTTTCAGCTGCAAAACAAGGGTGTTTTACTCAGGGCCCCTTCATTCACACCAGCATTAAGTTTGGGTGATAAGTTCAGTGCTGTCAGCAGTTAATGCCAGGTCCGGTGTTCCTCGTGGGTGACTATGACAACACGCTGCCCCCGTCCTCCCCGATCCCGTCATCCTGCAGGACAGAGTGCAGCTGGGAAGGTGAACAATGACTGTCAGCATGAACTTTAACATTCATTTAGTTTTCAATGGGGAGGGGGGGGACTTAAGAAGTAGGGGGAGAGTAATTACTGCCAAATCTTAAGAGTCAGGCAACTCATGTAACATAGGCAGGCTGATCAGGGAATGGTGGGTGGGGTAGTTGGGAACTTTCAAAGGAATTAAGGCCCATAGTTCTATGTGAAAAAAAATAATCATTATACTTGAATGAAGGACAGATTCCAAAACAGAACTGTCAGATTTAACTACCAGACAAGCAGCATTTAGATAAACATCATAAACTAGAGCATTTTTTTTACTTTGTCTCAAGAGAAAAATCCAGTACTATGAGAAATCTTTAAAAATGAAGGTGGTTTAGCAGTATAAAAGGTTTTTAAAGGACAACTCAAAGAAATGCACAGTGGTTTCCTAAGACCTCATGTGAACAGTTTGTTTTCCCTACACACGTCATTCTGGCAGGCTTAAAAACAGACAAGGCTTAGAGAATCTTTCCCTAAGCCTAAACCTGGGGCGACACCAGCTTTTCTTAGGCTCACTCACCCCCACTAACCGTCAGCCAGCGAATAAGGTGGATGGTCGCAGAGATGCTAGCTACAGTTTAGCTGAAGCCTGTGTTTCATACAGAAAACATGTCTAAGTAATTTCCACAATATGGGTATGACTTGAACATACATGTAAGTTTCTGCAATGTGAAATCACAGATGTCAGACTGAACAAAAAGAAGAAATCTAACTTTGGTCTTCAAACGTTGACTAGAAATGTTAATTCATTTTTTGCTTTGAGAATTCAGTAGAGTTAAGGATCTTCTGATTTTGCTCACTGTTGTTTAGCAGACGGAAATGGTTTGGCACACTGTAGTATTCAGATATTTGAGTGAAAACTGTTGCTCCCAACCTCCAACATGGGGAGAGGCTTTGGAGGTGCCCTTACCTCTTATAAAGGAGCAGAAAGTGAGCTGGAAAGAGCAAAAGGAACAGCATCCATGGGCTGTTTCTCTACACGTATTCAGGAGACAGCAATCCCTGTTCTCTACTCTTCCACCCACCCCCTGCAAGTTACCCACAAATAGCAGCATAGTAATGATGAGAGTGTGTGTTTGTGTATATACATACATGAACAGGCTCTCCTGTATTTTGTGGTCCAGCTCTTTAAAAATAAAAGAACTTCCTTAAAAAAATCCATTCCAACGAATAGAATAACCATGGCTTAAGTGATTACTAGTAACAGTGCCCTGTTGTATGAAGAATATTCCTGCCCACCTAGAGCAGGGCATGCAGATGAAACCTCAAGACTTGAAAGAGTAAAGCAGCCGAAAAACATGCCCAAGTTCCAAACAGCAGCTCACTTTCAAATAATTTTATTGAAGTAACAGTAATCAAAACGGGAGAGAAAAAGAAAGACATATGTTTTTAACTTTTTAAAAGTACTCACCTTTCATGTTTGCTTCTTTGCTCCTCAGAAAGTTAGGAGCGCATAGCATTATGGCCTCAGCAAGGTCTTAACCGTTTGGGGCCTCAATATCCTCACTTGTTAAATGAGAGGGTTGAGTACACCACCTATTTTTCCAACTGTGGCTTCCTATAATTTTATAATTTCAAAGTCATATAAAGGCCTAGAAGATCCATTTGAAGTTTGATATGCCTATCAGTCTATCACCTGAAGTTTTCAAAACAAATTTTCTAGAATGGACTATAGCCAAGTATGTGGCACATGCAGTTAGAAGATATGTATGTGTATATGTAAGTTTATATTGTTATATTGGGGAGGTGCACTGAGAAAGATACACGTTATTCCAGGCTGACTGAAGGTTCGCACCCACTCCTTCACTCAAGATTCTTAAGAGATGTCATGTATCTTTGAGACGACGGAAAATGCAAGGCTGATAAATCATCCTGTCTCCACGATACACTGGCCATCACCTTTTTCAGCACCATGTATAATCCAAAACTAAACCCTTTTTTCCTTACCTCCAGTCAACTCTTACCTTCAGCATTAAAATTAGTAACTTGAATATCTACCTGGTATTTGTTTTTAACAGTGAGCAACTTGCAGTGTATACACCTTCTTGAGAACAGTGGAAGATCAAAGAATTTTTCTTATAACCTGCAATCAGCTACTCAATCAAAATACAAAACAAAGCCTTGACTGCCTATGAAGGAAGACTGTGTCCGGAATAGCTAGTACATAGCTAATTCTCTGCTGATTTTCTTTTACATCTTGGGAGAACTTGAATATCTGTGCCTGAAGCCTTGTTAGCCTGAAAATGTGACAACTGAAAGAAAACGTCGGAATTTCTTCCTGCTCTTAGCCAGCACTGTTTGGATATTATTGTAACCTGTGCTAGGAAGGCCAGGGTAGACTATGCCTATGCAAAACTGCCTAGCTGTCTGCCTCCACCTAGAAAGGAGAATGTATAACTCAGTCAAGTCCAAGTAAAACTAAGAACACGGGGGCTGCTGGGTTGGGATTCCTGCCAGCCAGTTGGTGCAGGCCTGGTTTTTTGGCGTCAGTGAAGAACCTAAATGAGATGGGGAGGAGCCTGTCCTACAGTAGCCACCTTCATTTCACTATTTTCCTGGAATCTCATCCAACAAATTTCATTACAGACACCACGTCCTATTATTCCAACATTATCAGTTTTAAGTTTTAGACCAGGATCATGATCTAGTGTTTGCTTTTGGAAATTATCTGTAAGACCACAGTAGGTGCTCTGTTCACTGCTGTTGGCCCTTACACTTTACAGTTCGTGTTAGCCGCTGAAAGCCACAGGCTGCTACGCCCTCCTATGAACGGAGGTACTGGTATCACACGACACCAAGGAAATCAGCCAGACCACTGATGCACAAGATATAGATTCAGGCCTTAACATTCCACTTGCATTTTCTGATCAACCTGCAGAGGCGAGCAATCATATCAAAATGCCATTCCTGTGCCACTCTGCTAACTACACAGAGCTAAGAATACCTGGTTTAAATGAAATCTAGTGATTGAGGGCTTTTTCACTTTTTTAAGGGCAAAGCTAATATAGGAATGTAGACAGGCATAAACAGGGACATGGTAGGCTCACATGTACTTCTAGGACTGCTTCCATTTTCTTAAGGTTACTGTTGCCCTTGTCCTGACAGTAAGAGAGATAGGAAGCAATAAAATGTTAATTCCCTTGATTTTTTAAAAACAGTTTGCTAATTAAATTATTTCATGATTAGAAAAATGAATATATCATAGAAATCACGATATATAGCTGGTAATTTTTGAAGAACTATAATAAGTTAGAAAATCATTAGTAGAAAATCACTTTGAAAGTAATTGTCGTAATCAGACCAACCACCATTTAGGTATAGGAAAATCTAAAACAACTGTAGCACTGTCTTAAAATCTTGCTCCTGCACTGAGGGCTTCAGAACCTCTGTAAATAACAACTCCCTAGTGAGAAGCTCATGTCATCATGGATAAGATAACCACCCCCAAACGAAACAAAAACTGGTTCCTGTTGCTACTGAATAAACTGGAACTGAGAACATAAAAAATGAGGTTTGCCTATTTGGGATCACAAAGATTTAGCTGATTTCTTGGTAAATACTAGACGGTACCATGTTATCACTCTGAATTTTGTAAATATTTAGTTCCTATGAAATGTAAAATATGCTGCCACGTATCACATGCTAGTCCAGGAAGCCAGCCTGTATTGTTTTCCTACCTTAGTGCAAAAGAAGGTTCATAAACAACTTCTTTAAAAGTTCAGCTTTAATGACAAACATTTATTACATCAGTCTCTCTTCAAAATTAGATGTGAATAAACAATTTTAAACAGGAAGTGCCATGGTGCCTCTTTCATATACTGTATTCACCACGCTGGGCCCCTGAGGATGCCCAGTGACATACACGTTAAAGCAGTAATGTAAGTCTGTGAGCCACTGCTCTTGAACACCTCCACTCTTCAAAGTCTGCAGAGAAAAACAAGAGTAATTTGAGAATTCTACTAAGACTGCTATGCTACCTGAAGTGTTTTTCACATCCAAACATCTCAGAGCCACTGCAAAAGTATCCTCATCTGTAAATCACCACAGGAAATCTTATTGGAAAAGGACCTCTTAATTAGGCATTACTAGGCAGTGAAAATTCTAGTTACAAATGACACACCGGTTTCTCGTTTGGTTCCCACCCACATATGCTAGGAACTAATGAAATTTCACTACCCACCATCCCTACACTCCAGACTTCCTCCCTTTGGCATTCTAGAGTCTCTCGATCTGTGTACAGGGCTGATGACAATTTCTGTCATTCCCTTCCTTATGGAGGTGGGTTGATTGTCCAACCTCAGAATGACCCAAATTTTTGACTGTCCTCCCACTATTTCTGAATTACTATTACATACAGCAATTAATGACCCCCCAATCAAATATCTATACCAAAAAAAAACCCTCCCTAATTCTTCCAAACTAAAAACACCAAAGGAATCTGATAAGAAAACTCCACCCACCTTCACCCCCCAAAAACACACACCTGAACAAAGAACCAACCATTAGACAAAGTTGAAGCCTGCAACTTCCTTTCCCTGACTTCTTAGTCTTCAGAGAACTAGAAATTGGCCTGGTTTATTTCTGCTAAATAATTTCCTAATGACAGTTAACATTTGTTGAGCAATTAAATGTCAGCTACACTAAAAACTTTACTTGGCTGATTTTTATTAATGGTCCCCCAAAACCAACAAAGTTACTATTAGTCCCATTTCTACACCTAGGAAAACAAGCTTGGATTAAGTTAAAAAAAAAACTTGCAGAACTATCACAGTTAATCAACAGTCTTTATTAGAATCCAGGTAGCAGTGACTCTGAGGCTTGTACCTTTTCCAACTAAGCTGCCTACCACCTTAATTCAGTTTGAATAGTTTAAAGTTTTCGAAGCTGATTCTGGGGTCAAAGAAATCCCACAGATTAAGTGACAGTCAGGGACTAGACTACAGGAGAAACCCAGGAAATCACCACACAGGGCTTAATTCCAGGAGTTGGTCAATGAACAGGAATCCTATGCACCCCCAGCCCTTCCCATGAATCCTTGTTCCACGCTTCTTACCGTGATATTCTTGATGATCTGCTGCACCAAGATGGCATTCGTCAACATGTGAGTCCTGAGGGGTGCGTGCTGAAGCAGCAGACGAAGCAGCTGGCCCACAACAGGCAGCTCCTCAGGAGCAGCTCTGTTCACACGCAGGCTCTGCAGCATCAACCTGAGGACTCGAGGCAGGAGAGCCAGGACGGAGACACATACCCCCCACAGCTTGTCCCTACAATAAAAGCAACAAAAATGAGTTGGTGAGCCAACATGTATGAGAAAAGTACCGTTTCTACAGTTCCCAAAACTGAAAATGTCCTTTAAGAAACATGGTGGTGTCTCCTTGCACCATACAATAAACTCAAAATGGATTAAAGACTTAAATGTAAGATTCAGAACCATGAAACTCCTACAAGAAAACATAGGCAGTAATCTCTGACTTTTCTCTCGGCAATATTTTTTTCTGATATGTATCCCCGGGCAGGGGAAACAAGAAAGAGGAGGAGGAATCCATCAAACTAAAAGCTTCTGCACTGCAAAGAAAACTATCCACAAAATGGAAAGACAACCCACTGAATGGGAGAAGAGCCCCACCTGCTCCCAAAATAAGGGAGAATTCCTGCACCAGGAAAACAGAGCCAAATGTGACTGACAGGAACTTTACCACCAAGAACAAGCAAGAATGTCAAAGAGCCAAGGAAAAAGCCAGGTTAGATCAAAGACAACAAAACAATAGCTGATGAAATAAAAACTCAATAGGAGGGTTAAATAAAATTAGCGAAGTAGATGTTCAGAGATAGAGGACAGAATGGGAAGCTCCCTATGTGTAAAAGGACTTTTTAGAAGATAATAGGGGAGGTAACAGTCAGAAAAAGTAACAGTATCTCCAAGACCTGAAGGAAAAAAAACACCAAGTCTTCAGATGAAAGGAGCACGCTAAGTCTCAAACCTATGCCAGATAAGTCCGGATCTGCAACACAACAAAGATAAAGGGAAACCAGTGAAAGTGGAGAAAAGATCACTAGCTACAAACCAAGAGGGCTCAGTCACACAGATTTTTCATGACTAACAAGCCTGGTGGACAACAGAGTAGTTTCTTCGCAGTCCAGTAGCCACTGTTTTGAAGAACTCGGGTTGGAAAAGCATGATGATTTTTTGGCCAGCACTTGTGAAAACAAAGGCTCCCAGTAATTTGACTGGCACTTATTATTTGTAATCTCACAAACACCTTCTCTAAGGGGTAGGTGTAGCCTGAAAGGAAATTTAAGTACAGGCATACCCCACTTTTTAAAAGTTCACATTACTCCACTTTGCTGTTACAAAAGACCTGTATTAATGCCTGTTTTTGCTAACCAAAAGATATCCAAAGAGTTTCACTTTTACAAGGTGAAATCGAAATAGTGTTCAGTATCTGTTTTGCAGCAATGCACACCTGAGCAGCAAAAGTTGGGCGACCAAGCTCCTCGGGCAGCTACACTCAGCATCAAGCCGCCATAGCTTTGAGCTGTGTTTGTGAGCATGTGTGCTTTATCTCCATTTATTTTGTGCATCCATTAGAAGATGTGTCCTAAGGTATCAGAAAAGCCTAGGAGAGCTCTTAAGGTGTCATGCTTAGTGTATAACTGGATGAAATTAAGCATTTTGATAGTGGTTGTGTGTGTTGAATTTGTGTCTGGGAACACTCAAAAATTTTTCCATATAAATGAATTGTAATTTCTTAGCTTTGTGCATTTTGGTTTATAAGTTTTCATAGGAACACTACTTTTGCATAGGAGAGGAAACCTGCATCTAAGACTCTGGCTGCCAATAATTCCTTGTGACTAAGTAATGTCAACCCAAGAGACGCACAGGGTCCTGGTAATATCAACCTTTTCAATACCCAGTATAAAACACTTTTAAAGCAAGGATTTTAAACAGGCAAAAAGTATTACATACACTGAATTTTGTTCAGTCTAGCCACATAAAGTCAAAACATGATGTACCTCTGAAGAAACTACAAAAGATATTTGAAACTTATTAAAGTGTTCAAGAAAACGGCTATGTTTCAAGTGACAAGAAATGACAAACAGCAATATACACATTTCGTAAGTGGGGGTGATTATAAAATTTTTAGAACTCAGAAGTTCCTTGTTATTTAGAAAGCCTTCTATTGATGTATCAAACATAAAGTTTGATGATACGTAAGAAAAATACCATCAAACCTGTATGTGTAAGGTGTACAGTGCACAGTGTATTTACAGTGAAATTCACAAAGTTTTAAATACACACAGTCAGCTGAAAAAATCCAAATGCTGTTGACAGTAAAATGGGTACATTATGGTACATTTGTATAACAGAATACTACAGAGCATGGGTACTGGGCCACAGCCCATCCAGTTCACTGCCTATATTTGTAAATAAAGTTTTACTGAAATACAGCCACACCTATTCATTTATGTATTACTTGCTTGCTTTCACACTACAAGAGTAGAGTTGAGAAGTTCTGATGAGATTTCATACCTCAGAAAACCTAAAATATTTACTGAGTCTTTACAGAAAGAAATTTGCTAACCCCTGGTATAAAGAAACAAAAATGAATGAAATAAATTTCTGCATCAACATGAATGACTCAATGATGAAAATCAAATCACAAAATCCTTTTATATAAAATTCTTAAAAATACGCAAGAGCAAAACAATGTTATTGTTTACAAATAAATGCACATAAAAATTTTAAATAAAAAGGAAGAAGGTGATAAACCCAAAAGTGATCTCTGGGGTTGCAGAAGAGAAATGTAACTGTGGAGAATACATGGAACAATGTTCTATTTCTGAACTGGAAGGTTGGTTAAATGAATGTTCAGTTTAAGCTTACTCTTTAAACTATATAAATGTTTTATACAATCATGTATATTTTTATGACATCTAAAAGTTCAAAAAAGACTAGAAAGGCAAACATCAAAAATTTTTCTTTTCTTCTATTTATTCATCTGTTAGATATTTTAAAAACCTCCTGCAATGAATTTTAATGGGTATACCATTAAGAACATAAGCATGAGAACAGCTTTTTAAAATTAAAATGAAATATTCCAAACTATCCTAGAATCTTTAGTCCAAATTTCAGATAGGAACAAAAGTATTGATTAATTGTAACAGTAGCATCTTAAAACAATTTCCTTAAATCTAAGAACTTAAAATTCCACTCTGGCTAGTTCTAATGAAGCCCAAAGCAAAATACAAAGGCTTGTACTAATAAACTCATCCTTCTAAAGGTAGAATTTCTTTTGTTACTAGACTTATAGCAATGTTAATAAGGAAAGCTCTCAAAAAACTTTACAATGCTATCTAACTTTTCAAGTTTGTTATTTAAAGGAAAAAATAAATATGAAAAATTCTCACACCACAAAGGGTATTCATGAAAGAACAACAAAAAAGCTCTGGTGATGGAAGAAGACTTGACTTGGGGTGGTGAACACACAACACAATATACAGATGATGTGTTGTAGAATTGTGCACCTGAAACCTATATAATTTTATCAACCAATGTCACCCCAATAAATTCGATCTAAAACAGAAAAAAGAAAAGGATAGCTAGGTTTATACAAACTCTGAAAGAGAATTTAGGATATTTCTAAAATCTAATTCTCTTTCACTCTTAATTTTTTTAATTGATTGATTGGGAAGGAGGGAATGGAACAGGTAAGGAAAAAAAGTTAAAGAATATAAAAACTATTACCTCTTTCTTAGATGCTCTGCTTCTCCTCTCTCTAAAGTGAGCAGAAAATACAGAAGACTGTAGCAACAGGAAGCCAGAAAGGGCATCAGAGTCTCACTAAGTACACACGTATGATCCAGGAGCCTACAGATAACACCCAAAACACAGCCAGCCGTGCTGTCAGGAATTACGGTGAACCCAACCTAGGCAGAGAAAAACAAGATTAATGACATCTACACGGTAGTCCCCCCCTCTTCCCTTCCCCAGGATAAAACCAAATCCTATTAACTGGAGGGTTAACCTTACAACACTTTTATGAAAACTAATCTATACATAATACAAGTCACCTGCCACACCCTGAGGTCCTATTTTCCTTTGAGAATTTAATCTCTACCTTAAATGATTTTGAAAACACGCAAACTCAAGAAATACCATTAACCCAATCCACTGCTTCCCCTCATGACAAAATCTAAAACTTTTAGATATTATAATTTCTACTAATGGTTAGAAATATCATTTCAAAGGATTATTTCATGCATCCAAGGAAAATCTTGATACCAACAATCACACTTACATGATCTTTAGATTATTCAAACTGGAAAACTCTAATATCTGACACCACCCCCATCCCAGGTAATTAAATATACAAAATAGAATTCATTTTGCAATCAGCCTTCCCCTGTCCTTTGTTCAGCTAGTCATTCAGACATGACCAAGTACTGCAGTCAAGAAGCTATTACTTAACACTTAATTGCTTCATGCCCCCAAACCCAGATAAGGAACATCATGGAATCCTAATTCATTTGAATTCTGTATAAACTGTAAGGTGGGCTCTAACTTGTAACTGTATGTATACCTGGCTTAAATCTCCTAGAAACTACTGTTGAATAATCATAAAAAAGTCTATAGGCCTCTGAGGTCTTAACCTTTCCATCAGGCTGTCTGAAAATAATGGCCGAGACTGACTGGCATGCTGAGCTTTTACGAGGATAATGAATGTAGTCAAAGGAGGCGTACATTTCTAGACTGGAGGTTAAAAAAAAAGGTGAGGATCTTTGGGTCTGATAGCAGGGAGAAAGAGTAAAGGGAATTCAAAGCAGTATTCTTCTAACTCAAGGAAAATAACACTTCGAAGGAGGAAAAGAGGTGTGGATGTGCCTGTAAAATTATGCAAGCAAAGGAAAGTCCTTGGAAGATAAAATTTCAGATCTCTCCCTTGCACTATAATACATTATTATAATAAAAAGCCAAAGGTCAAAGTGTAAATGTTGGAGTAAAATTAAAAGCAAAAACCAGGTATACCTAATGTGAATTTAATACCAATGGGAACACGAGACACTCAGTGGCCAGAAGACAAGTCAGTCTCATAGTTGAGTGCTCACTGCCTCCAGTGACCAGGCCTTGAGCCAGTTAGGTGATGTCCCTATACTTCAGACCCCAAATCTTGTGGGTGGAAATTAGGCCTGCATCAGGATGCTGGATTCCCAATACACTAACACCAGGCACATGTTAATTAAAGCATTACATGTCAGAAGGACCTGAGGCGTAATTTTAAGGTCTTTCATTGCACAGATGTAGAAAGTTCTGGCATAAGAGGGGATTTTCCCAAGCTCAAAAATTAATTAGCAACAGCCAGGAAAAGCACCAAGATTTCTCAGTTCTCACCATAGCATCATGCTGTGAGAGGTTATTAAGCTTAGGATTCTGGATTCTCACTCCCTCCTAGACTATGACAAACCTAATCTTAACCAATGAATTTATATACTTTTTTTGTGTAACAGGAAAAAAGTTTATTTACCAAATGCTTACTGATGGCACTTTGCAGGATGTCAAAGCTCTGGCTTCGGGCAGGGATAACCAATAAATTGTGACAAACTGTCTGTCAGAAAAGAAGAAAACCAGTAACCAAATCAGGACATTTTATGTCAGAAACAATTTAAACAGAATTTTTTTTAATCTACTTGCTCTACATATTAACGGGACACTTAACAAAAAAATGACTCTGAAGACACAAATGTCAAAGGTCAATCAAGCCTCATATATGGGCTACTTTTACAAGTAACTCATTTATTAAACATCTGCTGAGTGCTGAGATAGTCCTATTAGATGCCATGCACAAGAATGAAAGTGAGAAACTTTTCTCTCACGGCCCTGAAGTAGCATATAATTCACCAATGTAGAGACTATATTTCTATTAAGTGCTACAGTAAAAAGATCTGAGCGATGTTAACAAAGGGCTGACAAAAGCCTTTTCACCATTTGGTGGAAAAACATAAACACTTATGATCCAGATATTAATACCCTATTTGAATTAGTTATAACACTGGCTCCTATTCCCCAAAGGTAAAAAGAGAACAGTTTATAGGAAAAGAAAAACATGAGGGAAGTGGGAGTCAAATCCCTAATAGTTTTAATTTTCTAAGTTCTCAAGAAAAGGAGAAGAGGAAAGGACAGCACTGAGTTCTGAAACACTGTAACAAAACTCCAGAAGCTGATGGAGTGTAGTGCCAAAAATGAAATATGTAGAAAAATTGCAAGGAGAGACAAAGACAAGACTGGTGGAAAGAACATCACTCTAGGAAGAAGATAATCAAGCTACATTCAAGAGAGCTGTCAATCACTCTTAAAAGTCAACAGCTCTATGTATTATTTCTCTATAAAACCTCTTGTAGACTGATACCACTCAGAGTTTCCAAGTGACAATTTTTATCTTTTATACCTGTAAGTAGCAATGTAAACAACACATTTCCCATGCTATCTTTCTACTTTAAAATGAGCACAGAGAATATTTTCATTAATCAAAAAAGGTAAATCATGTTGCAAAGGCCCATTCAACAGTTACGACTTAATCTCTCTCCTGCCTCCCCTGCCCTTCCTGAACAATTCAGTTCTAAGGCCATTGGGCGGGGCCAATCTAGGTAACCAACAGCACTGGAGTGGGTGAAGAATTGCAGTGGCCCTGACAGAGCAGGCTATATCCATGAATAAACAGAGGCAGACTGTCCCAGAGAGTGGAGTTCAAATGGGTGAGAAAGATGCCTGCATGGGAGAGGGGTGGCACCAAAAGGAGACTGATTATAAACAGAAGAGTTGAAAACTTATGCACACAAAAACCTACACATGGATGTTTTAGCAGCTTCATTCATAATTGCCAAAATCTGGAAGCAACCAAGAAGTCCCACAGTAGGCGAATGGATAAAAATCTGGTACATCCAAGACAATGGAATGTTATTCAGCACTACAAAGAAATGAGCTAATGAAGTCAAGAAAAACTTGAAGGAGCTTTAAAAGAATATGACTATGTGAAAGAATACAACCTGAAAAGGCTATGTACTATATGGTCCCAAATATATGACATTCTGGAAAGGCAAAACTACAGAGACAATAAAAAGATCTCTGGTTGCCAGGGATTAGGGGAAGAAGAGGCAGGGCATAGAGGATTTAAAGGCAGCGAAAGTACTCTGTCTTATACCATAACGATGGATACATGTTGTTATACATTTGTCCACAGCCATAGAATGTCCAACACCAAGAGTGAACCATAATGTGAACTATGGACTTTGGATGATTATATCAACATAAATTCACTAATTGTAACAAATGTACCACTTTGGCAGGGATGCTATAAAAAATAGTCTTAATTAAAAAAAAAAAAATTTATTTGGTTGAATTAAAGAGCAAATTAGATACCGCAGGAAAAAAATCAGTGAATTTGGAAGACACAACATACTTTCTGAAACAGGAAAAAAAGGCCTGCAAGATATTATCAAGTCATCTAACATACATGTAAATTGGAGTCCAGAAGGGGGAAAAAACATTTTTTGAAGAAATAATGGCTGACATTTTTTCCAAACACAATACTATAAACCTAATAAAACACTTAGCAAACATCAAGCTAAGAAAAACACAAAGAAAACAACACCATGGTACAATCAAACTGCTGGAAAAAGTGATTCAAGGAAAATCCTTAAAATATGTAGGAAAAAAAGCGTGTAGAGAAAAAAAGATAACATACAGAGAAACAGAATGACTTCACTTATCATTACACATTACATATGGTATGAAGTATATAGTATAATCTGAAGGTAAGCTGAGTTAACAAGCAAACACTTAAAAACACAAAACAACAGGCATAGGTAATACGCCAAAAGTAAAGATAAAATATGCCAAAAGTAAAGATAAATAAACTATGAAAAAATGAATGAGTCATGATATCTTACTGCAATGGAATACTACACTGCAGTGAACAAGAATGAATTACTGCTTACAAATTAGAACAGATGTCTTAGTGAACTGAACGAATAAAAAGCAAATTACTGAAAAATATTTTTCCCTTTTTAAAAGTTCACTAACATGTAAAACTAAACAGCACAGTTTGGAGTTGCATACTAATATGATAAAACTATGAAGCAGCAAAAGGTATGGTACACAAAACTTAAGATAGTGCTACTCTAAAGAGAGATGGGAAAGGTACATGGGGGTTTCAAAAAACAATGAACAATGTTCTCTTTCTTAAACTAGATTTATGTTTTATTATCCTTCAGAGCTTATTCACTTTAAAATATTCTTTTACAACCATTCAATATTTTATAAATGACAATTATTAACCTTAAAATCTTTGATAGGCTCTGGAAGAGAAAGCTCCATTTGGGAAAGGTATCTCTGTCCAGAGATTCCTTTTCCCTTTGTGATTTTCCCCTGTTAATTACTGTTTCCATCATTAACAGCAAGGTCCAGATCAGTGTATAGAGTATGTTATTTCTATAAAAGGAGAAAAACATAAGAATATAGGTAGTCATTTGTGAAGACAGAAGATATCTGAAAGAATACATTTAGAAACTGGGAAAGGAAAATGGGTGGCAGAAAGAGAGGAAATGGAAGAAGACTTCTTATTATCCATCCTTCTGTTCCCCTGAATTATACTTGGTGAGTACCTACTCAAAAAAAATCTGATTTTTAAAAAATCACTTCCGCCTAGGCAGATAAAACTGCAACTAAGAAATCCCATTCTACCAACTAATAACTTGTTCAAATAATGTAATTAGAAAAATAAGTTTTTACACTAAGAATGTCAAAAACTATGTATATTTCTAATACATACTTTCACATGAAAAGGCCCACTTAAATATAGCAAAGTTTATCCAAAAGAAAATTGAAATCTTCGCTTAAGAACTTCAAAACCAAAAATAAGATGTGATTTTTTCCTTATTTATGTCTTAACATCTCAGAGACAGCAACCTTGAAGTTTAATACATGTCCTTGCCAAATGTTCACTTCAGAAATATAACTGATCACATTTTCATGACAATTATGTCTTGGCTTTACACAAATGATGTGCTTATAAAAAATTTAAATTATCTGATAAGGGTTATATGAGTTGTCCAGCTTACCAAGCTAGATATTGACAAATCTATATGCTCACTAATCCCCATATAATGCTTTCTCCAATACATCATGATAGTTAAAATACATTAGAAACAATGTGTCCCTTAAACCAACTATTCTTACTACTGCTGGTAAACCTAAACTCCCCAATCTAGAATTTAAGGCTCTAACTTCAGTCTACCTTTCTTAGCTCTCTTCATTTACCATGGAATAAGATAAAATTTTAGATGTTAAATAATTAGGTTGGTTACCCAATTCTTTACTTCTTTTCACTTTTTAAAATCCAGTATTTTTGGAGAACCTACATATAAACACAGTACCAGGCACTAGCATAATAAAGAGAAGATAAATGTCATTGGCATGACCTAAGTATTGTGATCAGAGTCAAAACCATGAGAGAAATGCTTTAAGTATCTACAGAAGGTATAACCCTATGATATGGGGAGAACATGAAGAGTATTCAGAATAAAATGACAGAAACAGATCAGTTGAATAAAATCAACTGGTAGCAACAAAAGAGAAGAAGTAGGTTATTTGAACACTAACAGAGGTTTAAAAAAAAAAAAAAAGGACGTGGCCTGGCAATGAGGAGTTATAAGGAAAGAATACAGTCAAGTGTCCTGGCCAGAGACCTTCTGAATCATTAAAATTAGCCAGCAGAGAAGATAACCTCAGAATTTGCAAGAAAAGTTGAAATCAAAATCATCTGGGGATGACATAACTGCATTCTTACTGAGCAAGTATCTTTCAATACAAGGAAAGAAACTGAAGAAATAAAAGAAACTAATTAATATACAAATATTTTAGAGAATCAAATCCTTAGTATTAATGTTTATGTTTTAGTACATTTAATTTACATATCTGTAACATATAAGACAATTCTGCCCATTAGGGTAAAAGATCAGCCTTACAATTCCAATTTAAAACATGTCAGTAATTAAACTAGTGGTATTAATTTTAACTATCAATATACCAAAACTTAAGTATTTAGATTTATCACATTTAAGTTTAATTTATTAGATACTTAAGATTTACTTTAACATCTGGGTGAAGGTTTGTCAGAACACTAAACTACTTGACAAACAGTGACTATATTAAAAGTTACTTAAACAGTTTATATTTTATTTCTTTTACAAATAGTTAAAATTGTAATTCAAAGTCCCCTTTTAAAATAACTGCTTAAGTTTACTATATCTAAAAAGATTTGTAAGATGAACTTTAAAGCTTGAGGAAGAATTAGGGTTTTAAATTTAATAAACTATATATTCACTCAAAACTAAAGGAATTGCTCAGTAAAATTTTTTTGTTTAAAAAAAGCCACCTTCAAGGATACCAAATCCTACTTAAGTCTTACTCATCCTTCACCTTCAATACCTAAGTCAAATTCTTCCTTTTCCATAAAGCCTTTCCTCTTTTCCATAGATGTATCTATCTTATCTGTCCTGTGCTAGATAGAAGAAAAAAAATTTGTATCATTCAAATTGCTAATTTATTTTATTCTAGTGCTATAATCTACAATGAAAAACACTCCTGTTTTAGAAACATATATCTCCTAACCAAGATCATAAACACTTTCAGAACATGGATCATGTCTTATCCTATTTTGTATCTCTAAGAATATCTCATGTAAGGCAACCCTAATATATACTAACCATTGGTGGTTGATGAAGTGACTTTTAATAGCTAAAAATTTATTTTTAAATGCATTATTACCTCTGTTACATCCCAATGGTGTAAAAATTGTTCCAAGTCTGTAAGATAAAGCAGCACAGGGGAGAGCTGTGTCTGGATGACATGAGGAACTCCTCGAAGGCTCTGAAGCCAAGTCAACTCCTCTTTTGAAAACCCTAATTTGGGTACAAAGGAAGTCAAATTAAAAAAAACGAATCACAAAGCAAGTGACATTCATATTTTTTAGAAAATAGAGATGACATGTACCTTTGAGATAAATTCTTCTTTAAGCTACCTTGTTTCCTCTGAATTTCTGCATTTCATGTAGTATTTTAAAAAAATGAATAGCTAGTAATGGAGGCAGTAAAATTTATATAATTATGTACACAAATGTGTGCTCTGACCCAATCTATAATACAGCAAGAAACAGGCTTTACCCCTTATAAAAAGGGCTTCACGACTTTTACCTAAAAAAAGTAAAAGGCATAACCTTTCCAAATAATGGTAGGTTTAAAAAAAGCAAATGAACAAGTAAAATAATATATTCCATACATATACCAAACTCCGTATTCTCTTACATAATAGCCCTTTCAAACTACTATCTGATTCTCTTACTACCCCTATTACACTTGGCCTGACCTACATAAACAACTTGCCAAAGTCCCTTCCGAAAGATAGCTCTCACGATTATCAGAATACCAGCAACGTAGTCAGTCTCACCCCAGCTTTCTGCTTTAAACACAGCCTAAAGCAGCAGCATCTAGTCTGATAGCCACATCCTGTTACTGACTCCTAATGAGCTTTCTAAAACCACCAAACCTTTTGACAGGTATCACTGCTAAAACACAAAGCCCCTACACCTCCATCTCAAAAATGTACATCCAAACCTATCAAGTAAACATGTAGGAGTCTACATTTATCTTTTATATAAAATTTATCTTGCTAGATTCAACTCATTATCAGAACCTGTCAACTTCTCTTGGATTCTGACAACATATTAATTATAAGTCTCCTAATTACAAGCCTTCAAAAAATTTCAAAGAATCTCGCCATCATCCAAGCATAAAACTGAAATGTTGAACGAGTACAATCATTTAAACAACAGTAACACTCATACATCTAACTTATGACATTTCTATATTCATTTTACTAATTTCGCTTTGAGGGCAAATGGAATGTAGAAAACAGCTAATAAAAATCTGATGCTCTTCCTATCAAGTTGAACATTTTAAACATGTCTAAATGGATATTCTGTTCATTAATTTTTAAAAGTATGCAATGGGGCTTCCTCTGGCTATCTGAGTAGCAGTCGTATGTCCAATTTAGTGTAAACACAGATGAGAATAAAGTTGAGAAATAAGACTAATAAGTGAAAAAACAATCATAACATTCAAGTAATCCCCAAGTTTTTGGTACTTGTAGTATGAGAGATTTAAAGATGAATCATGCATCTCCCTGCCTCAAGAGCCTGACAATGTAGGGTACAAATATTCCTTCAAAGATTTCCATTTATTAATCAATAAAAATCATTCTATAAAAATCATTCTAAGATAGACAGCTTTTTTACCATCCTCAAAAAAACAGATCCAAACATAAAAGACAGTAAATTTTAGGATAATCTTCATACTAGGTTTTTTCCTTTCCTTAACTTGGCAGGTGAATGTGGTTACCTGTAAGTGTTGAAAATAAGAAGCTGAAATAATCCACATCACTCATCAGACAGTCTTTAACTGAATACTTCCATCCAGAAAATGATGATCTATAATAAACAATGGGAGAACTATTACCAGAAGTGACCAACTTGAAGACTTAAGAATAACAACACAGAATATAACCATTTCTCTTTTTAGAAAACAAGTGTAATTTAATAGCTTAAACAAAACCTATAATATGTATTAACTTTACATATAAGGGCTCAACTACCATGATATGGAAATTTTTTAACTTCTAATATATTTATATTTAGGTAAAGTTTCATTAAAAAGCGTAATCGACCCACAAAGTATATTGTATAACTTAGAAAATTGCCATACTATTTGAAAATCATAGTCTAAGGGGCCAATATTAAGTTTTGCTTTTCAGTAGTTTCAGCTGCTATGTATTTACTACTTGATTTTTATGAAGTCTTACCCTTGCTTACTTTAAACAAGCTCCAGATTCCTACCTAAGCCAAAGTAGCTTAATTAGGCAAAAATTTTTTCCATTTAAAGCCACTCAAAGATAACTACATGCTCCTATACTTAGCAAATCTATAACTAGATCTACTTAACAATAGTGTAGTGAAAGTATTGGAAGGGGACTCAAGGGAATAGCTACATGTAAAGCAGCTTCTCATTAAATGAGGGTTATCTGGGTCCTGCTATGAATTCAGCTTCCAGTGACTCCTTTAAAAATCCTCTTCAAGATAACAAGGAAGAGAGCAAATGCCGACCAGGAATGCAGCAAAGGCTGAGGAGGGGCGGCTCCAGAGGGCTAAGGCTACCAACTACCATTTACTCAGATATCTGAATAAATGTCAGACAAAATTAGGAGTTTCTAATTCAACTAGAAGCACTTAACGTTTTTTACTGTTAGTTGTATTTAATCCAGTGGAACTAGGAATCAATTGTGCCATCCAGTGGCTAAAAGGGGTACACATCCATTTAGGAATCTAATTTGGACAAATGACAATAGGTCACACTGTCCTTAAAACTATGATGCCCATATATACTATCCAAGCCAGAACACATCTGAGAGTAAAGGGATGCTGTTGCTGATTATGCTGAACAAAAGTAGTAAACTGGAACTGCTCCTCGAAGACCAGATCATATATTCACCCTACTTAAAACCAAGCCAAATTTCTTAAGTCCAAGAATGTCTACTACTCTTACGGATTTTTATCTAACACTTATGTATTACGTTCCCCAATCCAGCTATAAACAAACTAGGGCAGAGAGGATACGGCTGAGCAAAGTCCAGTGGAATAACACAAGTATAATGGTACAAGGAAAAAGTCAAACTATAAAAAACTCTAAATGGGTAGGAAAAAAGGTAGGGGGAGAACTCTAAGGTAACAGACAGAAATCAGAAAGGATTAAAGGAATATTTCAGAAACATTAATCTGGCAACTGCACAAAATAGATGGGACTGAGAAGCAAGACTATTATAATACTTACTACAAGTGACAGATAATGAAAAAGTTGGCTAGTTTTATAGTCATGGTCAGAGAGAGAAGGGGATATTTTAAAGAGAAAACCAAAGAGATGAAATCACTCCCGTTTATGCTGAAAGAAACTAAACACTATTCTTAAATTCTAAATCTAGGAAAAGTGATACAATGAGAAAATTCCACTGGCTTGAAAGAGTTGACAAGTCCTAATTTTGTATTAGTTTTTACAAGATTCATTTAGGAATAATACATCTACAGAAAGAAGTGTACTAATAGATTGTGCAAATACTAAAAGGCAAAAATTAACTTGGTAAACTAACTACAATCAACTTTTAATTTAGTTATTATGAACCCCTATGGTAATTATCTTTAAGTTAACATATTTTCTCAACAGTAACCACAAATCTCCATAAAAAGAAAAAAGACTTTTTAAAATATCCTTGACAAAAGTTAAGCATAAGCATAATTGATGTTTATAAAAATAATACTCCTTCCAAAGAGAATGAATTTCAAGGGATATGTTCAAAAGGTGATTTTAACTGAACGTTAAAACAGACCCTCCATTAGTTATATCAAAGGAACAGAGTGCCCTCTACTGGAAGTTAATAAACATAAAATCACTTTAAAAAATAACATTTTGCCCGGCCGGGCGTGGCTCAGCAGTTGAACCAGGCGATCAGGGTTCAATTTCCGGTCAGGGCACATGCCCGGGTTGCGGGCTGCAACCAATCAATGACTCTCATCATTGATGTTTCTATCTCTCTCTTTCCATCTCCTTTCCTCTCTCTGAACTCAAAGATATATTTAAAAATAAAAAATAATAAAAAATAACATTTAATTTTTTTAAAGGCCTTACACTAAATAATTGCTTACACTAGACAAAGAGCAGGGCTTTGAAAATTTCTAACAAAAGAAAACATGGGAAACTAATAAATGTTTAAAATACTTAAAAATAAGACTAAGTCTCTCTGTAATGCACATGCACACTGAATGAACCTTAAATTTTCATATATAACATGTTGCAAATAACTCTCTTCTGCTAAAAGGAAAGGTTATCATCAGTTATGCAACAAACTTTGGGTGACTGGATTCAAATATATGTCCTAAACTGGTATGAAAAGCCTGGCAGACAAAGATAATATAGTGAGCCACTACTATTTAACTGGGATAGGGGATCTGTAACAAGAAGCCACAAGGAAGCTAATGTTTTAAACTTTACAGCTACTGCTTAAACTTCGATTTTTGCCTAAAACCATATCAGACCCTGACCATGAGCCACAATCAGTAATAAATATTGCTGAATACTAAAATACTTTGCCTGATGAAACCAACACAAGACATTTAAGGTTTTTTTGAACACGTCAATATGAAACATTAGTTGAAAAACCTTTCAGAGTAAAAAGGTACCACCACTGTGGAAAACAGCATGATAGTTTCTTGAAAAATTAAACCACCACCATATGATTCAGCAATCTCACTTCTCGGTATATAGCCAAAAGAATTAAAAGGACTAAAAGAGCCTGGCTGGCCAGGCTCAGTGGTTGAGCATCAACCTATGATCCAGGAGATCATGGTTTGATTGTGGTCAGGGCACATGCCTGGGTTTCAGGCTTGATCCCTAGTAGGGGGAGTGCAGGAGGCAGCCAATCAATGACTCTCATCATTGACATTTCTATCTCTCTCTCCCTTCCCTTCCTCTCTGAAATCAATAAAGATGTATTTAAAAAAAATAAAATATAGATATTTATACACCAGTTTATAGCATTATTCACAATAACCAAAAAGCAGAAACAGTCAAGTGTCCACCAACAGATGAAGAGATAAACAAAATGTAGATATACACACAATGGAGTATCACTCAACCTTAAAAAGGAAGTTCTGACACATGCTACAACACGGATGAACCTTGAAAGAGTTATGCTGAGGGAAATACGCAAGACACAAAAGGATAAATATAATTCTACTTATAAGATATCCAGAATAATCAAAATCATACAGATAGAACTGTAGTTACCAGTGGCAGGGAAGGGCAGGGTGAATGAGGAGTTATTATACATGGGTACAGAGTTTCAGTTTAGCATGATGATAAAGTTCTGGAGATGGGTAGTGGTTCAGGTTACACAACAATCTAACTGTACTTAATGCCACTACAGAATTAACTGTATTACATCATATATGTTTTAATACACACACACACACACACACACACAGATTTCAAGTGATTCCTTGTCTAAGTTCACAAACTTACTTATCTCACCAGCTGTATTAAATTCTGAGATCCCTGAAAGTCTGTATCACAATTCCATAACACCAAAGGTCTTAAGCATAGTACTCTCACTTACCATTGAACCCTTACTGTATGCTTTTGATAATTTCAACCCTTATCTACAGAAATCAGTGAATAAATAAGTCTTATTCTAATAAACTTTATCTAGCAATAATATAAAGTTAATTGTTGCATTAAGAGCAAATGAAGGTAGTAGCAATGTGCAGAGGAAAAAGATTATACATTTAAAATCCAGTTCACTTGAGCATGCTACCTCATGTGCAGTATCCCGATAAGCATGGCAGCCAAACTTGAACTGAGTCTTCCCATAATACAGCAGCGACTTAACCGAGAAAGCAAATCAGCAGGTAAACTGGGTAGAAAATATATAAGCTGGACCAAACACTGCTGAGACTCTGCTGGGAGAACCACCACTGTGCCTTCTTGTGGATCTAGTGGAGTAGATGGACACATTAAATTCAACTATAAAGATATACAAAGCAGAGATTAAATAAAGCAGGTTTTCACTTCTGCTGAATTCCAACATACCAATTACATGAAAAAGTTGTATCATAAAGCATATAATGAATGCTTAAGCTGTTTTCTAAAGTAAAGCATTGAACATAATCATTATTTATTTAAAGATACACTTATTTAACACTGTAATAATTTCCTAACATCCAAGTTGTCTTGTTTGAAATAAGAACTTTCATGAGGATAAAGGGATTGGACATAAAGCAAAACAGTAAAAAACAAGCACTTTTGCTAAACAGTAACAATTACAGTATCAACCTAACCTAAAGCAAAAGACCTATCTGTGTGTACGTACATGAACACACGGACTAACGGAAACCTGTATGTATGTACACACACACATACACACCCCTACACATAAGCAATACTGAAAGCAGATTTTAAAATACACCCACAAAAGGTGGAAACAAACCACATGTCCAACATTTAATGAATGGATAAATATAAGTAGTATATCCAGATACTACTCGGCAATAAAGAAATAATGACACACGCGTCAACCAGGGTGAATCCTGAAAACACGCTAAGTAAAAAAAGCCAGACTCGAAAGGCCCCATATATTGCATAATTCTATTTATAAGAAATATCCAGAATCGGCAAATCCAGAGACAGAAATACAGACTAGTGGTTGTCAGGAGCTCGGAAAAGTGAGAATGGGGAGGGTCTACCAGTGGGTAATTTCTTTTGGGGGTAATAAAAATATTCTGGAATTAGATTGTGATGATTTTTGCACAACCTTCAGAATATGTTTTAAAAAATCACTGAATTGTACATTGTAAAATGGCAAATTTTATGGTATATGAATTATATCTCAATCATAAATGTAAATTATATATGTATATACTCCAGAATGCTTTTAATTGATATTTTTGCTTAAAACATGAAACAGTTCTAGGGATAATATGTATTAACATATGAAGTCATACAAGATATCCATTATGATTAAGAAATTTCCCACCAATGCTTCAAAGGAATTTTTTAAAAATATCTGATCAGTTTTAAATTTGTGAATAGCAGGTGGCTTAAAAAACAATTTAAGAATGCAAGAAGCACCTACAACCATTAACTATTCTAATAAAGAATACTTACTATTGAAAATGAATTTACCATTTGATGCTTGATTTTGTTTTGGTAACTTAATCATGACAAAACTAATTTATAATAATTTAAAGGAAAGGCAGCCTGGCCGGCTGTGGCTCAGTGGTTGGGCATCGGCCTAGGACCCAGGAGATCTCGGTTCGATTCCCAGTCAGAGCACATACCTGGGTTGCGGGCTTGATCCCCAGTCAGGGGCATGCAGGAGGCAGCCAAGCAATGACTCTCTCGTCGTCGATGTTTCTATCTCTCTCTCCCTCTCCCTTCCTCTTTCTGAAATCAATAAAGATATATTAAAAAATAATAAAAAAATAAAAAAATAAAGGAAAGGCAAACCTAAGGAACTGCCCTTAGAAACTTCTTTTCTAAATCAAGGTATACCAACGATCATCTATACAGTTAAACAAACTCTTACCATAGATTCGGAGAGCAGTAGCTTGTAAACTTTTTAGTAATTCTTTATGTGCTCGTGCTGCAGCAGTTTGGATGATATCAATAAGCTGCGTTGAAAGTTCAGGGTTTCGGGAGCCAAGATGAGCGAGCTGCAATGGTAAACCAGCCAGCCAACGGGATAACACTTTACTACGATATCTAAGGAAAGCCAAGGAAGAACAAAGTATAATTTGAAAGTCAAAAAACATAAATTTAAACAAGAAAATTTTCAATTTAAATATACCATAAAGTGATAAGTCTACAATAACACATTTACTCATTTAAACATTTGAGAGCCTATGAAATTACCAGCATCATTTATTTAGTGGCAGCATTTTCTAGGTTTTATCCACTAAGTTTGGAGCACTAAATTATATTTTTATATTAAAAGTCACAGACACTGCTTAACTCTTTATATACTAGTTATCCTAATTAGTGTTAATTATTGCACTATATTAACTTGTTGATGCAGTCAATGTAGGGTGCCCCCACACTAAAGGGCTTTCAACTTGTGTTATTTCAGTTCTTTAGTATACTCGCTAAAGCTCTAATGTCTCCATACTCAGGTAATAGCAGTCACTTTTACTGACCCCCAAGAACTTAGTGATTTAAGCATGACTTTTGTCATCAGACCTGAATTTAAAATCAGAAAAATTATGAAAAGCATCTGGTTTATAGTAAAGACTCAAATATACTCTATCTTCCAGCTAACACTCTTCCTGACTGTCCCAAATAAACATCAAACTCACCATATCAAAAAATTAATTCCTTAGTTATACTCTTTGTGTTGTCTGTCTCACCTGATAGCACTAAACCAAGCCAGAAATTCTCTCATCTCTATTGCCCTCATTCTTATACTATATGCCCCAATATGTCAGTAAGCGCTGGTGGTTCAATCTCCATAATTTTTAAAAGTACATTTTTATTGATTATAGAGGAAGGGATAGAGCCCGCAACCCGAGCCTGTGCCCTGACCAGGAATCCAATAGGCAACCTTCCAGTGCACAGGACGCCCAACAACTCAGCCACACCAGCCAGGGCTCAATCTCCATTTTTATGGGAAGCAAAGAAAAGGCTGAGGCTGCTGTTACGTTGTTCTAACTATCCTTTAGCTATAAGTAGACAAATGAAAATATATGCTCAAAGAGGCTTTTATCTGCTAAGTTATGTGTATAAAGATTACTGGCACTATTACATATGCTTCTTCATAAAATTGTATGTAGTTTCTTAAATATTACCATCTAGGATAAAAAGAGTGAACTTCTTCAAAGATTTAGTCACCCTATCATCTTATTACAGACTACAAAATAACTCAACATGAAAAATAAAGGCAAAATAAATGAAACTACCTGAATCTGTAAGATCTTAGTTCTTCTTTTTGATAGATTTTACTGAAAAACTTCAGTAACAAAGTCCGAACTGGAAGGATAAGGCCTCTCTGCTGATACAATGTATAAACTGCCTTGATGAGAGACTCTGTAGCCTCTAAAAACAGGAAAATATGACGTGTGAATCACAAATATTTCATCATCAACCCCCAAATTCCTCTAGAAGCACAGAGGTAGTTTTCTTAGTTCCTATTAACAAAGCAGGTCTTAACCACAAACTGATGACTAGCATCGAAATCCTATAGCAATGGCCTAATATAAAGTCAAATCACCCAGAGATTACAGTATAAATTTTCCTAAGGGACAACAAACCTAAGTAGGGATAAAAAAACCAGGACATCAGAAGGGCAACTAAGATGGAAACCAAACAGGAAAGCTTTGTTTTTGAGTGAGAAAATTAGTAAGTCACACTTAAAACTGACAATGTGACGTAACTTCAAGCTAGAAAAAAAGTAGACACACACAGGATTCATTTTGCAAGAATAAAAGGAGCAGCTCTCAAATTCTAGTCAAACCAAATTAGAAAAGGGTATTTCTTCATCATTAGGCTCAATGGCATTTCCCCTTAATAATACCTATCTCCTTTTACAACAACTCAGTCATCTACTAAAAATCTTATCAGTTTGCTTCAGAAAGGGACCTATCCACTGAGAAAGGGATGCTCTGAGCCATAAACAATTTCAGTGTTCAAGCAGATAATCCTTTATAATTATGCTAGCTACCTTCTATAGCTTGAATGTAATTAGCTTTACTACACAGAATGTTTGAAAGTTATTGATTCAAAGCTAGACCCTAAATAGCATGCCTAAGAGCTCCTCTCTTAAATAAAGATAAAGCAACATCACCTACCTCTGTTTGGTTGTATCTGCATTAACCTCCATGATACTCCAAGCAATCTGTTCAGCTGCTTACTATTTAGCCTAGAGCCATCTTCAAGGGTCTCTGTCACAAATTTTCTTATCATTTCTATCCAATTGGAATCCTTCTGCAAAGTTGAGGCGTTTGCCAGGGAGACCATGATATCAGAAAGTGTTAAATTCAGTAAGAGATGGTCTACATTATTGGAGAGAATCGTGCAATGCTTGATGCTAAAAACAAAGACACACACATCTACTAAGTTTGGTATCTGCCATGCCTACTTCCCTTACAATACTAAATAGCCTATAAATGAGTCAAAGAAAACTATTTTTCTCCAATTATCACTCTTCCTCCAGGCTACTGTTACTGATAAATACTAATACTGATATTAGTTTCATTACCAGTTAGTTTCCTCATATATAAATGAGAGCAGAACTACATGACCTTTAAGATACTCTCTTGCTTAGAGATAATTACATAGTGCCTCTCCCAAATAAACCACCCATCTCAGCAAATTTTATTAAATTCATATTTATATCATTTGATACTTGACACTCGGATAACACAAAACATTCACTTTACAGATTTTAAAAAATAAAAACTTGGAGTTTTAAAGTTTAAAATGACTTTTTCAAGATCAGCCAAACTACTGCTACTTTTATTTCACAAATTCTAGATATAAACACCTCAGTGTAGAAAGTTCCAGTTTAAGTCTAATTATTTTCTAATCATTTCAGGTTAAACAGCTTTTCAAGTCTGTACAGTGGCAAAGAATCACAATACCTTTTATTTGTGTCTTTCCTTCTGTGCTTGGTTATTTCTTTTAAGGCATATGGAAAATGACTCATAAAATGGTGTTTGAAGTCTATAAGATAATTCCTTCGAAGCCATGACTCCTAATAAAATAAGCAAAGCTTAGAAAACCTACTAGAAACAATAATTTTAAATAACCAATAAAACTGTGAACAGAAATTTGACAACTTGTCAATATTCAACTATAAATTTACCATAATAATACACATTCTGTTCATGATATAATATGTAAATAAATTTAAAAATCAGAATAAACTGTTAGGGCATCCAATTTTCACCCACAGATCTTTTGGTTCTTAATAATTATTTTTACGTGCATTTTATCTACTGTTTAAGAGGAGAAAGAGGGAGAGAGTAAAGATTGAAGGAAACCCTGAACTTGAACCACTAATGCAATACTTACAAAATATACAACAGGCTTCTACCTAGTACTCTACTTATACAGTAACACTATTCCCCATCAATTTCATTATTTCCCATTAAAGGTATTCAACACTTTCAGACAGCAATGCACTTCTCTAAAATTCTTCAGCAGTATTTGTAGCTGTATTATTCATTCTCCCCTCCTTGAAACACTAATTCCAGATTACAAACACTCTTTTTTCCTCCTATCCAGAGGACGAACCATTCCATTTTGCCAGAGTATAAGGGGTTTCTTGGCATGCGGGACTTGAGGTGCTAAAATAACTGGTGACCATACAGCTCCCTAAGACCCTTTACTGGATTCTTCTCTTCTTCCTGACCTATAAATGCAGTCCCAGCATCTCCTCTTGGACTTCTAACAAGCATCTTAAACTGAACATGAGCTCTGCCCCGCCCTCCAGCAGCCACACTGTCATCTGGACTGTAACATGCATCACCCTTGCTCCTCTTTCCCTCCCTCTGCACACCAGCAGTCCTGCTGGCTGTACCAGAACCCAGCGGATTCTCATCGCTTCAACCACTAGCTACCATTCTACTCCAAGCCACTTTATCTCTTACCTAGATTACAATAGCCTCCTAACCGCTCTCTCTGCTTTTACTGTTGCCTCACATAAGTCAATTCTCTACAAAGTACCAGGGTGATCTTATAAAACATAACTCACTCTTCAAAATAGTAATACAGAAAGGGAGAAAAGGAACAGATGTGTAGGTAGAGCAGCACTGATCATCCATGGGATGGATGGTCTGAGTTTGGGATCCACAATTTTGCTAGAGCTGGATGGTGAGCACATGTGAGTTTATTAGTGTTCTCTATGTAAATTCAACACATTAAAGTTAAATAAACACAATTCAGATTATACCACTCCTCTACTCAAAACCCTCCAATGTCTTTACACCATACTCAGGTTAAAATCCAAACTCCTTACCATGGGCCACAGGGTCTCCCCACATGATCTGGCCACTGTCACTTTCTCCCTCATCTTCTGCCATTCTCCCAGTATCCCACATGCACAGCCCTTCCTGCTATTCCTCAAATATGTCAAACTTGTTCTCACTTCAGGGCCTTTGCACTTGCTGTTCTGTTTGCTTCAAAGGTTCTTCCCACAAATCTTCACCAGACTTGCTCCTTCACTTCATTCAATGGCACTCAAATTTCCTGACTCCCTTATTTTAAATAGCTCCCCCTCAGTCTGTTCCAGCACATATGCTCTCCCCTGCTTTCCTTTCATCTTTCTTCCTGGTACTGGCATTATAAATCTGTTTACCGTCTATCAACCGCACCAGAAGGTTAAGTACTGTGAAGGCAAGCACCTTGTCAGTCATGTTTATCTGTACTCCCAGAGCCTAGACTAGCACCTAGCACATTGCAGAGCAGTGCTTTCTGCAATAATGGACTGTTCTATATCTGTTGTCCAATATAGTAGCTGCTAGCCACATGTAACTATTGGACACTTGACATGTAGATAGTGTGACTGAGGACTTGAATTTTAATTAAACAGCCACATTTATAGATACTCAATAAATCTCTGATAAATTATTGTACCTGACTGTTCTTCACAAATTCTAATCCTCTTGGGAAAAAGACAATAGCAATGAGACATAGAGACAAAAAAATAGCAAGCATTAAATTACAAAACTAAGACACAAAAAATTTCTAGTGTGTAATTATAATACTGACCCTGAGGCTATTAGTATAGGACCCCCAAAACCAAAGTAAATTAAAAAGCTAATGCTAAATTATATTTCATTTTCAAACAAGCTATACTTTAAAGATACACACAGTGTATTAGAAATACAACTGAGATTTCTTTTCAAACAAAGATCAAAGATTTTCAAATTTCTAAAAAGGTTTAAAAAAAGTACTACTCCGATATGCGCCCAGCCTGCATGGTTCAGTGCTTGAGCATCGACCTATGATCCAGGTTCGATTCCCGGTCAGAGCACATGCCTAGGTTGAGGGCCCAATCCCCAGTAGGGGGTGTGCAGGAGGCAGCTGATCAATGACGACTCTCTCATCATTGACGTTTCCATCTCTCTCTTCCCCTCTCCCTTCCTCTCTCTGAAATCAATAAAAACATATAAAAAAATACTACTTGGATAAAAATGAAACTTCTCAACTGTGCAGCAAATACTAACAAACTAAATGCATTTATTAGCAAAATCTACAAGGAGTCAGTGATTCTAAGATTGCACCTTGCATTGGAATTCCAATTTATCAATAGAAAACCTGAATTCTTTTCTAAGAGAAAGAATTCAGCCTGTGGTACATGATTTGAGTTCAACGCGAAGGAATGCCATTTCATTCTTCCTGAAGTTTGAGCTGTTACGGGTAACCCAATAACTACTAAGCTATAACTGAAGGTGAGAGAGGGAACAGTAGGAGTGGTAACAAAAAATAAACTAAAATGGACTTTAATGACACCTTGTACAAATAACATATATATTTATCCTTTGCCTCTAAGATAATATATCTAATTATTAACAATTCAACCTAATAATTTGCCAAGGTAAATCAGAGAATTCTACCAGTGGATGCTCTTAAATACCATTCCTATTTAAATTAGTCCCCCCTCACTTTACTTCAATTTTATACATACAGTACTCTAATTTAGTATTCTACATAGCTTTCAACAGTCTATGGAAAACAGTCTTTTGAACTTAGTATCCTATGTTAATGAACTGCTAATAAATATAGTCATGTTATAATAGCACAGGGATAGTTTGAAAGCATATTTTAAATATTCATAAAATTAAGGTAGTGTTTAGATCCTCCATCAGTGTTATCTGAATCATAGATGATCCAAAACTAGCACAATTAATGAATTTGCATTTGGTTCTACAATTCTGTCTAATTACAAATACTATTACTAAAGCAATAACAAAAATTAATCAGTGCCCATATGTAACCAAACACCAAAACGCTTGGAATTTTTATTTCTCAGCTTTCTATAAATGAAGGAAAGACTAGGTCCATGTTGAATATCATTACTTTTCATTTTCATCTTAGCCTAGCCTTTCATATGAAAATAGATCCGTTCAAGACTGCAAATAATATATACTTTTCTAAGAAGCTATCTGCATTATTACTGTCACTAGCCTACATCACAGATTAACTGCCATAAATGACAGCAAGGTTTGCTTTTATAAAATCATACACTACACCCCTAACCATGATCTATTTTTTGCCAATGTATGCAAAGAATCATGACAAGCTCAAAACTGTAATAAAAATTCCATCCTATTTAAAAAAGCAATTTTTCAGACATCCCTACAGATGATGGGTAACTGGTTAATAGCAATAGAGCAAACTCTTAAGAGAAATACACATGGTAGTACAATTATGTTTATCAAGATTATTATGTATTATTTTAAATGTATCCCTAGTCTTATTTTATGTGGCATAGTAGCTCACTGTAAACTACAGCTTGAAATAAAAAGAATTAAACAAAACCAAAAACCTGCCTTGTCAGGTTTTTACATATGTAGGCAACCTCAAGATTTCACACCTAGTCAAAAATCCCTGCAGTAACTCTATAAACCGGTTCAAGCTTTAAAGTATTGTTCCGAAGCTGCCCTTCTGAAGTGTGCTACCATATTAATTTACCACCAACGGATCTTTAAGCTTGTTCTTCCTTACTTGCACCATGCACTATATATTGTATTCACTGTAACAACACTTTAAAAAAAGCTTCCAACATTCAATTTTCCCCAAACAGTAGATTAAAATTTTACTCATTAAGAAATATGTCTTTATTATTAGCTTCCTAGTAAGAAACTGCTGAGTTAGAATTCACTCAGGTTAACTTCACTCACACCTCACCTACAAGCATAAGCTTATCTACAGTAAAGGGAAATTTTAGAAATGTTTTCTGAGCTTACATCCTTAATCAAGATAAAAGAGCACACACGCCGCAAGTTCATGTGCAGTTTCTCTAAAACACAGTAGTATAAAAGCTCAGGGTTGGTTATGAGATCTTCAGTTCGGTCCATTTCTACTAAACTTGGCAATGTGGCACAAACCGGAAGAGACCACTTAATAAGCAATTTTAACCCTAGACGTGGCCTCCAAATACTAGCATGTTCCTACATAACCAATCCGCCATAATAAATTGTAACCCTACTGTGAATTATAGCTAATAAAAACAAATGAAAATAAGCATATTAAAAGTTATGCATTTCACTTAAAAAATTTTTTTTTTAAATTCAGGTAATACTCTCACAAAACTAATTTGTTTTGGACAAAAGTAAGAAAAAAGCTTACAATTAAACCCTGAAAATTTTTTGGAAAATGCCTAATAGCCCTTGTCAAGTGGCTCAGTTGTTGGAGCATCATCCCCTACACCAAAAGGTTGCAGGTTTGATCTCCAGTTGGGGTGGGTATGGGAGGTGACCAATCGATGTTTCTCTCTCACATCTATGTTTCTGTCTCTCTCTCCCTGCCCCCCCCCACCGCCTCTCTCTCTCAAATCAATAAACATATCCTTAGGTGAGGATAAAAAAGAGAAAATCCATAACCAATTAGTGGTAATATGCTAATATCTAATCTGCCCATTTTTGATAAAAGGTACTACTAAGAAAATAAAGAACCCATTAGTTCTCACCAATTTGTGGTTTTCATCATGTTGTTTAGAAAGTTTCCACAGAAGGGAAATAATATTAAGAACTTGCTGCATAACCTGCAGTGGTTCCCGTTCTACACCATTTCCAACAGAAGTAGCTAGTTGGGGAGGCACAGCTTCAATCCAGCACTCGATTAGCAATGGAATTATAATCTCAATAAATCCTTTTAAGTTTTCGGTAGATGACAAGCCTTCATCCACACTACCTAGTCCTCCAACCAGGTTCCTAATAAAGGGTAAGAATGAAAAAAAATTTAATGATTAAAAAATATTCCTTGCTTAATGTAAATCTTAAATATAAAGTACCAGTAAAATGAAAAACCATCTGACAATTACACTGATCAAGACTAGTAAGAAAAATAAATTTCTAAAATGACAAAGCCAAGAGGCTATCAAGTTTTACTTATTAGGCTTTGCTAGAAATGAATAAATTAATACTTACAAATGACTCCTCCCATCAGTAAATAAAATCAAATCATGAATAACTATTATGAAAACTATGAAAGACAACTGCATGTCTTCCCACCATTAGCCATCAATGGTCAGCAGTTATAATTCAATATAGGAAAACTGAGTGTGGACATAACTGAAATCCTTACCGTAGCCTGAACTGTGAACTGACATTTGGCTGTGAACCCCCATTTTCATAAACCTGGATGTGTTGCTGGTCGTTGGCATGTTCCTTCCAGTTGATAAAAATGGAGTTGCTAGTGGCATGGGGATTTTCTTTTTGTTCCTGAAGTCCTTCACTTTCTCTCAACCTACTGGATCCATCTGCCAAGGCCTGAAGGAATTTACTGAGTCTCACTAAGACTTTCAGCCTCCACTGCTGAGAAGTGAGTCTCCGATTAGGGTTTACAGAAAGTATCCAAGACTGGGATCTGTCTCTATTTACCAATCCTTTGGACAGCTGCTGATGAGAAATAAGTTCTACAAAATTCTTAAGCAATATACTGCTACGGCCAGTAATTAGAGCTGGGTACTCTTCCAGCAGAATGTCCAAAACTTTTAAAGAGTCCTCCTGAATTCCTTCAGTAATGTGAGTCATGGCACTAGAGAGATGGGCACTTACCAAAGGAAAAAATGGAGAAATTTGTTCAACTCGTATTTTGGGGGCCAGGAATTGAAGAAGCTGAACTGCTGCTAATCGTACATTAGCATCTTTATCTGTAAACACAGCAGTCACTTCACTTAATATGTTTGAAAGGTGTGCATCAATTATAAATGGGTACTGAGACAAAAGATCTTTAAGTCCAAGAAGAGCACTTTGTTTAACCCCAGCATTGTAGTGATGCATCTGTGATAACAAATCCTGTAAATAAATTTAAAAATACACCTTTTAGCTATACACATATATACACGCATTATATCATTTTCAAATAAACATGCTAACTAAAACTACACTGATAAACTAACACTACTTGGGGAAACTGCTTCAATAACTATTTCTAAATAATACTTAGCTTTTATTAAGATCAGAAACATAGTTTTATCTTTAAAATAATTTTAGCTTAATAAAAATATTACATAATTTTCTTTTTGAAAATAATGTGCATGCAGGCTTAGGCACACTATCATTTAAAATGACAGCAATTACCACCACTATTTAAAGACTTACTATGTACTACACATATGCTGGGTGCATTTATATATACTCATAATTTAAAAGGCCCTTTCTGTCTATTTTAAATGATTTTTTTGGGTTTATATGTATTTTATTCAGATTATAATATTTGACAATTTTCTTTGTGGAATAATTTGCATTATCTGTGGGGGGGGAAACATGACTTCGAATACATTTTTGATATTATTTAACCTTTGGAGCTTAAAAGCAAAACTAGAAAACACATATCCTCTCAAATAGTTGTTCACAAATATTCGTAACAGCATTATTCACAAAAGTCAAAAAGTGGAAATAATCAGTCATCAACCGTTAAGTAATAAAATGTGATAGAACCATGCACCGAAATTCTAGCTAACAACACAAAGGACAACATGGTATGACATGATTCCATTTCTATGAAATGTTCAGAAGAAGCAAATCTATGCAAATAGAAAGTAGATAAGTGGCTGCCTAGGGTTGGGGGGAAGGAATGGGAGTGACTTTAATAGGTATAGCATTTCTTTCTGAAATGATAAAAAATGTTCTAAAATTAGATTATGGTGACAGCATAACTGTAAATATATTAAAAACCACTGAACTGTCAACTTTAAATGGGTGAATTTTATTATGTGTAAAATACATTTCAATAAAGCTGTTCAATTTTTAAGCTCCAAACTTCAATTAATTTCACACATTTACTATATAACCTATAAGCTATGTGCTGTAAGGTTCAAAAATGAGCAAGACAGTATCTTCTCTCGATGTGCTGTAAAAACAGCTTGAAAACTAAAATATCAAAAACTTGACACATCAAAAAGTTAAACACAATATATTTCTAGATGATATGTTAAATCATCAACTAAGTAAACAAGGGAGAAATCACTGCAGATTTAGATGAGCAAGTCTTTCTGGAGAAGGTGGGAAAACTGCAGTGGCAATATCACACTTAGGTAACAGATGAACTCCAAACTTCAGCCATCAATAAACCCTAAGAGTTAAAACAACTTTTCAACAAAATATAACATTCTAGGTGATTTTTTTTTTTAATCTAATTTTATCAAAACAGTATTTATGACTCACCTTTATGTTAAGTTTTCTATTGTTTGTTGGAAGTGTTCCATCTTCTTTGAGTTGCTCAGGCAGATGTATAGTCTTGGTTTTAAAGTTTGTAACAGTAGCATTTTCTACCTTGGGTTTCTTTTTACCAACTTTTAGTTTTACTTTTTGAAAATCATCTTGGCGTTTTCTTTTTTTGGTCATTCTTGAGTGCTATAATGAAAAGAATTAATTTTAAAATGATGGATAAAGACAAAATAAATTATAAAAGAATAAAGAAGGTATTTTCAAAATTTATATTACCACTTATTCCAAAGATAGTCAAGAATCAAGGCCAACAGTGACTACCAAAGGATCAAAATATTAAATGGGAAATAGCTTTACAAAGTTAAAAAAAAAAAAAAATCAATTTAGCCACAAGATTTGTAAAAAATGGAACCTTCTGTCAAGCAATGTGCTAAACGAAAACCTTTTGAAATTGTTTGGGGGGGTGGGGGGGTGAGGGCTAAGAGGATGGGTTGGAAAGCAGCAGAGTTCCTAAGATATATCTTATATCTACTAGGAACCTCTAGCAAAACAAAGCCAAGTTTGAAAACCAAAGTTATTATTTAATGAAACCTGTAATAGGAAAAGTTTCATGAACCTAAGTTGGGTGCTTGAAAAATGGGTAAGAGACAGATATGCAGCAAGGAGAGTTAATGAGCATTTCATGAGCAAGGAAAACCGTATAGAGGATAAGCCTGATATAGGCAAAAAATGAAGAATGAAGCATTTTGAACACCAAGGAAAATTCAGACTAGACATAAACAGGAAATAGTATCCAAAAAACAGGATGAAGAGCAGTATAAAAGGAAATAAAGTGTAACAGAGGAATAAGATCAATTAGGCCACTATTATAATAAATCAATCAGCCATAACCAGTCACTCTACACTTCCCCCCTTCACCATTCTTTCAACTTATATCCAAATCTTACCACTACACACAAAATCTTTGATCTGTGCCTCTATCCATTCCCTGGCCACTTCTTAGGTTCTTTATTCCTACCCAGGACTGTTCAATAGTTTTCCCACAGGTATTCTTGCCTTGTCTCTAGCATCTACTCTCTAGTCCATTTGCTAGTCACCAGAATGCCACGTCTAAACACATCTGACCAGGGCTCAGGAGCTTTCAGGGGCTCCTTTACTCCCTTTGCAGTGAACTCCTTAGCTGGACATATCAAGTCCTTCCTAACTTTCCCTCCAGCTTTATCTTCCTACAATACAAGCTAACTTCTATTTTAAAAAGTCTCCTATACCTAGAACGAGCTCAGCTCTTCTTGAAGCATTTTCCACACGCTGCAAAAATAACGAATTCTACCTCCCACTGTATACCCCACTGGAATAGTACCTCTGAAATAAAACTTCTTCTGGTCTATCATAATTATCCTATGCCTGGCTATTTTTTAAAAAAGTTAACACTACATATGAGAGTCCAAAAAATTTAAGTAAAATGAAGCTTTGCGTTACTGAGAGAGTAATAAAATGGCGGGTGTAAGTCCAGGCAACTCAAGTTCCAGGAATCCAGAAGCCAATCACCTATGACCCAGGGGCTAGGATTTGGCTACACAGGTAAAAGGCAGCTTCTAGAGCCAAAGTGATTAGGTTCTTATTAAGGCTGCCACTTCCTGGCTGTAGTTAACCACTGTGCCTCAGTTTTTATCTACAAAATAGGGATAATAATAATAATACATACTTCATCATACAGTTGTTATGAAGTAGGATCAATGAAGAGGAAATGAGTTCATTTGTAAAACACTCAGAACTGTGCCTGGCACACTGATTAACATTTAAGCTATACGCACAAATATGTATAATTTTTTAAAGTGTTAGGACTAGCACACATCAAACACAATATTAGATGCAGTGCATACATTAGCATTCGATTCTCACAAAATGATGTGAGGGAAGGTGGAACTAAACCCATTTTAAAGATGTGGCTCAGGAAGGTTTGTCAGTCCTTTAAGAAGTTGAAGAGGGATTCATACACAAGACAGCTCTGTATAACCACCTTTATGTCATATACACTGGAATTAAGGTGAAAACTGGAAAACGGAGTAGCAAAATGGCTCATCTTACTTCACATATGCCATTCCCAAGTTTTCATCCCACCCACAGCCTCTCGTTACTCTAGTCTAATAAAATGGGTAAAACCTAAAAAAAGCCCCTAATACTTAACCTGGCCTCTTTTAATACAAAATAATAATAATAATGTTTGCTTAATTAAGCAAGTACACTTTGTGAGCTTTCCCTACAATTAACTAGTACCAGAGATAAAAATAAATGGAACAAGACATTCAGAAAATTTGAATGCATTAACTAAACCTCCACCCCCCAATCCTCTGTGCTAACTTTAGCCACTAAATACCTGATCGGTATTCAACATAGTCTGCTGTCAAGTTTATGCCGTATTATCCACCACTTTTGTAGGTGTCACACAAATGTTTCCCCTCCGCTAGGAAAATTAAGAGGGCTGAGTGCCCTTCCTTGACTTTTTTAAGGCTGGTAAGATTATTTTCAGGGTACAGGGAGAACATTTTCATACTAGGAACTCTTAAAGTTCTATAAGCCATTTCTGTTATTTTCACTTAAAAACTTTTCATAGCACAGCAAATTAAATAGCCTGACTAAGCCAATTTTACATTAGCGGGTACCGAAGAGATAAGCACTCCAGCCTCAGGGGCCGAACACTCCCCTCCATAACCGGAGCTCCCAGGTAGGTGAGACCCAAAAGTTTTAAAACTGAACATCTATTCCAACTGCCGGCCTTCTAACTACAACAAAAGGGAAATGAGATCCTGAAGTATCAGGATTCCCACCAAACCTTATTCCAGCTAATTCGTCTGCCACCTCATTACCCTTTCTAATTTCCAAATTCTTTTCCCCCCCAAAATATTAAGAAGCACACTGCACTCAGCCTCTGAAAATTTCCTCTCCAACCCCTTTCAGGCTCACAAGTTCCCCCAAATTCTACTGAGGGATCCAACCGGAGACACCAGACTTCCCTTAAAGCCAATGCCCCACCCGGGCGACCCGACAGAGCCGGTGGCCCGGTTCCGCCGGGCACAGAGCGCTTAACCGCCACACCTGGATGGCGAAAGGGCCGACCGGAGACGACTGCTCATCCCCGCCCCGAGTCGTCGGTCCCGCATCCCAGAAGTGAAGACCCCGTGGGTTTTGAGAAACTGTCGTTTCTTCCACTCCAGTGGACGGCAGGCAGGACCGCAGCCGGGAGGTGGGGCCCAATCGGAGCGCACCCGCCAGAAAGTCTCCCAGACGCGAACCGCGCGAACCCGCCCAGTCACCCGAGGCGCTTCAAACGCCCGCAGGCAACCGCCTCCGCGCCGCTCCGCTCCGCACCTAGGGCAGGCTCCGCAGGGGCGCCCCAGCCGGGCCCCCGGGGGGCGCAGACCGGCCGCAGCCGGCCCTGCCCGCCTGGGCCGCGGACAGGGGGGCGAGGGCGCCGCGCGCCGTCCCGCGCCCCGGGAGGGCCTGGCCCGATGGGCGCCCGCCACTCACCTGAGGGTCCGGCCGAGACCCGGGCGCAGAGGCGGAGAGGAAGAGCGTCTGGGCAGAAGCCCACGGAGCGACGGCGCGCGCCGCCGGCCTCAGCCTCCCGCTCCCGGAGCGTGTTTTCAAATCCCCGAGACCTCACGCGGCCGCGTCTCCTTCCGCCGCCCGGAAATCAGGGCCCCTCCCCCGCCGCGCCGCGCTCACGTGACTGCGACCCGCCGCCGCGCGCAGCCCGGGGGGCGGGAGCGGGAGCGTAGCCCCGCCCCCAGGAGGAGGGGGCGCTCGCCGGAAGCCCCCGGCGCTCCGGGAGCCGAGCGCGATCGGCGCCCGACCCGAGGACGGAGCGGGCCCTGAGCCTGGCCCTGAGCTTCTCGGGCCCGCGTGGGGTGTGGTCCAGGCCGACGGCTGCCTTCCCCCCTACGCTCGACCAAGGATCTTCAGACCTAAAGGCACATTGGGAGAATATAAGTTGACTTGAACTGAGAAAGAGGAAAGTTTGGGACTGCACCGGCCGTACACTCCCTGGGGCCGTGAACCCGGTTGGAGCGATGGAGAATTACTGGACGGAGGGCAAAGGACACCTAGCAGCTGGAGCCTTAGTGGAGGATTTCCCCTAATATTTCAGTTTCTCAGCACTGAGAATCCTGCTACTGAAATTAAGTGGGCCCAGCAAAATTAGGGGAGAGATTAAAATGCCTGGGAAGGAAGATCAGACAAGGAGAATGGGTCTTTGGAAGATGCCCGTGCCAGAGGCTGGCAGGTGATGTGGAGGAAGGAACCCCAGTTATGCATTTTGGACCTTGATTCAAATTTGTCTTTACAGCTTACCAGATAGATGTAGGACTTAGTAAAGGTGACAACGGTGTGAGCCCCAGTCTACCAGGTAGGGATTCAGAGCAGTGATGTCTGAGGTAACCAGAGACCCAAGCACTGGCATTATTATTTTTTTTTAAATTTTATTTATTGATTTGAGAGAGAGAGGGGGAGGGAGAGACATCAGGGTGTTGTTCCACTTATCCATGCACTCACTGGTTGATTCTTGTATGTGCCCTGATGTGGAGGACTGAACCAGCAACCTTGGCATATTGGGACAAAGCTCTAACCAATGGAGCTACCAGGCCAGGGCTATTTTTTTTTTTAATCGATATACAAAATAACGATGGTTCTTACCATTGTCATATTAGATCCAATGTGATACATAAGTACATATGTTAACCTTATAGCTTTTTAATATTTATCAATATAAATGTTGTAATTAACTCCCTTATACTTGCCTTTTGGTGCACATGTATAAGTTACTCTAGAATAGATAGACAGGAGAGGAACTTCTAGATTGAAAGGATTACACGTTTAAAATTCTAACTTACAGATACTGTTCTCCAAAAGGTTATACCATTTAACTGGGCGCTAACAATGTACCAGTGTCAATTTTGTCACACAGTGGGTGCTTTTTTATTGATACAGTTTTGCTTATCTAATCCTGAAAAATGGTATATCATTGATTTAGTTTGCTTGTTTTTTAATTTTTATTATAATCACATGCAGAAGACATTTTTGACATAGTTGTTTGTCATTCTTTTGTACTTGAATAAGGCATGCATGCATCAAGATTATAAACAATTTTCTTATTATGCTCTTAGTGTTTGTATAACTCCTCATTAAGTTCCATGACCTATCTGGAATTTATTTTTGTCTTAGCGTATAGTAAGGATTTTCTTTCTTTTCCAATAGGTAGCTGTTTCAACTCCATTTATTGACTTGTATATTCTTTCTCCAGTGCTTAATATTCCTGTTTATACTTGAACTCTGTTTTGTTCCTTTGTTAAAATTATCTATTTTTCCACAGTAATGTATATTTTATTGCATGTCTTTATATAATGTTTTAATATCTGACAGAGCAAACCCCATCCATTCATTCTTTGCAAAAGTCTCTGGACCATTCTTGAGCAATTCTCATTTCAGACAAATATTAGAATCATCTAGTCAAATTCCATGAAAACTTCTATTAGAAATTTGATTGGCATGTATTCGTCCCTCCTCTCTCTGTACTCTCTCTCAGTGATCTCAGCCATTCCCATGGCTTTCAGTACTGTCGGAGGGTTATTATGTGTACCAGAATTCTAGGGGAAGCAAGTTTAATATAAATAAATGTGAAAGGTAAAACTATACAGTTTCTAGAAGAAAACATAGACTGCCTCTTCACAACCTTGAGGTAGGCAGATATTTCTTACAATACAATGTACTAACTGGACAAGAAACAATCGATGAATTAAACTTAATAAAAATTTCAAACCTCTGCTTGTTAAAGAACTTTTTAAAGAAGTAAAACAGAAAGTTACATACTAGAAGAAAATGTTCACAATAAATAAATCAGTCAAAGGACAACTATGTAGCCTATCTAAAGAACTACAAATCAATAATAAAAAGACAACCTAATTTTTTAAATGGGCAAAAGATTTGAACAAAGACTTCACAAAAGAAGATATCTGGATGACTACTAAAGTTGTGAAAAGGTGCTCAGCAAATTAAAATCATTAAGAAATATCACCACATATTCACCAAAATGACTAAAATTTAAAAGACTGGAAATCTAAATATTGGTGAGGATGTGGGGTAATGGGAGAGAATATAAAATAGAACAACCAATTTGGAAAACTGTTCGCTAGTTTCTTATAAAGTGAAATATTCACCATGATAGAGCAATTCCACTCTTAGGCATATACCCAGACACATGTACACAGAAAGACTTGTATAGGAATGTTCAGAGTAGCATTATTCATAATAGCCCAGACTGAAAGCAATCCAATTGTCCATCAACAGGAGAATAAAGAAATTGTGGTATATTCATGCAGTAGAATATTACATAGAATTATGAAGAAATGAACAATTGATATACACAATAACAGTACACACTGTATGATATTCCATTTCTAAGACGTTCAAGAACAGAAAAATCCAAGCTATGAAATCAGAATAGTGATTGTGCTGTGCCATGGGCAGGCGGTTGGGATAGGGAGTGCAAGGTATGGAGTGACAGTAAGTTGACATGAGGTGAAGGAATTTTCTGAAGTAAGGGATATTTCTTTATCTTGCTCTAGACCATGGTTGCACAATAGTATACATATGCTTGTCAAAATTTATTAAGCTTTACACTTGAGCTTATTCATTTTTAATACATAAATTATACTTTGATAAAGTACTGTTAGGATAAAAAGTTGGAGAAAGTTGACAATGGACATTTGTGTGATTTCTGAAGGGGAGCACAAGACATGTTAATGAGCTTAAAGAGTTGATTGCATTAATCCTCTATGAAATTTAATTTTACTCTGAAACTTTTGAGTTTCTTTACACTGTGTTCTATCAGTAGTACTCATTTCACCTGATTAGTTCCATTTCCAGAATCAAAATAGAACCGAGACAAGGAGAGAAAGGAAAAAAATGTACATGATGTGCTATGATATAGAAATAAACTTAATAACTTAAAGAAAAAGCCTGTAATAGGATTAACTGATAGGATTACCTAAATTGTAGGCAGTGACAAATATAGTAAAAAAGGTATTTCTCCAGAGGGAAGGAAGGATACCTTGGAAAAGGTCTTTAGAGAGAAAAGGTAGGCTGAGAGCACTAATTAGCTGTATCAGGGAAGTCACTTAATTTCTCCGGGGATGATTCCATTTTAGAGATTTTCTTGTATGTTAAATAATAGTGTTATCTAAGCAAAGAGGGTCTGCCCACTGAATACACAGAGAGCCAATCACTGAACACTGAGTTTTGCAGTGGAGAAATTAAGACACTTTATTGGCAGAGTACCAAGCCTGGAGAATGGGGAACTCATGCTAAAAAAATCTGAACTCCCTGATGGTTCTAAACCAAGGGTTTTTAAAGGCAAAGATTGAGGATTTGGGGTTAGGGGTCACGGGAGAAGCTGATGGTTAGCTCTCTCTTTTTTTTTTTTCCATCTTTCACAGAATTTATTTTACACCTATTATACCAAACAGCATTTTAAACACTGACACAGAAACTCCCTAATAAGATAAAGCAAAGAAAAAAGTATTTATATGAAAAACGGGATACACCATTTATAGTCTTCAAACATTATTGCACTTTAACTTTCATAATCTGACAATGCATTCATGAAACAATCTTCAGACAACTAGTTTTAACAAATTAAATACCACTTTTAAGTAGACACGAGTGTCCTAAATTATTAGGTCAGAATTTTACAAACATTACTTATATTAATGGTCACGGTGGAGCTGGAGAGTATTCTGCCTCCTCCAAGCTGCACCATGAACTTGTGGGGCCTTTTCAAGGCTATAGCTCTTGGCGCCTGCAGATGTCAGCTGCCACATCTCCCTGTGCTTGTTGACCGGTTTGGTGACCCACTGGGTGTCAGGATTCCTTCTGATAGCCTTATGGAATGGATCAATGAGGATAACCTCAAAGAATTTGTGTGTGGAATCTTCACCAACCCAGTAAGAATCCAGGACTCTCAGAGCCCCAGATTGGCATCCACCTCACTCCTCGGCAACAGATTGAAGGCTCTGAGCAAACTTTAGCTGGTAATACCATGATGGGTAGGCTTGTCTTAGGTCATACCCTTAAGAACTGGGCATTTGCGGCCATCACAGTGCACTCGAATCCTATATATGATATAACTTTGGCTTGGCCTTGTATCCCAGACTTTGCACTTTATTGGGCCAGGTGAGGCGGGGGGGTGGTGGGTGCCCCTATGGAGCACAGAGAGCTGGTGGTACTGCGAGCAGTTCACCCTGAGAAGGAAGCCCATTACATCCGACTGCTTCTTCCTTCATAGCTCCTGGGTGTACTCGTAAGCACCTATATAAGGCTTACCTGATGGCTGCAGCCAGATGGAAAAGTGGTGGTTAGTTCTTGAGCAAGCTTCAGCAGTTTCCCTTAAGTCTGATTAATTCAGGTCCTGATGTCATTTTGTTTGGTGCCTTCATCACTGTGGTTGGGGGATCTAACTGGCTTAAAAAACCAAGATTCTGCAAATCAATTTGAAATTGTGCTTCAGCAATGTTATCTTTAAAGCAAAAGGCGGAAATGAAATATCTTGTGACCACTGTTATTAAGCTCTCATTGTTTTATGCTTAACTAACTGTATTTTTCTCTTATCTCAAGCAAAGTGTACCTTTAAACATCCCCCACCCCTTCTCCCACCAATTTGCTTTACAGGCAGGCATCTAGGACATGACTAACATATTTTCTTAATCTTTGACTATAAAATAGGTGAAAATCAAAGCAATTGAAACATATAGTTAAAGCGTATACCTATCTATATCACTAGATCCTAAAATCTAATACCTAAACGTGTTTGCTGTTAACTACCGGAGAATTGAACTGAGTTCAGAGCATCATGCTATTAAAGTACGATATAATAATTGATATTCCCTGTCATCCAGAAAAGGCTAATTTCTATCCTCTGCATTTCATAAGGTAGAGAAGTATGTTGTGGGGGAGGAACAAATGTTCCTCTACCCTCAAAGTTCTTCTGGCTAGTTTAATAATTAAACAGACACAAGACAGATTAGCAAGAGAAAATAATGAAATTTAATACATGCATTTGTATGGGAACCCCACATGCAGGAGAGAGTCAGGAACCCCACATGCAGGAGACAGAAAGACAAACTGAGGTAGATAAGACATCCTGAGCCAAGGATGAGGTAATGCACCTTGGGGACTTCAAAGGGTCATAAGAAGAACTGACCTTTAGTAAATAGAAGTTTTTCCCAACCTATACATAGGTCAAAACAAGTTATCTCTGTTAATCCTTATGGGCAAGACCCCTAATTGGAATTCTTCTAGGTAGTTGAGTTCTAGGAGGCGCAGAAATTTCTCTTGAGTCTGTGGCTAATGTTGCCTTAGCTCAAAGTAATCTGCAAACCACTGAGGCACATCTTGGGGTGGCTCATTCTCAACCCCCACAATATCAAACATTGACTTGTGAATAATAAGTTATTATTGACATATTGAATGCCTACTCAGTGCCCAGTCATGTTCTAGGCAATATATTTTCTTTGTCTTATTTAACTTATACTTTAATTAATTACGATTTTAATAATTTGTATAACTGGATCAAATAAAAATGTTTTAAAGTAGCATTACTTACGTATATTTTTCATTATAATAACAATATAGTGTGATTGCAGAAAACTAGGAAAACACAGAAAACCATAAAGAAAAAAATGCTTCTGTTACTCCAAGAGTGACTATTACCATGTTGGAGCATTATCAGCTCAATTTTTCATACACACACACACTCTTGTTTTGTTTTCTTTTATACAATTGAGATAAAATTCAACATATTCTTTGTATTCTGTTTCTATCTCTTAAAAACATGATTTTCCAATAACCAACTAGCATTCAATTTTGTAAATACAAAGAATTCGAAAATCCTTTATGTTGGCCATAAGGAAAAGTTTTGGCACCATCGATGTAAATTTTAGTTACAGGAAAAATTCCCGGGGGGGGCGGCGCTGTCTCAATCAGGGTCCCTAGGGGAGACAGATGGCACACTTTAAGAGAGTAATTTGAAGATTGTTTAACACAGGATCTACTTATGGAGATTCTTTAGTAGGTAGGGATTAGGTGCTGATAGCACCTATTAGCCTAAATGCATGAGGAAAGAGGAGGGGGCAGGAACTTAAATCTGGAAACAAAGAAAACTCAGTGGAGACCCTTGAGTGATAGAAGCTGTAGCAGGCACTTGGTTGAGGGGCAGCCAGCCAAAATAGAACTACCATATCATCCAGCAGTCCCAAATCTGGATATTATTCCCCCCCCCCAAAAAATCAGTCCCTCAAAGAGGTACATGCACACCCATGTTTGTTGCAGCAGTATTCTTTATAGCCAAGATATGGAAGCAACGTAAATGTCTGTTGATGGATAAATGAATGGAGAAAATGTGCCGTGTGTGTGTGTGTGTGTGTGTGTGTGTGTGTGTGTATAATAAAATATTATTCAGCCATAAAAAGAAGGGAATCTTTTCATTTGCAACAAAATGGATGAAACTAGAGGGCATTGTGCTAAGTAAAACAAGCCAGACAGAGTAAGATCCATATGTGGAATCTACAAAAGAAAGCTGGTTTCATAGAATCAGACAGTAGAATGGTGATTGCTGGGGTCAAAGGGTACAAACTTTCAGTTATAAGAAGTTCTGAGGAGTTAATGTACAGCATAGTGACTATAGTTAATAATACTGTATTGTGTACTTGAAAGTTGCTGAGAGTAGATCTTAAGCATTCTCACCACACACACACTCATACACACAGTTAACCATGTGAAGTGACCTGTTGATTATCTTGATCTTAGTGAGCATTCCACAACATTTATGTATATCAAATCATTTTAAATATATACAAAAGTATATTTGTCAATTATTCCTCAATATAGTTAGGGGAAATTTTTTAATTTTAAAAAGAATGTAATAAGAAAAAAAACCTCCAAACATTAGGCAGAGGGAATAGCATGTGCAAAGTCCCTGAGGTGCGAGGGAGTGTTTAAGGAACTGAAAGGGCAGTGGGTTAAACGGAAAGACAAAAGGGGAGAACAGATAGGAAGATTTTGGCAGGGCCATAGTGCAGGTCCCATCAAGGAGTATGAATTTTATCTTTAAAACAAAGGTAGGTCACCCTGGCTGGTTTGGCTCAGTGGTTAGAGCTCCCAACTGAAGAGTCCTGGTTCCCTGCCCCCAGGCAAGCAGGAGGCAACCAATTGGTGTCTCTCTCACCCCCCCCCCCACTCTCTGAAAAGCAACGTAAAAAAATATCCTCAGGTGAGGATTACAAAACAAACAAAGCAAACAAAAAAATCCAAAGGTAGGTCATTGATAGATATTAGGTATCCAATGACACATTAGATTTGTGTATTAAGAAAATCACTTGGGAGAGTGGGTAGGCAGGGAGGCAAAAATGAAGCAGAGGTGGGTATAGCAGTGACCCAGGTAAGAGCTTGGACTCTGGCGATGGATGAAGACAGACAAAGAGAAATCCGAGAAATCTAGGAACGTAAAACTGACAAGCCTTGGTATGTATCAGATATGGGGGGGGGGGTGGCAGTGGGAACAGTGTTCAGGAATCTCCTAGATTACTTGCTTGTAAACCTGGGTGGATGAAAAGCTTTTGGGACTTGGAAATTATAAGGGGGGGGGGAGGAAGTTTGTTTTTTAATTAGTTAAATAAAGACTATATATATTCCAGAGATAAAGGAAGTTGGCTTCGAAGTTGAACAATGGAAGCAGAAACCCTTCCTACAATTCAGAATTTGTTAAACAATCGTCGGGGAAGGTGACAGGCGTGGAGAGAAAGAGCTGGGAGGGAGGGCAGAAGGGTGACATGAAGTAGACATTGTGAAATGAAGAATTTATGCAGAACCGGTCCAGGTGGCTGCGGATATGAGAAACTATTCAACTTTGTCACAAGTAATGAACAAATATCCATATACTGTTATTATTTTACAAATATTGATTTATTATTATTAACACCATCATTACTATTTTACCCAATTTGTTGTCCATCCTGCAGTCAAGCTCCCCCCCCCCCCCCCCCCCCCCCGCTCCCCTCCGAGTTCGGGGCTGGGAAGGGGACAGTGATACATTGTTATTGACCGAAGCTCAGGCCGTGCTCCGATGCCCTTAGGTTTTGGAGTCCCCTGCCCTAGGGAGCTCACAGTCTAGGGCGAGACATCATCCCGCAAATTTAAAAACAAAACAAAACTCCGTGATGAACGCAGCATAGGGAGGCTCGGCTGTTCCAAGAATCAGGGAGTCGCAAAAGAAGGGGCCCCATTTCAGACGCGGGCTTGGACTGGGCTAAGTCGCGCTCGCGGTCGCCAAATCCCTGGTGACACACGCATCCTTTTGTTGTTCGTGGAAATGAAACCGTTTTTCAGGCCCTGCAGGCGCTGCTCCGCGAAGGTGGGAAAGGGACCTCCACCGGCACCCGGTCGTCGGCGCGGAGAACGCGGGCGGGTAGGCGGGGGACGCCCAGCGCCCCGCCCGGAGTCTCGGGGGAGGCGCCGGCCCCGCTCCCGCCCTGCGCCGCGCGGGCTGACCCGCAGCGCGGCCCGCGAGGGGGCGGCGGCTCCCGGGCTTTGTGGCCGCGGCGCGCGCGGCGGGGCCTGGCCGGCCGGGGGCGCGCCGCCGCCCGGCGCTCCGGAGCCCGCGGCCCTCCCGGCGGCCCGACCCGCGAGAGGAGCCGAGGCCGCCCGCGCTCCCGCCTCGCCGCCCCCCTCGGCCGCCGCGCCGCCGCCGCAGGTAGGAGGCTCCCGCCCGGCGGGCCGCAGCGGGGCGGGGGCGCGGGCCGGGCGTGCGGGGCCGGGGGCGGGCATGGCGGGCTTCGGGCTCGCGCCGCCGCGACCCCTGTCCCGCAGGCCCCGCGGCCGCCTCCGCGCTGGGGGCCCGGGGAGCTGGTCGGCCTGCGGCGTACAAAGAAAGCCCCCGGGGCGCGCACCGCGGGGAGGCTCCGTGGCGCACCGGGGTCGCAAACTCTGCACCGCGGGGCGCCGGGAGCCGCTCGGGAGGAACCCGTGGGACCCTCAGTGCCTCGATCTTACCATCCCGAGGTCCCCACCGTGCGCTGGGCTCCGGGCTCGCCTCTCTGTACTTGTCTCCTTGAGGACGCCTTGTGTCCCATCCAAGGGTGCGGTGGGAGGGTCCCGCATTCGGAGGCCGCGGGCCGCGCATCGCCCCGGCGCCGCCTGACCTTGGGAGAGAAAGCTCCCTGACCCCGAGCCTGGGCGCTGCTTTTGTAAAGGGGGGTGCGGTGCGGTTGGGGTGGAGAGCGTGGCGTGATACCTACCCCAGGTGCTATTGTGGGGAGAATGTACGGAAATAATGCACGTAAATGGTAATAGCCAAATTCGAGCACTTTCTCCGCACCAGGCCCTAGGTACCAAACAGTTGTGAGTTATCTAATTAAATCACCAGCTGGCTCTAGGATGTAGCGACTGTAAATTGCATGCATAATTTTTTATTTATTTATTTTTTTTTAAAAAGAAGTAGGAGCCCTGGCCGGTTTGGCGCAGTGGTTAGAGCGTCGGCCGGTGGACCGAAGGGTCCCGGGTTCGATTCCGGCCAAGGGCACGTACCTCGGGTGCAGGTTCGATCTCGGCCTGGGGTGGGGGTGGGGGGAGGGAGGCAACCAGTCAGCCTCTCGCTCTCTCCCACTGTCTCTGGAAAAATATCCTCAGGTGAATTTAGTCTCCCAATTCTAATCCAGAAGGTTGGGTGTTTCTTAGGAGTGGTAACACTGAAGATTACAAATGTTTCTGCATTATCAGGAGAGAGGTTGTGGGATGTAGGAATGCTGCAGGGCCAGGGGCGTGCATTCCAGCATATCTGAAAAGTTGGTGGCGTGGAAAGGAAGTTGTTGAATGGTAATTCAAAATCACAGTTCCTGAGTTAGGGCTGCTATTGGAGTTTGGGGCCCGAAAGAGGCAAGGGGTGGGTTGAGGGGAGAGGCAAGGGCTCTGAAGCTCTGGAAGGGGATGTGAGGAAGGGACCGGGGTCACCATCCCAGCAGCATTCTGGACCAGGGTTCCATCCTGTCCTTAGAGACCAGGATGCTGCTTGGTCGTGGGGGAGTTAGGCACCAGGAGAGATGCTGGGCTGAGAACACAGGCTGTCTCTTCTAACTCCCAGGCCACCCCAAAAGTATTCAGATGGCTTGAGAACAAGTGATTGGGCCTCCTAAAATGTCATTGTCCCTTCTCGTGTGATTCCTGACATTCTTCTAAGGTGTTTGAGGAGTTTGGGAGGCTTACCAATCCTAAAGTTTGATAGGTCACACTTAAATTACAGAGACCTAATGGATGTAATGAATGACTGTGTTTTGAATACAATCCACCTGGTTAGGAGTGGGCCTGAGGAGATCATTGTGAGGTTCAGTTTGGAATGGAGAAAACTTGGAAAAGCAAAAGAAAGGCGGGAAAGCCTAGGTACTGCACCAGGGGAAAGGGAGAGGAGGAGCTGAGGACTTCCGCAGCACTGTCTGCAGAATGCCTAAGCAGACTGCTCAGTTCTCAGCTCCCAAGGAGGCACCCTTTCCTCTCCCGATTTGTGACCATTTCTTATGTGAGTGTTGTGGATGGTGGGGGTTGGATTCAGGCTCACTTTTCTCCGGAGTGAGCAGGTGGTTTTATTTTTATTTATTTACTTAATTTTATGGATTTTTTGAGAGAGAGGAGGGGAGAGAGGAGAGAGAGAGAGGAGCATTGATGTGAGAGAGAAACATTGGTTGGTTGCCTCCTGTACATGCCCTGACCAGGGATAGAATCTACAACCTGGGTATGTGCCCTGACCAGGAATCAAACCGCCACCTTTTAGTGTGCCATGCAGCATTCCATACAGTAACCAACTGAGCCACACCAGCCAGGATTGGAGAAGGGTGGTTTTAAAACCAGGCTTGAAGGAGGGGGTATTTGGACATGTGGTGATGATAAAGGTAGGGAGGAGCATGCATGGTGGAAAGAGCAGGTGCTTTGGAGAGAGAGACAGAGGTTCAAATCTAGCTCTGCCACTTCTCAGCCATGTAATTTTTTGTGAGGGTAAGACAGTGGTTTTTCAAATGTCTGGTAGGGATTTCAACAAGCTCTCGTACCCTTTCCCTGTCCATGGTGACATTCATTCAACAAATGTCTACTGAGTCATAGGCTTCACGCCAGGGGGGCAAAGATGAGTCAGAAATTATGTATTCCCTTAGGAATTTCCCAGTCCAGTGAGAGAGATGGACACAAAGAGCAAATTACAAAAAAATATGGTAAGTGCTGCTGTACAGTTACATACAACTGACAGTGAGCTGACAGAGGAGTAACTAACTCATTCTGGACGGAAAACTCAGGGCTAATCTACCACCAACAAGATGAGTTGAGACCTTAGGATAGGGGTTTTGATTGCTACACCACCTCCTCAATTCTATCTTTTTTTACCCTTGTCTTATTTTTCCCTGATATTCTCTCTCTTAAAAACAAAACCTAGGAGGAGCGTGGGCATAGTTTGTAAGATGCCTCCAACTTACTTTAGAAGGAAGCTGTTATAATAAATATAACAGCTTGAGCATTAGTTGAGGAAGGCTTCACAGAAATTACACAGGGGTTGGACCTTGAGGGATGAAAAATGAGCCCTTGGTAGACTTTGGAGTAAAGTATTCCAGCCAGAGGAAGCCCATGTTAGGAGGCAGGAAAACACAGCAGGTTCAATGGCATGGAGGTGAGTTGGGTGGAGAGGATGCTGTAATCAGGGCCAGATCTGGAAAGGCCTGGAGTATCATGTGGGGAGTTTGGACTTTATCACTTAGGCAGTGGGGTCTCGAGATGTCAGATGTTTACACCCTGGGCTGTGGCACAGTCACTGTTTCAGGAAGATCTCTTTGGTAGCTGTGTGGAAGAGGGTCTGGAAGTTTGGGAGATCATTGTGGGAGATTAGAGCCTGACCTCAAACGTGGGCGGTGAGGAACACAGTAGATCTTGATGATTGGTTACATGTGAGTGAAGAGCACATCGTGATTTCTGCTTTGAGAAGCTAAGTTGATGTGGCTGAAATCAGAAATCAGAAATCAGGATGTTTGGGGGTAGGGTAATAATTAATTTTCTTTTAGCTGTGGAGAATTGGAGCTTTCTGGGGTGCCCATATAGATAGTTGGATAGAGGTGGCTGGTAGACAACTGGAAATGTGTGTGGTGCTGAGGAAAGAATGGGGCCAACACCCCTACTTTCTTTTTCTTTAAAAAAAACATTTTTTTTAAATCCTCACTTGAGGATATTCTTTCCATTGCTTTTCAGAGAGAGTGGAAGGGGAAGTGAGGGGGGGTGGGGGGGGAGAGAGAGAGAGAAACATCCAAGTGAGAGAGAGACATTGATTGGTCGCCTCCTGCACACACCCCAACTGGGGTGGGGATTGAGACTTCAACCAAGGTACATGCCCTGACTGGAACTGAACTTGAGACCCTTCAGTCCAAAAGCCGACACTCTAACCACTGAGCCAAACCAGTTAGGGCACCCCTACTTTCTTTGAACCAACACTGAGGATCTACTGTGTGCAAAAGATACAAATGAGGTTGTAGTTCAGGCCTCAGGAGCTCACCCTCAGAGGATATGGATAGCGCTCAGTACAGAGTAATTCTTTTTTTTTTTAAATATATCTTTATTGATTTCAGAGAGAGGAAGAGAGAGAGAGATAGAAACATCAATGATGAGTCATTGATGGGCTGCCTCCTGCATGTCCCCCATCTGGGGATCGAGCCCTCAACCCGGGCATGTGCCCTGACCGGGAATCGACCCTTGATCTCCTGGATGCTAGGTTGATGCTCAACTGCTGAGCCACGCCGGGCTGGGCAGCACAGAGTAATTCTGAGCGCTGCAGTACAAGGTAAGCACTTGGGGCCCTTGACCCAGAGATTTGAGAGCTGAGGGTTGTTACTGAAGTGGTGGGAGTAGCCAAGAGTCCTCAGAGACCAGACGCAGGCTGGAATGGGAACACCTCCACGGGACTTTCTGTGTTGTAAAAGCACTTTCTGGGGAAGATACTTTAATAATGATTCCGAGGGAATTTCAGAGAAGCTGGGGTGGGGGTGGGGAGATGGTTTAGGATGGAGCTGTGGGGGAGGGGAAGGAAGGAGTCAGAATTTTCAAGAACCCTCATCTGGCTTATAGAGGGAACTGTGGAGGTGGAAGGACGGGAGGTGGGAGTTCTTGCCTTAAACACAGGCTGGTTCTGCTCACAGTCACACTCAGACACAGATGGTAAAAATAAACACTTCCAAGTTACAGGACCGCCTGGAGCGGGTGGTGAAGGGGAAGAGGTGGCAGCGCATTAGAGGAGGCAAGCTCCGAGCTGGGTTTCAGGCTGCAGAGCCCTCTGAAGGAAAGAGAGGAGGCGGAGGGCATAGGTGAGCGACCATCCTGGGCAGCCAGGTCTGAACATCCTAGAGCAGGGACAGGCAGGTGTGTGCACAGGAATAGTCCTGTCTGATTACTCTTACCTCTGGATAAAGTGAAATCACGAAGGCGTCAGTCTGGCGGGGCTCTTAAAAATTTGGCATACAATACAATCGTATTTACAAGAAGCAGCCAGGAAATGATTTTTGTTGTGATAAATCCTTTATAAAAGGAGAAATTTAAGATAGCAGAACATCTAGTAAAAAAAAAAAAAAAAAAAAAGCAAATGGCAAGCAGGTTAGCTTTAAAATGTATTCCACAAATATTTATTGTCTACTGTGTACCAGGCCCTCTTCAAGGAGCTGGGGCGACGGGCGTGGGCAGGAGATCTGGTCACTTGCTTTAGACATTTCACCTGGAACTACTTAACCTACAGAGTTAAACTGGGTGTGGGCCTTAAAGTGTCTGAAGTGCAGAGATCACTTTATTCTGTGGCAGCATTCTCTTTCTCTTTCGTTGGCTAGTAGCTCCACTTGCCTCGTGAGTAATCAGCAAACACCACCTATGCGTGTTTGCTGTGGATGATGTGGCGATTCGGTAGCAGAAAGACCAGTGTTGTGGCAGTGCTAACATGGACTGCCAGCAGTGGGTGGGACTTTAGAATAAAGACCCTTTAACTACAATTTAGAGATGAGAAGTTGACAGGGAGGAAAGGGGACTTGCCTAATGTCACAAAGTGAGTGTTGGATTTGAGAGCAGTGCCCTTGGATTTTCAAATGGGATGGTGGGGGACGGCTTGAGGTTACCTAGCAAGAGGGCATCTTGATACTGAGAGGCTTCCAAAGAGGAGATAGGGGGGCAGGGGTTAAAATAAATGATGATGTTTCTGCTTTCTCTTGATCCCTCACCCTAGTGTGGACACACATGTCCCAGTTATTTCTTGCTTTTTAAACAGTCTCTGCTGTGCACCTTCTCCTCCATTAACATCATCACCACTCAGAGTCCAGGCCCTTTCTTATCAATTATTTATCTCAGTGATCTCCTTCACCTCTCTCTGTTCATATCCTATACATGCTCAAAGGTCTAGCTCAAATGTCCTCTTTGTTCATGAGGAATGCAAATAACTTTCCTCTGAATGCCCAGCCCGCTTCGCCCTCTATTTTGATGCCTGTGTCAGTGTGCCTGTCGTTTTCGGTAGCAGTTTACGCATGCCAACGCTCCTTCCAGGCTATAGGGTTCAGCTTGTCTTTGTATCTCCTGCATATTTTAGGAAGATACTGAGCCTCTGGCAGGAGTGCATTACATATTTGTTGAATTGTGTGTCTGTGGAATAAAAGTGCCAATAAGTATCTGAGTATACAGATGGTCCTGACTTACAGTGGTTCAACTTACGATTTTTTTGACTTTATGATGGTGCAAAAGGGATGTTCACTCAGTAGAAACCCTACTTGGGATTTTGAATTTTAATATTTCCCCGGGCTAGTGATCTGCGATGTTCCTCTCCGTGATGCTGGACATTGGCAGCGAGCAGCAGCCCCTGTCAGCCGCGCAAGCAGTCCCAGTGTTAAACAGCTGATACTCTATGGCGTATTGTGTTGCCATCATTTTTTTGGATATTGTATTTTGTGTTTTGACATTCCATCATGTCTACAAAAATGCCTATCTGTGTTTCCTACTTCTGGTGAGAAGAAGAGGAAGGCAATTAATTACTCTTGAGATGTAACTCAAGGTAACTGCCCAACTTTAGGCAGTTTAAAATGGATGGGAGGGGTGGAAAGAACTAAATTTTTTGAAGCTCTAGCCTATGCTTGATCTTTACTCCCATTGTGGGACATCTGTGCAGAGGGAATAAGGCAGAGCAGGGGCTGTTAATCTCATTTTACAGATGAAGAATTGCAGGTTAGTCCTAGCCGGTTTTGCTCAGTGGTTAGAGCATTGGCCCGTGGACTGGAGGGTCCTGGGTTCGATTCCAGCCGTGGGCACATACCTCGGTTGCAGGCTCGATCCCCGGCCCCGGGTCCAGGCGCGTGCGGGAGGCAAACAGTCGATGTGTCTCTCTCACATTGATGTCTCTCTCTCTTTCTCTCTCCTCCTTCCACTCTCCCTGAAAAGCAATGGAAAAAATATCCTCCAGTGAGGATTAAAAAAAAGAGAATTGCAGGTTAATTAATTTTCCCAGAGTCACGCAGCTAGGTGAGTGCTGAAGTTGGGATTTGAGCCCAGGTTTTCTACATCCAGGTCTTTGATTTATTTCACTTCACTTTAAAAGCAGCTGTTCATTAATGTCCTCACACCTGTCCGAGATCTCAGTACCACAGAGCTTCAATCTTGGTTCCCATTCTGAGTGTTGATTTCAGAGAGAACTCCCTTTTCCAAAAAGGGAAGTAGAAGTAAAATCTGGCCAAGTTTCTCAAGTCTTTACTCAAATTTTGGGACTTAGTTTGACCCTTCATGGACCTAAAATATCATTAGATGGTGTATTAGTCAGCTCGGGCTGCCATAACAAAATGCCACAGATTAGGAGGCTTAAACAACAGAAATGTGTTTCTCACGGTTCTGGAGGGTAGGAGCTCCATGACCAAGGTGCCTGCAAGGTAGACCTTATTCTGAGACCTCTTCTTTTGGCCTGTAGGTGCTCCTGTCTCTGTGTGCTCACGTGCCCTCTTTCCGAGCCGTGGGGGGGCCAGGTTGGGGGGAGAGCAAGCTCTCTTGTGTCTCTTTTAAGAGCACTAATCTCCAATCAGCCTATGACCTCATTTAACATTAATTACTTCCTTAGAGGCCCAGTCTCCATGTACAGTCACCATGGATGGGGGTTAGGGCTTCAACATATGAATTTTGGGGAGTTACAAACGTTTGATGGGTTTCTGTAATAGGTGGATATGAAATGTACTTATTACAATCTTCTGGTGGTTTAGTCAATGTTAGTGTTCTGGGGATTGTGCTGATTTTTTCCTTTTTGTTCTTTTATCATATTGGAATTGTGCTCTTTTATTTAGTCCTGTGAGCCTTTGCCTGGCGCAAGGGGGAACTGCATGGCATTTGGATTTTGCTATTTTATTTGACCATTTTTACTTTACTGCAGTTTTTAGTGTATGGACTGTTTTATCCTGCATGATACTCATTTTGTGTCTAGTAGGCCGTTCTACACCTATATCAGAATGTCGTCATTCATTAAATGTTTGCTGAAGGCCCACTGTCGGAGGGTCACTGGGCTGCTTGTTGGACTATAACCGTGCGTGGGAATGGATAGCACTCTGACTAGCAGAACCTCAGACAGAGATGATCTGTGCTGAGCAGGGTTGGGGGGCAGGTAAGGCCAGTCCCTCTATCTCATAAAAGCTGGTACAGCAGGGAAGGTGTGTTATGTTGTCATCTATAGCCAATTATGGACATTGCAGAGCAGTTTTAAGCTAGAATGTGCTTTCTAGCCTCCAAGTTTCTTCTAATAAGCTTTGCCTGGAGATCCCTTTGGGAAGTGCTTGTTTATTTAGGACTGTCAGGTGCTCAAGCAGAATGTCAGCGTTCCCTTGAGGGATGGACCATTTTAAAGCTCCAAATTATCTCTACAGTTACTTTTTAAACATACATTCTTATCAGATCAACAGCAGAAATTATTTCCGAGCTCTGTTTGGAGGGAGAGAGGTACACCTGGGTGGGGGTTGGGAATGAGGGGCTAAGGGCCCTAGGTTTGAGACATAGAGGAAGGAGTGATGGGGAGGGGAGGGGAAAGGAAGAGCCACCTAATGGAGCCAGACAGAAGCAGGCATATCTCCCCCTAAGTTGTTCTACCCCAGGAGCTTTCCCAGATGACAATTAGATTGCTCTGTAATTTGACATGTAATTTGAGCAAAGGCACCAGAGACTGTCACTAGGTCTGACAGGAGAAAGCTAACCAGAGCAGAGGGTGGTAAGGGCATGGGAGTAAGACCTGGATTGGAATCCTGGTTCTTCCACTTACTATTTGTGTGACCACTGGCAAGTCACTGAGCCTCACTTTTTTGATCTGGGAAATAGGAATAATAAGTGGTTAGTGGGGATAAACAACCTACTTTTGAGGTTGCTGGGAATCCATAGGGGCCTTAGGGTACACTGGCTCACACCAGAATCCCTTTATAGCCCTGCAGAGTGCAACCACATGGCCCACGGAGGCCTGCTGTTCTACAAAATTAAGCAAAGCAAATTGGTAACTCTGGATTTACTTAGCTAGTGATTAAATAACAGTTTAGTTAATAGGCTATTAATGGTCCCCAGGTGTTGGTAATTCTGAGCATTTGCTTTTGAGAGCAGTGGTATAATTTCTTCTGGTACTTTAATAAAGTTTTTTGTGTGTTTTTTTTTAACAGAAAATATTGTAGTGTAACAAATGATGCTCTCAGGAGCTATTTGGGGGAGGATTAAATGATATACTGCATGTTAAACACTTAGTGTAGGGTTTACCCACCATTCAAGGTTCAATAAAATTTATCTGGTGTTGTTAGAGACTCAACTGGCCACACTTTGGGCAAGATCTTTTGTGTAGACTCCCCAGGAGCCCACCACCACCTGGTGGCAGCTGGTGGTACTGCACACACTGTGAGGAAGAATTATTAAATCGCATGTAGTTTAAATTCCACCCAGTGTAACAGGGACTTTGTTCAGTGTTCAGAGTGTGGGTTATTTGCCTGAAAGCTGAATTCATACATCATTAAACAATGAAGTGACATTTTTCACCTCCACAGTTGGCACAGATTTTTTAAAATGTTAACAGCAAGAGTAAACGCAGTGGGGAAACAGACATGCTCGTGTGCTATTAGTAGGAATGTAAATTGGTACAGCATTTCTGGAGGATGGGTGGTGGTGTAACAAAAGTCTTAAGTGTTTGCATCTTTTGTGGCAACCATTCCTCCTCTAGGAATTTATCTTGAAGAAATAAAAATAGAAAAATTTTTAAATTTATATAAAATACAAATATTTATAAATATAAATATATGTCATATATTTATAAAAATATAAAATAACATTACCTATAATAGGACAAAACAGGGAACAAACCCTTTTTCGTTTGCAAATCAGATTCTCAATCCTTATAGCAGTGATTCTTAAAAAGAGTGGGCGCATGAGGAAAGGTAGGCATATTGACATATCCTGGGGCAGAGGAGTTGGGATGGGGATCGGATCAGAATCTGCTCTGGGAGCTGTGTAGTTAAAGAATATTTTGTATACCTATTCATTTCAAAAAAACCCCAAAAAACTCTAGAAAGTAAAGTTAGGTATAAGCATCTTGGTGGGAAGAGATGATACAGAGGATATATATTGTAGGGGATGTGTGTTAATAAATTTCAATTTGGGGAACACAGATTTATAGAAAACAGGAGTATTGATGGAAGCAAAAAAATTAATTTTAGATCTTTGGGGAAGCAGGGGCCTGGATTAGATCATTATAGGAGGAGTAGAGCAATATGATTGAAGGCCTGGGAATTTAGGGGTGCAGGGACACATCTCTTAAGATAAATTTTCTCTCATTTAGTTTTGCCCAAGACCAGAGGGAAAACCTAGATCTCTTGATTTCTGATGTGCCCACAATGAATGTGAGACACAGGGTACCTGGTATGTGGAGACGCTGATCACAGTAGTACTTCATCCAACCTTAACTTTTGGGAGGAGGCGGTGCACCGTGGGAGACCCGGGTCAGCTTCCGTGGCCCTCATGTGAAGCCCAGACTCCTTGGCGTCACTCTCAAGGCCCTCTGATCTGGCCAAGGCCCCTCCAGCCTCAGGTCTAACAGATTTCAGCTATTCACATCTACAGTAGCCCCTCCCCAGGTATAGTGTGTGAATAGCTGGCTTGTAAAAATGTGGTTTTAAATTAGTGTACCATAAATTCAAAGGCCACAGCCTCCCCCTCCCCTTTTTATTATGGAGCTTTTCAACCATGCACGAAGATCCAGAGAATAATTTAATGCGTCTTTGTGTTGTTTGTCCGTGTTGATGTCAGGTGTCCCATTTTTGGCCAGTGGGATGCCTTTCAAGTTAGTTTCTAATTCTTTTGATATGGGTCGGTCAGTTTTAAATGGACTACATCATCACTGTCTTGATGCTTTTCCGTGTCTCTGAAAAATCAGAGGCTTGGAGAACAGAAGGCCTGGGGCGTGTTGGTCCTTCCCAGGAACAGGAACGTGCTGCGTTCACTGTCACTTCAGTGACATTCTTGCCATAATGTATTTGAGAGATTAATTTTGTAGGGAGCTTCCTGTGATTAAAAGATATGAGAAAAGCGTGAGGTCAAAAAACAGAGTTTCAGCAGAATAAGACATTTATTAAGCACCTATTGTGTGAAAGATGCTGGCTCCGCCCTGGGGAGGATGCCATGATGACCTAAGGGAGTCATGGTTGAGTAATTTGGTCAGAGGCCAAGAGATAGTTGTGAAGTGCTACTAAGAATAACAGACTCTTCAGACTGGGAGAAGCAAAGAATAGAAGAGTGATTGCCAGGGACTGGGCAGGGGAAATGGGGAGATGTTGGACTTGGACAAAGGGTACAAAGTTGCTGTTATGTAGGATGAATAAGTTTAGAGATCTGATACACAGGCATGATGACTGTAGTTAATAATACTGTAGTGAATATTGGATACGTGCTAAGAGAGTAGATTTCAAGTGCTCTCACCACACGCAAAAGGTAACTATGTGAGGAAATATGCTAATTAGCCTGAACGTAGTAATCATTTTACTGTGTGTATATATATCAAAATAAATTTATGTGTATGTTAAACAGATAATTTTTATTAAAACATGAAAAGGTATGTAGACTGTAATAATAATGGAGAAAATGTCACTTTGACTTCTAAAAATAATAATATGTGAACAAAGACTTTAAAGGAATATACATAATAAAAATGGCTATTATTTGCTATATTAAGGGGAAAAAAAGAATACCAAACTGTTAGGACAGTTCAAGTTCTTGACTTCTGAAGTTGCCATCTTTGTGATGTTGGGCAGTCTATTTCACTTTACTGGCCCTTAGTTCCCTCGATTGAAAAGGGGATAAAGAAAATCTGATTTATATACGACATGTATAATACGTATCACATAGATACACAATATATTCACAATATATGTGAGATATATATATATATAAATAAATAAATATTATTTGGCCACACACACAAAAAGGAAATTCTGCCATTTGTGGCAACATGGGTGGACCTTCAGGGTATTATGCTAAGTGAGGTAAGTCAAACAGAGAAAGGCAAACAGGCAAATACCATATGATCTCACTTATATGTGGAATCTTAAAAAAACAACAACACAAAAAACTCATAGATACAGAGAACAGATTGGTGGTTGCCAGAGGCAGGAGGTGGCAGGTGGGCAAAATGGGTGAAGTGGTCAAAGGTACAAACTTCCAGTTATAAAATAGGTGAGTCCTAGGCATGTGATGTACAGCATGGTGACTAGAGTCAGTAATACTATATTGTTTATTTGAAAGTTGCTAAGAGAGTAGATCTAAAAAGTTCTCATTACAAGAAAAAAACTGTTGCTATGTGGTTTGATGGATGTTAACTACACTTATTGTGGTGATTTCCCTGTATATATATCAAATCATTGTGTTGTACACCTGAAGCTAATAAATGTTTTATATCAATTATATCTTAATAAAAAATTCATTAATGGATAAACAGATAAACAGAGTGTGCTACATCCATAAAGTAGAATATCATTTGGCAATAAAAAGGAATGAGGTATTGATACATGCTACAAGGTGCAGATAGACCGTGAATACATTATGCTAAGTCAGTGATTTTCAACCGGTGTGCTACAAGACTTTTTAAAACATGCAATACCTGACTATTTAGTCAGGGGCACTGACCTTTTTTTCCCCCTTAGATTGTCAAATAAAAAAAACGACAACAGACAACACAAAAGTAGCTGTCCAGTGTAAATGAATCAAAATTATACCTATTTCTGTCAGATTGGTAAAAAAGATTTTTTTGGTGTGCCTCAGAATTTTAGTAATTAGTCTGTGTGTGCCTTGAGATGGAAATGACTGTGCTAGATGAAAGAGACCAGTCACAAAAGACCTCATATTGTATTATTCCATTTGTATGAAATGTCCATAAAAAAAAAGAAAGAAAAGAGGTGTTTAGCTCAATGTCTAAGTGCCCAGGCCCTTTCACTTCTGAAATTATATAAATTACTTACATAGGACTGTACACTTTTAAAAGTGGCTTTTAGACCTTAAGGATCACAGAGTCCAAGCCATTTTAAAGATGAAGAAACTGAGGTTCCTCTAGGAGCATGGACAGATCCAAGGTCACAGACCTAGTGATGGAAATGCCAGGTGTTTTGGATGATTTCTTGGTGATTCTGAAACCTTGATAGTGTTTACATTACCTGTTGTATTTAGTTACACAGTGGCTTCTCAGGCTTCAGCTGTGACAAAACTTTGAGAAAGCTGTTTAGTTGAAAAGCTGCCTAACATTCTGAATTCGGGGAATAACTAGTTTCCTAACTAAATAAATGAACAGATTAGAGTTCCACATTGAAATTCCACAAAAGATGTTCAACTTTTCTTTTTCTACTGATATTCTCAGAATGGCCACGACCTACAAGAAAGGACCTACTTGAGAAGTAAAACCCCACTGCTAGTAAACTTCTCAATGTTTTCCTGAGACTATCATAAGTCAACATTAACAGAAAAGAAAGTGCTGCTGTGTTCCAGACGAGGGAATCAAGTCAGGGATTATCTCTAAGTGATTTGCTGACATTGTTATCCCTGGAGTTCATGATGACTGTTTCCGACTTCCTTTTGCAGGATAGCTAACGGCCAGGAGAAATAGAGTGGAAAATGCAAAACAACGAAATTATAAAACCTGCCAAATACTTCTCAGAGTTGGAAAAGAGCATCCTGCTTGCGTTAGTAGAGAAGTACAAGTATGTGCTGGAATGTAAGAAAAGCGATGCGCGAACTATTGCCCTCAAGCAGCGGACCTGGCAGGCGCTGGCCCACGAGTACAACTCTCAGCCGAGCGTGTCCCTGCGGGATTTCAAACAGCTGAAGAAGTGCTGGGAGAACATCAAGGCCCGGACCAAAAAAATCATGGCCCACGAAAGGAGAGAGAAGGTGAAGCGGAGTGTCAGCCCCCTCCTGAGCACCCACGTGCTGGGCAAGGAGAAGATCGCCAGCATGCTGCCGGAGCAGCTCTTCTTCCTGCAGGGCCCTCCCGAGGAGGAGCCCGGCTACCACCCCGACGCCACCGCCCCAGGTACCGCCGAGCCCGGCTTGCATGCTTTCACTGGGTGCCTGTCTGATGTTTGAATTTTAAAATCCCTAATTCTAAGGGACTTGATGAAAAAAAAAAAAAAAAGAAACGTGCATATCCAACTTGGGTTTTCCAATTCAGAAATCTCTGGTTTACATAGGCAATGCAAGTCACATAGTACATAAAATCAAAAGTACTTGTTTAAATCCTTGTGCCACCTCTCTTACCTCCGTTATTGAGAATCGGGAACACTAAGGGGCTACATGAATATAGCTGCCGTTAATGAAGTACCTTAGTCGCTTATCTTAACACAGCTCAAATATACTGAAGTGGATTTGTTGGAAGATTTATTTTTCACGCATTTTTTTTCAAAAACGTGTTTTTTGAGGACCTATATTGTGCAAAGCGCTGCATTAAGTCATGCAAAAGGCCACATTAAAAAAGTGAGCTATTTCAGACTTAAGAAAAGTTATGAGACTAAGAGAGCGAACACCCATTTAGCATTCTCCCAGATTAAAAACCAGCATTTCCACCCATTATTATATTGTGATCTGCAGTTTTGGTTTGTGGCACTCTGGGGAACTTGAAAAATTCCGGGGGAAAAATTATTTTAGTTTTAATATACTTTCATTGAAACGAGAAAAATGTGTTATATAGAATTCTTAGGGAAGGAAAAGATTGTTGTACGATCAAGGAAGTAATGATAGTATGTCATAGCTTTAACAGGCTGGCCTTAAGGGGCTATTGAAATGTCTCGAGGCAAGAAGAGGGGGAGAGAATGCATATAGATAAACCCCCAATAATTCCTGCCTCTTTTAAGATAAGAATGGTTAGTTTATATAAAGATTCATTGTAGTTTGCAGAAGACACACTTAATAATTCCTGGGAAGGCCAGAAGGCTGCTCATAAGGTGCTCCAAGGACCCAGCAATAGGGAAACCTGATCTGTGGCTTGCAGGGTGAGAACTTCGCTTACTAGTGTCCCCAGAGTAGACTGAGCTCTGAGGGACTCGTTAATTAAAAGTCACAGAATGTTACCCATGTAGAGTGAAAAAGATAACCAAGGGAACTGAATAACATTTTGATTAGCACTTTTTTTTTTTCCCTATAGGCAGATTATCCTGGGAACCTAAATTACAATAAAAAGTTTGCAAGGTTAAGCCCAAGGAGCCAGTTGGGCCACCGTAGTGGTTAATGTCATAAACACCATGCATCGTTTTCCAGTGTAGGAGCCCTCCCTGTGTCTGAATTTCGATTCTTGAGTCCCAGACCGCAGTACCTTCCAGCCAACAGTGTTTATGTGGACACTGTCCGCTCCCTGTCTTGCCCCCTCTCATTGCTGCTTCTGCGGGAACGGGCCCTGCTAATAGACAGTTTGCTTGTTTGGGAGATGTTTGTCGCTTCAGCCAGCTACTCTCCATCTCGCTGGCTTGGAGCCGTTCAGGCCCTGGGACTGGTGAAGGGACTGGTGCTAGGGGAGGAGGGAGGTGAATCAGCAGGGCGGCTTTTCAGTTTGCTTATGGGAGATGTTGCCCCTGTTGGCCTGACTGCTGTTAGTTCATTTTGCAAATCTTTGATCTATATCATTGTGTATTGATTACATAGGGTTATTCTAAGAGGATAGTCTCACTTCCCCATTTTCAAATTCTAGGGTAGGATCTAGAAAGTGTTTTTCTTTCTTTTTAGGTGAAATGATATAATTCATGTATTCATAAACACAATTTATAAATTTCCAGCAAGAAGGGAATAAATATGGATTCTCAGTGTCCTTCCTGTAGTGACCTTTGCTAGACGCTAACTTGTAAAAGAGACTGATAGTAAATTAGATTTTTGTACATATATGACACAGGGAACTTCATTATTAGAGTATAGCCGAATGGTGCCTGTTCCTGTCTCCAGGTCAGATCTGGAGGGCAGTGGAGAACCATGGTGCTTTGTTAGTTGGGGAGTGTCCAAAGAAATTGGTTAACCCAAGTAGATAAGGTACTGGCACTCTTTCTATGCATTAAAACAGCTTTGGGCTTACCCAGCTCACTTTGTATTTAATTTTCTTTTAGGAAGTAAAACGCAAGGTGGAATTATCAATCGTTCTTTCTGGGTCCTGGTGCGGAAAAGGTTGAAAATATGCAGTAGGGTTATGGCTCTCATTACATCGTGTATTCTGACAATGGAGTCTGTGAGTGTGTGTGTGTTTTATTTTAGTTAGTATCTCTAATGCTGTACTGTCCAATACAGTAGGTACAAGCCACATCAGGCTAGTAAGCCCTTGAAATGGGGATAGATTGAATTGAGACATGCTATAAATATACACACTATATCTTGAAGACTTGGTACCAAAAAAGAATGTAAAATCCCTTACTAATAAGTTTTATATCAATTACATGTTGAAATGATAGTATTTTCAAAATATGAGATTTAAAAATATTATACTAGTTAGTTTCACCCCTTTTTACTTCTTTAATATGACATACGAAGTTTAAAATTACATTAGCTTGTGTTATATTTTAGAGGACAGCACTGTCCTCACTCCTTGCAGAGTACCTGTTGCAGAATTAGGCACGCAGAGAATTGTTAGCATTGTTAACCAGGATGGAGCCTTGCAATACTCCACTAGAGGCCTCCCTCCAACAGTTTTTGTGTGTGTGAGATGATTTCACCTCTGTCATCCTGATCATTGTACCAGGATATTATTATCTCTGTCAACAACTTTCTTGAAATGTACATCTGTGTTTGGACACAGTAGGTTTAAAATGTAAGTTTAACACTTAGGAATGTATTTTCAAAAAATCCATATTCTCCCCTTAAATATATTAAAACACTTTACATTCTGCAGATTTATGATATGTGATCATTTCGCTTTGACACTTCTCTTCCATTTTGAGATAAGTGAGATTATCTTTGGGGAACACGTTTGCAGAACACTAAGGGAAACCATAAAATTTGCTGGAAGTGGTCAGGAGGGTAGGACGATGAATGTCAAATATATTTAAGCAAACTAAGATTTCAGGTAGTATTCAGATTTCTTGAGAACTTATATTTAATTTCAGGTGCTACTGTTTACTATAAAGCTATATTTGAATAATACAAACTTGGTACTCAAAGCTATAATTAAGTAGCACAAACATTCCTTAACAAATTCCACTGTTATCACTGTTTAATCCAATCCTGTCCTTTTGGGGTGGGAACTCAAGTTCAAGGGACTGGGTTATAGTGCTGGCCGTGGCACACTGGCATCGCTGGTCTGCGACAAGCCCCCTTTTTGTGCTACTTAGGTATTTGCTCCCTTTTTATCACCATTCAGCACGTTCATTCCCGTCTCCTATCCCTTCATCATTCTAATACGGCTGTGTATTCCTTCACGTGTTCCTAAAGCACACACAGCTGTCCTTTGTGCATGTGTTTTTAATTTAAATAGATTAAAAATTGTGCTACAGGTAACGTTTTCTTGCCCTTTTGCACTTAGAATAATATTTTTAAGATCTGTTCCCATTGCAGCATGTCAGTCTAATTTGTTTCTCTTAGTTGATGCATAATATTGCACCTTGTGCATCTTAGGTCACCTCTTATTTATTCATTCCCCCAGTCAGTCCTGTTTCCCTTGTTCTGTTGAGAACAGCTGGGGTTTGGCCTGAGCCCAGATTCTTTCCCATTCTTTAACTGCCGTAGTAGGTTTTTCCTGCTGATATGAAATTTACTCGAATCGCCCAAATGAAAGAACAGTCCCTTGACTATGTTCTCCCGTCCCAGGAAAGCCCTTAGGCTTTCATATCCATTTTGCACAAGATTGAGTTGTTTTCTGCTTCGGGTGGCTTTGTTTTACCTGGGAGAGAGATTACATGGTGTGTGTTTGCAGCAGGTTGCCATTCCCAGGGTAGTCTTTTTCTAATTAAGAGAAGATTCTCCCCATCTGAACACTAGCTTCCATCCATTGGAGCTAATATTTGTGTGAGAGTTAATTAACTACTCCATCGGGCTTCTCTAGTTTAAAGCCCCAGCTTCTGCTAGCGTCTTCTCAAGAGGCATGGCTTTTTTTTCCTTTAAAATACGTATGTTAGTACACATTTAAACTAAAAAAGAATTGTTTTAAAGTACAGTCATTTCTGCTCCTAGACATGACATACTGTCTTCATGTTCACAGCTCTAGAGAGAAATTTGGAGATAAAAATTTGGAATATACATTTGTCTCCTTAATAATAGATGGTCTTGTAATGGATACAGCTTGGACGCTGCATTTTAAGATACATAAGTGATCAGCTGAGCAAATGATGCAGTGAGAGGCTAGGTATGGTAGCAATTGAGCTTGGATTTTGGAATGATGAAGACCTGGATTGGAATCCTGGCTCTTTCAAGCAGCCAAATGACTTTGGATGTCGTGTTTGGTTTTCTGTACTAATACCTCCTTCAGAGGGTTGTGGCAGGGATTAAATGAGGTAATGCCTGTACAGCACTAGCCTAGAGCCTGGTTAGCTACCCAGAAAATAGTAGCTGCTGTCATCATCAGGATCATCATCATGATGATCATCATCAGGTCCCTAAAGCAGAGCATTATTGAGATGAAAATGAGCATTTAGATACTGGGAGAGAGGAGCAACTGTGAGGGCATGAACTCAGGAGTATCCTCTGGAATGAAATCAAAGAGAAAAGAAGCTAAAGGTACCAAAAAATATCTGTGGCCAGTCTTCAAAGAAGGCACTTTCAGATCTATGACTAGAAAGGAAACAGATGAGGTAATCCTCTTTATAATTGATATTCGTGTCTAAGGGCCCCTATTCTTAGTGCCAAGCGTTTCCCATCGCTTTGTCCTGAGCCTTGGCTCTCCACTCAGAACACTGCTCTTTCCACCCAGCTGTGCTGTGCTGGGAGGGATGTGACCCACTGCAGCCAGTTCACCCCCCACACATTTCTTACAGGCCCAGCAGTGCACCAGGCCCCGTCCTGGCTTCTTTATGTGGATGAATAAAAGCTAGCCTCTGTCTTCAAAGTATTATAGTTAAACTGGCAGCTTTAACAAATGCTCTCCAGACGTGGGCGCGGGAGGCAGTGGCAGCAAGAAGGAAGGACATCTAGTGGAGGCCAGAGCCATTGGAGTCGGGAAGATTCCTAGGGAGACATTTCAGTATCTCTGGATGACACAGAAGTACTCTTTTGAAACTTCTCTTTCAAAAGTAAAATTTTTACCTTTTCTTTAACCTCAATTAGGGACTAGTTATGCTTGTTACCTAACCCCTTGGAGTGAAATAATCTAAACTAGCTGTTTTCATTTTATTAACAGAGTATTATGAGTTGGGTTTCTCCCAGTAGCCGTTAACATGCCCAGCATCCCATCTCCTGCAATAATGGAGTGGACTTAATAATGTAATCAACTCCTGTGAATAAATTGATAGTATTTTCTCCAAGGAGACAATTCTCGTTATTGAAAGTGTAAAGTTTCCCAAGAAAGCCTTGGAATCACAGCTAGAAGCCTCGGTGGGTTAGTGGAGTTAGTGGTTTCCTTATTGAAACTCCTGAATTGCCCTATAAAAATAGCGGTGTAAACGTGGCACCACCGAAAATGGCATCATTTTGTATCCATATGCTCTTTTCCCCTTTTGTTCAAGGCTTCAGACAGTAAATATTTACCAGGCATCCACTGTGTACCCGGCAAAGTCATTGGTCCCAAGGATACAATACACGAATAAGGCATGGTCCCAAAATAGTACTAGTCCAGGGTGGAACAAAAGTAGGTTTACAGCTCATACGGAAAATAATACAATAATTAATAAATAACAGTACAAGGATAAACTCTGTGTTTCATGTACTTATAACTATAAACCAACTTTTGCCCCGCCCTGAATGTGTTAAGTGTTGTCACAGAATAAGTACAGAGAAAGGAGAGAGCTGAGGTTTCCCAGAGCAAGTGGCATTGATCCTGAATGAAGTAGGAGGGAGGGGGGAGGTTGAAAAGGGGAGACTGGAGCAAGGGTGTGTGTGTGAGTGAGTCGGTGGGGACCAGATAATAAGCCCAACGCCAGGCTGAAGGAACAGTGAGTCAGAATTATGAAAAAAAGCATGGTTTTTAAGAATGTGAGTGGTTTGTGGTGATTGAAAGGTGCACAGGGTATCCTGAAGAGTAAGGCAAGAATGATAAAGGAGGGTTAGAACCAGATTATGAGGGTTTCTTAGGGGAGATTGAAAACAGCCGAAGAGAAGAACCTCAGGGGAGTATTAAAAGGTTAGAGGTGGGTGGAGCAAGAGTCTGAGTCCCGAAAGGAGACGTGAGAAGAGGCAATCAGAGAGGAAGCTGTAGAAAATTTAGGAGAGGGCGATGGTTCAGAAACTAACGGGGAAATTTTTCAAAAAGTATTTTCAAGTGCTAGGGAGAGGTTACCTAAGAGGGACATTGAAAAGGGTCTTTGGGTCTGAATATTTACCCCCAGGGGGCAGTGTTCGAGGTAACTGCCAGATGTAGGAAACTGATGAGAAATGGCCTGCTGAGGAAGTTAAGCTAGGGCGCGTAGACTCATTTTTCAAGGAGGGACACTTTTGAGATAACTATCCAGGGGAAGAAGGGTGGTGACCAGGAAACAGCCATGGCACCCTTGTGGACGTGGAACATGTGTTCATGGCTGGGTGAGAAAGGGAGCAAGGGAGATGAGATTGAGGGCAAACTTAATCCAAAAACCCACTGTTGGCCTCGTACTGTGGTCTTCTGCTCTTCCGGAGCTGTGCACACTTCAGTTTAGAACTTACATCAACATAACGAGGTCATCGATTCTCGATAAGCGTAGTCTCTGACCACTGTTCCCGTAGTCCACAGCTCTAGAAATGACCTGATGAAATGCTTTATCATTGCTTCTTAAGGGAAAATTGCTTTGGATTTATGGGTTTTTAAAAAGTCAGGTGTGGCAAGGGTACCTGCAGACATGCAGGCCAGAGCGGATGCTGTTTCAGATGCGTCCTGCAGTGGGGGCCCGTCGTTGCAATAGGATGATTTACTCTCTGCCTGTAAAATCTTTGAACGTGTGTTTTCTGCTACTGTTTTTCAGAATCATTTGCTGTTTCAAATAGAGAACTGTGCGATGATGAGAAAGAGTTCATACATTTTCCAGTATGTGAGGGGACCTCTCAACCTGAACCCTCGTGTTCAGCTGTCAGAATAACAGCCAATAAAAACTACAGGAGCAAAACCTCTCAGGAAGGTGCTTTAAAAAAGATGCATGAGGAAGAACACCATCAACAAATGTCCATCTTACAGCTGCAGCTGATACAAATGAATGAGGTGCATGTGGCCAAAATCCAGCAGATAGAGCGGGAGTGTGAGATGGCAGAGGAGGAGCACAGGATAAAAATGGAAGTTCTCAATAAAAAGAAGATGTATTGGGAAAGAAAACTACAAACTTTTACCAAGGAATGGCCTGTTTCCTCATTTAACCGGCCCTTTCCCAATTCGCCCTAAGACTGGGAGGGTGGCTCCCTTGTGGTTGGTCTGTGTTGGCAAAGCAAGTCTGGAACGTGAACTCGCGGTCAGTAACCTGTATCAGAGCTACAACTAGGAAACTTAGAGTGGTAGTTGTCACTTATTTACGAATACGTTCAGGTAAACAGCTGCACCCTCTGTACCCCTTACGTGGCAAAGAAGCTGTTACAGTCTTCTGAAAGTTATCACTATGAGTGCTATCATTCTGAATGTAATGTTTCCTAATTAGAATTCATACAAGAACCATGTGTGAGTGTTGTATTTTTTTTAATCCAATGCAAGTGTGATTATAAAGGGGTGTGGCTGATTTTTTTTTTTAAATAGCAGAACTTTTCTATCCAAATGATGCCCTCCCATTGAATGTGGCCGTCCTGGTAGGCCCCGCGTCTCTCCAGCGGTGAAACTGTCGCTCAGCACTTGCCTAGAGGTCTTTGGGGAACCTCCATGAGAGCTGTAGCACCTCTTTCATTTTTTTCAGTGGTATTCTCTGAGTGTGGATTTTCTGATTTTAAACAGCCCAACATGCGGAAGAATATTTTCTGATGTGGCTTCTATACTGCCTTGTCCCCCCAAAATGACACCAACAAAGGGAGTACTGTTGGAACTAAGGATGTAGCTACTTTGAGGGATAAATGTTCATTTAGATTTCTACATTCTGTCATGTTTGTTTTATTAAAAGACTTGCAATTTTATAGTCACATTGTGTATGTTCTTTAAAGGTGCTGCCTCCCCCACTGTGCTCCAGTTTTGGCCTTCCCTCTGTAGTTTCCTTCCTACTTTGTACTACTGAGTTAATGGTTGCCCTTGGTTTTACTCTTTAGCCACCTAAGGATCCTCCCCTCACCATGCTCCTGGTGCTAGCTAATAGTAAGGCTATGTAGTTTATGTTGTGCGGTTAGCATTGGGCTTTTAAAGAATCCATTACCAACATATTTGGAAATATGGATTGATAAATGGATATTTTGGTAGGGCTATGATATGGCTTCTCCTGTAGCCTAGTGTTATAAACAGCCCTGGGAGTTGGGCACAGCAGTAGCTGGCATAAGTGAAGTGACAGTTAAGTGCCAAGGCCAGTCAGCAATTTCTGAGAATGAAATTTCAAGGCCATGTGGTGGGGAAGGAGGAATAGGTGTGGCAGAGGCTACATAGGGAGTGTAGGGCTAGGAGTCAGGGCCTGAATTCTGAACTTGGTTCTGCCTCAAGTGCTCTGGGACCTGGGGTAACTCCTTTTACTCCTTGGCTGTGGTCTTTCCATAAAGCAGGGGAGTTGGTCTAGATAATGTTCAGAATTTGCTACAACTCCTTGACTATAGTACGGTCTGCACAGTCTTGGATGGGTACTGCTAACATCATAATTGTCCAGGGGCGTGGGTCATTGGTTTACTGCATTGGCTAAGCTTCCCTGCTTCATAATTTTGGAAGTTGGGTCTTAGGGACTGTAAGTTCAGTAAGGTTCACATATACTCATTATTTTTGCAGTGCATAAAACAAATAGGTATCAGTTTATTTTGTGCATTATCATTTTAAATCTCTCAGAGGAACTGGTTATTAAAGGACCCCTGTGAAGACTAGTCTCCTTCAAAAGTAAGGATCCTTTTGTAGGGATCTATGTTCTTAACTTAGTTTTTACCAAATGGACCTTTTAGTAAAGAAGCATCTGGATAAAGTCCCAAACCTCAATGGCTTATGGGAGACAGAACTTGACTTTCCATGCCCTCCCGTCCCTTTAGGAACACAGGTGTGGACTGAGAAAAATTTGCCTTTGCTTTACTTATTGATCACCTGGAAATCTAGTTAATACGCAGATTCTGGAGCCGGACATGAGATTTTGCATTTCTTACAAGCTCCCAGGTTATGCCAGTTCTGCTTGTCTGGTCACCACACTTCTGGGTAGCAAGGTCTTAGAGAATCCTGAGGTGTTTTTACTTATTCTCAAAAAAAAAAAAAAAAAAAATTGGGTTAGGTACATTTTTGTGTGCAGCAGTGTGCTGGATATTATCCGCTCAGAATTGACCACTTAAGCACACAAACAGTGTAGAACACAAAAAAAGGCTCACATACATAATGGAACTATAAAAGCTTCAAACTAATTCCTAACTGAACAAATCAAGGATAATTAAGCCAGCAGCCTAAAGCACCTTGTTCTACCATTAGTGGTATTTATGAGTTTCTAACAGGAGTTTCCAACCTTAGCTATGCATTAGAAACAGGGTTTTATAAATAATTAACCCCACTGGGTCCTGCAACCAGAGGACTCTGATTCAGTTGACCTGGGTTGGGGCCTAGTCCACTATAGTTATCGGCAGCCTTTTAGGGGATGATGATACGTAATTGGGACTGAGAACCACTGGACAAGAGCTCACAGATGTGTCCCATTTGACCCTCATCTTGTGGGGTCATGCAGAAGTGAGGAAAAATGTTCAGAGAAGAACCGCCTGGCACCAGGCCCATAGCTAGGCAATGGCAAAGCAGAACCTCAGTCCCAGGTCTCTTGACTTGAAAAAAATTAGTCCCATCTGCACGCCCTTGCCCCATCCCTCAAAGCTGTGTAATGGATTTGTTATATCCTGAGAGCCAGGTCATGTTACAGGGTACTTGTAGTGTCTCCATTCAAGAACAGATCCATCCCAATTCATTTCCCTTTTAAGCAGTTCCTAACCTGAGATGGAAATGCAATAACTACTTCTTGGTAGGTGCTCTAGAGAATTGACAGATAAATACTGACACAGTTCACCATCCTCTGCCCGGCCAAGTCATGGACACAGCCCAGTAGGAGAGGGAAGGCTTGTCCACAGCTGTCCTGGACTTGATCAGTGCATGTCTTCAAGTGCATTTGTAGCTCAGAGCAGAAAGCTAAGAAACTTGAAGGAAGGCCGCCTGGAGGAGGTAGCATTTGAATGAAGCCTTTAGAGTGGGCATTTGGGCAGGTGGAGATTGGAAAGGAGAGGAACTTCACTAGGTGCAAGGTCCCATTGAAGATTCAAGATGATGAGACACAACTGGGAGGCAGTGAGAACATGGGGAATTTCCCTATTGGGCAGTAATGTGATCAAAACTGTGCTCCCAGGAGGAAGATTAGAAGATGGAACTGAGTCTAGAGGAGACTGGGTCCCGGAGGTGAGCTAAGAGGGTTTGGCCCTGGTTAGGATGAGATGACAGGACACAGAGGAGGCTCTAGTGAAAATGAGGGAGGCCAATGGGAAGGGCATTACAGAAGTGGAAGCAGTCAGGCTTGGCAGCTGATTGTTTTTGTTGGAGGGGAGGGGTAAAGTTTAAAGCTCCATGCCTGAAGGGATGGTGCTGCCTCCTGAGATAAAGGAAGACAGGCTGAATTTCTGGCTCTGACCGTCCTAAGCGAGACCCATACACGAACTAGTGCATGGCCTCCCACTCAGGCCCAAACACCCACACCTCCTCTCAGCTCGTTGGCTGTCACCTCTTTGCTCTGACTTCTGCCTCTCCATTTTTCATCTGACAGTTTAGCCCCTCCCTGGGTCCTTGTCACGCCGTTCATTTGGTACTGCTCTGCCATTGTCACCTCCATCGCAGCGGGTGGTGTGTCAGTCACCATCTCCTATAATGACTTCGTACTAGAAAGATCAGAAAAGATGACTTCTTTACCTTGAGCTTCAGTTATTTTCTAGACAGCTGGCATCCACAAAGTCCTTTTTTTTTTTAAAAAAAAAAAAGTCCCTTGTATAAAGGAGCTCTGGCTGAGAGGGGCTAATTCCATGTATGGCTGTTGCAGCCCCTTTACAAAAATCAAACATGGAATCCTACCCTATTATGCATCAACAATTTAGGAAATATTTTAGGAATTTTTCAGGCAGGCAGAATCTTAAAATGCATTGGCTTTTTTTTTTTTTTTAAGAAGAGAACAGAAGAAGAGGGGTGGCATGGTGGCATGGTGAGAGAGTGCATTTGAGTTGTCAGCAGCCTCCGTGGTGTCAGATCAATCACATCAGCACTTGGTCTGGACCATGGGAGAGGAGTGGTTGTGCCTCCTGGGAATGTCAGAAGGACCTGATAATTATATTTGGTAAAGCCATAAAGAGTGGCTCTGTAATGTCATTGCTAAGAATTACCCTTTCAATAGCATTTCTGGATGTTTGAGCCTTTCAAATGGAGTGGCACTCCTTTCTGCTGTGGCTTTCCTTCCTGTCGCGCTGCTTCCCAGCTGGTACCCTGGTTCTTTCTCCTCTTGCTTTGAGATCAGTTTGTTTTCTCTTCTGTCTTTCTCCTTCTGGGCCCTGTTTCTCCAACCCCTCCGTCTGTACGTACAACGATCCCACACTTCCCTGTTTTAGAGATGTAGTCCTGCGAGAATGTGTGTGAGGGAAATACTTGCCAAAGGACAGCAGATTCAACACCTGGTGTCAGTGAGGTGAAGTGTAGCCTTAGACGGGCCCAGCTACGAGGACTTGCCTCCAGGCTGCGTCCACTGCTTCTGTGTTGGTGGGATTCAGAAGTCGTGGGAGAGGTCACCAGTGATCCGTGACTACAACACATTCTTTTCCTAATTGTGCCACATATATTATGCCCTTCAACACAATTTACTAATCTCTGCCTCAGTTTCTCCATCTGTGAAAGTGGTGTAATACTTATCTACCTCCCTTGAATATTGTGAAGATTAGTCTGTTAGCAAAGCATTTTTGAAATAAAGAGTGATGTAAAGCATTTTAACACTAGTGTTGTCATTGTGATGTGGATAACCTCCTGCAGAGGTACTGCCCTGTGGGGGACGTACCCAGGTGGACCATGGTTTAGGGAGCCCCTGTATGGAAAAATTCCATAACAGATACAAGAGCGTGATTATTTGTGAAAAATTTCAACATGGCATTTCCTTAAATAGCCTTTTGGTGCATTTACATGAGATTCAATTTATAGAATGGTGACTTACTTACATAAGATTTTAAAAGAATACATCTATTGAACTTGTATTATCCAATATAATTGTTGGGTTTGCAAGCTGAGTATTAACCTAACAGTGCAGTTTATTATTAGATGGGATACTTCTGTTTCTACATTATCCAGATCCCCAGATTGTGTGTGAAGTTTCTCTCACTGTTACCACCAATTGGAATGGGTTTGTTGGGGGGAAAATTCCAAATTCTGTTATTTAAAAAATTGGTTAGTTTTAATCAAAAGGATACTTGTTATAGTGGAAATACTATAAGTAGCAGTAGAAGGTAAGATTCTAGTTCCTTTTCTGTCCCATCACCTGGTTCAGCTTCCAGAGTAACCAAGGACACTCAGAGGCCGGTGCTGTGCTAGTGAGGTACATATGCATCTAGATTCTTATCCTTGAGTCTCAGGGAGTGGCTTTAGATGGGCTGGTATTATATTTTCTACAGGACTGGAGGGTGGTCACTCTAGTCACTCAGCCATTGGGAAATCTGGTGGGTAGCTAGGGCAGATCTACTTTCATGTGATCACTCTGTGCCCCGTGCTAAAAGGGTAGAAGCCATCCAAGGGAAGCTCTTCTCATTGTGACAGCAGAAGTACAGAGGTGCAGGTCAACTGTGGAAGGCTTTTTCAAGTTTCAGTGTTTTATCTTCTAATATCTCCTTGGCCAAGGCAAGTCTCCTGGCTGAGCCCAAAGTCAAGAGGAGGGAAGTAGACTCCTCCTAAGATGGTGAGATGAGGAGGTAAATATTTTTGCACATAATCAAATCTACCACAGTATCACAAGTGGGAAGGGGACTAGTGTGATACCAAGGAGTTGAGTTCAAGACTCTTCTCCCATCACAAACCTTCATCTTAATCTCTCTTTCCAGCCTCCCCATTCTGTGACACTCCATGAACACACTCATCAGTCTCTTGATTTCGGAGCCAGGCTCTGTGAAATTCTGTTGACCCCTCTACCCAGAGGGCTCTCAGCTTCTTATCACCTATGCCACTGAAGTGTCACCCATTCCTCAAGGTCATGTGACACCAGGACACACTCCTGGAACCTGGGCTCTGGTCCCACCTTTGCCAGTAACTCACCATGTGATTGAGGACAACTTACTACATCACTGGATATTGACTTAATTTCATTGTTTTTAAAATAAGAGTGTTGGAGGAGAGGATCTTTAAATCCTCTTTCCCTGTTCTAAATCATCTAATTCTGAAGTTAAACTAATCTTTTCAGTTTATCTCATGTAACCCAAGTTTTCAATTTTGCATTCTCCTTAAAAGATAAAGTGTCCTTAAATGGAACTCAAATGCTTCATCCAAGTGGATCAGCCCCAAGGTTGAAAGCACCATTTGTGAAAGTTATTGATGTGAACATAATGATGTTTATAAAACAATTTAAATATAGGCAGTACAAGAATTTCTATATAATGGGCACAAAAGGGTTGTTGCCTTCCAAAATACAATTTTCTCAACAAAAAGTAATTGGCTGCTGTTTACTTTAGCTGTTTCAAATGGCCTGATTCTATAGAATATAGAATACTTCTACTTTATAAATTGCTCTGTTCTAAGGCATTAACGTACCCAGAATATGAAGATTTTTGTGTATGCTTTTAAAATTCTTACCAGTTGATTTCAATAGATGATATTTGTTATAAACATCCAGTGCTGTCTAGAAACCTAATACAAATGTGAGGAAGGAAGTTAGCATTTATTGAACATTGGCTATGGGTCCTGGGCACATTTATATATTATTTAATTCTTAAAATACTCTGCAGGAGTAGGTAATATTATCCATATATTAAAGATAATGAAATGAAGCTTGGAGAGGTTAAGCGACTTATTCAAAATCACACACCAAAAGTTCCGGAGATGGTGGCTTAACAATGTGAATGTATTTAATATTACTGAATTGTACACTTAAAAATGGGTAAAAAAGAATCACATATCTAGTTTAGTTGGATTTAGATCCTGAGTCAGTATGCTTTGGTTAGCTTTTTAAAGGCATGGAAGAAAATAAGCATTTTGATTGCCTGTTTATGTTTATCAAGATCTGTTAGGACCGAGGAGCCAGAAACAAAGAGAAGCAGAGAGAAGAGCTAAGTGAGGTTAAAGGTGTCAGCCGTGGGAAAGGTGGTACCCCAATTCCATCCGAGAGCAGGCAGAGAATCAGTGACCAAGGCAAAAAAGAGAGGTCACCAATCATCCTTGCCATTTAGATGAGTGTTTCTCAAATATTCTAAATGTGAGAAGACATCACCTGGGCGTCTTGTTACAAATGTGGATTCTGATTCAGTAGGTCTGTGGCGGGGGCAGATTGTGCATTTAACAAGCATGGGCCACACATTAAGTAGCAAGGATTGCAGATCACAGTAACCTACACAGCACTGTCTAGGTGTGGATTCAGATCCCGTGCACCAGAGGATTGGGGGTGCTTTTTCAAAGGAAATTTTGGGCCCCAACCAAGACCTACTGAATCAGAATCTCTGAGGGCAGGACCGGAATCTACACTTTTACCAAGCTTCCCAGGTGCTTGTGAGGTATAATAAAGTTTGAGAATCCCTGACATCACTGTGGCCTGATAAAAATTGCTTCACTTGCATCTCCATTTTCAGTTTATAAAGCCTTTCACATCCTGTTTCTCCCGAACCTGTACAGCAGTAAGGGGATGCCATTAGCCCCACGTTGCAGACAAGGAGGCCGATGTCTCCAGTGGCTGAGTGCTGGACGCAAAGATTTTCTGACTCCCAGGAAAGTTCCTTTTATTATTTCCTGGCTTTCTCTCCCACTTTCCCATATCTTCGCTTATACTTCTACACACATTAGACGTTCTTTTATGTTAAAAAGTTTTGCAGAACGATTTTCTTGCTATGATGCTTTTAAAGAGTTCAATCTAATTCAGCACATTAAGAAGCACAGTTTATGTTTATAAACATAAAAGGATCCAAGGTCATGGCAAAAAAAAAAAATGTTTGAAGTAATGAAGAAATAGACTGCATCAAGTTCTTTTAAATCTTTTTATTTTTCCATCTGTATATACCAATTGTTAACAGTTTGCTTTTCTCTCTCTCTTTCAACCACCTGAAGGAAAATTGCAGACATTATGAAACTTCACCTCTAAATTCTTCAGCGTGCATGTGCTAAGAATAAGAACATTCTCCTATGTTACCACAATCCCATTGTCCCACCTAAGAAAGTGAATATTAACAATAGTATCATCTATGTGTAGTCTACATTCAAATGTCTTCAGTTGTCTTAAGAATGCCTTTATTGCTCTTTATATACTTGGATCCAATCCAGGCTTATTGCATTTGCTAGTTTTGTCTCTTTAGTCTAATTTATTCTAGAACAATCCTCTCTCATTTTTTGTTTTTCATGACATTACATTTTAGTTCAGGCCTTGTCAATGTGCCTTACATTCTGGATTTATTTGGTTACTTCCTTGTGATTAGATTTGGGTTAAACTCCTAATGTCACCTACCTCTCATTACATCATTTCAGGAGCCACGAGCCATAGCTTGCCCCACCATTGGCGAGGCTAAATTTGATCACCCGGTGAAGGCGGTATCTGCTAGATCTCTCCATTATAAAGTTATTTTCTTTCACTCATAGTTAATAGGTTGTCTGTGGGGCGATACTTCAAGATTGAATATCATTGTCCCCAACAACCTTTCATACAGTGGTTTTAACATCCATTGATGATCGTTCGTTACTAGTTATTTCCTTTCATACAGTTGTTTTAACATCCACTGATGATCGTTCATTACTAGCTATTTCATGGGGATTGCAAAATGATTAGACCAGTCTTTGCCATTTGCCAAGATTCATATGGAAAAAAAGTATGTCGAATTTGAAAAAATTTGAATCCGGGTCACCTCAAGTCACGCTGGCTACTCAGAAAGCAAAGGCTCCACTTTGCCCCAGCTTTCTTAAGAGAACATCTCCTTTAGAATTCCTTTGCTGGAGGTGAGTAGTAGGAAGGGTAGTTTTTTTCTCCAATGTGGACAAATGCCCACCTGAGAAAAAAGGCTCCTAATTTTCTTCTCAGAGCCCCTGCTCAGGTTGCTTCTCTGTCTAGTGTCTGTCTCTGGTGCTTTCCATCTCTCCTGAGCTCTGCTGGGGGAATTCACATGCTTTTGCTCCCCTTATCATCAATGACACTTCAATTTTTTCCACCCTTCTCAAATCTGATCCAAAATTTCTGTGTAGTAGGGACTTGGGACAGTAATCTGGTTGAAAGTAGTGTCTGTTATATACATTGCATGTTATGTCACTTTTTAATAAATAACTTTTTATATAAGATTGAGAAAGCAATTGCCCACACAGGAGATGATGATGGAAATTGGGGTGGAAAGGCTAAGAAGGAACTGATGGTTATTATAGTAGCATCAAAACTACCTTAAGCTACCTTTCGATGCAGCCATTCCCCCTACCCACTGTCCCCGCTCCACCCTACCTCCCTTACTCTAGAACATAGAAGCCAGGATCCGGGAGTTTCCTCAGTTATTTCACTGCCATACCCACAAAACCACCTGCGTCAGCCTTCATTCTCCCTTCCCTCTTGTTACAAAAAATGTGCCTTCTCTCAAAAATCAGTCACTCTATCTGTGCTTCGAATTTCGCCCATTCCTGTCTTCTTAAGAATCTTCTAGTATTGATTATGATCTTTTCTCCTGCATTGTATATTCAACTCCCCCCCCCCAAGGGATCTTTATCATCAGCTTTTAAATATTTTACAGTCTCATCTAAAAAAGTCCCCCCTTCCATCCACAGTCACCTCTAGCTTTGTTTCTCTTCTCTTCACAGCCAAGCTGTCTAGACGTTCTATCTCCAATTCCTGCTTTTTACTCATGTCTTAGTAAACTCTCATCTGGATCCTGCCCCTACCACTTTACCAAAAGGGTCTTGCTAAGACCACTAATGACTTCAAGTGACTGTATCCGTTGGACACTACTCAGTAATTATCTTGCTTGACCTCTCAGCAGCATTTGACCAGTTGACCATGTCCTGCTTTTGGAAACACTTTTGTTCCATGGTTTTCCTCCTACGTTCTGGTGGTTTTCATCGCTCCCTCCACTGAAGTTCCTCAGGGCTTCAGCCTAGGCCCTCTTCTCTTCTAATTTTATACTATCTCATTAAGTCATCACACCCACCTCCATGACTTCAATTAATTTATTTTCTGATGACTCCCACACTTACAGGTCCACCAGACTTAACATCCAGCTGCTCCTGGGCCGATGGGTACAGATGCCTCACTGGCCCCTCAAACTCAGTATGTCTACAACTGAACCCATCGCCCCCTGTCCAAACCTGTTTCTTCTCCAAAGATGGATATTTCAGTAAATGCCACTGCACCTGGGGATAGCCCTACCTTGACACTTTCTTGCCCTCACTTTCCCACATCTAGTCAGTCACCAAATTCTATAGATTTTACCTTCTTAATTTATTTACTTGTCCCCTTCTTCCTTAGTCAGAGTCACGATCATCACTCACCTGGACCACTGCCATAGCTCTCCCACGGTTTTCTTGGGCATGTTTTGCCTTTCCAGTCCATTCTGCACACTGCAGCCCAAGTGATTTTTTTTTTAATAGCTTCATTGAGATATAATTAACATACCTTATAGTTCACACATTTAACCAAGTGATCTTTGAAAAACACAATTCTGAGCAGCTGATTCCCTGTGTATGATCTTAGGCTCAAGTCTGAATCTGTATTCGCCTTAAAAGGCCCTGACAGGCCCTTGCTTCCCGGAGTCTCCAACTTCATTCCTGTGTGATTCACCTCCTCCCTCGCCAGGGTTCAGCACAGCTGCCTTTTCTCTATTTCTTGCCATACTCTTGATTTCAATTTTACATGTGGAGCTTTCTTTGTAGAATACTGTTCCCCCTTCATCCCCTTTTAATTCTTCATTAGTTTCTCAGCCTTAGCTTAAATATCATTTCTTTGGGGAAGTTTCCTTAAAACCTCCAGCCCCTGGTACCTTAGGGGCGGGGGGTGGGGGAGAGTTCGTGTGTGATGCTTTCACACATCCTTCATACAGCCCTTCACAACTGTAAGCAATTGTTTCAAGTCTGACTTCCTATTAGACTGCAGGACAGAGACTGTGCCCACGTTGTTCACCTGTCCATCCTTACTGTCCAGCATGATTGCTTGGGACATAACCTAAGTCCTGTTAGATGAATGTTGGATGAATGATGGTGCTCTCCAGCCCTGCCCTGGCCCCTGTTCCCACTGTTGCTGAGGCCACCACCACTAGAGCTGCCCCTAAGTCTTACCACTATTGTTCTGTGTTGGGAGGAACAGCTTCAGAATGCGGTCTTACTGTTTGTTGCCTTCACAACTTATTTAATTAGGAGCCCAGACTAAGTGCCGAGCCTCACAGTATTAACCCTGATGTTGAGTCCTGAGGCCATCACACCGTAGGCAATAATTTTCAACTGGGAGCCAAGGGAGAAGAGTTAGAAAACAGCTGTCCCAATTCAAGTTCACATGCACTGTACAGATGAGTGGCTACATACAGTAACATGTGCATGGATTCACACATGTAAGTGTGCATGTGCAAACACAGGGCCCAGCTGTCACACTTGAATATGCATGCGTACACACTCTCACAGAAGCAACCTGATATATACTCATTCCATACATATGTACACAGAGTGTAAAATGACATATGCTTGGCGCTTATGCATATGTACAGAGGCAAGCTGATACACTCACTACATATGTACACACACAGGCAAATGACATATGTTCCATACCTATGTATACATACAGAGGCAAGCTGACATACTTAAATACATGCAGTGGTAAAATATAATGATTTAGCTCCATTGGACTCACTCTAATTCTTCCATGTATTTAGCTCCTTGCTTTCTCTCGCTTTCATAATTCTTAGCTCAGTGGATGCCATCCTCAGGTTTCCAGGCTCTTGGCTGTAACCTCACGTCCTTCCCTTTGACCTACCTGGCTGTTTGTCACAGCTTTCCTTCCCAGTGGTTTGGCTGTCCCTGCCAGCCTGGTGCCCTCCTGCAGGTGTCTCTAGTAGCCAGACAGCTCAGATGAGCTCTTTTGACTGCTTGCTGACTTTCACTCTTTAGGTTTTGTTTTGGACCACAGGCTTTGGAGTCAGAGAGGCCTTAATTTGAGTCCCAATCCTGCTGCCCACTCGCTGTGTAACCTCCGGCAAATTACTTACCCTCTCCTAAGCTCAGTTTTCTCACCTACAGTATGAGGATAATAATAGCACCTTCCCCATTAGGTTTTTGGGAGCATTAATTAGCTAATCCACATGGGACTCTTAGACTAGCTTATACATGCAGTTTAATGGCTGATGCTACTAATAACAGCTAACCCATTACACACTTACTGTGCCACTATTATTTCTAGCCAATTACTTTTTGAGTACTTAACAATGTACTAAACACGGTTCTAAGCACTTTACCTATACAAACCCATTTTATCCTTACAATAACCCTGTGAAGTAGATACACATTTTATCTCCAATGTCACGATGAAGCTAAGGTGTAGAGAAGTTAAGTAACTTGCCCAAGGTGACAGAGCTAGCAAGTGGCAGAGTTCACATACACAACCAGGTGGCTCAGTTCCAGAGTTTACACTCTTAATTACTATGCTGTACCTCTTACCATTTATGTCTGATCATCTTTGTCAGAGAAACTGTTTCTTTGATACAATCCTTTATGAGTTTAAACCCTTGGAGAAATTTCTGAATTGCAGCTGAAAATTCCCATTTGCTGAAAGATGGAGAAATATCTTTATTCTGTGTGCAAAGCGATAGTGAAAAATCAAGTGCCAAGACCTGCAGGAAAAGCCCAGACATGCGTCCCGTCCTGTCTCTCTGCCCGCTCATGGGGACTGTTTGGGTGAGGTCTTTCAAATGCACAGGATGACAGTGATGAAGCCTATTCTCCTCCAGGCAGGGTGAGGCTACCTCTGTGGATTCCCACAGCACTTTTTGTTCGGATATTGGCGATCCTTGGCTCCTTGGCTTCTGTGCATCTATGTAATTGAGGACCATTAAGGGGATGTGGGTAGCAGTAACAGTGTCTTCAACTGGAGTTGTAATTATAGGCAATGCGATCACAATAATCCCTGCGTGCAATCACAAGACGCCTCCACAAAAATCTCCTGCTGTGTTGGCAGGGGGCTCAAGAAGGCTCATGCACACTCCTTGATGTCTGCAGACTTAGTGGTGCCAATTTTTGCTCCGTCTTGTATCAGGTGATGATGCTTCTCCACCTGTTCATGCTAGTGATTTGTTGGGTCTTTGGACTCAGATGGAGCCAGGTAACTCCAACTTCCTATCTTTGTAGTTTGGGTAGGTTTCTTAACCTTATGAGTCTCAGTTTCCTCATTTATAAAACGGAAATAATACTTACCAACAGGGTGGGTGGGAAGATTAGTGACAACAAATAGGACGTGTCTGGCAGTACCTGAGATGTAGCAGGTCTTTAGTAAATTATAGCTACTGTTGTTATGGCTCGATCCAACAAATATTCTCTCCCACCAATGTTGTTATTACGGGGTCTCCCCTAGTAGATTAGAAGCTCTATGAGAAGCCAGGACTTTGTTTTGTTCACTGCTCTTTCTCTGCATCTAGAACAGTGTCCAGATCCTAGTAGGTGCTCAGTAAGTATTTTTTAAATCAATGAACAAAGTTTAAAACAAGTTGACCTTGCTCTCTGTCCTTACTATACTGGCTTGCACTCAGACCCTATACTCACAGGCCCTTTGCTTATGATGTTCCCTCTGCCTGGAACACTCCCTCTTTGCTTGGCTAATGTCTACTCACCCTTCTGATCTTAGCACAGGCATCACTCTGACAGGTAAACCCTCTGACCTTCCTCTTCATAGCATTTATCAACATTGGTGCAGTTTTACTTTTATTTGTATAAGTGTTTGATTAATATTTAACTGTAAAATTCATAAAGGACCATGGACCAAGTCTGTTATCCTCATCATTGTATTTTCAGGGACTAGGAGTAGGCCTTCAATAAAAAATTACTGAATGAATTTTTTTAAAGACCTGTCTCTCTAGGAAGTGGGGTCCAATATCTCACACTGGACCAGAGGTCAATCCCAGGCTTGCCCAGTGCAGGCCCATGAATCATTCCAATGTTCCTGGACTGAGCTCCAGTGCTGTGACTCTCTCCTACCTGGGCCAATTTGTCAGCCCTCAATTGTCTCGTTACTGTGTATCAGGGCTCCATGATGCAGCTAGACCCTCCAGCAGCAGGTTCAGAAAAGCCAGACTTTTGTCTGGGCTGGGAGTGTGGTGTAGGATTTGCTATTTACTCCTCGCTTCTACCCCCTCAAATACAGAGAGACAGATACACACACACACACACACACACACACACACACGCACGCTTCATTTTGATTTAGTATCTCACACTGAATTGTAACTGTTAATTTTCAGATGTCCCCTTCTCCCCAGGCAGGACTATCTCTTGCCCCCAGAGGCTACTGTGGTGCCTAGCATGCAGTGGATGCTCACAAAGATTTCTTGAAGAAACACAATGTTTTCCATGAGAGGAGCTTTATTGAGGACAAAACCCAACTCATACAATAGGCCCTACCTCTGGCTTTTTAAAAAAAGCTGAGCCAATCTCGTTTAATTTGGTTTGGGTTTTCTGTTACCTGGAACTGAGACATTTTGCAGAGCATAAATAATAGTGTGAATTATAGGATTTCTTTCTGATAGATTATTGTTCAAGAACATTTATTGGGTGTTTATTCTCTCTCACCTCCTTAAGAATAGACTTTCCTACCCCTTGTCTTTGAGCTCAGCTATGAGACTTGTCTTAGCCAGCGGGATGTTAGCAGACAAGCACAAGCAGGGTGTGAAAAGTACTTGTGCAGTCGGGCATGTCCCTTTGGACCAATGCCATCTCCAAAGAAGATTTTCCTTTGATGGACCTAGAGTATTATGCTAAGTGAAATAAATCAGACAGAGAAAGACAAATACCATATGATTTCACTTATATATGGAATCTAAAGAACAAGATAAGCAAACAAACAAAACAGAAACAAACTCATAGATACAGAGAACAGACTGATGGTTGCCAGAGGGGAGGGGTTTGGGAGGCTGGGTGAAAAAGGTGAAGGGATTAAGAAGTACAGATTGGTACTTACAAAATAGTGATGGGGATATAAAAACACAGCATAGGGAATACAATCAACAGTATTGTAATAACTATGTATGGCACCAGGTGGGTACTTAAAACATTGAGGGGATCACTTAGTAAGGTGTATGTTTGTCTGGCCATTATGTTGTACACCTGAAAGTAATACAGAATAATACTGAATGTCAATTGTAATTGGAAAATAAAATTTAAAAAAAAAGAGAAAAATTCCCCCTGGATAGTTGCTGCCCCTTCAGCCAGGTCCCAAAATGAATAATGCTGGAGTAGATCGGACTCAACCTGCACACACAAGTGAAGCCCAGCTTGAAGCAGAGCCATTCTGCCAAGCCTCGCCTAGATTAGTCAACGCCCAGACCTATAAAAATGAATGTTTATTGTGGCACGGGGCTGACATTTTGCGGTTGTTTGTTAAGAAGCAATAACTGAGTGATCAAGGTTAGGCCAGGGGTTTCCAAACTGGCCATGTATTCGAGTTACTTACAGAACTTTATTACAAATAAGGGAGACTTGAATTTCCCCCAGTGTGTCTGGTGTTCAGAAATCTACATTCTTTAAAACGCTCTGGGTGGTTTTATATAGCAAGTCCCACACTCTTTGCTCTCTGACATTTTGGTGTGATCAATATTAAAGCATGTGATGGGGGTTGTATTAGATGACCACTAAGATCTTTTTTCCTCTCTGAGATTAGGTGATTAAAGTCAGGGAAATCCTGTTTCTGAAGTAGAGTCCTTTTCTGTTTGAAAACTTTTGAATCTGTGATTTTTTCTTACTAATTTGAAGAAAGATGCAGATGTAAATTAAGTTGTGATTTATAGCCACAGAGTTTTTGCTTTTTATTTAAGAATCATCTCCTCTTAGTATTTCTTCCTGGGCTTTGGTAGCAGTCAAGGGGAAGATGCAGAATACTGAGGCTGGGAGAGCCAAGACACAGGGCAGGAAAGAAGCACAGGGGAGGCTAAGCTTACCAGAGAAGCTGCTGCAGCTGAGGGTCTGAGGAGGAGCCCTCAGCTGTGGCTGAGCAGTCAGGAACCTGAATCGTACCTGATTCAAAAGCCAGAAGTTGAATTTTAGTCCTAACAACTGCCATGCCACTGCTTATAGGTCAGAGGTATGGGGCAAATCTTAAAATGGTAAAAATGTGATTTTATAGAAAAAGCATCATGAAAGTATAATTTAAAAGGAAAGAGCTTTTTAATATATAGCAATAAAAACTTTCATTGAGAAAAAACAGAAAAATATAAAGGGCAAGGACATATTAGTCATACCCTTCCCTTTCAGAAGTAATCACTATTAATATATTGCTATATATTCTTCTTGACTTTTTTCCCCCTATGGATGTGTACACACACACGGATATTTTAGAAAAATTGGATTTTCTTATACCTACTCATTAGTACCCTGCTTTTTCCCATGTCCATAAATACTAACCTAATTATCATTGTTAAAGCTGCATAATGCTCCAATGTACAAAGAAGCACCATATTTTATTTCCCATGGATGAACATTCAGAATATATTTACTATTATAAAAAGGCTGTGATGAACATTCATATATACATTTTGTGTGCTTGTCCAATTATTTCTTTAGGATAAATTCCAATATGTGGAATTGTTAGATTAAAGGGTAAACATATTTTAAAGGTTTTTCATATATGGTTGAATTGCCCTCACAAAATGTATAAGCTAGTAGTGCTAGGTTTTGTCAATTGTTTTAACTACTGTTAATTATCTACAGGAAAAAACACCTATGGTTTTAATTTGCTTTTTATTACTAAAAGGTTTAAATATATTTTTATGTATTTATTGTCTGTATTTTATGTGATAAGGCACAAAATACAGCTTCCCATTTTTGTTATGTAGTTTTCTTCTTGATTTATATTCTTTATATTAAGTATATTGCCTATTATTTACATTGAAAATATTTTCCCTAATGTGGCTTTGCTTATGGTGGCTTTTCACACGTTTAAAATAATTTTATGAGTAAAATTTATCAGTTTCTCAATGAGATTTAAAAATTCCTTCTGAGGTGAGAGGCGGCATAATAGAATGAAAAAGGCAGAGGTCTTTTAAACAATTCAGCCCATAATCTTCCTGCCTATGGATGGGTCTCACTTATAATGTGATAGGAAGAGCACTGGACTGGGAGTCAGATCACTTTACCTCTCTGGGTCCCAACTTCCTTATCTGTAAAATTGGGATGAGAATGAAAACTCTCTTATAGGTCCGTAAAAAAGAATCAGAGAGCATGCAAGCAAAGAGCTTTGTTCCGCCCAGCTGGCATGACTCAGTGGTTGAGCACTGACCTATGAACCAGGAGGTCATGGTTCCATCCAGGTCAGGGCACATGCCCAGGTTGCTGGATGGGTCCCCAGTAGGGGTGTGCAGGAGGCAGCCGATCAATGACTCTCTCATCATTGATGTTTCTCTCTCACCCTCTCCCTTCCTCTCTCTGAAATCAATAAAAAAATAAAAAAAATAAAGAGCTTTGTCCAGGTCGTCTATAGGGCAGATCTTCTCTCTATATTAGCTATTATTAGCAGGGGAAGGCAATATAGAATCTTTTGTTGATAGAGTGTAAATGAAATCGGGAGGCTTTTGGCTAGAAACAAATGATAAAGATTTATTCAAGGGCCTTAAGGTTTGCAAACCGTAAAAAAAACTAGGCAATACCTGAGTGTGCCAAAAAAGCAAGAGGAGCTGAGGGTTCTTATAGTAAAAGGTACATTCTCGAGAAGAATCAGTCCTGGGTTGGTGTTAGATGATAATCCTCTAGATGACCAGCGGTCTGGATAGTGGAGGTCAGGTTATGTGACATGCTGGATACCTGAACATTCTTTCCTTAGTCCCTGGGGTGGCTGTCAGAGAGTTTTCTGGTGGTTTCTAGTCCCGATGCATTACTAGAAAGCTCATAGGTGAAGGGATTAAGCAATAAATAAAAAAATAAAAATAGTCTCTTAAAAAATTAAAAAGTTCAAGTTCCCAGGCTAGTTAAAACAAGTATAGAATCGTTTTCTCATACCTTAACTTCCTTGATTTTAGTAATTTGGCAGCTTGAGTGTATATAGTGACTTTCTTTTATTTCTTCACTCTATTCCTCACTTTAAAACAATCCTTTAAATTCAGTTGGGGTATGGGCAAATGGCGTAGGGGCGAGGATCCCAGAAATTTAGCCATTCACCCGCCATCTCTAAGAGCTACGTAGTTGGAGCCACAACCTGGGTTCTAGTTCTCGTCCTGCCCCCGTCCTGGTCGTGACCTTGGACAGGCCCCCTTCGCCCCTCCAGGGTGGTTTCCTCACCTGCAGATACTGAGACCACCGCCCTCATTCCACCCAGCTCCGGGCGAAGGGAAGGCTTCCAAAACGCTCACGGGGGCGCCAACCGGGCCGCTGGGGTAAGGCCCCGGGGCACCCGGCCCCGCCGCCCCCAGGCGGACGGCGGGGAGGCCGCGACCCCCGCCCCGCGCGCCGGCCGCCGCGGGAACAATGGCTCCCCGGAGGCGGGGCGGCCACGGGGGGGCGGGGCTGCCGGCGCGGCGCGGGGGGTGCGCGGGGCGGGGTCGCTGCCACCCCTCCCGCCCGCGGCCTGTCACGCGCCCCTCACCGGGCGGGCCGGGGTCTTTGTGACGAGGCGGCGACGGCCGCGGACACAAAGGGAAGGCGAGGAGGCGAGCGAGGGGCTGGGCCCGCCCCCGCCGCCGCCGCCGCCCCCGCCCCGCCGGCCGCGCGCGCGCTCGCTCCCCAGCCTCGGTCTCCCCGGCGTGGGCTCGCCCCTCGCGCGCCCCCTCGCGCGCCCGCGCCCCTCGCGCGCGCCGCGACCCTCCGACTGCGTCCCGAGCGCGGCGGGCGGGGGCTGGCGGGCTGCGGCGGGACGGGGGTGCTGAGGGGCCGCCCGCGGGCTCAGCGGCGCGGCTGCTGGGGGCGCCGAGCGGCGGGCTCCGGGCGCGCGGCTGGATGCCCCGGGCCTGCGGCCCCCTGCGCTTCCCGCCGTCCAGGGGCGCCAGCCATGGGCGCCGCGGCCGCTGAGGCGCCGCTCCGGCTGCCTGCCGCGCCCCCGCTCGCCTTCTGCTGCTACACGTCGGTGCTTCTGCTCTTCGCCTTCTCCCTGCCCGGGAGCCGCGCGTCCAACCCGCCCGCCGGCGGCGGCGGCGGGGAGTGTCCCGGCGGCAAAGGCAAGAGCATCAACTGCTCAGGTAGGACGGGCCGGACCTGCCCCCGCGGCTCCTCCCTCCTCCGCGGCCCGACCCTCCGTCCCGGCCCCGCGGCCAGGCTGGGAAAGGCCAGGCGCGGGGTCCCGGGGCGCGGGGCGCGAGGGCGACCGCGCGCGGAGGGCAGGGGCCGCGCTGGGGGTGGGCAGTGGCCGCGGTGCGCCCAGGAGTGTCGGGCGGCTGGGCGGGGGCCCGGCTTGTGGGGAGGTGGCGAGGCGGCCAGAGCCCCCGGCGTGATCGTGGGTGTGCACGCGGGACCCGCGTTTGGGTTGTGAAGGCTCGGGAGGGAGTGCGGCCCAGGCCGGGAGTGTGTGTGTGAGTGTGTGTGTGAGTGTGTGTGTGAGTGTGTGTGTGTGTGAGTGTGTGTGTGAGTGGGTGAGTGTGTGTGTGAGTGTGTGTGAGTGTGTGTGTGTGTGTGAGTGTGTGTGTGTGTGAGTGTGTGTGTGAGTGTGTGTGTGTGTGTGAGTGTGTGTGTGTGAGCGTGGCCGTGTGAGCGTGGCCTTGAGGGGCCGGCAGGGGGCTGGTGCGAGGCTGAGGGCCAGGGGAGTGAGCATGTGCTGGGAGGTTCTTCCCCAGGGCACTGGGGTTTCGAGTAAAGGGAACGGAGATTGGCGATGTAGAGTCACTGTGTGTGTGTGTGTGTGTGTGTGTGTGTGTGTGTGTGTGTGTGTGTGTGTGTGTATGTGTATCCTGTGGGTGCAGAGGTGGGCGCGCTGGGGGGCTGGGGTGACCCGGGCTCTGTGGATCTGAGCAGGGAATAGTTCTGGGGCCCAGGAAGTGACCCTATGTTTTTTGTTGTGCATGGGTGAAGTTTGGGGCTCAGAGCTATGCCCTGGGATATGCATTGAGGAGAAAGAGTGGGGGGTCCTGGAGTGAACCCCGTTGTGTCGATTCAGAAGGAAGGAACTAGGGAGTTACCCTGTGTAGGGTTTGGGTAAGAGAAAGAGGTGAGTAGGTCTCCGTGCATGCCTCCTGTGTGACCCCGGGTTATGAAGGTGGTGTGCAAGGAGGGAATGATCCTGTCTGTGTGTGTGTGCGCTGCGGGAGGGCCTGGAGATTGGCAGCAGCGGGAGCTAGGGAGTGACCTCTCCCCTCACTCTGAGCCTCCCCCCCCCCCCCCCAGCTGTTGGAAACAAAGAGCTTGCTGGGGCTCTAATGGATGAGACTGGGGAGGAGGGTATTGGGGCAGTGAAGTTCCCTCTTCCTTTCAAAAGAGGTCCCAGAGGAGCCCTGGGGCTAGGAGAGGCAACCAGGTCTCATTTAGGGGTGGGTGGGTCCTCCTGGAGCTGGCCTAGCAGATGCTAGTGATCATAAGCCACAGCCCTGCTAACTTACCCCTTTATCAATTCCCAATTCTCCATTTGTCTCTTTTTAAACTAAGGGGGTGGGACAAGAGGCTTGGGGTGGGGAGGGGGAGAAGAGAGGAGGGTAGGATGGACATTAGGCCACTGGGGATCCACTGGCTTGCCTGCCAGACAACCTCTTTACCTTTGGGCTATTGAAGGGTCTTTGTTTCTGGGGGAGTAAGGAGGAAGCAGGAGGGCTTTAGCACAGACTCTTATGGTACCCTAAATGAAGGAAACCTTTGGCCTGCTTTTAGGTTTGAACATCTCAAATATTTTAATAATTTCATAACAGTATGTTTTAGGTTGGGGGCAGGATTTTGAGCACAGTAAACAATGGCATGTCCATTAAAAGCTTTTCCATCCATGTAATAACTTTTACCTTATTTTTCTAATGTTAAATGGGATATGGGATAATGCTTTAATAAATAATCACACACTAATGGTTGAGAATAAAAACCATTTGTATTTTAGAGTGCTTTTTGGTAACATATATTGGTTATCTAACTTGTAAGTGATCATGGCATGTCAAAATATTTTATGGGCTAATGAGCTGTGCTTATTTCTTCGTGCTAAGCTAATTTTTCCTTAGCAAAATATAGTGTTGATGGATGTTTTTGTGTATGTTTTCTAACTCTAGTATGTAGTACACATTTTAAGAAAGGACTCAGAGGGCTGGAAACCCATGTGGTGTGGGAAAAAGGGGACATGGCCTTTGCTAAGCAGCTGTGTTATTTGGAACAAATTACTTAATTTTTCTTAGTTTTCTTTTCTATTAAAAGAAGGACTTGGCCCGGTGGACATGGCTCAATGGTTGAGCATCAACCTATGATCCAGGAGATCGAAGTTTGATTCTCCGTCAGGGCACATGCCCAGTTTGTGTGCTCGATCCCCAGTCGGGGGTGTATAGGAGGCAGCCGATCAATGACCATCATCATTGATGTTTCTCTCTCTCTCCCTCTCCCTTCCTCTCTCTGAAATCAATAAAGACATAAAAAAAAAAAAGACTTGGATTTAGTAACATCTGAGCTTTCTTTAAGGATATATTTATATAAATTAGGCTGATCAAATAAAATGTTTTCTAATGCTAAGATACACTTGAATAACTTTAGTCTAAAGCTAGAGTTTTAACTAAATGACATAGGTTCTTGTGAGGATGAAGATCTGGGGATGATTCATATGGAAACATTTTTTTAAGCTGATTAATTAGAAAATTAGAGTAATTGGGTCTGGGAAATAACTAGGTAAGAAAGGCTACCATATATAAGTTATTTTCTCCCTTATAAATTTGAGTTTTATTTTTTTAATAGAATGTTAACTGCTTTTATTTAATTAAATTAATTTATTCATTTTAAAATATGTCTTCATTGATTTCAGAGAGAGGAAGGGAGTGGAGGAGAGAGAAACATCAATGACAAGAGAGAGTCATTGATCAGCTGCCTCCTGCACTCCCCTTACTGGGGATCAAGCCCGCAACGTGGGCATGTGCCCTGACCAGGAACTGAACTGCGATCTCCTGGATCATAGTTCGATGCTCAGCTACTGAGTCATGCCAGACGGGCTATATTTGAGTTTTAAAATCTAAATGCTGGCCTTGATTCCCTGTTAAATTTCATTTTTGGTTTTGGACTCTTATTTCAGCCCAGTTGCATCTCTCGGGAGCCTGATTCTGTCAGGCTGTGTGTGTTGGGTCACTCACAGCCTTGTGGCCCTTGCACATGTGAAGAACTGGTCTATGGCTTTATTAAATTAATAGAAGTTGTCTAGATCATGGCAAAGGATGGAATTCTGTGATATTTTACTGGAGACTTCCTTCCAAATTGGTCGATGTTGATACATTAATCAACCAGATGTTCAACCAGCTAGCTATACATCTTCCTAGCAAAGTCTAACAGATTTATGAGCTTCTGCTGTTCAACATTTTCCCGTTTTTTCACCAGCTTACCATTAAAAGGTTCTATTAGGTTGTCTTGTTAGAATCAGTTATGCATATGTATGTATTATCCTCCCATTTTTCATTTTAGTAATCCTATCAAAAAGCAAATGTTGTGTAGCCTGCCTTAATAAAGACCCCGTGGTGGCATTTTCTTTTTATTGTGTTCAAAAACTTACTTACCCATTCTAGAAATTTTCAGAGGCTGTGTGGCAAGTTTACCCATAGTGTTTTCCTGGATTCGCATGTCTCCTTTTTTGAAAATTAAGAAAGCAGTCTTTCATTCCTGGTCTTTTTGGCGCCTTGTCAAAATAGCTTAGGTAATCAGCAGTCAGATCTCAGAGTTTTTTCACTATCATGGAGTGTGATTTGTTTGGATCAGAAAGCAAATTCTTTTGAGCTAGCTCTGTATTCTGTTACCATCCACTCTCCATGCCACTTGCCTTAAATGTTAGCCCCTTTTTATTAGAGTTCTACCCTTCCCAGTTTGAAGGTCATAATCCTTGATGAAGAGAACTTAAAGCGAAGAAGCAGCTAAATGGGTCTACATTTGTCCCTGTCATCTCTTGGTATTACATCATCTTCCCTAAGCCGTGGGCCTTTTGTTTAGCTCTTTTTAGTCTAAACAAGCTTTTTTTTTTTTTTTTTAAATTGTCCTCTTGCCTCAACTCTCCAATCTTTCTGGACTTTCTACTTATTGCTTTATTTGTATTTATTCTTTTAAAATCTAACTTCTTAGAAAGTCCTTTGTTCAGAGAAAAGAGTTTGGAAATGCATGATTCATGTCAAGAAAGATGAACTTTGAAGAAAGGTGACCTCAGACATTGACATTTTTCTCATTTGTAACATAAAGGTAATGATAATGGTCCTTCTAGGCAATAGAGTGAGAGGGAGGAGGAAGCCAAATACATGAGATATTTCTATCTTAGGGAGGCAGAAAAACATACTGAGAGACTATTAAGTCACATTTGGTAGTAGAAATAAGGTGGAGAGTTTGAATTAGGTTTTAAAAATGTCATGGCCCTGGCTGGTGTGGCTCCGTGGGTCGGAGTGCCCTCCCATGCACTAGAAGGTCACGGTTTGATTCCCAGTTGGGGCACATACCTAGGTTCCAATTCTTTCACATCCTTTCCAATGCTTGTTATTGCCATTTTGATTATAGCCATCCTAGTGGGTGTGAAGTTGCGTATCAGTGTGGCTTTCATTTGCATTTCCCTAATGACTAATGATGTTGAGCACATTTTCATGTACTTGTTGGCCACCTAAATGGCCATACAAATTTCTTATTTGGAGAAACGTCTGTTCAGATTCTTTACTGGGCGTAATTTTTACAATCTGAATTAAGCCATGCTAACCAAGTTTGAGCATAGCTCACAGATGCTCAGACTTGTAGGTTAGCTCTAGTTTGCCTTTCATTTGATTTCTCTGCTTATCAAGGAAGAGTCAGTTGTGTTTGTTCTCAAATTTATTTGTATCACGGGTATTTGTGAGCATAAGTTAGTAAGTATTACTCAAATTGATTAAATATGAATGTGGAAAGAGCTGTTTTCATGAAATGCTTGAAAAGACGATAAAGGCAAGAGGCTGAAAGAGTTGCCTTTCAGTGAATTAGATTATGGTCAAGACAACTGAAACAGATTGGAGAAACCTTGTAAATCTCTGGAAGGATTCTGCTCCTAGAAAACTTGGCAAATATTTTTTGAAGTCCCTTTCCACTTTAAAGGGGAAGAAAATGGACATTGTAGATAATGGATTATGGGTGTGGTATAGCCCTCATACTTAAAGAAGAAGTTTTGGTGCTACACGGGGAAAGGAATGTACATTTATATGTCTGAAGTTAAAAATGATTAAAATAGGTGCGATTGATGTTTTTCTGTCTCCAAACTTCTTCCTCTCTCTCTAAAATCAATAAAAACATATTTAAAAACATGGACATGTCATTTCTACATGACTTCCTGCTTTACCTGACCTCTTTTTTTTTTTTTTTTAATATATCTTTATTAATTCAGAGAGAGGAAAGGAGAGGGGGGGAGAGAGATAGAAACATCAATGATGAGAGAGTCATTGATTGAGCCCGCAGCCTGGGCATGTGCCCTGACCGGGAATCGAACCCGTATCGCCTGGATCCTAGGTCCACGCTCAACCCCTGAGCCATGCCCGGCCGGGCTACCTGACTTTTTAAATTAATTGGTCAGTGATTACTTTTGTATATGTTTGAAAAGAAGGTTTCCACTGTACATGGTACCCTAAGGAAGACACAGATAGAGAGTCAAGGGAATGAGTAATTCTGCCTTGTAGGAATCAAAAACGTTCCTGAGTAAGTGGCACTTGAGCTGGGCTTTATAGACAGAGTGGAATGTCATCGGGAACACCAGGCACACTTGCCCGAGGCCTTTGCTGTTGATGTTCCTTTTGCCTGGAAGCTTCTTGTCCCAGTTCTTTACTCAGCCTTTCAGGCACTTCCAAAACGATGCCTTAAAACTGCAGCATTTTCTGCCTTCCATCCCCTCTGCTCATCTCCCACCCTCCTCCTCCTTTCCTGCTCCAAAGCACCTTTTTCCTTTGTGATGTGTTACTTAGGTCTCCTCTGTGTAGCTCCAGGCAGGGGTTTTTGGTTGTTTGGTTCACTGCTGTAGCCACTGTGCCTGGCACAAAATTAGGTGTCCCTTCCATATTGAATGTATGTGGAATGATTTAGTGACTAAATGAACATAGAAACTGAGGACAGTTGGGAAGTGTATTCTAGGCGGAGGGAATGGCGGTAGAAAAGGCACAAAAATGGGGCTAGTGAAGGGAATATATTTGGATCCTGGGATATGGGGACTTAGGCAGGAGATGCGTCACACATTGCCACCACAGTAGCGGAAGGCCTTGGAGGCTGATCTGAAGGCTTGGCACTTGCTCTGAAGACAGAGGGAAACTTTTAAAGGATTTGAGTAACATCATGGTTTTGAAAAGCAAAGTCTGAATTGCTGAAGATGAAAAGGAGAAGGGAAGAGAATGGGAGCTGGTGAAAGATGACAGCAGTGGAAGTGGGGGGAACCCAGAGGACTTGGGCTACACAGTGTTTTTAAAAAATTGGTTTGGTTATTAACCATTAAAAATCTGGAGGTTTCACTTAAAAATCTGGATTTTGGTCCCCCCTTCTAAAGTTGGAGGTCTTGGCAACGCTGGGCTCTCATTTCTGCCTAGCAGAAATCAGCCAGAGCTGCCCAGTGGAGCGTGAGCTCTTGAGGCTGCTGGCCTTTCATTGATCTTTTTGTCCCTCAGCTTCTCACTCTCCTGCTGTAGGAGGCGGGGTGAATTGTGATGCTCTTAATTTGGGATGGAGAGCCTGTTTGGAAGAGAGTCAAATTGGTGTGTATTTCTTCCCTCATTTCTATTATTCATAATCACCAGGTCGGATGGAAATCGTTACTTCTGCAGTGCCCACCCGTCCTGTCTGAACACCCCTCCTGTCTGTATTCCTTGCAGCTCCGCTGTACCCTGCTCTTGTCAACTCTTTCCTTGAATTCACCTCCTACCTCTTTGTATTTGAAAGCTACCCTGCTATCTCTGATTACACCATTCACTTGAAACACTTTCTAATGATTTTTTAAAATCATTTCTATTTTCCTTTATTAATTTTATATCTTAGTTCTAGTATTTCCTTCCCCTTTTCAACCCCTCCCCCCTTTTTTGGTCTTTCTAAATTTTTTAGGTGGGAATAGATCATCATGTTTTTTTTTTTCCTTTCCACTACAGGTATTTCTGATAAAATTCCTCTCATCATTGTTATAAAACATATGAATTTAAATGTATTTACAGTTTGTTTTGTCGTCTTGCATTATGGTCTAAGAATGCATCATGGAATTTCTAGCTTTTGTATTAAAACTAAGTGTGTCTCTGGGTCCTAGTATGAGAACAAATTATGTGAAAGATCCTTGTACCCCAGAAAAGAAAGTGTTATTTCCTTGACTTCTAAGTCCTCTATTATATACCTTAATTTTACTTAGAAATTTTTATTTTGAATTAATTTCAAACTTAGAGAACACGTGCAGGTTTCCCAGTTGTTAACACTTTGCCACATTTGCCATATTGTCTCTTTCTGTATCTATCTAAATCTTTCTTTTTTTGAACCTGACTCTGCCAAGTTGGCCCCTACCCAGGGGGATGGTTTAAAATATGCTTTATGTCAGTTCTGTGCTTTTCTTTGTTTTGTCATCTCCTGCTAGTGAACTATTGAAGCCTCCAATTACAATGACACAGGTTTATTTTTCAGTTTTCCAGTTTATCTTATATTTTTGTTATTCTATTTGGGACATATCTATTTTCTCAAACAAATAAAAACAAAATTTTACTTTGTTTCATTTTTTTGTTGTACTTTTAATTTTTGTGTAGGGTGGATTTATGGTATCTCCTAAAGTCATAATCATACGCATCTTTTTCTGGATTTATATTTGTCTTTTAGTTTGTGTTAGGATTTGTTTCCCAACACATATATAGACCTTTCTGCTTTCATGGGCATTCACCCATTCACATTATATGAAGTGATTATGGCATTTGTGCTACTATCCATCGTCGTCATCATCATCATCATCATCATTATTTTTAACAGTGTAAAACCGAGAAGTTTTTAGTGTAGCCACAAGGCTGTGCAACTATCTCCACAATCAATTTTAGAACATGAATTTCTTACTCCCCATAAGAAACTTTATATTGTTTAGCAGTTACTTCCCAAACTCCACTTCCCCAGCCCTAGGCAGCCACTAAATCTACCATCTTTTGCTGTGTATTTGCCTATTCTGTACATTGCTTATGAATGGAGTCACACAATATATGGCTTTTTGTGTTTGGCTTCTTTCACTTAGCATCATGTTTTCAAGGTTCATCCTTGTAGCATGTATCAGTGCTTTATTTTTTTTTGTGTCCAAATAATATTCCATTGCATGCATATCTATCTATCATCTATCTATCTATCTATCTATCTATCTATCTATCTATCTATCTATCTATCTATCTACCTACCTACCTACCTACCTACCTACCTACCTCACTCACATTTTGCTTATCCATTCATCAGCTGATGGACATTTGGGATGGTTCCGCTTTTTGGCTATTATGAATAATGCTGCTGTGAACATTCATGTACAAATTTTTGTGTGGACATATGTTTTCAATTCTCTTGGGTTTATACCTAGGGGTAAAATTACTGGGTCATGTGGAAACTCTGTTTAAAATTTTGAAGAACTGCCAAACTGTTTTCCAAAGTGCCTGTACCATTTTATATTTTCATCAGCAATATCTGATGGTTCCATTTTCTCCACATCCTAGTCATTATTTGTATTATCTTTTAAAAAAAATTATAACCAGCCTTGTTTTTTAAAGTTCATATTTTTTTATCCCTCATTTTCCCTGTATACGTATGTAGTTTCTTTAATGGAATTTAAATTCTCAACATTTTTAAAGCTGGATTGGGAGATAATGTCATCCCATCCTCTTTCCTCTTTTTCTTCATTGTTAGAAACATTGTTTTAACAAAATTATTTTCATTATTGCTCCTATTATTAGTTTCATTATTAGCTTCTCTCATGGGAGAAATGAAGCATTTAGGAGTCGGCCTACTTCTTATGCACTTTGAAATTCTAAGTTTAAATCTTAAAATTCCCTCAGCATTTGCTTTTAGTTTATCAGATGATTTTAATCCTTTGCTACTATTTGAATATATCTTGTGTTCAGGTTTATTGATATTTCGTTTTTACCGATGTCATGTATTTTTCAAGGCTCAGTTGTTTCATCATTTTTTGAAAAGTCACTTCAGGTTCTGAAGTTCTTAACGTATTCTTCTGCCTTCAAAAACTTTGACAGGTATTATGTTTTCAGCCACAGCTCCATTTCTCTCGCTTTTGTGCAAGTATTCTGAGCCTCTCTTTTCCATGGTTTAAAATAAAAAAGTAAAACCACACCTTTTTTTCTTGGTTATAAAAACAGTATTTGTTCAATGTAAAAAATTTGAGGAGTATAGAAAAATATAAAGAAATGTGTGATCATTGCCATTTGCCTCTGTAATAACTTAATGTTTATGCCGAAGTTATTTCATTTTATACCAGCAACATTTTGAACCTTTTTCTTGATATTAGCGTTTACTTTGGCATATTTTTGTTTAACCTGGAGCCACTATTGTTTACAGGTCAGATCTCCTTTTCAGATTTTTAAATTCAGTTTATTTTGCATTGTCAGCTTTCATCTAATATTGTTTTGCAAGTGCATCTAAACTGCTGATATTTCTATCTCAATTCTGTTGTGTACAGCCTAATTGATATATTTATATTCTGTATTGTTCATAAGTCAGCTCAGTTGTTTAGTGTTTTTTTCTTTTTAAACTAATTTGAGATTTTTTTTTTAGGTGGTGCAATTGTGTTTACCATTATTGTTTCCTTTTTCTAGTTCAGACCCTAAGTGCTTCCTAATTACCATTTAATTAGACTTAGTTTTTTATTTATTTTTAAATTCTTCACTATTTTACAACAATTTGCTGGAGTTTAAGGCTTTGGTTCTAAAGTTTTGGTTTTGGTTGTTTCAACCAAAGAGGAGAGGTATTCTTTATAGTTTCCACTGCTGTTTTGTAAAGACCTCCCTTAGTCCTTGCAGTCCTAGGAGGGATGATTATTATGCCCATTTTTACTCCAGGAAACTGAGATTGGCCAAGATCATGTAGTTGCTTAATCAGATAATTGGAACTCCAACTCTAGAGCTCTTTCTAATGCACCAGAGTTTTGTGAAGTCCTTTAAAAATTCTCTTTTAAAATAGTAAATATCAGGTTCTCCAGTGCGAACCTGCAGGTGGTTTTGTGGATTTTTGTCTTTGTGGGAGACTTCCCTGGATTCTGGCTGCCTCCTATTCCACTTAGTGTTGCAGACACTAAGGAATAGTGGTTAGAAATAGAGAAAGAGGGTAATTTTCTTGTGTTCAGATTTACTTATTGATATTTTAAAAATTTGGATGGAGAAAATGTGTTGAATGTACTTACAAAGTCTTAAAAAATGTACATGTAAACATGTATATGTTACAAAATATAAATGGGATTATAACTAGTTTTATAACCTTTTTTTCAGTTCACAATGGATCTTTATCTTTGCATATCAATATGTGTTTCTAAGGCATACTTTAATCTTAATGGCTACATAGTATTTCATCAGTAATTTATTAATTCCAACAGATGGACACAGGTTTTTTCCACTTTGTTGTTATAAAAAGTGCTGATGTTAAAAATCTTGCACATGCATTTTGTATTTTTTTTCTTCTATATCATAATTTCCTAGAAGTAGAATCGTTGGGTTAAAGGATAAAGGCAATTAAATATACTGCCTTGTTATTCGGTGAGAGGTTCTCTCAATTTATACCCTCACAGTTGGTTTAAGCACTCATTTTCCCACACACCTTCTCCAGCACTGGTGTTAATTAAAAAAAAAAAAGCCAACTTTTAACATAGCACTTACAATGTGTCCTGCACTGCTCTGAGTGCTTTCGATGTCTTTATTTAGTCTCTGTCCACATTGTGAGATAGGTGCTATTACCATCCTCTTAAACCAATGTGGGAATGGAGACCCAGTGGTAAATTACTGAGGTCAAGCACAGCTGGTGAGTGAACAGAGCCAGGATGCTGATCTAGGCGGTCTGGTTCTAGGGTCTGCCTCTTAAACACCAAATTATAATGCCTGTTCATTTTCCCCCCAAGATTTAATATGATTTATTTGATTTTTAAAATTATTTTTACTTTTATTGAGATATCATTCATATAACATAAAGTTTACCATTTCAAAGTATACAATTCAGTGGTTTTTAATATATTCACTATGTTGTGCAACCATCACTACTATCTACTGTCTAATTACAGAACATTTTCATTACCCCCAAAAGAATTTCCATACCTATTTTCAGTTTAGTCCCAATACTCCTCTGCCCCCATCCCCTGACAACCACATAGAGATTTGGTATCTTTATGCATTTACCTATTCTGGACATTCCATATGAATGGAATCATACAGTGTGGGGTATTTTATGCCTAGCTTCTTTCACTTAACATATATTTTCAAAGTTCTTGCATGTTGTAGTGCATAACTGTTTGATACTACTTTAAAAGTAATGCAGGTTCACTGTAAAACTCAAACAATTCAGAAAAATACAGAATTAAACAAGAAAGTTTAAATTCTACCAAGAGATAACTCGTTCATATTTTGGTGTATTATATACCTTCCACATTTTAAAAATAGGCATTAAAAAACAAGTTGTGTTATACATTTTTGAAAAATCTGCCTTTTAAGAAAACAATGTGTCATGTCAGGAAATGTGCAGATTCTTCATTATTCTTTTAAATAACTATAATAGAACAGATTTCGTTTATGAGTCTGTGAGAAAGAAACACACAGGTTTGGCAAGCCAGTCAGAAATAGGAGTACTGGAGAGAGTATCAGTTCAGGACCTTTGGTTAGGGCTGGATATGGCTGGAAAGATTCTGAGTCTTTGATACCCAGCTGGGGATCTAGGTCTTTTTTTCTTTCTGATTCTGCAGTAGGTTGTCCTCTCCATCACCTTGGCTGAGCATCATGACACAGAGGTGTTTAGAGCCGAAGGAGGCAGCAGGGAGTGATGGTAGGTGTTGGGGGGGAGGATTGACATCATCAAAGTGGCGTTTAACAAAGGGTAGTTTGGCAGTGAGTATTATGTAGAATGGGATGGAAGATAATTGCGTGGCATATGTGAAATTTCTCTGGTTAAATATAGCTTAGAGAAGTTTTAGTCATCTCTGCTGTTAATGCTTTTTAATATTAATGCAAATGGCTTTTGGTTTTATATCATGAAATACTGCGTACATGTTGTTTTCTCCCTCATATCTTTATATAGTAGAAGATAACTACTGTTATATGGTTAATTTAGTACATAAGTTGAAGAGAATTTAATTTCTAACTCATCTCATTTCCTGGACTGAAGTAAAGATTTACCAAATCTTGCCTATACCTAATGCAACAGCAATTTCTAAATAGCACCTCACCTTTTAAAAAGTCTTTTCATAGCATTCAATTTCATTTTCATAGATACAGATGATTTTCACGTTTATGAAATGTTACAGCTGGCATGTAATGGGTAGATGTTGCTAAACATCCTCCAGTGCACAGGAGAGTCCCCTACCACAAAGAATAAACTAACCCAAAGTATCGGTAGTGCCAAGGTTGAGAAGCCCTGAATTCTCTTGTAGCAGCTTGCATAATTTAATCACTTTTGGCTCTCCATAAGTGTTAGCTAACTCATAAGATTCTCAGGACTACCTTCTGTTTAATGGAAGAGTAGTAGAAAAGTCATATGTATTATTCGGTAGAGCCAATGGGTCTCATTTTGAACTGTAGCCTGAACCCAGTTAATGCTGCCAAAAGTTGAGGATTTTGGCACCTCAGGTTCTTAGGTAAGTAGGGTTCCTTCCTTAGTGTGTATTGTTTCCCAGCTTTGAAATGTTAATGAAAATTGAGACAAGTCTTAAATTTAGAGAACTGTGTGATGGGCAGATTTGCAACTAAAGCAAAATATTTTTGTTTTGAGGCACTCCTCTGAGTGCTTTTTTTGTGTAAAATATTTCTGTTTGTAGAGCTGAGTTTTGAGGGCCTCAGTAATGGCTCATCTATTTTGCTGAATTTTCATCTTGGGCTCAGGAAGGCAGGTGTGTAATCATCATCACTATTGACAGGTAGTAGAGTACCCTCTTGATGCCTGGTACAGTACAAAATCCTTGAAATAACATTCAGAAGGTGATCCCAAAATAGAATTCCTTCTGTTCTGAGTTTGAGCTAAGGCTGTGGTTCTCATATTTGTGAGGAGTCAGAGCACCAGGAAGTCATGATGCTCTTGATAAATCAATTTTATTATGTGATGTGGGAAATACAGATTATTTAGCTGAGTACCTTTCCCCCCTGGACAAAATTGAGGTTCCCTTACTAAGTAAGAAGGGGAGAATAGATTCAAGTAGGTAATTAGCAGTGGCTACCATCATAACAAAACGATTTAAAATGTGCATTCATGAGCTTGTGACGTTCACGATGGTGTCTTCTCATAAAACACTGTTGGAATTTTCTATTAATCTTTATTTGTTGAACACTAGTTTTGTTGATAGCTGGCAACTTCAGATATTGACAGAAATATAAGTGAAGAAAACTGAAAATGAGCAAATCCTTTCTATTGAGGAAATGAAATTCTTACCTTTTTTTTTTTTTCTCTTAATGAAGGTACACTCTAGTCTATGCCACTAGTTTTCCTAGATTATTAGTTTTCCTAATATCAGTGGTTTGGGAACCACCGACATCAATATTTGTATGTACTATTTAATGATGTGTCTCTTTCACTAATGTTGTTTTCCTAGGTAAGACAGTCAGTCTCTTTTCTCTCTCTTTTCTTTATAATACTCACCTGAGGATGTTTTTTCCATTGCTTTTCAGAGAGAGTGGAAGGGAGGGAGGGGGAGAGAGAGTTAGTGACATCTATTCAAGAGAGACACTTTTTTTCTCTCTTTTGAAAAAACATGACTCTCATGTTGAGAGCAATTAAAACATTCTTTATTTTTAAATGTCTTTTCTAAATTCTGTATAATGATCCTGTATTAGTTTTATAATCAGAAAAAAAGTCTTGATGATTTTTCAAGGTCAATGCAAGTCTTGCTATCTCCGACACTGCACCCTGTGCTTCAAATCTATTTTTTTATTTCCTACTTCTTGAAACTGCAAAAGCAGTCATAGCCTGTACAACACAGTTCTTCCCTTAATTATAGGCTATATTGAATTCATCGCTAATTGTTCCATATGTTAGCAAGATCATAAGCTCTCATGTGTTTTTCTGAGTCCCAAATTCTTAGCATAGGATTAGGTACATAGTAGATAATTACTTCTGATCAAATGATCACATTTAACACATTAACACAGGAAAATAACATGGATTTTGATAGCAGGATAGGCATAAAGTAAAACATGACTAATAATCAGGTAATCAGAATTTCATGACTTTTACGTTTTCCTATATAGGTAGGACCTCTAGCTCCTCTAGGCATGAGGGATTGCTAGAGGATTGCTTCCTGGGATCTGCTTGCCAAGACCTCACCTTGATCCAGAGCTGCAGGAGACCTCATGCTCTTCCCAGAGTTTCAGCTACTGAATGTCAGTCAGAGCTAACTTAGGCCTCTCTGCTCCCAGACTCCTGTGGTCACCACTGCACTGGGATGCGTTTTTTTAAATAATCATTTGTTTATGGTTTGCATAAAAGCATTTGTTGTGGCTCTCATTCCCCATATACAAAATGTGAAAATTGCTTTGTAGTGGTTTTTGTGCAATTCCACTTGATTGGCAGGTTTACATAGCACTACCTTGAAGCAATTTATTAGGTTTCCCAGAAAGCTTAATTTGATGCTTTTAGAGCAAGACTGACAATCTTGGAGCAGGAGCAAAATGACCACAGAATGCAAGTATTGGCTGTGCTTCCTGTGGTGGAATAAAATCAAATCAGTCACTTAAAAATTTTAAGTCTGGTCCGGCTGGGCATGGCTCAGCGGTTGAACGTCAACCTACGATCCAGGAGATCAGGGTTCGGTTCCTGGTCAGGGTACATGCCCGAGTTGTGGGCTGCAGCCGATCAATGACTCTCTCATCATTGATGTTTCTATCTCTCTCTCTCCCTCTCCTTTCCTCTCTCTGAAATCAAGATATTAAAAAAAAAATTTTTAAGTCTGGCAGATTTTGAATTTCTTTAATTTTGTGCACATAAATATTCCATATGTATCTATTGTATGAAATTCAAGGTCACTTTATAATTCCTTTGTAATTAAAATGGTTTATTTGTCTCGAGTGAATAAATCACCCTACATTTATTCTGGGTACCAAAAGAATTATGATTCTGTTTAGTTACTTTTATTGCTTTTTCTGTTTTATCTTTTTTGACTTCTTAAATGATGATTGAAATTTGCTTAAAATCTTTTATCATGTAATATTTTATATACACAAAATAATACTCCTAAACAAAACTTTGTTTGGTTTCTCATAGCTTTGAGTTTTGTATAAGTGCCATTATTCTGGGTGTGACTTGCTTTTCTTTCTTTTTAATGTTTTCATTGATACTTAATTGACATAAGATTATATTAGTTTCAGGTGTAAAACATAATAAATCCATATTTGTATACATTGTGTAGTTATTTAAAAGTAGCAATCATTAGAAAAATAATCTAAAATATGAAAACAGTGCTAAGAAGATTATCTTGAGATCTTGGGAGGCCAAAATAGAAAAATTCTGTCCATTTGCCTTTGAATTATGTGAAATCTTGAAATTTTGAGTTTTATTTTGATTTGGATTACTTTTAGGCATTTATGCAAGATTCTCATTGGGAGTCCTGAACATTTTGTGTCCTATAGAACTTGCTTTTTGAATATTATATCTTCTTATTCTTATTTTAAGGATTTTATTTATGTATGTATGTATGTATGTATTTTTGGATACAAAAAGACAAATACATGTGTATGACACAATTTTTCCTCTTTTACAGAATTAAATGTGAGGGAGTCTGATGTAAGAGCTTGTGATGAATCATCATGTAAATACGGAGGCATCTGTAAAGAAGATGGAGATGGTTTGAAGTGTGCATGTCAATTTCAGGTGAGAAAATCCAACCTGTTTTGAAATATGTTGCATTTCTCATATGTTCAAATTCTTCGTTCTGCAAATCACAAAGCTTAAAACACCTTGGACCCCATGAGGAAGTTGGGTTCACAGTCTGTTGATTCTTTTTGTTAGATGAAAGGCTATTATTTATTTGTACCTTCCTCGCTTCTTTCCTTGAACTAAGAGGACAGACTGGCAATAACAGATGTGAAAATGCTTCAGAAAAATGTTAAAGTTCTATTCAAATGGGAGTTATACTTGTCACTGAAAGGAAATAAGGGACAGGTTACAGCTGAGTCTCTTATTTAAAATGTTGACATTTCCCCCTGCTCTTTCTAGTCTCTTTTCCTTCTGTTCTTACTTGCTGCTGTCTCATCTTTTTAGGCCAAAGAACATCACTGACTTGGTGCCTGAGGGGAGGTCAGGGTTAGAGATGGACTAGAAAGGGTAACCTAACTAAGGTCTTTGCTTTTCAGGTGCTGTTTTAGTTTTGATGCTATTGTCTAAAAAGAAGGGGAGCAAAATGCGTTGCACTCAGTGTTTTCTTTCTGTTCATTTTCTAGGATTGAATTATAATCTGGTTTTAGAATGTTGCTCCCAAGATTGTCCCTGATTCAGGGTTTCAGATGAGACAAAGAAGAAACTAGAATTTTTTTCCACTCATGGTCTTGTTCTAATCATATCCGCTGATTCATTTGTGAAACAGTTAAATTGGCTGAACTCAAACAGCAAACTCTTATTTTCCCTGTTGTGGGAGCAACACAAAAATCAGTTTTTTTTCTTTAGCCTTAGCTAGGCTGCCTGGAATATGCCCCATGAGTGGTTCAGAGGAATTCAGCCAGAAATTTGGTCTGAGTTTATACACAGAAGCTGGGACTCTGATTCTCCTTTTGGATATTTTCTCTCTCACTTTCTAGTGGAGCTGGTTGCCCTGAACTCTGCCCTCTGGTTCTGCAACCCAGAAAGATTGTAGGTTTTTTATTAGTGTTTTAGCCATCCTGTATCTGGAAGACTAGAACTGCTTTTAATATCCAATTGTCTTATAATTTCCTTAGCTTAAATTCCTTGATGTGGAATTGTTGCGTCAGTGGGATGCTCATGTGCAGATTAACATTCTCACCAGTAGCAATATATTAGATTGCTTATTTCTGCTCAGCTTGTGGGTAGTAGGTTTTGAAGTCCTTTTAAATTTTATAAATCTGAAAGACAAAAAACCCACAACATTTTAATTTGCATTTGATTACTAGAGATATTAAAATGTTCCATATATTTACTGGCTACTTTTTTGTGAATTAGTATTTCATATTCTTTGCCTATTTTGGGGAGTATTTTCTTTTTCCCTTGTGGTGATTTGTAAAGACATATGTATATATGTGTATGTATGTGTGTACATGATATATAATACATTATTTGAGCATTTATATAGTTTATTGTGCTGAGCATTTTATGCATCAAGTGTTCTAAACATGTATATATATATATATATATATATATATATAACATATAAAAATTTATATAATTCTCATGAGAATCTGCTATAGGTACTGTTTTGATATTTTTAAGAGTAACACTATATGCTCATAGTAAACAACTTGAACAATATATAAGAATATATGTAATATAATGAAAAATATCTTCCTTCTATTCCAGACTACCAATTGCTCTTCTCAGAGGCAACATCTATTTTACTTCTTGTATTGCCTTCTGGAAACAGTCTGTGTCTTATACATGTGTGTTTAATTTGTCTTAATAGTGTTTACCTTAGAGATGTTTCCTTTTCGGTTTATATAGATTAAGAGCCCTGTATTTTAAAGAAGTTATCCTAATGTCATTTTCATTTTTTGATAGTTTTAAATTTTCACATCATATTTATCTATCTTTGTCTTTACTATTCTGATTTTTATTCTTTGAAAGTCTTTCCCAGCAACTCCTGAAGAAATAGTGTTTTTGACCTTTTGAACATACTTGAACAGCTAGAAAATCCTCTCATGATCTGTCTGAATCCTTTTCATTCTTACCTTGTGGCAAAGCAGGAAAAGGAAATACAAGTTGGGAGTTGAGAGCAGTAGACATTTATCCAGTGCTTACTTTGTGCTACGTGCTAGGCTAGATGCCGAGGATATAAAGATGTTTAAAGTCAAGTTTCTTGCTTTGTAGGAGCGAACTGCCTAAGGGCTTACAGCATGATTTGATCCTGCTGCTGAGCGAACCTTCCTTTGACTACTACTCTGCCTTCTTATAAGCTTGTAGATCTGTTCAAGTTAAACTTAGGCTCTTGCCAGTTTAAGAACAATGACCTCATAAGCCCAGTAAACATATGAGGGTGCTTTAGCAATATCTTTCAAGTCATTTAAAAAACTTATGACTTAGCATGCTTTCAGTGTTAATATAAGCTTTCAGGGGTATAATTTTAACACATTTTAACAAATAATAGAATTTTAAATAAAGTCTGAATTTTTTTCAGCCTATGAATAAGCTATTATATCTTGCCACTTAACGCAAACAAAGCTACTTTTGTTGATTTTCTACAGAGAGAATTGATCAACCCTGCATCTTTCCATTAAAACTTGTGGAGCATACAGAGGAGTGCCTATGATGTCTTTCCTAGTTTTTGTTTTTTTCTTCTTTGTTTCAGTCCAGGTCTGAAGGTCTGAGAATCAGGTGAGCTGATGATGTAAGTCTCAGTCTGAGGCTAACGCCCGAGAACTAGGAGGAGACCCGTGTCCCCATTCAGCTGTTAGGCAGAGGGTGAATTCTTTCTTCCTCCACTATTTCATTCTGTTCAGCCCTCAGTGGATAGGAGGATCTCACCTATACTGGCTGGGAATGTAGTTCGCTGATTCAAATGCTAATCTCATCCAGAAACACCCTCATAGACACATCCAGAAATAAGGTTTAATCTGGGCACCCTGGGGTCCAGTCAAATTTACTCATTAAATTAACCGTCACAATCTTATTATTTTCTTATTTTCTAAACCACTTCAAATCACTTTCTTCCTGCTTAAGAGAAGGTATAGGGGAGAGTTCTTTCCCCCAGCAAGGGAGGTGGTATAGAGGAGGCAGACCTTAGGTTCATGTCAGTGCCTGCCTAAGTCAGGAGTTGCCATGTTAAAATTGCCCAGATCCCTTAATTTGCCCATAGCATAAGGAGAAGTTCCTAAGGGAGACCCTTGGGAACTGACTGACCAAGAAAATAGCAGGTCTGCTTTTCCCACCTTATGCTCGCTCCTAGGTATGTGCTTGTTAGGTTGAATTTGAGGGACATTGCCTAGACTATGTTAAGCCCTCTGTCACTACCACCAGGTGACATACAACTTGTGTAATTGTTAAGAGTACATCAGTTGTGAAGAACTGAGGTCTTCCAACTTATTAGCTATGACCCTGGGCCTACTTAAGTCTCAGAAATGATAATAGCAATACCCCAAACAGGTCATGTTTATTGAGAATTTACTATGGCCAGATACAAATACTAAAGATGAACTCTTATTTATTCCTCATAACATCTTTATTAGACAGATACTATTATAATTACCATTTTCCCAATGGGGAAAAGGCACCAGTGCCAGCCCATAGTCACATATGGATGGTGGACTCAGTTTGAACTCAACATTTACTTCAGAGCTCTGGCTCTAAGCACTAAGTCATGTGCTTCACTGGATTGTCATGATACCTAAGATAGATAGGACATAACTTGTTGCTGGTGTTTACTAGATAGAAACTCTTGAATAAATGTTTGCTATTACCTTAGAGATTCTCAGCCCTATCAGACTTAATGGCCCCTTTTTATAACCAATAATTTATATTCTGTTTCTTTACTATTCTTTAATGAAATTCATAGATACTGTAACCTACATAAGCACATAATTAAATCAATATACTGTATAATTGCAATGTAAAGAAGAAATAAAAAATTTATAGTAAAATAAATTATCTTACTATAAATTATTCAAATTGTAAATGCTTGGGCATGATTACACTAGAAGACAATACAGTAGTCACATGCTTCTATCTACTTATAATGAACGTTTGGATTTAATAAAGATTAGTGCAATTTTATACCAGAAATATCTGAAAACAAAAATATAGAGGTGTGGTGGATGCCAGAATAAAAACTAATATTAGGGTAAGTTATAACAGAGCAGGCTTATTTGTCTATGGTAAGTCTTACCATAGTTCTCATGTGGCTGGCTAGAGAAGCATTCAGAAATTGTATGGTATGTATGTCTTTGTTGTGTGGAGTTTTTCTTTCCTTTGCAGGACATATATCTAGCATACATGGAATCCATCTGCTAAATGACAGTAATGTCCTTTATCATTGTAACAACCAAAAAAATCTTTCATAGGGCATCTATGCCGAGGGGGCAATATTAGCACCTTTGAGAGTGCACCATTAGAAAGTCATTAAGCATTTGCTGAGCAAAGAGTTGGTTGAAAAGTTCCTAGACTTAGCACTGGACATCTTGGAGCTTATGATCTCTTTTACAAATTATGCACTGTATAGTTACAAAGTAACATATTGACTCCTGCAGACACCATACAAGTTATTGTGTACATTTTAGGGGAAGAGATTAAAGGGATGTGATCCATGAATAATTGGAGCAATATAGGAAAGCTTCCTGAAGTAAAAATTTAATTTTAATTAAAGTTGACATAGGAGTCTGCTGATAGTGTATAGCAAGTTTACTTGGTCATAAAATATTTTATTAGAGATTGTTTTTACCAGTGCTGTGGTAGCATGTCATATTTATAGTTCATAAAGTAAATTGATCACTTTTTAAGAGTAAATAAATGATAAAAGTAAATCTTGTTCATTGGAGAAAAATTGAGAAAAAATCATGGAAATAACAAATCATGACAAGTAATGTAAAAAAATATATTGATGTTTTCTTCTAGGATTTACTTTATGAATATTTATTTTACTAAAGAATTGAGATTTTATATATATGTAATTAATTTTCTTGCTGTATTTTTACTTATGTCATTTTTAAATTTGCATTCAGTTTTGTGGACTAGATAATACATTTTAAAGTGGCACAAAATTCTCGGAAGTTACGTTTGTGATATTATTGCCTGCTTTACAACCTAACATTATGTTACCTTTTCCTGTCACACAGTATTCTTTTAAAAGGTAATTCTCAGTGACTTTAATATTAATTACTTGAACAGATATACCATGCTTTATGTTGTTACATTTTTTTATATGAATACATTTTTGTTTGCAATTTAAACAGACTCATAGATACAGAGAAGAGGTGTATGGTTGTCAGAGGAGATGGGGCTTAGGGGACTGGGTGAAAAAGATGAAGGTATTAAGAAGTACAAATTGATAGTTACAAAATAATCACAGGAATGTAAAGTACAGCATAGGGAATGTAGTCAATAATATTGTAATAACTATGTATGGTGCAAGGTGTGTACTGGAAATACTGCGGGCGGGAAGTGGGGGGGGGGGGTCACTTTGTAAAGTATATGTTTACCTAACCACTATGCTGTACACCTGCAACTAAAACAAAATAATATTGACTGTAATTGAAAAATAAAATAAGAAATACATTTTTGTTTGAAATAGCTGTAATAAATTTTTGTTTATAATAGTTTCCTTCAGATAGATCCCTAAACATGTAATTCTGGATCAAAAACTGCATTCTTATTTCAAGACTCTTGAAATGTATTCTTAAATTATGTTCTCAAAAGGTTGAATCAGTTTAGATTACCACAACAGGCATATTGGTATGCCCACCAAATTGAAGTTTTTGTTCGTTTAATAGCCAGTTTTTTAAGCTAAAGTAGCATTTCATTTCTCTGTTTACTAGTGAAGGTCAGCATTTTTATGTTAATTGGCCATTTGTTACTGTTCTGTAAAATTGTCTTTTGTCCATTTTTTAATTAACTTGTATTATCTCTTTTTTAGTAATGATATAACTTGTGTCATCTTGTATTTTCTCCAGATTTTAAAACTTTAGTTGTTTATGATATTTTTGACATATAGAAGTTTAAAAGTTTTTTAAATGTAACACAAGTCCTGTGTCATTTCTCAAACTTTTTCCTTCAGCTGTCTTATTTCTACTCCTCTTTCAAGGCCCAGTTCACATTTCACTTTCTCTGAGAGGCTTTTCTTGGTACTCTAGCTTACAGTAGTAGGTATTAGATATACTTAGTGTCTACTCTTTTTAGTACATGGTCTATCTTTGAGATATATATATGTGTGTGCACACATTTTTTTCCTATTTGCATGGTGCTGTAACAAGATTGAAAGGTCTCTGAGAACCAAGATCATGTATTTCTTTGTGTCTTCTATAACATTTACCTTGGGACTACGTTCCAGAGGTATTGAATAAATGAATTTTGATTATAATAAAATGACATTTCATTTTTAGCTCTCATTATAAACATTGCCAGGAATTTACTCTTAAATTATCTCACTGGATCTTTATAGCAAGCAAATGAAGTAGATAGGAAAGGGATTTTCATTCTCATTTTTATGGATAAGTAATAGTTATTTTCATTATAAATGTGAAAAAAGGTATGAAAAAGTAGCATAACCCTTCTTTTTTAAAACCAAATAGAAGAACACACTATTCTGTAGTTAGAAGTATGTCATAATACTATGGTATTGCATTTGTGAATATGAAATAAGCTATTGATATTCATGCCTATTTCTGATAATTTATTTTTGTTTCTTTTGCAGTGCCATACAAATTACATTCCCGTCTGTGCATCAAATGGGGACACTTATCAAAATGAATGCTTTCTCAGAAGAGCTGCTTGCAAGCACCAGAAAGAAATAACAGTAGTAGCAAGAGGACCATGCTATTCTGGTAGGTTGTGATACTCTTCTGAGTAAATGTGAGAAATGGTTCTGCTATATTTTCTAAAAAGAAGTGTGCAGTCAGAAGTGTATTCCCAGAGCTGCTGTATGGATTGGTGGGGTTTATGTGGAGAGGGAGGGCTCTTCTCCCCATTTCATTTTGTTTTTTAACCCCCAGTGATGTTAGACATATCAACTGTGTTACTTCTCAGTACTCTTTTAATGCTTAATGCCATTTTTTGTGGGGACTTTGCATTTCTTTTGCCTATGGTTTGACTGTCAGAATAAGATTTGGGATGGGAAATGATACTGGACCCATTTTGTTGATATTTATTTTTTGGTGGGTGGAAGGGGGTGGGGAATATCCATAGAAAGCCATTAGTGGCATCCCAGGATGTGTCCAAGCTCTTCTCTTTTCCTGTCTTCTCTTTTCTGTCAATCCTTGTCACCCACCTCTTCCCAGTTATTTGTGTGTACTTCTCTTTTTCTTCCTGAGTTGGTAGTGGTTTATTTTGGAAGGCATTAGTGTTAAGTTTCTTACTTACATTTGTATTTGGGGGCAGTGCTGAAGGTGAGGTGTTGTAAGAAGAATTATTGTATGAATGTGAGCGGTACAGTTGAAGACTACTCTTCTATTATATGATGTATCCATTTCCTTTCTTTCCTCACATATTACAGTGCCTATATTCAGAGTTTTTTTTTTTAACTGGGGCCCCATTACGTAAGCATGCTTGATTGATTGTCAATGTGGTTGATCTCAAACTCCATGTCCACTAATATCACATGACTCAAAGCCCCCACTTTAAATTACATGGTTGGTCTTTCATCCGAAGACTGTTGAGTGTAGCCTGCCCCACCCTAAGATCTGATGTGGTCAGTACCTCCCCAAGCAAGACACTTCTATCAGGTATGAGATAGATTATCTCCCAGAAACTGAGGACAAAGGCAAGACATCTCTGTGGGCAACGCCAAATTCTTTTCCATAAACTAAATAATTAGGTGCTTGGTAAAATTATTATGTTCTTAAGCCAACTGACTATCATTTGATGTGGTTCTTGTATACGTTGTGTTTCAAAGACTTGATTTAGAGACTAAGAAGGAATATGGAGTTCTTTACAATCCCCAATTAAATGTGCATCATTTATGAGGAGTATGTGTTTAAAGACACCAACTGCTTTGACAGGCAGTGAATGTCAAACATGAGAAGGCAGAGTGGTAGATGGAAAAAAGCACTGCACTAGGGTTAAAAGACCTGCCTTTAAAGTAACTCTAGCTCTTATTTACTGTATGTCTTAGACAAGTCACTTAACCAAATTGGAGCCTCAGTTACCCACATTGTTAAATAGATATCTCCTGGGGTAGTTAAATGAGGACTGAATGAGCTCAGCAATAAGATACTACATCAATTTTGTTGTTTGCTGGGTTTGCCCGTGCTGTTTATATCATTTGGTCTTTGATTGGTCCTATGCCCTGTGCTAAAAAATAACATTCTCTTTTGTTTACTTGAAAACTCCTAATGCTTTAAGACTGAGTTTAAGCCTTTGCTCCTCTGTGGAATCTTTCTTCCTGCCACCTCCCAGCAGAGTCTGTGCACACTTCGTGCATACCTCTATGTATATGCCACATTGCATTTCATTTCCAGCCAGATCAGTTATTTCTCAACCGGAAGCAGTGTGCCCAGCCTAGGGAGTTACAGCATAATCCCAGGGATGGAGTGGAGTTGTGTGTGCTGGGGAAGGTGTGTGCACATTGAGAATACAGCCCATGAGAACAACTCGGCCTCGTTGTCAGAGTGGTCACAATGTCACCAAGCAGTGGCTTGCTGCCCTTGTGTAGAAGCCGTACTGTCACGTGTGCGAGGCTCAAATCTGTCTCCCCAGCAAGGGTTAGGGGTGGAAGTTAATGGGTTGGGGAAGGAGGGGCTGGTGTGTAGAAGAGCTGGCCAGGCAGGTTTCAATGGAAGGACTTTAGCGTAGGATCTTCCTGGACTCTGCCTCTGAAAGGATTCCCATGCCTGTGCTCTGGTCCAGTCTCAGCATTTTGGTTGTGGGCGGGGAGGGGATGTGAGGCTTAGGTTCCCCGTGTTATTGAAGGTCAGAATTCTCTCTGAATGTGCTTCAGCTGCATGACTTAAGAGTTTTATTCTGTTTTTTCTGAAAAACAATTCAGTATCTGGTTAGAAACAGGATAAGACTAGTCTGAGCTGGTTCTGCAGTTACAACAATATTTAATTGGGAATTTTAAATAACACTAAAGAGAGGTGTTAGATATTATATTTTTTAAATTGGATATGGGTTATAAAGAGGTTGCAGTAAGTATCTCATGCCCTGGGACTATCTTATTTATCAATTCTTCAAATTTACCATGTTGCCTAGCACATATATACCCAATGTGGGATAGAAGGAAAAAAGGGAGTGTTTTCCTAAGAAAATGTGGGTCACAAAAACAATTCTATTTATTATTAATCCTCACCTGAGAAGTGTGGATATTTTTTTCCATTGACTTTTAGAAGGAAGGGGGGAGAGAGAGAGAGAAAGAAAGAGAAACATTGATTTGAGAGAGATACACCGATTGCCTCTCGTACATGAACCTGCGACCCTCTGGTAGCACGCCACTCTAACCACAGAATGCTGACCAGGGCATAAAAACAATTTTAAATTGAATTCTCTTCTCTCTTTTCTGCTTTCACTCCTTCTTTTTCTCCTTACTTAGAGAAGATGTAATTTTTTAGTGGTTGATTAATAAAAATTGAATGCAATTTAAGACTTTGTATAAAATCCCTTGAAGATTTTGCAGTGGGTGCTACATAAAATATGGTTTCACAGTTCCTCCTGTTTCTGCCATATCTGGGAACTTGATTATTGTCTGAAGGAGCTTGAAAGGAAAGGGGCAGTACTGTGATGGGCATTGTCTCTCCCTCTGGAGAACTGTCTGAAGAACGAGTGGGGTCTCCAGGATGCCCTCCCCTCTGCAGAGTGCTGGCTAAAGTATCAGGTTCTTCACATGCCATCTCTGCTGTTTTACTGCTGGGTGCTGACGATTCAACAGCATGACTCTTTTTCCACTGTGCTCTGTGCCATATGTTGCTTCTTTTACAATGATAAAATAAATATTTTACATTCATTATATTTTAGCCTGGCTTCTTGCTTGTAACTTTGAGGGAGGCTCTTTCATTTCACTAGTAACAAGTCTCCCACCCACATCTTGGTGAGATTCCTTCTGGTTAGGTTTCCTTAGAAGAAGTTAATTTCATCAGTAATATGAAACCCTCAACTCTGAGGGGTTTTTTCCTTCTGATCCTTGGGGCTTTTCTTACCTTTGGGTTTGGGTTTTTATCCACAGATTTCATTAAGAAGATTTTTGGAGTAAGACCCAAAGCTCCTTCCTTCCCTTTCTAATAAAAACAGCTTATTCATTATTTCTCTCAAGCTTTAACAAAATTAAAATTTCCTTGTACCTTTTAAGTGAGTTAATTAAAATATATTTTATTTAGTCATTTTATTTACAATATTTATTGGTCTTTACTCTGTGCAAGGTCCCTGAATATTTCCTGAATGGGCGGGCTACAAAGATGTCTGAAGTATATATAGGTGGTTGTGTGTCCAAGGAATTTATATTTGGAGAAAGGCACAAAATAGGTATATAAGAATAAACTGTTAGATATTTAAAAAAATGAGAAAAGGGCTACATGAGAAGGGATATCCCAGTTTGGTTTTGGATAAGAAATTTCCTATTTGATGCAATTTCCAGGAAAAGTATTTATTTTTACTCTGTTTTTCTTCTCAGATAATGGCTCTGGATCTGGAGAAGGTGGTAAGTTTCAAGTACCCCGTGAAGGGCATTTGTTCTTTCACTTTGTAAAATAGCTTCATTGAGCTAAAATTCACATGCTATATAATCTGCCCATTTATTTATTATTATTTTTTTGTTAATCTTCACCCAAGGATAATTTTTCTATTGCTTTTCAGAGAGAGTGGAAAAGGGAGGGAGGGAGGGAGGGAGAGAGAGAGAGAGAGAGAGAGGGAAAGAAAGAAAAGAAAGAAAGGAAAGGAAAGGAAAGGAAAGGAAAGGAAAGGAAAGGAAAGGAAAGGAAAGGAAAGGAAAGGAAGGAAGGAAGGAAGGAAGGAAGGAAGGAAGGAAGGAAGGAAGGAAAGAAAGAAAAAGAAAGAAAGAAAGAGAAAGAGAGAGAGAAAGAGAAAGAGAGAAAGAAAAAGAAAGAAAAAGAAAGAAAAAGAAAGAAAAAGAAAGAAAGAAGAAAGAGAGAGAGAGAAAGAAAGAGAAAGAAAGAGAGAAAGAAAGAGAGAAAGAAAGAAAGAAAGAAAGAAAGAAAGAAAGAAAGAAAGAAAGAAAGAAAGAAAGACTAGGCCCGGGTTTGGAACCTGCAATTCAGGTCCGTGCCCTTGGCGGGAATCCAACCCGGGACCTTTCGGTGCATGGGCTGGCACTCTCACCACTGAGCCAATGAGTCTAGGACTACAATCTGCCCATTTAAAGTGTACAATTCTATGGCTTTTTTTTTCTCCTGGTATTTATTTATTTATTTATTTATTTATATTTATTGTTGAAAGTATTACAGATGTCCCCCTTTTCCCCCCCGTTGATTCCCTCCTCCCTGCATCTGCCCTCCCCCTCCTGGGCCTTCCACATACTATTGTCTGTGTCCATGGGTTATGCATATAGGCATATAAGTTCTCTGATTAACCTCTCCCCACCCACTTTCCCACACCCGCCTTCCCTCTGAGACCCTTCAGTCTGAATTCAGTGGCTTTTGGTACATTCAGAGATGTACATTCATCACCACAGTCCATTTTAGAACATTTTCATTATCCCAGAAAGAAACCCCACCTGTAGCCATTACTCTCACCCAGTGCCTCTGTCCCCCTTAGCCTGGCATCTTTGTTTTATGCAGTTATTTTTCATTAAAGTTTTGTTGTCAGATGAAGGGAAAATGCAGCACTTGTTAAACTGAGGTTGTACCAGAGTGCCTCTCCTAGGATCACTCCCACAAGTGCTTTTAGCTTGGACTAGGGTATTTGTACCTGTCTTGCACCCCAAGCTTACACATTTTTCTCCGAAGGCATTTTCAAGGTACAGTATTAAAAAACTCTAGAGTGAGTGGTGCACAGCAACTCTAATGGAATCTAGAGTTTAGCTTAAACCATTAAATTTTTTCTCTTTTTATTTTAATTTTAAAATGTATATGAATTATTTCTGCTGTATAAAACTAATATTTGGGAATAGCATATAACAATTTATCCTGAATTATCAGAATTAAGAATGACTAATCTATCTCAGTTTAATGACGCTGTGATTCTTAATGAGTATCCACTGTAGACAAAATAATGTTTGAGATGCTGTGGGGATACACTAACAGAAAACTCGCTGGTAAGGTTCACACTTATACAAATGAAAACTACAGTCGTGATCCTTTCAACACTATTTAAAACCTTACTCCTGTCTTCCACATTTCATAGAATCCTAAAATTTCACATTTGGTAGGGATTTTAAAGCTTACCTAGAGAATAGAAGAACTGAAAGAGTAAAGCTTTTGAACAATAGAATTTGGTTTAAGTGGACATGCTCAAGTAGAAACTTCATGATCATGTGTGAAGGATCAGATCGTAAATTCTAGATCTTAGAGCTGGAAAGGATTTTAAGAGATCATGTGGTCTAGCCCGTGTGGTTGGGTATTAATTAGGAAACTGTCATTGTTACTGTATTAGAGAAGTGGAAGTTGATCTCAAGATTTGCTTATGCAGTACAGATATTGGATGTCTTGCCCTTTGGATATAAACTGAGTTGAGTTAGAAAAGCTGAGAGGTTTGCTCAGATTAATATATAAACATATGTGAGCTCATGGTGATTGTGTGATTTCTAGATCTCATGATGTTTCTAGGCCTTAGAGATACTTAGGATTGTGATCCCTGGAATCTGTTTGGAAGTATTCATGATAATCTGGGGAGGATTTCTACATAAAGTGTGCGCATACACCCAAAATTGGAAGTTTTACCAAATAGGCACATTCGATTTGGATACTTGCCTTTTAACACCTTTTTACTGATGAACATCCAGTTTGAGATCATCAGGTAGGGTCCACACAAGTTGAGACCCACAAATGTAGGGTTCCCTAAAATGTGGGATGTGAGCTGAATTTTGGGGTTTGCTGGTAGGCGTTGTTTTTTGAGATGGATCATGAGAGTCCCACACACATCTGCATTCTGGGTGTTTTTGGCTGTGCTAAGTAGCAGAGCAAAAAAAGGGGCAAGTTCTTTGTAGAGAGACCCCTTTCCTTTTTGAAATTTGGAGTTTTTTTTTAAACTCTGGAATTAGTTGTTATGTAGTTAGAAAGGCTATTTCAAGAGCCTAATCACTGGACTAAAATTATTGCTCATGTTTCCCCCCGCCTCTTAAATAATAATATATGGTAATTCTTATAAAGGCAACAAAGTTTTAAAACCTACCAAATTGTTCCTTTATGCAGAGGTTAGGGGATTATTTTGCTAGCACCAGTACTTGTTTTCCTCACAGGATATGTTGTATTCAGTATTGGCAATCTTTTTGGACTCAATCATTGATAAATTTTGGAAGTAATTGTTTTCAAGAGCTGGGGTGCATTTTCCCCAGAAATAGAATAATTGAAAACATGAAGCATATCTGGGAAGGATCCCAACTCTTGATTGAATATTTAACTTTTCTTTTTAAACAGAGGAGGAAGGGTCAGGGGCAGAAGTTCACAGGAAACATTCCAAGTGTGGACCTTGCAAATATAAAGCTGAGTGTGATGAAGATGCAGAAAATGTTGGGTGAGTTGACCGAGGACAAGGGATAAACTTACCTGGAGTTTTAAAAATATATATATTAGAGAAAGGAATCATTTAACCTGCTTCTGTATATTTTATGTGTTCCTTCTGTGTGTTTTTTTGTTTTGTTTTGTTTAATGCTAGCCCACTGACTTCTCTCTTATGTTGGTATAATGCTATAGCTGTTTAATTCACCTTAAGTGTTATATTTTAGAATGAAAATCCATTTGTGATTTTTTTGGTTTTACCTCTGTCTCTTTTTTCCATTGATAGTTTTATATATTTTATACCAAGGACTAAAGCAGAAATACTTTATTCTGAATTACCCTATATTATACTTTCAACTAGTTTCAATAATAGTTTCTTCTTAACTTGAATTTTTATACAAAAAGTTACATATATTTTCATGTATTAAGAATTCCAAAACTGTTTCATAATTTTAAATTATAGTAAGTAAATATTATATAAGTAAAATTTATGTATAGAAATCCCGGTTGCATAGACTGACATTATATTCTGTTATTTTCTTGCTCATGTTCAGCCTTTACTAGGGTGGGCTTTGTTGCTGGACAGCATTATCTGATTTTTCAGTTACTCCCTGTAAGAAACGGTGTTGTGCCTGGCCGGGCATGGCTCAGCGGTTGAGTGTCGACCTGGGATCCAGGCGATCAGGGTTCGATTCCCAGTCAGGGCACATGCCCGGGTTGTGGGCTTGATCGATGACTCTCTCATCATCGATGTTTCTGTCTCTCGCTCTCTGTCTCCTTTCCTCTCTCTGAAATCAATGAAGATATATTTAAAAAAAAGAAAAAAAAGAAACGGTGTTGTTTGGTGGAATAGTAACAATAAATCGTCAACACAGTCATGTTTATTTCTTCCTTTCATTAGATTCCTGCTTCTTTATTCCCAGTCTCAACCTTCTTTCATTTCCCTGTGGTGCTTGCCTTTTATTTGGTTAATTCTAAAAGCCTTAATGCTGACTTCAGGACCTTACAGCACAAATGGATCTTCACTGCTTCAATTTACCCTTAGTGCATATTTTAAAACACTTATTTTATAGAGATGTAGTCTTTCTCTCTCTCTCATATGTGTTTTCGCTGTGTATTTTCCAGTCCTGCGTCTTATTTACCTTAAGTGCATATTCTAGCCTTTCACTGAGTAGCAGTAATATGCTTTAATTAGCACTAATGCCCAAAGTCAGTTTTACAAGTCAGGATCACACTATTTTCGATATTATATAATGTTCAAAATCAGCTATTTGGATGGCCCTTGGTAAGATTAATGTCTGATAATTTACTTGGTATGTATTTCAAAGCAAGTGAGAATTGGCAAAAGACTGGTAAGTTCAGGAAAAAGTGAATTCAACAAGGCCCAAATTTGCTTTGTTTCTGCACGCTGGTCACTTGGATTGACGTGTCTATCCATTTCAATCAGGGCGGTTTGATTTGGAAGAACATGTTTTCCAAAGTAGATGTTAGTCTGTAGGACAAGAGAGAAGTGAGTAATATGGACTCTCAGAGAGAACAGGTAATAGATGTTACCTCTTTTCTTCTCACTTTGTACCAATAATATGGCATGATGAAACACCATTGTGTGTGTGTGTCTAGAGATTTAGTTCTCTGTGGTGTTTTTCCTCAGGACTGTTTTATAATAGTGTTCAGAGTCAAAATAGTTGTCAGTGATTGATTGACTTGGACCACTGATCTGTTTTTACTCCTTCGGCAGTATCTCTATTCAGTCCTGTTTCATACTTTTTTCTGCTCTCATTTTTCATCCCTAAATTGAAAGAGATCTTGGGCTTAGAAACAGAACAGATTCCATGTAGTCTCAGAGGTAGCCCAAATGTGATATCTACACGGTAAAATATATATCTTTCTGTGAACACCTCCTCATGATACAATAGGTAGTCTCTGCCCAATCAGGGCAACTCTGTTGTATGTACTAAATTCATTTTGTGTGTGTCTATTTACTTGAGAGCTTGCAACCACTGTTCTTGTAGATACAGGCTCTATGCATAAGGAAGTAGGCACAGACCAGGGGAGGGCTTACCAGTAAGAAGGAGCATGCAGACTAAGGAGCCAACTGAGGAGCGCACACACTGGGACAAGCAGCACCTCCAGGCCAGGGAATTGATGCAATCATAGGAAAACACATGAAGGAAGCAGTTGGGACCTCTACCTGGACAGGAAGTGATTAAGCTAAAATGGTGGTTTGTACTGTGGAAGGAGACAAAAGGAAATTTTAGGAGCATCTAATCTTTTAGTCTATAAAACATTTATTACTGATTTAAATGTATCTCAGTAGTTATTGTAATTTTAAAAAAAAAACCTTTTTTTTTTCTTTTTTTTAAATTTTATATCTTTATTGATTTCAGAGAGAGGAAAGGAGAGAGAGAGAGAGAGAGAGAGAGATAGAAACATCAATGATGAGAGAGTCATTGATCGAGCCCGCAACCCAGACATGTGCCCTGACCGGGAATCGAATCCCAATCGCCTGGATCCTAGGTCGATGCTCAACCTCTGAGCCACGCCTGGTTGGGCAAAAAAAACCACACCTTTTAATGGACCATGGTACTGAGAAAGCTTTATAAAGGTTATGTAACTACTTCAAGGCCCCTTCTTTGTGCTTTTCATGGTTGCCACCAGGTGAATAGTAGCATTTGTCTGAAGGTAATTTCAACCCAGCCATCTAGACCTTTTAGGTATAGAAAACCGAGAGACTCTGAAACTGAGAGACAGCATTAGCCACTAAGCCTTGATTTTTATGTAAAAACCTGTTATTTATCAAAAAAAGCGTTAATATAATTTATTAAAAGGTAACATTTTAGTTATTAAATACAAAAGGTCTTAGTTACAAACCAAGTACTCATATCATGACTTAATTATTATAAACTCTACCAGAATCAGAGAATGTTAAGGTTGAACAGGATCTTAAAATTTATCTCCTAATCTGGTCCTCTCACTTTACAGATGAGAAAACTCAGGACTAAAGTCAGTGTCTTGTGGGGCAGATCCTCTTAAGTTCTAGAACAGTGTTTTTCTTACATCTGCTTCCTGTATTTGTTTTTTTTCTGGAAGGAAAACTGTTATTTCTTTCCTACTTTATGAACTGCTGCTTGAAGACTTTTCAAAAACAGTGCCCTCTGCTTCAGCCTGGTCCCAGCTGTGAATTCTGTACTCCCTTCTCATCTCCTCATCACTCTGAGTACTAGGTGCTTTACAATTTTCCATTTAGTTTTTGTCTAGACCACCACAGCCCAATTTCTCTATTTTCTTGTCGGTGACTTTCAGACATTTTTGACCACAACTCCGTGTAAGGAATACATTTACACCATGACTCAGCACTGGTGTACATGTACACATGGTAATAATGCATATTAAGTAAGAACATTCCGTGAACTATTAAATGCAGTGTACTCTAATATTTTCTATCTTATTTTCTTAGCAATTGCTGGTAGTGATACAGTAAATTGGCTTGCTAATCCACTAGTGATTATGACCTTCAGTTTGAAAAATATTGCTCTATAACTATAATAGGTATGATATTTCATGTCATACTTTTAGGTATGGGCATTCATTTGAAATATTTTATATTTTCTCATTTTGAAATGTCTTTCTTGTCAGGAGAGATGTTATATAACCTATCTAGTTTCCAAAGGGCAGCTAAATTTTCCTCTTGCTTTAAAAAGCTTTTTCTCTTGATAATAGTTTTTAAAAATCTGACATTTGTGGGGAGGGATGAATAGTACCATGTAGGTTGATTTTTCTGCTAGTAAGAGAAGTGCTAATTTTTTATTTAGCCATTCAAATGGAAATTGACTTAAATATATTGTCATCTTAAACAGTAAACAGAACATCTTTTAACAATATTAATGTTACAGTTTTTAGGCATTGTTACATAAATTATTTTTAGCTCTTTATGGTGGGTAGGACAAAAAAGTGTTATCCTGTTTTTACAGATGAGGCCGAGGCCAGAAGAGGTGAAATGGCTTGCAGTTAAGCAGCACAACCAGAACACAGGTTTTAAGAAGGGATTTATTCACTGTGTTGTGCACATATGTGTTCACCATGCTGTTCTCAGGGGCCTCCAGTGTTCTTAGTGGCGCTTGTTGCACCCCTGTGCTTAAGGAGCCATTCTGTTTTGTGTTTTGGGTTCTTATATCGTTTTTAAAAAATAATTTTTCTTCTCCCGTGTAGGGCTCCTAGCTGCTGCTCTGGGTCTGTCAGTGGGCCTTGTCAGTGAGCCTGACTGTAGATGACCCCAACTCTTAATTTGTTCTTCACCTCCCAGGCATAGGAAGCAAAATGCTTGTAGGAACTATAGCTAATGTTAGAAGTAATTCTAAATGTAAAATCAGAGTAAACAGGTCCTTGAGTAAGTGCGTGGATTTTGTTAATTGCATGTCTTTTATCTCTCTTGTCTGCTCAGTGGCTGTTTTAAATTTTTATAATTTGAGTTATTTCTGCTTCTGAGAGCTGTCCCTTTCTTCCTAAAGCACTTCTCTCTAGTGACATTATGGGCTTTGCATTGGTTCGTGATGGACATTTTCATTCATGCTCACCTTTTGAATTTATATGCTGGGCGAGGAGGTGGAGGTTCCAAGAAATTCGACTCCCACACGGGTGAGGTTTCAGTAACCCCTTGTGATGACATTTGTGAAATACAGTGGGTAGACTTTCTACTTAGTTTTAAAAGTTGGAAACAGTACCTGTTTTACAGGAAGTTATATTTCTTAAACCACATATCCTTAGCAATCACACCCCATCATTTTCTAAACAGTATTTCTAATCTGAAGCTATTGTTACAAGGTAGCCATCAGCTGTTTGCCTGGACCGTGGGCCAGATAATCATAGAACTCCTTCACATCCGTGTCTTTTAAATCCCTGACCTGAATCCCTGCCCACGGATGGTTCGAGCAGTCTGTAGATTCATCAGGCATAATGTCAGTGCAGGTGAGTCATAAAAATCCTCAAATTACTTCTTTTGAACTTTGTCTATGATGTGCTTTATGGAAATAGTTCCTGCTTTCTGCCTCTTTGATGTCAGTATTTCTGGAGAGGCTGTTTCTATTTTTGCCCTTGAGTGATAAAAGATCTCAGAGTTGCTCAGAGAATCAGGTGTGTGTGCAGTATAATAGCGCTGATAAGCCGTTAGCCCACCTGCTAGACATCTCTGTCACTTTTTGGTACCATTTTCTGTTCTGACGCGGATTGTTGGTCCGTGTCACAGTCTGATCGAGTCTCTCCCTGAGGAGGTGCAATGAAATCTCTTCCTTTGTTTAAACAGAGAGAGTAATGCTATGTATATACGTCTTTGTCCTCTGTTGTGTCCTTTTATCTGGAGGCCACAGATGCTGTTTAAAAAAAGAACCAAAGAGCCCAGCTGAGTGTGGCTCAGCGGTTGAGTGTCAACTTAGGGGATCCAGGTGAGCGGGGTTCGATTTCCGGTCAGGGCACATGTCCGGGTTGTGGGCTCAATCAGTGACTCATCTCTCTCTCTTTCTCTCCTTTCCTCTCTCTGAAATCAATAAAGATATATTTAAATAAATAAATAAATAACCAAAGAAGTCCCTTTTCTACCATGATCCACTCTTCTGTTCTTATTTCCTTGTAATCAAAGGTGACCGTAACTTTTATCACTGATCATAGCCTTGCTCTGGATATATATAGAATAGTAGACTTTTAGAATTATTTACGTTTAATAAATTCCTACTGTGGCCTCTTAGATTGCAATGGGACAATAATTGTATGCTCTTCTTTTCTTCCTGGTAACAGGAAATAAACGCTATCAAACTCTTATTTTACATGAAGTATAAATTGGATGTTAGCAACGACAATCTCCTTGGCCCAGAAGTAGCTTCCTGTAGCTCTACACCAGCTGCCAGTCAAGGTTTCCTTTGAGAGGTTTGTTTTTAAAATGCAAAACACCATATCCCCATGGCCTCTTGCAGTTTTCTGGATGCTCTGTTACCTTTGATGCTTTGCCTCTGTTATTTCTTCTGTCTGGAGTCCCATCCCTGTTTTTCTACTTGTTTCTCCTCTAACTTCTAGACTTGGGTGAAGCATGACTTGGGTCACAAGTCAGCACCTCTTCTTGGAAGCCTCCCTTGCTCTGTTCCACAGCCCCTCTGAGTCAGGTGACTTTATTCTGTCTTCCTCCTTGATCTTGAGAAACAACCTCTGCATAGCACTTATACTGTTGGGATCACTAGCAGATTGTGGGCTCCTGAGGACAGGGACTTTGTCTTGCTGATTTCTATGTTGGATGAATTTGCCATAAGGTTGGGTATTTTAGGGGCCCTCCGTAGGTCTTCAGTGAACTCTTGGCAGTTCATGCTAGGGTTTTGTTATGCACTTAGAGCTGCACACAGGGTCATTTTGAGGATTTAGTATGTGTGAAAGAGACTGGTATTATGCTGAGCCCCTCGCAGGCTTCATTAGGTGTGTGTTAAGTCTGAATAACTTCACATGAATTATTTTAAGCCACTGTTTTCCCACCTGCTAAATAAACTCACCCTATCGAGAAGGAATGGCTCTTTCTATGTAGAGTAAGGAGAAAGGAATGGAAAGGATAGATATTTTTCAATAATAATAATACCTTTCAGATGTGCATAGTATTTGATGATTTCAGAGGGCTTTTTATAAAAACTTATTTGATTCTTTCACCAGTGTTATGAGGTATTATCCCTATTTTAAAGGCTCAGAGTTGTGATTTGCCAAAATCATGGAGCTAAATCATCTATTTAGGTATGCATTCAAGCCTTTGAAATTTGCAGTGTTAGAAATTCTAAAACTTTAAGAGCCATTACACTAACAGGTCTGTTTTCTACCCTGCCCCCTCCCAGCCTCCCAGTTGTCTGTGCTAGAGGTAGTCACTGTGACCTGTTTCTTATTTAATCTCCCAGAAATATTTTATACTGTACAAGCAAATATGTACATATCTTCTATTTCTTTCCTTTTTTCAGGCTCATGTCAGCACACTATACACACTGGTCTACGCTTCACTGAAAACTTTTATTGTAAAATGTATAAGTGTTTAAGACATACACATACAACTTAGAGAATACTATACCTATGTACCTAAGACCTTGGGTACAAAATAGAACATTGCTATATTAGCAGGGCCAAGCATTAACCCAGCCGTGGAAAGCAAGGGCACTATTGCCACTCATACATGAAGGCTTGCTGAAGATACGTTGAACAGTCTTTGGGTCAGAGCCTGGCTTTTGGCTTCCCAGAGAGCTTACAAGATTCCCTTCTGAGGAAGTCGGTAGGCAAGACCATGAGTGAGTCACAGGGAACGTGGGGCTCACTACAGCTGAGACACCTGTCAGGATTCTAGTGTCACCAGGTATGGATGACTGGCAGAAACATCTTCAGGAAGTAGACTGTTGTGTGATTTCTACTTCTGATCTCACCATAGCCAACTGCCAGCTCTCGGGAGTACGTCAGTTAAATGAGTGTGCTCATTTGGTTTGGGCACTAGGACACGGAGGGGAGCTTGGGAACTTTATCACCATGTGGTCAAGACAAGTTAAATACAGATCAGAATCTGGACCAGGCTTACCTGGGCACTCTGTCCTCTGACTAAATTGAAGACACAGTGGCGTTAGGCGTCTTGGTAATGGCAGCCAGCAACGCGGATGCCTACAGAGCTGAAGAGTGAAACTGTTTCAGTGTGGACTGGTTGCCCTTTCCATCTTGTATGAGCTGTCTTCCCAGGGTCTTCCTGTAATGTGTGTCTTTTCCAACAGCAATCAATTCTCCAATTCCATATGAACTGGATGTCCTATAATTAATTTCATTTCAGTTCTGACACTATCTACTGGGAGTTAGCATAGGGCCCATGGGTTAAGGGCTCAGACCCACAAGACTCTCTCCACTTTAGACACTGGCCACAAATGAGATCCCTTGCACTTTCGCTCAGCATACTATTAATTTGGAGACCTCGCCGACATCCGATAATTTGCTAAAATGACTCTGATGGTCCTCAGAACTCAGGAAGGAGCTATAAATCATCTCATCGGCATACGAGAGACTCTGCTCTCACTGAGAAAGGGTTTTTAGGAGTTCTGAACCAGGAACAGGGGACCAAGACCAAATATATCTCTGGTTATACCACGAGTATCATCCTATAAATTCCTTTACGTCACTCCTATATAGGATACTCTGTGTCTTGTAATTTTTGCCTTTGACTTCTTGGTTTTACTCTCATATTTTAGTATAACCTTCTGTAGCTTCTTGAGAAAGGGTACAAGATGTTTGAAAATGTTTTTAACCTACAGTTAATACCGTAACTTGGCAAGTGCATAATTCTAGCTGCGAGGTCATTTTCCATCAGAATTGGGAAAGCATTGTTCTGTTGTTGTCTTCCATCACCCGGTGTTGCTCTTGAAGTCTGAAGGCATTTGATTCCTGACCCTTTGTATATGATTTGTTTTCTCTTTCAAAGCATCTCCTTTTGTTCCCCAGAGTAATGAAATTTCACAGTGTTCTTCCTTTTCCTAGAAACTTAGTGACTTCTGACTTGAGAAATCTTCCAGTTCTTTGATGATTTCCTTTCCTCTCTTTTCTATTTCTGGTACTTCTGTTATTTGGATGTTGGGCCCCCTAGATTGATTAGCTCTTTAATTGTCTTTTCTCTCCTATTTTCTATTTAAAATTTTTTTTTTGCTGTGCTTCCTGAGAGGTTTCTTCAACTTTATCTCCCAGTACTTCTTTGAGTTTTTCATTTCTGCTATAATTTTTAATTTCCAAAAGCTCAGTTTTGTTCTCAATGTGCACCTTTTGTATAACAGCTTATTGTTGCTTTATGATTGCAGTATCTCTTTTATGCTCGTGCATTATTAGCTGGTATCCTCTCTGCTATAAGGATGAGATTTTCTCTTACTCATTTTTATTCAATGAGTTATAATCTGCATGTTTGTTTAAGGTCACATGGCTTTATAGAATAAATTAGGGACTGTTCTTTCTATTCTCTGGATGGCTTTGTGTAATAACAGGATTTATTTTTCTTGAATGGTGATCGGAATGAATGTGTTCATGAATTTTCTTTTTAAAAACACCTGGATCTGATGTTGTCTTTGAGGGATTTTTCTAAAAACACACAACCGATTTAATTTCTTCTATGATTATAGTATCATTCAGCTTCTATTTCTTTTTTTGGTAAAATTTGATAGTTAATATATTTTTAGAATTATTCATTTTATCTGTTTTCAAACTTTCTAACATAGTTATTTATAATGTTTTATCTTTTAATCCGTAACTCCCTTTTTCATTCCTGATATTTTGTTTCTCTTTCTTTTTTACCCCATCCTGCTTTGTCAATTTGAAAGTCTTTTCAAAAAAGGACCAACTCTTGGCGTTACTGATCTTCTCCACTGTAACTTTGTTTATCTGTATCCATCACCTATATTTTGTTTTTCTTTTCATTGGATTTATTCTGTTACTCATTTTCCAGCTTTTTAAATGTATGCTTAGTGATTTGATTTTTAGCTGTTCTTTTAGAATTTGAGAAAAAAACTTGAAGAAAGTGAACGATTGAGCCAGGTGGATATTTGAGGGAAAAGTATTTCAGGAAAAAGGGAAGCCCTGGGGTAGGAGTGTCTGGCATGCTTGGGAGAAAAGCAAGGCCAGTTTAGTGACAGCAACTTTCATGATATAAATGTGGAAAATAACTATGCACTTACCTCCTTTCACTTGTCAGTTTCTATGCTGAGATTCCTGTTTTATGCAACAGCTGCAGTCAGTAGAGAGAACACTGTCTCAGCCACTCATTTATGATCTTAGGTTTTTTAAAACTTCCTTCATATTCAGTTTTTCTACTCATAATTTGTGGTAGTCAGGATTAAATGAGGCAAATGTGACTCTACCCTCACAGTAGGTGCAGAGTAAACGGTTGTTAAGTGTTTTGAATTTGTCATATTTACTAAAATGATTTCTTTCCACTTTACTGCACACTCCAGTGCTTTGGGCATCCTGCCCTAGGCTGCTGTTGCCAGTCTGCAAACACCTGTAATTGCTGTAATCAGTTGTATCAGTGGCCTCTGGAGTCTAATACTTTCCTCCTCTGCTCATTGTCTCACTGAGCTGGACTCTCCTTGAGCTGGTAATTTCATTTTCTTTCCTCGTGTGCCATTGAAAACAGTAGTGATGGTTTGTTCTCACAGTTCCTAATCTTCCATGCAGTGGTGCCGTCTCACCAAGGGCACGGACCGTCAGACACTTGACCAAGGCGGTTCCTGGTTGAGCGGCAGCGCCCACTGCTGAATCACTTGTTTTTCCCTGCGGGACTGGAACAGTATCTTGCCTTTGTTGCTGAGCCTTTTTAAAATTCTAAAACAGTTCTGTAATACTTTCTTCCATTTGCCACCATTTGTCCCACCATTACCGCCATCCCAATTTTGCCCTTAAACCTGGGGTCAGCAAAGTTTTTTTATAAAGGGCCAGATGGTGAATATTTTACGCCTTGCAGCCACATGGGATCTCTGTTACGTAGTCTTTCCCTGCCCAACCCTTTAAAAATGTAAAAGCCATTTTGACTTAAGTTAGTAACTATGAATTTTTAATTGTTTTCTGGTGCCTTAATTTTAAAATTGTGAAATAGAGCATATATTCAGAAGTGTATGAAAACATACACATTTGGTTTAATGCACAAAACTAAAACAAACTTTTGTGAATCCTATCTCCCAAGCCAGAAATAGAATATTATCACTACTTCAGAACTGGCTTCCCCATGTCCCTCCCCAATTGCATCTTTCTCCCACCCACCTGCTATACTGCATCTTGTGGAAATCATACCTTTGCTTTCTTTATAGTTTTACTACATGCGATAAGTCTCGTAATGATGTATGAGTTGGCTTTTGATTGATTTTTAATTTTGTATAACTGTAATCATACTACACATACCTTCTTCTGCTCAGCATTATGTTTCTGGGACTCATTCATGCTAATGCACACAGCTGTAGTTCATTCAGTTCCGCTGCTTACTGAAGTCAGTTGTTCGATTATATCACATCCTTTTATAGTCCATTTTACTGTTGGTGGGACATCTGGATTGTTTCCCATATTTTGTTCTTGTGCATAATGCTGCTGTGAACATTCTCACTCATGTCTCTTGGTGCACATGTAAGAGATTTCTCTAGTAGTGAAATTGTTGGACTTGTGCAAGTCTGGCTCTTCATGGTAATGCCTGTTTTCCCGAATGGTTGTACCAGTAAGCTCTCCACCCAGCAGAGGAAGAGAATTCCCGTTGCTCCTTACCCTTGCCAACACTTGGTATTGTCCTTGTTCTCAGTTTTTGCCATTTTAGTGAATGTGATAGTGTCCATTTTATTGTGGTTTTAATTGCATTTTCCTGAGTGTTAAACAGTTGAACATCTTTTCACATATATTTTTCCTATAAGCTTGTTTTATTATTTTTCTTTATTTCTGTTTATTTTCTCCTTATGGCTTTGCCCATCTCTTACCCATTAAGTTATATATCTTTAGACTTTTTTATTTATATGTTCTAGATACTGATTATTTGTTGGTTATTGGGCTATACCTAATTTTTTGTTGTCTTTATGGAATGATCTTCATTTCAAAGTTAAATTTATTGGTCTCTTATGTTTGATCCTTTAGGTCTTTTGAATTTTTGCCTTTCAAATATAGGTCTTTAATTTACCAGGGATTAAGGAAATCTTCAAACATATAGAAAGGGAGAACAATAAAGCATAACCCCTTCTTGTATCTCCATCATTCAGCTTCAAAAAGTCCAATTTTGTTTCATCTATTTTTATATCCTCACATTTCTGGGAGAAGTATTTTAAAGAAAACCCCAGCATCATGGCATTTCACCTGTAAATATTTCAGTTTTACTGATCTCTTATCTGCTTGATCTATAACTACAGAGAGAGAGGCATGTTAAAATCTATGGTAGATTTAGCTATTTCTCATTGTGGTTTTATCAGTTTTTGCTTTATAGATTTTGAGGTTATTTTTAAATGTTTAGAATTATTATGACTTCTTGGTGAATGAAATTTTTTATTATTATGAAAGGACCTTCTTTCTTTCTCAGAATCCTTTTTGCTTTGTAGTCTCTTACGTCTAATACTAGGGCCATTCCAGATTTCTAACATTCCAGGGGTGGTATCTCTCGCTGCCTTTTTATTTTCAACTTTCCGTATCATTAAATTTTTCCAACTTGTTTTATTGTGGTAAAATACACATAACATAAAATTCACCATCTTAACTATTTTTAAGTGTACAGCTCAGTGGTATTAAATACATTCATAATGTTGTGTTACCACATCACTGTCCACCTCCAAAACTCTTTTCATCTTGTAAAGCTGAAACTCTACCTGTTAAAAAATAACTCAGCATTCACCCCTCCCCCAGGCCATGGCAACTACCCAGGTCATTACTTTTTAACATGTATCTTATAAGCAGCACATAGTTGGCTTTTCTATTTTAATCCAGCCTATCTTGCTTTTTTAGCTGGAAAATTTAGTTCACTTAAATATAAGTACTGATATATTTTGATATTTTTTTTATCTTATTGTGTAATTTGTCCTTGCCTTTCCTTTGTTTCTTCTTTCTTGCCTTCTTTTGGACTTTTTTCTCTATTAGTTTCACGTTAAGGGTATTCTTTCTTTTAGTGGTAACCTTAGTAATTTTAACATGCATATTCAACTTATCAAAGTCTAAAAGTTCATCACTATCTCTTCTTAAACACTGTAATTTTAGTCCTGCGCAATTTGCATGCTGTCATTATAATTTAATTTCCTGTTTAAAAAAAATTTAACTGCAAAGAGCATTGTTGTTGTCTTATATAGTCAGTATTTTGTTAACGTTACCTACATATTTGTATTTCTGTTCTCCATTTGTGTTTGCATTTCCGTTTTTCCTTATAGGATCATTTTTCTACTGCCTTTAGAATTTCTTTTACTGATAGCAGGCGGCAAACTCTAAGTTTTTAATTCTTCCAAGTTACTTTTATTTTACCCTCATTCCTGAGAGACATTTCTCTAGATAGAATCATATAGTATCTCAGAACATTGTATTATTCCACTGTATTTTGGGTATAAATAAAAATCTGGCTTCAGTATTGCTTTTGAAGGTACTTGTCTCTCTTGCTCCTTTGAAGGTAACCTTTCTTTTCTTTTCTGGCTGCTTTAAAAATATTCTTTATTGTTGTTGTTATAAAATTTCATTGTGATATTTCAGTGTGTAGATTCCTTTTTAATAATCCTGTTTGGAACGTATTAGGCTTCTTGGATAGTGAGATGATCTTTTTTTAGTTTTAGAAATGATAGTGAGATGATCTTTTTTTAGTTTTAGAAAGTTTGATGAGAAATTGTTGAGGACACTGCCGTTGCCTCATTCCTTTAATTCCTTCTGGAACTCCATTTAGATTTTTATTACGTCATGCGACTCAGTTTCCACATCTCTTAATCTTTCCTATGTTCCAACTCTGACTCTGGGCTGTGGTCTGGGTAACTTTCTCTGACCTGTCTTCCAGTTTACCGATTCATTTTTAGATGATCTAATCTACTGTTAAATCTCACCACTGAATTTTTTATTGCTACTAATACATTACATATTATAAGTTCTGTTTGGGTCTTTTAAAATATGCTTGCTCTGCTTATGGTGTTTTAATTCCTTCTTTGTTGTGGATATGTGAGTGAGTGTGTGCGAGCTGCGTATTTCTCTTGGAACTATAGCTTGGAAAATGTTTGCGGTCTAGGGAAATAAAGTTGGGTTTCTCCAGAGGAGATTGCATTTGCTTCTGTCAGTTGCCTAGGGCCCCTTGCACTCTTTAGCTTTTAAAATAAATTCTGGGTTTGAGGTTTTTTAGAACACTCAAGTAGTATTTTAAGTTATAATTACCCACATGAGGGCTGGGCTTGTGGTTTTGAATTCTTAGGGGAGATGTTTTTCTTTCTTCTCTCCAGTGCCTTGACTCAGGGCAGCCCATTTCCCCCTCTTTAAAGAGCCCCCTTGGAATATGGCAACTCAGTTTTAGTTTACCCTTATGCAATGGGTTGTAGCTTTTTGAGGTACCAGCTCTTCTAGGGCCTTCAGACTCCTTACCATAGATAGGTCAGTATTCTTTGTCTCCTGTTCCCAGAGGCTGCAAAACCAAAAGTGTTAGCAGTTGAATTTACCTAGTTTGACAAATAGCTTCAAGCTGAACATCAGCTTTAGCAAACTCAATTGACCTTTCTGTGTTCCTGTCTTTATTTAATTTTTGTCCTACATATTCCTTGCTTTCTTGCCAACTTATTTAAGAGAATGATTAAAAATATTTTACCCAGTATTATTGTTTTCAGCAGGAGAGTCAGTCCAGACTCCTAGTCTACCATGTTGCTGAAAACTAGTGTCTCTGCATTTTTAATTATCATATTTCCAACTAGGTTTTAGTGTTCTTGTGAGGACTGACCATGTCTTGGACTCCCTTCTCTATAATGCAGTTTCAGTGTTCAGTGGACACTCAGTTATATAGGTAGATGTACAGATTTTGAGGACTTTCATTTTACATGTTTTATATGTTATTTATTTTAAAATATAGATGTTTATTTTCTTTTTTAAAAATATTTTTTTATTGATTTTAGAGAGAGGGGAAGGGGGAGAGAGAGATAGAGAGAAAGGGAAACATTGATGTGAGATAGAAACATCATAGGCTGCCTCCTACACTCCCCCTACTGGGGATTGAGCCTGCACTCTGGGCATGTGCCCTGACTGGGAATGGAGCCAGCAACCTTTTGGTACATGGGATGACAGGCAACCAACTGAGCCATACCAGCCAGGGCTATATCTATTATGTTTTTAATTGTCAAAGTTGTGATATAGTTATTCTATTATTACTTCCTCTAAACTAAGGCTTAGAGGAAGAATCTGGATGCTGATCTGGTAATTAGTTGTGCTAGGACTCAGACTCATGACTTTTGACTCTTAATTCTGCGTCCTTTCCTGTATACTATGTTGCTTTCTAGTGAATGTTGTTGACTTTTGACATCTCCTGATTGTTGTATCTAGATATGAAAATTCTAGAGAAACCACTGGATTATTAATATCTGGATGAAATTATCTCTAAATTCTTTCCTGAAAGAAATTGTTAGCTGAGCATTCACTTTGCTTAAACTGATCAGGGACTTAAAACAACATGTTGACATCTGCTACAAAAAACCGGAAAAAAAGAGTTAGTTCCTCTTTGGGGTTGCAGCATTGTGAAATACATTTGTTGTAAAACATAGGTAATTTTTGTCTTTTCCTACAGGTGTGTATGTAATATAGATTGCAGTGGATACAGTTTTAATCCCGTGTGTGCTTCTGATGGGAGTTCCTATAATAATCCCTGTTTTGTTCGAGAAGCATCTTGTATAAAGCAAGAACAAATTGATATAAGGCATCTTGGTCATTGCACAGGTAAAATTCTTTCTACTTACCTAGAGTCCTTTCTTTAATATTGTATGCCTATAGTTTTAGTTGTACATTTTGGTAGTGATCCAAATTTGTAAAACGTGAAATCTTTGTTGCTTTTTTTTATTAGATTTTAGAATTTCTTTTTTCTGTTACTATCTTAGACTTTTTTCCATTTATTTTCATCTTCTAAAGACACAAACCATACTTTTTGGTTGTATAGTTATGAAGCTGACCTTAACATGGATTTCTAGATGCACACATAGTTCTTAAAGGTTGTCTTAAATTTGTAATGATTACAGCTGTTTAAGAATGTCAACCTAATTATAGCAAAATTATAAATATTTCATATATTCCTTCATCTTTTTCTCTAGAGCATAACTGTTTGTTTGTTTCCATATCCTCTCTGTAGTTTTTGCCCCTACATATTATGTACCATTAGAGCTTTTGGTATGAAGTTATAGAAAAGGAAAAATTATTACCCTTCAGTTAAAAATTCTTTTTGCCCTTCTGGCTTTGTCATAGTTGAGAAGCCATGATCCCAACTAAGAATGAGGTTTTTTTCCATTTCTACTAGAATTATTCAGGCACTAAAGGCAGAGGTTTTTAAGCCTTCTTTCCTCAGTAATGTGCACACAGACTAGGATAATGTATTATTTCCTAGTAACACACGAGGGCCAGGCACGTGCTCCTGGACTAGGACTGTACGTTGTTCTTGCTTACTAGGTCTAATCACCCTCCCGTCTCCCCTCCCTCTTTTTTGGGACTTATTAAATGGATATGTTTTTATCTGCACCAAGCGGAAAGGCTATAAGCCAAAGTGTGGTACTTTATATTGATAACAAATTATTTGTGAAATACTGCACAACTATGTGCAATATTTCTGGTCTAAGCTACCAAATAATACCTAAGAAACCCATCCGAGGAGTTCTAGGTGGGGGTCAGGTATGGGCATGGTAGGGGAAACCATTTGCTGATAGGTAGACAGTCCACTTAGCTTTGATCTTGAGAAAGTAGCATATTTTGTTTTTCGTTCATGGGGTGGCAGTTAGAGCCTAAGTTGAAAGAGGAGCTTAGAGAAATAATTTTATTTTCTTTTTTTCAGAGGAACTGGAGCAAGGTTGAATGGTACTACCTGGAATTTCAAATTCCGGGCAGTTGGTCAAGCTTAAGAATTTTGTTCATTGAAATTCATGCAGATTTAGAATGCTTTGGCCCTTTACTTTTAGTTTAGTCCCCTTTATAATGTTTCCATCCACACCTAACTATATCTTCCCTTCCCTCTCCCACAGCGTATGGGGAAGCTTTTAGCTTGTGCTTCCCAATAGGTATTTACAGTTCATTTACAGTCTTCATAGTCTAAATACAATGCACCAGCCAGGGGTCATTTTTATAGTCAAATTGTATGATAACAAGCTGAGAGTACACATTTATTTTAATCTGATATGTTTCCAGGGAAATCATGGTAGAAGGTATAACTTGAGACCATTGTCCTTTGGAGAAAGGATTAATTTTTTCTCTTTAGGGTATGCATTATTTTAGTTTGCACAAGGAAGACTTTAAGGCGACATTTGAGGTGAAGTCTAAATGAAATCAGACTGTTTGTCATGCAGAACATGTATACATCTGGGAAACCTGGGGCCTGACTCAGAAATGGCTCAGTAGATCAAGACAGTGGTGGGAAATGTACACAGGATAGTGGACAGTGTTGGGGAAGGCCTGGAGCATTTGGAATATTTAGGAGTTTCATGGTGTGACTTAAACATCATATGTATCTTAATTTGAAAACTGTTTTCTCTTATAGACACGGATGACACTAGTTTATTGGGAAAGAAAGATGATGGACTACAATACCGACCAGATGTGAAAGGTACTGAATCATGATTTTTCGAATTTTGGCCAACTATTGAAATGTGGTCATTAGCTATCCTTAGTAGTTCTGTGTCTACTATAATGACCTTTCCAACTTTTGCTCTCTTAGCAATATACTTTAGTGATTATTAGTAATATTATTAACTGAAATAGCTAAAGCGCTTCTCAGTTTACAGAATGTTCTGTGCTTTTTGAAATTTTTATTGAGGTAATTGTAGATTTACATGCAGTTGTAGGAAATTATGTAGAAAGAGCCCTCATATTTGCTTTTGAAGTCCTCCTTACTTCTGTAGAACCTGCTATAACACTTGCCCTCTGGGAACAGGTCTCTCAGCCTTGTTCCTTCTGCCTGGACCTCTTCTTTGCCTGACTGTTTTTCATCATTTCAGTCTCAGCTTAAAAGTCATTTCCTTTTGGGAATTATTCCCTTTGGGAATTGACCTGTAAATCTGTATTAGGTGCCTCTCTCATATATTCCCCTATGCAAGCACATCACCTACTCTGATTATAATTGCCCTTTTACTCATCTGTGTTCCCTTCTAGGCTGTGAGTTCAGTGAGGACATGTTCACTTTTGTATTACTAGCATTTAGTATGAGTGTCTGGGCCACACTTTGAAAGAATGTATGCAGCTCAAAGCAGCTGTAGGACTTACTTGTACAAACTCTTACGTGTAGTAGAGGCCTGAACAGAGATTGGGTTCCAAGTCCCTTGACCTCACTTGCAGTGCTCTTTCATGTCTCATTTTCATATCCGTTACTTCATTTGATTCTTACAACTACTCGGGAAAGGACCAACGAGAACGTCGAGGCTGAATGAGGTTATATCTAGACAACCAAAGTAAGTAGCTGGAACAATGTAAGATGGTACTCAGCAAGAAAGATCTTTTAAGTTGAGCTCCTGGAGGAGAGTGCTCATGAAATGGAGCATTTGATTGTCCAGCATGGTGGCTGAGTTAGTGCTTTCCTTGGACTGTTGGAAAACCATTGGTAACCACTGAAATTTCGGCGTTAGAAGCTTTGTTGTAGATGTTGAAGGCATAAAGGATATGATGGTCAAGCTTGAGGTGTGTGGGAGGTGGGTATGTGGCATTTTAAGAACTTGATTATAGAAAACGTCAAACATATAAAAACAGAATAGTATAATGAACCTTCATATATCCAATACTCACCTTCAGCAGACAATCAGCACTGTCATTCTTGTTTTGCCTTTATACCAACATCCACTTAATGATCATTATTCTTATTTTACTGGGTTTTTTTTTGAGGTATAATTTATATACAGTGAAATGCACAAATGTTAGCTATCAATTTTGACAAATGGATACACCCCATGTACACTACACTTTATCACAATCTATAATAATTCCATCTACCCACAAAGTTCCTTTGTGGTGTATGACATTTTAATGAGGCCATTTGTTATCAAAAGATATTTTCCTACCGCCTAAAATTGAACCATAACACCTTTTTATTACCAAGCCATTTTTGCTTCTTTCCTGAGCTTTACCTCGCCCTTACCCTAACCCCACCTACGAACTCTTTCTCGCAGTAGTCTCTATTCCTGCTCACCAGCGATACCAGAGATACTGAAATATTCCATTGCTTGGTGATTGTTATTTATATATTTTAATATGGTTCTTTTGATATACCCTTTTAAAAATGGTTTTGACAAAGTTTGCCTCATCAAAAGGTAAGACTGAGCCAGTTGCTAAAATCACTGAAGGAAGTCTGAGGATGTGTGTTGTGGAGCATGGTGGAGAGTCACGATGAATATGGTTAGAAGGTGGACAGCACAGACCTGTAAGAGAGGAAGGTTGTTGTGAGAGAGGGTGGAATGCTGACCTGGAGTTGACAGGTGGTAAGACAGCAGGGTAAGGTGGAAGGAAAGGTGTGGGAAGTAATGTGATCTTGGCACGTCAGGAAGATGAAAGGAGTACTTTGTAAGGGAATAGCTGAGAGGTGGGTGCATTTATTCACATTAGAAAAGGTGTTTCACTGGGCAGAGTGGAAAGGCTTGGAAAGGAAGAGTTAGGGTTGTTGTGGAAAGCGAATTTAGAAATGAGAGAGTGGGAGGTGTTGGAAGGTAGGTAAGAGTTTTTCCCTAGGTAGGAAGTTCTTTGATGGGGTGCAGGGAGACTGGGATTAGGGAAGGATATATAGAGGGATATGCTAGTGATGAAGCTTGGGGTGTAGGGTAGTATAGGGGAAGAAAGAAAGAGTATATTGAATCTTTTAATTGGGGATCTGTAGAAATAATGAGCCCTAGACTTACAGATACAGTATTGATACAGTTGTGGCTTCAGCGATTGGCCTTCAAAATGCATGTATTGGTTGTTAATACAATTCCTCATGCTTTATCTTTTTTTTTTTTAATACATTTTTATTGATTTTGGAAAGAGGAAGGGAGAGGAATAGAGAGATAGAAACATTAACTAGAGAGAAACATCGATCAGCTGCCTCCTGCACACCCTCTACTGGGGATCGAGCCTGCAGTCCGGGGCATGTGCCCTGACTGGAAATCAAACTTGTGACCCCTTGATTCATGGATCAATGCTCAACCACTGAGCCACACTGGCCGGGCCCTCATTTGCTTTATTTGGGTTCTACGTTGATGGACCAGGACAGAAAGCCAGTGGAACATGCCTTTGTGGATAAGCCATCTGGTGCCAGTTGTTCTTACAATATCATCACATAGAACCATACTCTCCTTTGTATTTGAAAATACTCCTGCTGATGGTGGATTTCTTTCTGGGGCCCCTGGGTGACCAAGTACACTTTGTGTGTGGCAGACACACAGAACACTGTTCAGAGACCAGCCGTTGCAGCTGTGACTCCCGGAGGCTGCCTGTCACCACTTGCCTGAGGGCATTGTTTAGACAGGCCCATTCTCTGCCCAGTTCCTGCTGTGCGAGGCTCTGCCTCTGCCTCTGCCTCTGCCTCTGCCTCTGCCTCTGCCTCTGCCCCTGCTTTATGACATCTTTAAAGCCTTTTTATCTTTCCTTTTTGAAGTTATTAATTGACTCGGCCTAGAGAGCAGGTGCTTGGACATTCCGCTTTTGTCCATTCTCTACACACCTCCCAGGGTTGCTTGGTGAAATAATAGTGTGATGGTAAGAGCTTGTGCTCAGGAGTCAGACTTGGACGACACTTAAAGGCTAGATATTGCCACCAGCAGTCCACAGGGCTCCGATTTTTCCACATCCTCAACAACACATGTTATTTTCTGGATTTTGGATAGTAGTCATTCTACTGAGGGTGAGGTGCTTATCTTGTAGTTTTGATTTGCATTTCCATAACAATTAGTTATGTTGAGCATTTTTTCATGTGTTTATCGACTATTTTGTATATCTTCTTTGGAGCACATTTACATAATTCCATGTTAAGAGCATCTCTAGTAAACCAAGTAGTTCTGTTCTACCAATTGCTTAAATGTACTGGGAGTTAGTGCTGTGGGCACCACTCTTAAAGATGGTTGTATCAAACTCTCTAAAGGATTGGACTGGGGAGGTTTAACCTTAAGAAAAATAATTGGTGGGCAGTGGGTTAGGTGGTGAACAGACATGGGAGAAATCTACACAAAGTTAATGGAAGAAAGATTTCATTTAGCAAAAGGAAAATTTGATAATATTGGAATTAACTGTATAATGTTGAGTTTCTGACCTCGAAATATTCAGGTAGAAACAGGCTTTCGGTGTTACTAACTAAAGGGATTCCTTCATCAGACCAGAGGGCCTCCAGGATCCTTCCAGATCTGAGTTTTTGAGCTCATTTACTTTCCAAAGCATCTTCAAGCCATATTTACTTCTCTGGATCTCTAATATCTATTCCTACTGCTGAACTCTTGCTTAGCTTTTCACTGTCACAAGTTTGGATTATGTAGTATCCTCCTAATTGGTCACCTGGTCTTTCTAGTTCTCTTGGCCCTTTATCTTGCATGCTGGCATCCAATTAATTTTTCCAACACCTTTTGAGTCTTTACATACTATTAAGTTCACCTGTTTAAAGTGTGTAATTCAGTGTGTTTTTGTTATATTTACAGAGTTGTACAAACATCATCATAATCTAATTTTAGACCATTTTCATTACCCCCCAAAGAAAACACACCCATTAGCCGTCACTCCCCATATCCCCTAACTACCAGCCCTAGGCAACTATTCTCAATTAATTTTTTATGTAAAACATGGGTTTCATTGTGTTGCTCTTCAGCTACAGGCCTTTAGTGTCTCTTTGTCTGCGTGATTTAAGAAAACATTTCTCACCCGGAGTTCATGTTTTTCCATAATCTGACTTCATCCTATCTTTCCAACTTTGACTTACACCCTCCCCCAGGCTGAATGTACCTCTCTTTGTAGGTTCATCTACTACTTGTTCTTGAGAATTCTGTGAGCATAAAACCTCCGTTTGGTTTCTACCCTTCTTCTATTAGCCTATCTATGCTTTGAGACCTAACTTAAGTCCTACCCTATCTACGAATTCTTTCCTGAGTAATATCACCTATAGTGAGTTACCCTTTGAATTTGAACTTCCATAACACCTACTATTGTAAAACCTTCTTTGGCATTTAATTATAACCCATGACCCAGCCTGGGACCTTGGAGGCCCTGGGGCTCTGGAGCCTCCTGGACTGACCCCCTAGATCAAGGTCTCCAGCTTTCCTAGACTTCCCTCACCCCTACCTTGGCCTTCTATAATTCTCAACTTGCAAGAGTCTCTTTCATTCCTAAGTACCAATGTTCTTTTCAGTTACTGAGCCACACTTCTCTTCCTTCTTTCCTTCCCTTGTATTGGTCATCTTCTTGTGTGTATATGTTGATTTCCTAAATTGATGATAAGTTTTTTCAGGACAGGGACCATGCATATTTTAAAAAAATGTCTTCTGTACCTTCGCTGAACATATGGCTCTGCACAGAAATAGTATGTACATATAATGGAATGGATAGCATTGGTATTGAGCAGAATGCTGAATTTGTGTTCTGTGACAGCCAGACTTCAAAGTCTTACTAGACATGTCCATGTTTTATACACTTTGCTTTGTCTAGAGCTTGATGCCACATTCCTTTATTAATTCATTCAGTAAATGCTGTTGGTGCCATACTTTGTCTATTAATTTTTTGAAACCCTGTTTCTAAATTAGTTTCTCTCATTGCTGTCATGTAGCTGAATCCTGATAGCTTTCAGCTCTGCATTATTTTTGAAATTTTCTGTTTATAGGACTTTATTATGGTAGATTACTACATTACTACAGTCTTCCATAGACTATACAATCCTGTTGTTATACACCTTATAGGACTTTATCATTACAGGTTGGTACATAACCTCAGTCTCTGTGGTCCCATTATTATATACGTCATTGTATGTCACACCACAAACGTACCATGTTTTGAGAGTTGTGGGTCCATGAGAGCTGTGGGAGACCGTGCTTTTTGCCTTATTTCACTTATGGCTTGATTTCAAACATAGAATAATAGCACTTTTAGTTTTAAAGCAGAGAAGGAAAAGTACTACATTCCAAGGGTTAGGAGTTGTGCAGGAATGAAAAACATTAACATCTAGAGTCTCAGAGAAGCTCACAGTTCCATGGCAGAGACTGATTTAAAAAGCCCAGATAGTTATACGACAATGTCATGAGTGTTGTAGTAGACAAGTGGGTGCTCAGGATTTCAGCAGCCCAAAGGAGGGCTTGATTTCTTTCATCACAGCAGAATTACAGTTTGGAGCAGGAGGAGACCTTGTAAGCCCTTTGAGGACAGGATATGTCCCAATGGTTTTTCTGTCTCCTGGGCCTAGCAGAGTGCCTGATGTGTAGAGCATGATCAATAAATGGTAAGTGAATAAGTCATCTATTCTGTGCTGTCCAGTGTGGTAGCTGCTAGCCACATGTGGCTACTGAGCACTTGAAACGTGGCTGGTTGGAATCGAGATGTGTTGTGAGTACAAAGTACTTACTGGATTTTAAAGGCTTAAGAAAAAATAGTGGAAAATCACAGTTTTATAATAAATATTGATTATATGTTGAAATGACATTTATTTGATATATTGGGTTAAATAAAATATCTGATTAAAATTAATTTACCTATTTTTACTTTCTAAAAATATGGCTACTAGAAAAGAAAAATTACCTATGTCTCGTATTTCACTTCTGTTGGACAATACTGATCTCATTGAACTCTGTTAAAGAAAGTGATTTGACCAAGGTCACAAGACAGCAGAGGTATCCTTAAAATTGAGAACTTACATGTTGGGCTTCTTGACTCCTAGTATAGTTCTTTTTCTAGGCATAATTTAGTATGATGTGAATACATAAAATTTGAAGTTAAAAGGCATCAATTTGGTCTTGTTAGGGATGACACGACCTCTCTGCTTTAGTTATCCTATCATTAAGCTGAATAGTCATTAAAATTTTTTCTTTTTGTATGTAAGTTTTGATCTTCAGAAAAATCTGCATTTTTCGATCTTAGTTTTTTCTGCAGTTGGCACCTCTATCCCCACTTTTCCTTTGCTCTTCCTCTTCTCACACACATGCCTATATATACACACCCTCCTATTTTATTCCTTTTTTAAATTTCCATTAACATCCTTCAAATTATATTAGCACCTTTATTTGTATTTGGAGAAGATAAGCCTTTGCTGTTACATGAGGTGCTAGCTGGTTGTTTTAGTGTCTCGTACGTGCATTAATTATCTCACGTAGTCCTCTCAAAACCGCATGATGCATAGGTCCTATTATGATCTTGATTTTACAGTTATGAAATGTCAAGCTTAGAGAGAGCAGTATGCTCAAGGTCACACAGCTAATAATACACAGACTCTGTAAGCTGGAACCGTCGGTAGAAACAGCAGGAAACTGGGGAAATTGACAGGCCCCTACACATTGGGGAACTCTGGGTCCATAGAGTTGAGGATTAATGTATTAGTGTATGTGCCAGAAAAAAAGTACAAAAATCCATTCCAAAATATGTGGCTTTGTGAATGAGTGTGTGTATGTAAGTATGTGTGAGAGAGAGACGGAGACTGATAGGGATAGAGAGGGATGGATAGAGCATGAATGAATGAACATGATTGATTTTGAAGACTGGGTCCCTCTGTCTTCACTTGTCGCTCCTCTTCCTGTTTTTCCTTCCTGACCCTCTTCCCATTTCTGACAGAGGAATTATTCACCACACCTCCATTTTCTTTGCTTCAGCTCAGTTCCTTTCAAATCAGTATACCTAAGTCTGAACAGATGCTCATCAGCGTGTTTACAATGGCTTCCTTTGGGGAGGAAAATCTCAGAAGATTAAATATTTTTTGTTCTCTATATTATTTGAATTTTTACATTAATATAGTCTAAGAAAAACTATAAAAATAAGAGCAAAACTTTTTTCATTTGGAAAAATATTGATATTCTTGTTAGTGTTCATTCCAAAAACAAGCTTTTCACCCTAAAATTTCAGAATCCCATAGCTTACTCTCTGCCATTCCAGTATTCTCTGGCCTCAATTTCATAGCCTCCCAGGTAAATGACTAGAATAAGTTGATTCTCCAAAAGCCAGTGCTGTATATAGCATCTCTCTGTCACAGAGGTGAGCTTCTTGTAGGAGTCATATTTATTTCTTTAACAAAGATGTTTAGTTTTTCTTTGGCAGATTGTTTTTAAATAACAGTAGCTCATAGTGGCCACATCCTGCAAATATTTTCAAATGCTTTGAGTCTAAATAGTCTACCTGCTGTGCTTGTGGCATTATGTGACCTTGAGTCTTATCCAGCCCTCTACTCGATAAATTTCCTTTCCAAATTACCCAGTAACGGGTGGATTTATTTGTTGTCTCAGAACCCTTGAAAAGTCCGTATTTCTCAATTTGTTTTTCACTATTTATTGACCTGGTTTATGTTCTTTTAAGATGCTAGTGATCAAAGAGAAGATGTTTATATTGGAAACCACATGCCTTGCCCTGAAAACCTCAATGGTTACTGCATCCATGGAAAGTGTGAATTCATCTATGCTACTCAGAAGGCTTCTTGTAGGTAAGTCGGTATACCTCCAGGTCAGAGATGAGAATTATTTCCATCAGTGGTCACTGCTCTACAGAAGGACTAACTATTACCAAAAAGTACTGTTTATTTGCAGTGGAGGTAGAAAGAAATTAGCATCATTTCAAAAAAATTTGCAGATAATAGGCAAAAACAGTGTTGTATTGGGATTTTGAGATTTAGTGTTTTTAATATAATGTTATATATTCTAATATAAAAATAAGTGTGTCATATTTCAACACTATTTTGGTTTTTAGGCAATCTGTCATAAGGTGGTTGAGGGACTAAAACGTGTGAGGAGCAGAGAATATGTAACTCAGAATATATGCTAAAATAGATTTCTAAAAATAAAGGAGATGAGGCTGTAGAACCAGGTGTGATGTGAGAGATGGAAACGGTTAGGAGTGGAAATCTGTCTGACTCCGGAGAGGCTATGTGACTTGTTCAAGGTTAGCAGGAAGTTACAAATAGAGTTCGGACAAACTTAGAGCTCCAATTTCCTGATTTTTCCTGATATTCCACTTGTGTTAGTGCTTTTTGCTCTTCTGTGTCTGTCTACCGATAGCACTTGTTACTGCTGCTGCGGGGAGCTCATCGTCTCCCTCAGGTTGGTCTAGTTAGACGGGTACTGTTTCCACAGACAAGGGGAGATGCTATTATTCGGCTCACTCCTGCCTCCTGAAGTTTCGCCAGAATCCTTTTTTCTTTTCTTTGTAAAAACATCAAAACATGGAGAAATATTATACTTTCTTTTGTTCTATCAGCCTACAAGCCAGTGACTCTTTCTCTCCAGAGGTAAAAGAGGCCATTTGAATTTAGGTCTGTTGCTTTCTCTACTCACCTAGCTCCCTTCTCCTGACTCTTTCATTTTCCTTCTCTCCTCCTGCTTTAAAAAACAAAACAACCAAACAACCTATAAACTGTTAGTGGTTAAAAAATTTTTTGTTGTTAAGCTTTTGGCTTTTTCCTGATTGGAAGTCCTTGTCTTTGAAGGAGCTAGTTCCCCCCACCCCCTTTCCCCAGAACATTTAAAGTATACAGCCGTGAAGAAGAGAATAGGCCAGTTTTTAAAGAATTAATTAACTTCAAACATTGAGATATAATTGATATATAACATTACATTTAGGCCAGTTTTAAAATCATGTAGTGGGTTCCTCATTTGTCTCACAGTGGCGTAAATATGGGGTATTCCCCAAAATGTATGCACACACTTTGAATAATTATAAAAGGCAGTGATTATTAAAATACATTTCATTTTCAAAATTTAGCTCTCTGCTGTTAAAGTATGTATACATTTTTTTGGGACACCCTGTATTTTGACAGAAGTTCAGATTATGTTGCTCTCTTAGGATGGGGCATTTTTCAAGATGGCTAGGTGAGGGATGAGAGAGGAGGATGCCCTGATGAGGAAGTGATACCATCGCATTTCATAGGATTTTAGTAGTCGACAGTAAGAAGATTGAATTGTATAGTGGTTAAAAGTTTTGGAATCAGATATGCCAGAGTGGCCAATTATTGGCTATTCCCTTTGGAAGTTACTTAAAATTTCTAAGCTTTGCTTTCCTCATTTTTAAAATTGTAATAACAGTACCTATCTCTTAGTGTTGTTAAAATTAACCGTTTAATTTACTTACTATGTTTATTGACCCTCCCTCCCTCAGCTAGAGGGTAACCAGGCCAGGGATCTTTATTTCTTTTACTCATTGATGTATCCCAAATGCCCACTACAGTACCTGCCACATGTCAGCTACTCAATAAACATGTTAGTTGAATGAATCAACACTGGAGGCCATGGGAGGGAATGTTATTACTGGGGAGGGTGTGTGGGATGAAAGGGTAGTGTACCAAATGCCTGGATCTGCCTTTAATTAATAACAGATGAAGAATTAATCACCTAGAAGTTAATACTCAAGATATTTGGAGAGTGTAACTCAAAGTCAGTTGCAGAAAATAATATCCAGGGAGGATTGCCTGAATAATATATGGCCTATACATTCTTTTTGATATTCTGATTTTCATCTTTGGATTAAGCTTAACTGTCAGAGCGCTGCATATCTAGGACGTTATAGCTCCCTGTGGAACTTCTTATTTTACTGAGCTTTGACTTCTGGCCATTAGCTTAGCATGAAAGACATTATTAAAAAACTCCTATGGGACTTTATTATATTACTGAATTTATTGCAGCTGCATGATGTCCTCTGTACCAGAGGGTGCCCTCTTTTAATGAGGACCAGTGAGATAAAGTTCCCTTGAATTTAATAACAATAACACTGTGGTTCTTTTGAACAACTGCTTTGATTTGATTTTGTGGAGGTTGTATTTTGTGTCAGTGATCTTACCACTTTCTTCTCTTTCATTTTTTTAAAAACAATCCAATGGTTTTTAGTGTATTTGCAGTGTTGCAGTCAGTACAATCAATTTTAGAAGATTTCATCACTCCAAGAAGAAACTCCATACCCTTTAGCTATTACTACCAAATCTCCCCATCCTCTTCAGCCTTAGACAACCACTAATCTGTTTGTCTCTCTAGATTTGCCTACTCTGGACATTTCATTTAAGTGGACTCATATAATGCATAGTCTCCTGTGTCTGGCTTCTTTCACTTAGCACCACATATTCAAGGTTCATCCACATGGTACCACGTGTCAGTACTTTGCTCCTTTTATGGCTGAATGAGTTCCATTGAATGGATAATATATTTTTAATCCACTTACCAGTTGATGACTATTTGGATTGTTTCCACTTTTGGCAATTATGAATAATGCTGCCCTGAATAATTGTTTGCAGGTTTTGTATGGATGTATTTTTAAATTTCACTTAGGTAAATACCTAGGAGTGGAATTGCTGAGCCAAATGGTAACTCCATATGGAACTTTTTGAGGAAATTTTAGATGGTTTTCTACAGTATCCTCACCAACATTTGTTATTATCTGAATTTTCGATTCTGGCCATTCTAATGGTACGAAGTGGTATCTTATTGAGGTTTTGATTTGCATTTCTCTGAAGACTAATGATGTTATTATCTTTTTATGTGTTTATTTGCCATTTGTATACCTTATTTGGAGAAATGTCTGTTCAGATCTTTTGCCCATTTTGTAATTTTTTGTCTTTTTGTTAATGAGTTGTTATGGTTTGGTTTGTTTTTTTTTTAAATTGTTTTTTGTTAATACTCACCCAAGGATATTTTTCCATTGCTTTCAGAGAATGGAAGGGAGAGAGAGAGAAACATCAGTGTGAGAGAGACATCGATTGGTTGCCTCCTGCGCACGCTGACCAGGGCCAGTGATCGAGCCTGCAACCGAGATACGTGCCGTTGACCAGAATTGAACCCACGACCTTTCAGTCTGAATGTCAACACTCTAACCACTGAGCAAACTGTCTAGGGCATGAGTTGTTATAGTTTCTTATATATTCTAGATCTGAGTCTCTTATCAGATATATAATTTGCAAAATTTTTCTTCCATTCTGTGGTTTATCTTTTTACTTTCTTGATAGTGTCCTTATGCACAAAAGATTTTCACACACACACTTTCACTTAGTGCAGTTTAACTTTGTTGTTGATGATGCTTGTGCTTTTGGTGTCAGATCTAAGAAATTATTGCCTAATCTAAAGATACGAAGATTAACTTATTTTTTTTCCTGAGTTTTACAGTTTTAGCCCTTAGATTTAGATCTGTGATCCATTTTGAGTTAATTTTTTATATGTTGTAAAGAAGAGGTCCAGCTTCATTTATTTGTATGTGGGTGACCAGTTGTCCCAGCACCATTTGTTGAAGAGACTATTTATTCTTTCCCCATTGAATTGTCTTAGCACCACTGTCAAAATTCAGTTGACCAGCCTGGCTGTTGTGGCTCAGTGGACTGAGTGTTGACCATGCACCAAGAGGTCACTGGTTTGATTCCCTGTCAGGGCACATGCCCGGGTTGTAGGCAGCATGCAGGAGGCAGCCAATTGATATTACTCTCGCATCGATATTTCTATCTCTCCCTCTTCCTTTCTCTCTAAAATCAATAAAAACATATTTAAAAAAAATCAGTTTACCATAGATTTATGGGTGCATTTCTGGGCTCTCAATTCTATTTCATGGTCTATCTACCTACCTTACTCACCCCCCCCCCCTTTTTTTTTGTCTGCTAGGAAGCTTAGAGCCCAAAGTGACACCTTCTGGCAGGTGTCTGGGAGCCTTAGGGAAGGGATTGGTGGACTCATATCACCCCAGCTTCCCCTGTTTCATCCCTGCCCCCAAGTTTCTTTGTTGTTGTTATAAGTGCTTTATTTAAAAAGCTTTTTTTAGGTAATGAAGTATGGGACATGAATAAATACACCATCTTTCCACTTCAGATGTTTATTAATCAGTTCCAACTGAAGGCTGCCTAATTCGTACATTTTACTCCTGTCAGCCAAAATGTAAATTTTCTGCTAAATATCTTAAATGTTTCCCTATGTCATATTATTATCATCATGATATTGTTGCCTTTTTATTTACTTTTAATTGGAATTAGATAATTTCTAAGATTAGCACCTACTTGACTGCTTGTCTTCATTTCTGTCATTAATAACTTATTTTCATTTCCTGCCTGCATCGTAAATGATTATATTATGTACACTGAAAAGTGTCTCGACTGTAATTTGGTGCTGTATTCAAAGAACTGTAAATGTTTATACCCATTTATTCAATAATCCCATTTCTAAGTATCTAGCCTAAGGAATAGCACTAATGTACAGAAGTAACATTCAACCAAGATGTTCACTATACCTAATTTATAATTGTGAAAAATGGAAAATAACTGACAAGTCTTAGAACAAGGAATAGATGAGTTAGTTGCATTGTAGTCACTGGATGAAATATCTATTTTTGAATGAAGGTAATAAAGACTATTTAGCAACTTTAAAAATTAATGTGATATAATGATGGGGGAAAGCACTATGTAAACTAGATATATCAAAAAGAGTGTAAGGAAATTCACAAAGGGCTATTTTTTTTTTTCAAATAGTGGGAGGGTGCCTGGTTTTCTAGTCCTGTTGAAATATATCATCTTTTCATATCTTTTAATTTTAAAACCTAAAATTATTGAAATTTGTAATTCTCATAGGAATTCTTTTTTTTTCCTCCCCCTTTTCAGATGTGAATCTGGTTACACTGGACAGCACTGTGAAAAGACAGACTTTAGTATTCTCTATGTAGTGCCAAGCAGGCAAAAGCTTACTCATGTTCTCATTGCAGCAATTATTGGAGCTGTACAGATCGCCATTATAGTAGCTATTGTCATGTGCATAACCAGGTAGGTAATGATGACCTAAGGAATACCAACTTTGTATTAGAAGAGTGGGTAAGCTGTTAAATTAAAGGAGAACCTTGAACCTCACTCTAAATGATAGGGGCTTTAAGTCCACCAGTCTGTTAGGAAAAAAATCCTAGCATTCGTTCACTGACATTTCCATGTGGGTCTGACCTCTCCCTGTCTTGCTTCTTTAGAAGATGGACAAGAACTCATTCCCAGGGACTTGGGTCTGTCTGAGCTGCAGGTAGAGGGAGCATGAGAATATTCAGTGGCATAAAGGAATTTATGAGGCATCTTAGAACTGTGTCTTGGTTCTAAGCACTGCATTCAGGGGCAATAATGATAGTAGTGGGCATTTTAGAATGATCTGCACATACTCGGAAGAGCCATGCCAAACGTTCTTAAGCCCTGATGAACTGTAATTTGTTTTATGCCCAAAGAATATACTTTATTCATAGTAAATATAACAAGAAAGGAAGAAACCAGAGGTTACAGAAAACTGCTTTTCTTGTAATATTATTGTCTTAATGTCGTTTCATTTTCTGGAATACAGTCATGACTACTAAACTTTAAAATTCTCTAATATAACTAAAACCATTGGAGGTTATCGTAACTAAACTCCAAATTAAAGGACTATTTAGAGTGCATTGGCATGAAATGGATGTTTTCCACGCTGAGTGGAAATAACCTAAGTCAGAATTGACCTAGACCTGAGAAACATCAAAGCAAACCAAGTTCATATTGTCTCTGTGCTTCCCAGTCTCATGTCTTTTCTTCTTGCTTGCCTTTTCCATACCTCCTTTAAGGTTTGGCTCAGGACTTTCATAAACATCATCTGTATACTTTTCCCCATTATTCTGGGCAGGGGATTGGAGTGTATCAAGTACAGAGATTGGCAGGCCATAAAGGATTTATGACTCTTCTGCCCAAGGTCTGGCTTCCATCCAGACCTTCAGCATTCTCAGCCATCTGGAGCTGGAATGATAAATCTAGAAATGATAATAAAAAAAAGTGTTCTCTGAGTAACATATTTTTCATAAAATTCGGGCACTAAAGTCAGTGGACTTTATAGAACAGATGATCTGCCCTTAGGCAAGACGGCTGAGTATAAAATTGGGCAGTAGATTAAAATAGGGACATAATGATATAAAAAGTAATGACAGCAGAAAGAGAAGATAGGAAAAAAAAAAAAGTGCAACAACAGGCCTGCCTGTGGCCATTTATTATATAGGCTCAGAAGTTAAGGTGTTTGTTTGCCTATGGTCTCCCAGACTGGTAGGTGGAGGGGCCTGGACTGGATGGAGTGCTGCCTGAGTCCCCGACCATTCCTCTTTCCACTGAACAATCCAGAGGAGGGTCCATGTTGGGTCATCTGGGGATATATATTTGGCAAATGTGACTTATATATTTGGCAAATGTGACTATCGCATGGAAGCAAGGTTCCAACTTGACTGTAGCAGTTCAGGGTTTTGAACGGGAGGAATTTGGTATAAAACATTTTTTCAGAGCATTAATTTGAGTGTCATTTGCAAAATTCATTGTGTTGGAGGAGAGAAAATGTGAGGTCGGGGGCGACCATTTAGGACTTGGGGTAGTAAGTGATTTTGGAGGTGAAAGAAAGAAGTAAGGTAAAGGTAAGGGAAGATTTTGAAGCCCAGTGATAGTGCCATCTTTAAGAAGATCAAAGGATATTAGAGTCAGTGGGAAGCAACTCTTGAGTTCAACCCCTTCATTCTAGAGAAATGAGAAAACTACAGCCCTGGGATGAGAAGTACCTTGCCCAAGATCATTGAGATAGTGAAGTCCTTGTACAGATCCTAATCCAGACTATTATCCAGCTCTGTGCTCCTGTTCTCAGTGTGCTGTGATCCTCAGCTACTATATTAAATTATCCAGCGGGTAGTTTTCAAGTTATACCCTCCATTTGATACCCCAGACCCTTTGCTGCCTTCACAGACACTGAGACATCGCAGTATATTTTTAACTGTGTTACTGCTGTATCTTTACCGCCCATGGTCTTCGTAACCCAAGGGTCATGTCATTGAATATAGCATAGATCTGTCCTTGAGGCCTGTCTTTTTATTGTGGTATTTTCTCTCCTTGAATGTCTTGCTCTTTTGGATTTAGAATATTATAGTTATAATTACTTGGACTTGTCTCCTTTGAATTTTTAAGGCCTGCCTCTCCCACGCAGTCCATTACGGGACAGCTGTTCACTTTTCCCAGGGTGGCTGTTACATGCGAGGAATCTTCCTCTAATAGGGTGTTCCCACTGACCCACTTATCAAGACTGCATGAGTAACATTTTTTTCTTTTCTGCTTGGAATCATTTTTCTTGTTTTTGGACTCGTAGAAGGACAGGTTGGCAGGGTCCTTGGACATCACCCTTGACAAACCTCCTAATTTATAGATGAAAAAACCGTGGCCTTAGGAAGTTAGAACTTTTCCAAGGTCGTGGTGAATTAGTGACAGTTACAAGAGGGGTTGCTTGCTTCTTAACTAATGTCCCCATTTATGAAATAGAGATGATTCCAGCACTATCTCATAGTGTTTTTTTGAGGATTAGTGAGGTACAATTTGTGAAAAACCACATATAAAATGGAAGTGTTACCACCAAGGCTTTTGAATCAAGGCAAAGCAGTGCTCTTTGAAATTGACTAAAAACATGGAAATTTAGGAGCTCTCCTTATTACAAGACTTTCCATTAGATTATAAATTTCTTTCTTTTAATGTGAAAAACATTGATGGGTTGCCTCCGTATGTACCCTGACCGGGAATTGAACCTGTAGCCTTTTGGTGTCGGGGAATGACGTTCCAACCAACTGAGCCACGGGCCAGGGCTAGATTATGAATTTCTTGCTGACAGATTTTAGAGGTTAGTCCAACTCTTAAAATTTTACATATAGGAAAAAAAGGTTGCACAGCTAGTTTTTAGCAGAGCCCAAGCTCAGCATTACCAGCATCCATCCCAGTCCCTTTAATCCGCATTGCACAGCACAGTACTTTTTGTACACATGATAAGAGCTCATATGTTTTCATCCTATGGACAGGCACAAACACAGTTACAACACAGTGAGATTTACACCACTGTGGAGAACATGTATGGCAAAATGAGAGCGGAGTCCAGGAATATCCCTTATCCCCAGCACGACTGTTCTTTATTGGGTTCTGTGGTTTGCCCAAGCAGGGTGTGGAACGACTTCGAGTCATTGCCTAAAATCTCTAGGCATTTCCTATGTGTTCCTGTCAGAGGTTAAGTAAGCATACTTCTTCCTGATTTCTCTGTTCATCTAAGCTATTCTTATCATCTTGGGGGTGTCAGTGTTCAGGGAAAGTATGTAGGCCAGGATCCTTTCTACTGTCCCAGGTTTACATGTTATTAGTCACTGTAGCTGGGGGTTTGCCGGGCGAGAGGAAGGGTGAGGATTGCTCTTGGGGATGCAAGTGAGCAGTAGAGACCTTGGAAGTGAATTTTGTTTGTGTCTGTACCGGCATCATGTACCATCTTCCATTTTTGTCAGGAAGATAGTCGTCTGACACATTGGTCCTTACCTTGTCTTGCATCAAATAGTGTCCTGTTTCCCTTCTATCCCTTCCATATGATGGCATGCAATACAGTTTTATGTGCATTACTTTGGAAACATTTGAAATATCCTAAACAAAATGACATTTTTCTTTCTTTCTTTTTTAACTCAACAGAAAATGCCCTAAAAACAACAGAGGACGACGACAGAAGCAAAACCTAGGTCATTTTACTTCAGATACGTCATCCAGGATGGTTTAAGATGATGACTTTTATATGTACACTGACCATGTGATGTACATTTATTATGTCTTTTTTTAAAGAATGGAAATATTTATTTCAGAGGCCTTATTTTTGGACATTTTTTAGTGTAGTACAGTTGGCTCGTACTTAGAATATTCAGCTACAACAGTTTTGGACTGTTTAGTAGTGTTTGTTTTATGTTTTTAAATACAAAAATTGATTTCATAAATTTGTACCACATGGTAATTCTAAGACTTGTTCTTTACCCATGGAATGTAATATTTTTGCAAAGGTGGACCACTTCACAAATGGTTGTAAAGTCATACCCACTTCTTCCTGACCACAGCAAATGGCTAAGCATGAACTAAAGGTAAAGATGTTTACAGATTACTTTTCTTACAAAAAAAAGTTTTAGAAGACACTGTGTTTAAATAGACATTTAAATGTTTTGAGATTTAGTAACTGATTTTTTTAGACACTGCCTATCGCATGAACTGTAAAGATGTGTGTGTTAGGTGTAAAATATTTATGAGATGTATGGACTGGAATTTGATTAATTCCTCTCTTTGAAAAAGTAATTCTGATAATTCAAAAAAGTATCTGGTAGCAATGATGGAACAGATCACTGGAAAGTAGATTTAGATATTGTGAAAATAGTCTGTTTAACAAACAGATTGGAATAAAGCCTACTCTCTCAGTTAAACTACTTTAATACACATTAATTTTTAAAGAAAATATTTGTTTTAACATAAAGAAATTGTATCCGTGTTTGTGAATAAAATGCAAAAATAATTGGTGCTCTTAAAGTGAGCTTAAAAATCACCTAAGACCTCTATCCAAATTTGTCCTGTAGTAATAGCTATATTAATAGATTGTTGGTGTTTCAAGATCTGAAGTGTGAGTAGAATGTATTCAGCTGTTTAATGTGTAGTTTAGATACTCAGAAGTATGCATGTAGAACTTAAGAATATGTTCAAAATTGAATATTAATTTTAATATTTGATTTGGAAAAGCATGTTATAATATAATGTTTTCACTATATGGCCTTTGCTTTGGTGTGTTTATTTATTACATTCTTTGATATTGCTATGTCGGTGCAATTAACATGTGAAATTAATAGAAAAAGTAAATTTCAGCTCAGAATTCTTCTTTGCTTTTACAAATGCTACTGGAAATTAGTTAAAGGCAAAAAATCCTCACCTGACTAATTCAGAGTTTGCTTTTTTGGTCATTTGGCTTCTGGGCTTAATATAAGCGACATGGTGGCTTCAGTGAACTGTTTTGAGAAAAGCTTCCTCTCCTCTCCACACAGTCTTATTTGAGTCCCTTCGTCAGTCAGTAAGCATGTTTGGAACAGTCCCCAGTGCTTTGCAAGGGCTCATATTGCAGAACAGTCACGTATGGGTATTTGTAGTTATAAATACTTGACCAGTCTCCAGGGGTGGGGCTTCCAACCCTTTAAACAACCCCGCTGCCTGTTATGAAGCTAACTGTTTGCTCTAAGAGCCAGCATTGATTGTGGGAGGCCATCTTTAGCTGAGAAATAAACAAAATGGAACATAATGGGTCTGCTTCCAATGCTGGTAAGACCCACCAGAACCGCCTGTCAGGTGTGACAGAAGATGAAGACCAAGATGCCGCTCTCACCATTGTGACCGTGCTGGACAAGGTGGCCACCATCGTGGACAGAGTGCAGGCCAGCCAGAAGAGAATAGAAGAGAGGCACAGGGACATGGGAAACGCTGTCAAATCTGTCCAGATTGACCTGCTGAAGCTTTCCCAGTCCCACAGCAACACGGGCCATGTCATTAACAAGTTGTTTGAGAAAACCCGAAAAGTCAGCGCTCACATCAAAGACGTGAAGGCCCGGGTGGAGAAGCAACAGGTTCACGTGAGGAAAGTTGAAACCAAGCAAGAGGAAATAATGAAGAAAAACAAATTCCGCGTGGTAATATTCCAGGTAAGCTTGCACTTGGGTTTACCTTGATAACTACTGCAATCTCTCCTTGAACTGCCAGCAAGTCCTATCAGAACTTTCAGTGTCACCTCTTAACTATTGTATATATTCACATAGTGGAATTCCATATCAGCCGGTGTCTCAGGATCATACCATTTCTAAGTTAGCCAACCTACTATCAGATCAGTATTTTAAGCCTCATAGCCATTTCGTGTAATATGAACTATGGGCCATAGCTGGGGCTATTTCTTGCCTTTGAAACTTAATATTGGTCAGGCTCTTTCAGCATATTAGCCATAGTAGTGTGATGCCTTCTCATAGACTTTAGAATGTTAGAACTGGAAGACACCTAAGAAACCTCTGGTATAAAACACCTCTGTGTAATATAAAGAAAGAAACCTAGGACCAGGAGCCTCACAATGTGGTTTTTTAAAAAAATTATTATTATGGAGAGCCAGGAAAGCCCTAAACAGTAAAATGTACGCTCTTCAGAATATAATCTATTGGAATTTTTACGTGAGAGTCACAGTAATTAGAAACTGTATTTTATAATGAGTCAGGCAATTGTTTGTATTTTTCTTATTATTATAGTTACATAAATGTAGGAGTCACATAAGTGATTCCTTATATTTAATTACAGAGTCTTTTTACTTAACTGATTTAATATAATAGTTTTTGTGTGGCATTGTATATTGGGCTAAGTGCCTATATTACTGTACAGTTGAACTCATTTTTTTTAAAAAACATAGGACCATATTCATGGCAAATGCATAATACCTATAATATATTTTAAAATTCTTACAAATCAAAGGGAAAAAGTTGAATTCCCCTCCCATGGTAGAAAAACGGGAAAATTATTATCAGGCAGTTCACAAAAGACAGAAATAAAGGAGCAAAATTCCACCTTCACCTACTTAAATATTTGCAGTTGCTAAAATATAACATACTCAGAGTTTAAGGGTGGGAAAAAAAACAAGCACTACAGTATTCTGCTAGTAGGAGTATTAATTGCTACAGTAGCTCTGGAGGGCGGTTTTGTTAGTAGGTATTAAGAACTTTAAAAATTCACAAACCTTTTGGCCTAAAAATTAATGTCAAATATTTTGTTCTAAGCGTAAAATCAGTAATATATGCAGGGATGTTCATTGGTGCATATATATACATTGTTACCACACTGTATTTTTAAAATTGATGCATGCTCGTATACTTAGGGGGAAAAACCTAGAAGAATAAAAATAAAATGAAATAGGAACACAGTTGGATTATGTAGGCAGATGATTGTAAGATACTAGGGATGTAGGCAATAGCCCCCCACAGCATTCTCTATACATTAGTCAATTCTGCAGGGCCCTCTGTTGACTGATAAAGTTACACAGTGGTTTTGTGCATTTTTTTTTTTTTTTAATTTATCTTTATTGTTGAAGATATTACAGATGTCCCTCTTTCCCCCCCATTAACCCCTCCCATCCCCCACTCACTCCTCCCCCCAGGCCCTCACCACACTATTGTCTGTGTCCATGGGTTACGCACATATGCATACAAATTCTCTGGTTAATCTCACCCACCCACCCACCCACTCACGCCTTACCTCTGAGATTCCTCAGTCTGTTCCATGCTTCTGTGTCTCTGTATCTATTCTGTTCATGAGTCTATTTTGTTCATTAGATTCCACATATGAGTGAGATCATGTGATACTTGTCTTTCTCTGCCTGGCTTATTTCACTTAGCATAATATTCTCCAGGTCATTCTATACTGTCCCAGAGGGTATGAGCTCCTTCTTTATAGCTGCGTAGTATTAAGAGCCTATTGGTTGTTTAGGAAGAAGTATGGGAAGCAGGGAGAAGTGTTGCTTGTTTCAAAGGTAGAAGGTTGGACTCCGCCACTTCCCTTTCCTTCCAGACCCCTGGAAGTTCTCCAGACTTAAAAATTTGAAAAAACCCAGTCACCTGAGTCTCAGAGGCCAGTTCCAGTGTTAGTGTATGTCATGGAGATCTGGATTTGGCACTGGAGAATGCGGTATCCGTTCTTCAATTCACTCTCCAAGGGCGTTGGCCGTAATGGGCACAAGTCACCTTGTGCTTACATGGGGCTGGCCAACAAACATTCTTAGTATGCAGCGTCCCTCCTGAGAACGGTTGTGCCAAGAATGACCAGGTACCAATCAAGATTTACAGAGGCTACAGCAAAGAAGTTTCCGAGAAGTTCTAATTCACTCTTGTTTGTCTGTTGATATAATTAAAAAAAAAAAAAAAAGTTGTGATGTTTCTGTAGTCACCCACTTATTCCCTAAAATGTGCTATTTTTTCTCTTTGAGCCCCTATAGTTACTTGAAAGAACAGAAGATAGTATGAAAAAGCAGCTGAGAGGCACTAGTTAGGTCAGATCTCTTTCCTTGTGAGATGGAGTGCTGTGAAGATTCTGTGAAATTAAGTTTTTGGGGTAAGCAAGCAGCAGCTTGTCAGTAAGCAGTCAATTATAACGGGAGAGCTTGTAGAGAAGATGAAGGCAAATCACAGTGGACATAGAACTCGGATTTGGTGAATCAAAGATATTAGAACACTACACAATATTCACATGATTATTCTTAAAGTCATTCTTATAATTCATTCTCATAGTTAATATGGACATTGAGAATGCCCCTTCTACTAAAATTAACTTGAAGCTGAGTAATTCAGCTATAGGATATGTACATTTCTGTTTGGATCCTTCCTCTAAAAGATTTCCCAGGATATATCTTTTGATGGCAATCTTTATTGGTTTTTTCTCTCTCACAGTTGTGTATGCTGAGCTGTCACCTAATCCTGGACATTGGCATTAAAAAATTATTATTTCTCATACAGTTATCATTTCTCTCTGAACCTGCTTACACTTTGATGACCTTCTCATCATACAAGCTGGAGTCTTAGCATATCTTCTAACAATTTTGCTTACTAAACACATGCCTGTGGTTACCAAGTGAGATATTTGCCATTCCTTAATGATAATTCCCAGACCTCTATATATTCCAAATTCCTCTGCCTATATTACTATGATATTCAGTTATGACCCAAAGTATTTATTTTGTTATAAAAATCATCTTTTTTACCTGGAATTTTACATAAAAAGATATATAATAATTGTATTTGGAAATCAACTATAATTCAATCCCATAATCTTCAATTATTACTACAGTGTAGTCACCACTGACTCATGGTATCTCTCACTCACAGGCGTTACAACAAATAGATCCATATAACAGTACTTTCCCTGACTCTACCTCTGTTTTATTTTAAGTCTGCTTTTGTGTAATTTGTTGAGCAGGTGAAGGAGGGTATGTGATTCCCGAGTTAAGCTGTATCTGCTTTCACAGCAGGATTGTGATGGGTTTTCCCCCTACCAAGCAGTAATTATTTTTTGGTCCCTTCCTTTTCTAATTATACCTTCCCGAGCCGCACCCACCCACGCAGTGCTGCTGAAGCTACTCCCTGCAGCAGGTGTCAGGAAAGGAGAGGAATAATTTTGCTGCTTCTGATTTATCAGAGAGCTCTGTGACGCCCACCCTACCTCTTTATTTACTTTACTTTTTTTAAAGCTCCTAGACTCTCTAATCTTGTAGCCAAAGAATTTAATATTTAATAAGTATCTAAATAAATAAGGCTCCAGGAATCCTTCTTGACCATAGACTAATAGGTTTTGGAATACACATAAATGTGTTTCTTACATTTTCTTCTGAACAGGTTTAATCTGGCTATAAAATAGGAGCAGTTTGCTTTAGGAATTTTACCTAAGGGGGTCAGTTAAAAGTCTCGTGATCTTCAAAGTTTTGATTGTTCAGTTTTAGAAATAACCCCTAAATAGTGAGTTGGGTTCCTTTTAGCAGCTGGGTTTCTGGGCTGATTCTTAAGGTCACCAGTGTCCTTGTTCCCAAGTCCAGTTCTCAATCTCCTTTTGACACATTTGATAGTTGATTCCCTCTCCCTCCCAAAAAACTTCTTTTCCCTTAGCTGCTGGGGGGTGCTACTTACTCTCTCTTGGATGTCTTCCTGACTCACTGGCTGATATTTCTCCATTTGATTTTCTCATCTCTTCTTATCTACAAGTTCAAAATTCATTTATATCCTATAACACCCAAATCTAGAAATTTCTAAATTTTTTTATAACTTATTTGGAGCAAGACCTTACTTGACTCAAACTCATTTGATGGCAAAACCTGACCTGAAATAGTATGAGGCTGTTTATAGTTTTTAGCCCACCTTAGAGTGAATATTCATATTTTTTGCCACCAAAATGTTTCTTCCCAATGTCTCACTGGGAATGTTACATAATATATTATTTTCCCCAAATCTGAAATGTTCTGAATTCTGAAACATACCTTGATCCCAAGGAGTTTGAATAACAGTGTAGACTCATTCACTCAATGTCTTGGTGATCTCTTTAGTCTCATGATTTCTAATTTAATCTTTATGTTAATGACTCTTGAATGTTTATCTGTAGTCCAGACCTCCCTTCTGAACTCCAGACTTACACACTCAGCTGCCTACTTGGCATCTCTACTTGGATTTCCAGGGGGCAGCTCAGAGTCATCACATATAGATCCCATCCTTCTCATCCAGTCTCTTCCCCCTGCCATCTTTATCATCTCCTTTAATGACAGATCTGTCCTTCAGTTGGTTAGACCATGCACTTGAGAATTGTCATTGACACTCTCTAACACTCCACATCCAAATCTAGCAGCAAATCCTGTTGGCTCTTACCTTCAAAGTAGATCAGGAATCAGACCACTTCTCACCACCACCTCTGCCAACTCCTTGGTCCATCTCTCACCTGACTTATCTCAGTGGTCTCAAACAGTTCTCCCAGATTCTTATCTTGCCCCTATAGCCTGTTTTCAACAGAGTGGTCCTTTTACAAACATGGGTCAAATCATGTCACTACTCTCCTCAAAACTCTTAAAAGGCTTCCTCTCACGCTCAGCGTAAAGAGCCACTGCCCTTGCTATTGGATACGGAGCCCTACGTGACCAGGCCCTCCTGCTTCCTCCCTCGCCCTCTCTCCTCCTCCTCTTGCCCCTAGACCACTCTGCTCCGGCCACTCTGCCCACCTTGCTATTTCTCCTTCCCTCCCAGATGCAGCATTTGCTTGCAGGTCTAGGCTGATGTCACCTTATTAGTGAGACCTTTCTGAGCATCCTCTTCAGTCACTTCCCTGCTTTATTTTTCACCTCTTAGCATTTACCACCATCCAACATACTTTATATTCAGCTTGCCTATTTCTCTCTCTCGCAAACTGTAAGCTCCTCTACTCTGTTTCTTCACAGGAGGTGGTTCTCAGTTCCTAGGACATTGACTGTGTATGGTCAGTGCTTAGTTACTATTTGTTGGATGAAGACATAGCCTCTTATTTGACCTGCCAGTCATACTGGGCATAAAACATAAGACACATCTTTGTTTTCATGAACTTATCAAGTGAAAGCCTCGGAGACATTTATAAATAAGTAGAGTTCCAATTCAATTCAAACTGTGGTAGATGCTGTAAATAGAGATATGCACGTGTCATTTTGACGTAAGTTGGAGACACCATTAGCCTCTTGGGGAAGTTAGGGATATTTGAGTCCATTCTTGAAGAGAGAGATTTTTTACAAAGCTGAACAGAGGTGAAGGGGCATTTAAGGTAGCGAGAACCTTAAGGTACACAATGTTTTCATTTATGTTTGGGGAACTGAGAGTGGCTGTGTGCTGCTGGACTGGAGGTGTGAGGAAGTGGCTTGGCTCAAACTGAAGGGCCTTCTCATCGTACTGAAGAGTTTGAATGCTATCCTTTGAGTATTGATGAGCTCCCAGAAGTTTTAAAGTAGAGAAAGGATATGATCGGAGCTATGCTTTAGGAATATTTCTCAGGAAACGCTTAGGTGATGTTTTCGAGGTAGAAGTATTATACAGATTCAGGCCTCAGGTGAAAAAAACTTGAATTAAGACCTTGGTAGAGGCAAGGGGGAAAGAGATGGGAACAGAGGAGTTATTAAACAGTGGTATTGACAGTACTTGGATATGGGATGAGTGAATAAGCACTGTTATTGAGCAGTTGGATATGGGATAAGAAGGAGGGGAAATATTTGGGACGATGCTTCTGAGATTTCTAGCTGGGTGGCACCAGGATGGGTATTGGTGCTGAGAGGTCCAGGAAGGGAAATAGCTATGGAGAGACGATGGGTAGGCCTTGAGTTAAGTTTGAGATACTCGTGCTACATCTAGGTGGAGAAGTCTGTCATTTGAAAATGTGTCTTCATCTTAGGAGAAGGGAAAGGAGGTAAAGAGAAAATATTTTGAATTTGCTTACAATTCACAATTCTGAAGGCAGAGGTATGGGTAAGGTTGCTCAGGGTGAGCTTGGGGGGTGAAGAAGAAATAAAATGAAGAAGAGAGAAGAGAGAAACCCGGAGAGTTACCATTTATGGAGTGGGCATAGGATAAACCGCCCATGGAGGAGATTTAAAGGCATTGCAGAAGGCGAAGGAGCTGGTCTCTAACACGCTTGCTTTCTCTCTCCCCCAGGAGGACATTCGGTGTCCCACATCCCTGTCTGTCGTCAAAGACAAAAACCTAAGTGAGACTCAAGAGGAAGATGATGAAGATGTCTTCGATCCCCCAATAGATCTGTCTTCGGATGAGGAATATTACGTTGAAGAAAGCAGATCCACCAGGCTCAGGAAGTCAGGCAAGGAGCACATCGATAATATCAAAAAGGCGTTTTCCAAAGAAAACATGCAGAAGACACGGCAGAATTTCGACAAGGGAGTCAACAGAATTAGAACCAGAATAGTGACCCCAGAGAGGAGAGAGAGGCTCAGGCAGTCGGGGGAGAGGCTCAGGCAGTCGGGGGAGAGGCTGAAGCAGTCCGGGGAGAGATTTAAGAAATCTATTTCCAACGCAGCTCCCTCGAAGGAAGCTTTTAATTTGCATAGCCTTCGGAAAGCGAAAGGCCGACCGGTGGCCCAGGGTCCAGGAGAGGTCCGGGAGATGGGTGTGGACATCATCGCCGGGAGCCAGTCGCTGGGCCCCATCAATGAGCTCTACAGCGACGAGCTCAGTGGAACAGACCAGGAGGAGGCCAGGGTGGTGTATCCTCGCTGTGAAGAGGGGGACAACCCTGCCCCTGAGCCTTTAAAAGTTACTTTTAAACCCCAGGTGAAAGATGATGACGAATCTCTTTTGGTAGATTTAAAGCAGTCTTCGTAGAGAGGAACTAAGTATATTTTAAGTCTAAATCACCTTAATCATGCAGTTCCAGTTTAAGTAGTATAGTCACTTAATATTTATTGGCCATTTAGGGAACAATAAATGATATGATTTTTATTTCTTATGTTTAAAATCTTAAAGGTAATACAAATATTACATATATACATTTCCTAGTAAGTTCCCTGGGGATTCTTTCTTTCTCCCCCTGGCTTATAAGATTCTAGCAGCGTCCTGTCGTGTCACTCTCACTGCAGCTGTGGATTCTTAAGTTCCTTTCTGTTGCCCACCAGAAAAATAGCTTCCTAGAGAGGGTCAGTTAGGTGTTTAGTAGTTTAAAACACCTAAGTGAAGGGCAGATATGTGGCCATCATTTGCATTTGCAAGTGTACCCTCAGTATTGGTCTAGATTTAATATGGCTGATCTCCAAGGGGATTATATCATCCATATGTTCAAGTCAACAGACTTGTTAGTAAGTTAGCAATCACACGTCTTTTTGATGCTTTTGCATAAAGAAAGGAGGTTCTGGACTTGAGCATTTGGTTCTGGCGTCACAGCTGTACTTACAGTGAGCACTTGGCACATCGCCTGCTCACAAGCTCGTCAGTAAATTGGAGGAGGCTGGCCTGTCCTGCATCTCAGAGAGAACTGTCGTGAAGATCACAGGAAACGGTGTACATTCTGGGGGAACAAGAAACATATCCAGAGGAAACGAGCCCTGCTGATTTTGTAGACAGAATCCAATTAATTACACCTGACAAAGCCCTGAGCACCAAGCTGTGAGGACCTAGGTTGGACGGACACTGAAGTTGGTCTTCAGAAGCCTTTTCACAGAGTCGGGAATGAAAGATAAATGTTTGGGTGACATTTTTTTGTCAAAGACTAAAATGAAACCTTGGGTTTGAGTTGGATCTTAAAAGTATTCACAGGGGTTCATCGTAGCTGCTCTGGGAGGGAGCCAGACTCCACACTTAGCTTTAGACATAGCCAATCTGGAAGCAGATATTATTGCTAAAGAAAGACAGGAATGGTCTTACTGGTTCTGCACTGCTGGTAATGTTTAAATCTTCTGGTTTTGTAATAGGGGGGAGAGGGTGGAATTGTTGAATTTGAAGAGTTTGGGCAACAATCAGCTTTCAGATCAGTTCTGGATGCCCAGGTAGTAATTGTAATAAATGTACACACACAGGGACATGTGTGCACACCACAGACACCCAACAAACCAACTAGGATTTTTGACTCAGTTACCCAGGTGTTTGGGTTTGGGAGTTTGATTCAGCATCATTACTCTGCATGAACACATGAAATCATAAATTGTTCATCTTTTTCTATTGATAACTAACATGTATACAACACTGAACAATCTTCGAGTAATTTAAAAAAGTGTTATCATTCAAAAAGAGCTTGGATGCCTAATCACATACTTCCTTAAAGCCATAATAAATTTGAATTTAAAAAAGACATGGTTACAAAGTTTGATGTCAGTGTCCTATTTGTAAATATCGTTACTAGTAATGAATGCAAACAGCATGGTGTGAATTTGATATAACAACTCTTCTTATTTATTGAGTACCTCCTATAAACCTGGTACAGTCAAGGCTCTGGGAATAGAAGAATTAGCAAGACAAAGTCCCTGCTCTCAGAGAGCTAGCATTCCAGAGAGAGACTAACAGTAAGCGAACATATCAGGTGGTGGTAAGTGTTATGAAGGAGGGTTAGGGGATTGGGCTGGATGGGTGGGTGGTGCAGGCTGGGTGCTATCTTAGAAAGGGTGTCCAGGAAGGCCTCTCTGAGAAGGTAGCCACAATATCCTGAATTTAATGAGTCAACCATGCAGGTGTTTCTGGGGGAAAAATTTCTGTACGATCAGGGGACAGTGGCTGAAGGGGGTGAGGGTGGAAGAGTAGGAGGAGGGGCGTGTTACACGCTGTGGCCAAGACCTTGGTTTTTACTCTGAATGAGGACACTTTGGAGCTTGTTGAGCAAGTGACATGATCTAATCTATTGGTCTGATTATTTATACTCCTTGAAAAGTCAAACTACAGTGTTCACACAAAAAGCTAACTACAATTCCTGTCTTAGTTCCCACTGCAAAGGAAATCACTCCGACTCCGAATGTTTGCTCCTTAATGGCTTACTCCTGGGCCCAGGAAAACCCGTTGCGGCTCATGGCTGACATCTAGCGGATATTTTCCTAATTGTTTATAAACCTGCAGTTTGAACCGTACCAGCTCTTAAGAAGAGAGGGTGAACTTGAACATCACAGACAGGATGACAGAACAGTAACTGTTACTGGAATAGTATAGTGGATCTGCCTCCTTGCTTTTCTTTGACTCATATTGAAGTAAATTTGCATTTTTCTAGGATATATCCATTAGAACTGGCGAGGTTAGCTGCCAGAAGATTGAGCCATCAAAATGATGGGCTGGTAAGGGGAGGTTACGTCAGGACCCGGTGAGCTCAACCAGTAGCAAGTTCTTTGACTTTAGGGGTGGCCCTCAAAAGACAGCCTGTGGTCTGCTGTGTGGTGTCTGAGGGTGCATGGTGGGAGGAAGCTCAAGGCAGCGTGGATGTACTCAAACGCGGGAGAGGCTGGGCGCTTCCCCAAACCTGGGTGGCGTGTGACAGTGTAGCAGTCAAGAGCTGTAGCTTTACAGTTGGACCCCTGGCTCCGTGCCTCATTCGGCCATTTACTGACTGTGAGAACTTGGGCAAGTTGCACTCTCTGTTTCTCAGTTTCTAAATTAGTACCTACTTTGTAAAAATGTTTTATTAGGTCAGGTAATGGATGCAAAGCACTCAAGCTAGCATTTAGTCAGTAACAGGTACTGTTGTTCAGAGAAACCTCAAGTAGCCATTAGAGGCAGAGAAACAGGCTATTGTAGTAATAATAGAATCTGCATTAAAAACTTTTTTTTGCCCCCAGCATTTAACATTCACAGAGTTTAGTTTTTAACCATTTTGTATATCTCTATGATCCATTTAATGTGCATAGATTGGGGATAGTTGAATATTCTGTGTAACTAAGGTATATAATTTATACTCTATAGAGATTAAAATGGTTTAGTGGCTTTCATTACTTTTAGGGGAAAAGCCTCAAATATTTAGCTCTGCAGGATCTGGCTCCTGACTGCCTCATCAGTCATTGGTCTTCCCTCTTGGTTTCTGCATTCCAGACACTGGCCTTCTGCAGGTCCTCCAATCCATTGTCCCACCTGTCTCAGGACTTTTGCACAGGCTGTTCCCTTAGCCTGCCCACACCTCTCCCACCCCACCCCAACAACCAAGCACCTGCTTGTAACACCCATTCATTCATCTTTCAGATTCCGGCTCAAATGACACTTCCTCAGGGAAGCTTTCCCCACCTCCACCCCACTCCCCGCTGGGCAAGCCTCCCTGGTTACATGATCTCGTAGCTTTCGGCACTTTTAATTTTTCTTCAGAACACTTATTACAGTTTGAAAGTGTATGTTTCGATGATTATTTGTCTGATTGACCCATTGTTCTGACCCTACCACAGTGCCTGGTGCATTTAGACTTTCAGGTATTTTTTTTAAAAAATATGTTTTTATTGATTTCAGAGAGAGGAAGGAAGAGAGAGAGAGGGAAACATCAGTGATGAGAGAGTCATTGATCGGCTGCCTCCTGCACGCCTCCTAGCGGTGGTCAAGCCCGCAACCCCGGCATGTGTCCTGATGGGGATTTGATCTGGATCATAGTCGATGCTCATCTGCTGAGCCACATTGGCCGGGCAAAACTTCCAGGTATTTTCTGAACAGTAATGAGAGTAATCTGAAGAGAGATGGGTCTTATTTGAAATTTAAAATGCAGACATAGGGAAGACACTTAGTGACTGACTCTGAGTGGGAAGGGTAAGGTGGGTTCCACGGTGTGATGTCCAGGGTCCCTCTTGCAGACTAGGCACTCGTCCCTCCAGGTGCTGGGAGTTTTGGATGCCCCTCAGCCTGGTCCTGCTACAGGAACTGCCCTCAGCAAAGAGATCTACCTCACCCAAGGACATGTCCCCTCCTGAGAAGAGCCCACCTGTAGGGTCCAGTTGATGGGAGAATATGGGTCCTGCCCCTTGCCTCAGCCTGGGGCAATTCTGAAGGGCCATCCCAGTTCCAGATTGTCATAGGATTGGGTGGGGCCACTCTTGTAACTGAATCAACAGTACACCTACCCCCTGCTGCCATCCTTCCTCCCTCAGCCCTCGAAGGTGCTGTTCCTGAGAGAACCCACCCTCCATACGGGCCTCAGGGTCTCTCTTCTAGGGCCTGAGGGGGAGGGAGAAGTCTAAGGGAGCTCCTCAATTTCTGGCTTCCCCCAGAGGTAAAGAGGCCTGATCAGAGGGGCTGGAGCTGCCCTGTTAGATGCAGAAGTTGAGGGGTGTTGTCAGGGACTTCCTGAGGGAGAGGCAGGGAGGGAGGGAGCTCTGCAGAGGCTCCACAAGAAAAGGAGCGGCCCTGAAACCTGCCGCACCTGGAAGGCACTACTGTCCTCCAGGTTTCCTAGCTAGGAGCCAGAGAGTAATCCCCCGTGACCCCTGCGCCACGAGCCCCACGAGTGTTCTGCGGAGGCCCCTTCACTAAGCCTGAAGTCGGAGGCAGGCCTCTTACACCCACCACCTCTGGTCCGAGGACCAGCAGGGCTCTCGGAAGGAATCTTCCACCCCACTCCCTTCCCCTCTCTACTCTGACCCTTTCGTACCTTCAAATGGGCAGGACAGTGGTTGATTCAAGATGTTTTTAGCCAAGTTCTTTGCAAATCCACCAGGGGGGTCTGTTTCATTACTCCTTTTGATGGGGTGAACAAAAATAGGTTTACAGTTGTGAGTATTTGAAACACAGAATTTATTCTTGTATTATTATTTATTAATTATTGTATTATTTTTTATTATCATTATTAACCGACTTTTGCCCACCCCTGTATTGATTCATGCCTCCCAAACAGGAAGAATTTAGGTTTGAAGCTTCATCTTTATAAAAAATCAACCTGTAAAAAGCAAGCAAAACTTTTATGGAATGAAAGCTTCCTCTACTTGACTTCAGAAACCAGGGCTGCCTCTCCATTCAGACCCGTTCAGATCCTGATTCCACTGAGCAAGCAGAGCTAAATTCTAGGCCCTTCTTTCTCAGTGCACTTCCCGCGGATGCCAGTATACTGAGAGAGCTGGACTCAAAGGAGGAAACTGTGTTCTTTCTCCACTGACTCTGTCAGGCTTATCCTATGACTTTAGTCACTCTCAGATAATAAGTCCTTGTGTTACTTTCAGGCCCAAGAGTGGTCTTCTTTGAGTAGTTGAAATTCCAGTCCAGTGCCACAATGATGTAACAGCTTTCTCTCATCTATTTGAAAGTTTCTCAGCACGACTTCATTGATTAAAAAAAAAAATCAAACCACATAGAAGGGTTTATAAAATAGTGGTCACCTGCCACACTCATCTCCCCACCCTCAATCAGAGGGAGTCATAATAAACTCTTGTTTGGTTTTTTATTTTGAAAAGTTTTTTAAAAATATCTTTGATTTTAGAGAGAAAGGAAGGAAGAGGGAGAGGGAGAGAGACACTGATGTGAGAGAAACATCAATTGGTTGCCTCCCACACAGACCCCAACCGGGGATTGAATTTGCAACCTGGGTATATGCCCTGGCAGGGAATTAAACCAACAACCTTTCAGTGCACGGGGTGACATTTACCGAGCTGAGCCACACTGGCCAGGGCAACTCTTGTTTAGTTTTGTATTGAGGTGGTAAGTTTTCGTTGTGGACAAATTAACTTCGACCCTGCCTTCTCAGTTGGTACTCAAGTTCTACCACCTGGTGATGTCAATATTTTAAAGAAATGCAGGTGTTTCTTTGCCCCCCTCACCTGGTCCTTGCTCCCCTGATGATCTTGAGACAGCAGGTAGGTAAGGCCTGTATGAAGCACCAGAAGTCCAAGTTTGCTGGATGCTTTTTTTTAAAAGGCCACTCATTTAAAAACTTTCAAAAAACAGGAGTGATGGTTTGTCACAGTGACACTCACTTTTCTCTAGTGACTTTGTAGACCTGCTGGGCAAGTCTGTCTCATGGGAGCAATACTCCTGTGCCTTTTGTATACAAAGAATCGACTCAGGACAGCTGGTGCTACCTCTCTCTCGTCTTAGGACCCACGACAGCTGACCCTCTTTGCTCTCTCAGCCATGTCTTCCAGGGAAGCTCTTCAAGTGCAGTGACCCTAGGGACAGAAACCCCACTATTGGGTGTCTTTCCCATAGCCCACAGGGAACTTGCTAGTGTATGCGCAGCGTCTTATAGGTTATTACCACTCCCTCCTCTCTCTCCTGGGCTACGTAAGTGCCCCTAACTGGTCTGTTTTCACTCACCCTCCCTCCTCTTCTAGAAGGCTCTCCACATGGAGGCTAATGCGTGCTGTTTATCAATCTACGGCCTCAGCCTCAAGTACCTGGTGCGTTGCTGGGTCCTTCAAATGCTTCCTTTGCAGCCTGCACGATGCTAAACGTTGTCAGTAGAGGGCCCTGGAGAGACACTGGAGAAGGGGCGTTTTTCCCTGGCCTGGCGCGTCGCTCCCTACAGGCTGCTCCTGTGCGCGGCTTTCCCAGCACCGGTGCCTGAGCCCAGCTCCTGAGGTGCACCGTGGGCGGCCGCACCCAGCAGCCAGAAGCTTCTCGTGGCATCCCTCGTGGGTGGTCTCATAGCAGAGTGACTCTAGAGTTAGCTCCCTTTGAATGGCTTCCCGTGGCACCCTGCAGGAGGGGTGTTCAGCGAGGTCCACCAAGGTAACTTCTCTGCCACGCCGGGAGCCACACGGTTCCCTCTGCAAGGTCTGGGTCTCAGCCCCGGGAGTGGGAGGCTCTCCCCTGGGGAGTAGTTGCTCCTTGTATTCGAGATGCTTCTATAGGGAGTACAAAAGTGGGCTTACAGTTGTTTGTATGGAAAATAATACAGTAATTAATAATAATTCAAGAATAAACTTTTATGTACTCAAAATTATGAACCTAGTTTTGCCCCACCCTGATTTTTAGAGTTCTCTTTATTTCTTACAGGCCAGTCCCCCATTACTCTAATCTCCTGTGAAATAGGTAGTAATTCTTGATCTTAAACTTCCCCAAATTGCTGTGCAGTTTCCATTTCCTGATTACACCTTGACTGAGACACAGTGTGATCTTTCTGAAATGTAAATCTGACTTTGTCACTCCTCCTTGCTTAAAGTGCCTTTCATGGTTTCGCTCTGCTTATAGAATAAAGAGCCCCCCATTTTCATGGTTTCTGGGGCCTGCACAGCCTGGCCCCTTTCCCTCCCTGCCCTTGTCTCACACCAGAGCCCCCCTGCTCTCCTCCAGCAGCAGAGCTTTTGCAGACACTGCTCCCTTTCTGAAATCACCTTCCCTCACTTTCCCACCTGCTAAGCCCCTCCTCACCGTCAGGCCCCGCGTAACCATCGCATTCGCAGCGCAGCTCTCCCCGCCTTCCCCGCCCAGGCCGAGCCACTTTTGTTCCTTCTCCGAGCACCATGCAAGACCATTTTTCTGTGGTGGTAATTTTACATACGTTTGTGCAATTTTTTTGGATTAGTATCTGTCTCTTCCCCTACAGATTGTAAACTCCTTGAGGACAAGAGACTTTCTTTTTTGGCTCCTTGTAGGGCCCATAGGCCCAGGGTCTAGCAAATGTGACAGAGTGCCTGTCACCAAGCACACGGTCCAGCTCGCTCCTGGTGTCTGGGCCCGACCATTTCCCTGTCCAGGCTCCAATTCCCCACAAGGTGGCAGCTAAGCCCTCCCGGTACTTGCTTTTCCTGGAGAGAGAAGTGGTGCTCCAGGTGAAAATGCCTCCCTCTGACCCAGAGGAGGACCTCTTTGAAGTGAGACTGAGTCACATGCTATGACAGAAGCTTTCTCTGGAAACGTCCTCTGCATCCTCACGTCTTCGTTGGCTCTGAGGAACAGTCTGTCATACGAACAAGCAAGAAAAGGAGAGATTCTCGCTGGCTGTTGGCTGTTGTTCTTTTTGGAGCTCTGAGCTCTGATTCAGGGGTGGGTGGGGTGGAGGGGAGTCTCGATTGCCCCTCTCCTCACACTTTGTTTTGCATTAACTGAGTTCTAGAGGAAGGGTTTAGAGCGAGGGGTCAGCAAGCTACAGCCCTAGTGCCAAATCTGGTTCTCTGCCTGTTTTTGTAAATAAATTTAATTGAAACTGCCATGTCCATTTGTGGACATACTGTCAGTCTTTTGCACAACTATGAGTAGTTGTGACAGAGACCATCTGGTCTGCAAAGCTCCAAAATATTTACTATCTGGCCCTTTAAGACAAATTTTGGGGACATCTGATCTAGAAGGATGTAAGCTTTTTAGAAGCCTTAATATCTGGTTAGCATTTAATTGATCTTTCTGGGAAAAGACCTGTCTTTCCAAGAAGCAAACATTCTGGGTGACGAGGATATGAATTCCTTGAGGTTCCTTGGAAATTGTGCCCACGTAAGTTAAAATTATATTTTTTAATTGCTTTCAGGAATTAGGCATTTAAGTGGGCATACGTGATGTAAATTACTTGTAGTTTCTTAGCATGCTTTCCCATAGCAGGACGATTAAGTCACTGTTCTACTAATTACTTCATTTGTCAAGATACCAACCCAAGGCCTGTGGCTGTTTACCTCTCATTCAAGAAATTTCTTGGCATGGGTCGTTTGGATTATTTATGAGTGTGTAAGCGCGCAGACATTGCTGAGTCAAGGTGACATTAATTCATTTTGCACATTTTAAACAGTAACATACGTTTTCTACAGGCCATCTTCCTGACAAAACATTTTGGGCAAAGATAGTGGAGATTCCTTGCAGTTTCTTAGTGTTCTTATAAAAACAGGCAAATCAGAACTAAGCTAATTATTTCTGTGCATACACGGGAGAGACTAGCTGGCTCATTAGGTGCCTTTAGTTTAGGCAGTTGATTGCTGTGGCCTGGTGGGAAGGCTTGTTTTTGGCAAGGTCTGCAGGAAGATGCCAGGAGGGAAGATTCTCAGCTTGTGACCGTTGGTGGAGAACACAGTAGGTGGGCTGCCATGCTCCTCCTAACTGTGCTTTTTGCAGAAAGCTTTTCAGGCATGTAGTGGTTCTCTACATTCCAGGGTAATTATGGGATAGGATTTTCCCATCTACCTAAGAGGGGAATTGGGCATGGGAGGCTCTCAGAGGCATATATATGCATCACGTCTTCTTAGAATCCTCTCCCGATCATTGTACATAAATTTGTTTTTAAAATATTATTCTTTTCAAAACATTCTATTTCCCTGTTTGCAACCTCTATTCATAATTATTCATATGATTTATATTTAAGGAATTTCAGTTTATTTCTTTGTTATTCTAGAGTTTTAATGTTGACTTATGCTTATATGTATTAATGCTTATATATATTTATGTATATATAGCACACACAAAATGAATATTGGAGAGGTAGAACCCAACTACTAAATAAACCACAAAACCCCCACTTGTTTACAGTAAGAGCTACAACAAGAAGCCAGAATGTCGCCTTGTTCCGCCTGAGCTGAGAGTAAGAGCATTAGGCAACGCAAGATTTCCCCCACTTTTTTTTTACCCTCACCCAAGGATATTTTTTCCATTGCTTTTCAGGGAGAGTGGGGAGGGAGAAAGAGAGTGGAAGAGAGAAAGAGAGAGAGAGAAACATCGATGTGAGAGAGACACATTGATTGGTTGCCTCCCGCGTGTGCCCCGACTGAGGCTGGGGATCGAACCTGCAACTGAGATATGTGCCCTTGGCCGAAATCGAGTCGGGGACCTCTCAGTCTGCAGGTGGGTGCTCTAACCACTGAGCAAAACTGGCCAGGGCAATTTTTGCCACTTTTTGTATGTCAATAGATGATTGTGTAAGTGCCATGAGTCTTGATTTTTGGGTTATGAATAATTTTTAGCAAATAGACAACTTTGCAAATATGGAATGTAAGATTAGTGAAGATTGACTGAATATATATAATAACAAAAATACTATGTAAATACATTTTACATATGTTTATATTATATATACACATAAATAAAAAGAATATATAAAATATATGACAGCATAATTGTTACTAAGTGTGCATAGTGTTGCGCTACATGGTAATATATATTGTATGCATGTCAAGAAACATACTTTTACAAAATATATTTCCAGTGATGTTTCCCAGACCAATGTTAAGTGTTCTGGGTTCTGAGGACTCTCTGGGAAGTCATCCTGGGACATGCTGATGTCAAGAAATCCTCTGTGTCTGTGACATCTGAGAAAAGCCAGTGCCTCAGATTGTTATAGTTAAGCGTTGACAGGAACAGGGTCATTTTCGCCAAAATAGAAGCTGGAATCAGCATCTCTTATGCAGTTGGGTATTTTGCCCATCTTTTTTACTTTGTTTTCCAAGCTCACGTAGCCCATTTTACTGTATCTCATCGGATGGGGCACACTTTGATCTTTTTGATGTGGCTGTATATCTATTCCTTAGGGAAGGTGTTAGCTATTCGCTTTATAAACATGATTAAGCATAGTTCGGGTTGCCCGTTGTTCTCAGATACTGCACAGAATCTCTCATCGGCTGGCTCTTTCGGAAATGTCAGCCATTTCTGAACTGTCAGCGCTACGATATAAACAATGCCACATACATTGTTAGTCATGGAAGTAATTTCTAGTCCCAGTGAAACAGCCCCCGGGGCAGTTTGTTGTGGCGACATGCTTTTCACGTGAGATCACCAAGGACTTCACGACAGCTGGTGCCTGTCCACAGCCTGGCACTGGCATTCTCCAAGCATTGTAGATTTCACCCGGTACGTGAAAACATGATTTAATCATATCATTTCACTACATATAACTTTTGACAGTGGAGATGTATAAATTTTGCCTTTTAGAATTTAAATTCTTTCCCTGCGCCCGTATTTTTTCTTTAACCCTTGAATTGAGAAAAATGCCAACTACTCTCATTGAGAATATCCTCATGGTGTGGCTTTTATGTGCTTTGTTTCATGTTCTGTGATTATTCAAGAATCTACACCTAACATAATGTGAGCTGGTGACTGTGCTGTCCTGATTTTGTTTTTTATATTTATGTACTCAATCCAGATACTACGAAAAACAAATTGCAGATGGAAAAATTAAGACGAGAATGAGAGACCTCCCCATAGGGACCCCCAGGCTATGACCCAAACTGCAATCAGAGACAAATCCATTGCCTTAATGCTTTCATTATTAAATGGGGATGAAAGTAAATAAACCTAAGCAGAATTAAAAGGTAAACAACTCTATAAAGATCTCTTACGAATCAATGTGAAAAAAATTAAAGTATCCCAGGAGAAAAAATGGATGAAAGAAGGGTTGTCAAGAAGGCCCAAACAGCCCTAGGCAGTTTTGCTCAGTGGTTGGAGCCCGGGCCCGCAGAGGTCCCGGGTGTGACTCCGGCCAAGGGCACGTACCTTTGTTGCAGGTTCTGGTCCAGCGCCTGCGAGAGGCAACCAATCGAAAAAATATCCCCAGGTAAGGATTAAAAAAAAAAAGGCCCAAACAATTTTGGGGTCTTAGGAAAGACTAGCTAAAACATTTTTTTAGATGGTGGTGTTGGAGAAGGTAATTGAGAGTATGTCACCTCCCATTGACCCCAGAGCTAAATCCAGGCCGTCAGAGGCTCCTCCCCTTTCCTTGGAATGTAACTTCCACCCACAGTTCCCACAGTGGGACCGTTCTCAAGGACCCAGCCTTGAGAGTCATGTGTTGGTTCGACCGCCTGGCCCCAATACCTGACTGAACCCTGCTAAGGCCTCTGTATGCATTTTTAAGATTCCGGTGGGCGGGTGCGACTGCAGGAGACAGGCCTCGTGTGTACGTTCCCTTGCTTTTTAAACCTGCTCCCTACCATCTGGAAGAGTCTGCCTTTTCCTTTGCCTCTCCTCGCCCTCCATGTCAGGGGCCTTGCACACCAGGACTTTGTGATCTGCATGGTTTTCCACCCTCTCTTCTCCTGTAAAAGCTATGAAAAGGCAGTGCATGAAAGGACAATTACAGATGGCAAGAGAGCTAATAAATGTTCCCACTTACTAACTACTAAATAAAAGGCACAATAAATGCAATACTTATCTGCTGCTTTGTCCTACCAAGTTGGGAAAAATAGAAACGGATAATGTCCAGGCGGACCAGGGTGTAGAAAGTGAGCATTTTCACACTGTTTCTGGAAGCGTGATTGGATTCAGCGTTTCTGAAAGACAGTTGGGCCCCCTGCACCATGAATCTCTCTTGATCTATCAATTTTGCTTCTTGCATTTTATCCTGAGGAAATTAGAGATACAGTATATGTAAAGGTAGATAAACAAGGATTTTCTTGTAACATTTATAAGAGGAAAAATAGGCTTCTATGCACTCACTAAAAATACTCCTTCCCATCCTTATCAAACATTTACTAGATCCAGGGCATGGGATATCCCACCTGTGAGGTTAGCATTTAAAATAAAATTGTGGCATGAAGAGGTTATATAATTTACCAAAGGTCATGTTGTTAAGAATTAGTAAAGCTTACAAAACCCCAACCTTAGCTAATAAATGTCCTCTATTCTCACTGAACAGGTATACTTAATGACACAAGGAAATGTTTGTAATAAATTGCTTCATGAAAAAACACCAGGCTGTATTCAGTTTCTCTAAGGATAGAGGACCGCTCAGACTTTCTAATGCTTTTGCTAAGTTATGTTTTTCTAGGAATTAGTTCAGCTGATTTACCATTTCAAATACATTGGCATAAAGTCGTTAATGATATCCAGGTGTTGTATTCAAATGTCTGTAGACGTGTAGCTGGTGTCCCTTTTTATTCCTGCTGTTGCCTTTTTTCTTGGTCTTGGCGGGAGTTGTTAATTTCATTAGGCCTTTCACAGATTCTCTCATCAGGTTGCTTTTTATTCAATTAATTTCTGATCTTTATGTTTTCCTCTCTTCACCTTTCTTTGCTTTTAATTTAATGTCCTTTTCTCTTTCTAATTTTTTAAGATGAGTTCTGAGACAATTAACTTAGAGCTTTTCTCTGATTTGCAACTTTAAGGCCATAAATGCTCTTCGAAGCGTGGTTTAGCTCTTCATCTGTAAAAATGAATATGTAGTTAAAAAAAGATTGTCATTCATTTCAAATATTTCTCGCTTTCACTAAGTTCTTTAACCCATGAGCTACTTAGAAGGATTAATTTTCAAACATACAGGGATTTTTAATCACCTTTCTCGTATTATTAGCTCAATTCCACTACTGTGAGTCAGGACATAACCTATATTACTTAAATCTTCTGAAATTTGATTTTGAAACTTAGTTTTTGTCTCAGATTTTGGATGATTTGAAAAATATCTTGTGATATTTTAAAAGAATGTTTATCTGACACTTGTTGGGCACACTGGCCACTAGGTCATTCGTTAATCTTGTTCAAATCTATATCCTTACTGATGGTATATTTGCGTCTTCTGTCAGTTACTGAGAAGGGTGTGCTAAAGTCTCAACTAGGATGCAAATTTTTCTACTTCTTTTATTTCTGCCAATTGTTTCGTTTACTATGTTTTGAGATAATGTTCTTGGATTCTTACAAATTTAGACTTACTGTATTTTCTTTTTAGATCAGCTCTTTTATCATCCTAAAATATCCCTCTTTATGTCTGTCTAGTAAGGCTTTTTGCCTTAAAGTCTGCTTTGTCCTATAGTTGTGGACATGCACCAGCTTTCTTTTGGCTAGTGTTTGTGTGGCATGTATAATTTTACCATCCTTTTAGTCTCAATCTCATTTACTTACAATGTATCTGTTTTATGTGATCGAGTTGCTTGTGTTTAATCTGACAGTCTGACAACCGTTTCTTTTAATTATGAATTTCATCTATCCACATTCAATGTATTATTGATACATTTGGGTTTAAATTGGTCATCTACTGGCCTGTGTTCTTTTTTCTCCTTTCTATGATTAATACTTGTGATACATATCTTTATATGGTTTTTAAAAAACTGTTTTTACCAGTTCTGGGTGATGCAAAAATGATAGAGCAACCCCCTCCTGCCTTATGTGCTACTGATGTTGAAGATATTAATGCTATATTTTAAACTTCACATGACATTATTGCTGTGATTTTGTAGTCAATATGCACTGAGAGATGCTGACACTGTTGACCCTTTCCATTGTCCAGCATCGTTCTCTGTATCTCAGTGCTTCTTTCTGGGATTATTTTCCTTTCTCTTGAAGAACTGCCTTTTGTATTTCCATTAGTGTGTTTGTGCTGATCACAAATCCTCTGAGTTGTTGTATTAAATGTATGTTGCCTTAAACTTTGAAGAGTACTTTAGGTGGATATAGAAGTTTCTTTTGGGAGGTATTTTCTTTTACCACTTTGATGATATTCCATTGTCTTGCTTTTTCCCCTTTCCTTTCAGTTTTGGTGTCATTCTTTTAAAGGTAATATATCCTTTCCTTTGGTCGATTTTAAGATTTTCCTTGACCTTTGTTTCTCATCAGTTTGGCTGGGAACTTACAGAATATAGGACCCTAGCCTCTCATTTTCTAGATGAGACTCAAGAGGTTATTTCAGGCATCTAATTGGTAGGCAATTTCATGAAAACTCCCAGAACAGTAGTTGGCCTAGAGCAAATGTTCTATAAGTGTCCATTTCTTTCCCCCTTTTCCTAGAATGCAGATATCCAGTTTCCCCACTCTTGGGATGAGTGCATCATAATGTTGTATTAGTTATCTAATCTGTGATAAAAAGCAACCCCCAAATCTCAGTGGCAAATAACAACAGAGATTGATTTCTCTGTCTCATTGCCTGCCCTCTGTGGCTGGGTTGACGCCCTTCCTCTATCGCTGCAGGTTGCCTGTGGCTGCAGCTGGGGCTGGAGCTCTGTCCCATGTGGCTCCTGTCCACGAGTCTTCATTTTGGAATCCAGGCTAATGGAGCAGCCCACCTAGGGTATGCTGCTCTTCAGGCAGAGATTAAAAAGCAAGAGCAGGCCTCTTAAGCTTCTGACTGGGAGGAGCACACCCTCACTTCTGCTGACATTCATTGGCCGATCAAGTCCATGGCCAAGGGTGACGATGGGCAGTGAGATGCCCTCCGCCTCGCAGGAATCATGGCAAACAGTGGAGCTGTGTAATTCTCTTGCAGGGTAGGGAGCACATCTTTGTCAACAATCATACCAGCAAGTTAACAAATATTTTAACGTGGTGCCTTTGTTTGATCTACCGCGTTTTCTCAGTTCCAGCTCTGCGGAAATGCAATCTACTGGCTCTTGCTACACTTTCCATGGCAGGGCCGAGTTCTCATTTTTTCACATTAGACTAACAGTTTTGGGTGACTCGAGAAGAATGTTTCCAAAGCTGCAACAGAAGCTGAGGGCCATCTGCAACAATCAATTCTCTTCTGAGTCAAATTGTTTTTACTAAACTTGAGGATGTTAATTTGCTTTTGAAAAATGCTCCAGGGAAGGGCGACATTATGTGCAGGATGCTGTTATCTTTTATCAGAAGACTTGCCAGGCCTTTGACTTAATTTTCAGAGAACGTTTGCACTTTAGGTGGTTAAGTATTGCTGGTAGTACTCAAATAAAGACGAAAAGCCCTGGGAACAAAGCGTATGTTTCCACAAAGTCTTTAAAAATGTTTGAAAGCTCAATTTAACCACCAGCAAGATATTAAGCATCCCTCAAGAGCTTTCTTCAAAATTTATTTTTAAGAAGAGGGCAGCTGTGTGTGAAGTGAAGGCAGAGTGGAGGAGACAGATAGGGAGGAGAAGGGAACTAGTTATTTAGAGTCTACTGTAGTTTTCTTATACTTCAAGAATACATTTTAACTTCACAACAGTCCTTTAATGGATGGAGTGACAGTGAGAGAGAGGGAGACGGTCATCTTTTTCATGCCAGAGAAATGGATGATCTCTTCAGATTCCTAACGTTAAAATCTGTCTATCACCCATCTATCTACATCAGTGGAGTGGTGAGTACAATTACATGTAAAGAGGCTCAGAGAGGAAAGAATGGAACTTCAAAAAATATTAAAGGGACTGTAGAGAGAAGTTTTCTTGCCAAGGGACCCCTCCCGCCACCCAGGTCCCTTCCATGGAGGCAATCTGTGTTCCCTGTTTCTAATGTATCATTCTAGGGGTATTTTAGGCATTTATAAATAGATATATTTAACTATATTTTTCTCCTTTTTTTTTTTTTTTAACACAAAATGTATCTGTTCTACACTTAGTTTTCACTTAAATTGTTTTGGAGATCATTTCATATAAATATACAAGTCACTCCCCCACCCCCTCATCTCTTCTTTTTTTAGGCAGCTTGGGTCTCACTTTGTACAGTTACAGCGTAAGCTGCTAAATGGCAGAGCATTCTTCTTTCTGGAAACATGTTGAATCTCCTCTGTCCCCGGAACTGTGCTTCCAAGAGGACGATTACTGGGGACCTGAGGAGTCTTATCAGTTTATAACTTGCACACCTTTGTTACTGTGGTTAACGCCTGTTTGTTTCCCCATTGTGACAAAAGGCAGCACCCCAGAAATGCACTTGGTGCTTGCTTTAGGACACGGAGCCCAAGGAGCCCTATACCTCAGCACAAAGGGAGAGGCCCCCCGAGAAATGGTGCAGGCGACAGCCGCCCCAAAGTGGAAGGGAAAGCAGGCGAAGCCCCGACCGGGGCCTGAACGGGGCTCACAGAGGCGGGAGGCAGCGGGCGGCAGAGTGATGACCGACAGGTCAGTGCAGAGGTCTGGGGGTGCTCCCCTGGGGCTCCCCTTCACGCTCCCCCTCTTTCAGGGGAGCTGCCCTGGAGAAAGACAGAGTGCTGGGATTTTCAATGAAAACGGGAAACGTGCGTCTGCTCAGTGGTCATTAAAAGGAGAACCGCATCAAATTCCAGGCTATGAAATGGGAGGTCGTTTGACTGAATTACCTATTAAATGTCAGCAGTCACCTAATGATACATTTTCTTTTATATACGTAGAAAGTTAGCGCCACTCCTCTGCTCTCAGGAGCTGTCCTTCCCTCTGTCTTGCTTTGCCCCCCTTGCCACCAGCGGGGGTGCTGGGAGTCATGAAACACAGTGACCCTGGACAGCTTTCCTGAGAACTGGGCCCTGGCTGTGGCTTCATTAGCAAGAACCCTGTCTGGTGTTCTCGGGAGGTGAGTCGGCCTCAGGCGAGAATCTGAGAGTTTAATAATTACATCGTGCTTGTTTCCATAGCACTCAAGAGCAGGGATTATTTTGAAAGACTGTGTATCGTACTTTTATAGACGGCAAATAGTGGTATAAACAGTTCAAACGAGATTTTCAAGGCTGTATAATGTATTCTATTGAGGTGCAAGGATTTTGCCATAGTTCATTTAGTCTGAGTTTTTGAAAATACTTTTTCTTCAGAAGAGGTTGCATCCACTGGTAAGTGGGCTCAAGCATCCTTGCTGTTTATTGCCACCGATCACCTACCTACCTAATGACTTGAAAGCACTGTTTAAAAGCTCACTCCCCTAACACTTTACTCTTAGCTTCTCAGGTTTTCAACTTGACAGATCTTCTTCTGAACTTGTCTTGTTTAAATCCAGAAAATATAAATTTTATGGAGCTGTGTCCTCCAGACCCATGCAGTGGCATTTTCAAAAACAGCAGCACATGGTGAAAAATCCTTATTTTTTTTATCCTAATAAAATGTATTACTAGATGGTGGGCTTCAGCATATCAGTCAACTTTGGTGTAACATACTTACTTCTGTGCTTTCATGTCTGCCTCTACCACAGAACCCCCAACTTTATTTTCTCCTTCAAACTCCTTGCAGCTGGACTCCTGAAAGTCCAGGACTATTCCAATGGGGGCAGGGAAGCAGCAGCCTCAGTTTCCCTATTTTGTGAAACTTGAAATTAATCTTTGCTTCTGACCAGACCTTGGATGTGTGTTCCCTGAGGCTGGTTTCTGTAGCAGGTTATTACTCTCCACCCATATTTTATGTGCAAATGAATGAGGAACATCTGGAGCTCAGTCCGGTCTCTCTCCTGTTGGTCTTAGGTTGTTACCTTTGCTTCGTGCCTGAGTCTGAGTGCTTTGAAATTTACGTGTGATTATAATGTAGCCTAGGACATAAAAGTTTGGGTTCTGGAATCAGGATGACATGACTTTAAATTCTGGTTCTACAACTTACTAGGAGTGACCATGGAAAAGTTATCAACCTCTCTACAAGCCTCAGCTTTTCTCATCTATAAAGTGGGGAAATAATCATTCCTCCCTTAAAGTGTTGTTGAAGGATTACATGTAATGCATATCAAATGCTTGGCACCCAATGATTGCTCAGTAAATGTAGCTATAAATATTATAACTAAGATGTTGACTATTTGGCCCAATCAGTACAGGCAGATATAACTCTAAAGCTCCTTATGGGTGGAGACTATGCATAGGTCTACTGGCATGTTAGTTGATATTTGTTAAAGAGTAAATGATGGGAACACCCTTGCTATACTGTTAGTTTTCAAATTAGAGGCTCCACTAAACATGAGCTCACAATCTAAAAGTACAAAACACTTATGGAAACAATTCACCTTGAATAAGTATCACCAGAAACAAGTAGCAGAATTAGGACTTCAAGAATTTTGAATAAAATAGTTACTGATTACAAAAAAGTATGTTAAGATTTTTTTTTTTAGTTTTTTTTTTTTAAAGGATGGAAAAGAGAACATGAGAAAGAAATAGATATTATCATACAATAGTAATTTTCTACAGCCTTCTTTGTCCCCCCTTAAGATTTTTTGAGAATTGTATCATCCTGAGAGCACATGGCCAGGACATGGGCCACCTTATCACTTCAACATCACATATGGAGAGAAAGTAGAGAGAAAACACTCATATGCTGACCCTTTATGCGTGATGGCTCCACCCACTAGCAAATGTGGCATGATCCATGGCCTGCAATGTGACTTATAATTAGAACTTCCCCTTTGGAGAGAAGAATGGGTGGGGGTAGGGTTCAGAGCAGGGGTGTGAGGAGAGCAGGGGAGGTGAGAGAGAAGCCTAAAAAAGTATGACTTCTCATAAAAGACTGCTACGTCAGGGATTATGCTTAGGAAGAAAAAAATGATTCCATCAAATTGTTTAATTTTAACTAATTTACTCTTGCTGGTTATATTGTAATTATGTTAATTAAAAAACAATTTCAAAGTACATTTGAGTAATGAAGACCCTGACCTGTTTATGTGATGATTAAAAATTATCTATAAGCTCCTGTTCACAGAAGTCCATAGGGTTGCCCCATTCAAGAATCAATAATGAGTGTTTGCCATCTGTGGTAACACAAGAAAACACGTGTGATCACTATGCAGCATTGGCTTCGGCCTATTCCTTTCTAACCTAGGACTTCTGTTCCTCCTCCCCATGTTGGCTTTTGGTTTCTCAGAAGAGAAAAGGCACTGTTTTGCCTACACTGGCATTTCTATTCTGAAGCAAGGCTTGGGAGGGCCCCTGCATCCCCAGGAACTCAGGAGTACCCTGGCTTCTTTCTTTCGAGGTCTTTCTGCACCTCTGGATGACTCTCTCGGACTTGACTAGGAAGACCCATAGCTCCCTTGTGTATGGTCCCCATTTGTTCCGCAGGAAATAGTCACACATCCTTTGTTTCACAAACTCTGGGCTGTCCCGAGCAGCCACCTCTCATTTGCTTTTCTATCAAAGCCTCTAGCTAGCTGGTTTCTTGCCTTTTAGATTTTTCAGGTGAGTCAGTTTATATGTCCCCATTTCTGGAGGCCAGATATCAAACTCTCCAAGCTGTCTTCTTAAAGCCCCTGTTTTGATTTGCAGGGACAGAGGAAACAACCCCTAGTTTATTGCCTTGGGAGGGAGGTCGGATCTCTTGGTACACTGATAACTTTCTCCAAAATCTCCCAACCTCTGACTCCTGGCCCTTTTATGTCTTCATGTAACAACTATTCCTGTTTTAATTAAACATTTTTATTTTGACATAGTTATAAATAAAATGCAGTTGTAAGAAAGAATTCAGAGAGGTGCCGTGGACCCTTTACTCAGTTTCCCTCAGTGGTAACATGCTGCAGAACTGTAGTATAAAATCACAACCAGGACACTGGCATCAGGACAGTCAAGAGACTGTCCCCACTAGGTCGTTTGGTCAGAGGACACGGGCCCTCGGGGGTTGGTTCCTTGCCCATTGCTGTTCTGGGTTGCTGGCTTCCTCAGCTTCTTAGTTATATACAAGCAAAGGAGAAAGGGTCCAAACTACACCCTCAACAATCATGATTATGAAAAGTACCTGGGTTTTCGTTGTTTAAATAACAACCCAGAAACATGTTCCCAGATCATAACTTTTTGGGGCTTTGGGGAGATCATTCTGGATAGATAGGTCTTGGGAAAATTATTAAAGATGTGACCCAATTCCATCGTTGAAAGAAATGAAGGTTGTCCTACGGGTACCCTTTCGCGTGGTGTAGCTGGAGGGCTCCTCGTGACTGCGGGCAATGTGGTAGCTCGAGCATAGTGCCAGTGCTGGGCTGGAGTCAGCTGGTACTGGCTCGTGGGAGATGATTGCTCCCAGGAATTCTGCAAGGCAAAAACATAGCCATTATTAAAAGTGATATAACATTTTAATAAGTTACACTGAAAACAAAGGTAACGAATACTGCAAACTTACTACTTCCTTGATATGTTACTATTACCTATGTCCTTGGGAATATTTACATCTACTGTATGCGTGGTGGAGATTCTGTATAATGGCACCCTACTGAGCATCTTTTTCCAATTCTCTGATCAACGATGTCACATCGGCAGCTTGAAATCAGCCACGGCAGGGATATTCACACCACGGATATTGGAAAATGTTACAAATAAGGGCGTTTCCCCTGGAGACCCTGTTGTTAAACGTTTCCCCAAATAACACTGAGTATAAGCTGTTTTCCCAGATTCTCTTCCTCCTTAAGGTAATTTTCTAATTCTCCAAAAACTTGCCCTACCTCAGGAGCGTTTGAATTTCTAGACCTAAATCACTTGCATTTTATATAATGCAATAGCAAGAGAAGGGCAAGTATTTCTTCAACCCTCACAATCCACAGTGGGAAACAGATGTATGTTTCCTATTATCCTGCCTTTTGAAGAAGCTTTGATGGTTGGAACTGATGCTGTTCAGATTAAGTACTTGAGCAGGAGGGGGGGGAAGGGGAAGACAAATGACTTGTTTTTTCAATACAGCTGCTCTGGCTATTGTCTTTAATTACACTCCTGCTGGACTGATAAGAAAACTGGCTTCTAACAGCTGTGAGAAACCGCCACACCATGAAGCCCTAATATTTCTTTTTGGGAATAAGCAATGCCTTGTGCACTAAACAAGGTAGACAAATTATTTTTGATAATCACAATTGGCTGTATTTCTACTATGTTTAGGGCCTAAGTTTTCTTAAGGTCACACAGCCCCCGTTGGGAATTTACCTCTTGCATTTAGTGAGGCAGGAGAGTTTAGCAGTTAAAATGGAGATGCGTTTTTTCAGTTTTTCAACATGTTCCTTATTCATATGCCTTTTCATTTAGCATTTTAAAAAATATGCTGCTATTTGCCTGAAAACATGACTGATGACATCTTGGTGCTTTTCTCCTTTCCAGTTTGGCTGAGATTCTTCCGGGCTCTTCACGTATCCCCCTAATGTGAACCCAAAGCAAAGACATGCGATGTAGAAACCATGTGCCTTTTAAATTTGGGGGATGGGGGCAGGGGTAGGATAAAAGGGAGCAGAACTACACATTTCTATCTTTTATCCCTATTGTCCTCACCTCCTTTGTGGTAGGTGGCCAAATGCCAAAGCAAAAAGCAGGATAGAAAGACAACTGTCCCACTGTACCACCCCAGTGCCAAGGGGCGTTACCTGGAGAAATGGTGCCACCGACGTTGGTACCGTGTGCGTGCGCGGCAGGGCGGGATTGCTGAAGACCTGGAAATACCTGGCGATTTGGTTTATTAAAGTGTTTCCAGTTTAGAATCCGCCAACGCGATTAAAAAGCTCTGTTCCCTGTTGGAGTATTCTAGGCTAGCCTATCAGAATTGGGTGTGAAGTCATGAAACATTCTACATGGGGCTGTTCCATGGTGTTTCATGGGGAACGTCATTGCTTCGTGTTTGTGTCCAACAAGGGAGTCGTTTTAACTCCACGTCAAGCAGATGTATACCTTTTTGTCAAAGGGACTTTGAAATACGCTGATCCTGCTGCCAGGGCTCAGCTACGGAGCAGGGAATGTTAGGGCCAAGAGAGCCAGCTGCAGAGCACTCAGCCAGCGGCCCAGGGACCCAGCACCACCAGCCACGCACGGCATTGCCCAGAATCTCTGGAGGGAAGCCAAGCAGATGTTTAGGGGTTTAGATATGATAAAATCAGTCTTTGAGCAAGTACTTACCCACAGACCCAAGTCTTTGTAATAAGAGCCTTGAAATAGACATAAGACATCCAGGCAGCCCGCAGGACAGGCTAGATGGGATGGGGCCATACACAGGAAGCCACGCGCAGGAGGGTCAGACGGCACCAGCTGGGAGTCTCGTGGGTCCCCGGCCCCGCTAGTTAACTCAGGCTGGTGTGGTGGTGAAATGCGTGGGCTCAGGAGTGAGAACACCAGGTTATATCCTGGATCTGCCACGTAATAACTACGTGACCTTGTGTTTCTCAGACTCGGTTATGTTGTCTGCAAAATAAAAATGATAGCACAGCTCATGTGAAGCTCTTAGCAAAATTCCTGGAGCCTACTAAATTTTCCATAAGTGTTAGCTGTACAAATGATAATGTAATTATATTATTACTAGTTCCATAGTGAAATGAGACTGGTATTAGAATCCCCTCAATATTTTTATGGCTTTTAGTGTATTAGTATAGTTAGTGAACTGTATCTCATTCTCGTTACAAAATGAGGGTTTAGGAATTCTTCACAAATCCTTTTATACTCTATAGTGTCCCTAAGCAGAGAGTCCGTAGGGTATTATTCTACATGGCTATGTAGTCCCGGTACACCCTATCGAACTGTTGGAATGACCGGGGTGAAAACTAGAGTCCTAGAAACAGCCCCCTTACTGGATGTAGGCTTCACTCAGTCTATTTTTGTGTGTTTTAGTTTATATCTTTATGTGCCCCTCGTGTGCTGAGCAACATGAGGGTGCCTGTGACAGGACCGGCTACAGTCCTCTTCTTCTCATTCATTCGTTGACCCACTCATTTATTCATTCAAATATGGTGCCTGGCTCTCTTGAATGGATCAGTCACTGCACCAATATCATAATTCTTATTCTTAAGGACTTCACATCTAGTAGAGAAGACAGAGAAATTAACAGGGAAGTTAAATGTAGTGCTATTTGTTAAGAATAATGATAGTGAAGATGTCTTATACCAATGACGAGATGCGAGCAGCTTGTGACTGTAATGACAGGCCTTGCGAAAAAGTTCCACGCATGCAACAAATGTTTGTTCAACATCTACTACATGCCACACAGTTTTCAAATATCCGAGCACACAGCGGTGAAAAAGACAAGACGATTGATTGCTCTCATAACTTTTACATTCTCCCGGGCAGAAAGAGAATAAACTAATAGGAAAAGTATTAGATAGGGATATACGCTATGCAAAGAATTGAAACAGGGAGATGTTTTGGGAATAACAGGCTATTATATATAAAGTAGTTAGGAAAGCCTCCCTGAGAAGGTGACAGTTGAGATGAAACCCAAAGGTTGAGAAAGAAAATCCGGGGAAGAGCATTTGAGGCAGAGAGAAAAGCTAGTGGAAACGTCCTGATGCGAAATGAAGATTGGCGTGTTCTGAAGAAGCCCAGAATGGCTGGCACACAGCAAGTCAGGTGGGGGCCGGCGGTGGAGAGTTAGGAACAGGCGAGGCAGTCTCTGACAGCCAGCATAAGGGGGGTGACTCTCATTGTAAGTGCACTGAGATGTCCTTTGTGGTTTTAAGAAGGGGAATGACATTGTCTACTTTACATTAAAAAACATACTGCTCTGGCTGCTGCTCATTGGAAGTGACTGCAGGGTTCCATGTGACACATGCGGTGGCTTGGGTTGCAGAGGAAACAGTAGAGAGGGAGAGATGTAAATGTATTTGGGGTGTGTTTTGAAGATAGAACTGTGGGATTTGCTTATAGGCTGGAAGTGTGGGGTAAGGAAAAGAGGAATGAGTGGAAAGTAAGCTGTTAGGTTTTTGCCATAAGCAACTAGGCGGATGATGGTGCAGTTTAGTGAGATGAAGGAGCCTGGGAAAGGAGCAGAGTTTTTTTCTTGTTTGTTTGGCTTTTGGTGGGGAGGGGAGATGCTGGTATGTGGGATGAAGGAAGGGTTCCAAATGGCTGTTTGGAGTTTGAGATGCCGTAGACAGAACATGCTCTATCCACTTTGAGGGCTGGCATGACAGCCGGCACCTTCTAGGCTGGGTCAGTAACCATATTTGGATGGAAGAATGATGTATGAAGTCACTGTATCCTCACTGTCATCAGACGCGGCCTCATCACATGGGGGTATGGAAAGATACAGACCAATTCAACAGGTAACACATTTAGACAAAAATAGACTTAGGTAAGTCTGCATTTTGTAAAGGGGCTGCTGCTTGTTTTTTTTTTTTTTTAACCCCACAAAAATAATTTGGATATATGAATCTAGAATCCTGGGGAGAGGTCAGATTTGCTGAGAAAGGTTTGGTGGTCTTGGAATATAGACGGGTTTTAAAGCCACAGGATGCCTTAAGGTCCTTGAGGAGGAACATGTAGACAGAGCCAAGAATGGAGCCTGTATAGCGCCCTTTTGCAGCTGTAACCAATTACTATAAACTTAGTAGCTTAAGACAATACAAAAGTATTATTTTCTAGTTCTGGAGGTCAGAAATAAAAAATGTGTCTCTCACTGGGCTGAAATCAAGGTATTGGCAGGGCTGAGCTCTCTCTGGAGAGTCCAGGGCAGAATCTGTTTTCTCACCTTTTCTGGTTTGGAGAGGCTACCTGCTTTCCTTGGCTTGTTCCCCTTCCTCCGTATTTAAACTGCATCATTCCAACCTGTTTTCATTGTTACAATTTTTTCTAACTCTGCCTCTCCTGCCTCTCTCTTTCCCTTATAAAAATCCTTATGATTCCATTGGGCCCACCAGGATAATCCAGAATAATCTACCCACGTTAAAATCCTTCATCTGCAAAGTCCCTTTGGCCATGTTAGCCAAAATATTGGTATGGTCTGGGGATTAGGATGTGAACAGCTTTGGAGATCATTATTTTGCCTATCAGAGAGCCCAAGACTGACCCATGGAGTGCTCGTAGGAGGCTGAACAGAGAAGATCCAGCCAAGGAGAAGAGGGAGGAAGGGACAGCGAGAGAAGAGGAAAGCAAGGAAGATGTGGTGTCATAGAGGCCAAAAGTAGTCTGAAGAAAGAGGGACTATAATTGTCTCGGTTAGCTTTGGGTTTAGCTGTAAACCATGGAAAACCCTATGACAGTGGTTTAACCAAAGAAGGGCTTGTTTTTGTCTCCTAGCAGCCAGGCTTGCAGAGGCCATCCCTGGCCGGGGCCCTAGCCCAAGGTGCCTCTGCCTTCCTCCCCTGCTGTGGTGAGCCTGTGGCTGCCTTTATCACATTTCCAGGATGGTGGCTGCATTTCTAGGCTTTAAGTGTAGGAGTTTGAGTTTTTGGTCAGAAGAATGGGACAGGGTAAAGAGCAAAGGGCAAAGGGTAAAAGGAGTGTGCCAGCCGGGTCTGATATCTTTTTGAAAATCTTCCTCAGAAGCTCCTCCCAGTCACTTCGCTTCCATCTCTTTGGCCAGGGTGCCTGGCGTCTCTGGCAGCACGAGAGGAGTCTCTTGGCCAGGGAGAGGGAAGAATGGATTTTGGGTAGGCAGTTAGCAGCATCTGTTGCTGTAATATGTGGTAATCATAGATTTTTTTGGGTGAAGATCAAAGCATCAAGAGGTCTTTCATTCAAGGTCACGTCTTCCAAGGGAGGCTGGGGCTTTAGAAATAGACTTAACTTCTTTGTAAAGAACTTTGATGATTGGTGTTCTAAAACCAGCATAGAAACTCTTGTAATATGTGATTTATACGCTCAAGAAGCTTTTTCCCTCTGTCTCGGAATTTCCTCTTAGAGGCGATTTAATTCCATTTCTTTTTGTTCAGTCTTCCAGAGAGATGGAGTAATACCCGTCAACATCAATCAATTATCTGGACCCTTGAAGTAGTTTGAACTAGCAATCCTCCAGTGAATTAGAGGGAAAAGGCATTGAGAGATGAAATATTGGCGTAATTCTGTTAGCGCTTATTGGGGGAATCAGCGAGGTACCAAGTGAGGAAAAGTGCATTCCGTTGATTGGAAATGAACTGGTCCAGTGGATTTTCCTACAACTTGGAGGGTGTGTGTGTGTTATAAATATGGCCTTTATTGGTGAAGATGAAAATTTGAACATTTATTCAAAATGGAAATGTAATAAATACTGTAAAAGACTGCAGAAAGATGATTACAAGGCAAGGGGAAATGGCTTGGCTGTGCAGAGGTGTCACCCGCAGGAGGAGGGAGAGACTTTCGTGAAGGCGTCTCTGTGCCTGCATTACCGGAGGTGGCCATGTGTCAGTCTCTTCTGACAGTTGGTGTTTTTCTGGGTTGGTGGCTTTATTTCCTGTGTGTACTCATTGGCAGGGTGACGGCTAGTACTGGGCAACCATTAAAAAAGAGAAACATTTTAAAATGTCATCTTTTGATGACTTTTCCAAGTATGCCTTAAAAGGTAGAAACAAATGTCCTTTGAAATTTATTTTTTCCTTCGCATGCTATTTTTGGCCCATCTACCAGGCTAGAAAATGACTACTCTCTCCTTCTTCCCTCACCACCAGTGAGCCGTGCTTCAGTTTTGGAATTCTGAATGGGTCCACAGTCCCAGAAATTTCTCCTATGTGCTACTCTCCCTCACCACCCAACTGCACACAGTCAACACATGTTGCCAAGTGCTGGTTACGTTAACACTGAATCTAAGCCTACATGTGTGGGCACACACACACACACACACACACACACACACACACACAGTTCCCTGTCAGGGTGGAGCTGAGTGAACCTCTGCCAGGTAAAATGGATGTTTCTCATTAATGAGACTTACAGTAGATCCTAATTAGAAGACCAATGAATAATTGATGCTTTGATTTTTGATTGATTTGATAGCAAAAACTAAAATGCCTGAGTATTTGGAAAATGTAAAAGGAATTTAACCTTAAGCATTCCACAGACTGATTGGCATCGCTAATAGTATCACCGCAGCCCAGAGAAGGTGTATGTGAGTTGGCGCTGAAAGATTTTGAGAAGGGGGAAAGAGCAGTTCAAGTCAAGAGCACAGACAGGAAGACAGGGTGTTTCATTGTATACGCAGCAAATGGCAAATAGTCTGCGGCGGCTAGTGTGCAGGGTTTGGGTGATATTGTGATGGGACATGAGATTGGAGGTCTACTTTGAAACCAGGTTTTACAAGACTTTGAAATGCCAGACCAAGAAGTTGAGTTTTATTCATTATGCAAGAAAATTTTTGAAGATGGAAAAGATCTGACCCATGCATTAGGAAGAGAATTTGTACAATAATAAAAGTAACTTTAGTGCACAGAATTCTCATGTGTACAGAGTTCTAGAGTTTACATAGCTTTTTCTACCTACTTTAAAAACATTTAATCCTATAGAATGAAGTAGATAAAGGTTTATAGGAGGTTGGGAATTCGTGTCATACAACGGCTGTTTGAAATCACTGCAACCAATCCCCACTATTTTTGACTGGTTCTGTATAAAAGGGGTATAGATTTATTCTGTATTGATTCCTAGGAAAGTATAGACCTAAGAAGATTAATTTAACTCCTCCAAAAAGTCTTTAAAAGTTATTAAGATGGAAAACACAGTTAAGTAAAGGCCAATTTAGAAAACAACAAAAGTTGTATCCCAAAGAAAACCATTTTTTAAAAATCTGGTGTATTACCATTTTTTGATACTCATATTCATCTGTCCATTCTTTCACTCACTTATACAACGAATATTTATAGATATTGTGCGTTATACAGGTACCAGATAGATAAGACAAACATGATTCCTTTTCTCATAGGGCTTGTGCTTTAGTTTATACTTTTTACAAAGTTATTATATATTCCCATCCCATTTTTAAAATTAATATTTTAAATGATCATTACATCATTTGCACTTGCTATGCTATCATAGATATATCGTTTGCATAATATTTTACCTTGTGGATATCACATATTTGTTTCTACTATTAGACATTTAGATGGCTCCCACTGTTTTTGCGATTATAAGCAACTTTGCCATAAATTATATACCTATTTTTTTTTCTACATTTTAGATTATTTTCTTAGAAAAGATTTCTAAAAGGATTTAGAGCCTAAGGGAGTAAACATTGATAAGGCTTCTTATAGTGGCTATTGCTTAATAAAAATTGCAAAATGTATTCTCTATTCAGCAGTGTAAGAATAAGTCCAGCCCAGCCGGTGTGGCTCAGCATTTGAGCATCGACCTAGGATCCAGGAGATTGAGGTTCGATGCCCGGTCAGGGCACATGCCTGGGTTTCAGGCTCAATCCCCAGTAGGGGCCGCGCAGGAGGCAGCCGATCAATGACTCTCATCATTGATGTTTCTGTCTTTCTCTCTCCCTCTCCTTTCCTCTCTCTGAAATCAATAAAGACATAAAAAAAGAAAAAAAAGAATAGGTCCATCTTATAGCAACCTTGCCACATTGGTTATTACTATGAAAAATTAATTTGACATGACAAAAGGAAGCTAATATTCTTAATCTTCATTAGAAAGGACTAGTAGATGAGTCCAGGGGTCAGAAAGTGCAAGGGGATATCCCGTGCTATTGTGAATTCCTTGTAATTGGAGTTGTGGAAATGCAGACTATATAATCCTGTGGTTATCAGTCTAGAATCACCCTGAAGTCTCAATTATCCCTACAGCATTTTGATTCTCTTCTGTAGCATTGGTCCAAAGGGATTACTAATGAAAATGTGCTATTTTATCGGTGATGGATAGAGGGCCAATTGATAGGGAACCATGGAGTATGTGTGAAAAAAAGAAACTTTAAATAATCCCAGCAGGCTATAATTAGAAAAGGTAAAGAGGCTTGTGAGGGTTAGGGAAGGGATACACCACAAAAAGAAACAGAAGCACCTGGAAAAGCAGAAAGGAAGGAAACCGAATGCTCAGCAGTTCCAGAGACAGAACAGGTCGCCAGGGCTGTGCTACAGATCTGCCACAAGTATTAATTGCTTTGTTAGGAGAGAAACAGCCTAAAAATAAGGGAAGGAAGCTGGGCCCTAGAAGTACTAATGGCAGTGGAAATGGTTGCCATGGCAACGGCCCAGCAAAGGCAACCAGAGGAATTACTAATACATACGAGTGTAAATGCGTCTGACATTGACTAATGTAAGCCGATTCCTTGGCAGATTCCAACACTATTTTTGAACCTGGAAAAAAAGTTTCAGCATGTATCACATGCAGGTTTCATTTTATGCATTTTTATGGGAAGGAGTAACTATTTGGTAAGAGGTGAACTTTGATTTTAAAATAACTTTTATGATAATATATAGGAACTTTAAAGGGTATTTTCAAAAGAAAAAAAGAAATTGCTTGTCATCCTCCCTGAGCATACAACAGCTTGCCTTTTCCTGCTTTCCCACCTCCTACTGCATTTTTCCATATCTGTAATCTCAGTATCCTGACGGGTTTGCATTCTCCTTTTATCATTTAACCTCACGTCTAAAGCATTTTCCATATTTTCAAATCACCTTCATAATTAACGATTAAAATTTCCTCGCAATGGTGCACCGGTTACATTGTATCATTTATAAACTCTTCACCTTGGAAGGCATTTATGTATTATTCACAAGTTGTATTATAGGCAACGCAGAGGAAATAGGTACGGTTCAAGCTAATGTTACAGAGCTGAGCTTGCATTTGGGCCACATCGCATCACAATACACAAATATCTGCTTAGCTGGAGAGTGGGAGGGGTCAGTAATTCCTGATTATTAGGTAGTGCCAACAATTAATAGGATAGGGAAGACTGCTCTTCTCATTCTGCCACATATTGCTTTATAATGCACATCTGCTCCCACACCCTGGGCTCGGCTGCAATCCCCCAGTGTTTTTCTGAAAGACCATTTCTTACCCCAAATGAGTCTGTCAATAATAATTATTGTGGTAAAAGTAAAAACCCCAGATAACATGATGGAAACATTTCCTCACAGTCTGCAGTGAAGCGAAGTAACCATATATCATAGGATGACGATTGTCTCTCGCATTCACGGCAAATCAGGTGTCTTTTTTTAATCCTGTATTGGAAGGGATTTCGCTTGGCCTCATAAACCGTGCCATTCATCTTGTTTTGTGTATGTAATGATGCTACTGGCTGGGCATGACTGTGTCAGTGTTTCACGTTGCTAATAGAGCTGTTTGCTTCCATGAGGATGACTCCTGAATGCAAGGCTCCTCTACTATAGGCCTGCATGGTGAGCACATCAAAGGGCAGCTTTCTAAGTCACTCTGTAGAGGTGCTGCTTGAATTTGGGAAGTTCAGTGCAAGCTTAATGTCCCTGATGATGGGTTAACGGCAGATTGAAAGTGGAAACAGTTGTTATTAATACTACCATTCTGATGTTCTGAGGACCATTCACTTACTGAAGAGTTGTGCTAATTCACATTGACGAAAGGATGTTGATTTTGTGTAATTATCATTAGGAATACATGATGAAGAGTTATAAATTAGCATTTTGCCTTCCAATAAGTTATTTGGCCAGAAGGAAGACTGGAAGGATTTAAGGAGGTAAAGGAATAAAAAGAGGGGTTGGGAGAAGGGATAAACACAGGGAAACCAGAAGAATTTGGATGAGGGACTTGGTCCCAATCACCAGACACACTCATTTGGAAAACTTTTTAGATACTTAGTTATTAGCAAGCTACTAGGTCAGAGGATTGTGCTGGGCTTTCTTCTATGTACAGAGATAACTGTGGGCAGCATTTGAGAACCACACAAATTTCTGCCACTTAGCTTACGACACTGTGAAAAAGTTCTTGGTTTCTTTGCCCCAGATCAGAAAGGGTCTGTAAATAAATTCATTTTCTTGTGATGAGCATATTCCTAAGGTCTCTGCCAGGAAGCTTAGATCCTGAGGAAAAGGGGATTCCACTTCTCATTGCAAGAGAAAAAAAAAGAGGGTGGAAAGCGACCCCAGAGATGTCAGAGAAAGGGGGTGAGAGGGAGGGAGGGGTTAGAGCAGTGACTTTGAAACTTTGGTCCCAACTCAAACACATTTTACATTGTGACACAGTAGGATCTGCATAAGCACTCAACACGGGACAAACATTTTATGAAACATGCTTATATTTACTATATAAAGCTGACACCTTTTCACCAAACACATCACCACCAGTATACTGACAAGACAACATATATTAATTTATCTAACTACAACCTTATAATAACCCTAAGCAGGTCTTATGTTGCTGTTTTCTGGATGAGGAAACAGAGCTCCAAGAGGTGAAATCACCGGCCCATGTTCACAGGGCTGGAGGGGAGCAGCTGAGATATGGGCCTGTATCTGACAGATCAGAGCTAAGCCATTCCCCAATAAGCTAAATGGCTTTTCCCCAGGAAGCACCGGAAATTGGTCCTGACTTCTTTAGCAGCCAAAGAAATGAAAGATGATTAGTTAAAAGATGAACAGTTAAAAGAACTGTGATCTCCCAGAGTCTGCTCAGAAACCCAGGCTTTCAGATTCCATACAGCAGCAGCAGAGCCCTGTGATTCAAAGCTTGGGCTCCGTGGGTCGTGTTGCCCGGTCTGACTATTGCTGCCCCACACTGACAAGCTGCTGTGCCTTGGGGAAGTTAAAACCCTCTAAACATTACTCTTCTCGTGTATTAAGTGCTAATGTTAATAGTAGCCTCCTTGTAGGTTTATTGTAGAGATTAAAAGAGAGGATCCATAGAAGTATTTAACACGGCCTTGGGAACAGATTTGGCATTCCAGTAATGTTAGTGGTTACCATGGACATAGTAAGGATGCATAGGAAATGCATAAGCCTATTAGAAACCCCTTCATTCAAAGCCAGGCCCCTTCAGCTATAGCTCAGTAACTTTTTTGTTTATGTCAACCTAAATCCTATTGAGAAGCCAAGTGTGTTATCTGAGCCAATTAGGGCTAGATGGAAATTCATAATAAGCATTTGCGAATCATGCAAAGACCCCGGAGCAGTTACTAAGATGATGCAGACAAAATTCCCTTTAGGTCATTACTTTCATTCTAGCTCCTAAAATCTGACTAAAAACAACACAACCATGAGTTCTCTTGTGAATAGCTGCATTTATGTGAATTAGTGGCTTCAGTTCAGTTCCATTACCTGGGCCTCTCGATCACAGAATTATAGATTCCAAAATTTGAAACTGACATTCTAAAATGAATGGAGTAAACTGAGAAAGCTTGGGAGAAACACCGTGACTAATTGCTACTAGGATTTGTTCCTAAGATCTGCAGTCAGAGCAGTGTAGGGGTGATGTTCTTTCATTTTGACCGATTCATTGACACCTAATCAAACTGGGCATCTGGGCCCAGGCATTAGAGGAACTTGCACGGAATGTAGGAGTGAGAACAGTATCTCTCCTGTTGAAGCACCCTCTAGTCTTGTCAGCTAGTGACAGCATAGCCCACAAGATGTGGGAGTTATCATACAAAACTGATGAGTAATACCGATTGGTCAAAAGGAAACCAATCTATTGAAATAACTCTATGCATGAAGTTTCATTTCGTGAGTTAGATCTCATTAGGTAACATTACTATCTGTGTCTCCATCTCAACAGCTGGATTCTTGGGTAAGTTGTATAAAGTTTGGAGGAGAGTTCTGCCCACGATCTTCTCAAATTCTTGGAACACATTATTTGGAACTTGGTTAACTTTACCAATGAGGACCTCCAGTGGACCTACTATTTGGAATGAATTGGAGTGGGACAAGTGCAAAGACTTAATCGATATAAGCAGTTTGAATCTTATTATGCTCTCATGATTTCCAGAACATGTTTTGTCTTATATTCATACTTTCTCTCCAAAATACATACTTTGTGGCATTGATAGGCTGTTAAAATATCAAGAATTGCAATACTGGTGATAATAATGCTTACATTTTTAAGTGCTTACTATGTGCCAAGCTATGCCAAGTACTCTACATTCAAAAATCTCATTTTCTATTCACTGCAATTCTGTAAGGCAGGTCCTATTACTATCCCTATTTTACAAATGAGAAAACTGAGGCACAGAATGGTTACACATTACCCAAGGTCATACAACCAGCAATATCTCATGTTGACAAGCCATCAATCATGCTTTTCTTTGGGTTTCTCAGCCTTGATAGCCCCTTAATAAATCTCCTGAAAAATAACCACACAGTGCAGTGGTTCCTAGTCACCCACGAGGTCTTCTAAGATATATTTTATCTTCGCTTTCATATGAAGATCATTAACAATTGCTTGTGGATGAAAGCTGTAGCCTGAATAGGGCCTTTGGTGCCAGGCCTCCTGTTCCACAAACTGGAGTATCTTGTTGACATGAGCTTCTGCTCCTGCAAGAGCATCTCTGCTGCTGGAACCCCCCAAATCACTGGGTCCTATAACAGCAGATAGGAATATGTGCACAGTAGGGCCTCTACGACCTCTGTAACCACTTCATATCTGAAGTGGTTTCCACCTTTTTATCTTTTAAGATCCAGACAAGGAACGAAGCCTCTGTTAAACATTCCCTGACCTCTCTATGTCTTCCCCAGCTAGGATGGCGGCAAGGTACTATGACAAACACATCCAAGACTGGTATACCTGGAACATAGGGTATTTGGGATGGGGGTAGGGGATCAACAGAAGGTGAGAAAATTTATTGGTTAGGGAGGGCCTTATGCAATGTTCTAGGAAATCAGGATTTTATCTAGGGGTCAAGAGGGTTTTAATAAGGGGAATTTACATAAGCATATTTGCATTTAGGAAGGTCATTATAGGAAGATACAGTAGTCCTGCTTTATCCACAATGAATATGTTCCAAGACCCTCAGTGGATGCCTGAAACCACAGATAGATGGAACCAAATATATACTATGTTTTTTCCTATACATACATACCTATGATAATGTTTATAAGTTAGGTTCAATAAGAGATTAACAAAAATAACTAATAATAAACTAGAACAATTATAGCAATATACTGTAATAAAAGTTATGTGAATGTGGTCTCTCTGTCTCTACTTCTCTTTCTCTCTCTGCGATAACCAATCTTATACCTGAGAAGGCTACTAAGTGACTAACAGGCAGGTAGTGTATACAGTGTGGATACACCGGGTAAAGTGATGATTCCCTTCCCAGGAGGGACAGAGCAGGATGGTGCCATAGTTCATCACGCTACTCAGACAGTGTGCTATTAAAAACTTATGAATTATTTATTTCTGAAATTTTCCATTTAATATTTTTGGACCCTAGTTCACCAAAGGTAACTGAAACCGTGGATAAGGGGGGAGGGACTATTGTACATTAATAGGGAAGGAGGCAGGAGAAGAAGCAGGGAGATAAGCTCAGATGCCACTACAATGAAGTAGTAGTTCCCAAGCTGGTAGGGGTCAGAACCTCCCTGAGAGTTCATTAAAGCACAGACACTGGAGCCCACCCCAGCGTGTCTGATACAGTGGGCTTAAGGTGGGGCCCGAAAGTTTGCATTTCCAGAAAGGTCTCAGATGAGGCTGGTGTTACTGGTATGGGAGCCCCACTTTGAGAACCATGAGACTATTGTAGAGAAATGATGATTTGAATCAAATCATCATTTGTAACAATGAGATTAGGGATGAGGGGACACATTTAAGAAATATTTCAGAGGCAGAACTTAACTGTGTTGGTGATGAGGTGGAGAGAAGAGGAAGGTTTTGAGCTGGGTCACTGCATGAGCAAATGGGCCACCAGTGAGCTGGGGACACAGGAGAAGCTGAGTCCTTGAAAGTACAACACTCTGAGTTAATGCATTTTGCTTTACCTCCCATTGAGGGTTGCCCTTTAAAGATGACTCTATTTTTCTACTTCAGTGACTTCTACTTTTCCAGCTATTATGGAAGCATTTTACAAGGGCCTTTCAATAAATTAAGTGGGTTCTGTGGGTGGTTTTATGTTATAGGTAGGGATGTGTAAGGGACAGGAATTCCAGGAGAGATGAATGGGGCTAGCAGAAGGTATGTGTTTGGGGTGACACCGTGTTCTTTTCTCCTTGGTGTCCCCTCCAGTGCCGTGCTCACAGCTGCAATGGGAAACATCCAAGAGCAGATTCTCCTGATTGGCGTCAGCTATGAATATTATCACCCAGCAACCATGGAAGTTGTTCACCTTTTAAAAAAAGCATTAACAGTAATTTATTGTTTAAATAAGGCACAATGGAAATAGTGCTTGAAAGGGGAATCGTAGGAGGGAGAAGTCAGCAGCACCCACGCAGGAAGGGAAGAAAGCCTTGTTCATCTTGGCTTTGGGGGAAAAACATAAACAACTGCCTGGTAAGCTCTCAGACAAGGGATGGGTCAGCAGTGGCAGAAGCCACGGGTGTTTTCCGACACTGAGCTCTTTGCACCCACTCGGTTCCACCGGAGGCACTACCGTGACGGCAAATGAGAAAGGATGTGCTCATGGAAAGGGGCTTGTCAGCCAAGCGGCCGTAATTCATGCTCCAGCGATGCTCTGCCTGGAGGAGGGAGAATGAAACATTTATGAAAATGCTCTTTCCCAGCTGCATGTCATGTTTGTCAAAAAGGTGCAGGCAGAAAATCAGGAATCTTCTCTTAAAAGAGACCACACCGGTTTTGCTTTTGCTTTTGCTTGCGTCTTTAGGACCAGACATCACATCACAGCTGAGGATTTTGAATGCGAGCCCACTGCGTGGTTCATGCCCTTGACTTTCCTGTTTCACTGCATCTCAAAATGTCCTACTGACGCACCCATGAGGGTAGCCGAGAGTGAACTTGATCTCCAGAGGTTGGAGGTGTAGCCCGAAGCATCCCCCTCAGACATGAGGAATTTCTTTGCAATATCACTGTCACCCTTAAAAAAAAAAAGCTTGCCCATTTTGCACCCCCTTCCACGAGATCCCCACTTTGTAACAGTGACAGTCATTTTGTGCTCTCCCGCTGGAAGCCTAAAATTGAAGAGCTTCTCCCCAGATGACACTAAGGCAATTTCACATTCTGCAGCTCTTCCTGCCACTCATTAAGCAATTAGAGGCATTTTCTGAAACTGATGGTAATTTTATCCAAGGAGAAGGGCCCAGTGGTTCACTGGAAGGAGTAGAATCCAACTTGGGCTGGGAAATAATCAGGCCTGTTTTGAATAAGAACAAAGGCTTCATCAGCATCGGCCTCGTGCTCACGCGAGTGTTGCTGACACTTTTCTCTCTCCACATAATGTTCGCCACGTGCCAGCTCTCCAGAATTGTCTGAGAACGTGCAGAAAGAGCGCGGGGCTGGCAAAGTGCTGTTGCGAATGAGCCTTGCGCCTCGGAAAGCCTCTTCGGCCTGGTTTCCTCGCCCGTAAAATGAGAAGCTTAAACTCAGCGATCTCTGAAATCAATTCCAGCTCCCAAATCCCTGTCATCAGGGTGGGGAACTGAGCTCTAACTGTCCATGGGCACTGACTGTACAGATACTTGGTGAAAACAATTGGGGGAGAAAAGCAGGCTTAAGAGTTTGAATTTGAGCTGTATTTTTTTCTCTGTCGAATGATGTGGCACAGGAGTAGGGCTTGAATAATATTTATTTTTCAACAAACATTTATTTAGTGCCAGGCACTCTTCTAAGCTGTTGACAAATACTGCCTCCCAGAAGTCTCATGATCTCGCTGAGAAGTGGGTGTTAGTTTATCCCCATATTACAGATGAGAGAGCTGCGGCACGGAGAGGTCGATTAACTTGTCCAAAGTTACAACTAGTAAGGGCAGAGCCAGGTTTTGAACCAGGCAGCCTGGCTCCGCGTTTGTGCTCTGACTGCCATAGATGCCGTCTCTCCATGGAATAATAGAGATGACATGTTTCCCCCTGTAGCCCGATTACACTGCAAGTGGTGCCTGGCATTTATGCTCATGGCATAGAGATGAAGAAGAGCTGGCTCCTGCCCTCTTGGAGCCCACAATTTAGTGGAGGAGGCAGAGGCATACACAGCAGATGACAGCAGAAGTGCTTTCAGAGGCATAAGCGAAGCTCTACAGGGGGTTGAGGACAGAGTGGTTCTGTCTGGTTAGAGGGAGGTGGGGGGCAAGGTGGAGAGTGCAAGGAAGGCTCTGAAGGAAATTTGGACTAAGAATTGTAGGAGGCTCTGAATTTACCAGAGAGGGCAGGGAGCATGGATGAGTCTGTGTTGACATAAAATTACCTGTGAGGTCCTGTTAGGAAGGCCTTAGAGAAGATCAGTTAGAATACATCACGGAAATGTGACTGTGGTTGTAGGAAAATGTGTGTGTATGAAGCGCCGATGCGAAGGCTGTGGCTCAGAACCAAGAGCAAAAAACTGCTTTGAGCTTTAGCTGATACCTCATGAGGCGAGATCTTTGAACAGTTCAGCCTTCATTGAGTTCTTACTGTATGCAACGTAGGGAAACCAACCCTACGGGACAGTGGAAGGGAGTGTGTCTAAAAGACAGGACAACTGCTTTTCTGAAAGGCATTCATAATTAAGGAGAGAAAAAAATAGCTGTGCACCATAAGTAGCTTGAGAATAACTATAAAGAAGGGAGACTAGAAGTGCCAGGGCAACCAGCACAGACCTACAGTGCGTATGAGCTGAGGGGTGAAAATAAGGAAGGATGGCAGGCTCCTGGGGAAAGATTCTCAAAAGAGGTGACTTTCCAGCTGGGACTTAAATAATTCAGATTGTTGTAAATGATGAGGAGATCACTGGAGGAGGCGGTGATAGCTTGAGCAAAGATAGTGAGAAGGATCCTAGGGGGAGACATAGAGGGAAAAGCTCAGAAAGACAGAAGCTGAGGGCTATGTTGGCAAAGGACGCTGCTTTTCCATATATTACTGTCGTCTACCTAGGTAAGGATGAGCATTGTGGAAATAAATAAAATGTGTAAGACATGCACTGGTCCTCAGAAATAAGCCAATCGCTTTGGGCTTTTAGTATTTTACAATATATTCCCAGGAAAGGGGTCCTGAGCTGCTTCACTGTATCATCCATTCCTTCAGCATCTGTTGAGTACTCTGTCCCAGGCACCAGGTCAGGCGCCCCCTCCTAAAATGTGACATAAACACAAATCTTTTTCTTTGGAACCAAGAATGGTATAAAAGATAAATACAGGCCCACCCTATGGTTGGGAGTAAAGCATTCATTCCCAGAACAATGTGGTGCCTGCGTGAGTAAGGAAGGAGGTATTTTTAGAGAGCATCTGTCCCTGGCTTGGAACACGAGGCAACATCTGCCCGATCTGGCACAAGCTGAGCCTGCTCCCCAGCAGACATGCACGTGAACAACTGACTCAGCGACGGCGGGTGATTTCAAAACCCACAGCAGCTTCTGGGCGGAGGATTTCAGCTCCAAGTGTCTCAACCCCGTGCTCATTCCATCAATATTTTTAGTAACTTGTAGTTGCAAGTACCAGATTGTTAATAGCAAGAGCATAAAGGACAGCTTTTATGACCCCTGCATACGAAAGAGTGTGCTTCCGTTACTGCAGGATCAAGTCAAAATACTTTAGAGAATGTTCTCTCTCAGGCTGCAAATTAATTACGCTCTAATAAGTATTTCACCCAACGACTTGGAAGGAGGAAAATGCATTTTTTGTCCATTGTATTTAGCTCATTAATGAGTGATCCACATCGTTTAATAGTATGAGCTGTTAACTTATAACCCAGATCATACCCTGCTCTCTCAGCATTCTCTATTGAATTGACGTTTTCTCTAGGAAAATTATCCAGGGAACATATTCACGCATGAAAACAGCGCTGCACAGGGATACTAGTTATTTTATTTTCCTTCAAATTCCTTGATTCAAGCAGAAAATTATTAAAAGGCCATGTAAATAAAGGTAATTACAACCAGGAGCTCTGCAAAGAACTGAGTGACCCCGGGTCTTCTCTGTCACCTTGAATGACATGCTCTGAGTGATCCTTCCTTCAGGTTAGAGGACGTGTTTGGCCTCATGACAAAACTCATCACCCTGATTAACCTCAAACTAATCACGGTGTTGTTTCAAATGTGTGGCCGAGTGCTTGTAGCAAATTTCCCCCATTTGACCCTTGTGAGCCCCGGGTTAGTGTGTCTGTGTCTGTGTGGAAAAGGCGCCGTGTAGGAGGAGGGGTGGGACGGACAGCCTGCCCCGTGTATTTCAGCGGCTCCCCTAACCCCCCTAATGTAGCCCAATGAGAGAGAATTGCGGTGTTTAAAACAGGGCTGGGCTCGCAGTCTCTGCCACAGCCTTTCCCAGCTTTGCATGAACATGCCTATGAAGGTGCCGGGAAAATCATAAAACTATCATACCACCCAAGGAGATGAAAGAAAAGAAGCTTATTGACAGAGGGCAGATTAAGAAATACATCTTCTTTTCGGCACACCCATGCTTTACCTTCTATTTGGAAAAAAAGAAAAGAAAAAGACTGTGATTCACCATCAGCCTCGTCTTAGGGACTTGGGGTCTGATCTTCCTTTCTTCATAATCGATGATTTTTAAGATGGCAAAGTACAAAATTCCACCTCTGTGTCCTTTAATATTCATTCACGCAGAAGGTTACTAGGAAGCCACTCTTAAATGTAGACCGACAAAAGTGTTTGAATGAAAGGAAAATAAGTTTCATCAAATGATATCAATTATTTTCCAAATATTGAGAAAAACTTTGTAAAAAGTGATACTTTAGAAGGGTGTTTCCCAATAAAATATTAAAATGTGTTAAAAATCAATCTATGGATAACAATCTATGGAGTGCTGAGAGGCATATTGATGGAATAGAAGGAAGAATCCTGAGACAGCCCATGTGATAAAGGTCATATTTAGGATCAGCGGGAAAAGAACAAATGTATCATAAGCCATGCTAGGCATCCCACTAAAGAATTTGGGAAAAAGTTACTTCATGCCACATTGAAATAAATCCCACCCAAATTAGAGATATAAATGTTTGACAAGAACTGAAGTAAATATAGGTGACTATATCTATATATCACCTAGAAGTGTGAAAATCAAAGTACATCAGCAAGGCAGATACATAAGGAGGGAAATGCTTTCTATGTCAGAAACACCATAAATAAAAACGAATGACAGATGTGTGAATGATGTAGTGCTTTTGTAATTGGTGTTTTCCAAATTTTTTGCCATAGGAATGGTACTTGGCATTCTCTAAAGGATTGGATGTAGGGATGACGTCAGAGAAGCTGAGCATGAAGGTTAAGGGGACTTTGGTGCCAGACAAACTTCCTTCCAATCTTGGAATACTTCTCGTGGGACAGTGGACAATTTCACCTCACGTCTTTGAGCTCCAGTTCCCTGATGTTGCTAATGAGGATAGGCCCTACCTCAGAACTATAAGGATTAAATGTATTAATACATGTGCACAGCTCCCAGAAAGGTGCCTATTATAGAATGAGCAGCCTTAAGTGACAGCTAGTATTATCTATGAGTTGTGCTTTCAGCTCAAGGTTTAAGGGAAGCCTGTGGTTCCAGGCACCGGTGAATTGGGGCCAGTTGATAGGGCTAAAATTATATCACTGACATAGAGAGGAAACAGAACAAGAAACAGCATGTCCCCTTTCTTATCTGTATGAGCAAAGCAAATGTATAAAATGGTAGCAGAGCCCTGGCTAGTTTGGCTCAGTGGCCCACGGACTGAAGGGTCCTGGGTTTGATTCCAGCCAAGGGCACGCACCTCAGTTGCAGCCTCGATCCCTGACCCTGGTTTGGGGTGCATGCAGGAGGCAACCAGTGGATGTCTCTCTCACATCGATGCCTCTCTCTTTCTCCCCCTCCCTCCCTCGCTCCCTTCCACTCTCTCTGAAAAGCAATGGAAAAAATATCCTCAGGTGAGGATTGAAAAAAAAAATTAAATGGTAGCATAAACTGTACGGAGGTGGGAGGGAGCAGGTGAGGAGACAAATTCTATTTGTTCTAACCCATGGACAGTAAATGCAATTCTAATTTCCCCCTAATTGTCTTCTCTACACGAAAGCTGAAATTCTGGATATACCTGCTACAAATGGTCTTTTTTTTGTCAACGTAGTCTTTTCTTTCCCGTTTGACTCTGTGGCAGCGTTGATGAGCTGTTCGTTGTTTCTCCATCGTTGCCCACACGACACACACCTACCAGAGCTGTGATGAAAACAATAGTTGTGCTGAGCAGAGGAGCAGTAATTGTAAATCTGCCACATAGCCACATCATCTCTGCACAGGGCAAAGGGAAAACAAGTAGTGATTCATGGAGACACAGCTGTTTCCAAGCTGGGTGGGGAAAAAATGTGTGAACAAAACACATACCGGCTTTGGAGGCTCCCCTTTTTATCTTTTAATATTATTATATTTTTTCTTAGTACAACAGCAACATATGCTAATTGTAGAGAAAAAAGGGAAATATAAGATAGAAAACACACACCACTATCTATAATCCTAACCCCAAATTTTGTAGAGGATTAAAGAATGAATGGGTGCAAAGAGTAAACTACTTTTTTTAAAAAAAACATGTTTTTATTGATTTCAGACCCCTGCACACCCCTACTGGGGATCAAGCCCTAAACCTGGGCATGTGCCCTGACTGGGAATCAAACTGGCAACATGTTGGTGCATGGGACAGTGCTCAACCAGCAGGCACACTGGCCAGGGCGGTAAACTACTCTTTTAAGAGTAGAATGTTTTGGTATATTTCCCTCTGATCTTTTAGGTCATCTTTTTGCATAGATGTAGTAAAATGATGTTTGGTGTTTATACTTCTTTTTCAAGTAAAATATTATGTGAAATTATCTATTGTAAAATTAATTATACATGCCATAATTTACTTTACCTATCTCCTGATTTTGGACATTTGCATTACTTCTATCCCGTGACTATTGTTGTACATAAATCTTTGGGGATATGAGTTGTTTCCTTAGCATAAATTCTTAGAAATTAAATTGCAAGTTCAACTTTTTAAATCAATTAATTGCTAGTTCAAAGTTTACATGTATTTTAAGGATCTTGATAATTTGCCAAATTGCTTTGAAGAAAACTACTATCACTTTATGATTTACATTTATATACCAGCTTGTATAAAAATGCCCAGTTCTCCTTATCTTTGACAATTCTAGGTATTGCAATTGTTTTTTTATCTGTTCATTCTGATGGGACTAGTCTTCCCTCATGAAGATTTCAGTTTAGTAGTGCTGGAACAACATTTGGGAAAAAATGAACTTCAAGGCCTATTTCATACTTATAAACAAAACTTAATTGAAATAAATCAATGACCTGTATTTAAATGGTAAAGTTATAAAGTTTCTAGAAGGAAACATAGGAGAACATCTTTGTGAACTCAGAGAACGCAGATTTCTAATGAAAATAACTACAAACAAAATAATGGATGAATTAGACTTTATTTAAATATGCCTTGTCATCAAAAGACATTAAGAAAATGAAAAGCCACAAATGGGAAAGAATATTCACAATGCATAGATCTGACAAAAGGGTTGTATCCAGAACATATAAAGAACCCTACAACTCATTAATAAAAGACAAACAGCCCAATTTGGATGGTACTAAGGAGATGAAAAGGGGCTCCATATCAGTTATCAGGGAAACGCAGGTCTAAATCACAGCGAGAAGCCACTTCAGACCTGCTTACATGGCAAAGGTTATGACCGCGGCCAACAGGGAGGATGTGAGGCCGCAGGGACTCTCATTTTTACTTGTATCAAATGGTACAGTCATTCTGGAAAAAAGGTTTGACAGTTTATTTAAACTTTTTAATAAGTGTAAATCTTCGCCTACCCTAAGACATATCAATTCTAGCTATTTCCATAGGGAGGAATGAAAACATCAGTCTGTCCATAAGAAGACGCGAGTACGTGAACGCTCGCGGATGCTTTACTCCTGCGAGCCCGGCCTGGGAACAGCCCAAACGTGCAGCGGCCGGAGACCGGCGGTACCCTCCTGGAACACAGCCGCGCGGGCTTAGCGATGACACGGAGAAATCGCAAAAACGTCGTACTGAGAAAGCGGACAGACACGAAAGGGTTCCCACTGTATGACTCCTGGATATGAAGTTCAGTAACGGGCAAAACCGACGCATGCGACAGGAATCAGGACAGCGGCTGTCACTGGGGCCTGCGGCCGCCGGAGACGCCACCAGGGGGCGCTGCAGCGCGGAGCCGCCCTGGACCCCCGCGGGTGGTGCTCGCTCGGGTGCACGTGTCTGTGAGAAACCATCGCGCCACACCCCGGACATCTGCCTTTCTCGGGACGTGAATTTTACCTCGATGAAAATACATTGTTAACATCTTAAAGAATTCAATGTAGAAATGTAAAATGATAAAATCTGGGAGCCTATTTTCATCATCACGGGTGGCGAGAACTTCCTAAGCACAAGAACCCCAGCTGCAACAAGAGACTGACATATTAAACTCCCCCGAACTTAAAAATACGTACGTTTAAACAAAACAAATGAAAGCAAAAGATAGGAGGCAAAAAGGAAAAAACTATTTAGACATCTATGACGGAAAAACTTAACCGCCTGAATAAACAATGATAAAATAAGGCAAACGACCTAATTTTAAAAACGGGCAAAGTATATGCACAGAAGAGTCACAAAAAGAAAGCGATTGTAGTAAGGACGTGGAAAGGCGCTCTATTTCACTAGTTCACTATTTCTCTATTTCACTGGCGCTCAGCGGAAGAAACATTAAGCCCCGAACACGCTCAGAAATGGGAAACGGGCGGAGCAACCTGGAGCGCCGTGTGCGCCTGCGCCGGCCCTGCGCGCCTGCGCGCCTGCGCGAACGGCAGGGGCGGGGCCGCGCTCGCCAGCGCCGACTTCGAGGCCAGACCGCTCAGGCTGTGACCCGGCGTCCGGCGACGCCCTGGTGGGAGTTCCCGAGGAGAGGGACCCCCGGGCCCCGCGGGACCCCGCGGGACCCCGCAGGACCCCGCAGGACCCCGCGGCCTTTCTCAGAAACGGCCTTGCTGGGCGACGCTGAGCACACGCCTGCCCTTAAACGTGCCCCGGGAGCCCCGAGCGTGAGGTGCCGGGAGCAAGGCGGCCCGAGCACGAGGCCGCGGGAAGCCCGGCGGAACCGCGCCTTCCAGCCGCCAGCCGGCGGCGGGGCGCGGGGCGCGGGGCGCGGGGCGCGGGGCGCGGGGCGCGGGGCGCGGGGCGCGGGGCGCGGGGCGCGGGGCGCGGGGCGCGGGGCGCGGGGCGCGGGGCGCGGGCGCCGTGGTTCGGGGCCTCGCCTGCCGGCCGGCAGTGCGGCACAGATGCTGCCGAGTTTCCTGACGAGCCTGCCGGCGCCCTGAATGTGCACAGCGCCCGGGGAAGGAGGAGAGCATCGGGCGTGCGCCGCTGGAGCAAGGCCTGCACGGCCTCGCGCCCGGGGCCGGAGGCGTTCGCCCTCCTCGCAGGCACGCTGTTACAGGGAGCGAACGCCCGAGGCCCCCGCTGCGCTTTCGCGGGAACAGGACGAGCGCTGGGAAAGAACGTCTGACCGGGCCTCCGCCACGACCCGCGGCTTGAATTTGGACAGCGTTTTGAAACTGAGAGTAATGTCTCAGTTTCTTTGGAGGGTCGGGGTGGGGGATGTTGAAACCCTTTGTGGATGGGCCTGTGGGGCCCGAGTGTTTCCTTTACCCTCGGGAGGCAGAGTTAGTTTGTAAGGTACAAGTTCATCTCAGAAGGTGACCTCCGAGGCTCCGGGGCCTCTCTTCCAACCCCGTCTCATCATCGCAAGCAGCAGAGACGCCCCCGGCGGCAAGCGGAGGGCGCCCGGAGGGAGGGCGTCTACTCTTTTTTTTAAAAAAATATCTTTATTGACTTAAGGGAGAGGGAGAGATAGAAACATGAATGACGAGATCGGCCGCCTCCTATTGGGGATCCAGCGGCGCCGGGCCTGTGCCCCGACGGGAATCGACCTGGGGTCTGGGATCCTCGGTCGATGCTCGGCCGCTGAGCCGCGCCCCCGGCTGTGTGTCTACTCAGCCCCCCTCTTCACACACCTGTGAACCCAGAGGGAGTCCTGCCCACAGCCGGGTAGGGGGTGTGGGGTGTGGGGGTGCGGGTGCGGGTGGGAGACGCGGTGTAACTAGTGGGGAGAATGCGGGCGGAGCGCATGCGTAGATGCCGGAGAGCGGAACTTGGGTTCAGGCTCTGACACCGCTGCTTCCCAGCCCTGTGCCTTCCAGCGCGCTGTTTTTCCTCTCTGTAGTTTCCTGTTAATGGTGATAAATACTAATTTGTGAAGGCCTTGGCACAATGCCCGACTCATAGGAAGTGTTCAATAAATATTAGCTTTAAACACAAGCAAACAAGGCAACAAGCTTCCTCAGGTTCGGACTAGGGAAGAGAGGGGCAGAAAATGAGTAGGGGACCTGCTCACTTACCATGCTGGCATTTTGGAAAATACTACAGGTTAAGGTTTTATATATATGCTCATTAACTGATTGATTAAAAACAATCCTTTATAGGATGGGACTAGGGTTTGCTGATCGATGCAGAGTGGTTTTTCATTTATCTGGGAGCTGCTGGCATTTCACATCTAAATGATTTGATACTGTGAAATTCTGAAATAGAAGTTTGAAATTGTTCTCTGAAATAATGCTATGCTTTTTCAGGGAGAAGCTCGATACACCCAAGAATAAAACCAGTTTAAAGAAGAGTGATATAAGCTGTTTGGAGGTGCTTTTCAAGCTTTGTTCCAGATTTGGGCTCTGAAGACACAAAGCCAACAGCTTTATACCACGCTTCTCTTGGAATGGTAGGAACCTTCTTTGATACAGTCGATAGAATTTCAGTCTGTAAGGTTTTCGTGCTTTAAAAAAATTACCTGTTCCTTTCTCTCCCCCTCTCCCAATTCAATACAAATTTTTTGGCATGAGGCTAGGTTAGTGGCACTTTTACAAGCTTCTCAGATGATTCTAATTTGCAACCAGCATTGTGAACTCATGGGGAAAGTACTTGTCCATCTTCCATGTGGCCTCCAGAGTAGAGAGGCTTAAAATAGAAACCCAACAGATTAAAAACCTTCAGTGACCCCCATTCCCTTTCTGCCATTTCCCTTCAATTTTCAGGACAAAGTTCAAGGTCTTCAATTTGGTTCACAATTCCTTTCAAGATTTGCTTCTTGCTACACATCTCACTTCGGTTTTTCTATTCTCCTTCTCCCCTTACACCCTTCTGTCAAGTTGCACCCAACCGCTTGCATTTCTGGAACATGGTGTGACGCTTCACATTGCCACACTTTAACATAAGATTTTCCTTCCTCCCATTTGGCTGCCTATACCTCTTTTTTCATTTTCAAAATGCAGCTCAAGCTGAGATAGTTAAATAGAGAGACAAAGAAGGGACATTAGCTATAGCTGTCTGGGTCAAAACACTGGATTTTAATTTTTTTTTCAAAACTGGGAAAGATTCTTGAATTTTAAGCACAAATGCAAGGTCGGTGTCATAAATGTGGGAAGGAGTACCAGGTATAAGACAAAAAAGTGATGGTCTCTGGCTGCCTAGCAGCATGTGCCCCATTTAAAGATGATTAAATTCAAATTTTTTAGAAACATGGAACAGTCAGTCCAGGGTCTGTTAATTCACAACCCTTTGAGTCACCCCTTTTTACAGATGAGGGAACTGAGAGCCAGAGAGAGCCCTGGGAACTTGGTAGTATATGGCAGTGTTAGAGCCGAGGTCTTCTGAATATAGGTCCAGTCTTCTTCACAGCACACCATAAAACTGACATATTTTCCTTTTAAGTTCTACTGCATTTATTCCAGAAAATAATAATTCTCACTAACATTTATATAATGTTATAACATTAGGGAAAAAAAGCACCAACTCCTTTTTATAGATTACACATCAGGAAGGTGCTATAAAGAGATGTCTCTTGCTTCCTGAGTTAGACTTTCTGTTTGCGGAGGCAGAAGACAATCTTCTCAGGTCTGCCTGGAATGTCCTGCTATGGAATGCAGTCTCAGCTCCAGGGGTATTCTAGTCTGAGACCATGTAGGGGGCAAATGAATCTCTGCCACACTTCTCTCCCAGCTCACAGTTAGTATACAATGAAATCTTAAGCTCTGGTGTGTGATTTATTGATTTCCGTCTCTAGGTTGTTTGGGTTGATTTTACCCCTTAAGGATTTCTGAAAATAAAAACATCTTCCCCAGTCTTCTTTTCTAAAAGAAAGGAGTTTATTCTCCCACATAAAAGTATACACTAAAATGTCAAAGTTATCCTCACACATGGCAAAGATTGGGACTGGAAATTTTCTCTGGCCTGGTAGACAGCTACTGTACTCGCTGGGTTCTGAAAGTTTCCTTGCAAGGGGAAAGATAAGGCTTTGTTCTGACACGTGAACATCCTGGGCATATTTGCCTGCTTCAGGTGTCATGTCCAACCAACCTAAGGTGTGGAGAACACCTGGGTCTGCTTTGGCTTTTGTAATAGGAGCTCTCCTAATTCCCTGTTTCTATATGTCTCAAGAGACAACTAAAATAATAGCTATGTTTTCCTCTTTTCCAAGAGACTCACTGTTGGAGATAGAGGAGAGTCTTACACACATCTTACCACCATCAGGAATGGGAAAGAGGTAGCAGAAATAATAAGCTGCGAAGGGAGTATGGTGTGTAGGATAAATTTATGCCTGTTTAATCGATCAGGAGAGCACTGGTTTAGAGAGGAAAGGCTGGGAATTTGGGATGTTCATTGCTGTCAAGATGACTCCCGCTTGCTCCCTACATTAAAAGCATCTTGTAATAAATGGGAAATTTCCTTCTTAGCTCCTGGACACTTGCCGTCTTTCTGTGTTGTCCGTATGTGGTGGTGACCATAGTAGTTTATGAAGTACAGGCAATTTCCTGGCCCAGTGTTGCTGAATGGCCAAGTGTGTCTTCATTCATGCTGTGGTCGCAGAAAGGGCAACTCTCCTTGAAAAGCAGGAAAGTCTGTGTTTAAAGCAAACTTTCCTCAGTTAATACACTTTCGGACCTTGAAAGTCTTGTTTGAAGAAATACAAGTATTTACATTAAAAGGACAAAATAAAAATAAACCATCGGGATCTGAGGAACAGTACATTATTTCTCATTTTATAAAGTGGAAGGGACAAGCTATAGGTTTATTTTAAATAGTAAGATCTCTAGTAATTAAAGTTTCCCTTTGCATATAACTTTTAGGAGACACAATATTTTTTTTGTATTTGTATATTATTTACACTCTTCTTACAAAGAAGAACTTTATCTATAGAAACCTAAGCCATCTTTAAAGATGACAGAGTTCATATTTATAAAGGCTTCTTTTCCATTCTGATTTTATGATATTCATAATTATAACTAAACTGAGCTTTGTTTTATGCCATGGTTACAAGTTTCAGATTTATATCCACAACTTGATAAATTTGTAAGTAGACATTATGGTTATGTATTTTATTACCTGTGTTGCAGTGTCTTTATGTATCTGATGCTATGACAATGACATTTTTCTGGATTTACTGCTGGAGATGCCTCTCTTCACTGTCCAGCTCTTGGAAAATACATAATAATTAAAAGGAGCTAATGAGTGGGAGGTATCACATTTGTTCTTTAAAAGATTTTAAATAAGAAATGAATCCAAAGGAAAGCCATCTCTCATAGTTGTTTCCATGTTCATAAAGTTCCCCAAATATGCAGTTTTTCTTTGGTAATTTAATTTTTGCTGCAGATATCCATTCAATTTATTTCTGATCTATCATATATTTTAATTTATAATGACACTGCTGGGCCAGATATTCAAAGAGATAATATTTTTTTCCTTACCTCATTCCAGTTTCAATGAATAACTGTTTTTTTCCATTATTATTAATTTATCTTTAGACATTAATGCTTTTGGATACTGACTAGTTTCACAAAGTTTTCCCCAGCTGTCATACTGTAAACGCAACACACATAGAACCTTGTTCCAATGTTGCTTTATATTTATTTATTTATTTATTTATTTAATTTTTTTAATGCTTTATATTCAATCAATCAATTAATTATTTTAATCCTCACCCGAGGATATTCTTTCCATTGCTTTTCAGAGAGTGGAAAGGGGGGGGGGGAGAGAGAGAGAAGCATTGTTGTAAAAGAGACACATCAATTGGTTGCCTTCCGCACTTGCCCCTACCGGGGCCAGGAATGGAGCCTGCCGCCCAGGTACATGACCTTGGCCGGAATTGAACCAGGGACCCTTCAATCTGCAGGCCGACGCTCTAACCACTGAGCTAAACCAGCTAGGGCACTTTATCTTAATAAAAATTATTTTACTCTTAAGGCTGAGACCTTCTCCATTAAGAATGGTGTTAAAGAATCAAAGTTTGAAAAGAATCTTAGAGGCAAATAAAATGTGATTTATTTGATTCATAAGTGTTATCTGTATTATACCTGGAGAATGATCATCTTACCTCACTATGGTCTTCTTCAGAGACAAAGAACTTAACTCCTGGTTGTAGATACCCCTGATCATCATTCAGGCCTAATTTTCCCAAATTCAACTTGTGAGTTCTTGAGCAAGTTGATTACTCTTATATGGGTCAGAATGTTCTCATGTTTATAGTAGAAGGGTAATACTTGCCCTGCCTACTTCAGAGAAAGGCCGTATAGGTCAGTGGTTGGGAGAAATGAGCTTTGTGGTCAGAGGAGCCAGTGTTCAAGTCTTAGCTCTGCTACCTAGTACAGTGTGATTCTTGGAAAGTTACTCAACCTTTCTAAGCCTCAGTTTCCTTATCAGTACAATAGGGAAAATAATAATACCAACCTATAGATTGAAGATGAAACTCAACTGTGTATTTTATGTGTGTAATGTAATGCTGAGCATGTTGTGAGTTTCCTCAATTATTTGTGGCATGTTTATGCATTTATAGGTACCTATTTGTGAAGATCAAATATAATATACACAAAAGTGGTTTATAAATGTTAAGGAGCTATTCAGATGTGTTGGCATCACTATTTGAACATTCTTGTATTTTTTTGACCCAGTGACTTGAGTTACAAACTTCCTAGGAATCTGAATGAAGCAACCACTGAGCCACAGGAAAGAAGATCCTTTTCAGCCCTGTCTCTGGCCCCAAATAGGACCTCCATCTATTGGGCAGCCACTGTATTCCAGGTCCTGTGCTTTGCCTACTTTATCATTGACCCTCCCAGCAGTACTCCAAGGTAGGTATGATGATTTGGCAAATTCAAATACATTTAATAACTTGGTTAAGTTTATCTTAAACAGCTTAAGTTGGAGAATTAAAATCAAAACCCAAGTTTGTCTGGTTGAAAGTATGAGTGCTTTTCACTATACTGTGTCTCCCAGTGGGAGTGTAATAACAGTTGTGAGTTAGACAGATTTATAACTTGTCCTGGATCTGCCCCTCACAAGCCCTATGTCCTTAGGTAAGTAAGGACAAGTATCTTTATCTGTAAAATGTCAGTAATAAAACCAACCCATGGGAATGTTTTAAGTATTAAATTAGAAAGCATATAATAAGTGAAAGTAAACAGTATCTGTTCATATTTTGTCTTCTGGTGCTTTCCATCTCCTAAGGCGTTGCTGGAGATTAACTCCCTCTGCAGGACAGCAGGGGGCAATAGAGACCATAAAGGCTATAACCAAATCAGGGCTGTATCCTTAAACACCCCCAGCTGGTGTCCACCTTGCAGTCTAGGAACCTCTGAATCAGATCAGGTCCTTGGTGGTCTCTAATTCTGGCCCTAAGAAGAAAAAAAACCCTGATGTTTTACATACTAACAAATACAAATACAAAACCACCACAATAATAGTAACCCCTAGTGTTTGCATAAGACTAAGATTAGGTGGTTTTATACGCAAAGCCATTCACAGTTGGCTTGTGTTAATGGTTTCATTAACCTCATGAACACATTCACATCATTAGGAAAACAGAAGGTAAATACTTCAGACTCCTCCATTAGACCCAATTAGCAGAGTGCTGCAGCACAAAGGAGGCCCAAGTCATGCCTGTTTGTGCTCAGGGTTGCAGCCACTGCCATCTCCATTAGATTGTGATTCACCAGAATCGTTAAAGCAGCCTCATTTGTGGTATGGAGCCATCATTCCCTAAATAGGTTGCTTTCAAGAAATGAGTATTGGTAAGTGATGATGATGACAAATTAACACAAGATGGGTGATAAAGTAAATACAAATGCAGATTGGATCAAACATTGATAGATGGGGTGCAGGTGGTATATCTCAGTTGCGGTTGCTTTGAAATATTATACGTCTTCATTTTTACAACATCTCTATATGATCTGTATTATTTTAATTTTTACTATTGGCTTCTCTGGCTTGCTCCCACTTGCTATCATGCACCCCTGCAAAGTCCTCTGTTTTTCTGGTAGTTCTCAAAGGTGGCAGTGGTGTGGGGCGTCTCACATGTATTATGAACAAATACAACTTATTTCCATGTGGCATGTGCAGTTTAATTCCCCTTCTGGTCTCATGTCCTCATAGGCAGGGGTCAGTTACTCCCACTGGCCATGGTTCCCTCTGCTCTGTAATGTGGCTGCTGCTTTTACTGATTATTCCTGTAGGTGTCCTCCAGCTCTAGAGGTCCCACACTGGTGGTGTTTTATGTTCAAGTGAGTGTGAAGGTTGTGCCTCTTCCTTTTTTTTTTTTTTTTTAAATCACATCCTATCAGACAATCTCAACAGAGTACTAAGAGGCCCCTGGATTCTTTATGAAAGTAGGCATCTTTTGGTCCACCCTGTCAATTCTCACCTTTGCAAATCTAGCTTAGATATCTTATTCTCCAGGGAGCCTTGTCCAAATCCCAGGTTGTCGTGAGGATCCTCTACCCCTTTGATCCCAAAGCACTCTGCTTACTGCTATCACCAAAAGTCTTTTGGGAACTCCTTATTCATTTTGTATCTCCAGCACCTAGGACAGTGCCTGGGCCATAGTGGGTGCTAAATCCATGTTGGGCAGTGAACCTAATCTCCTCTTTGTGTTTTTTTGAGATTGTTCCTGGTCCTGTTTCCTCCTCCTCTTTAACTTTCTCTAATCATCTCTGTGTGGTGCCTGCCGCCTTTGACATATCACCTTGAATACCTCTTTTCACCTAGGTCTCTGGATTACTGGTCTGGTTTTGAATGGTCCACCAGGTTTTAAATCATTACTTTCATTTGATACTATATTAGTTTCCTGGGGCTGCTGTAATGAAGTACGACAAGATTGGTGGCTTAAACATCAGAAATTGATTATTTCACAGTTATGGAGGCTGGAAGTCAGAAATCAAGGTGCCAGCAGTGTTGGTTCCTTCTGAGAGCTGTGAGGGAGAATCTTTTCCATTCTGCTCCCCTGGCTTTTGATAGCTTCAGGTGGTCCTTAACTTACAGATGGTGTTCTCTCTGTGTCTTCATATTGTCTTCTCTCTGTAAATGTCTGTTTTTGTGTCCAAACTTCCACTTTTTATAAGGACACCAGTCATATCAGATTAGGGCTCACCCTTGTCTTAAGTTGATTATCTGCAAAGATCTTATTTCTAAATAAGTTCACATCCACAGGTACTGGGGGTAGGACTTCAACATTATTTTGGGAGACACAATTCAACCCATAACAGATGCCTCATCTGGTGATACCTTGTGGGTAGATAGGACGACATAACTGGCTGAAGTTTGTCCAGAGCTTCCAATAGCAGCTTCTCTTTTTGAGGAGACAGTTCACAGAATAATAGTTGCTAGTTCACTTTCCTTTACCTTTTTAAGGAGAGAACAGAGCTCAGACTAGGACCAATTTTTTATGTTTCACAGTTTAAGTGAACTAGGCTGTGTACTTATTTTGAGAAGTGAAAAAAAATGTCCATGCTAATCAGCATTGGCATCCAGCTGAAATCAAGTTCAGTAATATCCTGGGCTATTTAGGGCTTCTATCCTTCTAGTCTATTTGTGGGAAGATAGTGTATTAACTGTAATGTTGCAGCAGCCTCCTGATAATATATTCCAACATTTTATTGGTTTGCTACCTCTGAATGGACTGGGAATCCTCTCCACAATTCCACTGAGATTGGGTAATCTTAGAAAGTGTCTTACTAGCAGTGAATCAATCAGAATAAGCTTGTTTGGCACAATCCACAGAGATCACCTCTAGAGAGAAAACAAAGTAAAAAATACCAGAAAGAACTGAATGGAAGAAAAGAAACCCATGGAGGATTTAGCCAATATCCATTTTAGATTTGGATCACTGGCCTAATCATGGATGAAGTGGTGTTCTTGGAGTTGCCTGCATTGCTCTCCTTTTCATTTTAATGCTCAGTTTGTGAACCGTCTGTATGTTCTTCCACTTCCTAGTCATTCCGTCTCTGGCCTTTTACTCCCTGGAATGATGGTCACAAGAAAAGTTATAGCAGAGCTGGAAGTCCCTTCATATTTGATGTAGACAGAAGTTTGCGTTCCCTTACTGAAAGTTGTGGCTTTACATCTGCATTCACTCCTGGTTGCTTTCCCACAGATTCTGCTGCAGTTAGTCCAGGTGGTCCTGGGTGTCAGTGTTTTTTTAGAGCTGATCTGGAGGTTCCAGTGTATAGCCATTGCTGAGAACCACCACTGTCTTGCTCCTTTCTGGTTTGTTTCATTTGAAAGACAAAAGGGCAAAGTTAGGGGAATACTTAGAGTGTAAGGACTGCCTGATTCCCTTGAGACCACACCTTCCCTTCTACAATCCCTATCCCAAGCTAGATACATTCAGGAGGCAAAATCTTACCCTAGCGCTCCTGATCATCGCCATGGTCATGGGAAACCATGAAACTGCGTGATAGTTGCTTACTGCCCATAGCTTTCTGTCCTTCTGGTAATCTAATTTCCTAGACACTGGGTTTTCAGTGAAATTGCTTTCTACTTCCAGTCCCTTTGGCTGGGTTGGTAAGTCACATGACCGCTTCAAGCCTTTTCCCTTATCTGGAAAGCAGAAACAATTGCCCCCTTCCCTTGTGTTATTGTGAAAGGAATATGAATATCCTGAGGTTGCAGAAATTTCTTGAAATTCTCTTGTTTCATTCCCATCAACATACCTCTGTGAACCTGGTTTCTCTTTTATGAGAACATAGAAAGTTTAGACAGTAGATACCCCATTGATTGTTGTCAATCCAACCTCGATTAGGTAAATTAACAAAGAACCCAGTTCATTTATATCATTAAAAGTTTAAATACTGATGTACAGTGTTGGTTCAAAGAGTGCATATCAGATTTAAATAGGGAAGATCTCTAGCTCATGAAGATTAATGAGATGATGCATTTGACTGTACCAAGGACCCTGCCTGGTGTTGAACAGGTGCTCTGTGCATGTTTGTTTATTTATTAACTCCTGCACCAAGACTTGGCAGGTGATGGCTTCCAGCACAACATTCTGGGATCTTTGCCCATGTTAGTGAGGGTATGTGACCCGTTGCACTGATAGTGGGTTTCAAGATGTTCTTATCTGTTATTTTCCAAGTAACTGTTTGGACATACATATACCCTATTAGTAAGAAGTCCAGGGTTTCTGCTGACCCTAATTATTTAAACATATTTTTTTCTATTATCAACAAGTATTAAAAAGTATTTACTTCCATCAATGGATGAATGGATTAAAAAGTGATACACATAGATAATGGAATTATTCAGCTTTAGAAAGGAAGAAAATTCTGGCATATGCTATAACATGGATAAACCTTGAAAACATTATGCTAAGTGAAATAAACCAGATAACAACAGGACAATTATTGTATGATTTCACTTACATGAGGTATTTAAAAGGAACAGAAAGTAGAATAGTGGTTACCAAGGATTTAGGGGTGGGGGAATGCAGATTATTATATACTGTGTACAGAATTGCAATTTGGGATGATGAAAAATTTTTTGAGATAGACAGTGATTGCATAACATTGTGAATGTACTAAATGCCACTGAATTGCATGCTTAAAAATTGCTGAAATAGTAAATTTTATGTATGTTTTACCACAATGTAAAAATATACACATACAATAAAGAGTGCGTACTGACTATATCTTGTGGGGCAGTAGTGCTCTCTGGAAGAAAAGCGTTACTTGTAGCATTTTTGAGTTCTGTGGTGTAAATGTTTCCCCCATGGCTGATTTCAAGCTACTGACATGATGACTTTGAACTTGGAGTTGGTAAGAGAGGAGCAACGTTAGCTCTTCTGAGGCCACTCCTGCCTGTGGGAGATGAGAAACTTACAAAGCTTTTACTTCCTCCCTCCTCTCCCTGCTTGCTCTTGATCTCCATGTATCTTATCCTTTCTTTTATTAAATTAACCTATTAATTTCTTCTGCATTTGTGGGAGAATATTTTGAGCTTGACTTCTATAATCCTGATTACATTTTTAGAAGGATTGAAACAGCTACTCACTACATCCATTGTAGTGTTTTCAGTATACATTTTCATTACCATTTAGTTTTTTTCTGATGTCAGGATATTGTGACTTCTTGATGGTCTGTTGTGGTTTCACGTGTGGTTGCTTTTCTCTTGACTCTTCTTTTGAGAACACATATTGGGAAATATCTAAAATTTTCTTCCATTTCTAGTGGTCACATATTTCAAAGGTGTGCACTTGTTCCAATTCCTAAGGTTGTGCCTCTTCATTCTCCTTCATTTGATTTGCTTTATCACTTTGCATGTTTGGTGGTATTTTCCCCCTCTCCTTTTTGTTTATCTTAGAGAAGAAGGCCTATATCTGTCCTCTACTGGGAGTTGAAATGGGTCTGATGGAGGGAATTTGGATCCTTGTTCGAATATTTCAGGTATAGGTAAAGAAGAAAGGAAAGATTAGGTTTGTCTGGAGCTTTGAGCTGCCATCTAGTTTAGAGATCTAGCATCCTAGTTGGAAAATAGTGGGAGCTAAAACCAGTGTTTATTTCCATGTTTTTTGTGGCAGTCAGACTTCAACCAGAGCAATGTCACTTTTTCTGGTGTGGTAGAGTTGCTCTCAAAATGAGCTAGCTATGACAGTGCCCCTGTATGTGGTCAGGCATGGCATTCTACCCTAGATGGGAGGTAGGAGGAGTAAGCTCCTCCTGGAGTTCTTGCTTGATGTAGTGTCTAGCACCCATGCTTTCTCCAAAGATTCATGTGGGAATTAACTGTGGCAGAGGATGGCCCCACAGAACACCCTTGTCTCCCTTAATTGCTTGTCCCTTTCAGTGGGTTCTCTTCCACTTTTTTATTATTACCTTTATTGGGGCGGCATTGGTTAATAAAATTATATAGGTTTCAACTGTGCAATTCTAGGATACATCATGTGTATATTGCATTGTGTGTTCACCACCAAAGTCAAATTTACTTCTGTCACCATATATTTGACCCCTTTTGCCCTTTACTAACAGCCCCCTCCACTTTTTTAGATAAGTTTGTCCAACATAGGATAGACATTATGGGAATGGTTACCCTTCCTTCCATCTAGTTCCTTCTGCATAACAGTGTGAAATACCTCAGTATTCATTAGTGATACATTTAATAAGGAGTTAATATCCAAAATTTATAAAGAACTCATACTACTCAACAGCTAAAAAACAATCAAATCAAAAAATAGACAGAGGACATGAATAGACAGTTCTCCAAAGAGGACATACAGATAGATGGTCAATAGACATATGCAAAGATGCTCAACATCACTAATTGTCAGAGAAATGCAAATGAAAACCACAATGATATATCATCTCACACCTGTTATAATGGCTACCATCAGTAAGTCCACAAATGTCAAGTGTTGGTGAGGATGTGGAGAAAAGGGAACCCTTGTGCACTGTTGGTGGGAATGCGGTTTGATGCAGTCATTATGGAAAACAGTATGCAGTTTTTTCAGAAAATTAAACATGGAACTGCCTTATGACTCAGTGTTTCCACTTCTGGGGATTTAGCTGAAAAAACCCAAAACACTATTTTGAAAGAATACATGCACCCCTATGTTCATTGTAGCATTATTTATAATACCAAAGATATGAAATCAACCCAAGTGCCCATCAATAGATGAGTGGATAAAAAAACCTGTAGTACTATATATATATATATGTATGTGTGTGTGTGTGTGTGTGTATAAAATGGAATATCACTCAGCCATAAAAAGAAGGAAATCTTAGCTTTTGCAATGGTATGGATTGACTTACAGGGTATTATGCTTAGTGAAATAAGTCAGTCAGAGGAAGACAAATACCATATGATTTCAATTATATGTGGAATCTAAAGAGCAACATAAATGTGCAAACAAAATTGAAACAGACTCGTAGACACAGTATTCTGGTGGTTGCCAGAGGTGAGGTGGGTTGGGTGACTGGGAGGAGGAGGTGAAGGGATTAAATACTTGGTAGTTACAAAATAGTCACAGGGCTATAAAGTACAGTATAGGGAATATAGTCAGTAATATTGTGATAACTATGTATGGTGCCAGTTGGGTACTGAAAATGTTTGGGGGAACACTGTAAAGTATATGATTATTTAATCACTATGCCATACAGCTGAAACTCATTCAAAATAATACTGAAAGTAAACTGTAACTGAAAAATAAAAATTAAAAAAATAAAATGGAAATAAGCAGAGACAAAAAATAAAAACTTTTTTAAATTGAAAAACTCATTAAAGTTGATGCTTCCATCTTTAAGTCTATTCTTTCAGTGAGCTCATCGATTTGGGAGTCATCAATATGAACATGGTAGTGACTATTGAAAAGTTTCTACATGGGGTGAAATTCTTCCATGGAGATTAGGCCTGAGTGATCAGAGTTAATGACATTTAAGATGATTTGCAGGTAAGATCGGTATCTGTACAGAGTTTCAATTAGAGCTAACTGAACCTCTTTCACAGCTTTTGAATATGAATATCATAGAAGCAGGACATGAAGTCAATATTTCCATCTTTGTCTGTGATGACCAGATGAAAACTCGGGGATCTCCAGGGTAAGTTCAGCCCTCAAGGGTTCTCCATGGAAAAAGCCCATTGGCCCATAGAAAATTTTCCTGATTTATTTCAGTCTTAAAGTTGGAAAGCATGAATGAGGTCAGTTTTTTGTGAAATCATTCTCTCTTTTAATACTCTGTTGGTACTAATTTTAATAGTATTCACCCTTTGATAAAGAGACCTTAACTTAAGCACATTGCCTTAGTTACATGGTACTGGAAAAATCGAGGGGTTATACCAAAACCCAACCTGATGTAAGCTCCTCAGTTGCTGCCTTTATAATAATTAGAAGCAGAAAATACAGTAATAACCTTCCTGTCATGGCAGATTTCATACTCTTAGGGCTTACATTTATGAGACCTTAGTACACAACTGGTATTAAGAATCTTGGGGTTAATATCTGGTCCAAAATAGGAGCCTCCTCTTCAACATGTGTTTGTATATGGCCTCTTTTGCCTCTGGGATCACTCCACAGAATATTGAAAACCTGTTTCCACTCATGCTTTGTGAACTGTTCAGAATCTGACTCCCCGAGGTGTACCTACTTTATTTCTCTTCAGGTGAGTAATATGGGCTCCCTCTATTGGAATTGGTGGCATCAGCACAGATTTCATTTTGTTTCTTTTTGTACGGTTAAGTAAATCTGTGTACTCTGATATCCCACCATGTATGACAGTGAAGTTCTGGTCAATAATTGTATCAATTGGGAGCCAGGCATAAACTTCCAAGATTTATAAGATTTCCCCCCCCCATATAACTTATATTTATGCAAGACTTCTTTTGTGAAGCCATACCTCATTTTTATAAAAAAATCTTCATGGTTTCCTCTGTTCAAGTACAGGTCACCAGGATAGACAAGAAAACTCACAAACAGGATCATTGGGATCCCTATGAAGTTTTTTCCTTGATCTACAAAATCACCGTTAAAAACATATGGGTTGTTCCCTGAGGAGAGACTGTTCTTATAGAAGATCAAAAAGAGATCATCTAGTTTCCCATCGAAATCACCACAGATTGTTATCTCTTTGGAGGGACAAGTTTTTTTGTTTTTTTAAAAATCCTCACTGGAGGACATTTTTTACATTGCTTTTCAGAGAGAGTGGAAGGGGTGGGGGAGAGAGAGAGACATCGATGTGAGAGAGATACACATTGATTGGTTGCCTCTCTCACGTGCTGTGACCAGGGCTGGGGATCAAGCCTACAACCACGGTATATGCCCTTGACCAGAACTGAACTTGAGACCCTTCAGTTTGGGGGCCGATGATCTAACCACTGAGCAAAACTGTGTAGGGTGGGGCAGGTTTTTTTTTTTAATTAAAAATTTTTTTTCCCCAATTTTAGTTTATATTCAGTATTGTTCTGTATTAGTTTCAGATGTACAGCAAAATGGTTAGAAAATCATCTCCTTTATAGAGTGGTCCCCCTGCTGCTTCCAGTACCCACCAGGCCCCATACATATTTATCACAATATTACTGACTATAATATAATCCCTATGCTGTGATCTACGTCTCTATCGCTGTTCTATAACTAGCAATTTGCACTGCTTAATCCCTTCACCTTTTTCACCCAGCCCCCCAATCCACCTCCCCTCTGACACTGTCAGTCTGTTTTCTGTATTTAGGAGTCTGTTTCTAGTTTTTTTTAAATTTTGTTTATTAAATTCCACATGCAAGTGAAATCATACAGTATTTGTCTTTCTCTGTCTGACTTACTTCACTTAGCATAGTACCCTCTAGGTTCATCTATGCTTCACAAAAGGTAAGATTTCATTCTTTTTATGGCCGAGTAGTATTCCATGGTGTGTATGTACCACAGCTTTTTTATCCACTCATCTATTGATGGGCACCTGGGTTGCTTCCATGTCTTGGCTATTGTAAATAATGCTGTAATGAACATAGAGGTGAAAATATTCTTTTGAATTAGTGCCCCAGGTTTCTTTGGAAATATTTTCAGAAGTAGAATCACTGGGCCATAAGGCAATTCCATTTTTAATTTTTTGAGGAACCGCCACACTGTTTTCCTTAGTGGCTGCAGCAATCTGCATTCTAGAGGGAGAAGTTTTTATATGCATAAAATTCAGCATTTGCTTCAGGATTTTCTTGGTTTCAGATAGGATTTCTAAGACATAGCAAATATGAAGTATCTGTTGTTCCTTGAAGGCCTCAATAAGTAAATCAGTATCAGTAAATGTGAGCAGAAATTGCAGCCGAGGGCCACTATAGGAATCTGGGACATCTATCAGCCCCACATAGTCCTGTCTATCCTTGTTTTCCTGATTGGTGTAGCTGAACAGTTGATTTACTAATTCTGAATCTCTCTCACGTATATGTATGTAGTTTTCCATCATGAAGGAAAAGAAGCTGGATAGCTGCAATTGGCCTTGTTCATTGGCATATTCAATGGACTGGAAGATGGGGAGTGCATAGTGTTGTCTGGTCTTCAACTGAGTGCTGTAACCTTAGTACCAGTTCTGGATGATCAATGTGGATCTTAGTGCATTCTCAGATTTCTTGCTTTTTGTTGAAAATGAAGTACTATAACCCATGTCTTCTAGATTGTGTATGTTCAAAAAGGCTTCAATTTCTCATTCCAAGATGGTGTGAAGAATGCCTCCCTTTATGCTGTCCAAACTTTTTTGTGTGCTAAGAACACTTACATGTTATTTGCCCTCTTAAAAATGTTTTAAAGATGTATTGACATAGTGTCGTTAACTATAAGCACTGTGTTGTACAACAGATCTCTACAACTTATCTTGCATAACTGAAACTTTATACCCATTGAACCTCTCAATTTTCCCCTCTCCTCAGCCCCTGACAAGCACCATTCTACTCTCTACTTCTGTGAGTTTGACTATTTTAGATACCTCATATCAGGGCAGTATATCTTTATAAGGCATATTTATATTTGATGGGAATCAGTTTGTTGCAGTTATTTACTATTTGAACTTACATGAAAAATTAATTTGTGTGTAACTAAAACCCAACAGTTCTGAACCCATCATTGTCTATTTTCATTTCCATATTTAAGTCTCATATGACCAAAGTTAGAGTTATTTTAACATAGTTTTGAGCAGTGTTTGTTAAAGAACTAATGTTGATTGAGTACATGCTGAGTATTAGATTTTTTATATCAATATTCTCATGAGGAAATATTGTTATAGTTAGAGAAACAGAGGTTCAGAGAGATGAAATAATGTGTTAAAGGTCACACAGCTACCAGGTGTATCAGCTGGAACACGAACCCAGGCCTGGCTCACTCCAAAGCTCTTACCACCTAAATTTATGTTGCTGGAAGTTTGAGTTATTGGCAAAGAATACTATTAGTTACATGTGCAGAAAATAGACTGGGGACATTAGGCAGGTGTCACCATAAAAACTGCTCTGTTTTAGTGGATTTAATTGTCTCCTGCTATTGGCTTGATTGGCTATGAACATACTGATAGAAGGTAATCAAAGAGCTGAATGAACACGGCAGTTGTAAGTGGAAGCACAGGGTTTCCACCAGGCCAGCACAGAAGTGAATGTGTCCTTTGTTTTTAATAGGCCAAATATTTCTCTCTTGTTCCCTGGGAGGCAATTGGAAGAGACATGCTGATAGCTCCCGTTGGGGCATTATCCGGAATCAAATTAGTGAAGTGAAGCTCAAGTTGGTCATTTTATTCCCAGCTCACAAAAACAGGAAATGAATGATAGTGGGAGTAGACATATTTTCTAGTTCATCAAAGATTTCAAATTGTATTACTGCAATATTTTCATAATAGTAATTACTTCATGGGCATACTAATATAAAAGGATCACTTCAGATAAATTCCCATGTTTCTGCTGTGGTTCTTTTAAGGCAAGTCTTTCTCTTGTAACGAATATTTTAATAACCAACACGGACATCTCCCCTTGCCTATGTTACTGATTCCTCAGTGACATAGTCCCATGATCTACATTTAGTTTGTGCCTTATAGGTGGTAAGCACAGCTTCCCTGTCTGTGGGACATGGAGAACCTCTATGAAAGTGATGTGTGTACACCCTCATGAACTTCTGGCCCATATGTTTGAGTGTCTTATAGTCATGACATAATTTTCAAGACATCATTTGAGGAGTCAAAGAAAGCAATACTAACTATCCTAACTATCCCATATGCTCCTTTAACATTTTTTTTCCTGAGATAAAGTAAGAGAAGTTGAAAATATCCTAAATCAGAAAAGAAATGCATGGGCAATAGGAGCTGGTTTGAGAATTCTTGCATGCTGGGGGTTTAGAGATGTTTCATGTGCTTGTCTCATGGAGGGTCAAGTTGCAACTGTAATTAAGCCTCTAAGGTTCCATGTAAACAGAGGCCTGAGAAGGGAAATAAGACAGGCTCTTAGTGCCTCAGTGTACTGTGTTTTTCTCGTCATCCACTAAGTCATGAATTTAATGAAGTTACTCAGATACCTACGAAGTCAAATGAGAGTTCAGTGTGTTTTCAGTTGAATTATGCAGCATGACTATTGACATGTACAATATTTAATTTATTGCTGCTTACATAGTTACAGACACTCAGTATAAATGAGCAGTGAATTTGGCTGCATTTTCAAAGCAATAGCTTCACCTGGGAATATGAGCAATAAATGGATCTGGCAGCTCTCTAAAGGAAAGAAACTTTCTTTCATGGATATCCCATATGATATCATAACTATAACTATATTAGTTGAGCAGCAATATGTTTTTAGAGCTGCCATTATGTTCCTGGCCCTGTGCTAGAGTCTGAGGTTTCTGAAATGAATAAAATAGTCCTTTGCTTTAAAAAAAGCCCATAGTCTTGTATTGTGTGTACCCTGAGAAAGAAGATACCTACTATGAAGTGCTCCTGGTGGCTAATAGGGCTCAAGTTTATAAAACAGGGCCTGACAGCCATTTCTACACAGGGGCTGCTCATGCAAACTGCACTTCATGGAGAAGTCTGGACTGAACTATCTGCCTCTGCATTGAACTGCCTGACTACACTGTGTTCCTGCCATCTGGGCCAGCCCTTATAAAGGAGCTCCTGGAATCCTCTTTCAGCCAGGAGGACTGAGGCCTTCCCCATCCAATTGGAGCTGTGCAGCTGTAGCCCCATCAGCTTCTTCACCAACCAACCAGAGTAATTCCATTCTGACCAATCAAACTGTATTTGGAGTCCTCATTTGCATGAGGATAGACCAATCAGGGGCCAGGGGTGGGGACTTTTTCTGCATAAACCAGCTCCCCTCTGGCTGCAGGAACACACTTCCCCTTTCCACAGAAGACTGTGTTATGGTGGCTGAGTTGAAAGACTGAAGCTATCTTCCCAGTGCAGAGTGGAGCAGACCGATGCAGTGTGAAGCAGAATGGCATAGCTCAGAGCAGAGCAGCAAGGAGTGTAGCAGAGCCATCTAGCTGGAGAAGAGCCTGGTCCCAGGGCTGCCCCTTTTAAGACCTTTGGGGGCCAATCTCTTTACTTTTGGATCCATAATTTTTCTTTTGTGTTTTGTATTGTGCTGTGTGTTTATCTGTACCTATGTATGTCTCTTATAGATATATCATTAGAGGGTACTGCCAAATTGATTTGTAAATTCAAATTTAGACCACAGAAGGGCCCTATCCAATTGGTGTAAAACAAATGAGCACTCATACAAACTGGAGAAATAACAGAAACAAATACAATTGCTTTTAAGGTGCTCATGATCTAAGATTAGTCCTTAGTAAATAAAAACTAGCTCAAGGATGTTTAGTTAAGGACATACAGTTGTCCTGCTCTCTAGCTTTGGAGCTAACAGACTGAATAGAAAACCAGGGTTTAAGGTGGAGAACTTAATGTGTCATTTTACAAGGTTATAAGGGCACAAGGTGCCTCAGATTAAGATCCAGGCACTTGTGATAAAGCCTTATTAGGACGTTATGGTGATAGAAAATGATTGCATATTGAAAATAAGATGTGTGTTTGGTAAAAGAAGGTATGAGGAATGGAAATACATTTTAATTGAAAATGTAAGTTCTAAAGTAAATTATTTTGGAATAAGCAATAAGAAAACACAAACGATAACAGATTTATGAAAGTTGCAGAAAGTTTGTGTGTGTTGTAGAAGGTTCATGGAAAAGGAATCTTGAAAAAGAAATATTACTGATCAAACTAAGATTGGAATGGATTTATTTAATTTAAAGTGTGCTGATACATAGTTGGGATATGGGTTTCTCTGTTAAGTGGACAAAAGTTTTTTCCTACACTGTTGGTAGCTCTTAATAAGAAATTATAAAGGGAAGGTGAAGGTGCTCTGCATCATTAGGTCTTTGATTGCTTAGGGAAACCAAACCTTAGTACTTAAAAAGCTAAGTTTTACTGCTAAGTATTTAACTTTCTATAGTAACTTGTGAAGTTTTTCAAGTCAGTGATTAAATGCATAACTAAAATAAGGGAATCTCTCTTTATAAAAGGGGGAAATGAAAGTAATTAGGCCTATTTCATGTTTGGAAAGTGCATTTCAATCCAGCTGTCCCCCTTCAAGGATAAAACTGTATTAATGATGACCCATGCATGTTCTCCTTGGGTGGGAGCATTCCCATGTTGAAAGGCTACGGCCACAGCAGTTACTGAAATACTTCTAGAAAGGATTTTCCTTGCTTGGAAAATCCCCACCTGCTCCATAGGGAAAGATAAACCCATTTTTCTTGACAAATTCTACACCAGGTGTGCTAAACTTGGTTGATACTATGGTATTTCCATTGTACTTATCCCCAGTCCTCTGGTTTTATAGAACAAACTGACAATATAGGTAAAATTCAATTGGTAAAACTTATTGAATCTTTTAATCTGCCTTGGCCTAAAGCCTTTCCCTTGGTATTACTTAACTTAAGATCTATTTCTTTTGTTAAACATCGATTGTCCACTTCTAAAATTGTTACCAGAAGATCTATCCTATGAGGCTAGATCAAGGATTATATGAATCTGCCCTATTAAAGAGACCTTCAAACTTATTTCAGAGTACTTACAAAGGCTCTTGAAATTAATGCACTCTCGTAGGGCAATCTTTCCACAGCGCGCTCCCAGGAGACAAAGACGCTGAACATCATGGCCTACATAACCTGATCCATGATGATACATGGTCCATCAAAAAAGACATCTCCACAAGGACCCCCTCCAGCTTTGCTGGAATGGACCATACTGAGTATTGTTAACTAATGCCTGAGTTACAAGGTTAAAAAGGTATTATGTTTTTCATTTTAAAAAGCTCCCAAACTTGTATTTCATTTACCTGATTGAACACCCCAGCCTATAGGAGACCTCAAAATTAAAGTTATTTAGAACAGAAAACCACTCAGACAAGAATCCAATGGCACTCAAAACAGGTTGCTTTTCCTAGGATCCAGAACTGAACCAGTGAAAGGAACTGCTATGTATAACACGTTTTATTTCATAGTTGCTAATTGTATGTTCTAGTTATTCCATATTATTAACCCTTGATTATACAGTACTTCATGATTTTTGCTTTTTTAACCCTTGTAAATAGTAAACCTTACACATAGACATATTATTATGATACAGTGCTTTTAAACCTTAGCCTCCTCATTAAACCTATCTGAATGCAGGATTGCCTGTTTCTACCTTTGGTAAAACTGATAGTCCCTTGCTATTTCTGTTAGCAATTTCTTAACTGTCCCTAACTTTGCTATTGATTTCACAAAACTTCTCTCTTCTGAACTTATCAGGTCAGATTGCAAAAGGGAGTTCCACCTTTTCTCTGTATCTACCTAAACCCACCCTATGCATTGGCCACGCTCTCCCAACCTGGGACACAACCATCTCCCACGGTTGAATTGGTTGCTAGCCACCTCATCATATTGATGCCTATATCTTAAATCTGGTTGCACCTGTTTCAACCCTGACTTATGGGGCACTTCCCTTTGTAAGGCCATTGTGAATGGAAACAGCCCACACTGTCATGAACCTAAATGTTCACCCCAAAATGTTCAAACATACCACAAAGGACTTCTAGAGGGATGTTCCAACCAGATTGAGCTCTGGCTGGAAAATATTCTTTTCTATTAATGACTGTATAAATGAACAAACTCTTGTAGTTTCTCTTTGTGCCCCCACAAGTTTTATTTTTGTCTGTACATACATAAGTCAGTCTTGGGCATTAGGTTGTCTAGATAGTTGGAGGCTAGACTGGACAGTGCCTTTTGGGTCACTTGACTTCTTTTATTACCTTCAAAATGATTAACAGCCATCCCTACAAGCTCTTAGCAGAGTTAAAAGAGGGCCTTATCGATAGATTACTACCCTGATGAGGATCCCTCTGTGAAGATAACTCTTGTGGCCTTTCTGTGAGCTGTGACTTGCTAGCAGGAGATGAGGTAATTGCTTTCTCAGAATTGTGTTTTCATGGGGTGGCCTTGGTACTGCTCAATTAGATAGGAGATGAGGTAATTGCTTTCTCAGAATTGTGTTTTCATGGGGTGGCCTAGGTACTGCGAAGCCTAACTAGAACCATCAATTGAATCGCTCGCTCAACTGCCAGAGCCATTTGAGCCCAACAAACATCTTTTGAGGCTCGAGCATGAGTAGTCCTGGACAACAGAGTCACCCTTGATTATGCACTTGCAGCTCAAGGAGGAGTATATGCCATAGCCAATACCTCCTGCTCTACCTGGATAAATACTTCCTCCCAGGTAGAATTAGAAACAACCAAATTCCTTAACCTTGCCCGATCCGGTAAGGGGCATTCCAGTTTTGCTCCTAGTGTCAATGGCTAGTTCGGATTTATATTTTCTGACATTTTCAGTTGGCTCCCAACTGGGCTTAGCTATTTTAAGGTCTGGGTTGTAAATTGTTACTCTAATTTGTTGACTATATTTCACTGTCATGCTGTTGATGTTCTGTATAACCAAATGTTTAAAGCCTCCTACAAAAACTTGGGTAATGGTGGCAAGAAGGATAGAAGTGATCCATCAAGCCACTGTATCTCCTCCATGTTTGTAACTCATAATGGTTATGATGCCAAATACCTTTCGTCAATCACCCCTGATTTCTCTTATGAACTAAATGCCTTTGTTCTTTAACTTTTCCCATGTTGTTTTGGCTGCTTTTATAAGAGACTATGAATTTTTTGAGTTTGACAGGTGCCTGAGAGACCTCTCGTATGCAAATGGCTCTAGTTGCTCTGTTGGCTACTACCCTGCCGCAGGAGTCCCACCGAGGGACTAGACGGAACCAGAGCAGGTAGCCAAGCCACTCTAGCACTGACAGTGGGACAAACTGACTTGATTGATCATCATCACTGTCTGTTTACAGGTTCTGAATGAAAAGGGGAAAATGTAGACCCTGAGAAAGAAAATACTACTAAGAAAGGCTCCTGGTGGCTAATTGGGCTCAAATTTAAAAAACAGAGCCTAGCAGCCATTTCTACACAGGGACCTCTCTCACAAACTGCACTTCAGGGAGAAGCCTGCACTAAACTACCTGCCTCTGCACTGAACTGCCTGCCTGCCCTGTGTTCCTGCCTTCTGGGCCAGCCCTTATAAAGGAGCTCCTGGAATCCTCTTTCAGCCAGGAGGACTGAGGCCTTCCCCATCCAATTGGAGCTGTGCAGCTGTAGCCCCATCAGCTTTAACCTATCAGACTAACTCCATTCTGACCAATCAGGACTGTGCCGTTTTGAACCAATTAAACTGTATTTGGAGTCCTCATTTGTAAGGACAGACAGGGGCCAGAGGTGGGAGCCTTTTATTTTGTATAAACCAGCTCTCCTCTGGCTTTGGGAGCACGATTTTCCTTTCCACTGAAGACTGAAGACTGTATTTCCCTGGCTGAGCTGAAACACCAAAGATGTCTTGCCAGTGCAGAGTGGAGCAGACCACAGGCCAGTGCAGGCCAGAGCACAATGGGGCAGGCAGATCAGCACAGTGCAAAGCAGACCAGCATGGAACAGAGCAAACCAGACCAGCAAGGAGCAGAGTTGTGTAGCTGGAGAGGGGCCTGGCCCCAGGGCTGCCTCCACAGCTGTGCTGCTTTCACTGTCTTTGCACTGAATAAAGTTTCCTTCACCATACTCCAAAATTGGGATTCCTGTTGGTGCTGAATTGGTGCCAAAGACCACTGGTTGACCATTGGAAGGTTGAACTATTTATCTTTAGTAAGTTGAAATGTGTCTTATACCTGTTATCCTATCTAATGAATTAAGGTTCTGTGTGATAAATTATTTTGTAAATAAAAGATTATTTTTATAAAAATAAGTTACTACTAATTGATCTTTTTAAATCTGTTTCTGGGGGCCTATCTCAACATAGCTGCCTCTGAAAACAAGTGTTTCAGATAATAAGATGAGGGAACTTCAGGCTTTGTGAGCCACCAGCCTTCTGGCTATTTATTGTCCACTTCTCCACATCCCAACCCTCCACTTCAGGGCTGCTTCCCTTACTGGTTCTTACCTTCCTTGATAATTTGCTCAGTATGTCTCTTTCACCCAAAATTTATTTACTCTGATAATACCACCTTTCATTGATTTTTAGGGTTTAATCCAACTTCTTCCTTCTTAAATCTTTCCCTACCCCTTACCTGGAACTCTCCTTTTATTCATTGAATTCTGGGAGCAATGCCAGAACAATTAGCACTTGGTCCGTTTCTAGTGTATAATATTAATGATAACGAAAACAAGAACAACTTTGATTAAGTGCTTGGTGGGTTCCAATGTTACAACCACCTAACACATGGGCACTATTATTATCTTCATTTCATTGAATGATAACCTTAAAGCCCAGAGGATTTTAGTAACTTAATCAAGGCCACACAGCTGGATAGTAGTGGGGCTTGGAGACTGTTGGACTCCCGAGCCTGAGCTCCTGTCCACTGGTGTTTCTCGATCTGAGGTATCCTGACCCTGTGCATTAGTTAAAATCACGTATGTGGGTGCTGTTAAAATGCAGATTACTGAAACCACCCCGGATCTACTGTCTTAGAAACCATGAGTCTACGTGTGGAGCCTGGGAACCTCCATCCTGAACAAGCTTTCCAAGCGATTCTTACAAACTGTATTTTGAGAACTGCACACACTTTGCTGACTTTTCCTTTTTATATTCACCTCTCTAATCAGACTGTAAACATTTTGAGGTCAGGTATTATGTCATCTATTACCTTCTGAATCCTAAAAACCCCAAATTCTGTAATAGACATTTAGACGTTTACTATATGCATACTCAATACTTGCATTTTTGATGTAGGCAGCAAAATTAAATGTACTCATTACCAATGGGATTGGTTCAATATGATGGAACTTCCAATCAAAGCATAGTGGAAGGCCCCACAGAGTTAGAACCCAGAGTCAGGACTCAGTCTCAGGAATATTCTAGGTACTGACTGACACTGACTCACTGCATCTACATATCCTGCTTCGGTTTGCCTGCCTTTAAAATTGAGATTTTAATATTAAAGGAACAGAGATATTGGTGAGAGTTCATTATCATTAGAATATAGAATTTTAAAAGTGATAAGACTAACATACCATTTAGAAATTTAAGATAAATGAAATCAGCTTATTGTTGGAGTGAGATCATACAGGGGCCGGAAAAGCACTCTCACAATCCATTGTGACAAAACTTCCACATCAGTTCAATTAGATAGATATTAAGGGGCCACACAGAGCTGTCCTATACATTCTGACTGCTCTCGACAATTCTTGGGCAAGTCACTAGAAGTCTGTCACTGTTCTGTGGTGTCAAGGCGTGCTCCTTGCCCACACCATCTGATCCATTATCTTAGACATCTTCCAATCCAGTCTCCTAGTTGTAGAGATGAGCTATGTAATTTCCCAAAGGCAAGCCAGATTTTTAATCCAGATCTTACAAGATTCAGTTTCCTCCCACTACAACATGCTGCCTCCTTTATAACATGTTACTGAACATACGAGCAAAAGAATAGCCTAGATGATATGCAGATATGGCCAATCACAGGAAAGAGACTTATTTTGTTCTGTTTTTGCTAACCAATCTCTCATGTGGCATCAGCTCCTGAAGGACCATGGTTAGTGTATTGCTATTTAAATGTTATCCATTTACACTCAAAATTATGACAATCTAAACCTTTATTTTTAATCTGAATGCTAGGTATATCACTAGGCACCTGTTACCATTAAACTTGAACAGTTGGCTAATGTCCAATCAATAATTTAAACCTTGTGGAATCTTGTGGGTTACTCTCCTAAGTATGTTGCTAATTCTAATCAAAATTTTGTTTAAGGAATAGTATTGGAAACAACAAGAAATGGGAAATATGAACATAACCTACATACTTTGTTGAGGATGGAAAATGTCTAATATTTATTTAGAGATCCAATGGACTGAGGATAGACTGTCAGCAGAGTCAGCACCTACATAGGCGCCCTTTGTCTTTCTGGAAGTCATTTGTTAAGGTTTTGCCATGACATATCTGTCTATCACCTGCCTGTAAATGTTTTTAGATATTTCCATAGGTGTTTATTCATTATATTTAGAAATTTAGATAGGTAATCCTGAAAGGAGCAGTTTAAACATTAAAAACAAGTAATTAAATAATTTCTTAAGGGTATACGTACTCCAAAAAGCTGCTCTTCTCCTGAGAGAAATCTTAGGATGAGTTAGCCAGTGTACATGCATTGTTGACGCCTATCCAAATGGAAGATGAATTCGGTAGCCTCATTCCTTTAATGGCCTCCTGCCCAAAATAAAACTGGCCAGCAAACAGTAGTTATCTTAGCGATGTTACCATTTCATATCACAGAGTGACCGTGCAGTGTCATAAACAGAGTCCAAAAGTGCTGACTTTTAAAGGCAGTTGATTTTTTTTTTTACTTGCTACTGCTTTATAGCTTTGCATAGAATGCTAATGCCATGACATTTGTAGCTCTATTAAATCATTTTAACAAAAGAGTAACAGTTATATAACTAATTCATAGGAATGTATTTCCCTTGCGGAATTCTTTAGTAGTTGATAGTAATGGGGAAGAGCTTTTTTTTAGCCCCATAATTTTGTTCTTACATGGAACCAAATCCCTAAGTCTAATGGAGCCAAATCTATCAACAGAATTTGTCCCAAATCTGGGCTCATTTGCCTCATGGCCCTCACTTAATTTGATCTATAGTCTAGGCAAGCCAAGCCTGCTTTTATTGAGAAATACGGTTTTCTGTTTCCCTCTTAAGGGTTTAGGGGTAAGTATATAGTCATGCATTTTCATCTACTGAAAAATGAGCTCCTTTGCCATAACACCCAATCAAGGAAAATATTTGGGCTTTAACAATTATCTTGTGATCACATAAAAAGACAGCTGGGATTGATTCTTATCCTGGATTCCCATTCAGCATATGCTGTCAGACCAGGGCCTCTGTCAAAGGAAATGGCTGAAAATTCCTGGAGACATTAAGCACCGTGAACAGCAGAATTAGATCTGCACTCTCAGATCACCACCGTACAAACCTGCAGCTTTCTTCTAAAGGAGAAATGATTCTTGTCTCTCTCTGTCTGCTCTCTCTCTGTCTTTCCAGACAAAAGCTCCCATTTAGAGATAATTCTTGAAGAGAAATTTTCTTTCAGAAAATTGCATTTCGTGATACCCTCAAATGTTTGGGATACACAGCGAGCTGGCTTCATTGTCAACATATTTTTCACTCCTTCCAAACACGAATATTCTTGTGAAATGTGGAAGCCTGAATTTACTTTGCTTATCCTGTCTATAAATTTTTCTTTACTTTCCATTGTTTGATTTTCTTTTGAACCAGCTAATATCATTCTGCTATAAGTTAAAGGGTTTTCCTGCTGAAATGTTAATTCACATCTTTTTCTTCACCCCGGGCTTGTCTTGAGCATAGCTGTAAAATATTGCAGAGAGATGTGGAAAGTAGAGTATATTTCCTCAGGATGAACTGATTCTTTATTAAACCTAGTATCTGGAACAACAGTGCTTTTCTGCATTTTATCTAGCTTTCATTAATCATGCTGCAACAGAATTTTCTTCTAAAATAATTTCCATACATATCACTCCAAGGATATAACAATGAAATGGATGTCCTTTTAATTCCCTGATGTTCAATAGTTTCAGCATTCACACAGTGCTATCGATTAGATGAAGCACATCTGTTTAGGCGCTTGTTGGCAGCCTAGTTTACTGCATTCCATCCACAACAAAAGAGCTAGAGTTTCTGTTTGTATTTGTGTAGGTGCTGAATTGAATGTGTACAATTTTATGAATATTTTTCAGATAGCTCATCAGAATACAAATTATGTCTGTTAAAATGTCACATTTTTTGGTTACTGTTTTAATCATTATTTTTTGTGAACTGTAGTAAAAGTAAATTGAAAATCACTGTCATTTAACCCTGTGTATCATTAGCTATACATTGAACCTAAGGGGTCGGATGTAAGTCAGAACAACTAACAGTTACATAGTAATTGAAAGTTTGTAAAACACACAAATATTTGACCCTCACAACCCTGTAAGGTACACTTGTAATCCCAGTTTTACTATTGAGAATACTGAGGTTTTTACGAATAAACTAAATGTTAGGTTCTTTTTCCACCCCCAGCTTTGTTGAGGTATAGCTGACAAATAAAACTGAATATGTTTAAAGTGGATAACATGATGATTTGATATATGCATGCTTTGTGAAATGATTACCATAATCAGGTTAATTAATATGGATGTTTGCTGCTGACCAGTGTACTAGATGTCATTTACTATATGTTGCTGAATGACCTGGAAAATTACATCTAAATTGTTTGTTACCCAGAAATAAGGATGAATATAAAGACTTAATTTGCAGGGGGTGTTTTGGCCGCAACTGGACCAGTGTGTTTCCAGAAAGTTGTCATCCAGGTCTGCTGCATAATATCATTGGTAGGTAGACATGGTTGTCATGAACTTAGATGCATTTTATAATTTATGTATTTATTTAAATGGATTTTTAAATTTAAGTGTAGTTGTTATACAATCTTATATTGGTTATATTAGTTTCAGGTGTACGATATAGTGATTCGACTTCTTCATACCTTACAATGTGATAACCCCACTAATCAGACGCGTTTTAGATAGTGCCTGTGTCATTGCCAGTCTAGCATCAGCCCATGAAAAGGCCAGGATTCTGTCAATAAGGTATAAGGTAAGCAAGTGCTTTTGATAGGAGTGTTATAGAACTATAGATTCAAGGACTAGAAAGGACCCCACAGACCATTATCATTTTTTCACTCTTTTAAGAAGTCTTAAATAGAGAGGGTAGCTAACTGTCATTATGGGCATATTTGAATGCACAAAAACTTTCCTACTTTTCAGCAATTCTCCCTTAAGCATGATCTGCACCCCCTCCCACACCTATTTCAAATATAAGAATCACTCTATTGGGTAATAGCCATTTGGATGAAATATCTGCATAATTACTTTCATACTCATGACACATTTTTTTCATGTGTAAACAAATTTAGTGTTCTCTAGGTTGTCTCCTCCAGTTTTCCTTCTAGACATTTTCCCTGGGTAGTTTTGTGCATTCCCAAGTGTTCAAATGTTACTAATATACTGGATTCTTGATTCTGTAGGAAATCACTCTGATGTTCCAGGCTCTTTGTTTTTTTAAATTTAAATCCAATTCATAATCCTGTCCCCCAAATCTTCTCTTATGTCTTTGTCTTCATTAATGGCAATCCCATTTCATCAGTTGCGTAAAGCAGGAACCTCAATGTTTCCCTTCCTCTATGTAAAATAGGCTATTAAGTTGTGTTGATTCTACCCCTCCAAGACTACTGACACTGCCTTTTTCTTTCCATTCCCCCTGACCTCTGCCCAGATTTAGCCCCTCATCATCTCTTGCAAGGATTGTCGTAACTGACCTTTGATGGCTCTGATCTTTGGGCTGTGGTTCTCTCCTTCCAATTCATCCTCTGCATTTTTATCACTGATTTTACAAAGCTGATTATGCCTTTCTCTGCCAGATTAAAATTTTTGAATGGATTCCCTTAAGGCCAAGTTCAGTTCCTTAAGAGTTATAGTCGAAGACCTTCACAATCTGATTACAGTTTTAAAACAACTATATATATATATATGTTTATATATGCATATGTGAGTAGATACACGTGTGTGTGAAGACATACAGTCTAGCTTATTTTTGCTATTTCCTACCATGTTGCCTATGTGCTAATCCCACTAGACAATCCACAGTTCCTCAAGTACAATATATATTTTCAAGCCTCTTTGCCTTTCCTTCTTCCTATATGATAATATTCTATTCATGCTCTATAATCAAGCCCAGACATCATTTCCTTGTGCAAGCCCTCTTGACCGTTCCTTCTCAGTTCCTTGTCCAACCTTGTGCTCCCAGGTGGAATTAATCTCTGAGTTCATTTTTTCCACTTGCTATAGAATGGACATGGCATTGCATTTAGAATGGACCCAGTCATTGCAATTCTACCCACTCTTGAAGGAGGGAAATAATCAAGATTTGTTCATGAGGCTTGGTGAGTGGTCTTACTAACCTTAGCTGAGATGGTCCAGTTTCTCCTCATCTGAGCCTATCACATATCTTTTATTCTCAGACTTTTATGGTTAATCACCCCTGGACAAAAGCATTGCCAAAGCTCAGGAGGAAAACAGTCAGTAGTCCAGGCTCTTCAGATAGAATTATGCAGTTTCTATGAATTTCTTATTTCTCAGACTTAATACCACTCATTGATCTGATTCCGTGCCTGACCTAACTTTAGGTAGCTGATCCTCCTGTGCGGTTAGCCACCTGCCTGATTATTTTCTTCTGTCAATTACCTGCCATCTGAATCCCTGGGTAGGGGACTGCTGCCATCTGTACCTGCCATATCTCTTGGCTCCCTGCCAGGCTGTCCAGTGTTCCGTGCTTCTGTGGTCATCTGAAATATTTTACCTTGATTGTCCTTGTTCTGACCAGTGACCTCTAGCTCAGAATCTTGGGAGCCAAACTGATAATTTGCTACCTTTGAGGGGAGATACACTAAGGTACTTATAATTAGAATATACCATGGGTTTTTTTTTTTTTTTGGTTGGAAATAGAGAATATGACTGAGAAAATGAGGCCCCGTACAGGTAATTTTGATAGAGACAAAAAATAGGGAATAGGAAAGGTCTGGCATTCAGGGGGCTCTCCATGGGCAGGTCTGAGTGACACATGGCAGCAGTGTGGTGTCTAAGGAAGGACACCACGGAAGGGGTGGGGAGACATCAAGGCAGCTGCAACTACTTCAGTATTTGGCACAGCCCAGGCTGGGTTCTGGCTGAATATGCCCCCATTAGGCACCGGAACGCAACACTCTCTTCTGGTAGATCTAAACTCACTGGCCAACTTATTTAAACCTTTGGAGTTGGGTCTAGGTCTAATCATTTAAATACATAACAGCTCCATGTATCTCTCTGTGCACACTGTTACACCTGAAAACTCTTAGTGGAGAAAGTAAAAATTTAATTGGAATATTTCATTTCATAGAAATGTTCAGATTTAATTGCATAAATGTATAGTATACGATTTATCATCGGAGTGTTCTTTACGGTGGGGCAGAGTCTTTCCTATCCATTGGTAGGATGAAGCATTCAGAGATTTATAGTGCAACAGCGTGACTTGAAAAGATACGGCGTGGTGCACTAGGTATCCAGGAGTGCTGGCTGTCAGGGAGGGAGCGGGATCTTTCCACGAGGCACAGGATAGGGGCTGGAAGAACTTGCCTAGCGGCAGACGCTTGGCCTGGAGCAAGAACACAATGGTCTGAAGCCTATTCTGAAGGAAAGGCAGGCACGGCTCCGGGTAATCCAACATCAGTGCAGGGCGACCACGGTTTTGGGAAACCTTCCTCTATCCACGTGGAGAATGCAGAGGTGGGTCAGATTCCAGGGGAAAAGGCTGGAAAGAACTAGAACCCAGGAGGCAGTGTGGAAGCACCTCTTACCTTGTCTGTGAGATGGTGGGAGGAGCACCTCATCTGCGGTGTTGTTGAATGGTTAAAGGAATAATATGAGGCAGTGTGTTAAATAGATGAATTAGTATAGGGCCTTACTATTAGTAGACGCTCTCAGTAAATCATTCACTATTCATACGGCCTAGCCATCTTCAAGTGTTATTATTGGGCCTGGAAATCAAAGTCACCTTCATTTAGTAGGACTCTAGCCAAAAATAATGGAAATGTGGGCAGAGCTCCAGTCCTAGAGGAGGAGCTGCAGCCACAGAAAGGGTAATGAGTCAAATGAGTGGGGCAAGGGCGGGTGGGCCGCAGTGCTGGTCTCTGCTCCTGGCTAGCAGAAGGAGGGGATTAGGAAATATTTGATCATGAAAAGACAGTTTATGTGATTTATTGGTGCCAAATGTGCATAGGAGATGACCTTAAAAACAACAGTAAAAAATATCCAAGTCATTCTTTGGGGTTATGTTTCCGAGTCCTAGAATGACAAGAACCATTGTTTTTTACGCCCTATAATAACATGGTCTTGTCCTTTTCACCAGGAATGCTAAAGCAGTTTTTCCTGTTTAATGCTATAATAATTATTATCATTAGTGACCTCATGTCCCATTAACTTCTATATGAAACAGGACACTACGCAAATCTCTGGTGGCCAGACTAAACTCAAAGAAGACACTTAAAATCACATGTCAACCAAAGAATGTCTTCCGTTATTACCCTGCCAGGTGCTATGTGACATGAGAAAAACAGCTGTGCTGGGGTGACCCCTGGGGAAGGCAGCGGGGATGAGCACGGGGGTGAACGGGTGCTCCCCTGTGCTGGGGATGCAGCTTCCGTGGGGATTATCAGTTGTCAGTGGAAATGTGATTTCAGGTCACGATTCATTCGTGGTAATGCCGCCTATGGCTGTACGAGGCTGATTTCCCCCAAATGAAAGCAGGAATTAAGAAATCTAGAGTCGCTTATTTGTAAATTTCACATTGGAGATTCTGTTGATAACTTTATTTAAGAAAACACAACTGTGTGAAACATGATTGAGGGTTTGAAAGTTCCCATTCGATTATTCCGCAAGACATGCTCAGGTGACCGACCCACTCAGGGCAAAACAACAGGTTTCATTTAGTGACGGTTTGTGCACGCTCACTGCGTGTTCATATGGCCCAAGAGCCAAGAATGGTGTTTACAGTTTTATATGGTCGAAGAAAACCAGAAAGAATATTTTGTGACATCTAAAAGTTATATGGAATGCAAATTTCAGTGTCTATAAATAACATTTTATTGTAACATAGTCACATTAATTTATTTTCGTGTTGTTCGTGGCTGTTTTTGTGCTTCAGGGACAGAGCTGAGTAGTTGCAATAGAGATCCTACGGCCTGTAAAGCCTAACATATTTACTATCTGGCCCTTTATAGAACCAGTTTGCTGAGTCCTGATCTTAGCTTTCAGGATAGCTAAAGTAGCAAAACATATTGTAACTATTTTACTCTCTCCCATGTATGAAAAATGTAGGTCCTTAGAATGTGAAGCACACTGGATGACAAGGATTGACAAGTCCCTGCACTTAGAGTTGAGAAACATGAAATTACAGTATCTGACACATAGTGGGTCTTTTAACTTTTTATTAGATGAATGAATGAAATGACTATGACTTTTGAGGCAGAAAACATTATGCTAAATACTTAACTATGGTTTTTGATAGTAAGAACGAGCCTATTACCATGACAGAAAATGGATTATGATATATATACAAGTAATATATCATATGCTGTTTATCTGAGCTGATATGCTAATATTTCCTCCTTGGGACGATGATGGAAACCAAGCCTATATGTAATAGCCCTGTTAAAGAATGGTGGTATTATTAATATTAAAAAAACAATCAAGGGCCAACATCATTTGTTTTGGCAAGTGACACGTATATTCCCAGATTAAAGAGCAATTAATCTTTTCCCAAACCTACTGTATCAGTAAGGAATGTGGTCAGCGGCAACTGCTAGGCTACCTGGCTGACAGAGGCTTAAACAAATAGGTGTTTTTTTGTTTATTTTTCTTTCTGACTCAGCTCTGTCATTAGGGACCTAAGCCTTTTCTGTTTTTCCCTCTGCCGTCCTCGGCGTGCTGACTTGCAGTTGCATGGCTGCAATACAGCTGCTGCAGGTCCAGGCATAACACCTGTGTTCAGGGCGGGAAGAAGGTGCGGTGGGTGGGTGGGTTGGGATGGGTCCTGGGGGATGCATGAACCTCATCAGATGAAGTTCCCAGGGGCTGCTGAATGACTTCTGTTTATGACCCAATGACTAGGATTGTCATATGTTCACTCCTAGCTTCAAGAATAGGCTGGAGATGCATTCAAACTTGAATGAAGGCAGGCAGGTGGAAGAAGGATGGCAGGCAGGAATGGGTATTGCAAGTATCTGCTACACCCACCAATAAATGTACGTAACCACTGTAGAAATAAGTGCTCCAACTTTTTGTTTAAGTACAACTTTTAAGAGATGCAAATACTCGTAAGGGCCAAAGCCAAAATGGGCAACGAACATAGCAAGATTCAGCAAGCACCTGCGGACATAGATGCCAGTGATAGCTGTTTTAGAGAATATTGTCCATGTTCACTTCCAGATTATCCCCAAACATCACGTTTTCTATGTCGTACGAGCATAGTTAATAGTTACACACATTTAGAGAGGAGAGAGGCATTGCATCATTTTTGTGACTTTTGCGAAGCAATTAAACACTTTTTGTGCAGAATCATTTCACATGAAACTGGGACTGGGTGTGAAAATGTTCATCTGTTTCCATTTTAATTCTCATTCTACAATCGAAATGCAAATCACAGAATGTTGGAGCAAGTAGGAGGGCCTTCACAGGCCGTTTAATCCCAAATCCTAATCTGTGATTCAGAGCGGGCGTCCCTGTGCCAGCCCTATGGGAAGGTATCTGTGTCTTTACCCGGGATGGCAGGGCGGAGCTGCCTGCTTTGTTATTGCTGCCTCAGTGACTTCCCTGTGTTGATGTGCAACATACAGGTCAGTACTATTTCTTTCCTGGTCATCTTTGCTTGTACAGCGGACGGAAACTTAGGGAGTGCCAGGAACTTAGGGAGTGCTTTCACTGCATTTATCTATTTGAATGGTGAGTGATTGAACTGTGCCCAGATGCAAGTCCTGCTGCTGCTCTGGGTTCAGTTTTGAGGGGAGGAGTCGTTCTGTGTTATCTCTCATCTGATTCACAGGAAATCATGGATGCTGAAGAAGTTTAAGGGATTATCCGGTTCAGCCTCTTCATTTTTTTTTTTAAATGAAAAAACAGAGTCCAAGGTTTGAGTAGTATGCTAAGGTCACACAGATATTTAGTGTCAAAATAAAAATTTGGTTCTGACTTTTACCCCAGTACTCTTCTCATTACACTACGCTACAGAGGAGGCTATTTGAGGTTGTACATAGAGCCAAAGGCCAAACAACACCAAACAAAAAATGATCTTGAGGTCTGAGACCAAGACGAAAACCTATGCTTTTGTCTTTGACCTGATCTTTTAAAAGTAGCTTGACTGTGGTATCCTTGACATACAACGAACTGCATGTACTTCGAGTGTACAATTTGATAGTGTTTGACATACAAACCCAAACACACTCATGCTCAGATATGTGTGTGTATGCCAAGCAATAGCCAGAATCAAGATAACGGGCACATCCATCACCCTCACGCGTTTCTGAGGGAATCTTTGGAATTTCTTTCCCGCTCTTTTTAAAATATAATGTGACTTATATTTTTTACTGGCTACTCTTAAAATTTATCTTTCTCACTAGTTATTATTTTACTTTTGCAGCTTGATTATGATGTGCCTTGGTGTAATTTTGCTCTCATTTCTTTTATTTGGAGTTCACTGGGTTTCTTGGATCTGTGGGTTGATAGTTTTTAACAAACTTGGAAAAATTTCAGCTATAATTTTTCAAATATTTTTTGTTCTCTTTTTATTTTTCCTCTTTTTCAGGCCCCCCAAAAGCACATATATTAAGCCATTTGAATTTGTCCCACAACTCACCGATGCTGTGTTATTAAAAATATTCTTTTTTCTCTTTGCTTTTCTATTTGGATGTTGCTATGTTTTCAAGTTCAGTAATCTTTCATTCTGCAGTTGCTTTCTCCTATTAATACCATTAATTTATTTTAATTTTATGCATTATAGTTATAATCTTTAGAAATTCAATTTGGGTTGTTTAAATATCTTCTGTGTCTCTACTTAAGATTTTGAATTTATGGATCACAGATATAACTCTTCTTAATGTCTTGTTTACTAATTCCAACATTTGTGTCAGTTCTGATAGAATTTTCTCCTCACTATAGATCATAGTTTTCTGTGTTTTTTTTTTTTTTTTTTTTGTAGGCATGGTAATCTTTAATTGGGTTCCAGACATTGTGAATTTCATTCTGCAGATTCTGATATACATGCATAATTTGTGGAGGTATATTGGCTAAAGAAGCAGTGCAACCATCAAAACTTAAATATCATTTACATGCAGAATTTAGTAATGTGCATTCATTCATCAACTATATGTGCAATTTGCACATTATGATGATTTGAAGGAAGAATTAGCATATTTTTTTCACTTAGTTGCCATCAAACATAATGAACTCTAAAATGTATAAAACTATGGATAATTGCATTGTCAAAATGTGGTTTAGAGTTAAAGTTTTGCATAGGAGTATCTGCTGATGGTGCAGCTACAACGACAAAAATATTCTTCAGTAGTTACTCAGATTACATGAATTTATTTGTTATATTTATTTTTCAAATAAACATATTGAAGTCATACTTATACCTATGGTATTTTAGCCTGCTTGATTCACTCTCAAGATAACAGTCATTTACCAACACAGTATGTCCTTATTTAACAGTTTTGGTAGGTTGTATGTTTCAGAAATTTTAAAATGTCTTTGAGGTCGTCCAGTTTGTTTATCCATAGTTGTTCATAGTAGCGTCTTATGATCCTTTGTATTTCTGTAGTGTCAGATCTGAGCACTTGTTGCTATAAATCCTGTCCCCTTCTCCATTTCTATTTGATCCCCAGTGGGTGGGCCTAGCAGCTTCCCTCAGTGAGGTCCCCATGGGGTGAGACCTGAGTGGGCCTCTCGGAAAGTGCCCCACAAAGCTGGGGAAGCCGAATGCCTACCTTGGGACCTTTTTTTAACCACCAGAGAAATCGTAGGCCCAGGGCAGCTCTCCCAGCATGGTGCTGGGCTGGCCTGGGGAGGGGCAGTGAGTTCAAAGTGAAACCTCTCCCTTTACCCTTCTAACGTTCTTCTTGGTCTCTGTGGTCCAGCAGGGGTTCCAGCCTTACCCTCAGAATTCTTGGATTTTCACGATGGTGTCTTATCTATAGAAGGTTGCCAGTCACTATTCTTGAGGGGGACTGAGGTCAAGAACCACCTCTGTCGCCATCTTGATGATGTCATTAACCCGTTTTTCATTGTTTTCATCTCTTTATGTTTCTGGATTTCATTTGGGGAAAAATTTTAATACCTACTTTTTAGCCCACCAAGTCCCCTTTTAACTGTCTTCCCTGTTTTGTCCCTCCTTTGAGGTATTAATTTCATTTATTTTAATATCTGCGTCTAGAATTCTACTTGGTTCCAGATGTATGCTTAATCATTCTGTACGGACTCTTGTTTGTTTCTCATATTTTCAAACTCTCCCATTTCTGTAAATCACATTCAATATGGCTATTTTCTTTTCAGTGCCTGAGAATTCCGTTTGCAGATTTGTTGGGGGAGCTATTTTATATTTCTCACTTGTCCTGCCTTATCTTCCCTGTGTGTTTAGTAACCTCTTTCTCGCTGCGGGCTCTTCATTTCCTTTGGAATTCTCTCTCTGAGCCCTGGATCGAAGCTGAGTGCCTCCCGGTGGGATTAGCGCTGGCTTCTGCCAGGTGCTCAGTGGAACGACTACATTGGGACCGCTCTGAATTAAATTCTCTGCTGGAGGATTTTTGTCGTCTCAGGTGGCGTGAATTTGCACTGCAAACCCAGGTGCCAACTAGTTATCAACTATCAGGGGATTCCCCTCCCACCCCCCCACCCCCCCGGAGCCAAAGAGAAAACAGGCAAGATTTTGTCATTCCTTTTTGTGCAGTGGGGTTCGTTTTGCACCCCAGACTGTAGTATCCCAGCTTTATGTGTAGTTTCTTTATTTTATTAGTTTACTCCTTTTGAGTAGCTCTTGGGAGTGATTTCCTATCCACCGAGGTCCGTGTAGCCATCAGAGCAGCAGCTCGGGGCCCCTAGGGTTCAGCAGCAGCCTTAGGTGACAGCCAGCTTTGGTGCCTGTTTTCACTTCATTCCCGGGCTCCGTGTGTACATTACTTTCTTACCTGCTCGGTTTGCATTGAATTGCATTTAAAAAATATTTTGAAATTTTATCCAACATGTTATTGTTTCAGTGTTGAGGACCATTCATCCACTCTCACCTACCAGGCTGCCATTTTCATAAACAAAAATCCCCCGAATCTTTATCTCGGCTTTAATCTTTTTTGCTGTATTTTTGCCATTCACTTTAGATAATAAGAAACTTCAATACAACTATAAAGTAAGACTTTCTGATGTTTAAATGTTAAATGGGAATATTTTAATCTTACAGAAATAACTTTATGTATGAACAGTGATGATTTTCTTAATAGAGATGAGTTTCTAGCTCCCCTAGCATTCTTGGTAAACTTGGCACATCGTTGACTTCTAAACATTAATTTACTTCCATGTTAAACTTCCATTTTTCCTTTTCTAATATTAACAAATTATTTTAAATTAAAGATAGAAAGCCATCTCCATTAGCTCAATCCTTGATGAACGTTTGCATTCCCTGCTACACAGTTATGCTTAAGGCTTTAATGGTAGCGATATGTATTATTTAGCCAGGAACATTGAAATCACCAGTCCTCTTCAAAGGACTTCATTTAATCAACTGCATTAGCAATCCACTTAATGCAATCAGAGGGTAATTGAATAAAAAAAAGAACACCAGTATATTATGCCAGGTTAAACTACTGGAAGCTGTAGAGTTTGCTGGAAAACACAATTAAATTATACAATCTTTGTTATATACTCTACTCCAGTCCTTTCTTCCTCAGTGGGAGAGAGTCTGTAAAGTCCTTCATGGTGCCCATAATGTGCAGAACTGCACTGATAGTACTGTTATTCCTACCAGACTCTGGCATAAAGAACTATATGCATTTAAAAACATAGTACGGATAGTGTAAGATAGAGGATTAGAAAGAAAATAACCCGATGAGATCCTTTTTCTCAACGAAGCTTTTTCATGTTGCACCGAGGGAAGGTATATTTGATCTTTACTCCCCAAACCATCAGGTTATTTCAAGCTTAGTTTAGCTAAGTTTTCATAGGAGTATATATTTCTTAGGTGGCCAAAAGCATCATTATATTACTATGTACATTACTATAAAGTGAAGAACATTTTAAAATGTGAATGTCTTGCTGCTCTGATATATGGAGTTGGTTTAGCCAAACTTCCAGGTAAGTATGAGAGGCTGGAGGAGGGTTTTCTCCACCTGCCTGTGGTTTTCACCCAAAGCTTCTCAACCTGGGCTTTGGCGTTGCCTGAGAAGGTATTTCAAACACCACCCTTGCCTTGGAAAGCCAGGTGAAAATACTTATTTTCAGGGTGATCCTTTTGTTCTGCATGTGATCTGCTCCGGATGCAGGGCCCCAGCGAGGTCCAGTGATCCCCCTGAGCTCTGCAGCTCCCGGTAAGAAGCAGGAGTCACACGGTCCTGATGTCTGTGTGTCTCTCCAACTAAACTGATATGTCCTTTGTGCTCTGGAAGGTGTCATGCACGTGATAGGTATGCAGTAAGTGCCTGTTAAATGAATATATGAATGTTGAGACTTATTTTGGAACAGGCCTTCTATAGTCATCCATTTGGCTCTTTCTTGCCCTTATTTCAGAAAGACCCCTAAGGACAGCTAAACCTAGAGAAATTCTCTATCATTTCAGCGTGGATTTGCTGGTGAAAAGAGGGTTTCAACTCCGATTAGTGCCTATCTCTTGGAAACTGGCATTTGACTCTATACTCATATTTGGTTTTTGAAACATGTAAAACTAAAACCACATGCCAATTCTTTGCTTACTTGGTGGAAAAGGAGCTGTGCTGTCGTGATATAATTAAGGCCCCTTTACCATTAGGATTTATACGTTTCTTTTATGTGATGAATCTTGATTCTTGCTTTGACTTTTTTAGCTGCGCCTTCAATTTTATACATATTTGTTATGCATGGAACCCTGAATATTCTACTCTGATAGATAAAGAGGGTAAGAATTAGACTCTACTTGGCATGTTTTAGAACTAATGGGCAAGAAAGTGGTTGAAGGTAAAGAGAACCAAGGTAGAGATGCTGCCAAGAAAAGCGTGCATGTGTCTGTTATTAACCTGCTGTAATTAAAACACTAGGGAGCGACAACCCCCCTCCCCTTCCACTGTGAATACCTTTTGCCCAGGAAGTGCAGTGCTAGGAATTTTCTAGATTTGTTGTGTTCATTAGTTCACGTATCCAACAAATATTTATTGAGCCTCTACCATGTGCCCGGGACTTGGAATCAGTGCCTCTGCAATAGTTTTCTCACCGCTGGGGATGGGCAGACATAATTTGCAGTGTCTGGCACATGATGGAAATTCGATAAATATTAGTTGTTACTGTTATTTTTACAGTAATGGGACAATATGGGGGCACACAGACCAACAACATCAGTTACACTGTAATTACATCTCAGGGCTTTGGACACAGGATAATCACATTTCAAGAAGAAAATGTAGGAACTACAATTTGGCAAGTTCAGGGAAAGCCCAGTAAAATCGGAGGCTCCTTGGGGGCCAGCCCATGGCAGGAGGTGTAGTAAGGATCTTGATGGACAGTCCATCCAGCCCTCATTATTGCTGCTCAGCTGTCCAGGGCCCCTTATCCATTCGTTGCAGGCGACACCAGGATGTGCCCTGGCACTCCGTCCTCTCCCCTGCTCCGGCTGCCCACCCTTATAGCTCTTGATCCACGTAGTTTAATGTTCTTTAGCACTATATTATGTTCTTACTAGCTTCTCATTCAGAAGGTGTCCTTTCTTACTTTTTCTGGAACATCTTTTCTTTGACATCCTGACTGTGAATTGGAATTCCAAGACCTAGTTCAGGTTGTGATACTGATGTTGCTACCTAGGGTCTTAATTTATGAGCCTCCCACTTTAATAGGAATATTTTGATTTAATTTACGGCCTTGCCATTTTAACATGAATGTTTTAGTTCTGCAGTTCTGTCTTGAATATCATAGCAGTGTGCTACACTGCGATGCTTTCGGCACGCTCATCTTGGTTTATGAATCAAAGCCACAGGGAAGGTGTGAGACAGGTTCCTGTCACCACTTCGCGTCTATAGTACTTCCTGTGTAGTGTTCCCCCCAAATGTGACTTTTCAAATTTTCTTTGTGAACTTTCAAGATAATGTCATGTTCTGCTTTTTTTTTTCTTCTCTTGGAAATAAACACAAAACCAATTTGGCAGTAGAGAAGAAATGCTATTAATCAAATGACAACATATTTTTCAGAAGGCTGAAATTAAGCAAAACTCTATAGGATACACACCAACTATAGTGATGTTCTATCAAAAAACAGAATGAATTAAAATCATGATCATATTTTTAGCATGTTATCAGTTATGTCACCTGCAAGGATTCCCAGGTACAGTAGCAATATTGTCTAATAAAATATGTCACTTTAATATGTTTTTATATTTTTTAAGTAAAAAACCTATTTAAAAGAAAATATGCATATAATCCATCACCATTTCCCTGCACATTTCCAGATATCAAATTTTCATGTCACTCCACGTGTCTTCACTTTCAATATTAAATACCCTGGTTCAATTTAATTCAATCAGACATTGATTGCACATTTACTATATGTCAGTGATAGCTTTCTGCCTCTTCTAAGCTCCTATAAAACTTGCTGTCTGAATCACTTATATGGCACTGATTGATGTATCACAATTTCTTGTGTTTAAGTCTTCTCTACTTGACTATATTTCAAGGTCTTGAAGTTTAGGAAATTATATGACTCTTTTCCTTTTGCAGTGTGGAATACTTAGGTATATTGTCAATAAATATCATCTGATTGGATTAAATGAGTTCATCTGTGTAGCAGCATTTACTGGGACATAATAAGTAACATGATAGATAAACAATTTTTTTTAATTAACTGAATAAAAAAAATCCTAAGGTACCACGGTATATTTTGGGAAGTGGTGTTGGCACATAGAAGGGAACAGCACATTTTTTGTAAATTATTGAACTGGTGATTCATAAAAATCTATATAGTGGTGATTTTACTGAGCTTAGATCTGTTTGGAGTCACCTAGTAGGGATGCAGTAAATTGGTAGAAATTTATGGGCCAAGGAAAAAGTATAGTGGGGATTAATTAGAACACGGTAGGATAAAGGATAATTTATCCTTGGCTGAGCATGTGTTGATAAGAATTAGGAATGTTGGAATGAACTAGACAGAGGCTGGGGTTCCCTCCTGGCTAGGGCAGGTGGGGGGCTGGGTGTAGAATCAAGTGCTGGGAAGAAGTTTAATTTCAGTTACCACGTTCAGTCTTAGATTCTGTCAAGTAAGTGACTCTCAGCTGACGTCTTGAAGATGGGGGTAAAGAATCTAATGCAGAGCAGACTAGGACCAGATGCCTGAAAAGACCCCAAAATATAGTCTCAGTAGTGAAGGCAGAGCCAAATCTGGGCTGGGATCATTCTAGTTGGCATCTGCTGGGCAAGTTGATCACTTGTGCTCACACCATGGTCTAGTCGGGAAGATCTCTATTCTTGTTATTTACCCTGTGTTAATGTGTCCTGGAGTCTGAGGACATCAACTGATGGACACCACAGTTCTCCAAACTCAAACAGACTATCGGATTCAGAGAAGCTGGTCACCAGCAGAAACAGGATCAGGTACAAATGTTAGTGTCTAACAAAATCAATGTCCATTTCCTTGGTGTCGGGCGAGGTGGATGTATTGAAGGCTGATAGGATTCATTCTCTCTCTCTTTCTCTCTCTCTCTCTCTCTCTCTCTCTCTCTGTCCTCTCTCTCTCTCTCTCTCTCTCTCTCTGTCCTCTCTCTCTCTCTCTCTCTCTCTCTCTCACACACACACACACAGACATAAATCCAACAAATTTAGTTGTTTTGAGTTTTTTGTGTTTTTTTGGTCAGAGCTTCAGCTGCAGTGTGGTTTTCTTTGCAATTGAATGCACTGCTATTTTGTTTTTTAAATACAAACTAAAATTAAATGTTCCTTTTATAATTTTAAATGGTTATGAGCCTCATCAATTTGTGGGAACACATTTGCATTCATATGCTGTATTGCAAAGTCTTTATGCTTCCACCCTGACTTTCGGCAATAAGTAAACTTCACTGGGTTCTTTGGTTGTCTGTCCTGGTTTCAAGCCATCTGGCTTTGGAGTTTTGATTTCTGTGTTGCTCTGTACATGAATCTTTCCTCACTCTGCTTTTAGGCCACTACAAAATTCCTGGTTGGCAACTTTTCTTTGCATGAGTATTGGGCACAAACCCTTGTCTGAGTGTGTTCCCATGAGATGACTGAGACCAGACCACAACATTGTCAAAACTAATGAAGAGTCAAGAGCAGTGGCAGGGAAGTACACACCATGGAATGTAACCAAAACTCACTTCTAGATGAGGACCCTCTTAGCTCTCACAGGCCTGGATCCATGATGGTGGGTCCCTGATGGTGTCCTCAAGGCTGGTGATACTTTGGAGGACAGATCCAATTTCAAGAGAGAGAGAGGAATTTATTTCTTCCTCTAGTGTATGTCTGCCTTTTCAGTTTTCATTTTGTGCCCCAGGATCCGCTTTCTCAGAAAAATTGGCAGCAGGAATATTTACTTCTTCTACAGAAACCCCCCAGCCAAGTGATCTTGACCAACAGCTCCCACCAAGGCAATTATACAAATTACAATAGCCCAATATCTGCACAGTTAGGAGTTTCCAGGTTTAAGTAACATGGCGTATCAGAGGAAGGTGGCCATATTCCTGTCCAGCTTGAGCCACTCTGAGCCCAGTTAAATTTGCTTTTAAAACACTTGAAGATCTTGCTTGCTTGTCTTTCTGTCATCCTGAGAGTCTCATATCCTTACCTACCTAAGCAACTCTCAATACAACCGCCTCTTCCTGAGCCTACCCATTTCCAAGGCAAAACCAAGCGTATTATTTAAATCCATGCATAGAAAAGAAATGGTACTCTGAAGATAAACAATAAGGCCTTAGAGACATAATCCTGGCAAAGACATTTTTACAGCAACCTGTATTGCTGATGGAAATCATACCTTCTCAAACTGAAGATCTTTGTTCTTGTTATTGCCTTTTTCCTGAAGAGTGATGAGCGGGAACATGTGATTAACTGAAAGCTCATCTGAGATTATTTTCCTTACAAAAGGTGGACTCAATCACAAAGGTGGGTTCGAGTCTTCTCCATTAGAGGGGCCAGAATGGCCTGCAGCTGCTTGACCAGCTATTGTGTTTTTCTCCCCACTTCTTGCTTCTTTCTGTCCCTTTCTGCCCACTTTCCCCTGTGAAGCTTTTCCGTGGATTTGTTCATGGAGACTAAACTCTGGGAATAATTTGCCACAAATTCTCTCTCTTTTGAGTCTTCTTCTTATGGAATGTTTCAGACATACATAATAGTAGAATAGTAAAAGGCATCTTCATGTACCCATTAACCAGATGCAGCAGTCATCAAATTCTGCCAATCTTCTCTCTCCCTCCCCACATCTTTAGTTTTTCATTTAGAACAAATCCATTTCATCCATAAATATGTCAGTTTGTTCATAATATAGGACTTAAAAACACCACTATACAAAGATTTCATATCATCTGATTAAACAATCCCTTTGAAAATTTTCACACTTCTCCCCCAAAATGCCATTTTATAGTTGTTTTGTTTGAATCCACACCTTGCATTAGTTTGCCTCTCTTTCTGAAGTCTCTTTTGACCTCAACAGACCCCCCCCCCCCCCGTACTTTTTCATACTGTTTATTTCTTAAAGAAGCTGGGACAACGAGTTTTTCTCATTCTGAAGTTGGCTGATTGCATCCTCATGGTGTCATTTAACACCATCCTCAATTTTATGTGTTCCTTGTGGACTGTTAACTTGGTCTAAAGGCTCAATGAGATTTAGATTCAGTTATTTTGGCAAGAGTAATTCACAGGTGGTGAAGCACAGAATGACTGTTCCAGTTTTCATTTTAAGGTTGATCACTAGGTTCAGGTGGTTTATCTTTACTGTTAGCTTGTCCCTTAATGGTTTTAGCTTCCATTGGTAATTAAGATCCAGATCCTTTATTTTTATTTATTTTTTTAAAAATACATCTTTACTGATTTCAGAAAGAGGGAGAGGGAGAGAGAGAGACAGAAACATCAATGATGAGAGTAGCATTGATCGGCTGCCTCCTGCACGCTCCCGATTGGGGATCGAGCCTGCAACCCGGGCATGTGCCCTGACCGGGAATCGAACCGCGATCTCCTGGATCCTAGGTCAACGCTCAACTGCTGAATCACACTTGGCCGGGTGGCCCAGATCCTTTATTCATTAGCTTTATATAAAGGGTGATTTTTTTCCAATTCTCTTATTTCTTTTGCATTATTAGCAGAAATTCTTTTATGAACAACTTTCCTTCACCATCATTTTGTTTATAAAAACATTTAATAATCTGGGTGGAACATAATATTCTTTTGCTCTTGGCAGGCTACCTCTCACAGAATCCGTTCTGAGGGCCCTTCTCAGCTCATGAGCCCAGCGGAGCACAGCAGCTGCTTCATCACGTCTCACCCCTGGTCAGTGGCTCCCCTCTTACCACCACGTCCCTGGTCTATTGTCTAGCAGTCATTTTCTATAACCAACTGGTGCCCAAAGGGAATCACAGAGCCTTTTCACAAAAGAGGCTTTCCTAGCCCAAACCATGGGGTAGGTCTTATCAAAATACGCTCACACCCATGAAGATTGCCTGCATTCGTTTAGCTGTACCCCCATTCTTGACCCAGGTGTTGCAGTCCCCAGGACTTGGTGTTTTTGTGGATCTTCAGGGTGTTACTGGATTAGACAGGTTGTTGTTTAATGCTTTCTGGAGAGCTCCCTGCTCAGGAACACGGGAGCCCAGCCTGTCAACCTTCTGCTTCGTGATTTCTCTATGTGGGAGGATTCCATTTGCTGTCGGCTTGTAAAAGTGCCCTGATCTGTAGTTAAAGAGAAAATTCATTGCTCTATTAAGGAGTAAATGTGAGTCATAAACTCATATGCTGCATTGGTGCAAGTAAAAAAAGAGAACAAAGAACCTGTAGCTTCAAATTCAGCTGCTAATTTCATGAATTCCTTGAAAATTGTGTACTATTTTCCCTTCCAGAAGGGAGCAGTCAACAAGGCATGCTCTCAAAAACTAGTTAAGCCAAATCTTCCACAGTACAGTGGAACCCCCCCCAGCCTCTTTCATTATAATTCTAGATATTTTGATATTAACTCATTTCTTAGAATTCTCCCTTTAACTGGAAATAAGTTAAAAGAATGGTTGAAAGATTTGCTCTAGAGACAAATATCTCTCTCCTACCATGGAATCAGTGTAATAGAATTTGCTACATGGTCAAATTGAGTTCCGCCTCTGTGCTCTAGGACAGTTTTAAAATGTAGGCCCTAAGGTTTTCAGTGCACATATTCATTGCTATAGTTGAATCAAACTGAAAAAAATTCCAAGAATTATGACTTCTCTGTCTGGTTTTATATTTCTCTATGGGTTTCTTCAGGTTAACATTTAGTATGGGATTGAGAAGGGTTCATGGTTCTGCCATTGTTTGACCAATAATTTAATAATTATATATGTTGACCACCTACCTGCTTCCTCTTTTCCAGTGGCTTTTTTTTCAGAGTCTCCTCACCTGAGACTGTAGGAAAAGGCACGAAAAATGAGTGTGATAGGAAGTGGCTTTGGCTCCCTGACCTGCTGACATTCTAGAACTGCCTGGGATTCATTGAAACAGAATCAGTGGCAAAAAGTGCCCAGTGCTGCCAAAATATCCAAGGGGCTAATGCCCTACGAATTGATGAAATAAATAGCTGCTTGGTGGTATATTTTCACCTATTTATTAACTGGTAGATAAGTCCCTTTGTTGCTATGGTAATATGAGAGTGGAAACAGGAGAGGCAGTGGCAGGTAGTTACAAAGCATAAAACTTTCTTTACTCCTTCCTAAAAACTTAAAAAGTTTTCGTCTTGTGGGTTGGTAGCTCTATTGGCATAGTATGTTTTTGAAAAAGGTATTTTTTAAGAGTTCAATGTCACATGGCTTCTGAGTCGCTCAACAGAATTCCCCTAAAGACCACACGGTCTCCTAAAGGAGCTCGCTTAGAAAGCTGCTGAGACCTGAGCTGAGACCTGACATCTCCCAAGACAGAGGGACCTGGAAGGATCATTTAGGGATAAAAGAAAATTTTCCTTGAACATTGATTGTCCTTTGATTAAGAAAAGAGAAACAGATTTTCTATAGCAGAGTCTTACTACCTAATTGGATTTTCCTAACGTTATTAGTGTTAGGGCTATAATATATAATCAGAGTGTTCACATGTCCTTGTCAAAGAACTTTCACAGGCTCTTCCAGGCTAGGTTTTCCTAATTGCACCACGATAAAAGGAGCCTTATCTCCACCTCCCAGACAGAGATGCTGAGGCAGGAAGCATAGATGACTTGAGGAGATACAGAGGTACAGCCACAGTTAGTGTTTTCTATACCTTGAACTTAGTGCTGAAATGAAAAAAAATGTTAGAGCAAGGCTTAAATAATATCCTTGTCTGGGTTGACGTCAACCATCAGGGTCAGTGAAATCTCCAGAAACATTTGAATGCCTGAAAAATGATTTGTTTAATAAAAAAAACATGACTGAAGTATTTTATCATTATCTTAAACATTGAAAATTATGTTGAGCAGGGCCAGGCATGGCTCAGCGGTTGAGCATCGACCTAGAATCCAGGTGATCGGGGTTCGATTCCCGGTCAGGGCACATGCCCGGGTTGTGGGCTCGATCTCCAGTCGGGAGCGTGCAGGAGGCAGCTGATCAATGACTCTCTCATCACTGATGTTTCTATCTCTCTCTCTCCCTCTCCCTTCCTCTCTCTGAAATCAATAAAGGTATAATTTTTAAAAAAGAAAAGAAAATTATGTTGAATTGAAATTACTGAAATATTTAAAATATATCATTTTCTTAAATATTGAAAGAACACAATTGATTATACACTTTAAAAGTCACACATTTCAGGCAGAGGCACTTGGCAAGGCAGGGCCACCAGGAGGGTGGGGCTAGTAGATTTCCTGTGAGGGGGAGGAACTGGTTGGGCTCACTGGAAGGTGGGGAGAATAGCCTCCACCCCAGAGCCCCACAACTCAGTCACTGACACCCTCTGAGTCCACCTAGAACTCTACACCCCGGGCCCAGGCAGGTGAATCCTCCGCAGGGCACGAGCTCCCAGCTCCACAGGGCAGGGCAACAGGAAGTCGGGAATATAGGGCTATTGGCTATTGCATGTGCCCAGCCTGATGCCCTATGGAGGGGAGTGCTGGACCCAAGAGAGATGGCATCTGTGGTGTGGGAGGGGACTTAGCACAGGGACCCTGGCAGGTGTTTATGCAGCTCTCTTCCCAGAGCCACTCAATCTGGTGCGATCTCAAGGACTCTATTCCACTTTAAGCCACCCTTCCGCAGCCAGAGCCCAGGGTGAGTGGCTATGAACAAGGTTTTGTGCACTGGTCCTTGAAGAGGGTGCCTGGGTTTCTAGCAGACTCCCATCTCTCCCTGGTGTATAGAATCCCCACTGATTTTCACAGCCAGATGCGATGTGGTCTCCTCTTCCTGGCTCTGGTGCTCTGGCCTGGGGAGCCCAGAGTGCAGTTGAGACCTACCACTCTCAGGGGGAACCTGTGCAGCTCAGACACCCCTCTGGATTCTCAGCTTTGGCACGTGTCTGGGGTGGGAGGAGGGACAGTGCCAGTCCTTTTCATGTCTCCACCCTACCTACCAGTCTTCATGTGGCTTCTTCTAAAAACCCTTTGTTATCAGACCTCTGTCCAGCTAGTCTTCAGTTGGTTATTCAGGTTGATGGCTCTTTATTTTAGTTGTATCCCAGTGTGGTCCTGGGAGGAGGTGAGTGTAATTGCAACCTAACTTGCCATCATCGTGGAGCTCCCTGGACATATACTTTCATTTTCTCACATAAATATCTAGGAACGAAACGGCTGCATCATACAGTGGGTGTATGTTTAACTTTCTAAGAAATTGCCACAGTGTTTCCCAAAGCCGTTGTACTATTTTACATCCCCTCCTGCAGAATATCAGAGTTCTAATTCTTCCACATCTTTGCCAAAACTTCGAGTGTTCAGTCTTTAAAGTTTTAGTCATTCTGAAAAACATACAGTGCTTACCTCAGTGTGGTTTTAATTTGCATTTCCCGAATGACCACTAATGTTGAACATGTCTTCATGTGTATATTTGGTCGCCCTTCTACCTTTTTTGAGGATGTGTCTGTTAAAATCTTTTACTGATTTATTACTATTATTTTCTTATGGTTGAATTTTGAGAGTTCTTTGTATATTCTGTAAACAAGTCCTTTTATCAGATAGGTGCTTTGCAATTATTTTCTCCCACCCTGTGGCTTATCTTTTTATTCTATTAGCAGTGTCCTTTGAAGAGCTAAAGCCTCAACTTTGATGCAGTTCAGCTTATCAATTTTTTTAATGGATCATGCTTTTGGCATTGCATCAAAAATTCTTTTGCTTAACCCAAAGATTTTCTTGTACATATTGTATAATATTAGGTTTTATAATTAGGCCTGCTTTGCATTAATGTTTGCATGTGGTGTGAGTTATTATATTTTATATGGGTATCAAATTGCTCTAGCATCACTTGCTGAAAAGTCTATATGTTCTTTTCTGGATTGCATTTGCACTTTTGTCAAAAATCAGCTGACCATATATCTGTGCAGTTATTACTAGACTCTCTATTCTTTGTAACCTAGTTTTTAATCTCAATGCCCATACCACATTCTCTTGATTACTGCACCTTTACAATGAGTGAAGTCAGATAGTGTAAGTTCTCTAACTCTGTTCTTTAAAAAAAGTTTTCTTGGCTATTCTAGGCCATATGCATTTCCATACGAATTACATAACTGGCTTGCCAAGTTCTACAAGAGAGTGTCCTGGAATTTTGGGTTGGACTGTATTAAATCTATAGGTCAACTTGGGGAGAATTAATATCAGCAATATTGAGTCTTCTAATCCACGAACACAGCATTTTTCTCTGTTTAAGTTTGTCTTAGCAATGTTTGTAGTTTTCAGAATTCAAGTCTTGTGCATTTTTGATAAGATTTATTCCTAAGTGTTTCAAATATGTACAAAAGCAGTTGGCTTTTGTATATTGATCTTCATAAATTCACTTAGTAGTGGCACTCTCTCCCTATCTCACTCCTCTCCCCTTCCTTCTCTCTTCTTAGACGCATTAGGGTTTCCTGTGCAGACTATTATATTGTCTTTGGAGAAAGACAGTTTTACTTCTTTGGTTAGAACCTTTAGTACAATATTAATAGAGGTAAGAGCAGAAATCCCCATTTTATTCCTGACGTTAGGAAGAAAGTAATTATGTTTCCCTTCTCATGGAATTTAGGAAAGTTACTTTTTCCTAAACACCAACAATTAAGTCACATTTTAAGCAATAAACATATGTGTTTAATAAAAAATTAGCTTCAGAACCAACTTTTTTACTATTTATATGAGTGAATGTTGGAGTTTGCTCGCTTTCAGGATATAACAAAATACCTATAAATATTTAAGTTTAGGAAGGTGTCATAGTAACTACTTTCCAATAATAAACATGTCTTTTCTATTTAAAATTTAAGCAATGTTGGAAGGGGCAAGTAGCAACATATTAATAAAACGGCTCTTGTGGTCCCTGAGGAGCTGCTGGCGTTGGATGGCCGTGCTGGTTCTTAGGAGACCGGCAAAAAATTTTGCTTTATACCATTCAGATTGTTCTGGACAATAGACAGTAAGATTTTCCAAATCTATAAAGCCTCTCTTTTCTATACTACATACTTGAAATGCTGACCATGGTAGCAGACCCTGATTTGAGCCTAAAAAGACTTCGTTATGAGCCTCGATGGGAAAAGTCTACATCATAAAATTCATCTCTGTCCTTGGGGTTTCGCTGTCAGGCTCAGCAGCGTTCAAACATTTACCGAAGGCCAGCACAGTGTGATCTTCGTGTGCCTTTCTTATCCTTGGTAACCGTGGGGGTGTCCTCTAACCGCAAAGATGGCTTGAGCAGCCCTTGAAAGGGGTTCAGCTCCAAAGGATGAAGAGACTCTTAAAGCCACTCTGCCCAGAATTCACCTTATTTACTTGAAACTTCTGTTAGTTCCAGGAGGATTATTTAGAGTGTGCTGGAGGTCTCCAAGGAGCCCTGCACCACTGCCTGCAACGGGGCATCTGTGCCAGCTCTTCCCAGCTCGCCTGCTGGGTCTGAGAAATGCGTTGAAGGTGTAGACTGTCTTATATGCCAGAAATGAGTAAAATGAGCCATGTTCTTTCCTCTCCCCATCTGTACCCCTTACTTTGCCTTTCTATTCTCCCTCAGCATTCAGTCTCTCGGCACCTCCCTCCTCAACCTGGGTGGGCTGAGCCCACTTTCTGTTCTCTTAGCACCTTGTGCTTGCCCCAGCACCCAGTAACTGAGTGTGCTGTGATGGCCTCTCAACTCGTCTGGGTCTCCCACTAGGTCATAAGCTCTGTGAGGGCCCCTGCTATGCCCAGCTCAGTGATTATTACGCCACCAGCACCCAGCAGCAGTGCCTGGGCCATAGTTGGCATCGACAGACATTTGTTGGATTAATATGTGAATGAATAAATGTACAGAACAGACCTCAAGTGGGTAGGAACATTCCAATTCCCAAGTAAAAGGAATACGAGAAAGTTTTCTTTGTTAATGAATTGAATTGGTGGATGAGGGATCAGGATTTGAAAAGGAAATGAAGGAATAAACTCAGCGTTTTAGGAAGAGAGGAAGATGACCGTTGCTGTAGAGGTTAGAGGAGACTCCCGTGGGCACCGGGGCAGGTCTGGTTGGGAGATGACCTGTTTGTGACCCGGGGTCTGGGACATGACTTAGGCATGGCGTCTACAGCCTCAAGTTCAGATATGTGTGCTCTTAGCAGATGGGTGCATGGGTGTGGAGCACTGTGGTAAAGACTCAATCTGTTATACAGATTTAGGCTATTTTGGTGAAAAAGGGAAGGGAATGCCCCTTGTTCCTATTTGTATGTAAGCATCTGTATTGATCCTTGAAATGTTTCTGACCTTTCCACAACTCTGCTGTTGCAGTTTGGGAAATTATAAGATAGAGAACTGGTGTTCTTTTGGTATCCTTATGTTTCCCAAAATGTTCAAGTGTCTAGTTTTTTTGTTTTTTGGTTTTTTTGGGGCTTTCTCAACACAAGTGAGTTTGAGCTGGGGAGAAAATGGATATCATGGGCACGTGTAAAACTTATCGTTTTAAATATATATTTACTTTTAAAATAACCATACTATCGAACTCTCTTATTGGTTCCAATATCTATATTAATTGAATGTTTTGGATTTTTGTCAGATAGATATTTTATAATGTATAAATAAGGATAGAACTTCCTCCTCTTTCCTGACATATATACTTCTTTTGAATTCTAGTCATCTTCCTGAATTGCCTAGAACTACCAGAAGGACGTTAAAATATTAGTTGTGATGGTGGGCATATTTGTTTCATTCTTTATGTTAATAAAAAATGTACACAGTGTTTTAAAATGTTTAAGTATTATGTTGCCGATTAGTTTGCCTATAGAGAGTCCATATCATATTGAGGAATACCTTTCCATTTCTAGGTCATAGATTTAAAAATTTATCAATGGCTTTTTAAAAAACATCTATTGAGGAAATTAGATGGTTTTTCTCCTTTGACCTATTAATACTATGAATTATAGATTTCCTAATATTGGCCCATAATTGCATTCATTCCTGGAATAAATCCTACTTTGTCACGATGTATTATTCTTTAAATATCCTGACAGATTTAATTTTCTAACATTGTATTGATGATATATGTATATATAGTTATAACTGTGATTGCCTGGGAGACTGGGAGTTTGACGCATGGCTACTCTTGCCTTTAACCCCTGCAGGTCTGAGCTGGGGCGGGGAGGCTGCTGTGACATTCTCCTTGGGCTCTGACCCCATTGTTCACAGCTAGATTGTGCTCTTTCCCTTCACTTTGTCTTCATCTGTTGTCTACATAGCAGATGCTTTTAGAATCTTCTTTCCTGGTTTCTCTAATTCAGATTGTTCAGTTTTTCTCTTTATTTTCTTTTGGATTTTATTCATCAAAAAGTGGGAAAGGGTGGGGTAGGCAAAACTGATTTTATTAATCCAAAAGCCCCTGATCTTGAACTTCAAATCTAAAAGCAATAGACAAAACAAAATTACACAATATTTTCATTGAATTCACATTTGAGACTAGCATTTCTAAAAGTCAGGTATTAGCTTTTGAAATTCTCATAATGGTAAAGTCTGCCTCAGAGAGGGGACAAGACCACTGAACTACTTCTCTTGGAGCTGAGACTATCTCATGGGTGGTCAAGGTCGCAGCCGGGAAAGCTGACGGTGCAGGGCTCAAGCGCTAAGCCTTGTGCCGTGAGGAGCGTTAAATTGTGAAGACTTTTAAGTAGGTGCAGTAGAACCCTTTTGTTAATGCTGGTAATGGGAACAGGAAGCACACTTTTGTTTAAGACCACTAGAGTTCTACCTGCTTTTATGCCGTGTCGTGTTGTGAGATAATTAGGAGACACATTCTGAATCTTGTGTATACCGGGAGATACCTGGAGAACATACAAGCAAAACCCTCATAAAAACCACAGTGATACCAGCAACCAATTGAAAACACCAAGGACGTACAGAGCTTGTGCTAAACCACACTTTACCGTCCGTATGGCTCACCTTGAGAATGGCCCATCCATACAGCCGTTGTCCCGCCTGAGGGTCCCTTCTCCGCAGGGTCTCTCTCCCTTTTCCCTTTCTCCTCGCCTTCCCCTGGGGTCTTACTTCCTTCCGTTGATGCTCCTTGTAGGCAAGGCCAGGAATTCTAATTCCATCCTGGGAGAGGTTTGAGGATCTTTCTGACTCAAGGCCTTGAGGTTCTTTGGGGGATAGACCATCAACTTGGCAAACAAACCTTTCTCTGCTCAAGACTGGTTCTTTTTCAATAATGCAAATGTACTGATTAGCAAAAGGAAGATCCCCTCTCCGCCAGGAGTGGCAATCAGCAGGGGTGAAGGATATTGAGGCCCTTCCTGTCACATGTTTCCAGCGATATGGGCCATTTTAACAATAGTTTTACAGAGCATAGCAAAGCTGACTAAATGAATATATCACAGAGGCTCTCTGAGCTCAGGGTAATGCACCTGTTCCCCCATAGCCAATGGGTAAAGCGGTCCGGACAAGAGTCCCAGGGCTACCGTCTCTCCAAGCCTCTGTGTCCTTGGATGACCTTGGGCAAATGCATTAGCTTCTCCCTCTGCCAAAGGAAGGTGATTGTGCTGACGCCTCCATTCTAGAGCTGTTGGGAAGACAAATGTGAATGTGTCTGTAAAGAGCTCTTAGCTTCCCCGAGAAGGGTGCTGTGGAATTATAAGGTGTTACTATCACCACTCCTGTTAGGTGCACTGAGATTGTGATGGTTGGAGCCAAACAGGTGCACATGCCAGCCTTTTATCTTTACCTTTAATGCTTCATGTCTCTCATACAGCCTGTAAGCAAATAAATATTATTTTCCAACTCAGGCTGCCGTCCAATGAGGCAGGGTGGACTCTTCCCTTATACCCTTGAGCCTGGCCTCTTTGGTTAGCTGTGTGGTGAGTTGGAATCGTTTCATGGTCAGATAGCTCCAGCCTCAGTGCTGTCCAGCACAGTGACCTTGAACCTGTTACGTAACCTCTCTAAGGCTCTGTGTCTTCACCAGTAAAACTGGGTTACTTATAACTATTGTATGGATTAAATGAGATTAGTTCTCCAAAATTCCTGGCAAGCAGAAGGTGCTTAATAAACATTAGTGTTTTGAAATTTAATTTAATTTAATTCTCTCACATTTTGGGCCTGGCATTAATGTGACATGTGCATTTCTGTCCCAGCATCTTGTTAGGGTAGCAAATGATATTTCTGGTGCTTTGAGAGATGGCGTCATTATTCTGCAAGATTTCATTTTGAACCACGTGTCTTCATCCTCAGCGTCCTCAGAGCGACTTAAACAAACCAAATGCACAAAAGTGTTTACTCTGTGACATTTATTTTCAATAGCTTGTGAGCCCTCACATGCTCTTAATAGAAAGCGAAAGCTACAAAACCTGGCCAGCCTGTTAGGAGGTGCTATTTAAAGCCTCAGTGGGCCAAAAAATGACAATTTGAAACCGAATGTGGAGTGTGATGATGCCAAATACTAGCAGACACCCAGGAAACCTGTCACGTTAGCCATGTGTTACCCAAAATCTCAAGAGTCTGCGGAGGTTTTAGAAGAGTTTTTCCCTTAGGAAGCTTTTGCTATTTTAATCTCTAGATTTCCCTTTTGCTGTGGATGGAACATGATCCAGCAGAGGCCTGTCGGGTTGCACACTGGGGGTCTGTGGATAGGGAGGGTTTCCCCATGCAGATAAATTGAGGCTTCCCGCTGAGCTTAGCCACTTGACAGCTTTATGCCTGGGAATCAATGGTTTCATTGAAAAGTGGCTGTTTCAGTTGCACAAGGTTGTTTCACAGTGGTTTAGTAGCCTGCTCTGCCTCTGAATAGCTAGGTGACCTGTCAAATTACTTGGCCCATGAGTGTCAATTTTGCTATCTGTAAAATAGGGATAGTGATACCAACCTCATGATATTTTTATAAAAAATTTTGGTAAGGTATATAAAGTCCTTACATTGATATTTGACATATAAAAGTACATTGATACATTTTAGTTGTTATTTTTAATACATCTAATGAAAAATAATCATTGCGGTAGTCAGAAAAATGGCCCTACAAAGATGTTCACACCCTATTCCTTGGGACCTGTGAATATGTTACCTATCATGGCAAAAGGGACTTTGCAGATGGGATTAAGAATCTTGATGTAGGAAGTTATCCTGGATCATCTGAGTGGGTCTAATCTAGTCACATTAATCCTTAAAAAGAACCTTTTTCTGCTGTAGTCAGAGAAAAAGATGTGACAGCAGGAGCAGAGGCAGAGACTTGCTTCTTTGTGGATTAGAAGATGAAAAGAGGGGCCAGAAACCAACGGATGCAGACAGTCTCTAGAAGCTAGAAAAGGCAAGGAAACACATTCTCTCCTAGAGACTCTGGAAGGAACCAGCCCTCCCAACACCTTACATAGCCCATGAGAGCCATGGCTATAGGTCAGACTTCCGACCTAGAGAACTGTGATAGAATAAATTTATGTTGTTTTAAGTCAATAAGTTTGTGGTAATTTCTTATATAGCAACAGCAAACACATGATTAAAGAGAATGTCAAGCATTTGTGCAGTTACGAAAAGGATGAGGCCCGTGATGCCCTGTACCTGGACAACCTATTATGGCATGTGCTAAATTCTAGTCCTCTTGAGCTTGGTAAGAGTGTTTGAAATTACCAGTTTCTCTTCTGGGCAGAATTGAAATACTTTGTTATACCCCAAAGGATTTGGTTCTAGTTTGAAAAAGTCATGTTATTTACATTCAAAATTTTGCAATTACCATAATTGCACAGATCCCTGGCTTCCTCTCTGAATAAACAGTAATAGGATTTTGCTGTACTTTATCATTCTATGGATGAAAGACTTTGAAGTTAGAGTCAGAGATTTGGGTCTGAATCCTGCTGTCCTGGAAAAATAAATCATGGAATCTCCAAAGTGGATCTGCAGATTGGAGATGACCTGTTTTATCTACCCATTGTGTGAGTCCAGGGGTTGATGTGAATAAAGATGCATTGGGGGCTGGCTCACTAAACAAAGTTAGTTCCCTCCCTATGAAAGGCTCTGGAGCCAGTTGTAAAGATAACACTTTCAACACTCTGCACCACCCACTGATGCTTGAAAAGCATATTTTTATTTATTTGTTTGAAAAACATCTATGTATTTACTTGTTTGTTTATTTAGGCTGATGGATTTTAGGGTACTAATAAGGATGAACTTTCTAGCTATAGTAGGTATCCTAAGGAGAGAGTGGTTTTCAAGAAGTGATGAGTTCTCTGCTACTGCAGCTGTCCAAGAGGAGGCTGAAGATCATTTGTCAGGATATTTGCAAATGGAATTCAAGCAACAGCTGGCCATCAGGCTAGAAAAGATGACCTTAAAGATCTCTGTACTCTTGGGAGTCAGTGAATCTATGATTTTCAACTTCTCTAAATATTAAAACACTTGTTTATCAATGATCCCTTTTTAAGGCCTCTCCCTTTCATAACAGGCAAGCATAAGTGTTGGGCTAATGAGCTGGACACCCATGTCATGTCGCTTTCCCACCTGTGATTCAATGTGATTAGCTCCCTCTGGCAGGGCTCCTCCCAGTGGAATCCTTTTAGGTAATTTTTCTGCCCTGGAGACATTTCAGCTCTTTCACTATTTTAGGAACACACTTCTAAATTATACAAGGTTTTGCTGACACAAGGGCCATAACACCTTGCCAAGAGAAATTCTCCATGAATGGAATAAATTAAGAGAGAAAGCCTGTGAAATGTGTGTCAGTGCAGCTCAGCTGCTCTTCCCCAAATTCAACACTGCTTGAGGCTGAGGATTCCTGACACTCAGGACCAGAGGTGCTTTTCATATCTGGAGTTAGTTATATTAGAAGAATGCTGATACTTCAAGCAGCCCGGGCGTGGAGATGCTGGTATGGTAGCCAGCCCGTGTTACCAGCAAGTCCCCTTCACTGGACACTTACATTACTCACACCTTTCATTTCAACACCGTGTTGCTGTTCAGAGTGGCTAAGGAGCACAATACCCTAACTTAATTATTCTGCTGTGCTCAGAAACAGTCTCCTAGGCCCCCATCATAATAAGCCAAAAATAACAACATTGCAAAGAACTCTGGGACCTAAAATGTACCAAAAGTGGATACACCTTTTATCCCAACAGCTTTACTTCTTGCTAAGAGAATAATGAGAGGGATGTCCAAGCATGCCCAATTCCAGCACTTTATAATATCTAAAATCTGGAACTCTCCTAAATGTCCTCAAATACGAGGCTACGTTAAATGAGATACATCTATACTTAAGAATCATGTAGAAAAAGATTTAGAGTATAGAGATGTTTATGATACATTACTCAGTAAAAGAACCAGGCTAGGAAATAACTAACTTTTTCTGTTAAAAATATGCATGTATTTTTAAAGATTGTGTTTGACATAGATAAAATAATAATGGTTAATATTTATTGAATGAATACTATATGTCAGGTGCTGTCCAAAATGTTTTACATGTATTAACTTATTTGATCCTTAACAAAACTCTTTGAGGTACTATTACTTTTCCCATTTTATGGTTGAGGAAACTGAGGCACAGAATATTTAGGTATCTTGCTTAAGGCTATTAGATGGAACTGGGATTTAATTGGGTAAAACCTTTGCTCAAAACTCTGAGCTGTTAACCACAACAAACACTACTTCCAACAGACTAAAGAGGACAATGTCAGAAAGCTAAATGTAAAGATAGAAGCAGGGTGAGAGAGATACGATGCTACTGGCTTTGAAGATGAAGGGAGGAAGGGGCCACGAACCAAAGAATGTAAGCAGCCCCCAGAAGCTGGAAAAGGCAAGGAAATAGATTCTTCTCTAGTTCTCTAGATGTCCAGAAGGATCTAACTCTCCCTACTTCTTGATTTTTAGCCCAGTGAGACCCTCTTCAGACTTCTGACATCCAGAACTATAATAAATTTGTGTTGTTTTAAACCACTCAGTTTATAGTAATTTACTACAGCAGCAATAAGAATCTAATGCAGAGGATGATTCCCATTTTGCAGGTGAGCAAGGGGAAGCAGCTTGCAGGGTTTGCTCAGTACCAGCTGGGAGTCCAGCGCTGCTAACCTGACTCTCGAGCTCATGCTGTTATGCTGCCCGTGAGAAAAGGACGCCCGGCAGGGACCGTCGGTGCACCTGTGCTGATGCGACAGATGTGGAGTTGGTGAGCTACTGAGAGACAGTGTCTTAAACACTCATTTAAGCTCTTAGATCTTTGTTACACCAAACTTCTATTTTTTTTATTTTTATTTTTTTATTGATTTCAGAGAGAGGAAGGGAGAGGGAGAGAGAGAAACATCAATGATGAGAGTCATTGATCAGCGGCCTCCTGCGCGCCCCGACTGGGGATCGAGCCCGCAGCCCAGGAATCGAGCCGGCCGACGCTCACCCACTTAGTCACACTGGCCGAGCATGTGACACCAAACTTTTAAATCCTGCTGAGAACTTTGAGCCTGCATTGACAGGTGATCATCCTGACAATTTTGAACTTAAATTCCGATTTACTTATCTTTGCCAATGGGTGTTTTTTGTTATTTTTGTGAATTTTATAATCACTTTATGGTTTAAAGAAGAACATTAGTATTTGTTACTTACTTCATTCTTATGATCATCCTGTGTGGTAGATAAAGCAGATGGCACTGAAGCTCAGAAAGCTTGTTTTGTGGCTAAGGCCCTTCAACTAATAAGGATCAAAGCAGGAGTTCTAGGGTTTTATTTCACATCTAGAACTGTATACGATACATCTTGATTTTGATATTGATAGATTTTATTCAGAGCTATAAATCTACTGTATTTTCATTTATATTGAGGACAACTTGCTCCTTTTAGAAACTGTTACTCAGAGAGACTGATAATGATGCATGAGAGACTTTAAGAGCATTTCTATCACTTTTGGTTACAGTCCCTACATAATGCATCTCAACATCAACGACAAATAAAATCCAATTTTTCTCTTGGCTTTTATTTGTCATTTTCTTGTAAGCTATTCATTATCTTCAATCATTAGTCTGTGGCTATTACTTGAAGTCACTGTGTTTAAAATAACACTCAAACTATCTTATATAACTGGGTCAAAATCAGTTTTGTGTATCTATGACAGGCAAATCCAGGGCACTCAGAAAAGAATATTCTGGTCAGATGTAATTTTTTGTTTTTCTATTTGAAGATCTATCCTATGGATATTAAAACTTCAATGATGGGAGATCTTAGTAGTATCATAGCTTGCTCACACATTGGGAAATGTCATAGAAACACTTATCACAAAGTAGCTCTGGGCCTGCATCAGCTAGCTACTTAATATATTAAAAATCTTCCACAAAGCGCTTTCATTGCCAGAAACTGTGATAGGTATGAGAGAGAATCCAAATCTGAATTAGACTTAGTTCCCTCTTTCAAAAAGCTCACAGAATCCCAATGGAATACAGATCCATAAAACAGGGACCTCAAGGCAATTGAGTCTTAAAGGATGCATGTCTTTTGCAGGTAGAAAGCAGGTTAAGATTAAGGGCGTATAGTACAAGGCAAAGAATTTTCAGGAATTACAAATGAAGACCAAAAAATGTGAGAGTGTGTGTGTGTGTGTGTGTGTGTTGTGTGGTCATGTTAGGGAGTGTGGGTGTGTTCAAGAAGGTAAAATGAATCATTGAAATGCTTTAAGCAGAAACAGATAAAATCATTAGAAAAATTTGCATGCGTCTCTTTGGTTGCTATGTGGAGGCCTATCTGAGCACCAGTAATTAGATTCATTGCTGTAGTTATGGTGATTGAGGCTAAGCTTCTGAATCAAGATCATGGAGTGAGAATGTAGGGAAAGAGGTGGAATTGTGGGGTCTCTTAGAAATGAAAGGAATGGGCATTTTTAATGATCGAATGGAGACCATATTGAAGGAATTATTTTTAATTTTGTGTTATTAATTTTTCTGAAAAGATATTCTATATAATATAATCTATTTGGTGTCTAGATTTGGTTTAGATTTTATTTAGTCATTCATTCAAGAAGCATTTTTTAAGTAGCTGCTAAAATAAAACAAACCCAATGAATGTTAAGCACTGTGGGACTGTGTATATTATATGTATTTTATATATTATATATTATTTGGTCTTGACTCGTAAGAAACTTATAGTGTAGTGGAACTTACTTAAGGATCCTGGAAATACTGTTTTATTCTTAAGTCATTCTCCTGGGACTTTGCAAGTAGAGCAAGTGGCTCGGAACCAGTGGAGCGAAGTCCCTTCAGGCCGGCCCTAGAGCCTCTTCTATGCACAGGATGGACCAGAGTTCCTGCATCTTTATCCTCTGGCGCTTCCTTGGTTCCCATCTCCAAAGCTGATTTTCCAGTCTTTTCTTGATCCTGTGAGTCCCTAGAAATCCTTTGAAAACATTCCCTATTTCTTATATTAGAATCTGTTTCACCGGCTTGCCTTCCACGTGCGCTCATATTTTCAATTTCTGTATCTTTGTTCCCTCCCCCTCTACATTGATGGAAACTTGTCAAGTTTGTCTTCTTTATCATTGATTCCGTTCTGAAGAATCAGTCCTGCTCCTTCTGCCTCCAAAGTGGATTTTCACTCGTCTGTTGTACTTTTCTTCCATATCCTTTTCTGTGCCATCTCATCACCACTGTTTCTAGTCTCAGACCGTTCGCTTTATATGGGTATTTTTTTCATCTTCCACGGGGAATTTGCCTTCCTTCATACTGTTAACTCATCAAAAACATTTTATTCATATCAAATACCAAATATCAAATATTTTCTGACCACAGAAATAATACCTTCTTTCCTTGAGTGTGGCGGGGTTGTTATTTAATTACTTAAACCTATTACATTATTAGGGAGGAATGCTGCTTTGAAGATTGTATCACAATGAAACTCAAATACGTTCCTTCCCACTGTCCACACCAAAATGTCTAGGCTTCAGATAAAAAAGAAAGGAGGAAGGAGGGAAGGAAGGAAGGGAGGACAAACCATAGACACCCCTGGATCTGCGCCTGGCAGTTTGGGGTGTTCCCCCCCCATTGTGTATGAAGCCGGCTTCCCTAGGATTCACACAGGCCATTTCTTCAACAAGCGAGGCTTAGCACAGCACGTTGTTATACCTGCCTGGCCATGTTCAGACCTCACATACATCATAGTATTTAATGGACCAGAAAGACTTCTTTACATTGTTACTAGATGAAACTCCTCTCTTTCTTGAACTATCATTTTACTAATGTTTTCAGGGTTTGTTTGGTGGTTGTTTTTGTTTTTTGCCTTCCACTGAAGATGTTTTGGCTCACACCCAGTTCTCATTTCCTTCGCATTTCTATCATTCCCTGCAGAACGGGAGATACTCTCCTTTGCCTCTTTTGTTAAACAATGAATATCTTTCCCTATTTTACCTCTTGTCATTCTTCTGACTCTCATTTCAGAGGCTGAGAATAGGCTGACTCTAAGAGATTGCATAAACTTGCTCTTTTACATTTGTTTGAGGGAGAGAGAAATGAGGCAGAAAAAGCTTGTTATGCAGTACTGTTCTATTATTCCTTTCTTATATGCTTTGTATGTCCAACTGCCTATGACATTTCCACTTGGATAGCTCACAGGATCCTCAGACTCACATGTGCAAAACTAGGCTCCTCTCCCCCACCCCTGAACCTGTCCTGAAGTCTGGGCTCTCTAGTGGTCCTGAGTTCTGGAAATACCATTACTGCTCACCCCCAGAAACCTGGCACTCACCCCTGACACCTCCTCCCCTCTCAAACATCTCATCACGGATTCTGCTGAGTACATCCCTTAAATAACCTCAAAATCATCCCAGTTATCCATGTTTACTGCTACAATCCTACCTCATGCTAATGGTATCTCTTTCCTGGAGTACAGCTTCTTAAGAGATATCTCCATGAGGAGCCTTTAGGTGGCAGATAATAGAAAACAGCTTAAACAATACAGGACTTTTATTGGCTTATATAATTGAAAAGGGCAGTTAGGTAGGGTTGGCTTTGGGCAAGACTTGACTGAGAATGTTAACAGTATCCCTCAAATTCTGGTTTCTTTCCATTTCTCCCAGCTACTTTCTACTATATTACCTACTTGCTCAAACCAGATCACCCTGTCAAATAAGGGGGCTTCCAGAAGGCCCTAAGTCCTCACACTCCTTTGCTCATAATCTTCAGAAAGAGAAAACATTTCTTGTAGCAGCTTTTATAGAATAGTGACAAAGCCTCTTTCCTAGTAGTCTTTAAAAAAGACCCCATTACAACTTATTTACCAAGTTTGGGTCGCCTATCAGTCACTGTGGTCAGGGTGGTGGGTTTTGCTGATTGGAGGCTCACTCTTAGGGTTATAGGGAGAGTTTTGTTTTCTGTTAAAATTGCTTTGACTCTCCAGAACAATAATAATTAATTGTGATAGTATAAGCTTATCATGTTCTTGACTTCAGTGGAATTGTGTGTAACTATACGTATGCCATGAGTGTGTATGTGTGTGTGTGTGTGTGTGTGTGTGTGTGTGTGTGGTGTATGTGTGTGTCAGCACTGATGGTATTACATGAAAGGGATCCTGAGAGTCAGTGATTGGCTGGTGGGTGGGATGGTGGGATAAGTAACTATCAACTAAAATTAGGGGACTGAATAAATTTAGAACAAATTGTTCCAGTTCGGGGGAGTTAAAAAAGGATTCAAGATGATGGAAAATCAAAGCTCACTCTCCACTGCTGTTTCTGAGACAGTAGCAGCTGGTAGAAATTCACTTACATGCCATTTTTTGGAGAGGAAAAGGTGAGCTGGGATATAGGAAGGGAACAAACCACTTAGAATCCCATTTGCTGACTTGGAGCAACAACTCTTGAGAGCAGCTCCAGAAGCCATGCAGCTGCTAAACTAAGCAAAGCTGGCAGCCCAGCAGGGCTTGTGCACCCAGCAGAGCGTCCAGGAGGAAGGCCAGTGAGGGCCAAACCGTGTGACTGGTGCAGAGGCCAGGCTAAGTGTAAATCTCTCAAGAGAAAGCTGGCCTGTGTCACAGCTGTGCCACCAAACACAAGGAAGAAATGACACGTGAAGCTTCCTTGCTGCAGCTGCCGTTGGTCCACTGAACTGTGATGTAACACCAGATAAAGCAGCATTCACTCTACAGATGGAAGAAATTCAACAACCACACGGGCAGTGAGGGCAAACCCAGGCCTCGGTAGGCCTCTTCCAATTCCAGTGTGAACACAAAGAAAAACCAACGTGGGATTCTTCAAAAGAAATAGGATGAAGTCATTAAAAATTCACAAGAAGCCCAACTTTCTGATAAAGGTTTGCTACAGGATTTACATAGGATTTTGATAGCATCCACTTGAGATGAGCTACATTTCTAGTGTTTCATGCACTCTGTCATGGCGGGTCAGAGGCAGTGAAATGAGACAGCCTGTTGAAATGAACACAAGAGCCTTTTGAAAGACATGAAGAAATGAAGACCTGGAGTCGAGGTTCAATGAAAAACATAACTTCAGATTTAAAATCAGAATGCAGAGCCCACAGGACAAGAGATATTTTAGGAAATTATATAAGATACGTAGAAGACAATTTTGAAATGTTAGAATATAGGAAAAAGGATATGAAACTGTGAAGATGGTAGGAAAATAATAAGAATGGAAAACAGAGAAGGTAACAAATACAGATAAACGCCAGAGAGATCAGGACAAAGGGAAAATATGTTGCTTTAAAATTTTTTTACTCACTGGAAACCACCTGAGTTTGCAGGTCCAAAGGATTTACTGTGCTTGAAATGAAAATCCTGGTAAGAGAAATAAGTTTCATGGGTAAAGGAAGAATCAATAGCGAGGGCCATGCCACCCAGAGCCTCTTTACACCACAGATCAATAACACTTGGAAGTGGCTCTGATGCGGCTCAGAGAATAACACAATCACGCCAGATAGGAAGCCAGCAGGGGCCGGGCTTTCGCTTGACATGCTTCTCACTAATAAGATGGAATCACCCCCAAAATGACGGGAAGTAATGTCAGGAAGGAGGAGTCCGTCAGTCATGCTGAGTACAAGGACCGGAGAATCACATACAGAAAGGCGGCCATGGCTTCTCAACAAAGAAGTGATTAGCCGGACAAGTGACATTCCCCACAGTGCCAGTCCCTTCCTCAGGCTGCTGCATTGGGGAGCTTTCCTTCAGTTTAGTATTTAAGGGAGAATTTACCAGGTCATTTTGGGGTAAATAACAGGTTAAAGCTATCCTCAGTCAAGGGTAATAAAACAAATACGAAACAGAATGGAATCTGACAGAATTATAAATTATTCTGAAAGAGAAAATAGGAAAAATAAAATCAAATAGAAAGAGGCAGAGAAAAACACACTTTCAAGAATGATTTTCAGCAAGAAACAGAAATGCACCCGTACTGTGGTGTAAGTTAAAGAAAATATGAACTTTTGTAATAAGAGTTAATTGATGGGATGGTAGAACAAGGAACTGAGTTAAAAATGGAGCCATCCCAGTAAAGCAAAGAATGTAAGGAACTGTCCCCAAACACGTTAGAATATCATTAGAGCGGTACAAATAAAAACCACATGGCGTTTCTGCCTGTCTGCCGGGAGGGCTATGACCCGAGATCGACAGTATTGAGGGTGGAGGGGGTAGGGAGAAATGAAACCTGCACATGTTACTTGTGGGACTGAAAAGTGCTGTAACCATTCTGGAAAACAGCTCAGCAGATTTTAAAACTTTTTATTTTTTGGTTTTATTGGGAAATCATTGATACGCCATCACTGTATAAACTTGAGGTGTACAGCGTGATGGTTTGATTTACCTGTTGTGAAGTGATTGCCACACTGGGTTTTATTAACTTCCATCCTCTCATACAGATATAATAAAAAGAAAAGAAAAATAAATTCTTGTAATGAGAATTTTTAGGGTCTACTCTCTTAACAACTTTCCTATGTATCAGACAACAGTGTTAACTATGGAGGCCAAAAGGTACAGACTCTAGTCAACTCTGCTGTATGATATGTAGCAGATTCTTAAAACTTTAAACTTATACTTTCCAGGTGTTCTAACAATTCCGCTCCTACGTACTTGCCCAAGGAAAGACTTGCATGCAAATGTTTAAAGGGGCATTGTTTGTAAGAGTCCAAAAGTAGAAACAGTCCAAAGGTCTGTTAATTGATGAGTGGATAAGCCAAATATAGCGCACACGCTCAGTGGAAACTGCTCAGTACCGTCAAGAAACAAGCTACGGGTACATGCTGCAGAACAGATGAACCTCAAACACGTTACGCTCTCCTGTCCCTATCTTTATAATGGATCTGGCGAAGCCGCAGCCCTGGATGAGCTCCGTTTTCCTTCCCTGTACTCAGCTTTCTAGCTCTGTGAGCAAAAAACCACAACCTGGTCAAATTTGTGTCAGGACAAATTTATCATTACCAACCTCAACTGGTCTGTACTATATGTATCAGTTTCCTGGCAGCTCAGACTCTAGCCTCTTCAATACTCTCTCCCTTCTCTGACCGCTGATGCCTCTTTTTTCCAGTTCTCCTTAAATTTTCAGCAGGTTAAGACACCTCACTTCACTGTGAAAGTAGGTGTTTTCAAATAAGGCTCCTGTGAACCTCCCTTCTATGAATTTGTTAACCTGCCACCTTACTTTTCCTTCTATCTTCCATCCTTCCCACCTATTTGAAGAGCTGTCTCTCTTCTTGGCTAATTTTTCCACTGTGTTCTGGGAACTACAGTGAACAGGTCTCTGCCTGTTTGGAACTTACATTTTGCTCAGAGGAGGGAGCATCAGTTCTTTGGTGAACTCTTCTAAATCATAGGCTATTTACATCTTTGAAGAATGCTCCCAAAGTATCCAGAACTCCTACCCCAGAACTATCGATCCAGTTTACAACGGCTTGTTCAGAGTCTTGTTTTCTTACCACAGCGTTAGCTTCATGAGTGCAAGGATTGGTCCTTGCTCACCACTGTACAGAGCAGGGCAAAGATAGGTTTACAGTTGTGAGTACAGGAAACACAGAGCTTATTCTTGTATTATTATTTATTAATTATTGTATTATTCTCCATAAGAAGAACTATAAACCAACTTTTGCCCCATCTTGTATTTATAGCGCTTAGCACAGCATTGAGTATATGGTTAAGTTACAGTAAAAATGTATTGAATGACTAACTAGAATAAATGTCTATATTAACCCTGTTATTTCTAAGTGGTAGAAGTACTGCTGATAATTTCTCCATAATCTTTTAAATTTTTCTAAATTTTCCTTAATTGACATTATTAAAATATTATTTTTATATTTAAACTATAAACAAAGCAAATTAAAAAAATAAATGGATCTGAATCCAAGTAATTTTTGCCTACATGACTTGTGGGGAATTTCTTTGAATTATTTTATTTATATTCCAACTAAAAAACATAAGCTAAATAATCTGCCTAGAATTGAGAAGAAAATTTTTGGTAGATTGTTAGGTGACTGCATCATATACAAAAACCCAGTTATCTTTCCACAATTAAATGACAAAAACATAGTTGAGCTTCTAAGGGGACTGTGAGGTCATGCTAATTGGCCTTTTAACAATTTGTCGCTTATTAAATATTTAATAAGATGCTAGTGAGCAGGGCTATGGTATCATATGAGTAGCTTTCAGACTTTTCTTTGTAAAGTTGAAGAGTTCAAGGTGACCCTCTATGACCATGGTCCCCCAAAGAGTCTGCACTGTAAATCTGCGTGATATAAAGAACTCGCCACTGACAAACCGTGGAAGGCACCCAGGAAATGTACTGCGGTGTGACAGTTTTGCATATTACTAATACCATCACTTACAGGTAGATTAGTTTTTAATTTCATTATAAAATTCCATTATTAAGCATCAGCAGGTTCTCAGAGCTATTTATTCATTTGCTTAGTCTGTTTGTTTTTATACAATATCTAAGCTCTGACTTGCCTTAATCACTGTTGACATTGCTGTAAACTGGATCCTTAATCATTGGGCGGCGTAAAATGGAAAGTCGCTGTGCATGCTGCATTTCCTCCTGCAATTACCTAGCTCTACAGGCTCTCTTAGGGGAGTAGGAAGGCCAAAGGGGGGGATTAGCGAGCGCATACAGTGAATAGGAGAGAAATCCTTGAGTCTGCGTCGATGACTAGTGCCCTCTCAATTGCTCTCTGGATAAGCTGCCCCGGGCCTTCTGCTTACACCATCCTGGTAACAATGAATTTTACTGTATCATCTTTGCTTTTCGTGTTATTTTGAATCTTTCTCTACTATAAAATAGGATTACTAGAATGGACTGCCATGAATTGTACACATTTATTTGCACCTGCCCTCATGCGGACGCACATCAGTAAGAGCATCACTGCCCTCCCGCGGTGTCCCACCCGGGCGCCCTTGCCCCTGCTCCTGCGGTGGCGTCAGGGGGAGCGTGGAGTCAAGGCCGCTCTCAGACAGCCTGCCGCTCCCGGCGGGGGCGCAGCACCCCCTTGACTTAGACCCCGGAGGGCTCTGATCAGCGTCCAACGTACAGTGAAGAACGTCAAGGAGACAAAAAACCCGTCTGTTGACAAACATGCTGTCCGGGCGGACTGCTTCTCATTTGACGATGAGAACAACGGCCACCACCACCTCAGCAACATCTGCCACGACAGCAGGAGGCCAGTGGGAAAATGGTCACAGAGCCAGCGAAAGGAAGGGCATTGCCTTCCTCGGAGGCTGAGGCTAACAAGGATGTGTATTTATAAATTATGAGGCTAAAAATGATGTGTATTTGTAAACCATGAGGCTAAAAATGATGTGTGTGTGTGTGTGTATATACACATACACATTTTAGAAAAGTATTTGTTAATAAGAGTTATTGCTGTTTTGAAAAAGGAAAGAGTAGAGAAATGGAAGCAGAAGCAATCATAGAGACATAAAAGCAGAAAAGTTTCCTGAAAAAAATCTATAAAAATAAAAAAGAATTTAAGAATAAGAAGAGAGAATCACACCTAGGTATTTACTGGCAAAGTATACTCAGATGAAGAGAAAAATCTTAATGCATATGTGTACCTGCAAAGGAATAAATATCTGGCTGGCTCAGAAGTCTCAGGAATGATAAGTGCTGGAGAACCGTGGGGAGCTGATTTCAAATTTCTGTGCAGAAACTTTTGAACCTCACCAATTTAATACCTATTTAAGTTAGATTTTATGTGTAAAGGCAAGAGAAACGCATTTTCACATGTGCAAAGCATGGAGAAACACTTAAAATTATTGAATGTTTTACTCCCAAGAATGTTAGGTCCCAAGAATGAGCAAAACATGGAATAGAAGAGCTCGTGGTTATGTGAAACGAGTCAAACATAGGATTAAGCCAAATAGTTACAGTAGAATGAGTTTTTAGATTAAATGCAAATTTCAAAATTCTCTTGAAGACTATATATAATCTTACAATTTAATGAACAATAGTTTGGACCTAAGATGTCATATAAGTTGGGGATGTGATGAAAAGCATTCCATATGTTTTTAAACACACACAGGCCCCCCCCCCCCCCACTGTTCATATATATCCAGTTGCTAAATACAGGGGTGGTAGGTGGCCGGCACACACGCAGCAGGTGGCCTGTGCCATTAAACAATTTGTTTATAGCTGGCACCTTTTCTGACTGGGGAAAACGCATATTCTGGTTGGTGGTACAGTACCAGGTTGAATGGATGGATGGATAAACGAATTATTAGAGCTGATCTCCTTTCACCCTCACCCCTGTATTGTTCAGGGTGTTTTCCTCCTCACATTTAAGAATCTCTGAGCAAGGTGTATATCTTATGTATCCTCAATAAAATTCTGCCCCTCCTTTTTTTTTTTTTTTTACATAAACCACAACAATCCATTTCTGTGCAGCTGCCTACCAAGTCTGAGGGCAACAGTAATGTTGCATTTGCCTTTTTTTTTTTAAACAATATCAAGATTTTTTCATTTTCTACCCACACTCTACATAATGGTGGGTGATCATCTGCGACTATGGCTATTATTTCTGAACCTATTCTTAATCACTGTCTTGTGGGCGTGCGGGGTACCTTGGGCATTACCGTAATTCTTTCCATGCCATGCCTGTTAGGTCTCCTTAATAAGTGGATACATACCTCACTTTTAATTTTCTCCCTCCCCCTTTAGAGATACATCAAATATTAAGATTGAAAGGGACAATGGACATTATGTTGTCATTTAAAAAGTGACTAGGATGAAAGTAGTTCAATACTTTTATTTAATTATGCTTAACTGAGGCAAAGCTTCAACCAGTGTCTAGATCTCCTGCTCCATTTTCAGGACCTTTTAATCAGGTCCATTCGCTTTTGGACAAACATATGCTTCCCCGTATTACTAACATGTGCTGCATTTCTAGCCCAAAGCTTAGCATTTTGGTGTTTTAGATGGCAGTCCAGAAATCTAAATTTCATTCTTTGACACCATCTGCATAGCCAGTCTCTCACCTCCCATGGCCGACTTTCTTTGTGAAACTCCCAACTGTTAGTTGGACAAAGTAGTGACGACACCACCTGTGCCCCCTCAGATTCCTGATCCAGACTCGCCAGGCCCAGAAGATGTTTCCCGGAGACCACTTTATTGTTTAATTAATTAATTAAAATTATTGAGCAGCTATTGTGTGCCAGGAAATGTGCTCTCTGGTTCTTTCCCTGCTGAGCAGTAACTAAACTGATTATGAATTTAAGGGGGTATTTCTATTGCAATACTCAAATAAGTAAGTTGCCTTTCTCCCTGCTAAGAGTATTTCTGTCTTAATTTTCTCCTAAAATTCTAGAGATACAATTAAGCTACGTTGGAATAAAATTCCCATTTCAGTTTTTTAAAGGTTTTATTTATTTTTTTCTTTTAAGGTAAGAAATATGTGTTCATTTAGACACATTAGAAAATTTAGGTAAGCAAAAAAGACAAAAATTTTATATGTGCATGCTTTAAAAAGGTCTGGAAAAATATACTCTGAATGGAACCCCTCTGCCACATGGGACTTGAGGCGGGGAGGGGAGGAGGCCAGAGAAGATACTTTGTTGTCTTCACTTCTGTCTAGTTTGAATTTTTATGACAGTTTATTGTTTTAATAATTAAGGAAAAGATCTAATGTACAATATGAAACAAAAACATCAAGGTCATCTAGAGCTGGCAGTCTTTTCACTTTGGTGACACATGGGAGGAAAACTTAAGGAACTAAACTATACTTGCATTTAATCATTAGGATTTTATTAGATTCAGAATGTGGCTTGTAATCTACTGGTGTTGTCTAGATCTGACCTTGAAGAGACTACTGAGAGATAATTTTGAAGGATGCGGGTATGGGTTGAATCGTGTTTCCCCAAAAAGATACGTTGGAGCCCTAACCTCCAGTACCTCAGAATGTGATCTTATTTGGAGATAGGGCCTTCATAGAAGTAATCAAGTTAAAATGGCATAATTAAAGTGTACCCTAATCCAACATGACTGGTATTCTTATTAAAAGGGAGAATTTGGGCATAGAGACACAGGGAAAACACCATGTGAAGATGAAGGCAGAGATCAGGGTGATAATCTACAAGCCGAGTAACAACAAAGATTGTCAACAAACCACTGGAAGCTAAGAGAGAGGCGGGGAACAGATCCCCTCCTACTGCCTTCAGAGGGAGCATGGCCCTGCTTGATCTCACAACTCTATGAGACAATAAATTTCTGTTGTTTAAGCCACTCAGTTTGTGGTACTTTATTATGACGGCCTAGCACACTAATATAGATGCTGACTTGTAAGGCATATTTCAGATATTCAGTAAATTCGCTTTTAGTAGAAATCTGACCTTTAAAGTTTAGCAAATGTAATTACCTGAATCTGATGTTCAAAATATGTAATTCTTAAAAAGGCCACCTTTCTCAGCACTTGCACATACATATTTATGAATAGAAGTTCCTAATATTGTGAAAATTTTATGGCCACAATATAATGAAATGAAATATAAAGTCTTATGTTGATGTTTGTTCTTCTATAGGTAAAAAGATCTATTGGGCTCCCAACCAGTTTACTTCAAGGTTATATTTTCTGGGGTTTTGGGTCTCCAGTTCAGGAAACTGGGTGGGGAGGTATTCTTCTCTTCTGTGTTTGAAGGCTATCAATCAAATTACTTGTGATTTGGGGATTTAGAAATCAAGAAAGAGACAAAAGGAAATGGAATGGAATGCTGTATTATTCAGGAGTTAGGTTAGAAAACAGAAACTACTCTAGGTATTTCGAGCAAGAAGGGGATTTAATACAGGTAATTAAACCATAAGAAGAGCTGGGGATATATAAGGTCAAGGAAGGCCATTGCTAGATCTCAGGTTGACCACCAGCTTTCAGGGAATTAGAAAGTTCCAGGAACCTCACACACCTGCAACACCAAGTTGGAGCTTCATGAGGAAATATGTAGAAGTGCTTGCAAAATCCTGCTTATGCAGGGACTCATGATCACTGTAAACAGGGAACAATGATTTGCCTTTCTTCTCTCCTGCTGTCTCTGAACTGCTTCCGTGCCATGCTGCTCTGGGGGCTGGCTCTACCCTGGCATGGTCCGGGACCTCCACGTTCTTGACTCATGCAGGAAAGATTTCAAGAATGAGTCCGAGAGTCCAAGTGCGAGCAATAGCAAGTTTTATTCGGATAGAGACAAAGAGAGAGGCCAGGATGTGGCATCACTGTGAAAAAAGCTAAGGTGTGCATCCGAGTGGACATGCGCCAACTCATGAGCGAGTTGCACATGTGGCCAATCAGTTCTTGGGATTTTATGTGTTTCCAAGGGTGGGTTGTTTCTAAGCTTTGCGGTGCCATATTCTGACTCCACCTTCTGGTTGAGAAAAGAAAGGCCTCGGTGAATTTATTAATATGATCAGGTATTTATTTATTTAATTTATTTTTCAGTTACAGTTGACATACAATATTAGTTTCAGGTTTACAACATAGTGATTAGACATTTCTATACTTTATGAAATGATCACCCTGATAAATCTAGTATCCACCTGTCGCCACACATAGTTATTACAATATTATTGACTATATTTCCTATGCTGTACTTTACATCCCCGTGACTGTTTTTATAACTGCCAATTTGTACATCTTAATCCCTTTCATTCTTCTTTTTTTCACCCATTTCCCCGATCCCACTCCCATCTGGTGACCATCAATCTGTTTGTTCTCTGCATTTATGGGTTGTTTCTGTTTTGTTTCTTTATTTTGTTTTTTAGATTTCACATAAGTGAAATCATATGGTATTTGTCTTCCTCTGTCTGACTTATTTCACTTAGCATAATACCCTCTAAGACCATCCATGTGGTCGCAAATGGCAAGATTTCATTCTTTTTTATGGCTGAATAGTGTTACATTGTATATATGTACATCTTCTTTAGCCATTTGTCTCCTGGCTAACTTAAGTTTTTTCCATATCTTGGCTATTGTAAATAACGCTTCAGTGAACATGGGGATGCATATGCCCTTTCAAATGAGTGTTTTGGGTTTCTTCAGATAAATACCCAGAAGTGGGGTTGCTGGGTCATAAGGCAGTTTCAATTTTAATTTTTTGAGGAACCTCCATACTGCTTTCCATAGTGGCTTCTCTAATTTACAATCCCATCAACAGTGTAAAAGGAAACTTTTCTCCGCATCCCCACCAACACTCGTTTGTTGAGTTGTTGATGATGGTCATTTGGACAAGTGTGAGGTGATATCTCATTTTGGTTTTTAGTATGCACTGATGATTATTGATGCTGAGCATCTTTTCATATTTCTGTGTGTCCTCTTTGGAGAAAAGTCTATTCAGATGCTTTGCCCATTTTTTAATCATTTTTTTGGTGCTAAGTTGTATGGTTTCCTAATATACTTTGGATATCAACCCCTTGTCGGATGTATCATTGGCGAACATTTTGTCTTATTTGGAAGCTTGTCTTTTCCTTTTGTTGATGGTTTTCTTCACTGTGCAAAAACCTTTTAGTTTGATGTAGTCCCACTTGCTTATTTTTTTCTTTTGTTTTCTTTGTCCACGGAGACATATTAAAAAAATACCTCTAAGAGTGATGTCAGAGTTTACTGCCTGAGTTTTCTTCTAGGAATCTTATGGTGTCAGGTCTTAACGTTTAAGTCTTTGATCCATTTAGAGCTTAATTTTGTGTAGGGTGTAAGAAAGTGGTCATTTTACTTTTTTCTGCATTTATCTGCCTAGTTTTCCCAAAACCATTTCTCAAAGAGACTGTTTTTACTCTGTTGTATGTTCTTACCTCCTTTGTCGTAGATTAATTGACCATGTAGGAGTGGATTTATTTCTGGGCTCCCTATTTTGTTCCATTGATATGATCAGCTATTTAAACATCAGTCAAGATGGTGGGCTTCTGCCAAGTTTAGAGGAATCCTTAATTGAAGCAACTTGCTCTATATGTTAGAAGAAGTGAGTGATTACAACTCACTAGCATCCTGCTCATTGCTCTATCTTGCTAGCAGCTCATCCTGCTAGCAGCTCTCCCTAGGATGCAATCCTCACGGCTTAACATCTGTCATAGCATCAGTTTTCTGATAGCATCTGCAAAAGACGTCATTGCCACAGCAGAACTGTAACTATAAAATACCTGAGTCAGAAAAGCTAGGGGTCCCACAGCAGAGAAATGGAAGGAAGAATACAAATTAGAAGGCATACTATGAATTTTACCCAGTTATTGCTTATTTTCTTTCTTCCCCATACATGTAAACAACAAATGTCACAGGTATTTTGTCTGTTTCATTACTTCTGTATTCTTAGGCTTAAAACAGGACCTGGCATATAAAAGTAACTCAGATATTTGTGGGGGGAAAAATAAGAACTATGAATTAGCATTTTAAAATACTTCGGTGATTCTGATTAGGTGGTCCTAGGAATAACCTAATACTGGTTAAAATTATAGAATACCTTATAAGAAATTAAATTATACCATTTGCAAGGATAAGTAATTAATACATCAGAGAAATGATTTCTTATCTGTTTTGCTTCAGAGTTGGGTATGATTTTTTTAAAACATAAAAAGCATTAACCATAAAAGACTGATACACTCAATTACATTAAGATGAAGAACTTTTATTCAACAACAGGCACCATAAAGAGGATTAAAGGACAAGTAATAAACCAGGAGATATAATGTGCAATACATGTAACTGACAAAGGACTAGAATCTGCAAATCGATAAGATTTTATTTATCAATAAATAACAAATACCTACAAATCAACAAGGAAAAGACAGACAGCCAATATAAAATGAACAAAAGACTTGGGTGGACTTTTCACAAAAGAAATCCAAATGGAGAGTAAATATATGATAATGTGCTCAATTTTATTGATAATCAAGGAAATGTAAATTAAAACCACAATGATATAACATTACACATTCACTAAACTGGCAAAATTATAAGACAAATCTGCCAATATGAACTGTTGGATATGGGTCAATGAAAAATTGTACCTTGATGAGGGGAGTATAAATTGGTACAGCCACTTTAGAAATATTTTTTGGCATTATCTTGTAAATTTGAATATACCCTAGCACCCAAAATTTTCTTTCCTAGGTATAACCTAGAGGAACACTTGCATATAAACACCGTAGACATATAAGGATGTTCATAGTAGTGTTAGCATGTTATTTGTACCCCAAATATCCATCACCATGACAAAAGATAAATGAAATGGAATATTATATGGTAGTAAAGATGAACAAATCACAGCTACACAGCTAGAGCATGGACAAATCTTAAAACATAATATTGAGTGCAAAAAAAGCAGGTCACAGAAGAGTCCATATATCTCAATACAATTTTGAAAAGTTTATAAACAAGCAAAACTTGATTAAGTGTTTAAGAATACATATATATGTAGTAATACTATAACAAAAGCAAATGAATGATAAATATAAACTTCTAGATAGTGTGGAAAGAGGCAGGTGAGGGGATAGGAAAGGGGCATGCAAGTTAATACAGGGATGTTGGGAATGTTCTAGCTCTGAGGTCACAGAGTAGTCATTGTTAGGCTTCACAATTTATGTATATTTGATTTCCTTTTGTACGTCTACAGTATTAGATAATCTAAGAATCCAATCATACGATTTATTTCTAACTAGGGAAACTTGTAGTTAGCAGATTATAAATGCCTTGAGGATAGCCCTTTGGCACAAACAAAATATCAACAATGATTTGATTAACAAAGAATTTTGTAACACATACACTGATATTTCCAGAGTTCTTAAAAAAAAAAAAAAAAAAGTAGTTAGAAGAGATTAAAGATTAATATCAGCCCTACCAGTGTGACTCAGTGGTTGAGCATCAACCTATGATCCAGGAGATGGAGGTACGATTCCTGGCTAGGGCACATGCCCAGGTTGTGGGCTCGATCCCCATCAGGGGGCGTGCAGGAGACAGCCGATCAATGACTCTCATCATTGATGTTTCTATCTCTCTCTCCCTCTCCCTTCCTCTCTCTGAAATTAAAAAAAAAAAAAAAAAGATTAATGTCATATGTGGTTCTCCTATAACTGTCTTAATTTGCTTAGGATAGCAATTTTTTTCACAAACTACAGCTAAGCCATCATCCTACTTTATGAGATATATATAAAATTAATGGGGTCTGAATGAATGTGCTCTTAATAGTCTGTATGGGACTGATGGCTGTCTTGTGTAGAAACTCATCATTTGGCCTATGCATATGTAATTCATATCTTATAAGGGGCTGATGGAAGGAATTAGAAGACTTAATTTATGCTATGAAAATATTCTTTCTGAGCCCCACTCACCTGTTCTAAATATAAAGTCAAAATTTACCCCTATGTAGTAAACATGGTAAGTGGGTAATTTGAAAGGGAGAAAGAGGGGAAAGCCATAGGAAGAACTATAGTTTTCTAGGGAATAACTTGTTTCACCCTTTGTCTTAAAGATATTTTGTTCCTCAAACAATAGGACTGGGATAAATGGCACTGATCTCTGTGCTTGTAGACTTGAATGCTGCCCAACAAACTTAGAACAGACTGCCAGGAGACACATGCATATCATACAAGTTTTTAGGTCAGAAATATTTAACAGTCTGAAGGCACTGCTGTTTTTCAGACTAGATGGGTCAGTGGGTTTTACAGTGAAACCGGGGCAGAGATCAAAGCCAGAAAGGATCTAGAACCAGTGACGTCTCAGAGTTTGTGGCCGGTGGGCCAAGTACGGGTCTTATCCTGGGGTGATACTGCCAAAGGTGAGTTTGCTTAGGGTCTAGAGAATCATGAGGTCTTTTTAGTGTTGCACTTGAGGAGAAGATAGGTAACAAATGAGAAAGAGGAGCCTTTCCCGTAGCTGGAGAGAGCATGGCTCCAAGAGAAGACAAAAGGAAGACTGAGCTCAGGGTAAGATAGCACAGCATGCGACTGTGCAGAGGCCCGCAAAGTCCGCAGCCAGGGCCACTGACGGATGAGTGCAATGCAAGGAGAATTCTTTGAGAATGTCGTGATGATTATTTCAACCTTAGGATGGAATATAAGGCAAGAGCACAGTAAAAAAAGTTAAAGATGTTTAGGACTGGGCGAAAATAAGAAGATAAAATACTCTGCTCCTCAGCAAATGTATCCTAATGTGTCTATGTTTTGGTTTTTTCCTTCACTAAGCAAAAGAAAACAATTGAACTAATTCAAAGAAAGGCCCTGCTCTGGGTGACTCTGTGTTAGGAGGGAACATGGTGTTTCAGAACAGGGTCCCCTCATGCTCTCTGGGTTGATGCCGAGACTCGACACCTTCACCTTGGATGAGCCCCTGTAGTTGGGAACCTAATGGCAGTCTCAGCGTGGTTCAAGAAAGGCCATCAACGTCAGACACAACACAGCTACCTCCATTCCCAGGGAGGATGCTTGGACCTGGGAGTGTGTTGCTGTGGGATTAGTGGAGATGGGTGCTTGAAGGCACTATTGCTTTTTCGAACTAGTGTCTTTTAATGTATAAGCCTTCGCTTCAAGACCTTGGGTGTTTTAGGTATCCAATTGGCTCACATGGGCTGATTTAAGAGGCTTGGTAGAAAAAGTTCCCGATTCCACCTCGGTAACTCAGTGACCAGCAGAGTGATGCCAAGCATCAAACACTGGCAGGGAACAGCATGAAGGCCTCTGGCATCCCCAAGTTAATTTGGGAACAGAAGACAAAGATAAAAAACAATAGCCAGATCTATAAGAAAACTTAAAACCCTAGCTGTAAGGCAATAACTTAATCTTATTCAGGTTCTTTCTTAAAACAGAAAGATAGTGATTGAAGACTGAGTCCAGATGCAGTATAAGATTTTATCTTAAATCCAAGATTTATAATTGCTAGAATGTAAGTTGTCATGCCAGGAAGTTTCAATATTCCGGTGTTGGGGAAAACGATTGTGTTTTCCTGGGATTCATCTTTTCCACTTGAAGACTGCAATTGTGTGCCTGGTCCTTAGGATACAATGATGGTCTCACAATCTCATCCCATCTGGTCACAGTGCCTCTGCAGTGGACCCAACAAAACACTGAATAGACTTAAATAAAGGCCTGCTGACTGCACAGTAGAGAAATGATTAATAACAAACCAGCCAGATCCGCCCAAAGTGATTGCACCATAGCTCATCTTCTCAGTTTCTCACATTTTTTATTAAAATGGTAGATTGATTTTTCTGCTTTCACAGCTTTTTCAGTGTAATTTGATGCATTTCTTGTCTGGTGTCAGCAGCAGCCTGCAGTTGTAAAGTTGAGTTCCCATGACTCTGTGTGTGCGTACATGTGTGTGCATTCACACTCGTATTTGTGTGTGTATGTGTGTGCATGTGCACGCTCATGCATGTGCAATAGTACAAAATTTCTGGACTCATTGCTGGGAGACCCAGATTTCCTTTTTGCTCATGCACTCACAATCCAGGTGACTAAGTGAAAACCATTTTGAACTTCTAATTTTGCAACAGCAATGTTTCTTTCGTGTCCCTCCCAGGTGGGTGAGAGCACTCTGTCGGTGCTGCTAGGTGGGCCCACGAGGCACTGTGGTGTAATGGTTAGGATCACTGGTGCTGAACACAAGCGGATCCTGTTTTGAATCCTGGTCTTGCCCTTTATCTCTGTGTGATGCTAAAAATTACTTTGCTTCTCAGACAGTGTTTCCTCGTTTGCTTGGATATGCTGCTGTGAGCTTCACATGAGAACGTGCTACTACTAGAAAACCAACATCTTCTAATGTGATGACAACTTGTCTTTTGACAATGAATAAATTTGATGTTCTTTCAATATAAGATAATACCTGGTAATATATCTGACATTAACCTTTAATCACTACCTTTCTGGTTCAAGAGAGAATTCAGAAGAGATCAGTTAAATATCTTAAAGGTAGGGTTTGAAGTATGTGTGTGTGATTCTGGTCCTTTCTTTATACTTTTTCTGCCTTCTCTCCCCCAAATTCTTGGGGATCACAGTGGGCCTCAGTGACTGATACTGGAGGCTTTCAGATGAACCCTGCATTTTTTGAGGGAATAGATAAAATCATTAATATTGCCACTGTTTTATCAGTCAACAATAAAATGTCGATGACCCATCTAACTTCCAACACATATTCCAAAAGTCCACTTAGTCAATTTTGGTTTCAGACCCTCCATGGATACTTTTATTTTAAAATGTTCTTTGCCATTGTAACCAGCCTGTGTTTTATGGGGGAATCCCCCCCAAAAGCTTGCACTGTTGCTTTGAATATTATTTATATTCTCCCCAATTGGCCACAAAAAGAAGAAAGATGTACATCATAGTCTATTATTTCTGTTTCTAGTAGCAATTTTTTTTGCACTTTGGGCAGAAAGGCATTGCTAAGCTGTTTCTTCCTCGTAATCATGGAAAACAGTAAAAACCTGACAGAGAGTAAGTGTGATTTGTTTTCTCAACAGTGGCTGTTGCTCAGGGTTAAAAACATTTCATCATTATCACTGCATTTGTAATATGTGCTTGACGGTAGGTGTTCAGTTAACAAAGAAAAATACCAGGTGTGAATATAGTCCCTGAAAAGAAGATGTTCACTATGAGGGAGCTAATTATCAAATAAAAAATGTGTCTCATCTAATAGGATTTCTTGGAGATCTCAATGCAAGGACCACTTTGGAATTTATACTAGGAAAAGAGACCACATCTGGAGAGTCAAAATAAGCAAACATTTTATCTGGCCATAGTCTGATGTTTAGGCTATTTGTATTCTGCCAGATTCATAAAATGATTTAAGGTATCACACAAAGATTCATATATAATAGAAAGATAAAAGAAATTGAAATTGGAATGAAAAATGAAACAAAGGAAAGATAAAGATAGAAAAGTACAACAGAGCCGGAATTACCTTAGCACAAACAGACGGGCTGGGAAACCCGATGCGCGTGCCAGGGAAGGGCCAGCGGTTGGCTCGCACCTTCTGTTGGCCAGTGCTAAAGGGACGCGCGGTCCACTGTGCAGGTCACAATGTCAGTAACGCAGTGAGACATCCCGCCCACGGACATTTATAGCCAGGGCATTCGTAAATCTAGTTAACGACACCCTCAACAAGGAAATAAGCAAACACAATTTTAAAAGGGTGATAAAATGTGCATAACAAAATTGAGCATTGTAACCATTTTAAAGTGTACAAGTCCATGAAGTATATTCACACTGTTGCGCAGCCAGCATCATTATCTAGTTCTGGAATTTTTCACGAGAACCCCACACCCACTGAGTTGTCACTCCCCTGGCAGCCACCGATCTCCTTTCTGTCTTAACAACGTTCCTGCGGTGAACGTAATAAACACTTTCATAGTCCTGTACTATAATGTTACAAAGTGGGTGACAGATACCATTTTCATATTTATGTCTAGAAACACTGACTTGGCAGAAGAGAGGGAGGATCCATAACAAATGTAATAATGTTATTTCTAGGTGGAATTTTGTAGATGGTTAAATTTTTCTTTTTTAAAAAACTTTTATGTCTTTCCCAAATTTTCTAAAGTGAGTATGTATTACTTTGTCAGAATTGTAACTAAACGGTATTTAATAGAAGACATATTTTATTAAACAATAGCATCTATCGTGTCAGATGATTAATCTCAATTAGCATGGACAAAAGATGATAAACTATGCAGACTATAAAGAACAAATTTCCTAGAAACAAGAGTGTCAGCTTGCATCCTCTTAAAGTACCCACAGATTTAACACATCCAATCAGTTTAACTGAATAATGAAGAAATTAAGCCAAAAAGCACTATGTACATGACACCTTCTTTTAAAATTCTAAAATAAAACTCTTCAAATAAGGAGAAATTTTTTTTCTTTAATTAAGCACCACTGCCTAGTTTTAAGAGATAGTTGCCAGAAGTTTAGTCTCCCTGAATCTACCAGACATTAAAAAGGGCAGTTGAGGGAAAGGCCTGGATATAAAACAGTTTGAAACGTATCACAGTGAACCTATCTGCAGGGTTAATAATAGAGAACTGCTCAACATGGGTACAGGACTGTTACAGGCTGTTCAAGAGTCACGCTTCTTAGCTCAACTTCTATCTGATTCCCCTTCATTCAGTCGTTCCTCCTTCCCATCTCACCCCTACTGAAGGTAAGAGGGGGCTGAAGACCCTTCCTGAGCATAGCTCTGAGTATGCCACTTCCCAGCTCCAAGGCCTTCACAGCTCCACACTGTCAACAGAGGAAAGTCAGCTCCCACACCAGTCAGACAGTCAGAGCCCTGGCTGAGCTTACGTACTGGTGATGTTAGAAACCCTCTAAGTTTCCTTTCGTATTTATTTCCCATTCCTGCTGTAAATGACCATAAACACGGTGGCTTGAAACAACACAGATTTGTTGGCCTACAGTTCTGGAGATCAGAAGTTTGAAACAGGTCGCACTGGGCTAAAATCAAGGTATTGGCAGGGATGTGTTCCTTCTGGGGGCTCCGGGAAAGCTATTTTTCTTGACTTTTCTAGCTTTTAGAGGCCACCTGCATTCCTTGGACTGTGGCCCATTCTTCTATCTCAAAGCCATGGGTATCAGACTGAGTTCTTCCTATGCTGCCATCTCTCGGTTTTCTCTCTTCAGCCTCCCCAGCCTTGACGATGGGACAACATCCAGTAATCTCTTTGAACCTTTTCTTCTGGTTAGGTCAGTGGGAGGCACTAACAGGAGATGGGAAAGCACGAGGAGTGTGAGCTTTGGGTCTTTATTGTTCTAGCTCCCTTCCTGCTGAATGTTTATAGGTTGGGTTTCATTTTTCTCCCAAATGCCAGAGCTCTTGTGAAGCGACTTTCTCCATACAGCTTTCCTCTCTGGGTTCTGGTAACCACTTTCTTCTCATGCTCTTTCAGGCCTAGGATGGTGATGGTTCCTGGTTGTAACTGAGTGTGAACAGCTTATCCTGGGTGTACCTGGGGCTTTCTGGGTTTTAGCCCTGGAAGTCCTGAGTCCCAGGAAATGCTAAGTCCTGGCCAAACTGAGGCAGTTGGCTGCTCCACTATTTCCACACCCTAGATCCTGCCCAGTCCTTTGAAAATAAATTTTTCATATTATATTCTCAATTTCCCAGTTTGAGTGTGTCACGAATTTTCTTCTGGGACTCTGAAAAAGCCATGTTTGTCATGGAAAGTATTTGGAGTTTATCTTAACATCTGAACTTCAGAAAGACAACTATGGCTGTGATATGGAGAACCACCTGAAGGGAGTCAAGAGTGAATGTGGGGAGATAGAAAGTAGTCAGAGTGATGCGTAAGTTGTGGCTATGCCTGAACTAAAGCAATGGGAATAGAGATGGAGGAGAGCGGAGAAATATAAGTAAGGCAGGTCTAACAGAATAAGGTGATTAATTGATGTTGGTGAACGGAGATAGGGAGTTAATGTCCTGAGTTTCTATGTGATAGGAAGTGACCATAGTTGTCATTATTAGTGCTATGAAGGTCAACAAAACCTAGTCTTTTGGGGGAAGCTTTCACCACCACCTTGTGAATTTCTTCAGGTGTATATAACAAATCAGCATGTACTTTAAGAGGGTAAAAGTGAAAGACCAAGGTTGGACTGGGCTCTCCCTTTAGACAGAATCTTATGAGGAAGGAAGATTTCATGAAGAATGAATCTGACTGCTCTGCTAAAATTCTCCCTTCTGCATTCTGGCTAAGCAGGCAGTGAATAGAGACTTTTGAATTGGTGTGTGACCTATGAGGATGTGTAACAAATGACTTTGTATATGTGGGGAACATTGGCAATTCTTGAGTGCCTGTGTGTGACATTTAAATGTGAGTAACACTTGAGTAAGTCCTAGACTTAGCTGGAGTCAATAAATGCTTTAATCAATATACCATCGCATTTGTAACTTGTATCACAACTCCTCCTAAATCTCTAGGTGCTTACTTCTTGCAACACATCATTTCCATGCTTTTGTTACACAGTCCCAGCTGCTGCAGATCTCATTGAGAAGCAATTTCTTTCTACTTTGCATTTTCATAGAATTCAACTTGTATATTCCTCATGGTGTACATCATGTCTTGTCTTTTGAGACAGGAGAGATTTGTATGCATGACATCTCCCCTAGAAGATGTAACAACTCTCACACTGGTGTCTGATCTCCATTGACCTGGCAATCTTGACATCCTGCTTCTCTTGCTCTATTAACCTAATGACTTTTTGAAGCCTGTTGATTCCAAGGAGGGCTGTTAGACTCTCTCAGCCTTTTATTGCCCTCTTTGGGTGTCTATAATGTAAAGCATGTTTCCCTGAGCCAGCGTGGAAGATATTCTGTAGCTACCCCACAGTATCTTGCCTTCAGTAGTTCTTTCCAAGTCTAGTGTCCCATGTTCCATGAATAACCTCCATATAAGGACCTTACATTCTCTTTCTTTCATTTTTTAAAAAAAATTAAGGCAATCTAGTGTTTATTCCTTTGAAGATAATCTTTAATTCTTTTTTATTGAATTTAGTGGGGTGACACTGGTTAACATAATTATAGAGGTTTCAGGCTCACAATTCCACAACATATCATCTGCACACTGTATTGTATGCTCACCACCCCAAGTCAAGTCCATTTCCATCACCATTTATCCCCCTATTCACTCCTCTACCTCCCTTTCCCCCTTTTCCCCCAAATCACCACACTGTTGTCCATGTCCATGGGTTTTTCTCTTTTTTTCTTTTTTGCTCAGTCCCTCCATGCTAGGTTCTTATTAGGCCATGCTCCAAAGTCATCGTCTGGTTCCTAACTGTGATGAGGAAGCATGGTTAGATTGGCAAATTTGAAATTATATATGACCACAGAGCTGGGAAAATTGTTGTGAACCTCACAGGCAGGTTAAACAAGTGTGGAGTAATCAGCTCCAGGTTTGATGTGCAACTCGAAGATCTAGAAAGATGGCAGAACAACCTGCTTCAGTCCCATCAGTTTGGCTTCATTGTACTGACAGCCTCAGGGGGCATCACGGACCATAAAGAAGCAACACAAACACACAGGAGGGAGAATCCTGGATTCCTTTCCTGGGATGTAATACAAACGTGCAAATAACATGCCTCAATGGAAAAAAAGAATTCGCCAACATATGACTCCTAGTCACCTTCTTCAGTATGCCAGCATTTCTTAGAGGGATGCCTCTGTGACATCGCAGATCAAATTTGCTAAATCACTTCTTAGATATCCATTATTATTTGTTATTATCTTTGCAGGCCTCCCGGCTTCCACTGAAATTAGGTTTGAAGGTTGTTCACAAAGTTATAAGAATGATTTTCCTCTTACAAACTGTGGAAGGAAAACATTTTGGGACAATATGGCAGCCAAGGGACATTATTAATGTCATTTTACAAATTCATGAATATAACCTTGATTATATGAGTGTACATTTATATCAGTGTTCAGCTTCTGGGGACTTCCTGTTGCTGGCAATGCCACATGGAGGGGAAGATGTTATTAAAATCCACAAATCCATCTCTCCCACTGTGAACATAACTTTTAATTTGACAGTCATAAAAGTCATCAACTATAACTATAACCACCATTTTAAAGATAGAGGAAGTGAGGCAGAGAAAGTTAATGGCATTTCACTGAAGTTGTATTAATCCAGCAATAGATCCTTCCATTAACTACAACTTATTCATTTTCAGTCAAAAATAAATTTCTTTCATGGGACATGATCATTATTGATTAGCAATATGGTTTAACTTTCTTCAAAAACTTATCCCCTTTCTAGCCTCCATTCTTTCTATTTGCCATATGAATTTCAATTAATTCAAATGAGTTGTGAAACTCAATAGTAAGATTGTGCTTTATGCTACTGGGGCCTAAGAATCTTTGACATTTGTAGTCCAGGGTATTGAGACAGAACTGTACTGAGTGATGTTGAAATCAGATTCAGAGTCAACCATTAAGCAACTTCTATGTGTCTTGATCTCTGTGAGGAGTACCAGTCAACTCAATCCATACGACACTCCTATGAGAAGAGAGTATTGGTTTCAGTTTTACATTGAAGGTGACAATTATAACAGACAGAATATATTACCATTTTTCCTCCATATCCAGTAACATCATTCTCCTAAGTCCCATGATCACCTGGAACTTTTCACTTAAGTACCACATAATTGGCACTCATTGGTACTTTATCAAAATGGGGAAAAGAAATGAAGAAAATTTATGACCTGTTATTAAAAGCAGTCCTTAAATATTATGGATATTATAAGCAGTGACTACAGGATTGAGGAATTTCCAAACATATATTTTGGAGAACAAGGGCAGGTAGGAAAAAGGAGGGATTATGGGAAAAGACAACGGACTGTGTAAGGGCATCTTAGCTTTCCCCCATGTAGTTGAAGTTACCAGTGGAATGTAAAAACAGTGTAAACATGTACTGAACACAGTGCATGGCATATAATAATAAATCAACTTTATTTTAGAGTTCTAGTGTTCCTTCTTAATATATGAAGATACCTCTCTCCCTCGTACTGGGTGAATACCCCAGTGCCAATGAGGACAACAGCAGAAGTAAGGACATCACCACCATATATTTTGACACACTTTACACTGTACAAAGTGTTTTCGTGTAGATGCTCTCATTTGAGTATAAAAACAGTTTCAGGAGTTATTACTCCCATTTTACAGTTGAGAAATCTGAAATTCAAGGAAGAGGAAGAACTTTCCTAGATGATAACAGCAATAACATTAGTAGATAAAGTTTATTGCTCATTAATTTTAATGTCTATTTATTAATAGATATTGTCTATTGACATTTAATGTTATTAGCTATTAATAGCTAATATTTATTGGCAGCTCACAGAATCACTTAATTTAATCACCACAGACCTCTGATTAGGTACCACTTTAAAATTTTACCATTTTCCCGATGAGAAAACTGAGATTTAGGGAAGTGAGGCAATTTGTTCCAAAGTCTGGGATTTGAACTCAGCAAGTGTATTATGCTTATATGTTGGCTTAAATTCATACTCTGGCTTTTCCTCTGTCCTAACTTTGGCCCTTGAAATCGAAAGCTCAACATGGGCCCACTTGGTAACTTGGCAGTTCCAATTCAACTACCTTGTAAGGGAAGAAAATTAAACAGCTAGCATGCATGTGAAATAATCTAACAATATACATTATACTGAATGTACCCAACCTTGTGATGCAATGTACTGAGGGCATTTTGATGGGAGAAACCAAAAGCTGTTGATCAAAGAAACAAAAGCCACGTACCTCTATAGAGTCAGCCTTGCACTTGTTTTGCAGCTGAAAGCAATTATGATTTTTTGCTATAATCAAGCAAATTGACAATATGCTGTCAGCCAAAGATCTAGAAATTGCACAATGAAGCCAGTCGCAACTTGGCATTGATAAAGAATAAAAGCTCCAGCTCCAAAAAGATGCCTATGTAGTTATGAGTAAGGACCTCCAGGTGTTTACATTATTTTTCAGCCCAACATTTTGGAGGTTGGTTAATTCACGTGACTCCAACTCTGTGACTTATGTGAGAGTACGTTTTGTGAGTTTCAGAGCAGGGGCAGAAGTTGTGCTACACAGATGGAGGGAGGGCTGATGCGCAACTTGAAGTATTATCACGTTGTGTCAATGGCTAAAAAAGTTTCTGCGAGCAGTCAGAACATGTTGTTGCATGTTAATCAGATAAAAAGATTGTGTAATTTTAGCAAAATTCTGCTGGCCATGAAGGTGAAAACCATATTGTCAGTTTCTTATCATCAACGTGTGCACGTGTGTGTATATATGTGTGTTGTGTTAAGACAAACTCTAGCCAGTGTTCATCAATGACATTAACAAGACTCAATTCAAGTATAATTTATAACTTTGTTGTAAATCGTATCTTTTGTTAGTTTAGAAAGTGTATGTTTAACTATAATTTCTGGTATAAGATATGAGTGACTGATCTTAGGTTGCTTCTGAGAAGTACTAGTTATGCAATTCCAGTACCTTTATGAATTCATATATACCAGCAAATACTAAAGTTACTCATTTTTGTACATTAATGACTTGCAATATAATAAAATAATTAGCTTTGGCAATGTTAGCTTAAGGCCTGGGTGTTTGATAGATTTGAATAAATATTTATTAATTTCTAAATAAATATATAAACATAATTGTAACAAAACTATCTCTATTGCATAATTTCATGCTCTTAAGTAATTTGATTTACTTTGCTACAATATTCTGATGTTTGCCAGTGTTAAATAAAACTAGACCAATAATCGCTAGATAATAAATTTGACTTATTTGACTTCCATGGTCTTTCAGTTATTGACATAATGAGAAGAACGCTAGACTATTTCCAACTTCTTATTTCCAAATAAGAAAGGAAGCCTTGATGAATTAAGATTTTTACTTTAATAATAAAATATGAGCAAAGATAACTGATGGTGATCTAATGTCTAATTTTCTTTGATCTCTGCAAAGTTAGAAATTATTTTGCAGCATTTTTCAAACTAAATCCATAAAATGTCATGCTAATTATGCTTGTACTGTAATGTGAATTTTGATGTGATTGTAGGAGCTACTACAGCTTTAGTCTGTATCATACTGCTTTCAAATGGCAATTACAAAATCTTGAGAGATTTTCAATATAGGATCTCATTTCAGAAATCAACAGCATTCAGAACTATGACTCATAGGAAAAGAAAGTTCCTATCATGCTATGATTTAGTTCATTAAATTGGAATGAAATGATGTTTACTACCCTAAAACACACAATTTGTTATTAAAGAAAATAGAGTTTCAGGGTGCTCAACCAGAGAATTCTATGACTTTCAAAATTTCTTTATAATTATCCTTATTAAAAGACCTATGACCTTCTGCACTCCTCACTATTGCTTTTAAATGTTGTTTTCCCTAAATTACCTGATGGCCAATAGTAAATTTTCGTCTCCTAAATGGCACGTGGGCTGATAAAGCAGGGGCACCTTACAGAAGGTGAGACTGTATTCCCCAAGCAGCATTCCACGGGTGCACCACATTATATTTAGATGTCTCCAAATGCAGACAGTAACCTCCTTTCCATGTTGACCTGGGTTATCTTCACACACATATATATAGAAAAATCTCAAAAAAACCTCAGGGGCTTCCAGTTCTTTACATGGGGAATGTTCTGGAATGCCTCCTTAGTTCCTCCCTCTGCTCCTTTCCAGCGGGTCTGTTTCTAAGCTGATTCAGTACTTGTCTTTTGACCTGTTTTTTACTTTTAGCTCCATCATCAACTCTTGGGTCTAATAGCACAATTGTCTCTCTGGTTCTTTTCATTCTTTCCCATGCCTTGTGGCAGGCCACTAGAACTGTCCTTCTTGGTAGAGAGCAGCCTTTGAAATGTATTAACAGCCTGAGGGTTTTAACTATTTTCATCTTAAGGCTAATCCAAGGCTGGTCAAAGGCAGAGATATCAAGGGTAAGAATCTAGAGATACTAAAATCTGAAAGTTTAGAGGAGAGGAATCAAGAGATGATAAGAAATGAAGGGACAGCGGAGGGAGAGGAAGTTTGTATCATAAACCAAATTCTATAGTCAGAGAAGTATTAAGTAGATGGACACTCTGTAGAGACACTCTCTTTTCTGTTTATAGGGTAAAATATTATGTAGAAAATACAATAGTACATGGAAAGGAAGGTTTATTTCCTGTTCTTAGAGTACCAGCTTCCTAGATCACTTGAGCAAATGTCTTGCTAGCTGCCTGGAATGTACTGGGCTGATGGCTCACAGCTGTCCCTCTCCAGGAGGGGTCCATCTTTCCTAAGGTGATGCACCCTAGGGGTAGCCCACATTCAATAAAGGCTCAATGTGGAGTTACAAGGCTCAATTTCAGACAACTCTGGGGGGCCATCCTCTCTCCAGAGAGTTCCCTGTGGGATTAGCGGAGGCCTCTGCTGCAACTGCATCACGCATCCCACCTCAGCTTCTCCCGCTGCCCAGCCCTCCAACCTGGCAGTCATGACATCTCTCTCTGATAAACCCCCTCCATGCAAATCTTTACTCCAGAGTGTTTCCACGTAATCAAGCCTAAGATGGGACAAGAAATGGTTTTATTTTTTATTATTTTTAAAATTTTATTTTTCAATCATAGTTCACTTTTAATATTACCTTTTATTAGTTTCATGTCTATAGCATAGTGGTTAGATAATCATATACTTTAAAAAAAGAAAGAAATGGTTTTAGGGAGCTGACTCTATAACACAATTTTTAAGATAGATGAACTCAACCTTTGGTGGGTAGAGCCCCTATAGCCTCTGCCATGCTGGGATTCTGTGGTTGTTCATACTCACTAGTGGGATAGTAAGATGAGATAATATTGGAAAGGAATGCATTGGCTGGTGCAATATCAGGCATTTGAGATTTCTGGGAGAGGTAGTTATGAGAAGAATTACAAATCTGGATGCCTGTTGCAGGGTAATATTTATGCACTGAAGAAGACAATGACAGGCTGAAGGTTGATTAAGGTAAAAATAAGAAAATCAGAGGGCCTCTTTGGTAGTTACAAAGAGACTCTTTTCTCTTGTAGCTAGAAGGGTAGAAAAAGCTGAGAATCAAGTTAAGATTTAATTACAGCAGTAATAGAACTCTGGAGAGATTTTAATGGCTTACTCCAACAAGTCGGCTCTGCCAAAGTCAGGGGCCTCGTCAGAAAGGTGTGGGACTCTGAGATTTAGAATGAGGCCATATAAATCACTGCACTCCGTAAATTTCAAACCGCAGACCCCCCTGCATTCTCTGGACCTGCATAAGTGAGCCACTGCTTTCTGTTAGTGTCGATCCTTCTTGCTTAAAGACACGGTGGAGGCCTCGGCCTGGCAGGTCAATACATGCTCCTAGGAGGACATACCCTCCACTCCCCTCCGGGCCACCAGACCCATAGTTAGGATCAAATCCCAGCACTCAATTGGGAAATGACTGGCCTGCTGAGGAAGAAAAGAGACCACATGCTAAATAAAGAAGATATAGGCGCTAGGCAAAATGTACCAGGGCATCTAGATAAACCTTATTAATTATAATATTCAGCTCCTCTCTCTCTCTGCTTATTTTTGTTTGCTTGATCTGTAGAAATCTTTCACTAGTGTCTTTTTGTCTATTTCTCAATACATTTCTAAGATATTGTCCTTTACAAATATTTTGAGGCAGCATTACTAGTTGGCACATAAAGTTTTGTTATGGATATGTGATGTTCTCCTTAGATCAGCAACTTAGAGAGGCTCTGCCTGACCAGCATAGCTCTTCCTTATTTAGGTGAGCAATAAAATCAGCTCTGTGCTCTTTTATTTCAGGTATTGAGTTGTGATCTCACCCTTTAATAAAACTTACCTTGTTAGGTTGTTATGAAGCTTAAAGGGAAAGAAGTAAACACTCAATAAATGTTAACTATTATTTTTTTCTTGCTATGTTACCTAATGCATGAGTGCTTAACATGGCTTGAATATACAAGGGTGGGCAAAAGTAGATTAATCATAATAATTAACAATACAGTACTTGATAAATTAATAATACAAGTTCTGTGTTTCATGTACTCACAGCTGTAAACTTGCTTTTGTCCACCCTGGAGATCAGTAAAAAAGGCCATCTTTCCCCTTTTGGGGCTTCGAATGTTATTTTTGTCATGCTAGTATTACAACTCTATTCTCCTTCCTTCTTTACTTTCTGAAGTTGCCTGAAAAATGTTTTGAGCTTGGCCAATTTACTTGCCTTTAATCCATTTGTTTTAGTTATTTTTAATCAGAAAAATCTTCGAGGCAGAGTGTCAATTTAATAATTAATATTTTATTTTAATTGACTGTTGTTACCACTAGAAAGAGTTACTTACTGTGTACATGTCTAATTTTAGGTACTTCTAGGGAATTAATTCAGTTCACATTCACACCCCTTAAAAATCTTCTAAATCTCCAAAGCCAGGACCTCAATATTTTAATTTAGATATTTATATATTTAAAGTAGGAAATGGAAATGGTGCGTTGAGGAGTTGGCAGATAGTGGCTGCAGTAAGAAGCAAGTGAGGGCTTGTGTAGACTCTACAGTTATGTGTCTGAACTATATTATTCTACAGGCCTGGCACCTCACTCACCAGGGTTTCAGGACTACCTATGTTTGATTTAAGCCAAATGGGAATATTTTTTACCTGAAAGCCAAATAGACCACCCATCCCATGGTTTTTGCTACTCCACAAGTTGAACTTTTTCTCTTTGAAATAATCTGCATATGAGACAAAACGGGTCTGAGAATTAGTTGGTGAGTTAGGTGTGCAGGTCAAGACCTGTCTAAGTGTATAAACCAGTTGGGTATAAACCTTTCATCCAAGCTGGTATTGGTGATACACCTTCCAAGATTCTCTCCCCAGTTTTCAGTATTTGAAGATGACCTCTTTATTTCTCAGTGACATTAAATGACTTCCTAGTGCCTTACATGAGCTCCTATTTTATTTCAGGCAGAGAGGATACTCTTTATTTTATAATATATATTCTACCCTTTTAATAAAAAATGGTAGACTAGAGATCAGGGTTTTTCAACCTTGGGATTCTTTTTTTTTAAAATATATCTTTATTGATTTCAGAGAGACGAAAGGAGAGGGAGAGAGAGAGAGAAACATCAATGATGAGAGAGTCATTGATCAGCTGCCTCCTGCATGCCCCTGACTGGGGATGGAGCCCGCAACCTGGGCATCTGCCCTGACCGGGAATTGAACCCTGATCGCCTGGATCCTAGGTCTACGCTCAACCACTGCTCCATGCCCTGCCGGGCAACCTTGGCATTCTTGACATTAGTCTGTTGTTGGGGTTATGGCTCCAGCATCTTTATGGCAGATGTATTTTTACCTTTTTTTTAGCGTCTCCCCCAATTTTAGCATCTCCCCAGTGTAGGTGAAAAGATAGCAAGCATCAATTATGTCATATCAAGCAGTGTCAGAAATGGCAGGAGGCTTCACAGTGTTTTCAACTCTTAAGAAAAGCTCAGGGGTCAAAGATCCAGTTACCAGCCCTTTCTTTTAACTCTGACTTTGCTGTGTGATCTTGGACATGAGCTTAGGCTTTGGTACTTTCAGTTCAGTGATCTGTCATATAGTTGATCTCTGAAGCTATGAATTATTCACCTTTATGTCCTCAGTGTCTCCTTTGCTGCCTGGTGTCTAGTAGGCACTTGATAAAGTTTGTGGGATGAATGAACAGCCTGAATGTTTTGTGAATCTAAGATGATGTTTTCACTAGCATTCAAAATGATAATATTTGTGTGACTTGTTCACCACTGTATAGCACCAGACCCTACCACAATGAGAGGAACGGTGTAGGTACTTAGTAAATATTTACTTGAATGAATGAATAAATATTATAGGATTCCTAGATTATATGATCACTAATCACAGTAGCAATGCCAAAGCTTCACTATATTACTTTTATTCAAAACCTCTCTCAGTGAAGGACATCTGCAGCAAGACATATGTGTATTTCCATTCAAGTCATATTATTCATACACATATCATGGTAATATAATACCTGTTTGTCCAACAAGTGAGTGGTTTTTGCATTGAATTAGAACTTGTCCAGGCAAATTCCACCTCCTACAACAAGCTATGGCTGCTTAAAGACAGTTCTCGTGGTCCTGGGGAGAGCCTCTGTTTAGAAGCTAGCCAAATTGTTGTTCCCTTTAGGATAAGATAACACAGAAAGGGAAGGGGAAAATCCGCAGGCTTTAGCATTAGAAGGATTTAGATTGCAGGTCCAGTTCTTCTACCTCCTAGGGGTATGTGTTTGAGAAGTTTTTATCCAGTGTGAGCCTTAGTTTTTTTTCATCTGTTAACTAGAGATAAAAAATACTTGCCTCATTGACTTGACAAGGTAAATGAAAGAAAACATTCAATAGCTATCAATATCCATTCCTTTTTAATAAGCTCAGCATTCTACTTTGTGGTGCATAGTGGATATGCTCCAAAAATTTGTGTGTGTGCACACAATTTTCCATGAATTGTATTTAATTTGCTATAAACCAGAAAATTTCCTATGAAAGAATCCTGCTGAAAGTCTTCTTTGAAATGGGAGTAGGATGCCCCTAGTTTGTTTGGGATTTTAGGTTTGGGTGTACATGGTTTTGCAGCAGAGAGTCTCAGTGTTCTCCATTGGCAAATAATCATTTTAGATCTGTATTTACTTCAATTGAAATAAATATGGATTGTTGGCCTCCCAGTGAGTTCTGGTCTCCAGATCGTCTTGTTCTACATATTAAAACAAGTCAGTATATCACAGCGCTTACAAGCCCTGGAAGCAGCCTGCCTGGGCTGTTGCCTGGCTCTGGTCTTTACCGACTATGTGGCTATGGAAAACCTTAACCTTGTACCTCAGTTTCCTAACGTACAAAAAGGAAGTAAAAATAGTACCTACCTTATGTTGTTGTTGCAAGACTTACAACATCTGTAAGTGTCTTATATATGATAGTTAGTCAAAAATATTTTATTCTTTTATTTAGGTATTTCCAAAACCTGCCCCGAACTTATGCTTGTAAATTATAAAGGTGGAGGAGCTAGCAGAGGGCATGGAAAATCCTGGGTTTATTTTTTCAACTTACTCAGAACACTATTCACAAAGCAGTTATTTAAAATGGGGTTCTTCATAGTGTTTTTGAGATTCTCTGGTGTGTATTTAATTCTATTGCTCTTCCTAAGTGCTTCCAATATACTTAGATGGCTTCACAGTTGAATTTTCTCTCATCTGTTGTGGAATTTACTAAAGATAGTATACAGCTATAAATAAGCCTACTCATGCAACCGTAACCATGGTAACCACCAGCCTTCAAACGGGGAGAGTGGGGATTACAGGCTGGTCTCAACTTCACAACAGCCCGATACGTCCCTTTTCAAATTCGACAGCTCAGAGTTGGGCCTTGCACACAACATAGCCATTGTTTGCTTTCCGCAGAGTGTCCATCATTTACTTCAATCTAATACAATCCTCTTGACTTTTACATATTCTTTAAGAGCACTCTACTAGGTTCTGTGGGGCATGAAAGAAATGACTTAAGCTAAGCTCTTTCATCAACAAACAGTGAGGTCTTCCTGACATTTAAAAAAAATTTCTCGTCTGAGAATATGTGTTTATTGATTTTTTAGAGAGAGAGGAAGGGAGGGAGAGAAACATCCATGTGAGAGAGAAACATTGATTGGTTGTCTCCCTACGCACCCCAACCGGGGCTTGAACCCACAACCTAGATATGTGCCCTGACCAGGAACTGAACCCGCAGCCTTTTGGTGTATAGTACGATGCTTCAACCAACTGAGCTACCAGGCCCGGAGGGCCTTCCTGACATTTATATTTCCTGGGTCACTCCCTCGCTAAAAACTCTTCAGTGATTCCCTGGTGGATATAGAATCTTGCTCTTGCCTACTTTTTAGCTTTATTTCTCAGTCTCCTTCCCATGGCACCTTAAACTCCAGACTCTGTCTGAAAATTCTGTATTCTCCAATGCTGTTCTCTTTCTCTGTTTCTGAAATTCTCTCCCAACTCTCTTAGGTGCCTTTCAAATTTTTACTTTTTCCCCGAGCCTCAGTCAACTCAAGCGTTTCCCCTTGTGAAATTTTCTGTTACAGTGTGGTTTTAAGATTAATTGAATTTATATAGAAGCCAATGAATTCTTTGCTCACAGGAATGAATCAAAGGAATTAAGCATTTACTTTACTAGGTACTAGCAAATGAAAAACAAAAACAAAACAACAAAGAATCCAAAGCCTTATTTATAATAAAGGATGGAAATGGCAAATGTTACCTAGTCTAGTCTCCAAATAGAAGATGCTCATGATTTGATATTTTTCTTTGAACCAATGTGGCTGGTGAGGGTTATGAATGCAGGTATTTGGTGAAGGGTGTTGGGTGGGCATTGGTGTGATTGCTATATGCACACAAAAGAACTCATAAACTTTGATTATAAATGGGAGGTAAAGAAATGAAAAAAGTAAGGTAACTATAAGGTGTAGGAAACTATGAGAGCAATGATGCCATTTGTTGAGATAGGAAGCAGAGGAAGAATATATTTGGGGTGGAATTATGCTTGGTTATTGACCCATTGCACTTGATGTATTATTAGAACATATGTGTCTAAACAAATTTCGCTTAGACCTCAGGAGCAAGTCAGAACTAGAGATGTAGATTGATACTATAATTTTAACAACGCTCTGCATTTCTGATCTCCCATCTTCCTTACTCTTTCGGTGAGATTACTTCCTAACATATTAAATAATTTACCCATTTAACATGTCTACTGTTTATTGTCTATTTCCTTCCACTGGTATTGAGCTCCATGAGGAGAGGGACCTTTGCTCTCTTATGATGTATCTCAAATGGCCAGAACAGTGCCAAGCATGGTAATAGTTCAATAAATATTTGTTGAATGAAATTAAGGTGACTTAAAGAATGTGGGTGTCATTGAAGGCATATGTTAATTATTAGTTTTTACCAAACCAGATGTAGAAAACCCACATGAAAACTATACTTTCCATGGTTACTTTTCGATTAAATTGTAACAACTTTCCTAGGTTATAAAATTAAACAATTCCTTTTCCCTCTTTAGACACCCACTTCTTCATTTCCCTCCATATATAGTTGTATTTATAACCTACTTTGATAGATCACTCACATCTAAGAATAAAATTCTTTCAATATAATTATATCTCGTGAAGGCATTTTGCATTCTAAATTTCTTTCATTTACTTAATTAGAGAGCTGGGTTTCTTGATGGGTAGTTTCAGATATCTAGAAGTTTTTGAAAGTTGGAGGAAGTATTTTTTGGGGGGGGGAATAGTAGGAGGGAGAAGACCATGACTGTGGCATCACTAATTTTAAGGTGAAACTCCAAGGAGAAGTTTGTACCACACTTCTCTATGGAGTACTGATTCTTACCCTAGAAGATTCTCAGTTTGCCCAGTGAATTCTAGATCACCTCATAACTCAAGTCAATTTCAAGAATCAATGAAATACTTTTCTGTTTCATAGAGTTATTCTACACATTTACCTAATAAGTAGCTTTGAGAATGTTAGCTACTGTCATTTGCTTTTCTTCATATTTGAGGATCTGGTGAAAGTGATAAAAAAAAAACACCACCTTTAGATCAAAGCAGGTTACTTACAACTTAAAAAAATGCAGTGACCTTAAATGAAATTGAGAGATGGGAACTCTGCTCCGATGAGCACAGCAGGCTTTCCTGCCCTCCCCAGCACATGCCTCCTACTCAGGCAGGGTCTGGAGCAAGGGAGGTTTGCTCTCATTCTCCTGTCCACCCTCACTTAGGTAGGCCCTGCACATCTTAACCATGAAGACAGCCTCTTTCAGCTATCTTCTCCTGCATCTAATCTTTTTCATAAACATTCAGTGGAGATCAGTGGAAAAGAGTTTGTGGCTGAGTGCAGACTCCCATTGCATCTGGGTTCCCAGGCATTCTCAGCAGCCCAAACTTGTTCCTTAACATTTTATTAAAATCTCAGTCGTTTTCTTCCTGCCCACTTCTGTGGTGGCTACCTTCTATCCATTATTGCTTGCCAAAAACAAAACAGTCATGGATTCGCTTCTCCTTGCAGGGTATTGCCAGCTCTTTGGGGTTTTAGTTCAGTTGGTTACCTTGTGATCTCAGCTCTTGGCAGGGCTCAAACATAATGATTTTTATAGGCTCTCTGGCTTGTTCTCGTTGTTAGGGCAGGAGCTACTTTCTCTGCTCACTTTCTGTGTCCTAGGTGGAAGGTATTTGGTTCTTTTCTCCATTCCTTTTGTGACTTCTAAATCTCTTGGTTTCCTGCTCACATATTAAAGCTTTTGTTTCTTTAAATATATCAGACACAGTTATTTTATATTCTGTATCTAGAAATACCATTATTTAGAATCTTGGCAGATTTGATTCTTCTGTCTATTGCTTTTGACGAACAGTGATTGTTCTTTGTGTCTTGTGTGTCTTGGGATTTTTGACTGTGAGCTCATGTTCTTTTGAACTTTATCTGTGGGAATTCTTTGAAGCCTGGATGGAAGTTGAATTCCTTTAGAGATGCTTTGTGTTTACTTCTGCAAGGAACATAGCCAGTCATTTTATATTAAATTATCTGCCTGTGGTTTTTCAGACCACACTGGTAACATGAGCGGTAGTTTGTAGTTGTGAATTCTTAGATCTTTTTTCCCTTTACTCAGCACCAAGGTGAAAAAGACAATTTGATTTCTGAATCATGCCATTTTACAAGGTGGATTTACTTTTCATTCACCATTATACTTATGATATATCTCTTAGAGGACCAAGGTTTATTTGGGGTGGGGTGAGGGAGGAATTTGTCTCTCTTAGGCAGACCTGTGACTTTCTCTGTCTCCTCCACAACCTGGGTAGCCATCAAAATAAAAGATTATCATTTTCACAAAAACTGAAGTAAAGGACAGCTTTTGGGATTGTTTTCCTTTCACTTCTTCATTCACTTCTGTGTATTCCTTGCTTTTTATGTCATCTGCAATGCATTAATTAAAAAATATTGTCAACATACAATTATGAGAACTGTTTGGGGTGTCTAGCATGTCATACAACCACAAATAGAATTCCTTTTAACATCTCTAACTGTCATGTTTGTGAGTTCTCAGAAAGAAAGAATTTGTACTTTCAGGTCATATTGTTTAACTTCAGAAACTAGACTTCTTTTCAAAGAACAAAATTTTTCAAATAGCTACTTAAAGATTTATTTAAGACCAGATGATATTATTTACACTGCTTCCCAAATTTCTCCTTTTTAGCTTATATTTCCCTATAGGCTGGTATTTTGTTTTGGATTACAAGTATAAGGCTCGTCTTCACAGTCCCAGGCTTTATCATGCAGGTTGACTGTTTTCAGGAAACATGATGAAAAAAGAAGGAAAATAGTCTTGACTATACAAATCCCTAAATTCCAATCTCATTGTTTATATGAACCCGGTATGGTTTATCCTTAAGGTAAAAGGAGCTTTGCTATTTTTTCTCTCTCTTCTTTGAACAACTCACAATTCTTCCATATCTATTACCCAACACTTGGGTTCCACCAGGCAATTAAGCCTTACAAAAAATTATTTGAGTGATTGTTTTCTCAATTAGTACATTCTAGAGGCCTAGGAGAAAAGTTAATTCATTATATTCAATCGGCACTGGCATTATTGCTTAATTCTCTCTTGGTACCTTACGTGAGAAGAGCTACTAAACATTTCTCTTCCACATGTCATTCATCAGGGACCCCTTCAGCTGACTCCACTTCCCAAGGAAACAAGAAACCTGGCTTTTTAGAGGGATTGCAGGAAAAGGAAAGAAAAGAGGCCTTTCGCTGTAATTCGTTGTGGTATTCCAGTATTTCCCACATCCCATCTCTCCGTGGTAGGTTGATTCAAAATATGCAACATTTCAGTAAAGAGGACACGATTTTCTCAATAAACCACAGGTTTAGAAATGTCATTTGTTTTCACAGCTCAAGGAGAGTTTCTTGATTGAAGCAAAAGAATTGAGTCTAGTTTAAAAATGTAAATTTTCACTCATTTTTCTCTCTTTTATCTGTATAGAGTGAAATCCTCCTCACACCAAACAGAGGCTAGGGAATCACTTTGGTTCTATTAATATCTAAATGATGGTTAAATTTATTTTAAACCTCCCAAGTACTTTGGGATAACAGCTGAGGTGTAAAAGTACCATAGAGAATCAACTTTGAATTAAATTGTAAATACCCAGTAGAATGCCACAGAGTAAACCACTGGCCAACTTGAATTCTTCAGATTATTTTAACAACTCCTAAGCCATTTGCTAACCTCCATCCTCTCTCTTCCCCCAGAGAGCCTTTATTTTAAAATAGATCAGATCCTTCTGCATTCCCATACTCAAAAACATTTAAAAGATTGTATAGAACTACTTTATAATGTAGCAAACTCACTTTTGGGAATATATCCAAAGAAATCTAAAACCCTAATTCAAAAAGATATATGCACCCCTATGTTCATTACAGCATTAGGCAATTGAATAAAGATATGGTGCGTATATACAATGGAGTACTACTCGGCTATAAAAAGGATGAAATCTTACCACTCACAATAGCATGGATAGACTTAGAAGGTATTACACTCAGTGAAATAAGTCAGTCAGAGAAAGACAAATACCACAGGATTTTACTTATATGTGGAATCTAAAGAACAAAATAAATGAACAAACAAAACAGAAACAGACTCATAGACACAGAGAACAAACTGATGGTTGCCAGATGGGAGGGGGCTGGGAGGATGGGTGAAAAAGGTGAAGGGAGTAAGAAGTTAAAAAATAGTCATGGGGCCTGGCCGGGTGTGGTTCAGTGGCTGAGCATCAACCTAGGATCCAGGAGATTGAGGTTCAACTCCTGGTCAGGGCACATGCCTGGATTGCGGGATCGATCCCCAGTTGGGGGCGTGCAGGAGGCAACCGATCAATGACTCTCTCATCATTGCTGTTTCTCTCTCTCTCCCTCTCCCTTCCTCTCTCTGAAATCAATAAAGACATATTAAAACAAAAGTCACAGGGATGTAAAGTACAGTATAGGGAATACAGTCAATAATAACTTAATAACTATGTATGGTGCCAGGTGGGTACTAGAATTATCAGGGAGATCACTTCATAAGTTATATAACTGTCTAACCACTGTGTTGTACACCTGAAACAAATATAAAATAAAAAAAGATCTCTATTGCATGATGAATAAAATAGCAGATTATTATTAGGGAATTCAAAGCCCTTCAAAATCTAGCTTTTGGTCTAGACATCCTGCGTATCCTCTGTATGAACAGTCTATACCCCTGTGCACGCTCCTCTTTCTACTTGGAGGACCTTCTTCTGCCTTCCCATTTGCTAAACTCTTATCAATCCCTTAACCTTCATTCCAATATTACCTTCATTCTTCTTCAAGAATGGAAAAATTGCCCGGCCAGCATGGCTCGGTGGTTGAGCCTCGACCTATGCACCAGGAGGTCACGGTTCGATTCCCAGTCAGGCACACACCTGGGTTGTGGGCTCAGTTCCCAGTAGGGGACATCTTGACCAATAATTACTAATTTTTTCTCTGTGCTGCTAGGGACATAGTAAAAATTGTTGTTATAGAACTTAAAATTATTTATTTGTAAGTTTACCTCTGTTTTAGGCTATGAGCTCTTTTAGGGCAAGGTCTGTGTCTTATTTCATTTGCGCATCTGGCTTCTTGCAGTGTTCAGGAACATGCATAACAGGTGCTCAGTTTGTACGCAAAAGAAAAAAGGGAAAGAGAAATTTGGAGAGAAGTACTGTAGAGGGTATTTTTGAGCTTACTTTAAGAGTATGATTGAAAGCAGTTTCTAAAAATGTCTCTATTTCAAGAATTTAGATAAATAGGCGGATGTGAATATTGAGAAAATCTAAGACACATGAATTCATAAATCATTGTGTAGCTGTCATAGACGGTTCTGGAGGGGTTTTTGAAGATTCGGTATTAATACTTTAGCAATTTCTTAGGCTCTTCAATAAAATTTTCTAATCCAACTAACCATTCCTTCTCCTTTCCTACCCCTTCCATATTTGCTATTAAACTAAGCAACTATTGTGTCATGTCTTAAGACCGGAACACCATCATTGGGTTAATTTCTTACTCACAGACTATTGGATCACAATGTTTTTTGGAAAAGAGAAAGTTGAGAAAGTAAATAGAGATGTTAAGTTCTCTTTGCCAGAGAACTGATGAAGAATGCTTCAGGGGATGTAATAATAATTCTGAAAAGAGATACGACGTTATAAAGATGCTGAAAAGAAATCTGAATTTAATCTGTGTATTCTTTATGATTAAATGGAAAATTAAAACCAGCTTAATAGCCATGCTGTTTAAGTGTTTTGTGGCATTGTAACAGCATATTTCAAATTTTAGTACCAAACTCATTATACAATATTTCAAATATCTACATTTTGCCATAACCACAGGACCATTAAAATGTATTGTCCTTTTCCTGTGGGAATTATATGCCACTTTTTATTTATTAGCCTTGGAGCATGTTTTGGAGTACTTAGTATTGCTATTTATGATCCAAAGTAGACAAAATAAAAATGAACTACAGTCTCTATTGCTTGCAAAATTGAGATAATTATATAAGATATTTCTTATTTTTATTTCCTTTGTTTTCTTTTAAAGGAAATGACATTTATCTTGTTGCTGTTTGCAGAAGTGATGCAGGTTAATTGTTTAACATTTTGAAAGCAAATAAGAGCAAAACAATAAAAATCTCTCATAATCTCATGACTCAGTAACAACCAACAACATTTCATATAATCACTTTATATTTTATTTCAGCCTTTTTTTCTATGTAAAAGTACATTAAGGGTCATATCTTACAGGTATTGTTACATATGTGCAAGTTCAAATATTAAAAACATTTCCACAGTTTGATTTTTATATTCACTGGTTGCTTCAGCGGAAGTTGAGGAAACGGGTAAGACGTGAATTATCCTAGTACCATCTTATCCAGAAACCTCACACAACAGCTTCCGAACAAATGAGAAGGAGAGGGAGCCAGAATCAAGTTACCACCACAGGAAAGCTAGGAATACAGGTTGGGGGTGGGGGGGGGTGAGATTGGCTAATGTCAGAAACAGCAGAGTCGGGAGCAGAAAGGAAGGGGAGACACAAAGGCGAGGCCCATGGGCTGCACCAGGCAGGGTCAGAGAAGCGGACCCCAGACACATAAGGGAGCCCGAGGGACCCCACATCTTTCTGTTTGCCCATCCTATTTGCCAACAAAGGCAAAAGACATTGCAAGAGACAAAACTGCCGCTCCCATCTTTCACTGAACTGATTAAAGGCAAACGCTCTAATGACTCACTCCTCATCTCTGCAATGTCTTTATTTCTGAGGGCAAAGTTTCATCATCGTGACCCTCAAGGAAATAAGGGGATCGGCAGTGGGAAGTTCACCCTTCATGATTAGGTGGAGGTGTGTGCACCACTGGGATAATTGATACTTGATGGTCTTGCAACTCTCAGGCAAAACTGTTGCCTAATAGCTACCTTTGTATTAATATCTATTAAACTAGAAATCCCATAAGAGAGCTACCATAAGCCCCATTTTACATCCAAGTAAAATGAGGTTCAGAGAAGTTAAATTATGTGTTAAAGTTTAGACATCTAATGAAGTTCAGATTTAAACTCAGGTCTATTGGCCATGAAGGATGATGTATGATTAATAGAATCTTTGAAACCATTGAGGTGAATCCTGGGATATTAAATTCATGGGAACTCTGTGGGTTTTAAGGGTGTGAACACAACCCCATAATGGGAAGAACAACTTCAGTTATGGGAAGTAATATACGTGGAAGTAATTTCCTTAATTTGGTGTCAGTTGACATCAATCTGTTCAAGAAAGATTTTCAGAAATTTGCCATAGGAAAATTATGGACATTTGTATACATTTTCAACTTTTAAGGCTTTGTATTCCTAGGAGGAAAAACAAAAAGCTTTTTCCTCTCCCAAAACAACTCTGGGAGGCAGCAAGGTAGACCAGAAAAAGGGTAGGCCTTGGATGGACACCAAAGGTCCAGATTTCAGCATCACCATTAACTATCTGCAGGCACTGGGCACATTAATGCTTCTGAGTCTTTCAAATTTTACATCTGTACAAAGGGATAATAATTCCTTTCTCATTAACTTGTTGTGCTGATTAAATGAGGTTATGGATTATGAGAAGCTGTTTAAAATGTTGGTTGTTGTTAAACAACAACCATTACTATATAGTGAAAAAAATCATTCTTCCAAAAAACACCAGATGTTATTCTTGGTTGTGTTTCAAAGAGCACTAAATGTGGTTGCATCCTCAGGGTGATTGCTTTGTAAACCAGGTGTGAAAAGGAAGCACTTTACCAGAGAGTATCAACAGTCATATCAGCCAACTCCCGTAATTCTAGACCAACTCAAGATACCATGTGTATCCCTCTGCTGTTTGAGCAAATTATAATTTAATTCCTATTTGCAGTTAAACAAAATAGACAAGAGCATCTACCATTGCCTATTCCCTGACAATTTGCCTGCTCTCTGTATAATTATAGCATCTCAGTTGATTGTCTCTACATCTCAGCTCGTAATAGCCTGAAAATAATTTCTTTAACCTTGACCAAATATTGAAACAACCAGTAGAAAATGCAGATTTAGCCAGACAGGGTGTGGCTCAGTGGTTGAGCGTTGATCTAGGAGATCTCGGTTCGGTTCCCAGCCAGGGCACATGCCTGGGTTGTGGGCTGGATCCCCATTGGGGGCGTGCAAGAAGCTGCCGATCAATGACACTCTCATTATTGATGTTTCTCTCTCTCTTCCTCTCCCTTCCTCTCTCTGAAATCAATAAAGATATAGTTTTTAAAAAAGAAAATGCAGATCTATTTTACTTAGATACTCAGTTAACCGTGTATATCTAGCTGACCTTCACCTTCGTAAAAAATCCTTGACCCACAGAACAAAATATAAGCTCTTTAAAGGTGTACATAAAGGCCATCTCAAATTAATATCTGCTGCTTCTGCCCCATATCTCCTCCTCCCTCCAAACTTTATACGTCCTAGTCATGATGGCCTCTCAGAGTCCCTAATGTCTTTCTTGGTTGTCACACCACCGCATCAGGTCATCCCTTCACTTTCAGACTTGGATGATCATCACACCTCAGTGTGGGATCTAGATCCCTGATTAACTGTCTGGGGGCCAGCTGACCCATCATGGAGAGAACCCAGACTGATGGGAAAACAGACATAACTTTTTCCCCCCTTTTTCTTGATTGTGCACTACTTCCAGGTGTGGCTCATCTGGAGGGGTACTGAGCAAATAGCTTGCTGAGTGAAGTGCTCTGACTTTGCCTGTGAAGCTGTGGCTATTGTAATGCATTGCATCACCTCGTATCACATTTTTCCTCACCTCCTTTCTCTTTTTGTCACATTTATGGTCTTGGGTTTGTACCTTCCAAATTAAGTGTTAGCTCCTTAATTCTTCCTTCAGGTTCTGCTTTCTAGGGGACCCAGGCTAAAACTTTATTATTCCTCAATCCACCACTTCCACACTTCCATATTTTGTGCTTAATTTTTGGAATGTTCCTCCATTCTCCACTATTCTTAAAGATCCAGTTCGATTGCCCACGACTCTGGGCTCCCATGGCACCTACATGCCATGCTCTTTTGTATATGCGTAATGTTGGGTGGATCTCCTTTAACAGACTATAACCTCCTTGAGGATGGGAAAGTTGTCTTATTTTCTCTATACTTAGAATGTGCCTGTCACCTATCTGGTACTCCATAAAGTTGTTTAAGGAATGAATTGGACCAATTCAATTCATTGCATTCTTTGGTTTCTCTTGAGTATAATAGTCTAATGCTAAGATATTTTAGAAATATATTACTATCTTTATTTATAACATAAAAAGGCTGGAAGCTCCTTTGACTGGGACCCAAGGGGAAAATGTAATTTAAATGATTATGTGGGAATCTTCTGACATAACCTCTTACTGATGTCTGTGTGACATATACTTCTATGACTCCTATTTTAACCTGGTTTCTTTTGGACAAGTTGGTACAAGTGATCAGCACATTCTAATCTAAGCACAGAACATAACATTTTTGAACAATGGCCAATGCAAATGGGTTTATGTGATGAGTTTGGAGGACAGAGGCTTAGGAAGGCTTCAGTGGGGTTGGGGAAGTATTTTGTATTATTTAGATAAGATTTAGGGGCCTAGAATTATAAAAGCTGTAGGATTGGGTAAAGCCTCCCATGTTGAATTTCCTTATCTAGTTATACAATGTTCCTCAATGATTCCTTCTACTTCTCTACCTTTCTCTGCATTGACATGTAGAATGTATGAAATCTAAATATTTTCCTGTTGAGGCAAAGACATTATACAGGAAAGAGGGAGCCACAACCAAAATGCTGTAGTAAATGTCTTTATGAACAGGTGCTAAAGACCATGAAATGCCAGGAAATAATGGAAGAAGATGGATGCAAACCTAAGACAAAGGAAGAGGTATGCATCCCTTCCCTCTCTAATACACTTCCTCCATGGTCCCTCCTCTTCCCCTTTCTGCCACCTTCTGCCTGTTGTCTTAGGAGGCTTTGATCGCAGAATACACATGAAAGGTTTTTTGTTTGTTTGTTTGTTTGTTTGAATTAAGCTAGTACAGGGGCATTCCTTAACCCCCCTAGTGTAAGGTACTACAGATGTAAAAAAAATCCTGAAGATTTTCCTAGCCAAATAGTCTTGACCATTAATAGTTTTACATATGATCCCATGAATCTCAAAGGGGCATACATGTGAGAAAAGTGGATTCTGGGAGGTGTTGAGGCAAGGTTGGAGGATGAGCTTGTGGTTCAGAACCAAGAGGGAGATAGGTATACCAACACTTATTGGATGCACTATTTTAGGTATTTTACACATGTAATTTTTCCAATAACAGTATTGTGAAATAGGCATTATATCTTCATTTTACACACGAGGAAACTGAGAACACAGATGTTTTGGCCACATGTCCAGTGCTGCACAACCAAGAAGGAGCTTAACATTAAAGGTTGATATTTGCGTCCCTGCTGGCATCACCCCTTTCAGATGTGGTATGGTGAGGGCTTTCCAGGAAGAAAACAGTTTTGCACTATAGACGATTTTTCATCTTTGCCTCCATCTGTTTCTACTTTTGGTGAAATACTCATTTTATATTAGACTATTTCAGGCACAAGGCCCCTTCTTGAAGCCATATCTCACATAACTCTTCTGGGTCACTAACACAATGAAGGTTTAATGGCGGTAGATGAGACTGGCAGTTCAAGAGTTAATGCCTGCTGGCATAAAGTGTCCCATGGAGGTGAACAGCCGGGTGGGAATTTTGGAATACTGGACTTTGGCAGGTGCAAAGTGCGGCAAGTGGGCCTCCTGACGTAGGAAGCCATCCCAGTCGATTTGACATCAATTGAAAAGCCTAAAGAACGTTCTAAACCTTAGCGTTCTCTTCTCCTGCAGAGATAATATCCACATTATTTCTGAGGAGAGCAAAAAGTTTATTTCATGCACTTTTCAAAATTTAAGAACTCAGAAACAAGTTCTTGTAATTTGAACAGTTCAACCGAACGTTCAGATAAAAGGTTGTGAAAGCTCCCCCCGCCCCCGTTTTGTCTCTTAGTGACTGCTGTTGAAAAGCCACTTAAGGAGAAAGACTCTTCTTTTCACTTTTCAAGACAAAGACTCAAACCCCAAGAATCTACCAAAATAAATTATTTCACAGAACAACTTATCCAGAAAAGAAGCACATGTGAAAATTTCTAAATCTTTCACAAAGCTCTTCTACTCCCATAAAAATGGAAGTATTAGAATGCAGTAATGAGGTGTTGGAGCCCCCAAAATGTCATTGCTGGGGAAAAAAATATAAAAGGAGAGTCTTACTCTAGGTGGCTCATTTCAGAGCTTCCGTTTTAATGGCACTGTTTTCCATGTCTACTCTCATGTATTTATGGACAGCCTTTTTTCCTAATCTTCTGTCTGGCCGCCATGTCTTGCCTTCTTTTTAAATTTAACATGAGGACCTGGAATGCACCCACCCTCTCTGAAAGCCTGCTCTCGCTTGGCCCACCAGCTGGTTTTAAAGGAATGGCTTCATCACCCACTGCAATCCAAGGAGCCAGCTCCAAGTCCTCTTCTTTCTCAGGATTCCTCATTTCTGGCCAGGCCGTTCTGTTCACGGTTCTCCCAAAGCACGATGATATTCCAGGCACTATTTTAAGAGCTTTTCACATACCATCTAATTCACTCCTCACAATGGCACAGTGAATAAAAGTGCTGGCTTGTTGCCTTGGGTGTTGAACTTGGGTGGGTCACGTATCTGCTCCATGTGTTTGTTTCCTCATCTGTAAAATGAGGGCACTACTACGAGCATCTACCTCATCAAGTTATTGCAAAGATTTAACACGGGCATGTATTAACAGGGCCTAACCCATAAGGCATGCTCAGTAGATGTTAATATCATAACATATACAAGGAAACACTGAGGCACAGATAGGTTACACAATTGTCAGGTTGCTATAACCATGTTAGTGAACTTGGAGTTTGAACCAAATCTCACTTCAGAATGCGCCCAAACATTGTACTACGTGGCTTCTCTTCATTTCATTCACACTTGTAGTTCATCCTTGATCTCTTTCCTTCATTTAGACCTCCAGGACTGTTAGTAGCTGCCTCCCTCTACTCTGAGATGCCACGGAACCCATGGAGAGAAAGCGGGTAGCCCCAGTTTGTGCCTCCAGACACCTCATCCTGACTCCTGTACAGGAAACTGTGACTGCCATTTCCTATACTCTAAACACTTTGGTTGAACAATCCTGGTTTGGGCAGAGTGTAAAGCTCTCAAGACGAGGGTGCCTGGACTAAGCCCCTCACTGAGGGAAGCAGATCAATGCTTTTTTCCCTCCACATTACAATAAAGGCCTCTAAAGAGGCACAACCTGTATATTAGGATGCCAGCGCTGACTGAGAGACCTAGTGTCCACCTGGGGATCACCTTCTGGTGAAAGGAGTCCATATTCAGTGCATGGGTCATGGTCATGCCTTGAAGATCTCTGTTATGCTCCTGACTAGTCAATTCCCAAACAGGAAAAAACTCTGGGCATTCATAACTATGAACATAGGACCAGTTGCAATGGTTAAGGCAGAGCAACTTTCCCTAGAATGCTAGAGGAAAGAAAAGAAAGGATGAAACTAATATTTTATTGTGTGAGTATCTCTTCTGTGCCAGGCACTCTTTCATATATTGTCATATGTTCATTAATTCAGTTCATAGAAATTTGATGTGCACTTATTATGGGCCGGGGACACCTGTGATAGGTTGCTGGGATTAACACGGCAGACATGCTCCTTGCTCTCAGGGAGCTTAGAATCCAGCAGAGGGAAAGATGTAGAGCAAACATATTTGTATATTCTTTTCTTCAATTCTTTGAAAAGCAGGAATGTATTTCCATTCACAGATGTGGAAACTGAGGCCCAGAGGAATGAGCTGTCTTGCTCAATAGAGCAGGTCCATTAAGTTAAGAAGTAGAGTTTTAGACCCAGTTCTTTCTAGACATTAATTCTGGTTTCCTTCCATTTGTCACAGAATATCTTCTGATATTAACTTTATAGTTGGCTTTGGAGTAGCATTCGGTTAAACAATACATTTCAGAGGCAAGCTTGTGAGGCTTTGACGGATACTGCTTGTCCTTCAGGAAATAAGCAAATCCTTTCACTCAGCTTACTAAAACGCTCAGCATCAGAGGTTTGAGTATTGACTCTCTTGCTTAAGCACCAGGTATATCAGCCATAATTATTTCTGTGTAACTCGATAACAAAGTTTTCTCTACCCAACCTCTTAAAAGATGTATATTGATTCAAAATAAAATTATTTCCAGGTTAAATAGTGGTTCAAAGGCTAGTAGGTAATCCCCCTCCTCTCAGCCCCAGCAAATAGATTCCTTCCGAAATGCTTGAAAGCATATGAAATTGGAGAAGACTCTATATCAACCCTGGAAATAGGAAAGAATGCGTTAGAATAGGCTTGAGAAAGCTTCTCTCAAGTTGCATGTCTGTCACAACACAGGTCTCTGCCGCACTCCTGCCCCCTCAGACCTTTGCTGGAACATTACCTTCCCTGGGAGATCTTATATCCAAAATTTCCTAGCCTTCTTCCTCTGATGCTACACTTTTTTCTTCCCTGTTTTATTTTTCTCCTTAGCTTAAGAAATTGCCTGCCATGCTATAAATTTAGCTTTATTACTCGCTTATTGTCTCTCTTCCTATTTTGTACCACTAGAACATAACCTCCATGAAGGAAGAGTTCTTTACTTTAAATTTCATTTTCCATTGCTATGTCCCTATTGCCTAAAACAGGTCCTGGTACCTAGTAGGTACTGAATCAATGTTTCTTAAATGAATGAATCCCTGTTTTATTGATGAGGAAACTGAGGTTAGAGAACACCATGCTCTCTCATTCGCCTCATTTCACGTTCACCATTGTTTCTGAAATCTCTTCACATTGATCTACAGAGATCTAATGAATTCCTTTTAGGATAATATCTCATAATTTAAACAGGTCAATTTTATTTTTCTGTTTCCCCATGGATAGGCATGCAGGCTGTTCTAATACTAATATAACAGGTTGGTGCTAGGTGCTGAGTTGGGTGTTTCCAGTTGGCCCAGAAATGCAGACATCGGCAAGGGCCTAAAGCTAAGTACAAGAGGAACTAAGTCCCCCACATTCTATGTGGACAGAACTGTTAGCCACAGGTGTCACCTGCCTCTCTGCAGGGCTTGCCTCGCCCAACTGAATATAAGAAGGAGCTTGCGGGAGAGGGAGAGGTGGCCTCTTGTGCAAGTACTGTATTCACAAAGAGAAGCTCTCTTCTCACCAACCCTTGTGTGTGTGTGTGTGTGTGTGTGTGTGTGAGCGAGCTAGGGGGTGGGACATGTGTCCCTTTCTTGAATCCAGGGGAAGGAATCTACAAGGAAATTCTTTATAAAGTTCCAGAGTGCCCAAACTGTCCACCCTACACTACATTTTGAGCTCAGAAACCTCTCTTCTGAAAGCTGCCAATGCCCTGGGATGTAGGAGAAGGGGCAGAAAAGAGAGGACAGATCCAAGGGAAGGAACAGCAGGAAAACCTGCTGAGTCTCTTCTACTTGGCATGTCAAAACTATGTTCTTTTTCTGTTTCTGGGTGAAGGGGAGTTTCTTGGAAGTCTTGGTTGAAGATCTGAGTTGAAATTTGGTACATTCTGTGTTGGTCTTCAGCTTTCAATATTGATTTGAATCTTAGGATGTTTGTTTTTTCTTACTTTTTAACCGTATTCTTTCTCTTAAAGGCCCAAAGTTTAAACAAAAGGGCTGATGTAAACAGTTTTATTCATGATTATATAACTCTTACTATGATGATGAAATACCATTAAAATATAAAATGAGGGAAATCATGCTGTTTTCAGGAGCTCCAATGGGATAGAAATAATTTTGATCACTTGTAACAAAAGAGTTCTATATAAAGGCTTGAATAAATTAGAGTAGAAACCTAAATAGAGTAACTTTTTAGGTATATAAAGAATAGTGCCCAAGCTGCCTTTAAAATATTCTAAGTACAGAAGCTAAGAGAGATGCATGGAACAGATTGTCCCTCACAGTCCTCAAAGGGAATCAACTCTGCTGACACCTTGATCTTAGTCTTCTAGCCTCTAGAACTGTGAGACAATAAATTTCTGTTGATTAAAAAATATATATATTCTAAGATTCATTTTTATAATTAAAAAATCACACTTTAATATGTATTTGAAGTGATTAAAAGCATCAGATCATGATGCAATATCAAGATGACATTTATATATGATTTTGTTAATAAGGCATTTCCCATTAGAGTCTATTAATTGTCTATAAATGGCACACATTGATGGTGCCATTTCTGATTTGATCATCTCTTCTACTTAGAGTCCCTTCATCTAGAATGTTTTGTCATTGTTTTCCTCTAGTGCTGGGACAGTCAATGTTTGTGAATGCTTGTTAGAAGGCTGATAGAGTTTTTATTAAAGCTATACTGAACTGAACTCAAGAGTCAAGGTTCTGACCCGTCACCTTGTGATTTCTCCTCCCTCTTTTCCAAATATGCTTCTTGCATATTGTGTTCAAATTGGATTTTATTGCCAAAGTTTTGATTAAGCAAATGCCATAGCTAGAAATTAAATTAGAAGCACTTATCAAATTGCAGCCAAGTGATATCGATCTCTAAATGTAATCTATATATTCAACGCAGCATGCTATCTATGAAATGAGCTGTAGTAATAAATTGGGTATGCTACATTCCTCATCATGCTTTTAGCATCCATTAACCAATTACTAAAATGTGGGAGGGGGTGGTGGAAAAAGAGGATGTGAATGCTGCAGATTTTTTAATGTATATTATTAACAGTGGGGAGAGGGCATTGCACTATTCATGTCTTTATAGTTCCTCCTTAAGAATTCTTTCCTAAAGGCATTTCTCTACTGCTCATCATCAGATTGTTGGGTGTCTAAGTTACTGTATGTACCTCCAGTTGGTTCTTCTGTGGAGAAAGGCTTTCACAGGGAAAATTTCCTTTACATTACAGCTCTTTGTGAATTTCAGTCCAATCACAAGGCATTAGAGGAGCTATGGCCAGTATTCTTCCACCAGCTCTTACCTCCATCTATTAATATTGTACTAGAAGTTCTAACTGAAGAAATAAAACTGTCTTTCTCCAAAGGCAATATAATAGTCTGTACAGGAAACCCTAATGCACCAAGATGAGAGAAGGAAGGAGAGAGAGGAGTGAGATAGGGAGGGAGTGCCACTACTAAGTGAATTTATGAAGATAAACATACAAAAGCCAACTGAATTTGTATATATATGCAATACTTAGGAATAAATCTTATAAAAATGTGCAAGACTTGAATACTAAAAACTACAAACATTCCTAAAATAAACTTAAATAGAGAAAAATGCTATGTCCATGGATCAGAATGCTCAATATTGCTGATGTTAGTTCTCCCCAAGTTGACCTATAGATTTAATACAATCCAACCCAAAATTCCAGGACACTCTCTTGTAGAACTTGGCAAGCCAATTATGTAATTCATATGGAAATGCATATGGCCTACAAGAGCCAAAACAACTTTTTTTTAAAAGAACAGAGTTAGAGAACTTACACTATCTAACTTTACTCATTATAAAGCTACAGTAATCAAGAGAATGTGTTATGGGCATTGAGATTAAAAACTAGGTTACAAAGAATAGAGAGTCCAGTAATAACTGCAAAGATATATGGTCAGTAGATTTTTGACAAATGTGCAAATGCCATCCAGAAAAGAACATATAGACTTTTCAACAAATGGTGCTAGAACAATTTGATATCCTTATAAAAAAACAACAACACCTCACACAGCATGCAAATGTTAACTCAAAACAGGCCTAATTATAAAACTTAATATTATAAAATTTGTACAAGGAAATCTTTGGGTTAAGCAAAAGAATTTTTGATACAATATCAAAAGCATGATCCATGAAAAAAATTGATAAATTGAACCACATCAAAGTTCTGCTTGTTTGTTTATTTTGTTTCTTAAACAGCCTCCCTCCTTGTTTAATTAATTTAACAGACTGTATTTATCACACTACACATCCCAGGTGATATGGTTGTCTTCCATGGTTTCAGCAAGGTCCTTGAGGCTGAGGACTTGCAAGGTTCTGGCTCTGGCTCTAGCTTGTAGCTCTTCTCTGAGCTTCAGACTCAGACCTCATCTCCCACCCCAATCCCACTCACACTGAGCTACTTGTGGGACTTAGAACACACCATGCCTTTCCCCTTGCTGTTCCCTCTGCCCAGGAGTCCATCTTGGTCACGAACCACCAACACCCCCATCTCACTAACTTGCCAAGTCCTCCAGATGCTTCTAGATTCAGTTCAAATGTAGTTTTTTCTTGGAAGCCTCCCTCATTTTTCTTTCTGATTTTTTATTATCTTCCTCTAGCATCCTCCTCTGCTTCCTTCTTTCTTATGATACTTATGACAAATTGCAGATTAATTAATTTGTCTCCTTCCCCCAAACTAGGGCTTCTCAAAGGGCCAGGAATAATCAGGTCATGTTCTTGTTATATTTTTATATTTTCAGTTTCATTTAGCCCAGGGCCTGAAGCATAGTGCTTGCTCAATAATTACATGTTGGATGAATGAATAATTAAATGAACACTAAAAATTCCAGAGGGGCAAGTGAAGAAGCGTTTTCCACATGCCATGCTCTTTCTTTAAGAAAAATAGTTTCAGAGTGTTTAATGGAAAGGTAGAGCGTAAGCATTATTTACATGTAGCTTAACTAGTTGGTTGCTGCTGAGAACATGCTCAGGGGAAGGAAGCTTGGAGCTTGTTTCCTCACTGTCTCTGTAAGGAATGATGGGGAAGGTTGTTTCACATTCTTTTGCCATCTGTATATCAACATGGCCTTTATTTAGCAACTCTCCGTTCTGGGCAAGTGTTCAGAATACTCATATCTGGGACCTTCTCGTTCATTCACTCCCTTGCTCCCTCAACAGTGTTTCGGCACCACTTTTGACAGCATTCAGGAAGTTGCTACAATGGCTGAGTAGATAGGATGAGTTTCTGTGGTTCTCTCACTGCTCCCGCACCAGGAATGAAGGCCAACAGAGCAATTGGTGATTGGTGGGCTGTCCTCTCTTCTTCATTGCTTGACACTGACTTTGGGACAGCCCAGTCCTTGATGCTGGGTTTACTCTCTGCTGAAATACCCCCAGGAAATGGGACCACCTACCTCATCTGCGTAGTCGCCCTGTAAGGCTAGACCAAGTGGCCGGGTGGTAGATAAATGAGAAAGTGGAGTTAATTTAAATATCCTATGAGATCCACAAGGTCAGGCTCACCTTCTATGGTAATTCCTGCTTCTTGATTCCAGCACTTGTACAGGAATCTGAGCAGTGAACATACAGGTGATTGGATAGCCAAGCATTTCTAATTTTCCTGTGTGTTTTCCCCACAGTGCGTTAGAAAAAAATATACTTAAAGAGAAATAAGATTTGTAAATCCCACAAGTTCTGAAAGAGGCAGATTATAAAAGTGCTACATTATAGACCCACTGATAATGCCAAGAACTGTAGAATGAGAAGGAAACCTAAAGAGAAATCATTCCCCTTAATTTCTTAGATAATCATAATTAGCATTCCTTGAGACTGTACTGTGAACCAGCATAAGTATCATCTCTATTATCTCATCTAATCCTCAAAATAACTCTGGGAGGTAGGTCTTGTTATTCTCATTTTAAAGATGAGGAAACTGATGTTCAGAGAAGTGAAAGAAATTACTTGATATCATATAACTAGTGGGTGGTGGAGCCAGAGTTAGGACCCTGAGGACCCTTAATTTTTCATCTATAATAATGTTTGCTATTTATTTTAGAGTGTACCAGATACTGGGATGAACTCTCCACATACACTAAATCATTAAATATTCATGACTCTGAGAGATATTATCGCCGCTAGACATATTAGGGAACTGAGATTCAGAGAAGCTAAGGGACCTAGTCAAGGTCAAGTGGTAGAACTGGACTAGAAATCAGGCCTTCTTTCAGGCAAGTGTTATGTCATTGTCTGAAAGTCTTAGAAGGTATTTTTGATGATCTTATTTTCAGGTTGTAAAGGGGAGGTGGGGAAAGTTAATGTCCTAGATAGCTTATTGATATTTAGCACTTTTCCTGCCCATTTATGTTCTCACCCAAGTATCACAGAGGTTGGAAGCCTAGAACTACATTCCCAGAATCCTTTGCCAGCAGCGTTCAATTTTAGATTCCACAGGTTAAGGGAATCCACAGAAAATTTGAGAAAGGAAGAGAAGCAGAGGCCATTACCCCCTCTTAATCTCATCTCTTACTACTGCCCCCTCATTTTCTCCACTCTAGCCCTCTGGACCTCTTTGCTGTTCCTCAAACACTCTGAGAACCCTACATGGTCAGGAATTTTGCACTTGATCGTCCTTTTACCTGGATTGTTCTTTCCTCAGATATCCACGTGGCTCTCTCTCCATCACCTCTTTCAGATCTTTGTTCAAATGTCCCCTACTTATTGAAGTCTCCTTTGAGCACCATGTTTAAGATTGGAAAATCTACCCTGTCCTATGCTATCCCCCATCTCTTGCTTTAGTTTCCTTCATAGCATTTATAATCTGATACATATTTTACTTTTTGATTTATTTCCATCTATTTCCATTAGAATATAAGCTCCACAAAGGCAATTATTTGTGTCTTTTAATTACTGATTCCCTAATGCAAGAATATATCTGGTTCAAATTAGTCACTCAGTATTTCTTGAGTGAATGAGAATAAATGCTGCTGCTGACAGGTGACCGCAGGTAGTGACTATGTTTGGGGCATTGTTATGCTCCTGAAAGACAATTAGAAGAGTCATTTGTTTTGACTCAGAGCGTGCCTTGGCCTTTACTCCTGCTCTTTCCTGCCACTCTGTTCTGTGAGGGCATCTGTGTTGGGTGAGAGACCCAATATTCCACAAAAAAATGCAGATGGAGTTATCAGAAAAAGCTATGCACAGCAGGGAATCTCACTCTGCCAAGTATTTGTAAGATCTTTGTATGGCAGTTAGTGATGTACCAAAGGGGAGGTGATAAGGGCTGTCTGCCTGGTGGGAAGGGGTATTTCATCACTGACATTTAGAGTTGCCAGAGCATAGTGATAATAGAAAGCAGACTGACTTTTAGTTGGGTTTCTTTATAGTCTTTTACAGAAAATGGAACCCTTACTGCCTTTATAGGAAGTGGGCCACTCGCACTGCCCTACCTTTGGTACATACAGCACAAAGGTGGCTGAGGGTCTGAAGCCGACCTCTAAGTGATATGACCTCAATGACTGGGAGCTCAGACTGGTATAACCTCCACCATTGAGCACACTGGTCATTTACAAGGAAGGTTAGTCTGGGCACTGACATAGATCTTGGATTTTTTCAATTTTTCCACCTCTTCCTGATGATCCATGCTTATTGCAAGGTCCTGAATTTTGATGTGGGTGGTTGGTGGTTGGGGGGTGTATTATCTATTGCTTTGTAAAAAATTACTCTAAAACTTAATAGCTGAAAGTGACATTTATTTATTCATAGTTTCTGAGTGCTAGGAATGCAGGCAGCCTAATTGGGTCCTCTACCTCAGGGTCTCTCACAGGCTTCAATCAAGGTGTGCGCAATGTCTGCTCTCTTATCTCATGGTTCAACTGAGTAAGCATCCACTTCCAAGCTCACTCGCACGGTTGTTGGCTGGCCTCCATTCCTCAAGGGTTGTTGGACTGGGGGCCTCAATTACTTACTGGCTGTTGGCCAGAGACCACTCTCAGTTCCTTGCCATATGGACCTCTTCATAGAGCATCTCACAACGTGGAAGACTGAGCAAATGAGAGGGCAAGAAAAAGTACCAGCAAGAGAGGGAGGACTAGCATGACAGAAGTCACAGCTTTTATATCTAACCTCAGATGTGATATCCATCATTTTATTGTATCCTATTAGTGAGAGGCAGGTCACTGGGTTTAACACACACACATACATGGGGGGGGCGGGGTTACACAAGGGTGTAAATAACAAAAGGCAGAGATTATTGGGAGTCATTTCAGATGCTCCTTACCATATTGGGTTTCTTCCTCCGTAATTGCTCCACATAGTTTAAATATTCATGCATTGAACCTTGGGAGTGGCACTTTCCTAATCCAGGTTCTATTTTTGCTCTATCTTGTAGAAATTCCTCCAACTTCCTGGCTGATTAACACATTTATTTTCTGGGCTACACTGAGGATGAAAATTTATTTTTGCTTTGAAATTTCAAAGGGAATTTGGGAAGGAAGGGACTTAAATATATAGGATCAAGTGTTATTTTTATATGAAAATTTGTGACTAATTTTTTAAATGATAGGTACATGGGCAATGCAGTTTTTGAGGCCTCGCCTATGAAGATGTCTTGCTGTTGCATTTACCTATAAAAGCGTTGTGTATCCATATATTGATATATATTCATTTCTCCTCAAAACTTTGCTGACATTAATTCACTACCTTCTATTATTTTTGATGTTGTTGTTTTAGAGGTGAAGTCTGCAGCTAACTAGGTTTTGGGTCATTGTTAGTAGATGCTTTCAATGCCCTCTTCACATCACCTAAATATTCGCCATTTCAGTATGTATGTGCCAATAGCATCTCACTACAATCATCTGTGACTTTCTGTCTGAGGGTTTCTCCCAGCATATGGGCTGAAGATGGATGGCAGCTCAGGATAAATATTCCCGCTTCCCAACTCCTTGGGTGGATAATACTGAGGTGTGTGCTCTAGATTCTTAGATTTCTCCATTAGGATTGAGCCCCCATTGCTTATAGCTGAAACCAGCTCAGTAAGGATCCCTTGGATGATTCCTTCCACTTCTCTTATGTTCCCAAGCCCCTACAGATGCTTCCTGGGATCCCCAAACCCTTGTCTCAGGATCTACTTTTGGGGGAATCCACTGGAAGGCAATCCTTTACAGGTGAGTTTGTTAAGGTATAGGTAACCTTGTTCCGATGTTTAGAAGATTTTTAAAAAAATTTATTTATCTTGAGTATCCAAAGTTTTGTCTGGTTTGCCTAGAGGTTACATTTCTTTAACTCATTTTTCTTGGGCTTCAGGAACTCTTAAAAAATATGTACTGGTCTTTCCTTAGCCCAAGGATTTTATTAAACTATAGCTTTGATGATTTCTTCCTTTTTAATTTATTCTGATTTCTTCTTCATGAAGTTTAATTTACTCTGGTCTCGTCTCTAATATCACTACACATCTGGATATTCTTTCTCCATTCTCCTCTTTTATATCTATAATCATCTCACACAATTTACACGTACTTGTCCTTATTCCCTGCATTCTAAGAAGGCTTTTCAAACTTGTTACCCATATCACTCCTTCAGTTTTCTGCGGTATAAGTTTTGCTCTCCCGTCCCCCCCCCAGTGTGGTCTTACACTCTACTATTGTGTTTTTCCAATTCATCAGTATCTCATCTATTGCCCCTTTCATCTCTTCTTAGCTTTTAAAATGGCGTGCTTTGTTTCACGTATGACATATCTTTTACACTTTACTGAAATTTTCTTTTAGATCCTACACTTAATCATTTGACAGTGGCCTGCTCTTCTCTGGGTCTTCTGGATGCTAATTTTCCCTCTTGTTCTGTAGTTTTATATATTTTGGTTCGTATTGAAATTTCGTCTCTACTCATCCTTGGTAAAGAACACCTATTTAGATTTAGTGTTTATCAACAAATAGGTGGTTACTTTGGCCCATGTGGCTCTTTCTATTTGTGCAGAAATCAAATCCCTTTCTTAGATCTCTGGTTGGGAGAGGGAAGTTTCATGTACACAGGTCCTAGACAAATTTCCATTTTCTAGCAGACATGAACCCAGTGAAGGCTTCCCCTTCATTGCCTAATTTTTTGAGACATTAACAACCACAATTAAATTTTGTAGGATGCTCTGTGCCATTTCTAATTGTGCCCACTTTTAACCCTTCCCCTATTTCCTGCCCAGTTATTCTCTAGGGTTCACAGACTCTGCGAGGAGGTAGGAGAATGCCAGTGGAAGTGGGAAGGAGCAGTTTCAGGAGTTCAGAGATCTCCATACTGTACATGCAGGTCTAAGCATTTTAGAGGGACGATTTCTCAGAGCAGACCCTATATCTCTGTTTATGAAACATGTTCTGCTATAAGGGTGGCAGTAGATTTTTTCCACCTTATTTTACTTGGTACATTTTTCCTATAGCAAAGCTGGTTAATGCCATGAGCTGATGCGTGGGTGAGTAGTCTAAAGTCATGTCTGCATTGCTCATAACTGCTACTAGTTTATCAGTTATCACTAGATTGTATGAGAGCCTTCATTTCTAGTGGCCTAGTGAATTTTTTCTTTAATGTATTATCATTAATATTTCTGTGAAAGTTTGGAAGATACTGGGTAAATAAATGTTTTTGAGACACTGTTTTGAATGAGAAATCTGAATTTCATGTCTATCATAGTAAATGCATAACAGAGTTTGTCTAATTACTTGAACACCATGTATATCAATAAGGCTTTGTGATTTCTTGTGGTTTAAACCTTCCTCATAAGTAACATTATTTTCTATTACAGGTTTAAAATATCATCTATGACAAATAACTTTATAAGCCTGCTTTGTATGTGCTATAAATGTCTACCTTAAAATTATTTTTGAGGCAACAACCTCAGCTTTAATCTACCTGCTGATCTTGAGAAGTATTGCTGTCAAAATCATGGGAGTGCTCGAAGTGTAGCTATCCATGGCCATTGCTTCATGTCTGCCCTCAGAATTCATGCTTACATCCAACACAGTGACAGAAACTCAGGGGAAGAGATCCAGGAGAGCAAAACATAAGCCACATGTCCTTAACAGGTATTAAAAACATCATCTTGAGAGTGATTGATGTGCAAGAGGCTATCATAAAGAGCACAAGCCTCTGAAGGTCTTTTTGGATATGATAAAGATTAAAAAAATGGAAGCCAAAGTTCAAAATTCACGTGCTTTTTCATGTGAAGTGTAAACTTTGGCCCTTAACCTTTGGTTAAGGTTAACAGTAGAATCACTAAACTTTTCATGGTATAAATAAATTCCAGTGACCAAGTGTTGCTTAATCTATTGATTAGTAGAAAAAAACTGCACATTTAGTTACTTTTAGGAGTGTGCTGGTCAGCTTTTACGGATTCCTGAGAACCAATTATAAGAGTCTCTTCTGAACTCTGCGTTCAATAGCATCGCAATGGTAGGCAGAAACTGACCATGTTGGGAGCATTGATGTCATGGAAATTGGCAAACGATACAATTAGGACCCCCCCCCCAGGGAGCCAGTTGTTAAACATTGATCAGAACCACCACATTATTAGGGCCCTTTTTATACTCCTTTCCTGATGATGGCATGATTATATTTGGTTTAGTTATATTAAACTCCCAGACTTCATTATAATGATTGAGTCTACAAATGATATTAAATTTCATTTTCATAAACTTGCTTTTACCCAAAAGTAGGAACTCATATTCAAGCAATGGTTTTTATATCTTCTTTTTCATAAGGAATTGTTAGTTGTGGCTAATAACTACAAAAAGGCAACAACCATAAGCTAGATCCTCTTTGTTGTTTTTTGTTAAATCATTAATCTTTCCAAACTAAAAAATACACTTCTCTTCCAGTTTTTTTTTTGTTTTTTTTTTTGTTTTTTTTTTAAGCTTTAACATCAATTGGAGGCTGAATACCTCGTTATAGCAACAATGGGCTTAATTTCATTGGCCCTAGAGAGTGTTTTATAAATGAGCGCCTCTGGCTTGGGGTTCTGCTCCCAGCTCTGCTCCGTCACCCTGAGACAGGGGGACAGATGCTGGAGAGGGGCACCCTGAGAAGTAAGGAAGCAGGGGTTGCCGCTCACTGCTCACCTTGACCCAGCTGCCCCTCTGTTTCTCTCAACCGCCTCAATACTGCTTTCTTTCCCAGTCTTTCCAATTCTCCTTCCATGCTTAACTACTTCATTGTTTATTATACTTATTAGGGTGCATTTATACCTCACGCTTTAAGTTAAAAAAGAAACAGTTGATGGGAAAGATGACTATACAGTCATGTATGTGACCTAGGAAAAAAGCAGTTTGTCATCTCTTTTAACTGATGTATTAAAAATGCACGTTCAATATTTATTTGAGGAAGAGGGAATGTCTGCACTTGTGAAGAATGCTTTGTTGTTTCAGCATGAAAGCACTTTCCTGTCTATTTTGCAAGACCTAGATTTACATGTAGTTAGTGGTGAAAGGAGCTGAAGATGCAGGGCTGAGTTAACTGGCACTGTATTTTCAAGTTAACTAATATTTTAATACTCCTTAGAGAAGCATTTCTCAACTTATCATGTGCGTATCTACCTCCTGGGAATGTTAACAGTAGGTTCAGCGAATTCTGACAGGCCTGAGATTCTGTCTTCCTAACGAGTTCCCACATGAGGCTGATATTGCTGGGCTGGGGACCAGGCTTGGGAGGGTGTGCGAGATGTCACCTCATTTCCTTTACTCTGGTTCCAATGGGAGGGTCAGTATTTCTATACGAAAATGAGGGGAGGGATTAGCTAGTTTATTTATTTCTTTTTTAAACTCATTTACTTTTTAAAAAATTTACTTATTTATTTTTATTTATGTATATATCCTTAAAACAATTGGGGTGGTGGTGGTGGTTGAATAGTTTACTGGCTCCTAACACTAAAGAAATTCCCTGCTTATTTTACATATCTTGCCAAAAATGGAGGTTTATACTCTTACAAGAGAATGATATGATTCTGTGAATTTTTTACATTTCAAGTTGCTGCTTAGAACAAGAGATATGAAAGCCCTGATAAGGCTATTCTTGTGACTATATTTTAAAAAAATTTTTATTGTTGACACTATTGCAGATGTCCATTTCCCCCCCTTTGTTCACCCCCACCCAGCCCCATACCCCCCCTCTTACCCCTCCCCCCACTATTGTCTGTGTCCATGAACTATGCATATATGTTCTTTAGCTAATCCCTTCACCTTACCTGTGACTGTTTTTAAAATGATAAAATTTTTACCTACTCAGTAGGAATTTTTGTAAAAAACCATTCTTTTAAAAGGAATAATAAAGGACATTGAAACTGAAAAACGTGAAACATAAAGGCCACCTGTAATGAGTTAAAGTGAACACCTAGACATCTAGACAGTAATGTTTCTGCAGGAATTGTCACGATAGCCATGTAAGTCCACATCTTCATGCGCTAGGGCATCTGATTTGTGAATATGGGACGCATAGAGCAGATTCCCCACTCCATTTGAAATTTTCAGCTGTACAGTTCTGAGCAGCCACAAGCTACCTATGATGTGTCTTTGCCAGGCACATACGAGATACTCAATAAATATTTGTTGAATGAATTGGTCCCAAAGGAAACTCATATGTGTAACTTGCATGGCAGCCTGCAGAGTTTAAACCACGCCTGCTGCAAGCTTCCAAGAAGGGTTCCTCCTATACTGCCCTCCTGAGGCCTGGAGGATGAGCAGAGCTCTTTTGTTGGGCTTTAAGATCTGATGCCCACCTCCATCCATTACGTGCCCCTCAACCATTTCAATCAACACTGAGCTCTCTTCTTCCAAATACCCATGGCACTTATCGTATTCCATTTATCTGCCGTTCGTATTTTGAAAAGATTGCATCTCCAAACATACTGTGAAATTTTTAAAAGCAGAGACAACATCATATTATTCTTGTGAAATCCAGGGCAGATATTCAATAAAAAGTTATTAAATTGATTTCCTGATTTGATAAGTGATTGTTGATGGTTCTTCATTAAATATCTATGTCAGGTATTCCAGGCAAGGCCCAACCCTTCCAGACTCAACCAAACAAGATATGTCATTGCTTCAATAAATTTTCTTATGACTTGGCCTTTGAAATGCCCATAGAATAATATATTTCTTGATAAAAAAGGCTTAGGCATGTTCCTCCAAGGCTCAACTAGTTTGGTTGTTGGTGTATTTCCCCAAGGTATAGTTGAGAATAGCTTTTGTTATATTTCCATTAGGTACTATTGGTTGATGTTTTCTCTGTGTTTTTTTTTTTTTTTTTAGGGTTGGTTGAACAATACTCTGAGAAGAGCAAACCCAGCTCAATCATGGGGAAATATAAGTAAGTATTTTTAAATGCATATAATAGCTAACGTTCTTAAAAGCTTACTCCAGAATATATCTTATTCCAGGTGCTTCAATTTAGAGTTTATTTTATCTTTACAGCAGCATTATATGGTAACTTATGTGTTACTCTCAGATATTATGAAAGACTGAGACTCAGTGAATTAAAGTTACTTTGCCAATTTCACGGGGCCAGAAAATGCAGCGGTGGGACTTGGACTCAGGCTGTTTCTAAAGCTGACTGTCCAATGCAAATTGAAATTAAATAAAAATTCAGTTTTGTAGTGATACCAACAATATTTTAAGTGCTCGATAGCCACATGCGGCTAATGGCCACCATATTGGACAGTGCAGATATAGAACATTTCCATCATTGTAGGAAGTCCTATTGGACAGCGCTGCTAAGGCCTGCACCTGCTGCTAGCATGCTGGCTGTGCTGCCTTTTGTGGACCTCACCACGACGGGGACTGGGAGCTGATCACTTTATACACACTGATCACCAGCATCTCAGTACAGACTGACCATCTCAGGAACACTGACCACTCCAGATACACAGAGAAATAAGAATAACAGCAACTATGGCTTCTCACACAGCTAGTGAGTGGAACACACACACACCATACACACACACACACACACACACACACAACAACTATGTCTTACACTTAATACTTCTAGGTACTGTGTCTAAGTACTGTAATGTAGTAAGCATAAATTGTAGTTCTTATTATTTTTATTTAATTTTATATATTTTATTTATATATTCTTTGAATTTTCAGAACAATTCTATAAAGTATGCATATTATTATTATTATTATTATTATTACTACTATCATTAGTTTATACATGAGGAAACTTTGGCCAAGTGACTTGATCACACAGTTACAAAGTGGCAGAGCAGGTGGGCCCAGTCATTCTGGGCCCTTAGTCCACTTTCTTAGTTACTAGACTGAGCTGCTTTGCTTGTCAGCATGGATGTCACTGCAAGTTGCAATTCTCTATGTTATTCATCTACCTAAGCACTCAGTTGGGTGTTCAGTTTGCCATGGTTTCCCACATGATTACTCCAGTTATAATCTGGCAAGTGGTCGTTGAGCTTCTAGAAACTACTTATTTTCACTTATAAATACCAACAGTGGTGTCAAGCATGGAGGAACTGGCAAAATTTTTATCTTCTCTGTATCCCACATAGAATTCCTACTCTGTCCAGTGATAAAAAACTTTCATTTATTTTGCATTTCATACAGTGCTCTAAATAAGTATTTATAAATGTAGATACTTTTGAATTTGTCTTAGAGACAAGAGTTGGATTTCAATTATTTATCCCTCCTCATAGCTGCTTTTAGTCATAAACAACTGAGTGTTGCTCTCTCAAGAGCATGATTATTAAGTTCAGGAAACATCATCTGAGAATAATAACAGTGGTAATTAAAAAAATAAATGCAACCATTAATACCATGCCAGTACTGATATATAAATACAAAGGGCTAAATTTTAGAAAATTGGTACAATGTTATAAACATAAGTCAACTGGAAAAACTAAAATTAAAACTCAGAGGCTGTCTACCAGCTTTATTAGATTGATTGAGACAGCAGAAAGCTATCAGTTAATTCTACTGCATAAATAACACTCTTGTCAGCAATGTGTTGAAGACCGAAGAACTTAGAAAAATGGTTAAAAATTGAAGAATGTCCTCTGAGAGTATGATAGATGTGGCATCAAACTCACTGCCAAATACAAATCTGTCTAGTAGGGGCAATTTCTTATCTCCTAGGTGACTGGGAAACTCAGATCAACCCCAAGATGCCACATTGGGGGGTTCTGAGTTGTTTCGTCAACCTAAATATGAGGCCAAAACTAAAGTGCAATTTGGTGACACCTATCAGGACTGCAAGGATGTCACACAATTGAATGAGGCCATGTGTAGAGAGTAGATTGGGACAGATGATAAACCAGCTTGTATTGGATGATCTCAAACAGGGCTAACCCAAGAGCAAGGTCAAGACATAAACTTATGATCATTCTCAATCATAGCTTCAAACAGGCCACTGTGGGTATTTATGATGGAGACAATTCAAACAGCTGAGGTAAGCCTCTGAAAGTTGCACCAGTGTTCACAAAACAAACACAGTCTTAAGCAGTGGTAATGAATCATGTGTGACAGCCACACCCGTACGTGCCCTCAGCATCATTCCTCAAAGGAGGGTGACTGAGCTAGAGATGTATAATGTCTCATTTCAACCTTAAGCATGTGCAGCTCTTAATGAGGCTGATGGGGATTATACCTTGGGAACATTAATCTTTTAACACGTCTTTTGACCTGTGAGAAACCTAAATATTTTGTAGGTTGGTTTGTTTGGTGTTTGTTTATTAAGAATCTGAAGAGGCTTAAAGTAAGGATGTAAATAATGGTGAAATTTAAATAAAGGATGTAGGAAGGCAAGAGCAGGATAAATATAGGTATGGTTAGGAAGCCAACAGTGAAATTTTATGTAGGCTGATCTGTTTGTCTCTGTAGTTCTCATGCAGTGCAAGCCCAACCCCCAATAAGGCTTGTTTGACAAGTGATAAAGGTTGGTTGGAATGAGCAGGTCATGTGGATTGCAACATTTGGAAGATGATCTTTTCAACAAATGGTGCTGGAACAACTGGACATCTGCATGCAAACAAATTTAAGCTAGACACAGACCTTATACCCTTTACAAAAATGAGCTCGAAAAGTTTCATGGACCTAAATGTAAAATGCAAAACTATAAACCTTCTAGAAGGTAACATAGGAGAAAATCTAGATGGCCTTGGATATGGAGGTAACTTTTTAGAAACAACACCAAAGGCATGATTCATGAGAAAAATAATTGATAATCTAGGTTTCATTAAAATTAAAAATTTCTGCTCTGTGAAAATGCCAAGAGAATGAGAAGACAAGCCACAGATTGGGAGAAAATACTTGCAAAAGACATAGCTGATAAAGGACTGTTACCCCAAAATATACCAAAACTCTTAAAATTCCACAATAAGAAAACAAACAACCCAATTTAAAAAAATAGGCCAAATACCTTAAGAGATACTTTACCAAGAAGGTGTACACATGGCAAATAAGCCCATGAAAAGATACTCCACCTATATGTCACCAGGGAAATACAAACTAAAACAACGAGATACCACTACATACCTATTAGAATGGCCAAAATCTGGAACACTGGCAACAGCAAATGTTGGCAAAGAGGTGGAGCGACAGGAACTCTAGATCATTGCTGGTGGGCATGAAAATGCATAGCTACTTTGAAAGGTGATTTGGTGGTTTCTATGAAACTAAATATACACTTACCATATGATCTAGCAATCAAGCTCCTTGCTATTCAACCAAAGGAGCTGAAAATGTATGTCCACATAAAAGTTGGTGGGGGAGGCTATGCACGTGTGAGAACAGGGGGTGTATGGGAAATCTTGATACCTGCCTCTTAATTTTGCAGTGAACTTAAAAAACTGCTCTTAAAAATATTTTTAAAGAGTCAAATAAATGCCCCTTTACTGCCCAAATCCTGAATCCAGCTGTCATTTTTTCTTCAAAAGGTCATTTAAAAATTCCATAGGCAATAATCTCTTAAACTTAGGGTGTCAATGATGTTTCAAATGAAGCCTTTTGAATTTAAACTATATTTGAATAAAGGAAGAAGAGGTGGAAAAATTATTTTTTATAGTATCAATGCATTTATTCCACAGTTACTACCAGTCTGAAAGGAAACATAAGAAAGGACTTTGTAAATTAGTCTACCTATTTTCTTGAAATCTCTCAGGGCAGTCATTTCCTGGCTCTCCCATGAGCAGATAAACCGGCTGATAGTATTTTCACAAGGCTGCAGCCCAGCCAGACAATGATTGTTATCAAGGAAGGGGGACTTTGGGGGACATAAATGAGAGAAGTTGAAAAATGAAATTACATTTAAAAAACCACTCAGTTAGTTTGAGTTTTGTAAATAACTCAGCTTATGGATTTGATTTACTTTGATAAATTCAATTAGAAAAACACCTATTGACTAAGTTTTTAAGAAATGAAAGTTTCTTCATTTCCAAATTATAGCTGTAGGAACCAAGGGTTGGTTACATTACTAGGCCTTTTAGAATGGTATCAGCTATGTTTTTAAAATGGAAAAGAAAATTAAAGTTAAATTCTTTCTTCCTTCCCTTTCCCTCTCTCCTTCCTTCTCTTTCTGTTCTTCCTTCCTTTTATTAAATCGGGTTGTTTTGATGAATTTATAACTATTGAGCCCTGTTAGAAAAACGAGTTTGTGAAATACCCAGTGGGTTTAATGCACTCCTTGGGAAAAAGGCTTACTTTGATTGCCTACTTAGTATTTTACTCACACTCTCACCTCTTGGTCTAGTTTCGTCCTGTCTGTGGTGGATGCAGGGCTGGGTGTAGGTCTCAGGGTAGATACTAGAGAGCACACATCCTTAGAGTCAGGGCAGCTGGATGCAGCCTGGGAGGCCGAGGGGGGTTGGCCTTGTCTTTCTACTCTAAGGGCTTACAACAGCAGATGGATGGATGATATTTGAGTAATAGAATGACATAGAACACTTCCCTGTTTGATCTGCCCAGGACTTGTTTTCTCCTCACCATTTATAGTTTTACATTTGACTCTCCCAGGTTAGAAAATCTAATGAAAATACTTGGAGAGAAACCCATTTTGCATTATCCCCACCATGACTCCCATTCTTATACTCACCTGTTCTCCCCAAAGAAACACTGGCTATTTTAAATTCATAAGGAGGTTGGAATTGGCCTTGGCACCATGTTTTTGTTTTTAAATATGTTTTTATTGACTTCAGAGAGAGGAAGGAAGAGGGAGGGAGAGAGAGAGATAAAAACATCAATAATGAGAGAGTCACTGATCGGCTGCCTCCTGCACACCCCCGACTGGGGATCGAGCCCACAACACGGACATGTGCCCTGACCAGGAATCGAACCACGATCTCCTGGATCCTAGGTCAATGCTCAACCACTGAGCCACACCGGCAAGGCTTGGCAGCATGTTTTTACACTTATGTCTTTTCTGGGTTAATACGTTATGGGGAAAAAAGATTGATTCTTTTAACATGTGATTGTTTGGGGATCTTTTTTCATTTTAGGGTCTTTGCATATCTATCTGAAAATCTCTAATGTTGAAAGCCATTCCTTGGGATGAGGGTAATTGGAGGGCCAGAACACACCCAACTCTGAAGGTGGGTCATTCATTAATTTATTTATTCATTCAGTACATCTATATTAAGTGCCTATCCTGTGCCAACCATGGTTATAGACAAACTACTAAAGGAAGAAGCCTTATTAAAAGGACACTGTATATAAAAGATGATTGAGTCCAGTGTCAGGAATTATTACTCTCATGGATTGTCCACCGAGGAGCCCTGAGTGCCCATCTAGGATTTGGCAACTCCCAGCTCTGGTTCATTATTTTTCAAAGGTGCCTGAGGACCACAGTTATGAACTACCAGGCTATTTCTTCCTGAAAGTTTTCTACATTTTCCCTTGGCGTATCATTTATGAAATTCTTGAAGAAATTGTTTTCAGACAAAATTTCAGTCACATTCAACATTAACACATATGTAATACAACTTTAACAGCACAGAACAGTATTTAAAATAATCTAACACAGACCCCTACTTGCAGCTTCACTGAAAAGCCCAGGTATCCAGTTTCAGTTAGGGCCTCTACTACAACCTCCTGCTGGGGCCGCACTGAGAAAGAGACTTGAAGGCCCAGCTCTCTCCACACAACAGTAACAAGGGAAGAGACCAAGCATTGAGTGTGTGCTAAGTGCCATACATTAATTATGATGTCACCCATCCTTCAAGTTTGTAAGGGGGAGAAAGAGCCATTTTAGGAGCCTGGAAGGTTTTCTTGTTTGTCTTTCTGTGTGGATATTTTTTTGATGGTTACACATAGATCTACTGAAGCAACATTGTATTTGGACAAACAATAGCCCAAATATCTCAAGATATACAACTAAATATAGTCTCCTACCACCAATCGGGAATTGAAAAATCTGTATTTATTTATTCTTAGCACTTTGTTGTGGCTTGTTCTCTTTTTCAAGCTACAAGAGCAAAAGGAGAATTCCAAACAAATATTTTTAGGTTCAACTATCAAATCCCAAATAGCTGACGAAAACTAGAATACCTAGCTTCAGCTGTAACTGCTAATAAGAATCCGAACCAAGAGCTGGTGGGGCTCCCACAAGGGCTCCTTGGGGAGTGTGTTAATATTTTGGGCATGCTCAAGTCCTTGCACCTGTAGGCTGAGGATTAGAAATGTCCTTATTTATTTGTTCAACAGTATCAGCAAGTTAGTCCTTAGAGTTTATTGCTAATACTGAGGCAGCTGTAAAAAATTCACATCAAGATGAAAATGCTGATGATTACTGAAATAAATATTATGTGTGTAGTGCATCTTGTCTCCACAGACAAATATAAGTGTTTGACTTAAATAATTGCAAGACTTTCTAACTCCTCTGACTTGAGGAAAGGAAAAATGAAGTATTAGGTGAGCCTTGTCACCGAGGAGGGATATGCCGGGGTAAAACATAGAAAGAAAGAGAATTTTCTGGCTTTGGTTTCCAAAAACATAAATATTTAGGAATGTGGAGAGAACTCGAGGTACAAATCCAATATTTGAGAGTTTGAAGACAGAGGAGTCCCTTTCTTGGTCTCTAAAACTCAGGCTAGAGAAGGTTTTCTTTGAAGGAGCGTTGTGGGTGTGGGAGAGAAATGGAAGGAAAATGAAAGAATGGAGATATTGAGGGTTTGCTACAAGTGGTCTTGTGTCCTGCTCCCAAGGTAGAGTCTGAAGCTGAGCCAATCAATGGATTTCAGATCTCCTTGGCCACCTGTTCTGGAATGACGAATCATAGGGAATCGCAAGACTCCTGCACCTTCGACACAAAGCTGACTCAGTTATGCCTGGAACGTTCTCAAAGCCAGGCTAAGCTGGAACCCTCTCTTCCCCACCCTGCTACAATTTCCCAGTCTATCGACCCTCAAATGGCAGGTCTCTTTCTGCAATCCATGTAGTGAGTACGACTCCAACACTGCATAAGGAAGAGGGGCCCAGAAAAAGGGCACTGTATGCTGTACTATGCGGGAAGTCCCCTGAGCGCATCTTTTGTCAGCCACAGAAATGAAAACAGAGGTGGAGTCAGAGTAGTGAATGTGGAGAGGTGAGAGAAATGACCAGATCGAGGAAGATCCAGCCTCAGCCCAGTGACCCATCATTAGACAGACGCCTGCTGGGAATCACGAGCGATGCTGTGGGCTCCACGCAAACCTCCAGACCCTATGTTCGGATATGTGAGGGACAGTGGCAACATCTGAATGGGTAGGAAGGCAGATGAGCGCCCATCCAGCAAAGTCGTCTCATGGCAAAGGCTGGGCTTGGACTGAAAGATGAGGAAACAGAGAAACAAAACAAATGACACAAAACAAATGACCACAGGGGGACAAGGGGAGGACACTCAGTAAATGGGAAGGTGGTGAGAGAACGTTTTGAGATACTAACCTATGTTTTTTTCTCCTGATGCTTAACTGTGTCCTATACCTTGTAGTCCTACCCCCTTCAAGGAGCTGGCAGGTCTATGCTCTTTGCTCAGGGCAGGGATGGGACAGAAGACAGAGGCAAAGAAGTATTATTGACTTTTTCCTGCAAAAGCCTAGGCCCTTAGGTGACTGGAGAAGACTCTGGGCATGGCTAAAATATTAGGGTTAATAGAAAGAGGGTTACCTTTCTACTGGAGGAAGGGGGATGGATTGTTTCAGGGAGAGCAGACAGACCCTGTATCCTGATTTCTGGAGGAAGCCTGGGAAATAGGTATAGTAAGTTTAGAAAGAATGGGTATTGGCCATTTTGGCAGAGATTTTGGCACAATATGGAAAGATTAGAATATATTTTGTGCCCGTAAAAGGAAAGGAAATAGGAGAGACAGCCATCAGACCTGAAGGGAAGAGAGAAGTTAGTGATATTTACTTCAGTGGCGACCTATGCAGATTAATTACAGAACTAGAGGAGGAAATACCTACCTCGGAAGAAATCTGCATGGACATATGATGCTGAAGCTCAGATTAGAGTCCCACCCCATGCAGCAAATGCCATAGTATTGTACAAGTCACTCAGAACTTAGATACAGCTCTGAGGCAAGGGGAGGGGACCTCAAATTATCTAAGGTTAAGTTTCTGCCATCTTGGTAGAATGGGAAATAGACATTAGGTCAAGTTATTAATAATTATTATAAAGTTATATTTATTTGCTCATCTGAGATGTAAACTGAGATAAATACAATCTACGTTGGCTAAAATTACTATTACTTTGATATTATAATCACCTGAATTCATTCTTTGCTCGATAAAGTGCAATCTTTGAAAATAAATACAAATAAATTATACTGATAATTTTAACACAGCTTATAACTTGCTATATAATAAAGGCTTCAAACTTAACCTAGAGATTTAATTCAGGTGGTTCAACAGTTTAGTAACAAGGACCCAAGAGTCAGAAAAATTCTAAGTGCAAACTTGACTTTGTCCATTTTTCACTCCTGAGTCAAGTAAACCCAATGGTGTAAAGTAGGAATTCCTCTTAGCGAAATATATTTGCATGCTGGTTCCTTGACCTTGGGCTAAACAAGCCCAGTAAAAAGATCATTTATATAACTGAAAGCCATCCCTCAAAGCAGGCAGCTGTTAAGCTGCCTTCAGATCAAAGGAGAGAAGCTGCTTCCAGGACCATGCCCCTTTGATGTCAGCTATTTTCTCCTGGAGACTGGGGAGAGCTCGCAGGCCCCTAGAACCCACCCCAGCATCTCTCCTGTTGAGCTTGCAGGGAAGTTTCTCAACTAACCTCGTGAGACAAATAATTCAAATGATGACGTGTGACATTTTCTGTCTCCCAAAACTAAAAGACACAGTGTATTTGCTGCCACAATTTCTGAATGACAGAAAAAAAATCATCTCTTTCTGATTTTTATTGCATTGTGCTAAAAGCTTCAGGAGAGCCGTGTGCTTCTCTGTTCAGGTGTCTGTATAAATTATCGCCCTGTGAATTCTGGATAGCTGTCCCCATCCTACTTTTCTTTATAAATCCTTAGAAATATTTCACTTGGAAATATCTTACTTGGTCGCTTTTTTTATTTTTGTGATTCTAAGTCCCTCCGAGGTGCTGAGTACTGTGCCTTGAGCTGACTTTGTGGAGAGGGGAGACAGTCTTCCTCAAAGAGCTCGGAAGCCCTTGGGAAAACTAACGGGTACACAGAGCATTATAATTCCATAATAGAAGTATTTTGATAAAGACTTGGAGTCACTCCACATTGCGAATGGCATGGCTAAATGGGGAAATCTCCAACCATCACCAATGGTGAGGATGTGTAGTGAAGGCCATGGGAAGAGCCATGCGCAGCTGTAGATGTGATCCTGTACCAGCTTTACCCTTCTCTCCAAAGGGGGCCTATTTTCTCATCTCTCCCATCCCCATAGGGCTGGTAAAAATGTGTGCAGTATTCCAGGGGCAGAATTCAGGATCAGAGGCCCCAGCTTGGGAGAAGGCAGACAGAGTCCAGGACAGTGCCAGGCAGGCAAAGTGAGAGAAACCATTACCGGATGCAGGGAAGTTACTGTGAATTTAACGTAACAGGAGGACCCACTGGGAAATTTCTTGTGCTTCGTTTTTTTGCTGCTGTGACCTCTTCAGCAAAAATTGGAAAGGCATGTAGATTTCTCCTTTAAAAGGTTAATGAATGCATAGGTGCCTAAGGCCCTGGCTCTGGCTCTCCTTACTTCCAGAAAAGGCAAAACAAAAAGAAAGAAAAAAAAAAAGAAAGCAAGCTTTTAGGTAGTCCTAGATCCCACTGGCCACATCAAGACATTTCTGGGGATAATCAGGGGCTGCTGTGTAAAAAGAGAAGGTAAGGGCAAGCCATAAGGAGCAACATCAAGTAACCACAGAATGATAGGCGGAGCCCATCTTCCCAAACCAGAAGTCCCATGGATCTCTTTTCAGGTTTAGCGTGGCCCCAAAAGGGAAGGAAAGAAGTGGAGAGAGTTCCTGTGTAACTGTTACTGGATTTACCATAAATCTTGACAGACAGTTCTCTGAATTGGTTCTAAATCAGTTTCTCAACCTTGGCACTACAGAAATTTTGGGTTGGATAACTACATTTGTGTGTGTGTGGACACTGTTCTGTGCATTGTAGGACATTTAGCAGCATATCTGACCTTGATCCACGGGATGCCAGTACCATCCCATCCCATCCCATCCCACCCGAGTGATAAAGAAAATTGTCTCCAGACATTGCCGAATGTTTCTTGAGGTTCTCCAGTTGAGAACCACTGTTCCAAATAAATATGACAACACTGGAAAGAGAAAAAAGACATTATTTGAACCAGAACCTGTAGAATAGCCTTATAATTATTAGCCATTACACCTGGGTAACAAGTGGCGTGCTACAGGCATTTTTGTAGACTTACTGTCACAAGCAAACTTCGTCAGCAGTGCTAGAGGACAGCATTCAGGGCCCCCAAACCAAGAGATATCTTAGTGCAGGTGGAGCTGGATTTGGGGAACAGAGCAGAAGCCTTCAGTAACGTCTGGTGAAGGCTTTTTACTAGATCCCTAATGAGGAACAGCTGGACATTTATATCAACTCCAAAATGACTATTCTTTTTAACTTTTATGTGTAAGTTACCCATAAACCATGTGTATGGAGTTTTCATCCCAGAACACTCGCATTATCAAGTTTTCCTTGCAGAGGCCTTGATTAAAGAGTATTTCAGCTAGTTTTGAGTCCTGAGTGAGCCCTAGTTGAATATTTTAGAGTCAGGTGTCTGGTGCCTGGGCTTCCTGGAGCAAAACCAGCTGGGCTGTGAGTGGCCTTTGAGAGAGAGTTGCTTCTATTTTGCTTTTCTCTGTCTGGGTCAAGAAGGGAAGACAAGGAGCCAAGCTCTAGTCCAGACACTTCTCAGTCCTCTCTTTTGTGACTATTTCCCCTTTTCAAGCTGCCGTTGGCGTTTATTAGAGAATCTCCATGGGGCCCAAGGGCATGAGATCTACAGGGTTGCTGGGGCCTTGGTGTGAGGTCACCCCTGGGCCCTGCCCTGAGCTGTGGCACCCACTTCTCTCATGATGTCCTTCTCGAGATTCATCCTCCCAATCCTGTCTTTTTCTCACCCAGGATCTGTAGCTCTCTAGCTCCACTATAATGTCTTCCTTCTGGATTATTGTCATAGAATCTGAAGATGGGATTCAAACTCAAAAATTATTTAATCCATTATTTTCTTCCCTCCACATACGTGTAAAATGAGGACCAGAGAGGAGAGGCGACTCACCTAAGGAAGCCCAGTTTAAGGAGAGTATACAGGAAACAAGGCTGAGCATGAAATACCAGCCACACCAACATTTAAAGGAAGGCATGACAAGCTGAGATGGAGAGTCAGACATGTTCGAGGAAAAGCAAGCTTGAGAAATGATGGGGGAGCCAAAGGGGACGGAGTGTCAGGAAGACAGGAGTGGCTAGGGTTCCAGAGCTGTGAGAAGGGGAGCATAATTTGGACAAGACCTTGAGGCGCTAATGTCTTGTGGGGGGAAAAGCCAGGCTTCTGGGGTTGAAGAGGGGGCAGAAGGAAACTCAGGAGCTGGCCGATGAAGCAGCTTTGTCTTGGAAAGGAGGCAGGATTCATTCTTCACTCACCTGTCAGGATGCTCCTGAGTACCTGGAGCATTTGGTGGGATTAGCAGCGATGTGAACAGCAAGAGAAGCTGAGTCCCGAGCTTGTGAACAGCTACCCTTGATTGCAGAGCCTCCTTGGGAGCGATAGGACTTCTGTGGGGTAGAGGGGTGGAGTGGGCAAGCAGAGGGACAACACAGAAAGAGGCAACTTTAATAATCCTAGGCCATTTATTTTGGTGCAGCACAATGGGCTATCAGCTCTGTTCGAAAATTATGTGCATTTGCAATGTAATTTAAATGTTGTTTTTTTCTCAGATTTCTGAAGCTCTTATTTGAATAGCTGATGAACTGGACTACCTGCTAGTTACATGTTGCAGCGTTATTTTCCTGCCTGGGGGGGTGATTTTATTCTCAGGGGAAAAGGATGCTATTTCTGTAAATCTCAAACATTACATGCATCAGAGAACTCAAGGAAAAAGCTTTTATTCTCTTGAGACAAACACAAATAGCTCCAGTTTCTCCCAGCTCTTGTTTAAAGGCACCTCATAAAGTGCTATCGCATACGCGCTCCGAGGATGAATTGCTCAGCGGTATAAAGTTTGTCTGCAAACACACTGCATTTCCACACCACATGTAGCTGTACTCTACTCTCCAAGAGCACTTTAGAAGGCTCAAGATCGATTTCAGTCAGTGGAAAATCATAAATACAGGCCAATAAGAAACCCACATGTTATAAGGTAAATAAATCGTGGATAAAAAGTACTGAAATCTAGCCATTTGGTAATGGAATGCTGATTTCCTACTTGTGTTGTTTTCCCTCTTGAGACCAGATGGTAGTTCTCAAAATTCAGGTTATAAAGGCACAGCACAACTTGCATATTTCCCCCCGTTTTGTGTTAAATGGTAAACTTTACACTGGCAGTGGTTCCTCTCCCCGATGACCTGCCTTCTCATGGCAGGGACTTCTCTCAAACATTGCATGTGACCTTGTGCACCGTCTTCCCCTGCACAAGGGAATTAGGTCACCTAATTCCATCTCCACTCAAAATACCATGTATTAGAAGTCTTCCTCTTAGATGAACCTTATTTTTTTCCTTCAGATTTTCTTCATAGTCTTCTTTTTGGAAGTCCTTCAGCTGGGTGTAAGGTTCCATAAATATCCTCAAAGTGGGTGTGGGTAGGAATGAGCCTGGAAGAGTGTAATAGGCCTACATGACCCAAACGGATCAGGCATCTTCAAAACTAAGACATTTGCTATTTTGCTCATTCAGAATTGAGCCTCATACGGCTGCAGAAATGTACTTTTAATTCCAGACACTGTCTTATTCCCGCTGCTGGATCTCTAGCTCCTAGTAGAGTATGTGACAGATAGTAAACTTTTACTAACTAGTTCTTGAATTAATAGATGGATAATATTCTACTACCTCAAACAAACATTTTCAGAGTAACAAGCACATTCTGTTTAATCTAGGTGACTGGTTTGTCAATTTTTGTTCACATTTCAAAGAAAAACATTTCACTATTTGGAGAAAAAAAGGGGAGTGGATCAATACATAGACATCCAAAGTTAATAGCCTTAGTGTAGTTGTGTGTATGATCAGGCAGCGATATTTACTGCTGTGTGTATGAGCTGATCCAGCTGAAGTCTAGAATTTAGGGTTCCAAAGTGAGTCAACTTATTTTTCCCAAGGGTCACAGGGGTCTTATATTGTCCTAGATTAGGTATACACATGGTTAAGTTACAGCTGGGCAAAGCAGAAGATGTGAGACAGTGGAAAGATTGCCACATGTATGTGTAAATGACCTGGGTTTTGACCTTATTTCAATTCCTGAATTCCTGCCTCTACCTCCTCTGCCACAGGAGAGAATTAGGGGAGAGTCTAATGTTTAACACTCATAAAACCTCTTACGAGGTACAGGCTCTCCATGTTGGAAGGCATCTTTTGCAAAGAAAAAAAATCAAAAGTGCCTGCATTGTAACAGATGTGAGGCTGTATATAATCAGCATAGAATTTACAGCCTGGAGTACCTATTATCGGCATGGTCACTAAAAGAAAGAAAACCACAAAATCAATTCTTACATGAGCCAGCGATTTAGCATTCTTTTATTCATTCTTCAAGCAATGCGATATGTAATATGAACACCGGGTCCTTTAGGGGATTGTCTAGTGCTCCTTACTTCAGGAGAAAAATAATAAGCCAACAAAAATACAAGTATAATAACAAAGCACTGTACATCTGGGCTGTCAAATACCCCAATTCTCTATTTTATTTGCCAGTGGACGTTTGAAATAGCCTTGCAAATAATTAGCAGTATTCCACAATATGAAGAAACTACTGGCCAGCACGAAATTTGTGAATCAAATTGTGATTCAACATCTGGTTCAAAAGCCTGTTTTGAAGTAGCCATTGTGCTCTCGAGTACACCAAGACATCCTCTAACACGGTGCTTGTTACAGAGCGAACTTGGGTCTGCGGGGCCCTGCGGAGTCCCTCTTCCTGTCAAGCCCGGCAGCGACTCTGAGTTTGTTTGGAGATTCTCAAAGTTCCTTGCAAACTGTAACTAAAGTAAGGCCAGTGGTGGAACTGAGGCAGTGTGTCCGAGTCCATGGCATCAGGGCCCCTCGGGATTTGGCACGTTTCAAGCGGCAGTGAAGACAGCTTGACCAGCCTGTCCAGCTTGCTCACCATTTCGTCCCCTAATCTAGCGCGCTGCTTGGTTCATTGCTGCTGCCTACATTTGTGACATGTATTTGTGGAGTAAATGAAGTCAGAGCTAAGCAAACTGGTGGTAAGGAAGGTGCGGAAAAGAAGGAAAAAAACCCATCTCCTGTTTGTTAAATAGTAAATGAAGTTAGCAAGTTTCTTCTTCCCTCTGGAGCATCTCAGATCTTTAGTATGGATTGTGAAACTTCAGAAGGATTTAACACAGCAGTTTCCCGAGCTTTCTGCTTCTGTTTTTATTGTAAAGCCCTCTGTTCTCAAAGTACCGATTAGCATCTCTGCAGGACTTGGACTAATGCATTTAAAATAAGTTTGATATAATAACCAAAAAAAAAATGCTTGAACTGAATTTTGTTTGCTACTTTTAGAGGGTGTGTGTGTGTGTGTGTGTGTGTGTGTGTGCTGAATCTCAATGACAATAAGGAACACAATTTTTAAATATTTGAATATTCTATAACATCTATAATCTATTCGGATAATGATTGAGGTAATAAATTATTCTATAAGCTCTGAAGTAACAAGTTCTAAAAGTAATTCATAAAAGCAGTTGCAGAAACAGATGATAATACTGAAAATCCTGTAAGCACATGGAGTCTGGTGTGTGTCTACATCTGAAACACTAGGGGAGCTTGTTAGTTGTTAAATAAGATTCCTGAGCCCCACCTGCCCCCCAGAGTTTCTGGAGATAGACATAGGATGGCCTAGAAACCTGCATGTAAAAATTGTCTTAGATGATTCTAAAGCAATGAGGTCCGTGAACAATAGTCTGTAAACAATATCAAAATATAACATTTAACTGGTCAAACGTATCCAGTTTTCCTAATCTAGGGTTTCCCCCTTTTGCCAGTTCATAGCTTTTAAGCGCTTATATCTCTTGCTTTGGAAGAGATTATAGCACCCCTAAATTAAGATATGGAGATTTATGTTCTTACAGGGAATTGGAAGCCCCTGCATAGGAAGGGGAAGGAAAGTCTAACCCATTTTTACTACTTACACTAATTTGTAAGATCTTGTTTCAGCGAGTATTGATTTTATAGATTGAGCTGGAAGCTACAGGAATGGTGAGAGGGGAAGGACGCCATCTAAGCAAGGGAGACTGGGCAAATCCCCGTTGGGATGGAACTTCCTCACATCCGTCCAGTGTACAAATGGGCAGAGTGGCTGGTAGGAAGGAGATGCATGGTGACCAGTGTCATAGGCTATGGAGTCAGGGTTTTTAGCTCTACTTCTTAGTAGCTGTGGGACCTCAGCAATTACTTAACTTTTTTATGCCATAGTTTTATCTTTTTATTTGTAAAATGAGAATAATAGTAATATATATTCCATAAGGTTGTTTTTTAGGTTTAAATGAGATGCTTTCTATAAAGGACATAGGCCCATACCATACCTGGCATGTAGTAAGCAGTCGACATTAGCAAGTATTTCGTTGAGTGGCAGTGGCCTCCAGCTGTTCCATTATAGTCTTTTCCATCTTAATTAAATCCAGGGATACTGTCATTAAAAGTAAAATTTTATAATCTTACATCAGGTACAACTTTGGAGTTCAATAAACTTGGGATTGAATATTAGCTCTGTGCCCTACATTTACAAGTTGTATGAACTTAGACTAGTTATTTAGTCCATATGAACCTGTTTCCCCACCTGTAAACAAGGATAGAATACCTAAGGATACATGGTGGCGTCATCATTGCCATTGAGCTGCTTAAGCATTTGCAATTTAATGTTGTCATGGGATTGATTGGTGTTCCTGCATCTTTCTAAGCCTCATTTTATTACATTGAGTTCATTGAGAAGATTCCCTGACTTCTTAACAGAAGCAAAAGAATGCCCAGAGCTCAGGACCAGCTGGAGTTCCAGGATCAACCCAAGTCAGGGAATGAATGAGACGAGCAGGCAACTATGAGGTGTGGGATGAAGAGGAACCAGATTCTAAGTCCTAGGCAAGGATGAGCTCAGGTAACAGAGAAGCTCCAAAGTACCCAGGCCAAGGTGGGAGTGAGGAGAGAAGGCAGGGCCTTCAAGCAAAGGTTTGGAGACAGGGAACAGGCCAGGCAAACCCAGAGGCAGTGTCTGGAAATCCTTTTCAGGCAACTCTCCAGAATAGGAGGAGCGTTTCCAGAAAATTGAATGGAGCCCTGGGTTGGGAAAGAAACTGTTAAGGGAGTCATGTCAGTTTGGACAATTGCAAGTAGAATGAAAGTTATCATTCTTCTTACTTTCCATATTATATGGTGAGGAGCTCCTTGAGATTAGGGCCTATGCCTAATCCAATTTTCTAGAAGTGAGAGAGTAAATGTTTAATATGAGTTGGTTTAAAGAGATCAAAGGATCAGCCTTGTATATCCCATTTCCTTCAGTTTCTAGGTCACTTTTTAAATATCAAAGGCTTCTTAAGCTTGATTATAGGTTTTGCTGAGAAAGTTTTTTATATTTTAATCAGTACAATATTCTTCGTAGTAAGAGCTCAAATTTATTTTATATACCAAGAATAGCTATTGGATCAGAATGTATTTTCTAACTAGTGTATATATTGTACAGCAAGGGAAATCTAGGAGCATTTTGGAAGCTCCCATATTTTCCATGCTTTTTTTGTTTCATAAAGATATATGAAAATAAAAATGAAAAAAGTAATTTTTACTTTTCCAGGTAAATTCTGTACTATTCATTTGATATGAACTTGAGAAAGTTAAAGCAGCCCAAATAAGGAAATAAAGGTTTGATTTCAATGATCACATGTGAAGATTTCTTGTAAGCCAGACTAGTATGCCACAAGGGGACATGTATTTGTGATATCATGGATGGAAAATAAGAAAATTCGTGTTACTTAAAAGGAAAGGAAATTAGGAGGCATTTCGTACAAACCTCATCATTGTCTCTTAATTTTCAAAGACCGTAATCACAGGATAATTTAGGAATATTTACATGAAATTTTGAAGAATGTGGTGTATTACAATATCCTTTTCAAACACCAACATATGTCGAAACCTGCAATTTCCTTAATCAGAGAAGATTCCTTGTTTAGTTCTCTTAGTCGGGAGCAGCACTTGGATGCAGAGGCTTAACTCTTGGTAAACCGGACACTCAAAGACAGAGTCTCGGAGTAGCAGCTGCCTGCTTCTGATTCTAGATCGGAGCTGTGTGCTTTTGGTTCTGAAGGTGAGATGCGCCGGGTGGGGCCTCTGCGCTGTCACTGAGAACTGGGAGGGCATGTGGCTTTCCTGTATATCTTTAGAATGGACAGACCTCTTGCTGGTGATAGTTAACAGAACAGAGATGGGCAAAGGCACTTAATACTAAATTCCTATTTAGGAGAGATCTCATCTTACTTTTTAGTTGTTTTGCCTTCTATTTTTTAGCTCTTTATTTTAGAGTGACATCATCACCATTGTCCTAAACTCACTAATAATAGAACCTGCTGAGCTAAATTTCTGCAGTAGTGTGCCCTCTGCTACCTCACCTCTAGTTCTGCTTTTCTTTGCTGTTGACTGTAATACTAAATTAAAAAATAATGACTGTTATCACTTATTACACATTTGCTCTGTTCCTGATGCGGTGTTAGGTAGCACATACATTTTTTCCCCCACCGTTACAATCTCCTCGACCGTAATCATTTAAATGTAACTAATTACTAACTGCATTGCAGCTGCACAGAGACTTAGTCCCTGCTCCTGACTTGGGAGTTTTACGTTTGTCCAATGCCTTTTCTTCTTGTGATTGCTCATTTTAGCGGCGGTTGCTGCAGACGCCTGATAATGCTGCAGACTCCCGATAATGCTGCAGTTGGTTCTAAAAATCTTCAGTGATACTTGTGACCTAAAGTTTCCCTTCTGCTGGTTTTCTCAAGGATCAGGGTATCTTTCTGGAAATTGTTCAATTTTGGCTTCTACTATTTTTCACCCTTTTAATATTATTGGTATAACTTTGTATTTCTTGCTTAAAGTTACAGTTGAAGGAAAAAAATCATTATCGTTTCCATAATACCTAAACTTTTTTATCCCTACAGTCATATTAATAAGTATTTGCATAAATGTCCACTTTTCACCAGCAGTTATTAGGTAAGAATATTAATAATTATGGGTAAATATAAGACTCTTTGAACTTCCACGAGCATGATTGAATTTAAAGTTTGGCCTGAATTTTGAGCCGGGGAGTTAGGCTTTATGCCAGTGCTCCCACTGTGGTGAGAACCATGGCTGAGTCCAGGGCTCTGTGTTACCTTCAGCTCCTTTTCTTCTAGCACCCCAGAAGTCTTAGTATTTAATATTTACGAAGTGCTTAAATTCACAACATACCATATAATAAGCGAGACTTTACCAGGAGACTTGCTTTGTGGTAAAGGAGGGGAGGCTGTCCCCGCAAGAGCCCCGGGCGCAGCAGGGGTGCGGCTCAGCGGGCTGGCAGAGGGGCAGGGGGCCGCTCACCTCGCTGGCGTTACCCTCACACCCCGGGATGCGGGAATCATGACTGCCTTCAGATCGCAGCTGCCTTCCCGGGGCCTTTCGACTATGAACACAAGCGAGCCTGTTCTCATCCATTTCAAGTGAGCCTGCGGCAGCACTTGTGTGTAACATAGTGGGAAGCTGAGCTGCAGGAATCGGAGGGGGCTGGCTTCAGTCTGGGAAGATCGTTTCTTCTAATCAGCTGCAATGATCCCCCCCCCCCCCCAATTTTAAACAGACTCCTCTGATCCCTTCTCTTCCTGGGTGGATGGATTCTTCTAGTTCCATTTTAGCAGGCAGTGCTCAAGGTCCTAGTAAAGGAATCCACACATTATATACACACATAAAATATGTGGTATATGTGTAAAGCATCAAAAATGGTCTGGAATTATATCCAAGTAGATTTTAAAAGTGGTAGTATATATAGATACAAAACCACACTCATGCTATCTTTGAATAATTGAATCATAAAATACACATCCCTTTGAAGGCTCTGTAAGTGAGCCCCTGTAAGGTTACCTAGCATTACGCTGGGAAGAATGCAAGCCCTGTAAGCCCTATAAATCTGCTAGCCTCACACTATCCCAAATGCCCATTTCTACAACCTTCCAATCGTCTTCCATGGGAGAGGAAAAGTAAAGGTGATAGGACTTTGAACCAAGAGCAGCAGGTTTAAGGTACCGTTCTTTAGAAGTCTGTCTAAAATTGGAAAAAGAATTATTGAAGTTGATTAGAGGAAACAATCTTCCCAACCTAAGGCCAGCCGCCTCCGGTTGAGCCCGGACCAGGACCCTGGGATGGATGGGGCACAACAGGCACTGTGCTTAGACGCAGAGCCTGTGGCATCCCAAGGCATGTAAGCACAGAAACACAAACACACAACAATGCCAAAAAACAAGAAGTGAGCTGGAAACTGCAATTATTAGTGTGAAAAACTGAAATTTTACAAACCATTTGAAGGCACATGTTAAATCAATTCTGTCCTGGTAATGAAACCAAACAGCTTTGGGGCAAAAGCAGAGGGACCTTTCATGTATACATTTTGGAGCCTTTTGAATTTTGAATCATGTAAATATATTCTCTTCACATGATTACAATAAAAATAAAAATTTTAAAAGTCTTTCCAAAACCTCCCCTGCCAATTATTTTACAGTCCTCTGCCAAAAAGTGACTGTGATGTGACATGGGGTGAGGCCTCCTAAACAGAGTTCAGAGTCAGAACAAAGGTTTTAAAACAGTCCTGTTATCTCTACTGAATTGTTGAGGAAAGCCCAAAAACAAGTTTAATTCAAGAAATAGAAAAGATTAAATGACTCAATGAAAGGAAGGAAAATTGTGAAAGAGTTCTTCCTAAAATAGCACTGGGTCTAAACTTTTTTGCAACTGAGTTTCGATCAACCTTTTAAGTGGGTAATTTACATGCTAGTTAAACTCTCGTGTTCATGGAAGAAGGTAATCTTCATTCCATTTTAAAGGGTAACTCTGACATCAAAACCTGATGAAGACATCATAAAAGAAGAAAATGCCTGCCAATTTCCCCCTTCCTTTGACTAGCAGGAATTTTTCATAGCTTTATTGTCCTACCTATGCTTACCCACTATGGGGAATGAAATTCAGAAGGGTCTCTCAGAGATTCTGTGTTTCTGTGTAAATGTTCCACAGATGAAACTTTAGGTGCAGATAGAAAGAAGAACAAAGAGAGAGGACAGTAGATGACCTAATCTAGCCAAAGATTAGACTTTCTTTTATTTACTACAGTTACAAACTAGACCCCCATGGAAGTCTTCTCTGCAGTACATGCACACATACACACGCACACATGCACACAACGCACACACATCACACCATCCCCAGAACCTGCTTCTCCATTTGCTTTGTGCATTTTTACCTGTGCACATCTCTGTAGTGGTCCCCAATATTGGGCCAATTGCTGCCAGACCACAAAACGTTTCAGGTGGTGCATTTTCCATCAACTCCTCAGCCTACGCTTGTTCTCAAACTCTTACCCTCCAAGACAGGAGCTTCCAAACATTTGCTTTCCAGGTATGTTATTTGTTCTCAACAACAGCTCTCAGGTCAGTTTTCAATGGATTCCATTAATCTGATCCACTTAGTACTATTTATTCTCCCAGGGACCCATTTCCGATTTCTTATGTGTGGATCCTATTTGTACATTCTGTTGGTCGTTTTCCAGGGAATTTGGGGAAGGGCAGCCCATGCCAGCATCCTGTCTGGAAGTATCTTTGCAACACTTAGTTAAAAAATGTGTCTATGTATTTTACTAAAACTGATTCTTCGTCTAAAGAGTCCCTCTTATCACAAAATGAGAGAACAAGGACATACTTTTAATGTTTTCATTGTATTTTTCATTGTGAAAGCAATTTGTTTACTTCACTTTGAGTGGAATTTCCTTCTTATCGAATTAGAATAAAGAAAAAATATATTTCCTCTATTTCTGCCTCACATGCCTTAAGTAATGCTGTTACATTTGTCTTCCTCTTGCATTCCACGCAGAACAATTAACTGTCTCTGTACAATTATTCTTGCTCCTGTATAAAGAGTTAGCAGTGGTTCCCATGCATTTCTGAAATTCTGTTTCTTATCTTTTATACCACATTACTCTCTCATAGCCAGTTCTAGCTGCAAATCTATTATGAATTATTTTATGGGCGATTTATTCTTTTATTTCCAAAGTCTGATTATTGTTCCTGTTGCTACTACGTGACAAGTATTTCAATTTATAATTTTCCAGGAATTCCTTTAATGTCCAAAGCATCTGATAAAATACACAGGGGATCACAAGCTTCCATTTGCTTCAGTACATTTTCAATTATAGATAGTGGAGTGCTTAGACCTCTGGAGCTCCCAGAACATATATAATCTCCCATAACTGCTGCAGGTCTCCAGCTGCTTCTATCATCACTCAAACTGGGGGTCTCAGGTGGATCTGTGCGGGAGATAGTCCACTTGGGATTTTAAACTGTGTTTGTTTGGAATTACAGATTGATCCTTGCCACCACTGTCTCTCAAACACATTCACAAAGAATAGTAAAAAGCTCTAGCATCCTGGTGTAGTTTTCCTCCACCCCAACATACCTATTAGAGAGGAAACGTGGTGAAATGGAAATATTATAAACTCGGAGCAAAAAGATCTGGATTGAATACAGTTCTACCACTTATCACACACATGACTTTGGACAGGCTCTTAACTTTTCTGAGTCTTAGATATTAGAAGCTACCTGAGAGCTAGGACTATTCTGAGGATTAATAAGGCACTGAAGGAGCCAGTAAACGAGAGCTTTTGGAGTGGAATGAAGTGTCACAGTGCTCCGACTTGAGCATCAAAGTTTATTAATCAAGATTCATAGGCCCAGATTGTACAGGCCGGTGGTGAGGGCAGCTCCTCTCTCCCTCTCCCCTGCTACTCTCACCCTTTAGTTGCTGTTACTTTCCCCTGCCAGCAATCCCCTGGCTAATGCTTAAGGACAGATTTCTCCTGAAGCAGAAAGCAGTGCCCAGGCCAGGGGTGGGCTCACCCTCAATACTGCTGTGCTTGGGCCATGTGAATTTTCAAGTGGAGGAGCCCCAAGATAAGCAGTTGGATTTAGAAACGGAGCTCAATAAGCTTTCAAATCAACCGTGAGGACTCAAGCCAAGGAAATAATCCCAAATAGAGGTAGGACTTTTGCATTTGTATGCCTATTTTAATACCTTTAACAAAAGAAAACAAATTAGAGGCTACCCAAATATCCAGTAGTAGAGGATTAGGCATGCTGAAAAAAGTAGGCCCACTTGGTGGGATATTATACAATTTTAATGGTTATATTTATGAATCATTTAGGTAATTCAGAAAATATCTCAGTTGCAAAGCTTAATAAATAAACCAAAGTGAAAAACTGAATATACAACTTGATCTAAGTTATATAAAATTTTTAAAAAATATATAGTTGAGGTGAAATATACCAACATGTTAATGGTGATTGTCTGTGGGTTATGATTTCAATTTTTGGAATCATTTTCTATAATTTTAGATTTCCAGTCATGACTAGATTTTGTAGGCAGAAAGTGGCTTTTGCCAGAGACTGGCAGCGGTCTTATAAGGAGCTTTATGACATTGCATTATCTTGGAGGGTTTGCCATGGGCAGGGTCAGCCCTCGGGCTGTCACCTTTCAGTATTATCAGAAGGTCACTTGTCTAGCCTGTAATCAGAGCAAAGGAAGGTGGTTAGTCTTGAGAGATATTTTATCATGGCCAAGGGAAAAGGCAATAAATCACCCCTGCCCACTGCAGAAATCTCCTCTGCAATGACAGGAAAGCTTGTGCTTGTCCCCTGAACAGTGCTGAGCAAAACAGTTAACTTCTGGCTTTTTGCATTTCCCTTCCCATGAATTATGTTGACCCGCTTCTTCACATGGAATTAACTAGATTTCTACTTACCAATGAGTATTACCATCAAGGTCCGCTTCCCCAAGTTTATTCCCAAGTCACATTTGTTTCTCTCACAGGCATTCTTCTGGTTCATTTCCATCGTTGACTAGTCGTATCCATTGTGTGTGAAATTTATTTCTAAATTCTTGAAAAACACCTTAATATCTTCGATGTTCTGACAATAGCATATGTTTATTTCCACAACTGGAGCATAACTTTTGTAAAGGAACAGGGGCTGGTGATTTGTTATATAAACACACCCATGAATGCACCTAGTTGCATGTTTTAAAAGTAAAGTCCCAGGAGGCAATTCTATTGCCATTGCCAAAAACATGCCTGTGTTTGTCACTCCAGCTTCATCACCCACTGAGTTGTTCAAACTCAAAATGATTTTTGGCTCTTTCCAAAATTACTAATCATTCCTCAGAGGGCAGAGAAGCCATCCTGAAAAATCTACAACAAGCTCTGAAGGCAGATCCATAGAGGAGAGCCAGAGGTTACTGTGCTAGGGTGTGACTATTTCCCTGGAATGGTGGCCACCTGGAAGAGTAAGGCAGCCAGGGTCCAAAGCCCTAGAATGTCAGCTAAAATATCTTGGTAACTTAGAGGCACATCTCATCATCGCTCAGACCTTGGCATACCACAGCTTAGAGGAAACTAGAAGTCCCTGACCCCTGGTTGACTTCCAGTATACAGCAAACAAAACTCTTTTATGCCCTGTGAGAAGGTCTTTATCACTCTCAATTCTATAGATCCAAGAAACTTAAATAAGAGGAAGAAGGCTAGGATTTGTTGGGTACCATTTGACGGTACTTACCATATGCCAGACAAGATGTATATTTATGAAATATATAATATTTACTCAATTTTCATAGCAACCATCCAAACTATATTAATTATCCTTATTTTACAGAAGATGAACCTAAGGGTCAGAGAGATCAATAGTTTACCCAAGGTTACTTTTAGTAAATGCTAGAATTTGAATCTAGTTTTCCATAGCCCAAACTTGCTCTTCTACCCAGTAAAGTAGAAGATCCATTTGGCTCTTTGGGAAAGGACTTTTATAGTTTCCATTTTAGGAATTTGGGAATCAGTGGAAATTTTGTCAGAGTAAAATTGGTCCTACTGATCCTGTGAGGAGGTACAGGCCTGGAGCACCAGGGAGATAGTCCAGTGTTGCTAGGGTGACCTTGATGAAATGCTTGAGAAAACAAGGGCATGCTCTTCCCAAACACAGATTTCTATCTGTCACTTTAAGAAGGGTGGTAATAATAATAACAATAATAATAAATAATAAAAAACTACTTACATTTATTGAGGGTATTCTCTGCACCAGGCCCTGTGGCTAGGATGGTACATGCATTGGTTAAGTGTGGACTTTCCTCAGCCAGAAATATGCCTTCCCAAGGAGCAAATTATTAAATGCCTCTCTCAGGGGGTGGATTAAGAAGTATATTAATTATGGACTATAGCACTGCGGAGTAGATATTATATGTATTTTATAGCAATATATTTGTATGTGATTGGGGACTGGGAGCATATGACTCTCTCAAGGCGGTGTTAAGGAATCACTAACAGCTTCTTCAGGAACATTTGACTGATCTTAGCTGGTCGTGCTCTGAGACGTTAAGAAGGGCTGTTGGATTATACGGATTCAGTCCACTTGTTGCAGTGACCATAATGGATCTGGCAATAATATGTGCAAATTTTCATGAAAATGTAAAATATTATGAATCAGAAATTGATGCAGCATTAGGCTTTGCAGATGATTTCTTTTTTGTATGGATTATTTGTGTGCATGAACTGAGGGTAGTGCTTCCCCAAAGCATCATGGCTCCCAACCATCCTTTCTCATATTTGCAGTATATAGCATTTACATATATGTACATATATATATATATATATATATATATATGGGCTATCTAAACAAGAGATTACCCTTTCTGAGATAAGTAATGGTGGTTTGTCACTTTTCTGTCATTATGGATTTATCGTGAAGAATATCCTCTAATTTAAACAAATGACTTCACTTCCATAAAGGTTCCTTGTGTTTTCCGGGGTGAAATTTTTGTACACAGCCAATGACGTTTTCTGTTCTCTGTGGGCCTGATGCTGCTTTCTCTCCTCAGGCAAACATCTTATCGATCGCCCCCATCCTCGGGGTTTGGCCTAAAGAAGGAGGCAAATAAAACCCTTCAGTAGAAATTGGAGTGTTCACAGTTCTGGGGCTCACTGTGACCATGGTAAGTCACCCCTTTAGAGTCGGGATTTAAATAAATCTATGATTCTGGATAAACCATGCTAGTGAGAAAAGAGTTGCTTTATACTTGTTCAAAAACAGGGCATGTTGGTTATAATGATAAAGAACAAAGATTTTCCAAATTATTTTTATAGTAACTTCAATGACATATGTATATTCTTTTAAATCTTCACCTAAGGATATTTTTTCCATTGATTTTTAGAGAGAGTAGAAGGGAGGGGGTGGGGAGAGAGAAATATTGATGTGAGAGGGACACATCGATTGGTTGCCTCCCATGCACCCCGATGGGGGCAGGGATCAAACCTGCAACCCAGGCACGTATCCTGGACCAGGAATCAAACCTGGAACCCTCCCTGCATGGGGCAATGCTCTAACCACTGAGCAACACCGGCCAGGATAACATACATGTTTATAGTTCCATAGATTGTACAAAATCCTTTGTGTGTGCATGATATCATTTAATCTTTGCAACCACATGAGTTAGGTATGTTAAGCTCATTTTGCCAGTGAGAAATTTAAACTCGGGGCGTTAATTTATTTGTGATCACAGAGCCATTAAGAGGCAGACAGAAGTAGAACCTGGATCTTATGCTCCCAAATCATGTCCTCTTTCCTAAAGGTCATTCTGGCTCTTTGCAAAAAGGCTCCAAAGTCAAGTAGACCTGGTGATTTTGTATGGGACGTTTTGAATCAGATAATAAAATAATACATTAATGATTGTAACAGACATATTGCCAAGGAGAGAAAAACGCCATTTGGATTAATATTCTGGAAGATTAACCATTGCTACTTATAGGTCACTCAGGGAACACCTGCCAATGGTCTTTGGGAACAGAAAATAACTAAGGAAGAGCTTTCAAGAAAATGTGCTAACATTTAGCCTCAGACTTTATCAGAAACTTCAGGTTGGCTTCTTTGAAAGCAAATGAATAGCGGTTGCCTTTGATCCCCACCTCCTGTTTGCGTTTATGAATGCCTGTGCTAGTTATTGGGAATATAGCATGATTCAGCTTTTTTCCCCATTTCCCCAAATCCAGTCCACTTGTCACAGCTCCACCGAGATCCAGAGCAATCTTTCCAGTTCTGACCACGGCCTGCCCGTGTTACCAGGCTGTACAGAGATGAGGTCACATCATATCATAATAGCCTCTTTGTACGCATCACCCACAAATCCAGCCAAGGCCCTTCACCACTCGGCTGTGCTTCCCTCCTCCAGCCTCATCTCCCTTTCCCACCTTTCACTCTCCGCTTCTGCCCTCCTCAGGCCTAACCGGGGCTGCCGCATTTGCTCAGGCCACGACCCTGCCCCTTTCCTTCTGCCTCAGCTCAGACCTCACCCCCGCTAGAAAACGTCTCAGAACTGCCCTTCACAACTGCCCCAAATGCTCTTCTATTTATTTTGTTCAGCATTTACCCTACCGTGGCACATGGTAGGGTATTTTTAAAAGGACCGTTAAATGATTGAGTAAATGAAGCAAACTGGAAAGGTTGTCAGGGATTTGGTTGTGTTTTCTCTGTATCCCCAGCATCTATTACAGTGTATGACTCATAGTAAGTATATACCACTGAATATTTTCAAGTTAATGCATTGATATGCGAACAACACACAAGGCTTACACACACACACACACAGATATATCAGGACAATTATATGTTATATTAGGACAATTCAACCCAAGGCCAATCTCATTTGGGTAATTGACACTGTCTATTGAGTACCTACTGAGGAAACATTCTGCATGGTATTGACGCCTAAGGAGTTATAACCACCAAGGGTTCTCATTCAAGGAGAGTGCGTGCCACAGTAATATATTTGCAACAAATCTGTGATGCTTCTGGTTAATACCTTAAGTAGCCTCTTTTTCCTCTCAGCATGAAATACAACTTAGTCAGCATGGTTTACAATCCAAACCCTGCAATCTCTCCCTAGTGTGCCTTCCTGGACTCAGCTGCTCCCATTTCCCACCACCATGCCCTCCATGACAGCCTTAAGGAACCATCTGCAATTCTCCAAGCTCACTCTGTTCCTCCAGGCCTTGAATCTTCAGCTGATCTTCCCTTTTTCTGAAATGCCTCTTCTCCATTCTCTGCTTAGCCTTAGAGAAATTCTTCAAGCCCACATTCAAAATATCTCTTCTGTGCACACTGCTCTGCTGTTCCCAGCAGTTTGCCATCCCATGTTCCTTGTACCCAGGGGAATTCATACAGACCTCTATAGTAAAACCTCCCAAATAGAATAATAATTATTAACATATGCCCTTATGACTGGATGGTGAGCATCTTGTCAAGAAATATTTCCTATTTGTCTTTGAGATACTCAACCCTCTGCATACTGATAGGCACCTAATAAATTTTTATGTAATAATAAATGGGTGAAAACTGATATCTTAATTTCACACTTAGTTCAGGCTACTATAACTAAATACCATAGACTGGGTGGCTTAAACAAAAGATATTTATTTATTGCATATTTGGAGGCTGGGAGGACCAGGATCAAGGTATTAACAGATTTGGTTCCTGGTGAGTTCCCTCTGCCTGGCTTGCAGATGGCGACCTTCTTGCTGTGTCCTCACAAGGCAGAGAAGCAGCTCTCAGATCTCACCCTCTCCTTAAAAGGGCTCTAATCCTATCACAGGGGCTCTATACTCGCGCTCTCATCTAAACCTAATTACCTCTCAAAGGCCACTCTGAATACCACCATGGTGCAGATTAGGGCTCCAGCAGAAGAATTTGGTCCCTAACACACACCATACATATTGTCATGTTGTATTTCAGTTTATAATACCTCAGTGGGTGGGTCTAGCAAAGGAAGCACTCAGGTCTCGGGTCTCAGGTCCATTTTTACATCCAGACCTTGCCAGGCAGCCAAAATACCTGTTTCTCAAACTCTCCTGAAATGATTTCTGCAGCATTTGCCCCTGTAGTGACTCCCTTTGATTTTAGGAGAGACCCTAAGCCAAGTAATTCCCCGATGCCCGAGGGTTGTCCTTAATAAAAGGCTTCAAAGGTAAGGCAATTCCAGCACCTTGCCGAGTAAATTAAGAAAACTAATCATGGATATGACATGAATGCCATAAACTTTGCTCTGTGCTTGACAAATGCTATCATATTTATCCCTGCAAATCTGACAGATAGATATTTTCCTCATTTTATGGCTGAGGAAATGAAGATACCGGAAAGTTTAGCTACTTTTAGTATTGAACCCAAATGTGGTTCCAAAGACAGTAATTTCATGTCTGTTGGGTTAAATTAAATTTGAGAGGAATCACAATGTCATTATCAGCTTTTCCTGCTGCATAAAATTCAACTATTGGAAATTAAAGCTCTATCTCTAAGAGAAATATCTCTGGGAGGCTTAAACTATTGGCATTCACACTTTATTGTGTAAAATCTTAATAAGACCGCTTTACCTCTTAAAAAGCAACTGTAATTTTGAACCCAGTATAAATATGGTAGGACGGTGTTTTTGCTTGTTTGTTTTAGAAAAGAAAATTAGAGAAGTAATGTTGGAGCTTGAAGTGTTCTTAGGGGAAACCAGGATAGTCAGAGATCTAATGTTGGCAAAGGAGACTATTTGAACCGTAGCTGAGGTCCAATAGGTAGATATGAGAAAAATGATGTCTGGTGAGTGTTTTAGTCAATGTTGTTTTGATTACATCTAACAGAAACTTTTCAGAGACCATTTATCTTAAGGAGTAGCTGTTTAAAAAATTATGTTTTCATGGAATTTAAGAGCAGGAAAGTATACCTAGTCTTCAAAAGAAACTCAGTCTAACTAGAATTCTCTCTCTCTCTCTCTCTCTCTCTCTCTCTCTCTCTCTCTCACACACACACACACACACACACACACACACACCCCTCTGCTACCACTACCTGCTATATTCTTCTGTTTTTCTGTGTCTCTGTGCTTGTGGTAGAAAAATTACATCCCCAGCCAGGAGCAGCATTACCTTCCAGGCTTTCTCACAGATCCAGCAGGGGGAATTAGTTGCTAAGTGAGGACCTTAGTTCTCAAAACATGATTACAGATGGGAAGGACCAGCAACTTCTTTAAAGCAACATTTTAAATAGTCCTATATTCCCCCAAAGAGGAGATGATTTCCATAAAACCCAAGGAAGGACTAAAATGAAAACAACAACAACTCTCAGAAGCTCAACATTTTGAAAGTGGGCTCAGTGTCTTGGAGTTGAGGAGGGCATGAGGATGAATGGCAAGGTCCAGTCTTTTCACAGTTCTACCTTCTCAGGATCTGTCGGCCCTTCTTGGTAAGGAAGTAGAAATTTCATACATTACCTGTCCCTGATTTTTCTGTATAGATATTTGATAGTAAATATGAAATGACCTTAATTTCTAAGAATTTATCTAAACATATAGAAATATATGCAGCTATCAAGGGTGCTTAATAAAGCATAATAGTGAATAGTGAGAAATTGGAAACAATTTAAACATATAGCAATAAAACACTAGTGAAATAAATTATTGTATATGTGATATAGAATGCTATGCATCCATTAAAATGCCATATTCTCAAAAAATTTAGGAATGTGATATAGTGTTAATTGAAAAAAATCAGGATGAAAGACTATATATAGCATGATATCCTTTTTTTAAACATAGCTGTGGGTATAGTTATAAATAAATGAATAAGAAAGGGCCTGGAAGGAAATATGATATTAATAGAAATTAACTATGTGGTGAGTCTACAGATAATATCTATTTTTGTCTCCATTATTGAATATACTATGGAGAATGCAAACTAATTTTATATTAAGGAAACAAAACCACACATTAATTTAATTGCTTAAGGAAAGAAATAGAAATTGAAGAAAAAATTCTATAATTATGGAAAAATTCTAAAGATTACATGATGATTACTTCTGAAAAGTATTTATAGACTGACCATTTAATGATGAGCTCTCTAATATCCTGTTGTAGAAATCAAAATTAGTACTTGTGTCTCATAAATAAAACATACTCTTGAAGAATATCTGATGACATGGATAACATCCATGAAATTTTATGTAAAAAGCACAGAATCATTAAATAAAACTGAATACACAATATGACCAAATTTTGCAAATCATAGTATATATATAGGTGGCTGTATGCCCAGAAAAAAATTTAAAAATTAATTAAGCAACAATTATTTCCGGATAGTAAGATCATGAGTAATTTTTTCTTTGTCATAATCTCCTGCACTTTCTAACTACTTTAAATCTTTGTCCTATATTTTGTGGTGTCCAGGAAAGTCAATCAATAAAATAACTTTAAAAACAACATGAGCCGGTGGGCGTGGCTCAGCGGTTGAGCATCGACCTAGGATCCAGGCGATCGGGGTTCGATTCCCGGTCAGGGCACAGGCCCGGGTTGCGGGCTCAATCAATGACTCTCTCATCATTGGTGTTTCTATCTCCCCCTCTCCTTTCCTCTCTCTTTGAAATAAAAAATATATATATTTAAAACAAACAGACAAAAACAACAATAATGAATAACAATTAGGATTTTGCAACAATAACCATTTTATTTATAGGCACAAATGAGTATCCCATGTGTACATGATGAAATTTAAGAGAAAATAGAGGAATCTGAAGCTTTTATTGCTAATTTTTTATAACTGTAACACTCCAGCTAAGCAAGTTTATAACCACCAATGTTAGTGAAAACTGAGGAAAGATTTACAAATCTTTTTCTAATTAAAGACAATTTCTCACAGTTTTTGACAGAATGGGGTTACACTACGTTTTCAAAAAGCACATTATAAAAGACTTTGCATTTAAAAATAATCCACTTACTATGAATTTCACAGTGATATTAAAAGATATCAATATAATGCCCTTCAGTTTTTTAATTATAGTTGACATACAATGTTATTACAATATTATATTAGTTTTAGGTGTACAACGGTGAATTTGACATTTATATTCTGTATGATGTGATCACTACAATAAGTCTAGTAACCATCTGTCACTGTACAATGTTATTACGATGATATTGACTATTCCCTATGCCATACATTATATGCCCATGGCTTTTTTTTTATATAACTAGAGGCTTGTACCTCTTATTCCCCTTCACCTTTTTCATCATCCTACCCCTGCCCCTCTGGCAACCATCAGTTTTTTATCGATCTACAAGTCTGTTTCTATTCAATTTCGGTGCTATCAGCACATCAGCAGCTCTTTCAGGGGTACCCTCCCCCTTTGTTCTATGTATACAAATTATCAAAGTCTTGCTCCTGGGTCAATGATATTTTCTTGTGAAAGACAAATAAGATAATTCTAATAAGCTAATCTTCCACTGCAGAATGTTCTGTATTTTAAGGAGCAACTGTATTCTCAGTGTTGAGTCTTTTCATTGGCAGTGAGAATGCATGTTTCAAATTCTCCTGTAGAAAAAAGAAAGAAAAAAATCCCTTACATACCATGATGCCTATATGAATACAATTGAAAATGAAAAATACAACTGAAAGTGAAAAATCTGAAAACGATTTCTTATGGTACAGCTCTTAGTGGGTTTTCCTTGTGCTTTGTTTTTAACCTTAATGTCTTGGTCTGAACTTCCCTCAAGTTGTTGGAAGATTCAGGCCGTGGACCTTAGGCACTTGAAGCTGAGAACTGTGCCTGTCACTGGTGTATGACACGTCAGCAGGAGAAGGGAGGATCATTTACCTTTAAAGTTTAAAGTAGTTTCATCACTCTTAGGCTGTTTTATTACCCATCATATAGAAAATAAATATTATGGCTTTTCTATGCCAATTCTGGAATGAATGAATAATTAGAGATTAACAGGAATGTTTTCAAATTTAACCCTGGCAAAGAGTAGCTCTCCGTTTTCATTCTGAAATAGTTTCAAAAATGAATATGACTTAAACAGGGCTTAATAATTTACAAAGTTCTTCCACATCTCTTTATTAAAATTTTTAACATATTTTTATTGATTTCAGAGAGAAGAAGGGAGAGGGAGAGAGAGAGATAGAAACATCAGTGATGAGAGAGTCATTGATCAGCTGCCTTCTGCAGCCCCCACTGGGGATCGAGCCCCAAACCCGGGCATGTGCCCTGACCGGGAATCAAACCGTGACCTCCTGGTTCATAGGTAGATACTCAACCACTCAGCCACGCTGGCCAGGCTCTTCCACATCTTATATCAGTTCATTTCCTTAATGAACAAAGGAAGTAGGTGAGGTTGTATCATCATCATCATCATCATTCCCATTTCATGGAAGAGAAAAGAGAGGTTCAGAGGTAAGTATATTGCTCACAGTCACATAGTTGAATTTTACAAGAAAGGATTCAAATCCCAGCCTTCTGACTCTTTCCACTGTACAATGTTGTTCGTTTATCAGACCCCAGAACATCTGAATGCAATTACCCAAAGTCAGAAATGTCCAGTGTGGCTTTTTTCGTAACTCATTAATACTTGGAGAAGTACCACATTCCTGGACACCAAAACAGGAATTTTTTTAAAAAAAGGTTAACTTATGCCAAGTATTTCCATTGATGTTAATTTGCACTTTTGTGACTCATTTTCCAAACTATGTCATCTTTTTACATCTGGAAAGCCTAAGAAGAACAGCTATGAAAGGCATCTAACTGCATGGAATCAAAGAAATGACAGAAATCCCGTCCCTGGATTCAATTCTGCAGAACTATTACTAGCAGTAGATGCTGACCTTTAATTCGGAGTTCCTAGAATCCCCAAACAGGAATATAAATATAAAAAATAAGTGTCAAGGCAATACAAAATACTAAGATTGATGGGAAATAAAATACAAGCATATGAGAGAAATTTCCACTAAGGCAGACAGGGCAGAACCTATTCAGGCTTCACCTCTTGAAACACACAATCTGAGAAGTTAAGGAGTAACTTCACACTCCTTTCATCTGTGTCCTGAACTAGAGGACCAGCGACTGTGCCAGTGGATTAGAAAACTTGCCAGTTGTCCCTGATTACAGGCACTTCTCCATGGATGCCTAAAGTACTGTACCTCATGTTTGTATATTTATTCAGAAAAGGTAATTGGATAAATGGAAGATGTGAGAGATGTAAACTTTAATTGCTGTAAATGCCCTGAAAGGAATTTTTAAAGAATTTTCTCAATTCAGCACCAGAGAGAATGAAGCAATGGGGATAGGATATTTTATATAAATAGAGCAAAGAGGCCCAGAAGATGGAAGAAACTGCTGAAAAACTGGGTTTGGAATGCAAATCATGCACCAGCGTGCCCTCTAGCTGAGGACAAATCTCATTAGCAGATTTGTGTTTATCTGAGAAGTGGTGCTAAGAGCAACCAATTTGTTATTAAGTTTGGATAGACTTTACCTAGTTGGAAGATAAAGAGATAGAAATAAAACTAAATAAATAAGGGCTGTAGTAAATTTATTCAAAACAAGGGGAAGGAAATGTTATTCTCAAGGGTCAAGGATAAGTTTGTCTGAGAAAACAATTAACTGTGGGATTCAGAAGAATATTTCATAAAACCCGACTTCGTCATTAGAAAGCAATAAAGCATAGCTCTTTAGAGACGGTACTATAAAGAAAACTACTAAAATATTAAAACTAAGTACAGAAGAAAACGAAACAAGATATAAACGAATATGGGTAATATAACAAGAACAGCTCCTCATGGAGCCCTGCTTTTGGTCAAAGGCCCCCATTTACGGAACCTTTTCTAATATTAGGCTTCAATTGGTGATCATGTAAGAGGTCATGGGTAAAAGGTCACCTGGCATTTAAATCCATAAACCTGATGTTATCAGTCTGTAGAACTAATGTATGGGATCATTTAGTCAGAAATGTAAAAGAGAATAGAACTACTATATGAATTTAAGATTACTTATTAGCCCTTTCAATCACAGTCTCATTTGTTCTTATATATGAATAATAATAGTGTTAGTAGGGTCTTCTAGAATACACGGAAACGACAACTTCAGTAGCAATAACTACAAGTTACTGGTCTACACTTTTCTAGGCCCTGGCTAGGCAATTTTTTTGCACAATATTATTAATCTTCCCCCAGACAAAGAAGGAAAAATGTATCAACCAAGGACGAGAATTCTTATTTCCCAAGCACAGCACCAGTGAAAGGTTTGTTCCAGCCTATTAATTATTTAAATAGTTATTATCTATGTTTGTCCTTCTTGTTTAAAATGAAAACTGCTGATCTAAGCTTATCTGTGTAACATCTTGTAGCAATACAGAGAGTGCGCTCTGGGCCTTTTTTAGCTGAGGAGAAAGAGGGTGAATCTTACTATGAGCCTATGAGTCGGGCAGCATGCCAGTCATTGTAATATAATTATCTCATTTAATTATGACAACAAACTTGTAAAATAGGTATCTTTCCTTCCCTTTATAAATGAAAAGGCCAGGTCACTAAATTAATAAACTGCAGGGCTCAGGATATGATCCCAGTGTCTGATTCCAGGACCTAGAATGTAGAATTAAGCCCTATATTCTTTCCATGATGCTGTTTAGAAAGTGATTTATATGTCATACCTCATTTCATTTTTCCACATGCCCACTAAGTAGGCAAGAATAAATGATATGATGCTGATTTTATAGACTGAGCGTTTGTAGAACTGAGGATAAGAGCCAAGCCTCAGGTAATCCAAAGAGTCAATGGATTTTTACAATCCCCCCGACCCCTGCAAAAGTATGAGTGATCTGGAAAGCCTGCTGTTTTCAGCTATGACTGCCCTGTTGTAGTAAGCTGAAAAATTGCCCTTTCTTCAAAAAAATAAATTCACTTCCTAATCCCTGGAGCATGTGACTATTACCTCGTTGGGCAAAAGATTGAATATTACCTTATGTGGCAAAAGATATGATTATGTTAAGGATATTGAGAGTCAAGAGTTTATCCTGGATTACCTGGAGGGGGGGCTAAATGCAATTACATGTATTCTTATAAAAGAGAGATGGAGGGAGATTTGAGACAGAATGCAGAAGACACATACACACAGAGAAGGTGATATGAAGATGGACCAGGGAGAGGCCACAAGCCAAGGGATATTGACAGTCATTAGCAACCAGAGGATGCAAGAACGCATTCTCCCTTAGAGCCTCCAAAGGGAGCTCAGCCCTGCCAACACTTCGATTCCTGACTTCTGGACTATAGAACTGTGAGAGAATACATTTCTGCTATTTTAATCCATCAAATTTGTGGTGATTAATATACCTGTTATAAACTGTTAATTGGGAGGAAATATACTCAATAGATACTTTTCCCAAATCCCTGAATGATGCTGGGAGGCAAAATAGTATGGTGATTATATATTTCTGGAATCATAAAAATATTGGTTTAAACCCAAACTCTATCATTTGTGATCTTCGGTAATATTTTTAATGCCTCTAAGTATTCTTTTCCTTATTTAAAGGAATTGGAAGTTTAGTAATATCTACCAAATAGAATTATTTGAAGAATTAAATGAGGTAATAACAGTAATGTAAAGTACTTAGCACAACACTGAGCACATGATAAAAATCTAGTAAAGGCTAATAGTAAGAAAAAGAAGAACCTAAGGGACATATAAAAAGTAATGCAACTTTCTTGCAATGTATAAGAAAAGTTATTGGAAAAAGTAGAAAAGGAAAAATAATATGGAATGACTTTTCTGAAACCTTCTTATTTAGATAATTTTGAGTTTGCTAACTTAACATTTACCATGAAAATAAATGGAAAAAAAAATCCTAAACAAAATACTAGTAAATTCAATCCAGAAATATTTTTTAAAAAGATAATACACCATAAGCTTATGGTACTTATCCCAGTAATACAAAGTTGGTTTTATGTTCAACCAATGTAACATACTACATTAAAAGAATAAAAGATAAAGATAAATAAAAAGGAGCCTTAAAACTATATCACTAGATACAGTAGAAAAATGATTTGACAAAATTTACCACCCTTCATGATAAAATTCTTAGCAAACTAGAAAGAGAAGAAATTCTCAAGCTGATAAAGAGTCTCTTTGACAATAACAGTGTACTTAAAATTGTGAAATATTAAACCCTTCTTTCCTCTAAAATTTGAAACGAGAAAAGGATGTCTCCTCTAACGACATCTCTGCAGCAACTAAAAGGAAATAATGGCATAAAGATAAAACTAGAAGAAATAAAGTGTTGTTTGAAAAAAACTATAACAAATTTAGCAAGGTTTAGACTGCAATGCCAATGTGAAAAGGGGTAGTTCTTTATAACAGAAGTGAAAAACTGGAGAACTTATACTACTTGACTAAGATTTACTATGAAACTCGAGTGATTAAGACAATGTGATATTAGTGTAAAAGGAGTTAGAGTCTAAAAATAACCTTCCACGTAAATAGCTCCAAACCAGACACAACCCAGTTGCCCATCGACAAGAGAATGGATAAACACATTACATTATGTGTACTAGTTTGCTAGGGCTGCCGTAACAAAGTGCCACAAATGAGGTGGCTTAGAACCCCAGACATTTATGGTCCCACTGTTCCGAGGCTAGAAGCCTGAAATCAAAGTGTCGGTAGGGCCATGCTCCCTCTGAAGACATTAGGGCAGGATCTGTCCCAGGTTTCCCCCCTCGGTTTGTGGCAGCATACCTCCAGCCTTCACATGGCGTTCTCTCTGTGTGTGTGTCTCTGTTTCAAAATTTCCCCTGTCTATGAGGACATCAGTCATATTGGATTAGGGGGCCTACCCCACTCTAGTATGACCTCATCTTAACTAATTACATCTACAGTGACCCTATTTCCAAATAAAGTCACATTCTGAGGTACTAGGGGTTAGGACTTCTACATATGAACTTTGGGGGGGATATAATTCAGATCACAATAGGTTTCTACCCCCATAAAGAAGCCTTCCGCTAATACATTAAATTGGAATTTATAGCCCCTAGAATGGAAAATATAAATTTCAGTATTTATCAAAACTTAGGGGAGAAGAAATCTATTATTTCTCCCAAAATAATACCCTTGTCTCCTCAAGGACAACTCCTATAGTTTTTAGCAAATCATCCAGGTTTGCATCCAAAGGGAGGCAGTAAGAAATGAGTACCTCATCAAGTGTTGCCTGCTCGGCTAGTTTGTTCCCCTTGATAAACACACATGACTGGTGGTCAGTAAGGAATTGTCTATCTTTCAGTTTTTTATTTGCAGACATTTACATGTGTTTCTCATTTTATGATAGCTTGTCTCTATAGCAGCCATGCAAGTAGAGCAGCCCTGAAAGACTGAAAGGGAGTATGAGTAAAGCCACGTTGACACTGACAGGTCGACAGGCTGGCAAATTCAGAACAGCTCCCACGCAGCCTCCGTCTATTGAACTGGAGCTGATCAGACCCCCAGATTCATCAGATTCCTTTGGAAAATGTCATTAAGTATTTGTTTCTCCATTTTTACAAATATCTAGCTCAGGCAGTGCTCAAGTGAAATATGTCAACTACAATGAAAAATGGTGATGGCCTAATTTTTCTGTTGCATTCCTCGCTATGGAAAGGACCCCATTATTGGCAAGGAGCACTGCTTTTGAGGAGCTGCCCTGCTACCCCTCGCTCCCACCCCAGTGGAGAACTGTAACCACAGGAGCTGCAGGAGGAAGCAGTGCCGCTGCATTTTGCAAGCCAGTCTCCCAGGCTAATCCTAAAGAGCCTTTCCTCATTAGTGATGTCAAAGCATGGAGCCGCCCACCATCCATGACGCTGGTGAGGGTCCAACACCCTGAGTCTGTTAGGTGCTATGATATGTGTGTTAAAAGGAAAGCCTGTGCCTGCATGGGGCTTAGCTTCAACAACAACAACAACAACAGAATATATTATTTGCCAGATACTGTCCTGGGTGCCAAACATATTATCTCATTGAATCCTCTAAACTATCTCACAAAGAAAGCATTATTTTCATCACTATTTTACAGATGAGGAAACCAAGCTAGGTGATTTGCAGTTATTGGGAGTCTATGTTTCCTGGCATAATGCTATTTCCATTTATCCAATCTCTATTGAGTTTGCTGCATATGTTTCCACCTATATGATGAATCCATGAGATCTAGTCTGTGTGTGTGTGTGTGTGTTGTGTGTGTGTGCTTCTATGCTCTTTGAGCTGCATAGGAAAGACTTCACTCCCTCACTCACCTTACTGCTCCTGCTTCACAAGAGATTGTACCCTATGATATCGCTGCTCCTTTCTTATAGGTCCTGTTGCACCGAGTAATTTCCTGGTGACCATTGCATAATCCAGTCATCCAATGCTCTAAGGTGTGCCCTTGTGTAGCCTATGACCCTCATTAAAGTAAGAGGTCTCTGAAGAGTGGCACTTTTCCATTCATACCTGGCGGTGAAGCTGCGTGTGACTTTTGTTTGGAAGTCCTTGGCGATGTCTGCTGCTTCCATCACCCACAGCCAACAAACCCTGTGCTGTTTAATAGTCAGGGGAGAGTTCAGCTAACCAACCACTCCCCAAGGCTTCTTCACCCCTCATCTTCCTCAGGTGCACAAGGCAGAGCTTTGTGGGACTGTGGGAATCTCTAAGGATACCCGGGAAGTGGGGTTGCTGCTTCAGACCTTGAAGGCATCTTTTTCACTGAAATGAAGACTCGGGTCCTGAATATTTTTTCCACCTAGCTGTAAACCATTTGGCAAATGTCAATCCTTTCCCCCAAATTTAGGATAGCGATGTGACATGGAGAAAGTAAGGAGTTATCAGTGTATCCCGGCAACATTTCAGTGCTGTGTTCAGAGCTAGAGCCAGCTCTCTCGTTTTCCCCTTCAACAAATATTCATTAAGCATCTCCTACAAACAAAACATCATGCTGGGCAGAGTGGCTGCTGACCATGACCCATGTTTGCAGAGCACCAATATACATAATCTTACCTAATCCATGAATGCATCCTGGAAGGTAGGCCTTTTTTGTGCCCCTGAGGCTTAGAAAGACCTTACCCAACATCATTGTGAGAAATTAGGAGCAAACCAAGATTTGAACTCAGGGTTTGGGGCCCTATTTCAATACAGAGTTTATAATGTTACCTTAGGCCATACCAATGTAGAGGAGATGATCTCCCTGGGCGGGAAAAGCAAACAGTATTCCTCTGGCTTCTTCCAGTTTGTTAGGGTGTGTCAAAGGGGGTCATAAGTAGAGATGAAAAGATCTCTCTACTACATAGAAACAACCATTTTCCTATTTAATTTTGGCTGCTGGCAAGGGAAAACCATTCTACTGGAAGAGGGAGGCGCCCCATTGCAACTGCTTCTGATGTCCACCATGACTGGCACAGATGCTGATCTGTGTAACAAAACCAATACACTGAGCCAGCATTGCAGGTGCCACTGAAGTCCCATTGCCCTCAATACTGCTGACACTTATTAGCACAGGCATGAGCTGGCACAGCAGCCACTGGATATGTGGAGGAACTGGCATCGCTGATGTGCCAAAGCAGGACTATGTACCCTGGCACTCTGTGCACATCCATCATATGCTGCTGTTTGGGGAGTGGGCACAGAGCTCAAAGTGATTTGGTTCAGTGGAAGTGGTGATGGGATGCTCCGGAGCCCAGACTTCTTTTTTCTTAGACCTAGTGAGTAGTCTAAGGAAGGGAAATAGTGAGGAGGGAAATAGTGGTGAGAATCCTCCTACTTCTTGTGTGTCCAGGCCAGGACAGTCCACATTCACTCTGAATCCGGCACTCCTATGGATGAGCAGAAAAAGACAGCAACTTTTTTCCTGAGATGAGACATCTCTTAAGAACCCAGCATTTACTGCCATATCTTATGCCCTAATTCTACTAGGGAAGCACAGCTAGTCCTATGCCATTTATTCATTCAACAAACATAAGCTAAGCACCTATTATATACCAGGTAAAAGACACAACTTCTATCTTCTATTGGTTTATAGTTTATAAAGAAGTCATGAGTAAACTGTGTAATTACAATACAGTATGAGAAGTGCTAGGCTAGAGGTAAACCGAGGGTGCTATGAGACCACGGAGGAGAGGGTACTTCATTTCCTCCCTCCTACCTTGGGGGTTCAGAAAAGGTTCTCCGAATGAGGTGGTGTCTGAGCTGATGGTTAAAGGACAAGTAAGATTTAGGTAGATATGATGGGGTTGGGAGATGGCAGGATTTGGGTGGTTGTGAATGATAAGATTTGGGGCTGACACATATGAAGTCTTTGTCAAGATCATGAAGAACCTTGAGCATCGGCTGGGGAAAGTCACTAAAGAGTTAAACCAGTCAGCGACATGGTCAGATGACATTTTAGACCACTTCTGGGTACAGAATAGAAGATGCACGTGAGGGGACAAAAACCTTCTTTCTCTAGGGCGTCGATGTATATGAACTGAACAACTTTGGGGGCTGTGTGGAAGGAGGGAACACCCACCAAGCCAACACAGGTCAGCCTGGCAGTCAGAGGGGTGACAGCTGCTCCTGGCACCTCTCCTGACTCCCCCTGTAGTGCAGGAGCCTCTGGGATGGGGGGAAGCTTCAGCTTGCCTGAGTACCAAGGGACGCCTGTCCGACCACACAAAGCTATGATTGGCATATGAACCCACCAGGCCTGGGGGGATCAAGGAGTTTCCAACACCACTGTCATCTTCAGGAGCCCAGAGAAGCTGACAGTAAGGAGAACCGAGACCATCCTTAGCTGGATATTGACAGCAGCGGTGGTTATAGAATAGGGCTGGGCCTGAGGCCAAATGAGTTGGCAGGGTCTGCCTGGCCTCTGCCTTGCCCCCCTCAGCTCCATCTGTCTAACGGTAGGTGTCAGCCTTGAAGAGTGCCAGCTCTGAATCTGGCCATTCAGAAAAGGGGACAAGGACACCAAGATGTATGCGTGTGGGTGGAAGCCTGCCTAAAATGTTCAGTCCTCGACACCAGTCCCCGTGTGCGATCCTTGAAACACTCTTCCCACCCTTTGCTTGCTTTCCCTTTTGTTTGCCATTTATTCTTAAAGAGATGCCAAAATTAATTTATCATAAAGACATATTCAGTGGGAGTGAAAACCTAACCTAAAATGCCTTAAGCGAAAAATGAATTAATTTCTCAAATAACTGAAAAGTCCAGTGATATTTTAAGGCGCAGCTAGGTTCAGGGGTTCAGAACTGTGTTAAGGCTTCTGTCCTTAGAGCCTTTTAAATGTTCAGAATCCCAGCAAAAGGAGACATTTTCTTTCCTGTTAGCAAAAGTCCTGGGTCTTCATCTAATTTTCCTGGTCTGGATCGTTTGCCATCTCTGAGACACCACAGTGGCTAGAGCAGTGGGCAATTCTGATAAACTAGCTCAGGCTTCTACATCCATGCTTGGAGGTGAGAAGGGGTTTTTCATCCCAATAGTATGTGGTTAATAGTTGGAGAAGGGAGGTTTCTTGGAGGAGATATGAATGCCATTACTGGTCAAAGGGGGAGTACTGCAAGCCAAAATAACAGACATCCAATCGCTTTGAATCTTTGGTTTACCAAGCTATGTAGACTAAAAGTGACTCATTCTGATGTAGATTATCTGCTGATGATCATGATGGTCATGTTAATTATCACTGCTATTTTATGAAGAGATTCATATAGTTTGGTACATAGTTCGGTAATTTCCTGAGATTCGCTAGTCAGAAGAGTGGTGTAGGCACTTTGCTAGGTTAATGTATCATCTACCAGTTATAAGGACTATGGGATGATCCAAAGACTAGGAGACATACTCTTAAAAAGTTTTATCAAATAATTTTATGGTATCATTTATGTCTACATCAAAGTTAGACAATTAAATTTTTCATGTGACTGTACTGTACTATTCTAGTAACGACATAAGATTGCTTTTAGCTAAGTCCTCAAGGCATTTGTTTATACTTTTCATGGAATTGTTATTTGAGCAAATACATTTGTAAACTAAAAATCACACAAATGCAGAGGCAGAATATTAGGCATAATTTCCTCATAGTACTATGTGGAATTCTAGATATCAAATTCTCTGATTACATTGGCATCAAACATTTAGTACATAGTGGTTAAATAAACAAAAGAAAGAACAAGTGACTATCTTACCTGGTATGTTACCCAGGTATATACCCAGGATGACATGCCCATGTATATGCTCAGAAATGGAATTCCTGGGTCATACAATAATTCTGTTTTTAACTTTCTGAGTAACTGCCATACTATTTTCCATAGCGGCTACACCATTTTGCATTCCCACCAGTAACACGCAAGGGTTCCAATTTCTCTGCATCCTTGCCAACAATTTTTATTTTGTTTTTAATTTTTTTTTTCTGATAATAGTCATCTTAATGGGTATGAAGTGATACCTCTTTTTTTTTTTTTCATTTCCATGAAAATCACACTTTATTATCAATTGCTTCTTGTAACCATTATCACCGTGGCTTTTATTTGCATTGCACTAATGATTAGTGATGTTGAGCATCTTTTCATGTGCATATTCACACATAAAATATTGGCACATTAAATATTGTATATCTTCTTTGGAGAAATGCCTATTCAAGTCCTTTGTTCATTTTCAAACTAGGTTTTTGCTGTTGCTGTTGAACTGTGGGAGTTCTTTATATATCCTATTAATTCTTTACTGGAGATATGATTTGTCAATATTTTCTCCCATTTCATGGGTTGCCTTTTTATTCTATCAACAGTGTCCTTTGGTATACAGAGATTTTAATTTTAATGTAGGACAGTTCATCTATTTTTTCTTCTGTTGCTTGTGCTTTTGTTTCATATCCAAGAAATTATTGCCAAATCCAATGTCGTGAAACTTTTCCTCTATGTTTTCTTCTAAGAGTTTTATAGTTTTAGGTTTTATGTTTAGGTCTTTGATTGACTTCGTGTGTATTTTGTATACAGTATAAGGTAAGAATCCAACTTCATTATTTTGCATGTGGTTATCCAGTTCCCCAGCACCATTTGTTGATAAGACTGCCCTCCCCTATTGAGTGGTCTTGCTGTCCTTGTTTAAAATCATTTATCATATATTCAAGTATTGCTCTCTGGGCTCTCTGTTCTCTTCCATTGGTCTATCTATCTGTCTTCATACCAGTACCACAATGTTTTGGTTATTGAAGTTTGTAGTAAGTGTTGAAAACAGGAAGTGTGATACTTCCAAGTCGGTTCTTTTTAAAGATTGTTTTGGTGATTCTGTGTCCCTTGAGATTCCATATGAAGTTTAGGATGAATTTTTCTATTTCTTAAAAAATCATCATTGAGATTTGGATAGTGTTATGAGCTGTATTGTGTCCCCCCTCCCCACCAAATTCAAATGTTGACATCCTGACCCTGGTACCTCGGAATGTGACTGTATTTGCAGAAAGGATTTTAACGAGGTAATTAAGTTAAAATGAGGTCATTAGGATGGGCCTTAATTCAATATGGCTGTTATCCTTAAAAGAAGAGGAAATTTGGACATATACATGTAATTGAAGGAAAACAAGGTGAGGACACAAGGAGAAGACAGACATCTATAAGCCAAGGACAGAAGCCTCAGAAGAAACCAACCCTGCCAACACCTTGATCTTGGACATCTAGATCTAGAACTGTGAGAAAATAAATTTCTGTTGTTTCAGCCACCGAGTCTGTGGCACTTTGTTATGACAGCCCCAGAAAACTAACACAGGTAGGGATTGTATTGAATCTATAGCTTGCTTGGGGGAGTGACATTTTTAGATAGGCTGAATTTCATAACTTTGGACTAAATGTGTAAAAATGCTCAGCCAGCAGCTCAGTTTGTGTGAGTTCAACTTAGTAGAGGTGTTGTTCCTACACTGGGACTTACATAAGAATGTGTTCTTGTTCATTAGGGTTGAGTTTATTTATCTTTGGAGAGGCAATTTTCTTAAGGTGCTAGTCATAATTAGATTATATTTACTGCCCTATTTTAACAGGCAGGAATATTGTGCTCACACTATTATTTTCCATTTTCCTTTAAAATATTCCTCTCACTAAACTCCTATACCGCACATATCGGTTTTAGGCTAAAAATAGAATAGTTGCTGTTGCTGCCACTGTTCCATGTGGAAAATATAGCCAACTGCTGAGTAGGAAAGAAAAAATAATTATTCTGAGTATATTCTTAGGACAGTATGAAAGCCTCGCGGACGAGGAGCCTCTACCTGACAATGGGCTAAGATTCCCTGTACCACTCTCATGGTTTTTATAATTTTCCTACAGACAGGACAGGAAGCGGGGTTCTTCAGGTTCCTTCTACCCAACACAGTGCTGGTGGCAGAAGTGAAGGGCAGAGAGTGAAGGATTTGACTCATGGTTGGCAAACTGAGCTTGTCAGCCAAGTCCAGTCTACCACCTGTTTTTGTAAAAAAAAGAAAAAAAAAATGGAGCACAACCATTCTCATTCTTTCACGCATTGTTTGTGGCTGCAGAGTTGATTGAGCAGCTGTGACAGAAATCGCATGGCCCACAAAGCCTAAAATACAAGGTTGGGCAAAAGTAGGTATATACTTTTGAGTATGCAATACACACAGTTTATTCTTGTGTTATTATTTATTAATTACTGTATTATTTTCCATACAAACAACTGTAAACCTACCTTTGCCCACCCCTCTGTATATTATCTGTTTCTTTACAGAATGTGTTAGTTGACCCCTGTGCTAGACTATTAATAAGTGATACTGAGTAATTTATTCAGACCTCTCATTTTGAAGATGAGAAAAATGAAGACACTAATATCACTGGGAGTGAAGGGTTCCAGGCTGGCAGCATGGGACTGAATCAAGAAGAGAAACAGATGGGCTCTTGCAGACCAGTCTCTCCTGGATCAGGGCAGGGTCAGCAGACAGAATTGCTAGCAGTGGACTGTCTACAATGTGTAAAGACCAAGGGAGGTTGAGTCATAATTCTAACAATTCCTGGAGACATTTCCAAGAGGAGGTAACAAGGATGGCACTAAGGATAGAACCAAACAGTCTGAGAATCAATGATAGGTGTCTGGGTCCCACATGGGATGTGAAGACTTGATAGGAGTTGCAGCAACAAATATACCTGGATCCTGGAGGCTGGGCCACATAAGGTAGTTACCCAGAGCACAAATCATCCAGAAATCAGAGCAGAGGAAACAGTGAAGTAGCAACAAGCATTTGGTCCAAAGTCAGTGAGATGAGTCCATACATTTTTTTTTTTTTTTTTTTTTTAGAATGGAAGGAAGGGGTGAAAGAGAGAGAGAGAAACATCTATCGGTTGCCTCCCCCAAAGGACCAGACCAGGGAGGGAACCCGCAACCTAGGTAAGTGCCCTGGCTGGGAACTGAACCTGCAGCCTTCTGGTGCATGGGATAATGCTCCAACCAACTAAGCCACCCAGTTGGGGCAACATTTTGATTCTTATAATAATAAATCACTAGTTTAGCCCTTACAGTCATGGCTTGACATTTTTGCTGAACCAGAAAAGATTGCTATATACACAGTATATGAAATTTATACAAGAAGAAAAACTTATAAATCTATTTGTCTCATTAGGGTGGATTTGAAAACCAACAAATTATAGGTACAACACAATTCAAAAGCAAATGTTAAGTATGCTTCATAATTATTAGAAAATATTCAGTATGTGCATACTGCATCACCATAGAGTTGTTATATTATTTCAGCAATACGCAATCTAATGGAATTATTTTCATATAATTTTCTAAGAATGGAGGCATTTCTATAGCATCCATAACTTTGTTTTATGTTCAAACACTGTGTCTATTACTGGTTTTTATTAATTCTGGACTTTTTTTTTTTTTTGGTATTAATGCTGTTCTGAGCACCAACAATACTAGGTTATTTTACTAACATAGGAGGTGAGGCCACTGGATTTGTCTGTTGGTGGAGAGAGGTGCTAAGTTTAGGGACTGTCCACTCGGTAGGAGGATGAGTGCTAAGCCTGCAACCTAAATTTAAGGAGCATTGAAAATACCTGCAGCCACTGAAATTCTCACCATTAATTTCTCTCCAAACCACCTGCAGAAGTATGCATATTAATTGGCTTTGGGCATTCTGTTACCTAGGAGGAGTAACACATTAGATAGCTAAAATTAGAAGGGAGGCCCCCCCCAACAAAAGATGAAAATACGAAGCTTGGTGAGTCAATGTAGGTGGAGTGTTGCAGCAGGACACCCTGACTGCCAGGTGGGAGGGGTCCTTAATCTCTGGGAGATGTGAGTGGCAAAAAGTGCTTGAGGCATATTACTGAAAAACCAGGCTATTTCACACTTAGTCTAGGTCTGAGTGTGCAGGGTGAGGGTTGGGGTTACTCACCATTCACACTGCCACACATTTTTATAGCATGCTTTTCATTTTCTGATTTGAATACATCAGTGATCAGGGCGATGTGTGAGGGGGCGACGGAGGAAGCCAGCAGGAAAATTGGAAGGCAGTTGGCTTTCATCTGTTTTGTTCAAGCTTAAGGGGGGAAATCTCCTCAGCCTTTTTAAAAAAATATAATAATGAAAATGTTAATAACCAAAATAATAACAACCACAAGTTACAGAGAGCTTGCTTTCCGCTAGATACTGTGTTTTATGTACATTATTTCATTTAATGTCCCCCGCCCGTGCTTCCCCCATGCTCCCCAAAGAGTAAAAATCTCCTCCAGAACTGCTAGTTCACCCTCTCACAGCAGCACCATAAAGGGATTCCACTTTATTTGCAATTCCAGATTTACAAAGTCTCCTTCACCCTTGACCTTGTTGGAGCTTTGAGATGCTGAACAGGATGTCCCTCGTCTCCTCGCCCAAGGCCAGGCTCAGAGCGAGGAGAGTGTGCTGGTTGGCCAGGCAGCCCTGGACACTTAAAATAGGAGGAGGAAGAGCCCCAGGACATCTCTACTGATAGAACTACAAAGTTGAGACCTGCGGCTACCCGAGCCCCACCTTCCTGTTTTGGCTCCCACCCACTTCTTGGATTCAGAGCCCCCACTCACCTCCTGATTGCACAGTGCCTGGGCAGGAGAATGGCTTTCCTGCCTCAAGGCCCTGCCAATCCTAACGGCCTGAAATCCCGGGGAACACTATTCACTGTTCCGAGGATAATGTGGTAACAAGGCAGATCTATCCTGGAGGCCTTCCAAGAAGCCTGGTGCCAAGAGGAAGGCCTGAGAAAAATAGGGAGGGAAGTAGGAACCCCAAATATTGTTAGTGGTTCACTATAGAGACTTTGTTGCTTTTCAAGAGAACCTGATCTCCCTTACCTGGTGCACAGAGACTCAGACTCACTGTCTGTCCTTTAAGCAAAGAGATGCTGCAATTTTATTCCTTTCAACAAGCTACTGATAAAAAGGAACCAGCCACTAACACTCAGGGCACTTTACTTTTTAAGAACTCCCCTTTTTTTTCTTCTTTCCTTCCTCTATATCTTTTCTCCTAAACTTTGCTTTTGTCGGTGGTATTTAGATAAGCTGTTTTCTCTCCTCTGGGTCTGATCTAATTGGCCTGCTGTTCTAGTGACACTGGGCATTATTGGGCAGATGAATGGGACTGGGGTCAGAGTTCAGCAAGAAGGCATCTGCGCACTTGCATTGCATAGAAGTGCTCAGAGGTGATTTCTGATAAAAGCTTGGAAAAGATTTGCATAGGGTAAGCTGTCTTCTATCCCTCCAAAGCTGGGTGACCAAAAGGTAGTCCTTTTCTGGAGGGATCAAAAATGATTAAACAGGAGGTAGGCATATTTTTACAGGGAGTTCCCTGCTTGGGATGATTTCTGCAGGAGAGAAAAGGGGGTGGGGGTGGGGATGGGGGTAAGACAGGGGGATTAAACCGGAAGGAGGCTAGAAATGGAACTCTTGAATGGGTCCTAACCACTGGCCTGTTTTGCTCATAAAACAATCTCACCAAAGAAGAGTTTCCACTCCACTCACAAAGCCTCTCGCCAGTGTCCCCGTGGCCTCAGGTTACTGCGCCATCGCCATAGCGGGCTCAGGTTCTCTTACTGGGCTCTCTTCGTGTTGACAGTTCTTCCACTGAACCAAGTAGCCAGAATCCTCCTTTTCCAAGAAATGCTTTGCCATGGGGGCAAGAGGGAACAAGGCTCTATTGTTCGTTTGGCCTTCCTGAATGGGGCAAATGTCTCCCCCCTCTAACCCTGTCACCAAAGGGGGCTGAGCGCGGAGCCCTCTGAGACTCACCTTCCTTCCACTCCTGCTTTGTTCTCTGGGAGGGGATTTTTCTGGGACCCTTCCCACCTCGACCCATCACACCCGTGTGGGGGCCCGAGCGGACAGCCGCCTTTCCCTGCGCTTCACAGAGTGGCAGTTGGGGGGGGAAGCGCGAGCACAGGTCCGATAACTCACTTTCGTTCAGGCGAGCCCCGCTGCCTGCGGTCCCCCTGGACCTCTGGGGAGCGCGCCGCGGTCCCCGCAGCGCAGCGGCGGGGGAGGGGGCGCACGAACCCCGGGGCCGGCACTGAAAGGCGGGGAGAGGAGAGCCCGCGTTGCCCCGGCTCCCGCGGCGCGGTCCGCTGGGAAGGGCCGGGCGCCGGGAGTCCCCGCGCGGGGCGCCCTCGCTGTCGGGTTTCCCAGCTGCCCTGCGGGAACCCCGCGGATGCCCGGAGGCTCGGGTGGGCGCAGGCACGCTCCTCTCGACCCGGGCTCGCGCTCCGCCCTCCGCCTGGGCTCCGAGTGAGCGCTCGGGGTCCCTCTGTGAGCATGCGCAGCCCGACGCCCTCCCTCTCCCCCTCTCCCGGCCCCCCCTTTCCCGCCGGCACCCCACGGCCCCGCTCCCTCCCCGCCAGCCTCTCGCTCCTTCCTTTCATTAAACAAACAGGAGATCCTGAAACCTGGACCCCGTGCCCGCCCGCGGCCGGCGAGTAGGGGGGAGGCGGAGCGCGGGATGGGCGCCGAGGGGGCTCCGTGATCCCGCGCACCCCCGCCCCGCGCGCGCGCTCACACGCTCGCCGGCACACACACTCGCGCGCACACTCGCGCACACACACCCGCGCACACACACCCGCGCACACACCCCCGCTCACACACCCGCTCACGCCCCGCCGGCCGGCTGGCTCCCCACGCAGGCGGAATGCAGCAGAGCCCCGCGAGCGCGTCTCGGGCCGCCGCCTGAATGCGCCCCGCGCCGCGGAGCCCGACGGCCCAGTAGGGCGCCCGGGGGGGAGGACGCCCCGCCGCCGGAGGTGAGTGGGGCGCCCGCGGCCGCCCGCCGCTCCCGACCCGGGCAGGGGCCGGTTCCCGGGGGCGCAGACCCGGCTCGCGGGTTTCCAGGTGCGGCGGAGGCGGCGCCGGGCCGTGCCCGGGGGGAGGCGCCGGGAGGGTGGCCTCTGCCAGGTGTCGGGCTGACCCAGCAGAAAGCGCCGCCGGCTCCGCTCGTAAACTTTCCTCCCTGTCATTTGGGAAGCGTGGAGACAAAGGGGGCGTGGAGGCGCCCTCCGTCCCGCTGCCCCTCGGGCTGCCTTCCCGGGCGCCACGGGAGCCGGGGTGCGGGCGGGGGCGCCCTGCAGGTAGCAGATGCCAAGTATCCCCCGCCGGGCGGGGTGGGGGCTCCCACCCGAGCTGCGAGCCTGCCGTGGGTCCTTCCCTCCGCGTGGGCACCTGTCACCTTCCCTCTCCCCGCCCCCGCGCTCCCGGCGTCTCGCAGTGGGGAGCGCGGGGGGGCACCCGGGGAACTGGAGGGCAGCCTTTGGCTCCCCCGTTCGGCGCGGGCGCCGGGCGCGGGGTGAGGCGCGGGTCAGTGCGGGGTGAGTGAGGAGTTGCGGGCGGCTCGCCGCAGTCCCAGGAGCGCGGGGCGCGGGGCGGGCGCGGGGCCTGCCCGGGAAGGGCCGCGCGGGAGCCGGCGGGGCGCGGTGGCCGGGTGGCGCGGTGGCGGCCCGGGCTGCCGGGCTTTATTTTGGCCCTGGGGTTTCATGACACACGTGGACCAGGTGGAGGATTCTGGGTTATTTTCCTTTGTGGGGATATCGGTTTCCCTCTCAGCCACTTTCGCGGGAAGAGTCCCTGCAGCCTGATACCTGCCCAGGGGCGGGCGGGCACCGGTCTGGTATTTTGGGTCCCAGGGAAGAGGTGCCCGAGGAGGGGATTCCCTGGAAAACGCCGGCTCCCGGGCGGGTCTCCGCGCACCCGGGAACTGCCTCAGGTCCAGGGGCTCTTTGAAGACGCAGAGGCCGTCAGCGTGCGAGGGGCCCTGGCCGGGACAAAGGCGAGAAGAGGGACAGTTGGTGGCCATTCCGGAGGGGAGGGACTAGAGGCCACCCGAGGCGGGCGGTCCCGCGTGGGGCGCGGCGGCCTTCACGGAATTCGCGTGTCCCTGCTGCCGGGCGGTGGCCTGGGCTCCTCAGGCTCGCACCCGGGGGTTCCTGGAGCCTCACACCTGGGTGTCCCGACGGGGCTCCGGCTCACCCTGGCGCAGCTTCAGAGCCACTCCTCCAGGCCGGAAAGTGCCTGCGGAGTGGTCATCCCGGTGCTTTGTCCACGCGTGGAAGGCGGGAGGGGCCGACAGGTGTAGTTCTGGCTCTTCCGTAGGTCAGGGGCTTGGATCTGTAAGTGTGGGGGACCCGCAGCCAGGCTGATGCGCGGAAGGAAACACCGGAGGCTCAGGTCCAGTACTTGTGGCTGGGTTGTCAGAGGGTATTGTCTTCATTTTTAAGATGACGGGTGGAGGCAGTCACTCTGCTGACCCTTTTTTTTTTTTTTTTAATTTTTAATTTTTAACATCTTGTAACTTTTTTGAAGCGGGAGAAAACATATGCACGAGGTTCATTGGGAAAGTTCCCATGTGAAAGAGACTTTGATTCATAAGTTAACATAGTGAAGGGTGAAGTTTTTGAGAGAGAGAAAAAGAATAGGAAATTGGGAAAGTGGTGCATATTATTAAACACAGCTTTGCTTCTGTGATATTTAAAAAGCATTCAGTAACATAGAAACTTGAAAGGGCTGTTTTTCTTTTCTTTTTTTTAACAACTAGTGAGGTAAAGACCTTTCGAGAAACATTTTCAAGTTAAAATTGACACAGAAAGGGTTAAACTATAATTGTCAGGTTATTTCCTTTTTATTTCATAGTGAACATCGTCATCATTTTCTTTGCCAAACTTGGCAAGAAAAGATTAATTTTTGCTTTTTACTACAGCTGTATTTTCAATTCACTTGATTATATTATTTACAAGTGTTCATTGACCACCTATCCCATACTTAGCATTGGGTTCATATAAAAATGTATAACACAGTTCTAGTCCTCAAAGGGTTTATGATCTAGTTGTAAATACAAGATTAGTACCTGTGGAATAATTAAAGAGTAGGTCAGCTCTGTACTTTACTGTAAACTCTTAACATGTATGCTGTTCACTCCAACTTTGCCAGTGGATTTTCTCACATTTAGACAACATACCTCAGCACTTATTATGTGCTGGAGGCTGGAGAGCAAAAAAAAAGAACAGGAATTTAAAAACAGCTCCAGCTTTCAAGGGTGAGGAAATGTAATATAGTGTTTAGCTAACTGTGATGCAATCTGATTCATTGTTATAATTGTTGGGCAAATCAAGTGCCAATAGTACAGACATGTAAGTGATTTTTTTTCTTTCCCTGGGGGATTTGAGCAGTTGATCTTTGAGATATTTTCAAAAAATGAATAGTCTTTTACCAGGCAGGGAAGGCTAGAAAGGACATCCCAGACAGAGGAAATTTGTGAGCTTGCCCGATGAATTAGGGTAACTTTAAGCCATTCCATGTGGCTAGAGCACATGGCACTGGAGTGTGGATACAGAGATGAACAGCACTTGGGTAACACTAATTAACAACTAATGTCATGGAGTGTTTGGATACAGCTATGCCCAGGATGCTATGTAAGCACAAAGGGAGGGCATCCACCTACAAGAGGGAAAGAAGGTCAAGAAGGTTTCTTAGGGAGGTAGAGGTGAGCTGAGTGTTGAAGGACAAGGAGTGGAGAAGGGCTTTCTAGGCAGAAAAAAAAACAAAAAAAATCTACCTACATGAGAGTTGGAAGTAGTTCTGTGTGGCTGCACTGAGAGATGTGGCTTTTTAGCTCCATGACATAGCAAACCATCAGGCCAGAGAGATCGAGATCAAGTACGAATGGAAAATATCCCAAGCAAAAGAGCTTCAGTTTTATCCAAAAGGCTAGGAGAGAGTTTGAAGGTTGGGAAACTTTGAGACGATCAGATTTGCATTAGAGAAAAAAGGCTGAGACGACTGTGTGAAGGATGGATTGGAGGTGGTGAGACTGGAGGCCAGGAGCTTATTGTGAGAATATAGGTGTGAAACCATGAGGATGGAAGCAGTGGGGGCGGAGCGGAGGAGCTGGGAGAGAAGTGAGAAAAGAGAGCCCTGCTCATCTGAGAAGGCCGCCTTCTGTGTGCTCCTCCACTACCCCCTACTTCCTCAGCAGTCACTTGTGTAGCTCATTTTCCTGTATTTTGAGGGAATGGTGCTCACAGCTGCACCTCCAGCATTCAGCACAGGCTTGGTACACAATAGGGGCTCAATAAATATTTGTCGAATGAATGATTAAATCAATGAATGAGGAAATACAGTCATGAAGTGATGATTCTTGCGTAAGAATAGTAGACTTCCATTTTTGTCCAAGGTGATCAACCTTTGGGAGGTCAGTGACAAAATGATCCAAGGGGACTACCTCTATAAGGAACTGCCCTATGAAGTGCCAATAAGAAAGCAGCATTGTGACGTCACTTTTATATATCTAAAAAATTATACCATCAGCCCATCTTGGAAGCAAGAACACTTAGCACAATTCCTGATTCGTAGTAGGCTGTTAGTAAATGCGAGTCCCCTTCTCTTTCCCCTTGACTTGTCGGGATTTTCTGATTTCATGTACTTTGCTCAAACTTTTGAGATCATCTTGGGCCAGGGAGTCTATAAGCCACAGGGTCACATTTAAAGATGCTCATAGCATCTTGGCATCCTGGAATGAGGGTCAGACCACCCACATTCTAGTCATAGCCATGCAGCCCTAGGAACTGGGTCCCTTACTGAGCCAAACCCAAGTACACTGAGTCACAATCTTAAAATCCCAATAAGAGGTGTCAGAATGGATAAAAACACAAGAATTTGTTTTCAGGTTGACTACAGGGGGTGAAAGAGAAGGAATTATCAAAGATAGCATTTTGGGTTTGACCTTTGATAGCTGGATGAATGTGGCAGAGGAATGGGGGAGGGAGGTAAGTTCCAAAAAGTGAAGGGCTCAATGCTGTTTTGTGGAAATTGATTTTGGTGTGACACTGGAACCTCCTGGAAGTCACAACGCACAAATCCCAGTGTGTAGTGATTTCACAGTAAATACCAACTATTGTTTTTATTGAGGGACATGACTAAGAGAGCAGGAGACTATGAAGTCAAAGACTAAGTCTTGGCATTTAGCAAAATTCAGGAATTAAGGAGAGAAACAAGTATCATAGAATACTCAGATAAGACAGGAAAGAACTGACGAGAAAGCAAAAGCTTAAGAGGCTCATGAGACGTGTGGTCAGACCTCACTGAAGCCGTCTGATCTGAGTGTCAGGCCACACGTAAGGGCCCATATGTGGAACCTCATTTGATCCCCATGTCACCTGAGGCTCCCTTCTCCATTTGACAGCTGAGGTGCCTGAGACAGAGATTCCAATAGCTTGTCCACACTTACCAAGCCAGTAAGTGGCAGAATCGGGTCTCAACACCCATTTTAAAAATTCTACAAACTGTCTCCACTCATCAGAGGTGTAAATTACCAGGATGATTTTAAGTGCAGAGAGGTTGAAAAGACTGAAAGTAGGGAACTGAAAAAAGACAATGCAAAGAAGTTCACTGGTGACCATTAAGAAAGCAATGTTAGCCCAGCAGCATGCTCAGAGGCCATATTTCAGGGAGCCTAGTGGGGAATGGGAGGTGAGGAGATCCAGGTGAGGCATACCTATCAGTCATTTATGACGTCTGGTAGGGGAAAGAGTTATGGGGCCAAAGGGAGAAGGTTCAGTGAGCCTCAAATGCAGTGTTTATCAAGGGGGAACAGATGGAAAGAGCTGGTGTCTAAGGAGAAATGAGAGCGTGAGAGAAGAGATAGGGGAGGAAGGATGCCTCTTTCTAAGAGCAGGGAAAGATGGATTTGAAGACAGATATGGGCATACTCTTCTCCCCATAACTAAATTATTGAGTTGTTTACTGACGCCTGGAGAATTCAGATCTTGAGTGTTCTGGAAACGTAAGCAGTCTCTGAGGGCTGTACTTTGAGGGTGTCACTTGGGCACGCAGGATGATGAACCCTGTTTATGTAGCACAGTGACGAGAACACGGACTCTAGAGTTAGACAGGCTGTGTTTGAATTTTGGCTGCGCCACTTATCAACAGTGTGACTTTGGGCACACGATTTTCTTCTCTGTGCTTCAGATTACTCCTGTCTTAAGATGCAGAGAACCTTCTTAACCCATCGCTTACAATCAGTGAGATGAATTAATATCTGTAAACTTGGCATAGAGTAAGTGCTCAATAAATGGTAGGTATGTGTGACAGCAGTGAGGTTAAAAACATCAAGCTTTGGCTTTATGCTCAGCACTCTAGAGACTGTGTGTTTCAGCATTGGCTTAAAAATACTTTGGTTGGTTATAAATAGCTGGCTGTAATCCTATCTTCCTAAGTGCAGACATAAATATGGCAGGAGCAGACCAGCTCCACCATCATAAGTCGAGGTGGAGGAGACATGTGCTGCATGCGTCTACCTAAAACAACAACAACAAGTCTGCTTGCTCTTAAGCTGGTTCTCCCATTTTTCAGGCTCATGGACATCACACAACAGCTACTTGGGTATTTAGCAAATTGCTTTTAGGGAAGTGACTGCATGTATTAATTACAGTTCCTCTTTGGTACTGAGGGATGTAAACTCTAAATATCTCAGACGTGAGGTTTGCAACATTCTTTGGGAATTCAAAGTCTCTCTTCTTCATGGAAACGTTTGTGGTGTGTTCAAAAATAGAATCCCAGTGGGCATGGAAGCCCTGTCATCGAGGGAGCTGGCAACAGGGCAGTGACTGGAACCCGGGTCTGACTGGTGCTCTTTACATTACATACTGTCAAATACTTTTTTTATTACTCTGCAGTCAAAGACTGCTTTTTTGTTGTTCCATTGATTCTATTTATGTTTCAGCCATACTAAACTTATAGTTTCCCAGCTGAGATTTTTGTCTTTGCCCCTTAGGTCTTTGGCCATGCCATTCTCTCTTTCTGGAGTTCCATCCTTGCCTCCCCTGCCTAACTCTGTTAGTCCTTTAGGTCAAAGTGACTTCCTCGGGAAAACTGTCCTGACCTATTAGGGTTGGCTTCCTTTTTGTGTGTGTTTCTGTCTCCTACTTTGTATTTTTAGCACCTAACATAGTGCTTTTCACATAATTGTTCAGCAAATATTTTTGATTGAATGACTGACTGACTGAATGAATCTTTTCCTTTCAGTCATTCCTGATGCCCCTAGAATGCGGCTTAGTGTTATAGGAAATCATAGCATTTTCAAGTTCAAAGCTTCACTGCAAGTTTTATAATCAGACTTCCAAGTGAAACCAGATGAATAGACTGAGAGCCAGAGAGGCTCGGTGAGTTGCCTGAGGCCATGTAGCTAAATAGTGTGAGAACTGGGGACCAGAACCCCAGTTCCTGATTTCAGATGCAGGCTCCAGCCAGGGACAGGATCAGGGTGAGCTGCGGGGGGGGGGGGGGGGGGGGGGGGGCAGTGTCCTGCAAGTGCAGGGTTGGTTCCCATCTTTATTTAAAATCTTGATTTTTTTTCATCATGGATTTTTAAAATTAATTTTGATTTTTAAAAATATTGCATCAAAATATTGTTTATCTTGGTTACTGAGTTTTTTGACACTTTTTTTTAAGTTTTGTGCCTGATGCAAGTGCCCCACTCTTCTAACACTGGTCCCAGCTCTGCTCTTTCCACAAAGTAGGAGGGAGGACACTTCCTAGCCTTCCAACGCTGGTGTAAGAATGCAGTTACACTGTGCATGGCATGGGCCCTAATTGAAAATATCAAAGGAAACACCATTCGACATGGTGTTGTGAGCTCTTAATAAACGTTTCATGACCTGGCTGACCTGCTAATTAGTAAACATTACATTCACAGTATAAAAGCAAGGACAAAAGGAAAAGATAAAAGTTGAAGAAAAGCTCTGTCTCCCTATTACCTGTCTACCTATTTTTACACCTCAGGGCTAAAGGACTACATAGAGACTGTCTTCATTTGTACGTTTATGTATGTTGCTTATATATACTATATTTTTTGAGTTTTTTTAAGATCCAAGATAGAAAAAAGAGGAAATTATTCTACCCATCAACTTGGCTGGTCTTGGCTTATGGCACTTCTGGCCTATTTTGAAGATTTGAGGTAGAAGATAAACAAAACAAAACAAAAAACTTGGTCTTTCTGCCAAAAAAATAGGAAAGGAAGGAAAAGAAGCATTAATGGAAAGGCGAACAAGAGATAAATGAGGAAATTTAGAGGAGGTATCTTTCTACTAAGTAACATCCAAGGTACAACTGTCAAGTATAGAAGTGGCTTTACATGTAGTATTTCCTTAATTTCCATGGAGTGCTGGGCTAGGTAGGTATTAATATCTCCATTCCACAGCTGAGCAAACCAAGGCTTGGAAAGGTGAGTTAGCTCACCCAAGCTCTCAAAGCTGGAGCTTGAGTCAGACCCAGGCCTGGGTTTAAAGCCTTTACTCATCCCGCTTCATCCTTCTGGTGCTCAGAGGCTTGGGGTGACAGATCACCCTATTACCTTCGGCTGTCACCAGACCCTTAGGCGCAGGGCTTCAGGGGCGTGTCTGGGTTCGATGGGTGGGAAGTCAGCAGTCAGCTCCCCCCCCTGCCATTATTTTCACTTCCTACGCTACATCTATCTCTCCCCGTTCATCAGTAACAACAGAAAGCAGAGATGCACGCACAGAGGGAATAAATACGGCTCTTTGTGTGAATGTCATAAGTTTTTATGCCACAGGAACTCCCATATTTTACATCGCCTCCATTATGTTAGAAGGGGCTTTTCCTATAGGTATTATGGCACAAAGAGTGCTAGAAACGCTCCCCGACACACTGAAGAAAAGGTGATCACAATTACTGGAGCAAATCCGCCACGATGAGGGGTAATGTGTTTGAACTGCTGACGGTCAAGGGTTTCCGGGGTGCTTTTTTATTGACGTTTCTGATGAATAGCATGGAGCTGTGACCCCAGACCCCCAACGCTTTAAATTCAATAATATCCATAATCAAGTGAAATCAGATATAATTAACAAGAAATGAAATCTGGTTGGGAGTAATGCTGTTGGCCTCAGAGCTGTACAAGCTGAGAATGCTTTATGGTTGTTCCCAGTTCCAGGCTCTGCTAGCTATCGCTCCCAGGCAAACCCACACACTCAAATGCTCTGCTAATCAGCCCACAGCCTTCTCTCCTGGGGGTCACAGGAACTGGAGAAAAAAAAAAAAAGTAAGACCTTTTCATTAACACTTGTATTAACTGGAAAAAACCACCTCTCTGTGTGTTTTTTGGTGTTTTGTTTTGTTTTGTTTTGCAGTGTAAAAGCAAAGCAATATCTCTAGGTTTGAGGAAATCTTTTGGGTTCAGTTTTTTCCATGGGCTGGCATATAACATGTGGCACAAACAATTTTAGGCCAGGCTAGTTTGGAACAATTTGAGTATTTTAGCAATCGCAGAACTAATTAAACCTATTATACATGTACTACAGTGTTGTACAAATGCAGATGTAATGAAGCACGTAGTGTAGATGTCAAAATCAGTCATATTTCTGCTGAAACTTCTTTTCTAGAAAACCACTCTCAATTGTTTGATGTACATCCCTTCACCATTTTTGGTCCATTAACGTTTACACATCTTATTATATTGTCTTTTTTGCATATTATTGTGCCATGTACTTTTAGTTACAATTTCAAATGAAAGCAATCTCTTTAGATTGGTAAACATTTGGTAAATATTAGGATGAATGCTACTTTCCAGTCTGAAATAGAGCCTGGCTGACATACCCTAGGGTCCTTTGGCCATCTGTCCTCCTGTATATTTTGTAGATATCATCAATGAACAATTTTCTGAGCTCCTCCTAGGAGCCACCTACTATACCACGGGCTTTTCAGGAGGTCACATTCTAGCGAGAGATAAAGTAATGAGAGGGTTTAATTTGAACCTAATGAATGGCAACAGCTGTAAATTCTCCTTGATTCACAGAATTGCTGGACGGGATAATCTATTCCAATTGTCTTATTTTTCCAGACAAGAATTGAGGTCCAGTGAGGTTAAGCAACTTGTCCAGTGTCCCGTAGCTGGTGATGGGAGAGGCTGAGATGACAAGCTGGTTTTCAGCTCGTTATTAACTCAGTGCTGATTCCATTATAACTGCCTGCAAAACAACCCTCACATCTGGAAGAGGGAACTGGGGAATTCACTTCCCAATGCTAGTTTGAGCAATGAATCCCTAGCAAATTGAAACTCATGCTCCCCCCCCCCTTTTTTTTAAAGAGAGAAAGAGAGAGAAAAGAGAAACTGATTTGTCGTTCCACTTATTTATGCATTCATTGGTTGCTTCTTGTATGTGCCCTGACCGGAGATTGAACTTGCAAACTTGGCATATCAGGACAACGCTCTAATCAACTGTGCTACCTGGTACCCGGCCAGGGCAAAACTCATGCTTTATGTGAACATTTTCACCCACAAGTTGCTCTGGAGACCGCCTCCCTACCCTCATACCCTTCCCTGCCCATCTAACCTCTGCCCAACTTCACCTTCTCCTCCGTGGCTTGATAGTCTCCAGTTTTAGTAACACTTCGAAGTAAGGCAACAATCTGACCATATGTTGAGATGAGATGGTGCCCACAATACCTAGGGAGGGTGCTCTATAAACCCACTTGCAGAGATTTATTTTTCAGTTTTGCTTCTTGCCATCTTGAACCTGAAGGAATGTGTTCCAAAAAAATGTATTTTACCTGCCAACTTTAATCACAGCATGAACCCTTCCTTGTATTAACTGATGACTTTTCTCCGTGATGGGAGCATAAGTGAAACTCTGATTCTTAAATACTTGAATTATCTTTTCCTGCTATGGAGGTAAGATCATGTGGTGGATTAACAACTTGGACTGTGGAGTCAGATGGAGCTGGGTTCCAGTCCCAGCTCTGCCATTCACTGGCACTGTGATGTCACCCCTAAAGTGATGGCTGGAACTGCTTCTCTTTGGTGCGGCCTTGGCAGGGCCAGACCAAAGGATTTCATGGGCCGTATAAGGCCCGTGGGCCAGTCTTTCCCCATGCCTGATCTAGAACTATAGGAAGAAACCTGAGCACTCTTCTTTTTCCTCAGAAGTAATTCTGAATTATTTCTCGATTTGGGTTTAAAAAATGACTGTAACTTCAGTGATTATTCTTTTGAGCAAAAGGAAGTTTTATTAAATTATAATTACCTGGGAAAATTATAATTACCTGAGCAATATTTTCTAAATGAAGGTGATTTAAATATTGGTAAAATGTGAATGAAAAAGAACAACAGTTTCATTGTTATAGAAGGTGAAACACAACTTCACCTTAACAACTGTTCTGTATGGGTTTAACCCAGGATAGTTTCTCCTCTGACATTTTTCCAGTCTTCTACCCTCTTTCTCCAGAGTCCCTTTCCCTTGCATTTGTTTTTGTCTAAGCTCTTGCTGATTTTAGACAGCCCTTGCTGCTAATCTTTAATATATGACTCTTAACCCTCCCCCGGGTAACTTTGCAGCTCACCCCCACCCCCGGCGCTTGAAGGAACACATAAAGATCATTTGGAAATGGAGGAGCTTAGTGGAAAGTATGATTTCAATGAAAAGATCTGAGTTTGAGCCCTGACTACATCACTTACTCACTGCATGTCCTGAGAGTTTTCTTAACCTCTCTAGATTTAAGTACTTCATTTGTAAAATGTGAACTCATAAAGGGTTGTTCTGAGATAATATATGAGTAGGTAAACTCTAAAATTCTGCAAAAGTGCTCATTTATTAATACATTATTACTAATTCAGCACCACTGTTTTATAGAAAGTGAACGGAGATGAAGTAACTATTCCAGGAATGCGAGGCTCAAATTTTTACTGTTCATTTTGCAACTGAAAACCAAAGCATGTCGTATGAATCAGATGGAAATGCAGGTGCTGGCTGAAGATGTCAGTCACCCTGGGATCAGATGTGTTTCTCTTGATGTGACTCAGAGGTGTTCTCTGATAAACAGAATACATGCTCAGCATTCTTACAGGAATCACTTTACCTAATTTGCCCAAAATGACTTACCTAAAGCTATGAGATTTTATGGCAACCATGTTCCTGTTTTAATATGAAATGTGTCTGAGATTACCCAGAGGAGTTGAGAAAGTTCTCAACCTTGATTTTGAAACTGTAGGTGGGCCGAGGAGGGGGCTGCTTGCTGAAAATGAAAATGAAGAAGCCCGAGGGAGGAGGGGCCTGAGCTGATCCAGAAGGAACCATTTCACATGGACCTACAGCAGAAGGCTAGGCCCTGCCAGATAGGGCTGTGTGGCTTAAAAGCATCAAACTCAATAGCCAAATGAAGGTCCCATGCCCTTTACCACTGTAGAGTTGGAGAAAACAACACCATTTGGATGAGAATCACCAGGGAAATTCAAGTGGATGAATAGGCAAGACCCAGAGAGGCTGACTGAGGTCTTAACGGCCCGCAACAGTTGAAACTGAGCACATCCCTTTTCTTTGATGATTATATGTATTGAGTACGCAGCAAATATTTGTTGAATGGGTGAATAAATGAAAAACCAGGTGAATAAGTGAGCTAAATGAGTCATGAATGAATGGGACTACCCTGAGCTGCTGGGACTCAGAAGCTAGTTGCCTAATGGAGCAGCTTTGCTGAGCAATGGGTAGGAGAGTGAGCCAAAAACGTGCTGGGTTAGAGATTTCGAGTCATTGCTCTTAACAAATGTATTTAAGCAAGATAGTGTCAGTTGAAAGGCTTGCCCCAAAGCTGTGTAGGTAGGAAGCTATTATGCCACCTGACACTTAAAGAGTTTGCCATAGCCTTGTGGTGCCCCAGAGATATACTGAGTAGAGGCTAATGAGATGAGGTGGGCTCTCGAATCCAACAGATAATCAATTCTGCTTTATTGGCTTTGACATGGGTAAGATATTTAACCTTTCTGACCTTCAAGTTTCTCATCTAAAAGTGGCCAGTAACACTTACTTCATATAATTATTGTAAGGAGTACCTGAGCTGTCTCTAAATCTCCTTCTTGATAAATGTCAGTTGCCTTCTCTTTTACTTTTGAACAAAATATCGGCAGCATCCTTTAGATACAGACATATTAAAAATGAACAAAGGATCATAATTTCCTCCAACATTCAGAAATTCATATTAACTAACCAACACTGGTTTACTCCTACAAAATCCAACATATACATTCTTAAGCATGTTTGTGTTTATAAATGTACTAGATTGAGGGCCTGCTAAACACAAATTTCACCTTATCAGTATCTCTGTATGGATTTAACCCGCAATAGCTCCTCCTTTGACATTTTCCCAGTCTTCTGCCCCTTTTCTCTGAGCTACCTTCTGCATTTCTTTTTCTCTACTCTCTTGACCATTTTAGACAGCCCTTGCCACTGACCCCTCATGTCTGACTCCCACCCCCACCCTCAGACAACTCTGAAGTCCATGCCTCCACCCAGAGCAATAGAAGAATCACCGAATTCCATGGTTTTCTTTTCCATCATCTGCCTCAATTTGCCAACTCTCTTATTCGTATCAGAGCCAATGAAACCCCCTTTTCTCTCTTAACTTTTTCTGAACCCTTAGTTCCTTTGGCTTATCCTTGCTGTTACTGTTCTTACAAATCTTACTATTTATTTTAATGCATTTATCTTGGTTATATGTCCCTTTCAGTATGTAGTCTTTAAATTGGAGCTTATTGAAACCCAGTCTTGTATAGTCACATTGTTCTGTCTAGATAACTCGCCTTTCCTTCCCCAGCAGAATCGCTTGTAGTTTTAAAGCCATACTTTTACTCTTGAGTCTCTCCTCCCCCAACTATGTACACCTAGGCCTTTTAAACATTTTTAGAGTTTTAGATTAAAGGATTTTGCTCCTTTCTTTTCTGCAGTCCTTGAAATATCCGTCCATGGCCATCTTGAATTCTCATGTTCCTATTTTAAGGATGTTTCCTTCACTCCACATAGCTGTTGATCAGAATAAGTTACAGAGTAGTAGTCCACCCAATGACTTCATCTGCTCCTTGAGAAATGAAACCACAAAAGGCATGTTAAGCGTGTATCTGAGCACTGGGTAAATCCAGTTGTCTTTTAGCCAGTGTGTCTTCCATCCCTGCTGTGCCTCACCCTGCTGTCCATTCTGTGGTTTGTATCAGGAGCACACCATTCATTTTCTTCATCAGCCCAAGTAGCGTCCATTATACTCTTACAATGGTATCACTTTAGTTTCTCCTTTCATTTTATTTATCCCCATTTTAGGTTGTAGCTGGCATGCATTCACTCTCAGGTCTGAACCATGTGATTTCCTCATAATTTGATGCTCAATATTTGTGCTTTAAAAAGTATATGTTTCAACAAGTGTTGGCAAGGATGTGGAGAAAAGGCAACCCTCATGCACTGTTGGTGGGAATGCAGATTGGTACCGCCACTCTGGAAAACAGTATGGAGTTTCCTTAAAAAATTAAAAATATAAATGTTTTATGACCCAGTGATTTCACTTCTCAGTATATATCTGAAGAAACCCAAAACACTAATTTGAAAGAATATATGCACCCCTCTGTTCATTGCAGCATTGTTTACAATAGCCAAGATATGGAAGCAACCCACGTGCCTATCAGTAGATGATAAAAGAGTGATGGTACATATATGCAATGGAATATTACTTGGCCATAAAAAAGAATGAAATCTTACCATTTGCAATAACATGGATGGAACCTAGAGGGACTTACGCTCAGTGAAAGACAAATACTATATGATTTCACTTATATGTGGAATTTAAAGAACAAAATTAATGGACAAAAAATAGATACAGACTCATAGATACAGAAAACAGACTGGTGGTTGCCAGAAGGGAAGGGGATTGGGCAGCTGGGTGAAAAAAGTGAAGGGATTAAGAAGTACAGATTGGTACTTACAAAATAGTTATGGGGATGTAAAGTACAGCATAGGGCGTATAGTCAATAATATTGTAATAACTATGTATGGTGCCAGGAGGGTACTGGAAATATCATATACTTTGTAAAGTATATGATTATCTAGCCACGATGCTGTACATCTGAAACTAACACAAGATAATATTGAATGCAAAAAATAAATAAAATCAACTTAATTTTCTTTTAAAAATATGTTTATAACAGTCATGCTATAGGTTAATTCTGTCTCTAAATACATCTGTGACTAATTTGCCCTGAATGCCCTCCCATCTCTGAGCAACCCTTCCATTTCTTCTTGCTCCTGTTGATTAGTCATGTGTTTCTTTTTCTGAGGCTGCTGATTTTGACTAATGTTACTGAGATATTTAGGAACTGAAGTTTTATTGTTGTGGGAGGTGTTTTAGCTTAGATAAGTCTTGTGATTTTCCTCAAATTGTACCATAACTGTAGGTGGGCACCCAGCCTATTTCATAAAAGAGACTCAATATTTGTAGATGGACTGGCCGAACGAATCTCCAGCTCCTTCATTCCATTTGCCATACTCAGGAGCCATTTGGCCCAACTTCATTCTTTCTTTCTATGTCTTGAGAACTGTGTCAGGGGAAATGTGCCAGAGAAACAAGTCCATAAATAGATCATTACTCACAGGGAGAAATGCCAAATAGCCTTGTTCTGGATCCAAGAAAACATCGGGGATCCTGAAAAGCAGAATGAAAAATGACAACTGAGTTTACCATTTTATTGGGAAGACAAAAAACATGGACATAAGACAGACAGCATGATCCCTGATCTAGTGAGTGTTTGTGGTAAGATACACCAGGCCTGCCCTGAGCTAATTGAAAACCACAGGGATCCTAGAGCCCTTGCGTCAGCTTCTTAGTGAGTGTCATATATTCCTGTAAAGTATCGTATCAGAGAAGAACACAATGCTTTGGGATGCGAGACTGTCCTGGTGGAATGGTCATAATGAGATAGTGAATACACCAGATATCCCTTTTTAGGGAAAGGTTTACTTATTTTTTTAAGATAAACTATGAAGATTGATGTGATGCTGTTTCACTTCAGGGAGATTCTTAGAAGCATTGATTTTATAATAGGAAATATGGGTATCTCCTAATGCATTTGCATTGAATGCTCATACTTCAATAGCCACAAACCCTCAGAGGCCGGCAAAGATTTTGATTCAGAGCCATTGTCTAAAGAGCGGCCATTCACTAGGACATGGATATGAAGCCTTGAAAGACAGGAGAGTAATAGCAGTGCGTTTGGCATACAGTGGGTTAATAAACATGCTGGCAGAGAGCACTGCTAAATGATGAGAAATAGACAGTAGCGAAACAAGCCAAGGGTGCAAACAAGAAATTCATAAAAGGTAAAATGCAAGTAGGAAATAACCGTATCAGGGAAAGTTCAGTTTCACTAGTAAGTAGAAAAAAGCAAATCAAAACTCAAGATACCATTTTGCAGTCATTAGGTTGGTAAAAAAAAATTTAATGTTTTTATTCAATGGTGGCAAATGTGGGTATGTTCATGTGTGTGTGAAAACAGACACTCTGTACACTGCTCTTGGTTGGTTTCAGAACTTGATTGGAAAATATTTTCAAAACTGAAAATACATATATCCCCTTTTGCTCAGTAATCTGAAATTGGGGAAGCTATCCTAAGGAAATGAGGGCCTGAATACACACACACACACACACACACACACACACAAAATAACGCAGCATTTAGTAGCTAAGAGATGGAAAAATATCAGAATACTTACCAATAGGGCATTGAATAAATTATGGAATACTAAATAAATTGAAATATTACAGCACTTTGAAAAATGTGCCTTAATGCTTATTCACCTGGAGGGATGTCCATTTTCCCTTGGCCAGTGGGAAAAGAAAATGAACAATAGTAGCTAAAACATGTATAGCTTACCATGTGCCAGGCACTATTCTAGGCTGCATATATCACTTCATTCAAATGTCAAACTACCAATTCCAGTTGAGAAAATAAAGCAGAGAGAGGCTGAACGACCTCCAAGCCCCACGAGTGCGTCGCAGGAGAGCGAGGGTGTAAACCTCTGCGGCCGGCCCCAAAGCTGGCACTCCTACCGACCATGGTGCACTTTTCCCTCAAGCAATGGCTAGTGTAAATTCTCATTTTTTTTTGGTATAAAAACAACAACAAAAATAACCACATGTATATATATACATGTACATATCTATGTATATATACAGGGTGATGCAAAACTAGGTTTAGAGTTGTTTGTATGAAAAATAATATAATAATTAATAAATAATAATACAAGACTAAACTCTGTTTCACATACTCACAACTGTAAACCCATTTTTGCCCCATTGTGTATGTTTAAAATGATGCTTCTAATAAGAGCCTTGATTATTTTTAAAAACAAGATAGTGAGATCAGGTTGTCTTTGAGTTTATTACACCAAACAACTAAAACAAGAGCCTCCTTGAAGATCCCAGGACATCCCAGGATCTGTGATTTTGTGTTCTCAAAATTGATTTGATTCCTCCTCAATGTCTTTTTTGGCAGAAAGACTTATGTACTGAGAGAATGTGCTGTCCACCCTGAGGGGCAGGGCGGAATCGCAGAGCAGGTTGTGTTTTAAACATGAAGTCATGAATTTAAAAGACAGAAAAGCAGTGAAAACTAAGTATGGTTGAGCTTTCCAAGTGGGTCTAATTTTTGATGCTCTGATCTATGTGAGGAAGATATCCCAAATGAGTAGCTGCTGTGTTTCCTACTATTTCAGTTGTTACTGGAAGAAGCAAGTGTGAAGGGATAGCATCTGGGATGGGGGATATTGTAGGAAGACTTCGAAGTATTGTGGAGAAGGCTAGAAGAAGGACCTCAGGAGAGGAAGGAGGTCTCAAAGGACGGTTAGAGAGTACTCAGTGGACCTTGTCTCGCTATGGGGGTGCTGAGTTAATAGAAAACATATTTATGAGTCAAAATTGGCCCACGTTGATGCCAGTTAATGGCGGTATTGATTGATCCTGGGCAAACCAGAACTATTCCACTTCTAAAAACCTGAAGCAGTTGTGTTCCACAACATCCTAGCCTTTCATCTGTCTCTGCACTTGTCCTTTCATCCATCCCCTCTTACCTGGACCCAGCCTTCTCTTCGGAAAAGAACATTTCACTCAAACTTGACTGTCACTCTAGATTCACTTTGTCCCCTCCCATGGCTTCCTTTACATGGTCCTTTCTTAGTTTTCCTTTTGCCTCTCCAGCTTCTTATCTGTTTTTGCCACTGTCCTAATCAAGGCTGTCATTATTTTTGCCCATATACATATTTTTACTTATATTTTAATTGGCCTCTTGTCTCCACTCTTTCCAGGTCATTGTAACTACTGCTGTGTGATCTGTGTATCTAAAATACAGCTCTAATCATATCCCCCCGTTCCTCAGCAATTTTAGTATGACATCCAAGCTCTTCGTTCTGGCACTCAATACCCTCCAACATTAAGCCCCAGGCTATCTTCCCCACCTTATCTCTTACCTGCTCAAGCTGCATAAAATTTCCTGCCTTCCCACAGGCATACCCTGCATATCTGTGCTCCCAGGTCTTAAATCTTGTGCCATGGTCACCTCTCAAAATTTTAACTCTCTTTCAGAACCTACTAAAGTCTTCCTCCACCTTCTCAGGTGCTCCTACTCAGAGATAATCACTCTACTAAATTTTCATGTCTTAGTCTGTTCTGTTAGTGCTCATTTCAGTTTTGTTCTTGCTTCATAGCTATTTTGTACATGTGTAGTCTCTTCCACTCCCTGTGCACCTCCTTGAAGATTGGTAGTGTTTTATTTTTTAATTTAGAGATACAGAAAGAATATAAGTAATTCTAACACTTAGATGGTGATAACCAATATTAACATTTTGAGGTATATCCTTGCAGGATTTATTTATGCCTGCACACAGCTCTCATTTTAACAAGTAATATGATATATATATGTGTGTGTATATATATATATATGTATATATATTCTATTTTAATACCTAATGGGAAGTTAGAATTGAATGGGTTGGCTCCAGTAGTAGTTAAGGAGTTGTACTAGGAACAGACTGCCTGAGTGCCTGCTTTACTACTTACTAACTAGGTGAATTTGGACATACTACTTAACCTTTCTTTACTTCAATTCCCTAATCTGTAAAATGTAGATATTAATAATACCTATTTCTTATGCTTGTGGTAAGGATTAAATGACATAATCCAGATAAAATATTTCCCATAGCGTGTATGACATAATCATATAATAAATGTTATTTGCTATTATAAAAACTATATCTTGAATTTCTCCATATGACAGTAAATATGGTCTAGACTAGTGGTTCTCAAATGGTGGTGATTTTGCCCCCTAGAGGACATGTCTGGGACATTTTTTGGCTATCACAAGGGGGGAGGAAGATGTTACTGGCATCTAGTGAGTAGAGGCTAGAGCTCCTGCTAAACACCGTGCAATGCACAGGACAGCCCTCCATGACGGAGAATTATCTGACTCCAGATGTGAATAGTGGCAAGGTTGAGAAACCACGATCTAGGGCATTCCGACCCTCAGTTGGCACAGATGCCATGCCTGAGATGACTGGGTGGCTGGGGCTTCTCTCTACATTCTCTTTCTTCCTGTAGGAAGCCAGCCTGGGCTTTTCAATCACAGAGGAAGGTTTCCCAGCAATAAGAGAAGACAGACCCCAGTTTGTTGATATTTTTCAGTCCTCTGCTTGGGTTGTGTTCTAATGTCCACTGCCCAAAGCAAGTTCTTTGGCCAACCCCCAATTTAAGGGGTAGAGAAATAGACTCCACCTTTTGATGGGAGGAGCTACAAATCATTATGGCTTTTTAAAAATCAGCAGGTAGGGTTGGACACTCTTTTAACTGAGACTCATTCTGCTAGCCTGCCCTCCACCAAGACTGTACCAATTTACTCACCCAACAGGTGCCTGTATTTCATTCTCACAAATACTTATAAGTTGGTGTTTAAAAGATAGTAGCACTTAGAGTCTTTAATCAGTCAGGTGAAAGTAAAAGGGCAGGAAAGAAACAGAACTAATGAGAAACTTTATATTAATTCATCTTTGATGTTTCCTCTTAGAAGAGCTAAGATTCATGTGGTAAACAGCCTGGTGGCATCTCAACTTGGATGTTACACAATATCTAAGCCAGAAGACATAAAAGGTTTATTTTCTCCCTCCCACCTGCTTTTCCCATGCTTCTCATTTCAGTTAGTGGCACCACCATTATCTAATCCAGAAACCCACATCTTCTCTTACTTCCTTTGCCTATGAAGCCTTCTATTACTTTACTGCCTAAATGTTTCTCTTATTGATTCTGTTTCCCTGTTCCCATCAGCATAGGATTAATTGATACTTGGATCATTACAATATCCTCCCTGTCCACTGTCACTTACCCCAGAACATCCACCTACTCTGTTGCTTCCAGATTTATGTTTCCAGAATAAAAATCAGACCAAGTCAATCTCCATGTCCTTCAGGAATTAAGTTCAAATTCCTTAGCAGAGCATTATCATCCCTCCACCAGGAGAAATGATAATACTCTACCCATCTTATGAGATTGTTCAGATAAATAAATGAGATGCTTGTGTATGCTGAATAAATGAATGGTTATATGAACCAATAAGTGAAATACAAAAGAGGTACTTCTGTGTGGCTGGAATAAAGGATTTGGAAGTCATTGGGAAAAGATGCAGCTTGAAGGTAGTCTGAGACTTGATTTTAAATTGCCTTGTGTATCAGGCTGAGAAGACAGGATTTGATTGTGTAAGAAACCAGGAGCATATGGTAACCTCTGCTACTCGAAATAATCTCTAGAAAGGGAATTACCAAACCCTATTTACAGTATATTTCAATACCAAAAAATGATTAGTTTGAATGTTCTTTTCCATGTTGAATCACAATTTCCCGATGAAAATTAACCCACTTAATAGCCTGAATTCTATAACCTGACTTTCACAAAGTCTTCAAATTCAAAAAATAATGTCTGGAGCCCCTCTCATGCATTGATTTCTTTGGACACAACCTTTGACCTGTGTCTGCAAATGGTCCCAGCCACATTTCTGAAGCGTCCTGATGACCCAGGCAACTGGAAGAGAGTCCAGAATGGTTTTGGTGTAGTGAAGTCAAGGTGTAATATTTCTATTAGGCCCTCCCGCCCGCCTTCAGCTGTGCTTTGCACAAACCCGTAGCCCTCTTTCACACAGGATTTGTTCTTCACAAAGACTTATCGCTTATTACCCGGTGCCCTGTGATGTCTGAGGTTACTGCAAATTGATTTCTTCCATTGCCTTTCCCTGGCGCCGGCCCCTGAAACCCTTGGCCATCCACGGAGGGAGAGAATTGCAAACAAACAAATAAATAACGAAAAGGAGCCTTCTTTGTTTCAAGTCTCTGATTCCTGCGAGGCTGCAGCCTTTTCTGCGTGCATTTGCTGTGTCAGCCCAAAGTGAGGCGGACAGAATGGGGATTGAGGAAGGCCATTAGGAGCTGAAGCAGCAGGAACCTGATCGGGGAGCGCTGCCCTGCGGCGAGGGGGAAGGGGGGTGGCCTGCGGCAGGGCAGGGGCTGAGCCCAGGTGCTTTTCTCTGTGCTCCTCGGTGACAGCATGGCCATTTCATAAACAAAGGGCTCCGGCTGGACTGCTTAACCTGAGCTCATCCGTCAGCGTCTAGGATTGGGAGCCCCTTTTAGTTGAAACCAATGGTGGGATAAAGAGGGTATCACTGGATTTCCCCCCCCACACACACTTTGAATAAGACCTTGAAGGGTCTGCCGTCTGCACAGCATCATCTGTAACATTACTTTGTTTTTGAGTATCTAGCAATGGAAAAGGTCTTAAATTTACCAGTCCTTTCCTCTCTGATGCTAATCCCAGAAGATCCTTTGGATACCCATCTAATAAAGACAACCTCAAAGACCAAATAATAGATTGCAATGTGTTATGAGTTCTTATTTCATTCAAGCCAGGGCTTCCCTTTAATTCTCCAGCTGAGGCAGTTGTGTTTGTCTTTCTCAAAGCGGTTTGCTCAAGTGTTTCAAGTAACTCAGAGATCAGTGTATTAATTCCTTATGTGACTGGATTAGACATTCTCATTGCAAACGGCAGCTTTATGCTTACTCATTGTCTTGAATAACCTTAAGCACTGTTCCTATCTTCCTGCTCCATTATTTATGTGATCACTAGCCCTTGGAAGTCTGCTTCAGGTCATAGAAAATCACTTACAGATATTTCCAACATGCACACGGAGGCCCTTTATGTCACAATCCAATTTGATGGGTTTTTCCCCTGCATTACCTCATGTGGGAATTCTTGTTTAAAGTTTATTGATCCATTTGGTTTATTTGCTGGGCTGTACGGTTCCAGGTCACTTGGGTGGGATGGGAGGCTCAGTGAACAGACTTACACATTTTGAGTCTTCTCTTGCTAGTGGACACAATGAACTTTATCCCTTTTGAGCCGTCAGTTAAAAGTCATTGTTTGTTTAGAATACATTTGCTCAGGAACAATCATTGTTTGTTTACATGGTGTAAATTCCCCAAAGCTAACCATTTCCTTTATCTGTTGTTGACAACTTCTACTTTCTGCCAGTTATTTACACAAAAGCAGTAACAATAACAATTTCCATTTATTAAGTCTTCTTAAGTGCCAGATTCTGTATAGGCTTTATATATATATTATTATCTCATTAGTTCTCAACATTCCAGGGAAGTATGCACAATTATTATTCATCATCCTCAGGTGAGAAGAGACACCCAAAGAAGTTGAGTAACAGAACTAGTATACGAGTTAAACATCAAGATTCCCATTCATGGGTTTCTGATTCTCATTTTATTATATAGGCTCCAAAGGTAACCTGTTCCATTTTCTTGTTGTTACAGCATATTATCTTAAATGTCCTTAAAATCTATCTTCCTGTAGCTTTTACTCATTGGTCCTATTTTGAGAAGTTTGGTCAGGTGAAGTGGCTTTCAGTTCTCTCCGTGGATTATTTTTTATAGGCATATCATTCCTAATTATTTCTGGAAGTATGTATTGGGCACCTAACCCATGGATATTCCCCTGAAAGTGTTATGCACTCCTCAGAACCACATGTAACTTTTATAGAGACTGTTTTTCAAAGTCTTTCCTTCATCCTCATATATCAGTCACACTGTCTTAGGTTACTTCTGTCCCCTAATTCTTTTTTCTGGTCACGTGCCTCTGTCAGATCTGGACCAGGCTGTACCTACAGCATCTTCTGTAAAACAAGGGCACTTTCGAGTTTCAGCCATTCCCAAGTCATCTGCAGATTCTGAGCTCATCTTATGGAGTCAGAACAACTCAGTAGACAGCCAAGGGGTCCAGTCTGATTTGGGAAATCAGGTCTCCTCATTGCTAAGTGGGGCCACGATCTTACACCTTCCCACATATACCTGAACTTCCATTTGAGTCAGTCTTTAAATCCCTATTTCCCTGACCTCAGAGTCCACACTTCCAGCCACTTACTATTGTGGGGCAGACAAAACTATAAGTCAGGTTTTGTGATTAACTGTGAAATAACCTTTCTGTCTGTTTTACCCACAAGGGAATTTTCCATTGCATGTAACGTAGGTACTCTCTTCAAATCAGTTTTTGGTATGTGAGCTTTTCATGACTATGCATCAGCTGGAAGCGTATAATTTTCAGATGGATTCATTTCTCATTTCGAGGGCTCTCATTAATTTGAATATCAAAGCGTTTGCTTGTTTATACACACTGAAGATTGAGCTTTCTAAAAGGAGACAAAAGCAACTCTCTGAAAAGGTTTTGGCATGTTTTTATGAGTAAAAAATAGTTTGTGTGAATCATTTAAGGTTTGTGTGTATTACACACAATAAACCAAATGAGTATAACAAGTTAAATTTGTGAATTAAAGATCCTGTAATTCATCAGCCACCTGTCTTACAGAGACTTTTGAATTCAGTGTATATAAAACGCTTTCTATCATCACACAGAGGGAATATGCAATATGGCCATAAAGTAATGAGATTTAAAATATATAAGAATGTGGACAATCCTTAGCACAAATCGTCTTTAAAATACATTAAAAATAGCATATTAAGTATAAGCTCTTCCCTCTATATCAAGCTTAGAAGGACTTTATATATCTCCATGTGTGCTTTCCTCTCTAATGCAGTCATCTTAGAGTTTATTTCGATAATACTGCCATTTCTTAAGACACTTTCAAAACTTTCCTGGGTGAATTTCCCCCAGAGCCAGTTTATAAGGAGTAAGAAAATAACTTTTATTAATTAATAACCATCCTCCTTTCTTTAACAAAAAGAGGTGATTCTTTAGCCTGTATATAATCTCTCTCACTTACCCACCAAGCTCTGAACTGCTTTGGACTGTGTCCCCAAAACAATCCTGGTATCTGTGTCACCACTGAAGAGAGCCAGGGGACTGGAGGAAGTCCCTAAGTTGCTGGGAATAATTTAGTAACTTCCCAAGGTGGATCATAGCCTGACGGGGCCGATGGGCCTCTGAGTGGACAGATTCAGGGCTGCACTTAGAAAAAACCCATCGCAGCTCCGTGACCTCTTTCTAATGTCTTGATCGATCACTGAATCACGTGAGCTGTTCTTTCGAACCCTTCATCCTGTTAACTTGTGTTTCTCTTCTTTAAAATAACATGTTCATTAGGATCTAACTTGCAAGACACTTGGTAAGTTCTTTTGGAGGAGGTGCTAGGTAAGGGAACATTTTAGCTGCAGGATATACTTCTGAAAAACAGCTCTGCCAGGCCCCTTGATTCTGGAGAGCGCATCTCATATTAAGCAGCTGATGCATGTTCTTTTGGTTCAGATCCCGGTTCCCCTTTTGGATTTGCAGGAATTCACGCAGACCTGGGGGAAGTTTCTTTTGGCGTCTCTGAAGTTTACTTAAGGAAAAAGGGGGAGGAGTGTGTGAGAGTGTGTGTGTGTGTGTGCAGGAGGCACTCTAACTTATGTAAAGGAGCAGTTTGTTCCTGGGGTTTTAGAAGGAGGCATTATCCTAAATAAGAATCATGAGGTAGGTGAATGTTGTCAATGATGTCCTCCTCTGAAAACTCCTGAGAACCCCTCTGCTACCTCCTGGAGCCCCCGACATTCCCAGTGTCTCGTTCCCACGGTGCATAGTTCTCATCTAACCTTCACAACCACAACGGAGGTTTCTGACCCAGAACCATTTGCAAGCAGGCTAATTTCAAAGCAGTAGGTTTGTATTGGTGGTATTTCAGGCACTGGTACTATGCAGTAATTGGGGACAGAATGGCTTTTCAGGAAATCATAAATCCAAACACACTAATGACTGCAGACCCCCAGGGCTAGCTGGAAAGTGGAGGCTAAATTTACAAAAAACTTGGAATCATTAAAAGGGGCACCTTTACTCGGAAATAAGACCTTCCCCCCACCGGTCCCCCTTTATCCCATTTTCCAAATTCTCTGGAACCTCTTTTCAGTTACTAATAAATATTTCCTTTCCAGCTTTCCCCCTAAATACTTCTACTTTCTTGCTTGAGGAATCCTGAACATTCCCCTAGCCTTGCATTAAAATTTCAACCCTGGCCTCTCAGTCAGGGGTCCCAGGCCCTCTGTTCTTCTGTAGCCTGGATTTCCCCCTGGATTCCCACGCCCACTTCAGGCCATTGTTTCATCATCTTCTTTCACCAGCCTAGCTGTATTTGAAATCCACTGTCTCCTCTGGACTCCATCCCTCCTTTAATACTATTATTAAGGTAAAACCTGATGGTGGACTTGCATCTCCTTCCCCATTCTTAGGCTATTGGACCTTTCTGCAATGTTGAGCAGTTGGTCTCGCCTTTAAATTCTCTTTTTTTTTCCAAATTCTCATACCTCCCGACCTGTCTTTCTCAGTCTGCTCAATGCCTCTTCTTTCTGCAGTCTTTAACAACTATTGTAACCTCATGCTTTACACTTTTTTCCTCTACATTTTCCGCATGCATGATCTAATCAACACCAATTGCCCCAAACTCTCCTGAATATGACTCTTTATTTCTACTTCCATTGCCCTAACTCTAGCTCCTGTCCCAATGGAATAAACTTCTAAAAACATGTCTCCTTGTCTTACTCTTTCCCTAATTCCTACTCAGTTTCCATTATGTCTCCAGAGTCATCTTTCTGAAACAGATCCAATCTATGCATTACATTCTTCAGGAATTGTTAATGAACTCGGCCCCCCCCCCAAAAAAAAGTACAAGCTGCTGCAGGCTTGTGAGGGGAAAGGGAGGTGAGGAAGAGGAGGGGGAGCAGTGAAAGATGATGTGTTGCACTCTGGCCACTGCTTCTCAAAAAGCCAAGCGGAGAGAGTCAAATGGCACGTCTGTCTACTTGGCCGCATGAGTTATCTTCGGAACTGCCTGTCCGTAGACACTGTACCTTACGGCGGGCTGTGGAAAGTGAGGGAAGAGATGAAATTCATCTCCCAGGATCCCTGTCATCTCTGGCTCTCCACTGTTGAAAGTGTGATAGAGCTTAACTCCCCCGTGCCATGACATTCAGCTCTTTCAATAGCCACTCAGAAGCAGGAGCGTATGCCTGAGGTGTGGCCTTTTGCCATCCAGCAAGGGGTAGGAGGAGTCCTGGAGCTGGTAGGCCTGACCACTGACAACCAGAGTGGAGCCCTATATTCCTGAGCAAGTGCTTGTTGCTCTCTGGGAAGTAGACTCACATGGATGTGTGAAGTCCCTTGGTTGCGGCCACAGCAAAGGCAAAATAAACTGAGAGCCTGGGAAGCAAGTGAGGCCAAGAGATATAGGGAGGAAGATAAGGCGAGCCCAACCTAATGCTCAACCTCAATCCTTAGCAGGGGAAATTGATCGGATTCCATTTTTTACCTATCAGATTGGTAGAAGCCAAATTGACAATATCTGGGGTTGGCAAGATTATGGGGAAACTGGTAGCCTCACAGAGAGCATCTGGGCACCCACCTTGAATGGTAAGAAGTACTCATCCAGTAGAATGCAAAGAGCTTTAAAGGGCATGGTCTAGCCTCTCTCTCTCTCTCTCTCTCCATATATATATATATATGAAAAAAGCAAGTTGCAGAAGAATACGTATAGTATAATATCATTTGAGTACAAATAAAACGTAAGGAAATGGCAATGGGTTCCAACTGTGGTCCCTACCACTAAGTAAGCATGAACCTTATGGAGAAGGAGATTATGGACAGAAGTTGAAAGCTGCTTAGGTGACTAGAAAACAAAGTGTGGTGCTGACTGTGACAGAGGGGCCTCTTCCACTCAATATCACTCCAACTGTGAAGTGCCCTGGCCTGTTAATGACAGAGCATAAAGGAGACTGTGATGATCAGTGGACATAGAGGCCTGCTGGGAGAATGGAAGTGTGTTATGAGATGCCTCCTAAAGAAAGACTCCTTGAAATATTAAGGGAAGGCTTTTCTCAAGATTGAAGTCTTGGAGGGAACATGCTGAACAAGTAGAACATAAGGATTCATGTTAAGGTGAACTCATTTGACTACCGAGGCCTGGAGACATTCAGGCAGAGAGAATTGTCCCTTGTCTATGTTCCCAAATCATGTATTGCAGTACATTAGAGATTGTTCTGTCCCTAAGGGTAAGGATGATGTCATGTATGTCTAGGTTCTCAATATATAGTATCAATATATAGTATGACAGGTACATAGTAAAGGCTCATTAATGTTAGTGTAATGGTTGAATAGCTGGTTGGTTAGCGTCTCTAGAAATAAGTTTGAACAACAGTAGGATGTGAACCCTCGACAGCTTCTCTCAAGTCTGGACAAAATCTTCAGGTGGGAAAATCAGGAAATACATTATGGCTGGCCTGAACCTAGAATCTTCAGGAGAGACAAGAACGATTATGCCATTTGGGAATCACTTTGAACATTTGTAAACACCTACATTTTTGTCCATCGGGTCATGTAATTGCGTAGGTCAAAGCTAAATAATGGGAAAAAGCTAAAAATTGTTAATGCATGCAGTTTCTAGCTGTCAATCAAATTCTGCATTTTGTAAGTATCCCTGGGGCACTCACAGTTATGACAAGGTTTGAAGTGTGTGTGTTGTATAGGATTTTCTTCATAAAACCTGAGGATTTTAAGCAGATGTAAAGACCACATTAAAGAAACATTGAGTTTTGCAGAATAAGAAGCCCTTTGATAGACTTTACCCTAAAACATAGAAAGCAACAAACATCCTGTCATGCTAGATTATATACACAGTATATTTTATGTACTTTAGCCTCCATTATTTCAGACTGATTTAACCATTTACATTTTGGGGAACATGTTTAGAATATCTTATGACAAATTATAATAGTGCAGTAAGAGTATACTAACTCATGAAATATTATGTAGAGAGGAAAGATAACTAAAATCGCCTTAAGTTTGTATTTGGCTAAAGATTCTTTCTTTAGAAAGGACTCTAATGAGAGATCCAGTAGATAGCAATTGTAAGATAAAGCAAAGAAATGAGAGACTCTATATTGTCGCAGGACATAATGCTGCTGTGCCTGGGTGAACTGGTACTCAAAATCTGGCTCTGGCTCTGCTCTCTTCCATTACGCACCCTTCTGGCTAACTGGATAATTCCTGGCCTCCTGGATAATTTGGATTGAAAGTGTTCTGTCTCCTAGGTTGCCACTGGACTTGTGTCTGCAAGTACAGTTTACTTCAGATTATTTATTCCTCATTGTGCCCACCCGATTTATTCAGTCTTCATAATGATGGTACCTGAATTTGCTATGGAGTCTTAGGCCATGCTCTGAGTCTGGTTTTAGGAGCAGCAAGACAGGGCTCGGCTTGATGCAGATCACACTGTCTGTGTGTGTGGTCTCAGCTGACTATTCTACACGTCATCCAAGTGGTGAGAAGCCTGACATAAACTTTCCTTAATGTAGCCAGGGTGAGGAGATGTATGAGCATATGTTTTCTACAACACAGAAAGTGTTTACTAAGAGTTCCAGAAAAATCTAAAAGCTGTGAGGTCCAGATCACTCTCTTGAACCAGAGGTTATTCCTTTTCATTAAAAAAAAATTCTGATTTTGTGAACTTGGTTCTTCTGGACCAAGCTGAGAGTTCCCAGTTGACAGAACATGGGACTTCAAATTCTATATTTCATGTTGACCTTCTGTAATAACCCAGCACGGTACTTTCACTCTTTGCCTCCCAACCCAGCCTCTACAGAGACCAGAGTGATCTTAAATTATAAATCAGATCATCTCACTTCCCTGCGTACAGTAATGGGATCTCAGTGCTCTGAGAGTAAAAATCCAGTTCCTTCCTGTTTGACCCAGCCCCTCATTAGGAATTCCAGCTGAATCTTATATACCTCTCCTTTGTTTGATCTAAGGTAATACTAACTGCTCTAACAGCTAGACCCTGAAATCTCATGGCTTACCACCAGTAAAGGTTTATTTCTTAATAAGTCCAGTTGGTAGAAAGAGGGAGAAAAGATGGGCCTTTGCTCCATGCAGTTACTCAGGGGCTCACATTGATAGTGATAGGGCATCTCACACGTCATTTTCAAGGACACTCTAGTTATTAATGTCCAGCTGGTGCTTAAGTAAGGAGAATGGAGCATTTGTATGGATCTGGCCTAGTGGTGGCATTTCCACCCACGTTCTTTTGACAGGATTCAGTCACATGATTATGTTTGCATGCAAGGGTTGGGTTGAGAAATAAAATCCCTTATTGGAAAGTCATCTTCCCAAAACAATGCTACAACCCAGAAGGGCATCTTTGGCTGAGTACTAGCTCTCTTCCATGCTCCTCTTGCACAGTAAGCTCAAGCTACACTGACTTTACTCTTCTCCTTGCATATTTCTACCACACGGCCTTTGCCCATGTTGTTCCTCTTCTGGGAACATTTCTGTGCTTTCTTCACCTTTTGGTCTTGTCTTAAAAGCCATCTCCTCAGAGAGACCTTTCCTAACCACTGTCAAATTAGGATTTTCCAAGCACCTTGTTGGTTTCCATTGTAGCACTTCAAATCATAATTGGTAATCATTTTATTTATTTACTTGTTTATTTCTGTTTCTCCCACTAGGTTGTTAGCTCCATGAGACTAGGTAGACATTTGTCTTTTACACCATGGAACTCCAATGCCTGTCATAGTGCCTGACACAGTAGGTGCTTAACAAACAGTTTCTAAATTAAGGCAGAGGCTGTGGGTAATCAATAGATAATTACAATATTAAGTGAAAACACCATTGTTTACCATTAATATAAATGTATATATTTATGATTCTTTGGCTAGCTGTGACATAGCCAATGAATCGTGATTACTCAGTAGTGACACTTTATATTAACCCAACACCTAAACAATCGTAAAGTGACTATTTCAGTTGGCTATTGTTGCATAATAGGTTGCCTCAAAATTTAGTGAATTAAGACAGCAACAATAATTTTATCTTCTCACAGATTTTGTGGACCCAGAATTCAGGAAGTATTTGACTAAGTCATCCCGGCTCAGAGTTTCTCAAGTGGCTATGGTCAAACAGTGGCTGGATTTAGAACAACAGTGGGGCCAGAGGCAGACACAGGGGCAGGAGGTTTTAAGAGCAAGTATCCTGTGAGCAAAGCAGGAGCACATTGATTTTTTCTTAATGTTTTTTATTTTTTTTAATCCTCATTTGAGGATATTTTTTCCATTGCTTTTCAGAGAGAGTGGAAGGGAGAAAGAGAGTAGAAGGGAGAGAGAGTAACATTGATGTGAGAGAGACACATGGATTGGTTGCCTTCCACACTCACCCCAACGGGCCGGGAATCGAGCCTGCAACCAAGGTGTGTGCCTTTGGCCAGAGTTGAACCCGGGACCCTTCAGTTTGCAGGCTGATTCTCCAACCACTGAGCCAAACTAGCTAGGGCAGGAGCACGTTGATTTTTAAGACCTGCCTCGGGAAGCAGTGTCACTTCTGCCATGCGCTGTTGGTCAGAGCATACAGTTTCAAGCGTGGACGCCATAGACCTGGATGAGTGTCAACAAATTTGTGGACATATTTTTAAACCATAATACTGACCAGGAGGGAATGAGTCATTGAATTTTAAAGTATTTGAAGGAATAATTATTACTAGGCTTTCTCTCTCACCCTACTTTTACACCAAGGGATTCCCTGGCACTTTTTCCTGCACAGACCTCTTTAAGTAGCCAAGATATGTATGTATGCAGGACTTTGTATTTGAAAAGTGCCTCCTTGCAGGGTATTGTAGATATCACATTATGAGCACACTGACACTGAATTGAGTACTCACTTCTTTTCATACCATTGGAATTGGGCTGCATTAATCCTTAATGTTGCTTTGGCACATTTGTAGAAAAGAGCTTTTCTCAGAATAATTGGTTTCGGATTTCCAGCCTTAATATTCTACATAACACATTCTCTGTTTTCATTAAAGCAGTTTTTAAAAAACAAATGTGTCTAATATTTTTTACTCTGGTTAGAATTCCAGAGGAAGGAATTACTGTGATTTCTAGGATCCTGCTTTTTAACCATCTCACTGAACTTACTTACTGAGCTGTTTTAAAAGGTGGATAATTTGGATTGGAAAACTCAAACACTGCTACATTGCTCTAAGATTCAAAATGTACTTTTTTTTACTGAGGCTTTATAGTTAGAAATATTATACTGCTCCAAGTATGACCTTGACTCATTAACTTTTACAAAGTTGCAAGAATATTACCGAGAGTTCTTGTATAACTTGCACCCCATTTCCCATATTGTTAACTTTACTATCCTACATTTGTCAAAAATCGATAAGCCTGCGCTGATACATTATTCGGAACTAAAGTGCATACTTGATTTAGATTTCTTTAGTTTTTACCTGGAGTTTGTTTTCTGTTTCTGGATCCCACGAGGATACTATCTCACGTCTATTTGTCATGTCTCTTCAGGCTCTCCTAGGCTGTCACAGTTTTCAAGCTCTCCTTGTTTCTGGTGGCCTTAACGATTTTGAGTTGAGAACAGCAAAAATGGATGGGGAACACCAAGCATTGTTCTGTTGGGAATTGAACATCGTGACTAAGAGCAAAAAAGACAAGGACAGATAGCCGTGTGTTTGATTCCTAGTTCTGGCATCTACTAGCTGTATGACTGACTAAGTTCCTTCACCTTCCTGAGCTCCAGTTTCTTTACTGTGTGAGGAATAGTTGTACTATCTTTATAGGGCTGATGTGAGGTAAATCACATGCTGTGCTTAGCATAATGCTTAATGCTCAGAAGGTACTCAGTTATTATTGAAAGATGTCTAAAATGCAGGTCAGCCCACAAAAGGCTATTTAAGGTATAATATAGCTGACTAATAATATTAATGCCAAACATTTATTGAGCATATACCATGTACACATCATTTATAAGCACTTTACACATATGAACTGAATTACTTATACTAATAATATTACTAAATCCAACTAGTCTTTATGATGGTATGTCTAGGGAAAATACTTCTCAAATTTCATATGTGGGAGAGAAGACAGGACATTCCAGAATGAGTAAAGTCATGGGTGTAGAGTAGATATGTAAGTCAGTACATTGACAGAAGCTGAGGGAAGTGAACGGAGCAGACAGGCCTGTGTGTGGTTTTTAAGCAGGTATCAGAGCAAGATTTTCAACCATCATTGAAGGGCTCTACAGACCTGAGTTTATAGTAAACTTTTCCATATCTTCTTTCTCAGGACTTGCTAGCCAGACCTGGAGGGGTGGAGATACGCAGGTTTTGAGGGCCACCCTAATGCTTAAATATTTGGTATGGGTGAAAATCCATCAGTAAAGAGTAGGGAGAATGCTATCACTTCTCAGGGTGCCCATGGCTTGGAAGAAATGGAAACCTGGCCTCACTGGCCCAGTGATCCCTTCTCCAAACACCAAGAGACAAATTTTCCCGTGACTTACTAATGAGGTGGAACCATCCTAATGATCTCACTGCTGTTGCAACTTCTACCAAGAGGGTGTTTGATTCATGTAAGGCAATCAGAACCCTAATCCATGGCTAGCAAATGAAGACAGACAATATCAACTTCGCTTAATACGCACAAGGGTGACAGGGGATAGGAAAAATGGTTTGTTAGCCAAAAGACTACTTAAAATTACTGTTTATTATTGTGGGCAAATGTTTCATAAAATAAAACAGTGGCTTCCTCCCATAATAGCTTTGGGAGCTGAAGACAGAGGAGGAAATTAACGAATGGAAAGTGTTCCCCTGATGATGCTTAAGCTGATCCAGGCCTCCCTAGTGGCTTTTATTTTCCATGTGGATGCTCTTCAGGAGGAAAGCAAGAGAACAAACTAGCATCTTTGTTTAATAAAGAAGCTGCACTGCTGTAAAATCTCATATTTCATATCAACAGCAGCCCAAATTATTGGCTACCTGCAAAGTGCTGTGTATAACCAACCACCTTTACAATCCTTCAATAGACCAACGTGTTAGGCATGATGACTTTCATTTCAATCGAGACTGAGAGAGGTAAAGCAGCTCGCCCAAGGTCAAGGCTAGAATGGTGACGTCCGTGTCCTGCCTGAGCAGTGTCGCTGTGCTGTTTGGGAAGGCCTAGTCATCACTGTGATAGCTTTCTGAGTTAGAAGGGATTGGAGAGACTTCGCAGGTTCTCAGCTGGCCTGCACATTGGAACCATCTGGAGACTTGACAATAGACTGATATACCTGACTCCACTCTCAGAACCTCTGATTTGATTAGTGTCCGTGGTGTTGCTGTGGAGGGGAGATGTATGCATTTAAAAGCTCCACAGGTGGTTCCAATAAGATCCAAGGCTGAGAGCCACGCACCTAGACCAGCCCTGCAAGACTGGCTACTCCTGTGGCCCATGGACTAGCGGCATCGGCATCACCTGGGAGCTTGTTAGACATGCAGACGGCCAGGCTCCACCTCAGGTGACACCTATGCAGGCTAAGGTATAAAAGAGAGCGGCAGTTGCACCCCCTCATCCATAACAGACCGGGGCGGGGCGGGGCGAGTCGTTACGGAGTGGAAGGAGGAAGGGGAGGGCACTCTAGGCCCCCGCTTAACATGCCCACTCCCAGAGGATGAAAGAGCAGCATGTTCAGGAACTAGAAGTGGGCCTGTGTGGCTGAAGCAACGACCAGCAAGGGGTTCTAAACGCGGCCTTTTTGCACAGGCTAGATACGCTGCTGGCCACTTCTCGAGCCGTGTGGCCCCTACCCTCTCAGAACTCTCTCAAGCCCGGCCGGGCGTGGCTCAGCGGTTGAGCGTGGACCTAGGATCCAGGCGATCAGGGTTCGATTCCCGGTCAGGGCACATACCCGGGTTGCGGGCTTGATCAGTGACTCTCATCATTGATGTTTCTATCTCTCTCTCCCTCTCCTTTCCTCTCTCTGAAATCAGTAAAGATATAAAACAAACAAAACCTCTACTCAAGCGCTACCTTCTCAGCAAGGTTCACACTCTGGCCTTGCTGGCTTGGCTCAGTGTTAGAGCGTCAGCCTGCTGACTGTGAGGGCTCGGTTCCAGCCAAGAGCACGTGCCCCGGGTGCAGGCTGTGACCCCCAGTCTGGTGCCCACATGCAGGCTGGATCCCCCCAGTCCGGTCAGGGTGCATTTAGAGGGGGCAACCAATCAATGTCTCTCACATCAATGTTCCTTTCTCTCCCTCTTGTCCACCGTGTCTGAAAAGTAATGGAAAAAATACCCTCAGGTGAGGGTTTAAAAAAACTGATCACCTTGTTTAAACTGTAACCTTTCCTCCTGATTTCACTATTTGCTCTTTTTTCCCTGTAAAACTTTTAATATGCTACCTAATGCTCCTCTTGCCTTTACTTGCCTCGTGTCTCTGCTAGAATGCTAGCTGCCCAGACTCTGTTGTTACCGGTGCACCCTCCGGCACCAACAACAGCATCTGGCACTTAGAAAAGGCGTTTCCTATGTACTTCTTAAGCTTATTAAGCAAGTTCTGAAGAGCTGAATAGGTCCTGCCAACTTTACCTTCAACTTGATTGTGAAATGCGTCAAGAGCCTTTTCAGGACTTCCAGGGGGGAAAGATCAGGTTTGCCTTTGATTTTTTGAAAGACCCTCTGGCTGCTGTAGTTAGTGGGCTGTGGGTGTGGGAGGTTAGGGGCTAGACTAAAGGCCGCAAGGCCAGTCTGGTGACAGTGGCAGCCTGTGCTAAGGGGAACAGGGCTGGAGAAGATGGGAGGTACTCAAGGCCTGCTCGGGAAGTAGCATCCTCAGGGATTCTCTTAAGGGGCTGGCGAGAGAGAAAACTCATCCTAGTTTCCTGGTTTAAGTAACTGGGAGCATGAAAAGCCCTCACAGACAGTTAAGGAAGAACAGATTTGGAGGGAAAGAGTAAAGGTCTAGACTGATATAACCCAGAGGAAACTTGAATTTTCACATTCACTAAATATCTATATTTTTAATGACTGGCACTATGTTAAGCCCAATGAGTAACATTTATTCAAAAAATACCGGCACGCACTGCGGAGCACACCAGGCTCCTTACCTTGCCCTTTCTTCTAAGTTCCAAAGGCCCTTTGCCTCGGTAACTTTTCCTGAGCCCGTTTCTTCTACAGCTCACTTCTCCTACCTCTGTGACTTTCTAAATAAACTTTCTCTTATAGTTTGGAAAAAATTACTATGTGCCAGGCATTGTGCTGGCTTCACGGGATAAAATGATGAACAGGGAAGATGTGGGCCCATCCCCCTGCAGTTGAATTCATGTAGAGAAACAACATGCTGTGGCAGTTAGAGGAAGAAAGCGGGGAGGGAGAGACCCCAAAGAGATTACTTTCAGCTGTGAGTCAGGGAAAATGCAACTTTCTGCTAATGGTAACGTTTACACCAGAGCTTAAAGAAAACATAAGGCTTAGAAATAGGACAAAGGAGTCAAAGCATGGAGGCCCCCCCAAAAACCACACCAAAAAAACAAATCTAAATCACATGTCAGGAATAGCAAACCATTTAGACTGTCAGAAACTTAGAGACATGGGGTGTTGGGTATAATGAGAGGCGAGCTTGTGAACCCAGATGGAGCCCAGAAAGCCAGGTGTGGAGGGTTTGCAACTAAGGTTATGTAAGAAATTAGTCTGAAACGTAACAGGCGCTCTCAGCACGTGTCCAGTGCATGTAGGAATCATTTTTAGGGGGGTGATGAGTACAAAGTGCTGTTTGGGGAAGATAAACACGATTTCAGGGCAGATGATGGATCACAAGGGGGAGAAGCCAGGACACTAGGCGATTTTCGTAGTGTATCATTCAGGCAAACTACCTTCTGTCAAATAACCACTATATTTTAGTGTCAACACCATGAAAGTTCGCATTTGGTTTTTGCAAGAGTCTACTGACTGCAGGTGTTCCTGGTTCGATGCCTCGTTGTGGACATGAGCTAGCTCTCCAAGTCGTAACTGAAGACCCAGCTTCCTTGTATGTCATGGCTTGGCCGTCCTCTTGGTCTCTGGAGTCTCCATTTAGCTCGTGGGTTGCAAGAGAGAAAGGAAGATACTCCTGAGAGGAGCCTATGGGCCATCCAGCCAGCAGACAGCGCTTGCAGGCGCATTCCATTAGCCGGAACGCAGTCCCACCGCTTCAGCCAGCCACAGGGAGGCTGTGCGCCCAGAGAACAAGGGAGCTGGTCTGTTGTATAACTTAGGCTCTGCCTCAGTAATGGAGGTGAGATTGAGGGAATAAAGATGAAGATGTGCATTCCATAGATTTGGGGAAAGTACAATTGACAGCAAACTGCTACTGCTGGGGCGGGGGGACGCTGTGGGCAAAGGATACATCTTCCAAATGTAACTGCCACCAACAAAAAGATTCACAGGCCAATGAAGTTCTTCCCCTGACATTTTTCCTATTTGAGAAGGAGACAAACAATGTTGTAGCAACTCATGGGAAGGTTTACAGAGAAGTTTAGAAGCTCTTGTGTCAATATGAAAGCTTTTTATTCTCCGATCTCTTATTAAAGAAAATAACTCCACCATTCACGTGTACTGTTAGTTAAAAGCTTAAGAAAGCACGCATCCAAATTGGTGAGATTTAGGAATACTTACTGGTTTACTAAGATCAACATTGTAACAGTGAAGGAAAATCTGCTTTTTAAATATGTATATACTGTGACAGAAGGTTCTGAAGAGGAAGGAGGAAAATACAGGTAACATACGTACTGCTCCTGGAAAATAAAAGGAAGCTACTATTACGTGGCTATAACAAAGACAGTTATGGAGGAATGGTTCCGAGCTGGGTGAACTAGGCACAAAGTAATAAACCGTGGCATGTTTGTAAAGCATGGTGATACTTTAAAAGTCTAATTTTGCTGGGTTATTTCTCAAAGAACTCCCACTTCAATAGTAGCTCACCAACACAGGGTTCTCAGCTGAAACGTTTTGCAGCAGATCTATTGCACAAATTGAGGCAGCTGTGCACAGCATGTGTTTCGACTCAATGACTGCATCATGAAGGGTGTTATTCGAAGGGCCACTAATCCGGGAAAAGGCCTCTCTTCAGTTGGCAACTTCTCAGAGCCACATGCAAAGGAAAATTTGCATGTTTCATTAAGAATGAACCAACATATTGGTTTGTGTGCAGCCTGAATTATTTATTCTCAGTTAAAAAAAAAAAAGCTTAGATGTTATTTCCAGCCCCATGTCTTCCCTCAGTTCGTTAGCCTGAATAAACTAAGTTCCCTTGGCAGAGGAATTGATTGTTGAACCGTGGGTTTCTTGGGGCTGGTTGTTGCCACATACCCAGATAACCTTAATAAGATTAGCCTCGTGCTTTCCTGTGGGCTTTGATGATGGTGATCTACCACTCTCCAACTAAAATCCTTGCCACACTTGACTTTTGCTTTGCTTCATTTTTACAACGTGTTCGGCTTGAAAAATAAGATTGATCTGCTTCAATCCTTCTAAGTTGCTCCTGACATGGATTTCCATGCCCTGGCTCCTGTGTATGTATCTGCACTGAAGCAGACGGGGCTAATCTAGATGCATCTCTTTCATGGAGAAAGAAGATGAAGCCATGAATATTAATATCCTATTGTGTGCTGATACTCTAAACACTCACCATAAAATCTTCAAAATACGAAAGGAAAGGATCCTGGGGTCACCTGTATAATTTCTGTCCCAAAGAAATGAGCTAGGAACAGAGCATGAAAACAAAGTATGATTTCAGACCTTCCCATAGGAGCAAACTGAGGCTCTGGGGCTTCACCTCTTAGTTCAATGTGAAGTCCTTGGTGGTGTATTTGATGTATCAGGGAAAGTGAACCAGACATCCAATATTTTGTGGGTCAATAAAATGAAAGACATTAGCTTGATGGTTTGTGAATGCTAATGTAGGATGCAATATTTTTCCTTTTTCCCAGAAGGAATTTTTAGAAATGAATCTAATATTTGAGCATGGAATTTTGGATCTCATTAATCATCCTAACTCCCTAATTTTCCCCCAAAAGTGAGGTTCAGAGAGATGAAGTAGCTTGCCCAAGGCAGCCCAGCTAATTAATGATTTTGCTACATCCTAGGATATAACCTATTTGCAGAAACAGGTCCATAAATGTTCCTCTCCTTGAATTAAACATCAAAACTCTATTAAAACATTTTCTGAGGTCATGGTAAAACCAGGTTTTCTTTCTCTGACTTTATGCTCCTGTTCTGATTGCTGTGTTGGTTTATTTTAAGTACCCTCTGAACATCACATGTGGTGGTTATCCTGAGGGTTTAGCAAGAGAAGGGGGGTGAGTGTGTTTATATTCTGAGCAGGGCCAAGTAGTGAGCTAATTATCACGTGATTACCCAGAGAAAAGTCCACATAATGGGAACACATTCGGTACAATAACTATGAGGGTAGGAGACTGCAGATAGGAGTTTATGAAGTGCCATTAAAGCCCCCAGCAGTGATCTGATTCTAAAGTGCAGAGGTTCACTTCCCTTCCCAGCTGAAAGAAATTAAGGGAGATCGCTTACTGTGAGCCATAGAATTTGAACCAAACATTAAGCTTCTCCTGAAAACAAGCTTTCATGGCCAACAGTTGTGAGAAACCACTCAAATGAGTGCTGTAAAAATTAAGACTTTTGTAAGAGCTGGAGAACAGATAGTTGTTAGATAATCCAGTGTCTAAGAGAAGGGATTTAATTTCATTTTTACTTCAAAAAATCACTTATTTTTTTTAGTTTGAAAACTGAGTCATTCCAAGGGCTTGAACGACATTAAAAACAAAAAACCTGAAAGTCACCATTTTCTTTAATAGTTTTCCAGTTTGGTGATGTGCCAAGGGTCCTAGGCCTGGGATCACAGATGTAGCTTCACATCAAAATTCAACTCTTGCTTCATTTTAACATGTTTAATTTGCTTACAACACCAGTACCCCCTTTTTTTTTGTAAAATAGCTTTATTTTCTTTGTTTGACTAATGCTAATATTACTGTACTGCTGCTTAGCCGAACTGACATTCCACCAGCCTTGTTCTAAATTATACCTCCTGGTCTAATTTCCTAATTACAGATGACGTGAGGAATAAATTTTCTAATTACAGATGACATAGGGAACAAAAGGTTCTTGGAAGAGAGGAATGGAAAGAGACCAATTGATGTAGAGTTGTTAGAGGCCTATTTGGCTAGAGATGAAAGCCCTCTTGTGACTAGATCTGGTCTCCGCACACTGATTTGTTCATCCAGAAATTAGTTACTTGCCTTCAACTGCTACAGATAAAGCAAAGAACCAGAGGAAGTGCCTGCCCACATGGAACTTACTCTCTGTAGGGGAGACAGATGAGCAAATAATTATACCTTTAGAGAGGTAAGAAAATGAAATAGGACTACGGTATAGATGAGTGGTCAGCGGCGAGGCCCTTTAGCTAGGGTAGTTAAGAAGGCTCATCTGAGAAAGTAATCAAGGAAAGAACAGATTTAGGCAGAGGGAACAAATAAGTGCAAAGAACTGAACTGAAAGCATGAAATACTGAGGGTCAAAAGGTGATCGGTGCGGCTGAAGCTTAATGGGCAAAGAAGGTGACTAGTATTAAGAAATGACGCCAGACTTGACAGCCCTGAGCAGGCAGAGCAGTAGTTCAAGCGTTGACCCTGGACCAGCAGCATCAGCATTGCCAGGAATCTGAATCGGGCAAACTCTCAGACCCCATCTCAGACCTACTCACTCAGCCTCAGGAGTGTGGCTGGGCAAGCGGAGTTTGAACCAGCCCTCCTGGCAATGCGCCCTCAAGCTCCACATCTACTGATCTAGAGTCTTGTTTGCCTTGAAAAGGAATTTGGATTTTATTCTCCATTGGAGGGTTTTAAGTGTGCTCTAGGCTTGAAAAGATAACTTTGGCCTTTGTGAGGAGAATGGACAGATTGGTACTTACTTTTTTATGGATATATTCTAACTAAAAATCGTAGCTCAGTAGGAAAGAACAATTAGTGGATTCATGCCGGGCTCTGTTTACTTTGACTGGGGAGGATAATTGTGTTCAATCTCATGCCTGAATTCCAGATGTCCGTACCTAAAAATGCAAATAGTAATTCCCTACTGTGAGATGTCAGATAACGGAAATTCAAATATACTTGTGGAAATGCAAACCCATTATCAACTGATTTTTTTTCTAGTCGAAACAATCGGCTTTAGCAATGAAATATAATTAGGGCAATTATAAATTAATGCTATTTTAATGCTGGGTATTAGAGCCGAGATACAGTGTATGTGTGTGTGTGTGTGTGTGTGTGTGTGTGTGTGTGTGTGTGTGGTGTAAAACATGCTTCCTAGAGTGGGAACTTAACCTTCCTACCATAAAATCCCTTTGGATATTGATGGAGTCTCCAAGGGATGATTCAAGACTTGGTGTAGAACAAGTCACCCAGGCAGGCGTGGCTCAGGGGTTGAGCATCGACCTAGGATCCAGGAGATCGAGGTTCGATTCCCGGTCAGGGCACAGGCCTGGGTTGCGGGCTCGATCCCCCTCCTGCGGGGGTGTGCGTGAGGCAGCCGATCAGTGACGACTCTCATCATTGATGTTTCTATCTCTCCTCCCCATTCCTCTCTGAAATCAGTAGACACATTAAACAAAACAGTCTTCTCAGCCCCACTCGTATCTGCCGTTTTCCCTTCTCTTTCCCTCTTCTGTGACATGTCTAGAGAACTCACGGGGGTGTACCTGGGCCACACCTACCGCAAGGGCACCTGTGCTCTCCTGTTACTGGAGGCGCGGCCTGCTGTGACAGGCCCCTGGCCGTGTGCTAGCATCCCGGCGGGCTCGTGCTAAGGCTGCTCCCACAGCTGGGCACTCAGCCCACAGGAGTGCTGCCTCTTCTCCAAACCCCACAGCCACTGTGGGGGCCACTCTCTCCATTCCTGTGCATGCCTCCCCTCTGCTTGGGACTCGACAGGATACCTGCGCCCGTTTCCCCAAAGGCATCTACTTTCCGCGCTGTAGAGTAAGCGTCCTCGTGGCACTTCCTTTCTCATTAGGCAAGTTACATCTTATGTTCTGTAGACATGTCCCCTGACATACCCCAGTCTGGCTGGTGACCCCCTAGGCAGTTGCTCATAGCTCTTCACTGTCATCTGAGGACCCTGTTGCCTGAATTCCATGGTCTCCTCATTATAGTTTGTTTTGCTGGAGCACATCCCTCACTTCCCAAGAAAGGGTGCATGATAGATATGGCTTTTTTGTTTTTTGCAATTTTCATGTCTGAAATTCTCATCTTCACACTAAATCATGACAGTTGGAAAGATTTCCACATTGAAAATCGCCTTGCCCGGCCAGCGTGGCTCAGCTGTGGAGCATCGACCTATGACCCAGGGCATCGAGGTTTGATTCCCGGTCGGGGCGCATGCCCGGGATGCGGGCTCGATCCCCAGTTCAGGGCATGCGGGAGGCAGCTGGTTGACTGTCTCATCATTATTGTTTCTCTTTCCCTCCCTCTTCCTTCCTCTCTCTGAGGTCAGTGGAGACATTAAAAAAAAAATCACCTTTTCCTTGGCATTTTCGAGGTATTGCTCTATTGTCTTATTTCCAGTACTGTTCAGGTTCTTCATTCTTTGTAAAAATGCATAATTGTTTTGTCTGGGAATCTCTAGCATCTTTTCATCCTAGAATTCTGAAATTTCACTGAAAAATGCCTTGATGTGGGTTTTTCACCCATTATGTCAAGCCATTATGCTGGTCACCACTTAAAATCCTGAGATCCATTCTTTCACGTGTAAGGAATTTTCTTGAATTATTTCACTGCTGATTTTTTTCTTTGCTCTATCCAGTGATTTTTTATTTTATTTTGAGGAATTTTTAATATCAGCATCTTCAAATTTTCCTTTTGGTTACAATCCCCAGAGAAGACTCTGCCAATTCCCTGCCTGGCCGAGTGGATGTGGAAAAAGGCTGAGTCTGAACACCTAGTATGCAAAAGCTCTGTAATTCCATTGTTTTCAGTGTGGGGCCCAACTCTCAACTGTGCCTGGGGTCCCCCAGTTCAGAGACCCTCTCTTCCCTTTCTCCCAAAGCTTCAAGCTTCTGCAACGTGGAAGAAGCAGTGGGAAAAGACTTAGGGTGTTTAAGAAGCAATTGGCTCCCCTTTCAACAAATTTCCTGTTAGCCTCATCTTCTCTACCCCTTCTGGAAGTATTCGATGCTGTTATGCCTGAGCCTACTGGGAGTTCTGCAGTGTAAAGCAGGTTGCTTCTTGCTTTTCCCTGCTGCTGACTTAGAATTCTGCCTTTTTAAGTCTACCAAGTCAGTTACCACCCAATCATCCACTTTCTAACCCCAAACATTTTGGTTTAATGTCTCCTCTCCCATTTTCCTTTGTGAGTTCATGCATGTAAAAAGCTTTCCATGTTGCCTGGCTGGATATGGCTCAGCGGTTGAGCATTGACCTAGGATCCAGGAGATCGAGGTTCGATTTCCAGTCAGGGCATGTGCCCGGGTTGTGGGCTTGATCCCCAGTCGGGGGTGTGCAGGAGGCAGCCGATCAATGACTCATCATTGATGTTTATCTCTCCCTCTCCCTCTCTAAAACTCAATAAAAAAAAAAACAAAACCTTCCCATGTTTTGAGAGGGAATAGAAGTGCATGTTTCATTCACTATTTAAATCAGAAGTGCTTTCAAAATTATCTTCTCCCCTGTAGTCTCTGAATTGGGTTGGGAGGAGTACAGTTATATGAATTGTGGCATCTCTACCCCTACACTTCTCATTAGAAAGCAGAAATAGCTACAGTAAGACTTAATTTTTTCCCTGTGCTACATATTTACATGATTAGATTTTTGTTTCTGCTTAAGATAAGATGAGCAGCCTGGCCAGGTGTGGCTCAGTGATTGAGCATCAACCTAGGATCCAGAAGATCAAGGGTCCATTCCCAGTTAGGGCCCAGGCCCAGGTTTCAGGCTCCATCTCCAGTAGGGGGCTTGCAGGAGAGGCGGCTGATCAATGACTCTATCATCATTGATGTTTTTGTCTCTCTCTCCCTCTCCCTTCCTCTCTGAAATCAGTAGATACATCCCTACTCATTTTTTTTTTTAATGTACTTAAATTTCAGAAAGAGAAATGGAGATTAGGTAATAGCAGAAATCTCCTGACTTTGTGGATGTTGAAATGCATTACCAGGGGAATCCACTGAAACCAGCGAGTTAGCTGAATTGACAAAGCTAGGAGCGTAAGCGTGGGTCTTCACTTGGCTGGCATTGCCTTTGTAAGGCCTTAGCAATTAGCGCAGGAACAAGCACACTCTTGGCAGAATTAAGAAACATCTGCAATTTTTAAGCAAATGCAGTGCTCTCATGGATGCATGTTTGGATGTTACAAAGTTGTCCCTGAGATCAACTCGCATCTAATTTGGTGCTTGGGCATTTTTGGGGAGTGGTGAGCGTAGCTGCTGCCAGATGGGCAGTGACTCAGTGACCATTGGAGAGGGGAGGAGGGGGCTCTAGCAGCTGCTATGGAAAACGCCACATACAGTCTACCCGTTAGTAATATGTCCTCTAGTTTCTTGTTGGAAAAGTGGTGGCCACTTACCCCTCTGCTTTCAGTCCTTAGGTTACCTGCTCTGTTTTTTTTCTTTTACCCTTCATGTTACAACATAATTTCATCTGGATATTTGCTAATTCTTTTATGTTGAGGGTTGGGGTGTTGGTGGTGAGCAGGAAAGCACTTTTTTTTAATGCAAAGAGATTGCAGTTTTTAGCGTGATATCGCCCATGTGAAGTTCCCTTAGGTGTGAGTGTTCCTGCAGGCTGTGACCAGTGCTGCAGGGAGAAAGCTGTGGCTGCCATGCCAGGAAATTGGGTTGGATCTATGTTTAACTGCAAAGTCAAACTTAAGAAAATGAAATTATTTACTACTTCGCAGTGGAAGCTTGGCCACTTGTCTCTTCTGGATTTTAAATTTGGAAGGACGGCACAGATAGAATGCTTATTTGGCCAGGATTTTCTAATTCCACCTTCTGGGGGGCAGTATTGCATGGGAGTAAAGAGTGTGGGTTTTGAAGTGAGACAGACCTGGTTCCAAATATGTGTGAGTGACTTTGATCTAGCCAATCTCTCTGAATCTCAGCCTCTTTATTTGTAAAATGAGAATTATGTTAGTTGTGGATGTCTATGAAGATCAAATAAGCAAGTTTAAACTGCCCAGCGCGTACCCATGAGGGGCAGCTTCTGTCGTCATGATTAAGATTGCTGCTATTTCTACCCAAAGAATGGGATTGTCAGAGGGAGAAAGGGGGAGGCATCTCAGAAGTGTCTTGGGAGAGACCAAAGATGAGTGAGCTCAGCCTGCTTCTCTTGCAGAACCAAGTGGGAGACCTGGATGAACTTGGTTCCAGAGCAGACTAGTGAATGAATCCAGAAACACAGCCATTTGTAACAACATGGATGGATCTTTTTAATGATGCAATTCTTACAATTTTATTTTTTTGTTTTAAAGTATTATAAAAGTCCCTTTTTAACATGGATGGATCTTGAGAGGATCATGCTGAGTCAAGTCAGGCAGAAAAGGAAAACCATTTGATTTCCCTCATGTGGGATGTGAAACAAAGCAACAAACAAGCAAAACAAACTCAGACACAGACAAGACTATGAAGGTTACTGGAGGGGAGGGTGTGGAGAGGAGGGTAAGGGGGTCACATACACGGTGATGGAGGGAGACGATATGGGTGGAAAGCACACAATGCGATACACAGATGATGTATTAGAGTCATACACCTGTAACATATAATCTTATTAATGTTTCCCCAATAAGCTGAATTTAAAAAAAAAAAGGATCCTGCTTTATGGAATATCCACTACTTCTCCCTAGAATTTTTTTATCACAGACCAGACATCCTTGCTCTCAAAACTTCTAGCTGGTATATTTTCAGATCTGGAGAGAGTATTGGGGGGAAACGTTGAGCTTAGGAAAACAAACAGGATTCAACAGATCCATGATTCAAAAACTGGGTTTCCAGCATTAAAAAAAACAACACAAAAAACAGTAATGCAAAATGGACTGAAAAGAATAGCCCTTAGTCAGTGAAGCTTTTTTCTGTGTAGCAAATTAAATGCATTTCATAAAGGAGCAGGAGCCTCTGAACATAAATGCGATGACGCCTCCTTTAAGCACTTACTCTAGGGACTAATGAAAATCAATTGTCTAGTCCAGGTAGATCTTTAATAAAATATTGTCAAAATGGTATTGGAAACTGCATCAGGCTGTAAAGAAGTGGCCCCTGAAGACGGGTGACTGCCCACCACGCAGCATCTTTGGTACCGGTTCCATCACCTACTTTAAAGGAGGCGCCTTGATTGAGGAATGCCGTGTTGAATACAAAGCTCTCCTTCAGCTGTTTACTTATTAATGATCAGATTCATTATCTTAAATGACAGGGAGAAAGAATATTTCTAAGTCCTGTAATAGCGAGTGAGTGCGTATATTTATGTGTAAACCTCAGGAGAACTCCGCTTGGCTGATGTCGCCTAATTAATCTTTACAGTTTGTCCGTAAGGAAGATGCAGTTTTAATGCCCACCAATCTGTAGATCTAATAACTGAGGAACAGAGAAGATGGATTGTGTTTGCCCTGAAAAGCTGGTTTTAAAGGCTCTCTACAGTCACAATGATGAAGCCTATTCTGAGCTTTGAACATGTGACACAGGACAGGGAAGGCATCAGCCTTGAGTCATTTTGATAAGTGACAGTTGTGCTTCCATCCAAACCCTTGACAAAAATGTTGAACAGGATTGAGCTATGAGCAGAAACCTGGGAATGCCACTAAACTTCCTCTCATGTTAATGCTGATCCATTAATCAACACTCTGTTATTAATATGCCATCACCAAGCCCATGTAGAAAATGTGAACAGTAATGTAATCACCAGGGAATCTTGAAAGCTAGATTTAATATTTCAGAGAAATCCACTCGTTTATATATTCATTCAATTGAATGCTCACTTAATATGTAACCCTGACATTTTTAACTGAATATTTTGGCTGTGGCAGCTATAGTAGAGCTTTGAAATTCAGAGTGTCAAACTTCTGTCCACTTAGAAGTCATATAATTAGTTTCCTGTCTGTTTTGACCCATCCCTCAAATACATTATAGCCACTGACAAATTTTTCACTAGATCTGGGTCCCTTTGCTTTACCTTTAGAGTTGCCATTCATCGACTCAATTGACATGTAAGTCCATCACTGTGGCAGCCGCTTCTATCATCTCTGCCAAATGAAATGGAGTCTGTGACTCTCTTTTCATTAGATCAACTATACTGCTCTATCATCCCAGAAGAAGCGGTCAAAGCCCCAGAATGCATGACTGACTAGATACCTGCCACTCACTGCCCGTGTTTCTGGCTGTTTCACCAAAGGCTGACCCTGTAGGAATGCCAAATATCAGCAGATTTTTGTTCCCAGCCCCTTTGGGATACTTGTCTTAAAACTTGCATGTTTTTAAGAAATGTGATAGGACATAGTTCCCTGCCTCCCCAACCCCTTGTCAAGATCACCAGATCCTATTTCTAGCTCCTCAGTCTCGCTGTAATTTGTATTTCCGTCTTCATCTCTCCTGCTGCTACTTAATCCAGACCATCATCTATCTGAATTGCAACCAGAATGCAATTGTAGCAGAGCTCCGTTCTTCCTGCCGTGACTTCCTTCAGATGTTTTCACACTGTAGCCAGAGTGATGCTCCTAAAAGATAAGTCAACTCGAGTCACTCCTCCTGCTCAAAACCCTCAATGGCTCCCTATTGCCCACAAATAACAGAAGATGTAGCTAAAAACATTCAAACCCAGTGGAAGTCTTAACAGTTGCTAGAACAGCTTCCCCAAGTAGATGGAGGGGATGGAGTGTGGCAAACTGATATAAATTCTGCATAAACAATGGCATGGCTGGACCACCTGAAGACCACAAAAAGCAGGCAGCTGATGACTCAGCCCATTCTGCAAAGGGAGTGACACGTCAAGAGCATCCAAGTGGCCAGGTGTTGTAACAGACCAAGTAAAGAGGAACCTCCCCTAAAAATGACCATAATCAAGAATAAGTGGGCAGAACAGCAGCTGCCCTTCAGCTCTAACGTGGGCTGGCTGGCAGTGCATACGGGGCATGGAAGGCGGTGTCTGAATGAGGGAGCATACAGCCGAATGATCCCATGACGTCTAACTGAGCACTGATCTGAATAAGACCGTGTGAGATCCGTTTCACATGTATTATGTGAAAAAGGGTAAGTGGCATCTATTGGAGACCAAAGTGAACAGTTTAACACGTAAGATTTAAGTAAACAACACACTGAACATGTGTCATCTCAGCACATGTGCAGTTATCTGATGGGGTTTGGGATGTCTCAGGTGTGACTTCCGAACAAGCACACGCACGACCTATTATGACAGACGATGAATTCTTAAGCTACAATAAATGCAATGGAATGTAAGGGACAAAATTAGAAGCCAGTTTAGGAGATAAAATCCACAGGACTCTGTGGACCTGTGCACTGGTGGGCTGTGAGCATCAGGTGGAATGAGAGAGTGGAGAGGAGGGAGAATGGACTAGAAGGGGATGATGTATTTGGTATTAGACACCAACCATTTAGGCCCTTCTGCGGCATTCAGAAGGGGATGTTGTATACTTGGCTTTGGAGCTCAGGAGACAGTTCAGGCTAAAGTTAGAAATTTGGGAATGACTTGTCAGTGATCACTACACTCATGGGAATGGGGCAGACTTGGTGAGAAGGAAAAGCATAGCCCGGCCCAGTGTGGTTCAGTGGTTGAGCATCGACCTAGGGTCCAGGAGATGGAGGTTCGATTCCCGATCAGGGCACATGCCTGGGCTGCGGGCTTGATCCCCAGTCGGGTGTGCAGGAGGCAGCCGATCAATGACGACTCTATCATCGTTGATGTTTCAACTCTCTCTCTCCCTCTCCCTTCCCTTTCTGAAATCAATAAAGAAAATACATATTTTTTAAAAAAGCAGAGAGACTGAAGATAGGGAACCCTGGGATCATCAAGATTTGAGTGATGGGCAAAAGAAGAGACTCCAGCAAAGGGAAATCGGGTGAAACCATCAGAAAGGTAGGGGGAAGCAAAGCGTGTGACCTCGTGAGACAGTGAGTCCCTTCTAAAGTAGGGGGAAGCCATTTAACCTAAGTCACTTACAGATGGTCCTGGTTAGAGCATGCGGCTCAAGGGGGAGTCTTGGTGTCGTTCTGGCACTGCCACTGGGTACATTTGTGGCCTTGCTTCATTAGAGTCTGGGCCTCAGTTTTAAAATATAAAAACTAAGAAGGCAATCTTGACTATGAGAGAAGAGTTTGGTGGTTTCTGTTTCACAGGTAAGGGTTTAAAGGCTGTCCTTGGCATGCTTGTCACAAGGGCAGGCTCTGGAGTTGTTGGGTTCTGGATTAAAATCCTGAAGCCCGCCCGGCCAGCGTGGCTTAATGGTTGAGCATCGACCTATGATCCAGGAGATGGAGGTTCAATTCCTGGTCAGGGCACATGCCTGGGCTGTGGGCTCGATCCCCAGTGGGGAGGCGTCCAGGAGGCAGCCGATCAATCATTCATCATTGATGATTCTCTCTCCCCCTCTCCCTTCCTCCCTGAAATAGACATATAAAAAAATCCTGAATCCATTTACTAATTCTCTGATCCTAGGCAAGTTACTGAATATCTCCAACTGTTTCCTATAAAATAAGTCTAACAGCTGTAGACTTGAGGATTTTTTTGAGTATTTGAAGAGACAAGCCATATAAAGTGCCTAGCACACTATGCCTAGTACAGAGTGAGTGTTCAGATTAGACAAAACCAGCAGCAACAACAAAACCCTGTGAAAATTATGATCAAGTTGAATTAGGTCATCTCTAAAGTCCTCTCAGCCCAGCACCCTTTGCTTTTTTTTGTCTGTGATCCTGTGATGAGCTCAGTAGATATGTATGGCCTAAATATTGACTAGGAAGAAGGATTTGGTTTCTGGTTTTTGGCATATATTACAAAATCAAGAGAAAATTACTGACTTTTTTTTTTTTAACAAAACAGCATAAAATGCAAATACACTTAAAAAAAAAATATATGGCTCAGCAGAAAGTGCCCCTCCTCCTCTCCCATTGAAGCAGCTGAGCAGCCTGCTGCATAGAAACAAAAGAATGTGTTCTAATGACCCACAATAAATTGTTTCCTAGATCCAGTCACTGGGACTGGTGATTATTTGTTTCTCAGAATATTGACAGTAAAATGAGAAAGAGTTATGGGCTTGGGGGAAACATGGTGGCTGATCAGCCCTCTCCCTTTATTACTCCTAGTCGGAGTGTCTCATTACCTCCTCTGAGAGTCACATCGTAGGCAATACTTAGAAATATGAGACTTACAAATAGTGGGATATTAACATAGATTCCTGACTAAATTTAGGACCCAGCAAGGTGGAAAGATAAAGCATGTTGCACTTAGAAAGTGAAATGAGAAGATTTCACCTTTGTGGTGAGAGGATGACTACTTTGCAATGCAAAACCACCCTCATCTCCAAATGAAGGCAGGCTAATTAGACTAGTGGATTAAGGGTTGGACCTGGAAAAGGAGTAAGAACTAGGTTTTTACCTTCTAATCACGTACTTTTTGTGAAAAAAACCTAGGGTTGCATATTCTAGGTATTAGTTGAACTGCTTAGCTCTGTATCTTCCACTCCAACTCCTCACACTCTGCCAGCTCACCCGCTTGAAATACAACCGCAGTGATCGCAAACACTGAAAAATACTAATTATTATGGAAATGTATTTTGGAACACATTTTTACGTGCTAGCATTTAAGAATTTCAAGAAATTATATTCTGATAAAGTATGGAATAAACTTAGTCTGTCAGAAATAACTTATTTGTGTGTGTGTGTATAGTTATAGTTATAGCTCACACTTATTGAGCTCTTTGAATAGCAAGGTACTTTTCCAAGTTCTTTATTTCTCATTGAGGATGCCACCAATTTTTAGCTGATAAATTAGTTAATTGAAAAATATCAGGGGCAAGATTTTTCTCAATCTTCCAAATCTATGTGATGATTCACTTGGAATTTTGAATTCGAGGTCCAAATTGAGTAAGTGATCGATCTCACTCATAATTAAAAATATACAATTACAAATAATGTCTTAAGCTTTCAGAGTGGCAAAGGTTAAAAGGTGGCATAATGTTGCTGAGAAATACAACCATTTAGAAGACAATGGCTAGCAAAAGAAAAAGGCGTGTATCCATTTACTGAACAAACTTCCTGTATATTGGTATATTCAAGTTTGTATATGTAATAGCAAAAATTAAATGACAGCTACTACCCATTATTAGTGGACCATTTTTATAAGCTCTGATATATCTAAGCAGCTAAACCTAATGAAATCATTAAGAGGACTGAGGTGGAAATATACGTACTGACGTGGAATACTCTCCAAGATATATTGCTAAGATATAACATGCTTCCAATTGCATAAAGGTACAGGATATATGTATAAATTACATATATGCCTGTGTACACATAGAAAACTTTTGGAAGAATTGTTGCGCGGCTGGGCGTGGCTCAGCCATTGAGCATCAGCCTAGGATCCAGGAGATCACAGATCACGGTTCGATTCCCGGTCAGGGCACATGCCCGAGTTGTGGGCTCGATCCCCATCAAGGGGCATGCAGGAGGCAGCTGATCAATGACTCTTTTTCATCATTGATATTTCTCTCTCTCTCTCTCTCTCTCTCTCTTCCTCTCTCTGAAATCAATACGGATATATTTTAAAAAATAAAAATAATAAAATACAACTTTGCTTCAACTTTAGCTCCTCCCTCCCCAACTCCAATGTGCTTTATTTAAACAAATTTAAGCTCAGAGGATCACTTGGCATTTTCCTACCCCATCTACATACTCTTACCAACAGGCATACACATCAGTTGATAATCATATGTAAAGACCATACAGTCCTACAACCCTATTTAAACACCCTGCCTGTGTGTTAGGTTAATACTGAATTCATCACTTACACCACAACACCATTCAGGATGGTAAAGACAACCCCTCGGGTAGTCACTTCTATATGGCATTATGAAGTTCATGTATGTGTCTTTATTTAAAACCCACAGGCAATTAGTACTCCACACAGAATTAAAAAGCGAGTACAGATGGAAGTAAAAGCCCACCATCGTGAATAACATTGAGCTGACTTGGCTATTTATACTCTTACCCGTTTAGGATTGGGTTCATATTCCCATAGACTTTAGGAGTTTGGCTACGGTTCCCATGTAAAAATATCCCAGATTATCGGCTTCAAATGCCAGCAGCATTGCTCTCGGCATTCTGAGTGCTGTAGCGCAGAAGTTCTCTCCCTGCGTTTAATCCTGGTGTCCCCGGCGTGCGGAACCCGTGCGCTGTTACTCGGTTACCCCACGCAGTGTGGAGCGGAGCTTGACACTTTCCCGTGGTGCTGAAACGGGGGACACGTGGGACTGAGGGATGCTGAAGGTGCGCTCATCCCCCAGACAGGCGGGGAGTGGTGCTGGCAGCTGCCTGGCTGTGGGACGTCTGAGCAGGTGTGAACCTTCATTCTCCCGCCTCCGAGTGCCAGGTAGTGGCGCTTGTTTATCATTTACGTTGGAACAAACCCAGCAGACATGAGTCCTTGTCAGTTCACATCAGACGAAGCGGAAAAAACTGGCCTCACCATTCAGATACTTGGATCAGATATTTTGATCTTTGTAACGAACATGGTTTGGGGCTTGGCAGGTCCATCCTTTCCTCCAGTTTTTGACTTCTTTTGAGAGCTGAGAGTTTCTGAAAGATAGGCCTAACTGTTAGTTGGGATACTTGTAGATGCCTGGGAACCTCAACTTTGACTGTCTTGTTCTTTTACATGTAGACACTCAAGTTTAGGAGGTGCTAGAATGATCAGAAATGGGAGAGGAAGGGATAAGAATTTTATGCTGAGCATTTTAAAGCTTCTTGCCCTGGAGCGTGGTTTAGTGGCCTCCAGTGAGAACCCTGAGTATTGGTTCTGATTGATTCAAATGAGAACTGTGCTAAACCAAAGCAAACCCAAACACAATATAAAGAAACCAGTTCAGTGATCTTTGCCTCGTACTCCGTAAGTGATGTTTGTTTGTTTAGCAAAGCAACAAGAAAGTTACGTGAGTAAGAGACATATGACTATTTTTAAATTTTTTGCAGGAGATGGATCTTTCCTCTAAGATGAACTAGAAAATGTGTTATCTCAAGATCTTTACAAATCAGAATTCAGATATACCGCGGGTACCCCAATTTGCATTCCTAATGAATTTTTTTTACTTCTTAAGCCAGTATTCAGTCTGCTCCAGGGGAAATGTAAGAAGGGCCAAAAAAATCAGACTTTATTTTATGCTGACACTGAAGCTTCTTCACATGCAAAGAAACCCCAAAAACAAAACATAAAACAACAAAAACAAAACAATCAAACCTCTGCACTGATAAACGAACTTTTTTACACAATAAACTTTATTTTCTTAATGTTTTAAAAGTATTTTTAATGTGTGTACTTTTGCGGAAACTTGAGCTCTATGGCTCCTTGGTCTCGTGGCAGAACTGTGGAGAGGTCTCTGCCCAGTGATAAGCGAAGGCGGGCATGGAAGGGCTAGTTAGCTGCAGAGGCGATGACGAGGGGAAGGTCTGGAGCCTGGAAGCAGGCCTGTCAGCTGAAGGAGGGAGGGGACACAGCTGAAGGAGGGGGGGGACACAGCTGAAGGAGGGGGGGGACACAGCTGAAGGAGGGGGGGGACACAGCTGAAGGAGGGGGAGGCAGCAGGGGAGGGTGGTGACATGACAGACCATGGGGCTGCTGCGTGGCCCCACAGGAGGTCAGGTAAAAAGTAATGCAGGTGTCCTGAAAAGCAGACAGGAGTGGGAAAATAGGTAATACTGAAAAAACCAGCAAGGCCAAGAGCAGCATCCAGACCTAGGTTCAGAGTCTGGCAATGGCTTCCCATTACGCATAAGACAAAGTCCAAAATCTGGCGAAATCTGGCTCTCACTTCCCCTTTAGCCCCGTCTCTAGTCTTCATGGCCCACTGCTTTCTGTGCTCCTACAAATTCTCCTGCCTACAGTTCTTCCAACACTTCAAACTTTCTCCTAAATCGGGGCTCTCCACATGCCCTTTCCTCTGCCTAGAATCCTATTTCCCCCCTCACTTCCCATCCGCTGTCCCGTTTGGCTGACTCCCACTTTTCCTTCAAGTCTCAGCTTCAATGTAACCTTCAGAGAGGCCTCTCCTGACCTTCTGACTTATAGGAATCGCACACTCTGTCCACTTACTCTGTCACAGCCTTCTTGAACTCTACCTGTTACCCCTGTGACCTAGGTCCTGCCATCGTTCTCAACATAAACAGCAGCCTGAGACCCACAGAGGTCACGTAACTCACCCAAATCACATACTAATAATGCGTATCAGCCAGGATCCCAGCAAGGGCCGGACAGTAAGTACCCTTGGACTTGCTTCATTTAAGGAGCCCTTAAACCCAAAGATCCAGGAAATAGGGCTGTGTAGAGAGGGTCACCTGCAAAGGACTGAGGCCTTTGGGTGAGGAAGGTACTAGCCCAAGGTGACGGTGCAGAGGGAGGCAGAGGTGGGGATTCCAGGACACACCTCTCCCTCTCTCCCTCTATCTCCTGCTAGTGCTCTTCGCTGGAAAGCAGGAAGGCATGGGAGGCAGCTGACATCCACATGGGCAGCCCCTAGGACACAGAACAGGGTAAGGTAGGTAGATCTGGAGGCCGGTGGCAGTGGAACAGGGATTTGGAGTTAATCTGTTCCAGAACAGATGTTCTTATCAATGACACCTGTCTCTTGTACAAAGTGCTTAACTAGCACCAGTCCCCATTTAATGAGAACTGAGTGGTCAAGGAGGGGGTTCTGTTTTTCCTGTACTCACAGACAGCACAGTAGGTGGATGCCCCTCTCTACAGGGGAGAGCTAGGGACCACTTATTAATTTACTTAGTACTTTGAAGAGATGGAGGGGGCTTCTATTTTGTAACCTCTTGTAGCTAATATTGTTTCTTAGAATAGTCCGATCCTTGCAGCTGCTGGAGATGACTCTCCAGGTAACGTCGGCATCACACCCCGGGCCCATCCTGTGTTGGATTCTGCTGTCTCGTCGCATTCTATCCGATCTCTGCAGTATAGGAAGGGCGTGCATCTAGGACACCTCATTCCATGCTCACAGCAGGGGCCCAGCGAAAGAGTGTCCCACTCACTCCTGGGGGGACGCTTTCTTCTTTCCAAACGGAGCTCAGGAACATATGGGGAAAGAGGCAACCTAAACATTCACATGTGTCTGTGCTCCAAGGCTGCTCAGAGAGGATCAGCAACCTGTGTAAATTTAGCCTACGAGGGCGGTTGTGACAGTTGTGGGAACAGTGACTGATTTCAATTATGCAATTATTTATTGAGTGCTTACCCTGGGCCAACACTTGGGGCTACAGTAATGAACAAAACAGACATGGTCTCATCATACTTTCAGAATTCTACTTTAAAAAATACAAATGGCCAGTTAAGATTGAAGGATGTGTCTTTTCCTCCCTTTGGGATTAAAGAGAGGGCAAGTAATCCAGTTTAAAAAATCATAGCTGCGAGAGACATGAAATTCCATATTGCATAATGGCCTTTAAAACAACCATTACATAAAGCCTGGTGGTGAGATAAGACCATATACCATATGGATGTGTGCACCACACTTTTTATCACACAACTTGAATGTACACTTAGCTGCATCTCATTTTAACGAGAGGGATGACTTCCTCTCCTTATACTGATAGAATTCCCTCAATTAGTTCAGAGGGATACTGACAGCAACACTAATAGTCACTCTATTCTGGACCATCACTTTTTGCTGAGTTCCAGATCATTCTCCCTGCTTAACAGTGGTTCTCAGACTTTATTCAGATCTTTCTGGTTTGGAAGCTTCCGTAGAAGCACAGAACTTGGAAGATTTTCTACAAAATGACAGCAAATCCCAATGTGGCTCTGTGGCCAGACGTCAGCGTCATCTAGATAATCCAATCAATATCTATAGAGCACTTGCTCTCTGTAAGGCAGGCAACCAGGAAAAAGTATACCGTGAAGAATGCAGGCTCTGAAATCAGACGTGCGAGGAACTTAGGCTATTTAATCTCCAGAGTCTCCATTTTACTTCTCTTTAAATGGAAATCATTAACACCTCCTTCCAAAATTAGCTGTGAGAGTTAAGTAAGATAATGTACCCAGCATGCAGCCTGGCACATCGCAAACACTCAATCTACCTCACCTACTCCTGCCCGGCTTCTCATTGGCACTTCAGTTATGTCTGGGTCCCTCTTCTTAGGTCAACAGGGCTCTAGGATACTGGGGATTCCTGCCCAAGGGCTGCTTTGTCAGATGCTGTCAACAGAGACGGATTCTATGTCACATGGTTTCAGGAGGAAAGTCTGAAGGGACCATTCAGATGGCCGGCACTGGGGGGAAAGAAGATCGAATGTTCAGCGTAGAAAGTAGAAGCTTAGCCCAGAGAAGTTACCCAGGACACAGTGTGGCTGTAGCAGTTCTGATTTATCACTAACACCCTAGGGATGAGGCAAAGAAAGGCAAGCACAACTCGTAATAATGTTTCAGAGTCTTAAATGCCACTGCACGTGTGCGACAAAGGTGCTGCCTGCTTGGGTTCTGGGGATCTGGGTTTAGTAGGGCTGATATGAGGGAGCTAGAGAAAGAATATGTCCAGGAGAGAGAGAGAATGTCTGCAGTCACATCTTAAAGACCAAATTTTGCTTTCTTGGAAGCAGGGTCTAAAAGAGAGCCGAGTAAATAGAATGGGAATGAAGAAATGTTTAGGAGATCTAGGACTTGTCCCATGAGCTGAAAAGTGATGCCTGGAGCTCGCACATGCTCTCTGGGTTCTGGCTACATGTTGAGATAAACATGCACTTTCAGCTGGACCAGCAGAGGTTAGAGAGTGATGAGAGAGGCTCCTAAGGGAGGGGAAAGATGATGAAGCCTACCTTGGACATGCTAAGGGCATTCTAGCTGAGCCTATAGACAGCAGGGAGCCATACAATTATTTTTTTAAATATGCAAATGACATGAGAGGCATTTAAGGAAGACCACCCTTAAATGCTTCCTGTCCCCCCTGTCCTAATTCATTGTCCCCTCCTCATTCCCACACAGCTTGGCTCTTACCACATTATGATGTATGTCAGTTATTTTTTTCTATGACTTTCTTCCTTCCAACTGTGAAATTCCTTGACCCTGTGTATGAGACTTTTATACCTTAAAAAAAAAAAAAAAAAGACACAAAGATAAAGTGCTGTTCTGGACGACATCCCTGAGAAGTCTGTTTCCAAAAACACTTGTTGGCTTGGGGCTCCTGTAGTAAGTGGCCACCCCCTACACTAGAACGGTCAGCTGAAACTGGGCATGCAGCGCTGGAAGCTTACTGCGAGTCCTTTACCTCTGTCCTTCTCATCTGTCTTCCCAGCCTTAACCTGTGCTTGGCACATAGCACTCAACATGTGTTCAGTAAATGAAACGCTGGTACCTCTTCTTTGATGGGTGGTCTTGGATGGGGCCTTCATCCTGTTGCTTTCTCCTGTTATGGTGTCCTCAGTAGTATGCTGCTTTGGCAGTGTGGAAGCCCACCTGGTCTCCTGGGAGATGCTTGATGTAAACCAACTCCGTGTTTTTTATTGCCCAGAGCTGAACAGCAAACCCTGGCCATCAGATGTGGGCAGCAGAGGGCAGCAGAGGGCTGCAGAGCAAGGTCCAGTTTCTCAGAAGGAAACTTCCCTCTGGAGGCCATTGAACTACCAGGAGATGTCTCTGGATGGAGGAAGTAAGAGTGAAGAGTTGCCAGGGAATGTTCACAGGCAACCAAGAAGAGGAGCCAATAGCGCCTTGGGGGGAATTAAGGAGCTGGCCCCTCAAAAACCTTGCAGTAGGTTGGGGACTGCCAATGGGATACTAGAAACTTCAGCTGAGAGCATGGAGAATGGACAGCTTGGCACCGTTACACAATCCCATTGCCTTCTGCAGACCACTTGAATCGCTGGTGAGCTGGATGAGACCCACTTTTGTCAAAGGACCTCAAAGGGAACCTCAAATGGTCTTCAGCTCTTTTACTTGCTTAGAGAATGCAGTGGTTCTGGGCTCTGGAAAAAAATCCTTCCCACATTCCTCCTCAACTAAACCACCCATTTCTGTCTCATCTTTGTACTTGAGTGTAGGACTAGGCTCCACAGCTGTCTTTAGAACAAACTCAGGTTTTTGTTGGCATTCAACAGCCTCCCTAGGGGCCATCTGCCTCAGGTTACTGCCTTGACTAGCAGAATTTACATGCTCCTCCCTACGTTTAGCCTATGCTTTATTGCATCGTTGCTTACTGGCTAAGATCTCTGGGTTCTTTCTGGTGTCCAATTCAAGTCCCACATCTTTACACCTAATGTGTTCCAGCCTCCTCTTACTATGGCTTCCCAGGAGGAAAAAGCACTTTACACATACAATAATAAAAATAATCATCCACAAAGTGGGAAAGAGAGATGGAATGAGATGCACTCACAACTACTTCTCCCTTTCCTTTTTGGACCCTACCTGTGACAGCCAATGGAATCAGTTGTGAATTCTCATTGTTGGCCTTGATGGTTAGAATTACTGACATTAGGCTTTGTGACTGACTTGAGAGAATGTTTGAATGTTCTATTTTTTTCAAGTTCACAGGCAAGTGTATCTTATTAACCAATGTCTTTGTGTGCTTGTCCTCTAAGTGTATTCTTCCACAAAGCATCATGAATGAACATCCTATTGACCAGAGCCTCATTGCCTGATAGGCATTGATAAGGTGTTTTTCTAAATGTCTTTTTTCCATAGTTGGTTAGCAATAGGTGCTATTGAATGAACAGATGGGTGAGTGCCTTATATAATAAGTACCCTCCCCTTGTTTTCACCCATGACAATTCCATTTCTTCACCTGAACAAAGGAAATGGTTACTATTATATTCTTTCAATAGATGTATGTGTGGGGTCCTCACCACAGGAAAGACTTGAGGATCATTAGTTCAGCCACTGACCCCACTTTGGTTTCAAAATCTCCGTACCCTGGGAGAGAGGACGACCCTATGAAGCCCTTCCTATTGTTATTTCCAGAACTTAGTGGTTCTTCAGCCTCATTACCACAATCACATCCTTTGCTTTGGACATACTGGAATGAATTATTGGTGGCTTAGAGGATACAATCCATCTGTGGGTGGCAAATTTGGGCTCAATTTAAAGAAGCATTTTCTAACAGTGGAACCTGCCCAAAGACAGTCACTTAGGCAGAAGGTGGAAAGCTACTTATTTCTAGTTCTCTCTAATGCTCAGATTGTTTTTAAAGTCTTCTATAGTATTTGGGACACATAATGATCACAGCCTTTCAGAATGGGCTTCTTACAAGTTCTGTTGATGCTTGAGCCTTAGCCAGTGGAATGGGGCAGTGCATCTTAGAGGCAGCAGTTAGCTTCTTTTCACCTGATGAAGAATAGATTTGCATTTATTGAACTATATATGTCAGGTACTGTGTCAGATGCTTTATATCTTTAATCCTCACAATAACCGTGCTAGGCAAGGTTTATTCTGTTCATTCCACAGGTAAGGAAACAGACTCAGAGGGTTTAAGTCACTTGTTCAAGTTTACATTATAGCAGAGCCCAGATTTGAAGCCAGAGCTGTCTGTAGGTCTGCCGTTTCATCACACTGGGCCACATTTAATTTTAAAAAAGAAAGACACGCTTGCAAACTTCTGTCCTTCTGAACCTTACCATGCATTTTAGTCACAAGTGACATTTACAGTAGTAACTTATGATCAAGCAGCAGTTTGTAATTCTTTATAAGTCACTGCAGCGTAAACACAGCTCAGCTTCATTCTACATTCATCGCAACGTGTGTGTACAATCAGTTCTCAGACCCCAGCTAGTGGAGTTGATGTGATACTCAAGGAAAGCGGAAAATAATTGACCACCTTAGATTTACAGGAGTAGCAAGGTTTTCATAACTGGCGATGCTGCAAGAATTGTGAATGTGGGCAGGTAAGAACAATGAGTTCTTCTAGAAGGTAGCAGCTCTTCACTCTTCTGACTGAGCCTCTCTCCTCTTCTTTAGATGTGGGATATGCACTAGGCAAACTATTTGAGCTCTAATCCCAAATGTGGCACATGGTCAAGGGATTCCACTAACTTGTGGTTTGCAGAACTCCGAGGCCAGAGTCGCCCCAAGGAACATGGGCGTAGCACTTCCCAATGCTCTCTGGAAAGCTGGAGCCCATCCAAACAGTCCGCCTTTTGGCATTTATTTCCTTCTCGTAAAAACAGACATTGAAATCTACTTCATATTCGTTTCCAGGTGAGCTCTTGCAGTTTGTTTCAAATGAATGTGCATAGAGGGATTTTTCAGAAGTAGCATCTGAGCCACAACAAGGAATCTTACCTGGCAGTCTTCCCGGATCTGCCACTGCAGGCTAACCTCACCACAGGAGCACGGTCATACGTCACAGAGATGCATACCCCTCCCAGACATTTAGACCTTGTTTGTCCCCCTTTGTTATACAAACGCCGACACTGTCTACAACTGTTGGACGATATTTGTAGCAAACAGTTCATTGCTCTTGCTCTGTGCCTGGCACCGTCCTAAGAGCTTTTTCTCATGATGCTGATGTAATTCTCCTTTTACAGAGGCAGAAACTACATCAAGCTTAATTGTTTTTCCTAAACAGACTAGGAAAAAAATTAAAAACTGAAATAACCCCCTCCCACTCCACCCTCACAAGCTTTAGAGTGTATATTTAATTTAAAACAAAAACAGTTTCAAAGAAGTGCATTTTAGAAGTTATTTTCAGTCACATTTACTGTTCCCCTTAGTTGTCAATCTTGTTTAACAATTTCTGTAGCTAATCAGAATCAATAGTCCATTTATTGAACTTATTGTGAGACAATTCACGTCCCTGTGAAAATTGCCTGTGCAAAAACTGACCTTGGGTAAACTCTGAGTTGGAGTCGTTGCCTTTGTTTTGGTACAACTTCCATCTCCCATTCCTAACCCATCTACCTTCCAGTACCAAGACTGCGGGCTTTCAGGTCTGTCTATAGAAGCTAGATCAGAACTCTTCTCTCTCTGCCTTCAGAATTGCAAATAGCGACATCACACATATAAATGACTTTGTTAAAACAAACACGCCATGCAATATTTTGAGGGCTTCATAATCTTTCTCTCCCTTAGACCTGAATTTAGTTCCATTTTGGTAGATTCACGTGGGCGTATGCCAAGGACTTGGTTTCCTGAAGCCCCTCAGAGACTTTGTCATGGATGGTTTCCCTATCTGTTAAGGTTTGGGGAATGTGTAGATACACTGACTTAAGTAGCGTTCCAGCCTCTAAAATTGAGATCAAACAATCTGAAAGTCAAGCCCATGTTAGGAATGATGAATAGCTCTATCTATACGTCAGTCCCAAGGCTTTTAAGGCACAGAGTGGAACATCTCAGCGAGGCCTTCAAGCTTTGAGGTCAGACAGACTGGGTCTGATCCCACAGGAAGGGCAAGTATGGGTAACCATAGATGTGGGGTGCCCAGTGATGGTGGGTGCACATGGGACAGGAGGAAGTCCATGGGGAGGGGTGGGGTATGAGTGGAGTGAGAACAATAGGTAGTTGAAGTATCATTTCAAGAGGATCAGTGAGAAGTAGGGTGGGACAGCAGGAAAAATGAAACCACGGAGGACATGATGTAGGGGCTATGGGATTAAGGTTGACAGAGTGTTTACAAAGGGTAGTCCAGGGATTTTTGTGGGGATCTAGAAAAGAATAAGCCCTTTGGGGTATTGGGAAGTTTCTTGGAGAACTGTATGCTGAGTCTGGAGATACACTTAAAGAAAAACTGGGACCTCGGGTTTCAAAGAACCAAGAAATCTATGGCTTGCCTGGAACAGCCCCCAGAACGTTTCAGTGACAGAGAAATTCCAAAGAAGAATCTCACTGGAATCATGATTCTTCCCAAGCTATCCTACAGCTTTTTGTTTAAATTCAGAGAAGTCCTTAAAAGAATGAATGCTTTCTCCTACGGTAAATAGAAGTCATTTTCCTTTTAAGATGTAATAGTGATCTTATCTACTCTTGCCAAATCTCTGTATCGTTTGAGTCAATCTGTGGCTGACAGTTTACCGAGTGCCAAGCCAAGTTTCCAGTTGCGGCTTTGAGGGCGTGGGAACCTCCACTCCCTGAACAGCAGCAACTGGATAGTATGCTTGGCACCCGGCAGAGTGCAAGTTTAATGTGACAGAAGGGCGGCATTTGTTCTGTTGATGTGCCCAAGTTAGTTGGTGCGCTCTCTCTCAAAATATGTAGGTAGTTCTTCATTTCTTTGCCTAAGTCCATGAAATCTGCAGGCTTGGCACAGTTCTCTGATGAGGACCTTGGAAGGAGGTGATTCCACAGTGCACTGTCTTATGGTTCAATGTGGGTCATTCATAGTATAACCCCCTGTTAGGAGGAACAGATTCAATAACTGACCCAAGCTAACCCAGTCAACAGACGACTCTGATGCATCATCTCTATCCTGACAACACAAATCCTACTCTCTCAAGGTTGGTACAAAATTTCTCTGCTCTCAGAAGCTAAGCCTAACCAACTATACTTAATAATGCTATGCTTTTATTCCTATTTCCCCTTTAAATTATTTTTATCATATTTAGATATCCTATCCTATTATCATATATATAATAGGTCATAGACATAGAGCACCTTTAGTGCAGCTGTGTAGCTGTCTCCCCAGGTAGACTTTGAGCTCTAATTCTTTAATGTCCCCATGCCTTCTTGCACAGTGAAGAACACACTGTAGGGGCCCAAGGAATCCTTGTTGAAAATTAAAAACACCAACTGTCCCAAACTTTAGCAAAGATGTAGAGCAGCCGGAACTCTTATCTACTGTTGGTGAGAATGTAAAATGGTACAACCACTTTAGAAAACAGTTTAGAAGTTTAAGTTAAACTTGCATCTACCATATGACCCAACCATTCCATTCCTAGTTATTTATCCAAGAGAAATGAAAGCATGTAGTCACACAAAGACTTGTACACAAATATTCACAGCGGCTTTATTTGTAATTGTTCAAAACTGAAACATCCATTCATCTACAGGTGAATGGATAAGCAAATTGTGACACACCCATATACTGGGGTTACTTACCAATAAAAAGCAAACTATTAATACATACAACATGGATATTTCTCAAAATAATCATACTGAATGCAAAACAGGCAGACAAAAGAGAGTACATATTGTGTGTTTCCATTTGTATAAAATTCTAGGAAATGAAAACTAATACACCATGTGGTTGCCTGGGGATGGGAGGGCTGGAGTAGTCTATTAAGGCAATGAGGAACGGAGTGATGGGTACTTTCATTATCTTGATTATGGTGATGGTTTAATAGATACATACGTTTTCAAAAGTCATCACATTTACATTTTAAGTATGTTTGGTTTATTGTCAATTATACCTCAGAAAGCTAGAAAAAGAAGCAAATGAACTGAAATTATTCTACACACGTTGCTTTCCCTTGAGTATTGCACTGTGTCCTTGTTTCCATGCTGAGAAGCTTCCCCTTGAGACCAGCATACAGGACAACACTGAGCGGAGAGGCACTTCGGCCAGGCAGAGCTGGTGGGATCCAACATTTGCTACCTACCAGCTGCAAACCCTGGCCAGTTTCCCCAGTGTCCTTAGACCTCGGTTTCCTCTTCTATAAAATGGAACTAATGATACACAGAATTTTTATAATTTAGTTATAAAAACTAAATTAGATGAAAGGCCTAGCACTTAATGAATGGTAACTATTATACATCATATATTGCTAAGAACCTTTACCCTTTTTTTTAAGAGGCTGGCACACAGTTATGGAGAACTTTCTCAGTTTGACTTAATTCTCACTGGTTGCCAACCAATTACTGATGATAAAGCAACTAACAGAGGAAGCAGAATATGCTTGAAAATACAGATAACACAAAATCACTTCTGGGCACCTGTCCGTTCGCCATCGTTTGCGCTCGGCTGAGGTGGCAGCATGTGTGTGTGCAGATGTCCTCGGTGGAGGAGAGAGTGGGTCAGGGGCCCGGAGGAAACCCACCAACCGGCCAGCGACCGGAGGCACTGGCAGGAGTGGGCACTTGGACCTCGGCAGTCTGGCCTTACACCCAGCTCAGCCACTTACTATTGGTATGTGAGCCTGGGCCAGGTTATTAAACTTCTCAGATCCTCCCTTCACTCATTTGTGAAACGTAGATAACAGTTCCCTTGTCACAAATTTATTGTAAGAAGTATATTAATAGTAGAAATAATTTCAAGCGTAAATATATATGGAATGGCCCTTATTTCCCCTCTTATGGATGAGGGCCACTGTATACTGATGATAAAGACATGATTTAACCCGACATTAATGGTGCTAAAAAAAAACTATTAAAATGCCTTCTAAAACTCATTCTGGAGTAAGTATGTGTGCGTGGGTGAAATTATCTGACCTAGAGTCCTATTAATATTTTAAGGAGAAAATTTTGTCACATTAAAAACTAAGTGCAGGAAGGCAAAACAAAAACTAAAGCAGTATTTTTTTTTTTCCCAAAGCAGCGAAGGCAGGGTCCCACCAGGCCTCTAATTCCTAACATTTCTTGGCCCGGGTGTGTCCACGTTTGGGGCCACAGGGTATAAAGGGACCACCCAGCAGGAGCCGGATCAGCTCTGCTAGGGGAATGCAGCCGGGAGGGCTCTTCTCGGGCAGGGAGCCGCCCCGCTGGCTCTGCGAGGGCTCCGGCAGACACGGCATCTGCTCATGGATATGAAAGACTTGCCACCACTTATGTTCATGTTCTTAGCTCACTTTCCATAGAGTCTGGAAAGCTTGAGAAAGGCATACATTTTTAACCTGACTTTGCAAATGGGGAACCGAGTCCTTAGAGAAACAGGTCATGAAGAACTTTGAAAGGAATTTTTAGCAAAGAGACTAAAACTGTAGACTCTGTACTCAGATGACTGGGGCTCGATTTTATCTCGGCCACTTTGCTAGCTGGGTGACCTGGGACAAGTTGCTTAAGCTCACTTGGTCTTGGATTTACCATCTTTAAAGTGGTGGTAATAATACCTACTCCAGGGGGTGGTTGACAGGATGGTATGAGTTAAGTCCAAGTTCTCAGAAAGTAACCTGGCTTATAGGAAGTGTTCTGTCCATGTTGGTTAGTTGTTGTTTTTTTAACCTTTGTCTGGGAGGTTTTATAAGGAAATACTTGACTTTCCATAACTATATTCCTTCTAGACCATTTGGTTAATAGCATCTTATTACATAGTCTTTTAAAATAGTGTGAAAACTGAGGGCATTATGCAGAGAACTCCTGGAAGGCTTGTGAAGAGACGAAGATTAACCAGTACCACTGAGTTCCTGGACATGAGCAGGACACGGCCCCTAGAGAATGCCCTACTGGGCTTTTTTGCTCTTTTTCATCTCTTGAACTTTCTTATGTCTTAAATGATTAACCCAGGATTATGGTCCATGTTATCTCATGTCTAAGTTTGGCCACCAGATGTAGCCAATCATGCTACAAAACTCTGCAGCTGAACTAATGTTTAGCTGTAATATAAATTCCTCGGATCAGGTTCCAATCAGGAAACTGTTATAGAAAGATAAGCTTGAGTGCCAGTCTTAGGAACAACATTTTTCTTTTTCTATTTTTGACTTTTCCCCACCAAGGCATGCTTTAATCTACTTTTGAACCCCCTTTCTGCCCATGGCACCTGTCTCCTTACATAACACATGCTTTTTGAAATTTATTTTATACGTTAATGCCATTTGCAATAAGTATAGTGTTCAACTTCTGAGTAGAACAGATTTATTTCCCTCTGATTTTGTCATAAAAAAATCATATGCTGTAATTAAAACATATAAACTCTATAATAGATAATATGAAAAGATAGAATACAAGTTGAATTTGGCCTCTATTGTCAGATGGACTGAATTTGAATTCTAGCTTCACCATCTAAAAATGTTTGACTTTGGATAAATTATTAACTTAAGCTCTAATTATTTTGTCTGTTAAAAAAGAATAATATATCTTTGGTACATGATATTTATGACTAGTCTTAGGCAATCATGAGAATTAAATAATATAACATAAATACTTATGGTAGTGCTGGGCATAGAGTGAGCACTAAATAAAGAGTAAATGTATCTGTTCTTTAAGCTGAAAACACTGAATAACAAAGTTTTATACTCACAGAAGGATGACTCTATCATAGGCCTTTTCTTGAGTGTGTCCCTGTTGGGAGCGAAGGAAACTACAGCAAAGTAAAATCATATTTAAGCCATGTAGTAGTAGTGCCTGGTGGTTATAAACCTGGGCTCTGAATTTAGACAACCTGGGTTCAAGTCCCGCCTCTACTCTTTACTACTCTGAATTTGGGCAAGCTGCTTAACCTTGCTGTGCCTCATTTTCTCCATCTACAAAATTGGGTCAATAATATCATCTACTTTCCTGGGTGGCTATGAGAATTAAGTGAGATGATGCATATAAAACATTTAGAACATAGAACTGCCACATTGAAACCATTTAAATACTCGAATTACTGACATTCAAGAATAGTGAAGGGAATCACAGATTGTAAACAACACAACTGAGCTCAGGTTTAGGTTTGCAGTTTGAAGTGTGCAAGAGTTTTGCTCTACTATTTGAAAATGAGGTTGGAACCCACTAATAGCTTCTACTTGTCCTCACAGCCAAATAGACTGTATTTCTGTGCATTAAGCTTTGTTCGTGCCATGAAGAATATTGAGGTTTAAGAATGAAGAAGTTTGCTATACTGTTAAAGGGACGAGTCTAAATCATAGAAAATAATTTAGAGACACCCTCGAGTAACATAGTCAAGCGCTAAGTGATACGTTGTGGTCTGTAAGAAAACGAAAGTTGCAAAGAATGACAGTTCATCAGAGCAGCTGAGAATAACTCACAGAGAGTATGGTAGACGACTAAGAATTTGGAAGGGATTAGGGATGGTGGACTCAAGTTCTAGTTCAAGAGAACAGCAAAAGCAGAGGGGAGATGGTGGGACTGGGCATGTGGTTTGTGGAGGGGAGAAGCAGAGGAATGATGAATTTCCAGGATCAATCAGAGGGAATCTGAATAAATAGTGAGAACTGGGGCTGGGTATGGCATACCAGGTCACATAAGAACTCTGAAGAGCCAAGTTTATGGCTCAGCTCACACCCCTCCTCGTGTTACAGATGAGGCAACCGAGGTATAAAGAATGGCTTCGCCCAGGCGTGCTTACCAGAGCCAGCTGGTGTCAGCCCCACCAGCCCCGGCTCCTCGCCTAGTGAACGTGGAACTGCATCTGTCAGCTGAAAAATCCCACGTGGTCAAGATTCTAATTTTGAAGATTAACTGATGCCCTTTTTTTTTTCTGCCTGTATTTCCTAAAAGTGAAAGAAACAAATATTAATTCGTAGGTCACCCAGACCAAGGGCCTCCTCAGTCCCTACTTGGGAACACCCAGCCCTGAAGAAGTGATGTGACTGGAGCACTTGGCTGAGAACCCAGTTCTCATTCCCAGGGCGAAGTGCTTTGCACGGAATCGCACCACCTGTGCTTATTTACGATGATCTCAAACCCTGAAGGATCTCCTCTCTATCCTTGCCAGGCTAAATGACTCAGGGTGCTGTTGGGTTTTTTTCCTGCAGTGTATGTCTTTTTCTCACTTCCATCAATTCCCTCAAGAGCAAGGAGACCGTATCATCTACTTAAATGGAGCCTGCAGGATTGCTGTCCCTGGCACTCCCCACGATCTGCTCATCTGGAGTTTACGTTCTGTCGGCCTGTGTTCCTGAATCGTGTAGGTCATTGGATTAGAAAGCTGTTTCCCTCCTCCTCTGAGTCACCTCTGGCTTAGAGATTGCAGGTCCCAGTGCCTCGGGAGTCCTTTCTCGATAAAAGCTGGCCACCCACACCCCTTGGCGATCCCTGTTTGTCGTTACATCCTGGTGCAGTCGTCTTCACCTCCTCACTGGAGGTGAAGGGCTCCCCTCCTGGCGCTGTGTCCCCAGCAGGCCCTCCGTGAGGAGAGGAGCGTCAGGTTGTCGGTCCATCCTGTGCGTTAACACAGCCGTGGTTGACTTCACAAGGCTGTGGCTGGAGGGGGAGGCTGGCCAGAAACTCTGCACATAACCTGCAGAAGTTTACCGAGTGGGCTGTGACTGAGATGATGGGGATTTAGGGAAGCTTCTATGCTATTTTTTTCATCAGCTTTAATTCCTCTCCTTCACCTCTGAGTGGGTGTAAATTCAGAGTTTTTCCTACCTCACCAGCTCCTCCCTTTCCCTCCACGTCCCTTCTCAGCCCCAGTGGCAGGTGAGTCAGGATCAGTGGGGGAATAATTAGCGCATCCGCTTCTCCTTTGCCATCCATCACCGGCCCTCTTCCCTGTAAGCCCGAGATGCCGCCTGCCTGTTGCAAAGTGCCCAGAGCGCCCTGGAGAAGCGTATAATGTTCATAGTGACGGCTTATTCCGCCAGCTTTAGAGTTGAGAGGAAAAATGGAGGTATGTTCAAATCAGACACCTGTTTCACTGGATGTGTTAAAATTTGGGACCAAAAATAGACTTCTGGGTTCCCCTTCGCTGATCTTCTTTGATGCCATTCAGCACACAGTTTGCATGGCAATGTTCTCTTTCCTCTGGCTTTAAGCTGTTTTTCTCACTCTAGTGAAGCTTCTTAGCTCTACCTGGTTGCTATTGAATCTCTCACTCAGAAATCCCATGCTTCCCCTTCAGTTCTGGCTCGCTAGGTGTTTGGGTCTTTCCTCATGGATTGCATTTATTATGTTGGCTTTGTAGAGCTTCATGTACGTTTATGTGTGAAAATGTGCGGTGTGGTTATTATAAATCATCATTACCTGGTAAGGACTTGGCTGTGGTCTGCTCCCAGCACCTGTTTCTTCAGGCCTCAGGGCCGTCTGAGGTGACAGTCTTTGGCAGACTAGGTGGCAGGTCTGGATGGAGGGGTGTCCCCTGCATTGGGCTAGGGAAGTACATACATACGGGCAAAAGAAGCAACTGGCAGGGAGGGCACCGTGTTGGTTTGAACCACTGTTGGCAGCACTGCCAGGTGAGAAGTAGGGAGAAGAGTCAGGCCAGAAGGAACGGGAGGTGGCGGGTTAAAAAAAAGTTGGACCGAAGCAGATGGATGAAGACCAAGGAAGGGCACAGGGTATCAGCAGGGACACCGCCAGCCCATACTCTGCCTCTGGGCAAATTCGAAAAAGGTGCCAGCTCCTCTGGGCGGAGGTGGTCCTGCGTTTGGGCGTCTGCCTCCGGGGTGTGGCCCCATGTGCGGGGCATGGCCCGCGTGCTCTCCCTGCAGCTGAGTGGGCTGAACAAGAGCAGGCTCTGAAGAGCAGTGGGCCACGTTGAGCATGTTACCTCCGGAGAGAAACTGCCTCTGAGGCGATCGTATTATAACATTCCTTTACATAGCGGAGTGGGATTTACAAGCTTTCTGAACATCCAGGCCTCACTGCACACACCTCCCCAAGTATCCTGTGAATGTGTTGTTATCCCCGCTGTGTAGACTCTACACTGTAGATGAACAGACGGGTTCAGGAGATCAAGTTGCTCACAGAGGCTACATGACACCGAGCAGTCATGATTTAAATCAGATCCCCTGGTGTAAGCCCTGGGCTTTTTTGCTGTATCAGGCCACCCACATTGACAGCACCCAGATAGAATAAATGAGGCTGCGTCTGTGAATAATCATTGCCACTCGTGGTGCATAAGCCTAATTAAGCTATGCACATGCGATAATTAAGACAACTGTCATCTTGTCTCCACCAGTATAAGTGGTGGGTTCCTGCCACCAAGGTCACTTAGAGAAATTAATTCCTGTGCCTCAGTTTCCTCGTAGGTAAACCGAGACCAGTAATATCTACCTCAGATCTCACTGGCTTGTCAATAATCATAATTATATTTCTGACTATTAAACTCCTCAGGGCAGGGCTTCTGTCTGTTTCATATAATCACTGTACCTCCAAAGACAAGAACAGTACCTAGCACAGATAGGTGCTCAATATATATTTGTCGAAAGAATAAATGCATTTGAATGTTTACTGCGTGGCAGGTACTGGGCAAAAGACTTTACAAGCATTATTTTATTCCTCGCCACAGAGCGGCAGGCTGAGTATAGTAACCTTCACTTTAGTGACGAGGAAATGACACAGGGTGAACTAACCTACCAGGCGTCACAGGGCTGGGCTTGAAACACAAGAGTGTCTGATTCTACAGTATATGCTCTTAGCTACTAGAATTATTCTAAAGATAAAGTAAAATTAGGTACCACACCTAGCACTGTGTGTAACAGAGATGCTCGATTAGTGAGAATTTCCCTTCTCATTCTAAATCCAACATTCATGATCACATTTTGGGGCATTTTTTTATTTATTGAATTTATTGGGGTGAGATTGGTTAACAAAACTATTAATAAAATTCAGGTGCACAATTCTACAACACATCATCTGTATATTGTACTGTGTGTTCACCACTTTCTCAAACACCTACCCCACATTAGCTTTGGCGAGGTTCTCACAGGTCTCACAGCATGGGGGACAATGACACTGGCTTCTTTCCAAGGATAGAGGAGCAGCCAAGTCACTAACATCCCATATGGTAGTAGACACAGTTCTGTCTTCATGTATGCACCCCAAGAGGCCTCATGGTAAAGCACTTAGTATTGCAATTGGTAGGTTTTATTTATCATTTTGTTGTGCAGTAAATCTATTTCTTCACCTTTCAGAAACAGAAAAAGATACTTAGAAACTATTAAGTAAATAGTTATAAAAAATTCTAAGTTGCTGGAGCCCCACACCCCCTTAATGAAAGGAAACAACTATGTGCCAACAGTAGAGCAGACAGGCAGAACTGAGCACTGTTCATGGAAAGAGGGAGCTCCCATCCTGCCAAACCCCACTGACAAAGAGCCTGGAAAACATGAATTTTGAAATAAAAATAAGTGCATGGCAGTTACAAAATAGTCATGGGGATGTAAAGTGCAGCATGAGGGAATACGGTCAATAGTATTGTAATAACTATGTATTGTTGTTACATAGGTGTTATTACATAGGCGGGTATGGAAATATGGGGGGATCACTTTGTAAAGTATATGATTGTCTAACAGCTATGCTTTATACCTGAAACTAATGCAAAATAATATTGAATATAAACTGTAATTGGAAAAATAAAAAATAAATACATGAGTTCAGATCCTGGCCTAATGGGGGCTCAGTGAGGATGGTGCTTCCCCTTCGGGTTGACAGTGTGTAGGTGGGAGTCAGATAGGTGCAGGAGGTGATGGCAAAGAGAGCAAAGAGTTCGTGTGTTGCACGCACATTAGGAGTGATGTCATTGTATTAATTCTTGCAGGCACGGAAATATAAAACCAAAGGCGTGTATGATTATAATTGGCCAGTAGGAGGGTCATTTTGAAGTAAAAGATGCAAGCGGGTATGAGGCCAGTGTCCAGGCCGAGGGCTGGGATCCAGACCCAGACCTGAAGCAGCGGGGGAGCTTTCGCTGCTCCTGCCTCAGCTGCCCCCCAGCAGGTGGATGAGGATCTACCACACACTTGCCGCTTGACAAAATGAATGAGGCAAAACCTGTGAACCTGTAGGATCCGCACACGAGAGGGATGATGTGAGTACAAAAGGATCTAGAAAGGTATCATTGTCCCCCTCTCCTCTCCTCTCCTCTTGTCACCCACCTAAAGGGCTAAGGCTGAAACGTTCTCAATAAAAATTAATTCTAAGGAATGGGTTTGGCTTGTCCTAGAGACATAGGAAACAAGGTTAATAAGTAAAAAAAAAAAACCAGATTCCCTGTATGGACTGAAGCTGTTTCCCAAGCTCCATTCATTCAACAAGTGTTTGCTGAGGTGTTATAAACCAGAGCCCCTGCTTGGTCCTGCACGTAAGAGATACAGGTATTTGACACACCAGCAAGAATGAAACAGCAGTGAAACACTTAGGGTGGATATCGTTAGGGGTGTGGAAGGTTCTTTGTATCTCACGTGCTTTGGCAGGTGGTTGAAAGGCAGGAGAGGCTACCTAATGTAGTTACAGAAGTCTCTCCAGGGCCTTTCCCCCATTTAAATAGCTCCCCATCATCTCATCTGCTGTAGAAGGATAAATGGCCCCTTTTAGAGGGTGCAATGTGACACATAATAACAAGTAACAGAAGAAGCCAGCAAGATCGTTCTACCCCTTAGAAACAGCAAGAGAGAATGGGGCGAGAAGATAGCAGCCAAGCACCCACCTACCCTGGAATGCGGCCGCTGTGTTGCGGGGGGACTGTTCTGGTGGAATGTGTAATGAGGCTTATTGAACTTCCAGTTTGATATGTATGTCTTCTTTCTAGCCAAACAAAGTATAGGAACACAGTGCTAGGATAAGAGACAGACATAAACGTCAATAACAAGACAAACGGGAGAAACAGGCGGAGAGTGTGCTCCACAGATGAGCGACATCGAGGCCTGTCGGTCGGTAACACTCTCTGCTTAGAGGTATCCCAACGATGGCACCTGGCAGAAATCCCATGAGAAGGGAATTAAAATATGGATGTTTCTCTCTGGAGGAAAGTATGACACTCCAGTGTCCCTGTGTAGGAGTGTCATAAGGAATAAGAATCCTTTGAATAGAAAATAGGCATTAATTACCGATTACAAAGGACACGGCGTTCTGTTAGACGTTTTGAGGAGAGATGGGTCTCCTGGGAGAACTCACGGGAATCTCCTCTGACAACAGGGAACATTCGGTCTGTGGAAGTATTGGCTGTTCTGTCTCATGTCATTTAATCATTAGCATCGTAAAATCTTAGACACTGTGGGGGTTGATATAACAAGGAGAACCATAACTTAGCATCTATTCTGTGCCAGTCACTAGGATAAGCCTTCTGCGTAAATTACCTTGATGATCTATGAGGTAGATATTATCATTGACAGTTTTCAGAATGGAAAATAGAGGATTTGGGAGATTATCTTGCCCCAAATCACTGTAGGTGGCAAATCTGAGTACTCCCTGTTTGATGGAATTGAACTTGGGTCTAAGGCCTTGTTCTTAATAATATCGATGGATTTTTTTCCTAGCACAGGATGAGCAAGGAGATTCTAGGTTGTATATGGGTGAGCACTTGAAAACTTACATATTTCTTGAATGAGAATTAGAAAAAAATCTAACCCATACTTTCACCATGGTTAATTTTAGAATGAGACTAAGTAAAAATAGTTGATTTAAAGGCAATTTTCTAGCAATAGGATGGACACAGGAAAGCCATGAATAAATATACAAGGAACTGGAATTGCGAAACCGCATTAGGACACATCCTTACCTGATTCTTGGACTTCTGTCACCGGCACCCTCTATGTCTGTTCTCTGGAATTTCAGTCCCTGTACCCGCTGTGATTCCCCAACTAGGTCAATTCTGTTCACTTTCTCTGCTCTTGTTCCTTCGATGCCTAACAGTCTAGGGGAAAGAAAACATAACCCTGCATATTTATCATCCCCCAGCCCCAATTTGGTTCTCCCTATTGGCTTGCAATTCTGTTCTCTATCCCAAACCTTTACCATACCTCTCAATCCAACTCCATCTGAACATCCCTCTCATTAGATGATCCAAGTTTCCTCTTTCACCAAGAAGATGCCTCATTGGTTTATCTTACATATAAGTAAGCACAAAGGTTAAGTAACTTGCCTGAAGTCTCACTGCTAATGGTAGAACTGGGATTCAAACCTTGTCCCCTGGCTATAGACTTTGCCCTGTTAATCGCTATGCCATATTGCCTCTTCATCATATATTTTGAATGAGTTAATTGATCAATGAATGGATAAGTGAAAGACTGGAACTTGACCTAAACCGGAACAGCACATCGTGAGCTCAGCTCCCACTGCTGACAGACCCTTACTCCAGAGTCAGCGGAAAAGGGTCCCTGACTCCAGGAAACTTAAAATGCTCCCCAAACACGTGCCACTAGCCTGTGGAGGAGACAGAGATGCTCTGTCTATTGGGATTGATACTTTGCAGTGTTTCAGCCTTGTTTCTATTCCGTGCAGCATTAGGAATTCTAAAAGACTCTTCTGTTTCTGATGTATGTTGCTTAAGAAGTGAGGACTAGGATATGGTAAGATCATGTTTCGGGCCCAGTGTCACTTCAGTTCTGACACCGTGCGGTCCCAGCGCAGCTGCCTGATGACTTTAGAACTAAATCGGGTTTGCGTGGGTGACCGAGGGTAGCTTCCATCCCCACCCCACAGAAGAGGTGTTGTTGGAATTACCTGTTGGTTGGCTCGGTGGCCTTACGTGAACTCCACTCACAAGTTGCTCTCTGTGACTCAAAGCAGCATCCTCCCAGTGCCTAGTGGGCTAGTGTATTTCCAGTGTCTGTATATTTATAATTTGTGAGGCATGTCTCATATTCGTCCACAGTAAGGGCTTTCTGGAAATTACCAGTTTTCTGTCTTTGGATGGGCTTTAGAAAAAGTCATTTTTGGCCCCTTGAAGGTGTCATAATACTAGGGTAAGTAAGATATTTGGAACTGCTCTGCCAATTGGAAAAGGAAGTGAGTTGTACTAAGTGCCTTTTTGGCTCCTGCTGAGTCTTTTTAGTCCTGACTTCTTAGGAGGGAGGAGCAGAGCAAAAGCATCAAGAAACAGACACTGGACAATTAAGATGGAAATTTAGGAGGAGGAGAGGCTGCATTCCCAGGAACTAGGACAAAGAGAAAGGAGTTCCAGGGAAGGAGAGGGAAAGAGGACATGCGGGGAGGAGACAAAATGTAAGCTCAGGATCTGGAGGTGACTTTGCAGGCAGCCAGCCGCTGGAGCAGCAGGTACCCTGGGGGGTGGGATAAGGGCTACCAGGCGCCCACCGGCTGAGGGTTGTGCAGCAGGCTCTTTACTGTCTGCTGTGCTCCTATCTTGTGAAATCCCCACAGGAAGCCTGTGAGATGAGTATCCAGAGCTGGTTCAGTGAGGTTAAGTCACTTGCCTGTTGTCACTCAGTAAGTGGCATAAATGGAACGGAAGCCCAGATGTGTTTTGACCCCAATGCTCATTCTTGTGGCCAAATCCTGGGCACCATCTTTTTCCTGGGTGTTCTTCAAACCATGGTCCTAAGTGCAGTCAGGTTCGAATGCCCATTCCCCTGACAGTGGATATTAGGATAGGCTGGTTAGGCTGGCACCAGCCCACCTCTGTCTCCAGGTGACCTCTGCTGGGTATGAACTGGATAGAGTCCAAGGTGTCCAGGGTCACCACACTGGTATAACACTGAAAAGGGGTAGTGTGACTTCATTTTCCCTCCTTGGGGGCCTCTTGGTCCTTGATACTCTGATCTTTTCTCCACTCCCGTATTTCATTGCCTGGGGACCCTGCTGTAGACTAGAAGAATCTCAGGTGCTCCTGGTTATCTGACTTTAAGCCCCAGCCTAGCTCATCCACCTGTCAATGTTATCATTTGCTTAGACAACTCAAAGCCCTTAAAATTGCTAGCAGCTCCCAAGTGACCACCTGCTATTTTCATCCCTCCTTCCCAACTTCCATCCATCGTTTTCATTTTCAGCCATTTGCCAAACTCTTTTCTCTTGCTTCTACCCCAAGAATGACTCTTAACATTCTCTCCAATTCCCCTCTCCCACTTCCACGCCTTGAGGCCAAGCCCTCCCCAGCTTTTACTAACCCCTCCATTATCTTTGTAAAGGGCCTCCTGCCTGGGGCCTCTTTATTATTCATCTTAAAGATTCTCTGCTAGATTAATCTTTCTTCAGTAATGTTGCTGTTGCTATGTTGACTCAATAGCACCTGACTGATCACAGAATGAAACTCCCACTTAACCTGACCTTCAAGGCCCGTGAGTCCCATCGAGACTCATTCTACCTTTCTTTCTAGGATCCCCTACACAGCATTCTCTTTTCCAGGGCATATCAACAACTTCATCGGTATTATATCAGGTTTTCATAGGAAAGGATGTCTTTATCTGAAGTTTTCAAACCTTTAATCCAGGATTATTTTCTTCTTTTATATCTTTGACTATTTTTATCCCCCCCCTTTTTTTTTTTTGTTCTTTTGTTCAGGATCACCGCTTATAGGTATATCATATTTCCTTTGCCTTCTACATCTGTCATCTTCCTTATAATCATGTTAATATCTTTGTTGATTCTTGTCTGATGTCATTTCAAGCCTATCCACTATATCCCTGGCTCTGTTTTCCGTTGTGTTTATTTTATATTTATGAGGCTTATATTTGAATGAGGCTTTCATTTGTCGTGCTTTCATTATTTTGTACTTTTTTCTTGGACATTACCCACTCACTTTTTAAATCTCCTCTGATCTCAGTAATAACTGCCTGTTTGAGACCCTGTATCTCTTTAAGTTCTTTCTATAACTCCTGCAATATGTTTGTGTCTATTGAGATTTTTCTGAACCCTTTCTTTTTTAATGGGTTGTTCTTCTGTTAAATGCTCTTAATCTATTTTTTAAATTTTTCTGTTGTGGGGCTTTAGTTTTTTAAATATGCTTGCTTTAGTTTTATAGCTTTTGTGCATAGGTCTCAAGTCGGTGCTTTTTCAATGACTAGTTATCCTTGACCTGGGCCATTCATTTTAGGAGAATACTTCAGAGTGAAATGAAAGCTGTTACATTAGAGCATTCCACTTGGTTTTGACTAAGGCTTGTCTCAAACACGCTTTCACAAAATCTGTTCTGTTTTGTATTTATCTTATGCTCAGGGGTTGCTGTGGCTCTCGGCAAAACCTCTAGCTCAGAGGTTCTGTCATGATCCAAGGACTGCGGCCCTCGCCCTGTCCTTCTAACAGTTTCTGTCAGCTAGATGGTTGTTCTTTGGACCATAGAAAGAGCCACTCAGCTTTAGTTCCTCATCAGAGCCCCCTTCCTGCAGATCTGCAGGGATATGACCTTTATGACCTGCCTGTGCTCCCAAATCTCTTTGCTTCAAACAAAATGACTTTTCCTTAGGCCTTCAGGGCAGTGGCTCTTGGTGAAAGCTGCGTCCTGTCTGAGTTCTTCAGAGGTTTGTGCTCACTCTCAGGCACATAGATTTCATAGTATTGGTCGGCTGTGCTCATACTTGGGCAGCATTGCCATTTCCAATGAAACGGAATTATTTTTCTTAATATTTATGTGTCGTATTTGAGAGAATAGAGTAAAATGAAAACACCTTTACATCTTTAAGGAAAGGTATATTTTGGAAGGTCAAATCAGATGAAAAGCAAGCCATGTGTGACTAATAGAAAATATTGTATGAATTAGATAACACTGAAGTAATGGGTATTTATACCACTGTGAGTTGGCTATGTAATTCTTTGGAACCCTTCTCAGATGGAATAAATGGATGGGAAACAACTTAAATATAAGACAGTTTAAATATAAGTTGGTAATATTTACTATAGAACAGAATTTATGCAAATTCATCCTAAGAAACTTACTGGCCAGAATAACCAAAGGCACTTTTACTTACTTGGTTTCAAATATTAATAATTTGAAAAGGGAAATATGTTAATGTTATTTAATCAGGGAGAGGTATCAGCTATTGCAGAAGTGTTAAGGACTTGTTGCTTTATGATGAATCTCAGGGAAGGCAAGGGTGGGTGGGTGGGAAGAGATTAACCAAAGAACTTATATACATATATGCATAACCCATGGACACAGAGAATAGTGTGGTGAAGGCCTGGGGTGGGGGGTGCGGGGTAGAAGAGGTCAATGGGGGGAAAAATGGGACATCTGTAATACTTTCAACAATAAAGATAATTTATTTTTTAAAAAGGCTTGTTGCTTTAAAATATACTGTCAGACCAAATAACAGAGCAACATCTTAATGAGTAACCAGCTAATTGTCAGGCTCTGGGACATTGTAGATGAATGCCTGACCATGTACCAGTGAAGCCTTTTGTGTGGCTGTATTATTTGTCATCCCCCACTTTAAAAAGGGATGGCACATCTGCTACTCTCTTGCTAAGTCCACGAATGAGTGATAATTTATCACTGTATACTTTACACTGAGATCAAGCATGGCCCCAGAATCCTTCCCCATACAAAACATAAAGCATCTATTATAAATTTATTCAAGGTGACATGACAAAAGCAATCTGCTTGCCACCCCGTCTAACTCATCGCTGGACTCCTTGATTTGATATTGCCAAAATAATGATGAGCAGACATGTGAAATTATGCAAAGAAAAATGAGATTTCCTAACTCTCAGAAACCGCTATTTGCTTATTTCCTATGCTGTTTGGATAGGGTGACTGACATTCAGTTTAAATATTTAACCAAATATTTATTGACGTCTATTCTGGGCACTATTATGAACTGGGGTAAGGAGATGAATACAATGTAGGCCCTGCCTTCAAAGAGCAAGTCGATTAGTTCACAAGTAGTTAATGAACACTCGCTCTGGCAGACCCACTGCCTGGTGCGGGGTTCAGCAGTGAACAAAACAGGCACCCACCTTGCCCTCATGGACCACATCGTGTAGGAGGAAAGATGGGAATTCAAAACGTATGTGTTAACTAATTATAAGCTCATAAGGTGCTGCGAAGTGGTAGACAGACACTGCTATTAGCATTTGACGGGGGGCTCTGAGTTTGTTGTGGGTGGAGGAGTTTGCCATCTAGTAATAGAAATAGCTACAGAAACAAAACAGAACTTGCTATGACACACACAATAGAGTCGTGTACAGGAACAGAAGTAGAGCCCAAGACTTAATCATTAATTCTGTCTTAGAGTCAGGGAAGCACACATAGGGAAAAGCCCACAAAGCTTTTAGTAGATTTCCGTGAAGGAGTAGGATTGTCAGTGGGCACATAAGGATGGAGGGAAAAAGGCTTTCCAGACAGAGGTAATAGCTGGAGTTCAAAAACAAAAGACAACCCTGCCTAATATTTACAAACTATCAGTGATTCTGAATGACAATCATAGCCTTTAATATAATAAAGGTCCCCCTATGACATAAAGAAGCTTAAGCTTTATTTTTTATGTATTGATGAGCCTCATGTTGACCTGGTCCCACTTATTCTAGAAGGATCATTCGGTGACAGTATTCAAGATGGGTTGGCAGATAAATCCTGGAGATGAGGAACCTAAGTAGGAGGTTATGTTACCATGTGAGGAAGCTAATGAGGAGC